>NC_059175.1:31644781-33028061 GCF_019923935.1 Bubalus bubalis | reverse complement strand
AATTTCTCGTGTCTAATGAAGGAAATGTCACCAGCTCTGCAAATTCCCATCCTTTAGATATGAAGTAAATCAACAGAAATGTGTGAAAGCAGGAGCCATGAGATGGAAATGTTACATTAAGAGATTTGGATTTTCCTATCACTTATATAAATTTCAAGAGAGGAGGCAGCTACCCAAATGTCCTGAAACTCCATCCCCATTCAGACTCTGCCAAGGAGTCACTGTTGGATTCAGAAATATTTGAAAACTCTATTTTAGGAATTCCAACACATTTTACGCTTTGCAAATTTGTCTAGAAAATGGCCTTAGGTCTCACGGTTCTTACTCTGGGATGGGTTGGGTTTCCAATTCCTTAGAAAAAGTGTTGGTTGTGATAATCTGCTTTGACAAGTCTCTCTGGCAGGTGCAGCTTCATTGTCAGGAACTACATTCCCACCTGCTGTCTCTTCCACCCAATCTCCTGAATAGGCACAGACAGAGCTGTGTCCACACCTCGGACACTCCTCTCTTCCTCCAGCAGTCAAGAGAGTTGCTTTCTATGTCAAATTTCCTACAGTTCCATAGATGACCAGGTCTAATCTGATAAAAATCATTTGTGCTAAGTTGTTAATAAGAAGAGTAGTGGATTCATTTGTTACCTCTCTGAAAGAAAAAGATAAATTTTTAAAGCGGTCCTGGTACGAATTAGAAGGTACTTCTCTCCAGGGGCATTTTTAATGTATGGGTATGTTTCAAGTTGTCCCAAATTATTGGGGAATGTTACATTAGGGATTAATTGTGGGGAGAGAGACTTGGATCTCACAATAGACAAGTGAATGTGGCATTGGTCTTATGAAAGTTCTTGCCTGATTATTCTTCCTGTACTTCAGTTGGCCCTTCCTAACACATTTCTGGGACTTGGCATGGGCCAATATTTTCCTTCATGAGGGGTATTAAGACTACTGATTTTCATGAACTATCTTAACACAGGAGTCTGGAAAGAGGTAGGATGTTATTCCCTATAGGTAGCCCTACTGAAAAAGACAGGATGCATAGGGATTTAAGATTAGAAAAAAATGCAGAAATGCCCAATTAAATGTGAATTTCAGATAAACAATGAATAATTTTTAGTATAAGTACATCTCATAAAATATTGGGAAATATTACTCTAAAAATATTCATGTGTATCTGAGATTTGAGTTTCACTGGGTGTCCAGTATTCTATCTAGCAACCTTAAATATGGGACAAAAATAATTGAAGATGGAGAAGAAGAAAAGAAGGTAGATTAATATCCTGTACCAAGATCCCAGACCTAAAGATTACAGAGTTTTGCTTTGAACATGACCACCAGTGCAGATCCTTAAATTAGTATTTGAATGCACTTAGGCAGATAGCAAAAATTAAGGAGTGTTGCTTCCTGCTTTTTTGCAAAGGGAATCACATTGGTACCACCTAATGTTGATGGGTCTTTCGTGACTCTCACAGAGCCAAGGCAGTTCATTATACTTGAGAAGACTCATTTTTTTTTTTAAGTAATGGTTTGGAGAAACATTTTTTTAAGGAAAACTTGGGTTCCCTAAAAATGGATTCCATGAAAAATGGGTTCCATGTTTGGAAGAACAACTTTAGAAGTGTACTGGCTCTCTTGTGGATGGAAATGAGTCTGAATTTAGTATCTTTGCACAGTAATGAAGTTAATAAATTAACTGATGTTTGAAACTTAAAGAGCATTGGGTATTTCACAAGCTACATTATTTGCTTGTGGGAACTCAAGTACTAAAGCACATTCCTCATGTGGTTAAAAAAAGGCCATTTTTAACAAAAACATAATCTCCTTTTAAATTTTAATCCCAAATTGCAACAGTAACAAAAATGTCAATGGATTAAGGCTGGTCATAATGTGCCCTTTTTCTTTAGGATAAGTTTGATTTTGTACAAGATATAGTACACTTACACACACACCACATACAAGCACATACTTCTGACTCATACAGATACACATTTAGAACTAATAACTATAAAAGAGTATCACAAATGAAATAAAAAGTGCACAATTTTCAATAGACTTAACACGTTTTACAAATTCCACAGAACATTTTATCATTGTCATTGGGAAAACAAACAATTTAGAGCATTATTTAAAACCGTATGTAACACAGGAGCCACCAGTAAGTTATGGCAAATACAGCATTTACACCATTGTGTCACTGAAATCTAGTTGAAAAGACTAAAGTGCTATAACATAAAATACTTTTAAAAACCTTGTTTAGCATATCTTGAGGGACACTATGCATTATTTTCTATTAGCGATTCAGAAAGCAGCACTCCACCTGTGAAGCTCTGATCTGGAGAGCAACCAAAGGTCAGAAGTTTGTGTCGCTGGATCATTAAAATTGCAGAACTGAAAAACTCATGAAAACATACATTTCCTGAGACTTCCAACTTTCCGATCTGGAGTCCTAACAGGGGAGATCCTGAATGGGTAACATTGGCTAAAACATCTTAGAGCCTCAAAGAACTTCAAACAACATTAAGAGAAGATGTGTGTTTGCTTGTTTATGATTTATTTTTAAGTTTATCTTTGATTCTCCAGCTCGAAGTGTTACTGACAACATAGTTAAGACTATCACTGCTAGGCATTTCTTATTTATGATGGTCTTATTTTTCACTGGTTTTCTAGTGATTTTTCTCCTCTTAAATATTTAAATATTTGAATTATGTTTGTGCCTACTTATGTAGGAGATATTGATTTTAAGAGTTAAAACTGCAATAGAATCAGGTTGATTGATTAGAGTGGTTTCCACTTGAATAATGTGTGAGATGTTCATGCTCTGTGTGTGTGTGTGTGTGTGTGTGTGTGTGTGTGTTTCTGTGTGTACACACATAGGTGCATACATACCAAACACTTTATGCTCTAATACATTCACTGTTAGGTGGTGCTCCATGAAAAGTAAGTTTTCCTAGTATGGCTGAAAGTGAATATTGAGGTCATCATATAGAGTATCCTAAGGCTTTTAAAAGATGCCTCCTCATTCTCTGCATTCATATGACTGTGTAGTAATAAGGGAGACATAAAGGATGAAATGGCAGGAGTCATCACCATATTGGGCCTTCAAACCTTCAAAATTACAGACAAGAAAGCAACCAAAAAATGATACTCTTGGCATATTTTCCCTCATCGGTCACTCACCCCTTTGATTTCCTGCTATAATTGGGTAAAAGTTGGATTTTGTTTCTGTTTTCTTTTTTCTTCCTTGCAGGACTAGTGATGGAAAAGTCTTAAGAACTAAGCAAAACAAAATGTGCACCGAGGTGCATCTCCTACCCCTTGGGGGTTTATTTGTAGCCCTTGTGCTCAAATGCTCTGGAAACACAATGCGTAACTAAGACAAAGGAGCTTAGGCTGATGGTAAACTCTAATCACATCCCACTAGTCCTCACCCCACCTCTTTATTTAAGGCCCACAGCCTGCTCCCCAAGTGTGTTCCAGAGCAGGGCCAATGGACAGAAGACAGCCAAAGGCATCTTCTCTCTATTCTCCTTGCAAAGGAATCCCTTCTAGTGAACTCTCCCTCTAGCTGGAGGACCCAGGGTTCACATCTACCTGTTCCCTCTTTTAGAAATTAAGGCAAGTCCATGTACTCCCAGTGCCTGCTACATATATACTGTATATCCAAATGGAAACCAAACATTGGCTTGGAAATATCTCTTGTCAAACAAGGTCTCTATGTGCAGATTATTAATTACAATTAAATGCTTTCTCCAGTTGAAAAACTGCACAATTAATCTAATGCTTCAGCATGTTTGTTTTTTTGCAGCACCCAAATGACAAATATGACAAAGCTAAATCTAAGCGAATATTATAAGAAAGCATCTAAGTTCAAGAAAATACAACATAGTTACCTCTATATTTTACTCGTTTTTCATTAATATGTTGAAAGATCTGTTTTCTCATACATTTATAAGTTAAATCCTTGTGTCATTGTAAGTTTGCTTGGCTAAAGGTCCTCCTGAGGGATGAATAATGAATAGTCAGAGAAAACCTGCCCAAAAAACAACTTCACAGGACATTAATTTCAATAAGCTACAGAATCATATTCCATTGCACATAAAGAGCAGGTGAAAGATATAGAAAGACAATAAAACTGCAAGGAGAGAGGAAGCGGAAAGAAAACTATATTTGTAGATAATATTATCTATTCGTACAAAAATATTTGAATATAATCAGTTACTCTACTTTCAAAGTTCTCATCAACTCTTTTTCAGACATTGTTAAGGGTTTTGGTCTTAAAACTACAGTATTTAATATCATCAAAGTTTTCACTTGAAAAGAAGAACTGTCACTGTGTCTGTCTGTGACTGTGTGTTTGTGTGTATTTGTATCTGTCCTCCTGCAAGGAGTAGGTACAGATTGGTTTATTTTGTTTGTTGATACAAATACACACAACTGGAATGGAGAACATATCTGTTGCGTGTATATATGCACGCTACTTGGTCAACAAAACACAGCTGTGTACTTTTCATAAATGTTCTCTTCCATCTAAACAATTTCTCTCCTTTCCCCTCAGTGGTTAATAAATACTATTTTCTGATAATGAGTATGTATAATCTTCTAATAAACTCTTGATCATTTATAATTTTAATGTACATAAACTTGGAATCAAATCCCTTACCTAAGACTCAGAGAGTAAACCACATGTTGTATGTCTAAATTAATTAAAAACTGAGAGCATGCGTTTATTTCTCTATGGTCCCACTTTACATGGATTATGTTGTTTCCCCCCAGCAAACTATTGAGGTGTGATTATTTCTAAACATGAAGATAAAATAATTCAGAATTGTACAAATTTCAGCAAATTTTATATATTTTTATAAATGCCTCAAAATAGTCCTGTGAGGCATATAGGAAAGGGTTATTGTGCTCTTTTAAGGTTATTTGGAGCTGTCAAATATTGCAAAGACACCAAGGGGGAAGCAATGCTTAAAGTTGTATTGCATTTTTCTTCCTATTACATGTGGACTATCACATGGCAGAAGGCAGAAACTTTCTGTGAAACTTTGGCCTCTGCCTCAAAATTAACCCTGGGGTGAGATGGACAGAACCCCAAAGTGATTTTCAAAATCTGCTCAGATCACATATACTTAAGAATCTCCTGAATTTGCTTCATGGATCCTTGAGAGGTCACAGTCATAGTTTCAAAGACATTGTTCTCATTCATTCTGTGACCCTTCCTTTTTCCTCAACTTTAATTAAAAAAAAACTCAAATTGAAGCTTCTCAGAATATGTTCCTCAAAATTTGGGATGTAGAATGACATGTTGGGAAATCTTAATTTGGTAGGAAAGCTTGCACAATCTTTCTTTCTTTTCTTATTTTTTTAGTCAAGTTAATTGTTAGAAGAACTTTTGTAAGTGTTCTTTTCAGAGTTTTCTGAGTTCATTTTTTAAATTTTTTCTTTTATAATTTTACTTTTATTTACTTTTTCATGGAAAGTCATTTTATTTTAAATATAGTGGTGTGTACATGTCGATCCCAAACTCCCAATCTATCTCTCTTGTCCACACCCTTCCCCCTGTAACCATAAATTCGATCTCTAAGTCTGTGTGCCTTTTTCTGTGTTTTTTTTTTTTTAAGTTCATTTGTATCTTTTTTTATTCCACATTTAAGAGATATCAAGTGCTATTTGTCCTTTTCTTTCTTATTTTACTCAGTATGATCATCTCCAAGTCCAGCAGAGTTTTCTGACTTTAACACATAATTTTTCATTTACTGGGCATTTTCAAGACAATATTTAAGAGATTTCTGAATTAAAGTGACATCCATCTCCTCACCACCTCCATTTTTCAATATGGAGTTGGCACTAATTGTTCTTCCACAGAAGTTTTTTATTCGTATTTATAGCTGCCTTCAGTAGAAATACTGTGAAACACTATTGTTTTTAGATGACACAAAATTTACTGATTATGGCCTCCAGTATTACTGATGCAGGGAAATCAATTTGATGCATATTATCTATGACCAAAAGTTAGCAAGATTGCAGGCTACAGAATATTATACCAAATCCTACAAAACAAGTAAATTTTAGTACAACAATGTAATACACATTATGCTGGGCATTCAATTACTTTTAAGTCCCATACAGCATCAGATTAAAAAGAGCGAGCGAGAGAGGGAGCAGAAAGTTTCATTTGGAGGAAAGTGTAGGAGCCCTAAGTTGAAATCAGAAACACAATCAAGTAAACACCCATAAGTTACAAAGACTAATTCTGAAAAACAAAATTTACTAGTCTTTTTTTAATCCCTAACACTAGAAGTAGGTTTTGCTTATCAAATGGGAAATGAAATATTTATAGTAATGAAGAGTACGATAATAATCACTGAAGAAATGGTTTCCCCCTTTCCCACCCACTTTCAGCCCTTATCCCTTCAGAAACTCAGTGGAATAGGAAGATCAGAGTGTTTATAGACAATACATCTAATACAGTGAATCTTCTCCTTCTTATTCACTGATACTCCAAACAGTACCATCAAGTGTTGGCTTCCCCTTCTTCAAAGACATAGTTGAGCTTTATGACAGTGCTGATGAAATCACCAAGTTCTACAAAGTCGGCAGTGACAATATTGATGCCACTCTCTCCTGGCTTCTGCGTGCGGACCCACTGCATCATGGCAGGAAGAGCTCTGAGAAAGGAAAGAAAAAGAGATGTTACAGAAGGAAATATGTTATTTTTCAAGCTTGCAATCCCCAGGACTTCCTTTAGTTTTCTAACTTACTAAAATAAATGCCCCAATTACAGATACATAATGGAGAGAAAAAAAAAAAAGAAATGGACGATGGTAAATTCTTAACCTCTTAAGTGACTCTGCAGGAGAAATATAGTCATCCTTGGAGGGTGCCTCAGATGGTAAAGAGTCTGCCTGCAATGCAGGAGACGTGGAGTCAATCCCTGGGTCGGGAAGATCCCCTGGAGGAGGAAATGGCTATCCACTCCAGTATCCTTGCTGGAGAATTCCATGGACAGAGGAGCCTGGTGGGCTATAGTCCATGGGATCGCAAACAGTTGGACAAGACCGAGAGACTAACACTTGGAATCCATGAGGGATTTGTGCTAGGAATTACCACAGATACCAAAGTCTGTGAAAGCTCAAGTGTCTTACATAAAATGAAGTTGTAAAGTCAGTCCTTTTTATCCATGGTTTCTGCATTCAAGAATTCAACCAACCGAGGATTAATTTTTGTGGATATGGAACCCAAGCATATGGAGGGCTGACTGTAGTTACTATATCAGTCAATACTGGACTCCATCTTTGGAGAGCTCAGATGCCATGAGAATTTTTTTTTTTTTTTTTTTAATTTTATTTTATTTTTAAACTTTACATAACTGTATTAGATTTGCCAAATATCAAAATGAATCCGCCACAGGTTTACATGTGTTCCCCATCCTGAACCCTCCTCCCTCCTCCCTCCCCATTCCATCATGAGAATTTATAGTGAAATTTCTCCAGTAAGAAAACAACATTCTTGCACTCATTTTCTAGTTTGATATGGTGTGATTGCAAACCCTGGAGAACTATGGGTTAGTGAGGCCAGGGATGAGTATATGCACTTAGCAAACATTTATTACAAACCCACTATTTTCAGGAAATGTGCTAGATATTATAAATGGTCATACTAGTGAAACTCCCTGCATTTAAAGAGTGCATAGTTTAGTGGTGGACAGATGGACAAGGAAGACAATTTTAATATAGTACAATCAGGGCTCATCCTTTAAACTTATTTACTGATCACCTCTTCTATTCCAGACACCACTGAAGGCACTCGGAAAACTTGAGTGAGCATGGCAGATAAAAATATCTACCTGGGAGGAGCTTACAGTTTAATAAGGAAAGACAAATAATGAATAATAATCATAAATTAATTACACCATTTGATAGGAAGGAAGAAGTGCTATTAAAATGCAGCTAAAAAGGGAAGATTTGAAGTGTGCAGATAGAGAGGAGTGGAGCAGATTGCAACTTAAAATAGGGTGCTTACACAGGTGCATTGACAAGGGGATATTTGTGCAAGGGTTTGAAGGAGACAAGGGAGTTAGTCACGTAGATAGCCAGGGAAAACATTTCAGCTGCTGCCATAGCCTTAACTGGGTAGCATGCATAAACTTGGTAAAAGAAAGAGGAGACCCTTAAAAGATGAAGTTAGAGGAATAATAAGGAAAGGGGGGGCAGATGCTGGATGGCACTGTAGGCTCTGACAAGGGTTCTGAGTGTTACTTTGAGTGAAATGGGGAGTCTTTGGAAGATCTTGACCAGAATAGTGTTGTGATCTGACTTAATTATAAAAGATGATTCATTACCACAAGAGCACAGTGGAGAGTCACTTAGCCTTGTTTGCAAAATCAGGGTAAACTTTTCAGAACAGCACTCCCTGAATGTTGAGAGATTAGGAAGACTTAGCTGGGTGAAGGTGGGAATGGGGGATGGAGGATGATGTGGTGTATTTTCAGACAGAGAAAATAGCATTTATACATTCATTAACAGGGGTATGGTGTGCTTAGGACTAGGGCCTTTGGACAGACAGATCCAGCTATTAATAAGGATGCCATATCCTATGATAGCACATTGAAGAGAAACCACCATGACTTAAGCAGGCAGGAAGGGAGGTTGAGAAAGGGATAAATGAACCGAGGTCTTAGAGATGACAGTGCAATAACAATGAAAGAGTGAGGAAGTCCACGTGAATGTCAAATTCCTGGATGGGATGGAGAGAGAAGGAAAGATACAAAGGTGTGAGTGGAGAGATCGTGATGAAATTAAGAATCTCAAAGAAGCTATGAAATTTAAGGAAGCCTCAAAGTGCTGGAGAAATAAGAAGGGACCAGAAGACAGATGGTTTTCAGACTGTAAATTGACTTAAAGCTGTTAACCAGGGAAATAACATGCTTAGATTTGTGATTCAGAGAGTGCAGTTTGCCTTCAGTGTGAACAAATGCAGAGAAGAAAGCAAGACTAGGATCAAAGCTAATAACCAGAGAGCTGTGGAAGGAATCTAACCAGAGATAATGGGAACTTACATTGCAGTGGCCACAATAGATGTATTTGAAAGGAACTAAGGAGAAAAGGTGGCACCAGTGGTAAAGAACTCATCTGCCAATGCAGGAGACACAGGAGCTGAAGGTTTGACCCCTGGGTGAGGAAGATCCCCTGGAGGGGGAAATGGAAACCCACACCAGTACTCTTGCCTGGAGCATCCCATGGACAGAGGAGCCTGGTGGTCTATAGTCCATGCAGAGTTGAACACGACTGAAGTGACTGAACACACACACACACACACACACACACACACACACACGGAGATAAAAGGACAACATTTGACTGGTATGGGATTGGATATGATGGAGATGAAGAAAGAGGCCATGAATGCTGCCTAGATTTCTAGCAGTATTCTTGCAGGTGAGCATATCATCTACTAATTTTGGAAGGACAGGACTGAAGGCTTCCCAGTGGATGTACTAAGTTCAGTCCGAGATCTGTTGATTCTGAGGTGACTTTGGGACACATGAATTCAGATTTCAATTGATTAAGTACAGGTCTAATATATTCAGGACATAGAGCTGGTCAAGGGCTATCACATAAAAATAAAAGAGCTATGAGAGTGGATAAAATTACCGGGGAAGATTGTATAGAGAAGGACGAGTAGAGAAAATCTGAATATCAGCTACATGGGCAGAAAAGTTGATTCAATTAAAAAAGGAAGAATTAGGTATAAAAGTAGGATGAAAATCAGGAGCATATTGTATCATGAAATCAGAAGAAAAGAAAGTCATGCTCCTTTTGGTTTGTGAGGTTGAAGTACAGAATGTAATACAGTGCCTTTATCCAGATCTCATAAAGCACATCTAGCCAAACTTGACCCATCCAGGCAAAACTGAAATAACTGCCTTGGACTACATTAATCCTGTGGGTAGCACCTTACAAATTCTGATCCATGTTTTGCAGCATTTACCTTTGTTTGTTAGATACAGATAGAGGAGAACCCAAAAAGTGCTTCTAAAAGAGGATAGCGTGGACCCATTGCCGTCAGAAAATGGACTGGCAGGTGGAGGAATTTGGTCTTCATAGCAACAGTTTCTGAAGGGAATTCTATCTTGAATTAAAAAACTGTGGATCCCTAGAGCACAGACACAGGGGTTTCAAGTTCATCAGAGAGACAGATGCCACGGCAGTGTGTGTGCAGCCACTCGGGTCTGAATTCCATTACTTTCTCTTCTGGGCTTGCTCGGGCAGATGGCATATCTCTGCTGTGAACACAGTATCACCTTGGTATTTCATAAAAAGCAGACACTCTTTGGAAAAAGTATCAAACCAGTTCATTTCCTGGGAAGATGGTTGCTTAGCAGATACACTCACCTTGAGAGGTGAGAGGTAGTGAAGAGGGATACTGAGGCCGGTGCCAATTCTGTATTAGCTTTAACTGAGTAGTTGGTTTGCCAGATCCCTAGGGTACTAGGTTATGGAAGGTTCTTGAGCAACAAAATTCCCATCTGAGAACCATGACCATCATGAACACAGCAACTCAGATGCCTGCTACTACTCTAAGATTGATATTCCTGGGCCTGAATTTAGAATAACTAATTGTTATCCCCATGGAGAGATGTTAGGAGTGCTCTTCTCTGTTTCGCTATAAAATAGATTACTTTGAGGATTGATGAACTATCATTTTGGAATAGCTTGTAGTCCTCAGGTGAAATGAGTTTTACATTTAAAATGCCGCTTCTCTGAGTCATGGGAATATTTTTCTTTTTCTGTTCAGATATACTTTTTTCAAGTCAATATGATACCAAAAACAAAATAAGCAATAATGCCAAATTGAATCTCAAATACTCAGATGGACTTAAGTAGAATTATGTTAAACAAAAAGACTCAGTGTTCTAGATTAAAACAAACAAATGCTGTTGAAGTTACAATAATTATTTAGAGTGGCATTTCTTAAACTTTTAAAATTCTTTTCCCACCATAGAACCTTTAAAAATATTTTCCTTCCTCACTTTCTTTCTCAATAAAGTTTTAATACCACAGATAGACTTTAAATATGTTTATATATTGTTTGTATATTCCTGTACTTTTTACATAAAAAGAGCACATGTTTTATTTGCCCTCCTGAGAATCAATCCTTATATTAGATAAATAAATTGAAAAGCCTACTCTGGTGGTAATAAAATATTGTCTCAAAGCAATAATATTCACTGTATAAGACAAATTGGTTAATAAAGACCTACTATATAGTACGGGGAACTCTGCTCAATACTTAATAATCTAAATGGGAAAAGGATTTGAAAAAGAATAGATGCATGTATATGTATGGGCTTCCCAGGTGGCACTAGTGGGAAAGAACCCATCTGCCGATGAGGAGACATATAAAAGACAGGGGTTTGACCCCAGGGTCAGGAAGATCCCTGGGAGGAGGACATGGCAGCCCACTGCAGTATTCTTGCCCAGAGAATCCCATGGAAAGAGAAGCCCAACAGGCCACAGTCCATAGGGTAGCAAAGAGTAGGACATGACTAAAGAGACTTAGCACACAAACGTATAACTGAACCACTTTGCTGCTGTACACCTGAAACTAACAAAACATTGTTAATCAACTATACTCCAATATAAAATTTAAAAAAATAATTAAAGAAAAAACAAACTGGTTAAACTTTAATGTTTTAAAATCACCCATTCATTTATTTGGAGTTCCCTGATAGCTCATTTGGTAAAGAATCCGCCTATAATGCAGGAGACCCGGGTTCGATTCCTGGGTCAGGAAGATCCACTGGAGAAGGGATAGGCTACCCATTCCAGTATTCTTGTGCTTCCCTTGTGGCTTACCTGGTAAAGAATCTGCCTGCAATGGGGGAGACCTGGGTTCGATCCCTGGGTTGGGAAGATCCCCTGGAGAAAGGAAAGGCAACCCACTCCAGTATTCTGGCCTGGAGAATTCTGTGGACTGTATAGTCCATGGGATCTCAAAGGATCGATCATGACTGAGCCACTTTCACTTTCATTCATTCATTCAACAAAGATATATTGTACCTGCAGAAGACAGTGTTCTAGGTATAGCTCCTTAGAGCATTTTGGGGTTTGAACCTTTCTCACCTCTCTCTAAGAAAACATTGCTGTAGCCCTGCCCACACACTCTTCTTCTGTGACTTTTCTACACGGCAGTCACAATAACCTTTCTTAGAACTGAATGCATCATTCTCCTACATGAACAACTGCAGTCTCCTCTCATCGAGAAGATACACTCAGTTTTGAATCAGTCAGGGTGAGTCCCTGCAGCCTCCCTCACACACTCACCACACACACACCTCTCTTCAGCCTCTGGGCTAATTTGTTCTCTGGTAATACTGAAATTCTTGTGTTCTCCCAAACACATCCTGTGGTTTCATGCCTCAGTTTTTTTTTCAAGACTTCTGTCTATATGAAATACCATTCCTTCTTCAGTACCCTTCCTGGTCTAACTTCCACTTGCCCTTCAAGACTTGGCTGAGGCAGTATTTCCATCCTTTCAGTTCAAATCTGGGTGAAGAGCTCTCTTCTTGATGCTTTATACTCCTGAAGCACAGTCTCTAACTATACATTGCACGTGGCGTTCAGATGTTCCACTTCCATGCCTATTTCTAGCAGTGCTTGTACCCTTTTCAAAAAACAAAAATCATATTGTAGTCATCAATAGATCCTCTGTACCTACCACAATCCCTGGACCCCAAAAGGAAAATAACACATTTATTGAACTCAGATATTGAACTAGAAATCCTGGTCCCAGCTGTCTCAAAGTCCAACAAGCAAAGTGGAGGTGAACCAATCATGATAATACAATATGGTACAACAGACATGGGCATAGGAGTCTATGGGAGCATGTAGGTAAAATAATTTATTTCACTTGGGAGAAATTTAAGCAATGCATCACAAAATAGGTGACATGTTGAGCTTGGTCAAGATTCTTTAGATAAAGAAGCCAAGTATTTCAAGAAAAAGGAACAGCACATCCAGTCGAACATGGACTGTAGAGTAGATCACCAGAACTTACTTGTATAACTCAAACTTTGTACGTTTTACTCATTACTTCATTTCTCCGTCTCTCCAGCTCCTGGTAAACACCATTCTATTCTCTGCTTCTATGAAACTGACTATTTTTTGATTCCACATAGAAATGAGATTACACAGTATTTATCTTTCTGTGTCTGGCTTATTTCACTTAGCATAATGCCCTCCTAACAAAACAGTACTGTATCCTAAAATTTGCTAAGAAGGTAGATTCTATGTTAAGTACTCTTACCACACATATACATAAAAAATAATAAACATAATAAACGGTGCAGGAGGAAATTTTGAGAGTAGATGGGTATGTTTATGGCCTTAATGGTGATGGTTTCATGGGTATACATACTTATCTCCAAACTCATCGAGTTATATATTAAATATGTATACCAATTTTATCTATCAGACCTCGATAAAGTGTTTTGTTTTTAAGTATATGGGTATGAAAGAGATGGCATGATTAAGAAGGATGAGGTGACCAGAGAGTAGGTGCCACAGTGTGGGGACACTAGAGGGGTGACTGGAGAAGGGGAGGAACAGGAAGGTGTTTGGGACGGATTGTTAGGGGCCTCCTTTGACCTTGCACTCATCTCACACGCTAGTAAAGTAATGCTCAAAATTCTCCAAGCCAGGCTTCAGCAATATGTGAACCGTGAACTTCCTGATGTTCAAGCTGGTTTTAGAAAAGGCAGAGGAACCAGAGATCAAATTGCCAACATCTGCTGGATCATAGAAAAAGCAAGAGAGTTCCAGAAAAACATCTATTTCTGCTTTATTGACTATGCCAAAGCCTTTGACTCTGTGGATCACAAGAAACTGTGGAAAATTCTGAAAGAGATGGGAATACCAGACCACCTGACCTGCCTCTTGAGAAATTTGTATGCAGGTCAGGAAGCAACAGTTAGAACTGGACATGGAACAACAGACTGGTTCCAAATAGGAAAAGGAGTTCGTCAAGGCTGTATATTGTCACCCTGTTTATTTAACTTCCATGCAGAGTACATCATGAGAAACGCTGGACTGGAAGAAACACAAGCTGGAATCAAGATTGCCGGGAGAAATATCAATAACCTCAGATATGCAGATGACACCACCCTTATGGCAGAAAGTGAAGAGGAACCAAAAAGCCTCTTGATGAAAGTGAAAGTGGAGAGTGAAAAAGTTGGCTTAAAGCTCAACATTCAGAAAATGAAGACCATGGCATCTGGTCCCACCACTTCCTGGGAAATAGATGGGGAAACAGTGGAAATAGTGTCAGACTTTATTTTTCTGGGCTCCAAAATCACTGCAGATGGTGACTGCAGCCATGAAATTAAAAGATGCTTACTCCTTGGAAGGAAAGTTATGACCAACCTAGATAGCATATTCAAAAGCAGAGACATTACTTTGCCAACAAAGGTTCGTCTAGTCAAGGCTATGGTTTTTCCTGTGGTCATGTATGGATGTGAGAGTTGGACTGTGAAGAAGGCTGATGCTTTTGAACTGTGGTGTTGGAGAAGACTCTTGAGAGTCCCTTGGACTGCAAGGAGATCCAACCAGTCCATTCTGAAGGAGATCAGCCCTGGGATTTCTTTGGAAGGAATGATGCTAAAGCTGAAACTCCAGTACTTTGGCCGCCTCATGCAAAGAGTTGACTCATTGGAAAAGAGTCTGATGCTGGGAGGGATTGAGGGCAGGAGGAGAAGGGGATGACAGAAGATGAGATGGCTGGATGGCATCACTGACTCGATGGACGTCTCAGTGAACTCCGGGAGTTGATGATGGACAGGGAGGCCTGGTGTGCTGCGATTCATGGGGTCACAAAGAGTTGGACACGACTGAGCGACTGAACTGATCTTGACCTGTGGAGTCAGAGCTTCCCCTTACACTCTCTCAGGTTTGTTCTTGATTTCGTCCAAAGAAGAGTTCTTTGATTTTCTCATGCAAATAAGAATCTAATATTAATTCCATAGTAAGTCTTCTGCCTAATGACACTGAAACTAGTATTCAAGACCTCAGGAAGTTTCCTTAGGAAGTTCTCAGATTGCTATGAGATTTTAAAAAGCCTTCATTCACTCACTCATTCATTCATCACATTAGCTCCACCATTATAACCAAAAAGTTGCTAGCAGAAATTTGAATAGCATTCACTAATATTATGAATGAAAATATTTCTTAGTGAAATTATGCAGCCTGAAGAGATGACTAAATTCTCTTTGAATCTGTATGTTAATATTTCAGGATCTATTTATGGAATAGTCTCTTTTGGTTTCCTATAGTCACACAGAAAAATGTGACTATGCAAATATTGCAGTGCTGTCTTTAAATGCCTCTCTTTTTCTTAATCTCTCATTTTCATTAGATTCTGGATTTATACTGTGGATTTACACTGCTTATTCACAAGAGCTCACTGACTACCAGGAGAATCACATCACTTCAAGATAAATAAAAATATACATAAAATCATAGTCCTAATGTTAAACATAGAGCCAGATCATTTCTGCTCAAGTCTCAGCATCAGCATTAATTATGAGCAAGTTGATTAACACTCTAAGCCTCAGTTTTGCCATCTATCAAATGGGCGTATTAATGAGGATTGAAGTAGTTAGTGCATATAAAGTGCTTAGATGAATGCCTAGCTCTCTATATGTGGCAATGTATTGAATAGTCAATGAATTACAACCAAGGCAATGCTCTGCTCCAGAGTCTCAAAGAAGGAAGTCAGCAGGGAATTCTGAGAGCAGCATTCAGCCACTGTACAGGGGGATGTAAAAATGAGCCTATGGGATTTTTTCCCCCTAACATTCACCATTTTCTAACAATGACAGAAAGCAGGTGGGGGAGATGGCCTGGTGTAAAAGGGCAAGACTGGTGATGAGACTTGAGGGAAGTATCCTTGAAAGTGTTTTCTTTGGGGCACACAATTATAGGAAAAAAACAAAGTACACTTTCCCAATCATAGATTCTAATTTAGGTTAGCAAAAGAACAGATCCAGAACCAAAATTTGGTACAGGAAGCCTCACGGCTCTTCTCCGGAATATGGAGCTCTCCTGAGGAAAGGCATCTTTAGACAGATTGCAGGCTCCTTGGAAACAGGCAAGTCTACAGGAATCAGAAAACCTTCCTCCAAGGAAGCAATGGGAGGAGAGCGATGTGGGAGCCAGAGGCCTTCTCATGTGCTGGCTTTGAGAACTGATTTTGAAAAGACTTACAGGAAAAAATAAAGAAATTGGAGGTGCTAAGTTCAGTAACCCTCGATGTGCTGACCTTGACTTATTAATTCATGTGAGCTTCCTATTTAGGGTGCTTCAATCACCGCTTTTAGCACAAAGATAAAACTTCTTAACTGTTCTATTGTTAGAACAATGGCCGGCGGCTCCTGTAGTCTCACTTCTGTCGCTCTTCCCCACTGAATTCTAGACACAGCCTCAGTCTTGCTTATCTTGACCAGACTAATTTTCCCCAGGGAATTTTGTAAATGCTGTTTGATTGTTGTTAGTTTGCTATTTTGGTTTTTTTTTTTCACCAAGAATACCTTATCTTTCCTGCCTCTTCACTTGATCAACTCACTCACTTCACTTTCAGGAGATAGTTTAAATGTCACTGCTTCAAAGCACTAGACAAAATTGTAATTATATTTATGTGTTTGATCAGTACCTCTCTCCGATTAGACAGCAATGACTTTGAGGACAAAGATTCTCTGTTTTCCTACTGTTTTAGCCCAAGTGCTTAGCATAGCACCTGGCATAGACTAAGTACTCAATAAATACATATTGAATAAATAGGTTTTATTTTTAGAAATACCTTTCAAAGGATAAAGTTTATTAGAATTAAACTTAATCAGATTTCTTTATGTACTATCAATTTATTATTAAATTATTAGTTTTAATTTCTTCTCATTTAATTAGATTTAAATGTGTTAGGAATCCATGTCAAATTCATATTCAAGTGTGTGTGTGTGTGCGTGTGTGTGTGTGTATGTGTATACATAATACTTTTACAACAAATGCATTTTATATACACTCCTCTAAATTCTCTAAACTTCTGTATTTTGTGGTTATGAATGAACAATTGTGGATAATAAAACACATGCATCTTTCAGTGAATTTTATTAGAATATATTTAAGCTTCAATGAAATGTTTCTTTTGTTGAAATGAATACAATCTCTGAATTAAATTATTAATTTTTACAGAAAGTACAGGAAATGGCAACCCATTCCAATATTCTTGCCTGGAGAATTTCGTGGACAGAGGAGTTTGGATGGCTACTGGCCATGGGGTTGAAAAGAGTCAGACACAACTGAGTGACTCTCTCTCACACACACACACACACCATTTTTACAGAACTCTCTGATGCCCTTGGAAATAAAGATTACAATGAAAATGTCAGAGTCTTGTTACTGCCTTTCCCAAACCCAGCCTCTGCTGAGAAATGGAGGCCTCCCTGATCTGCAAAATTTAAAATAATGATAACAGGTCTTTCTTCCCCTGGGCAACTGAGTCACCCAGGACCAACTAATTAAAATCAAGTCGGACATATTTTAAAATGTGATTTCTTGTCAATCTGGCCATTTCTAAAAGCTTAGAAATTTCACTTGAAAATGTAAAGAGAAAGATGAAACAAAAATAAACTCTTTCCCCAAAAGGTTGGCATTTCATGCACTGAATCATACAGTGATAAAAGGCAAGGCCTTTGCTTCTGTAGGTTTAAATCCCAGACAGGGCTTCAAAACAACCTCAGGTAGACATATCATGCAAAGACGGAAACAATAAAGGACAGAACTGGTATGAACCTAACAGAAGCAGAAGATAATAAGACGAGATGGCAAGAATACACCGAAGAACTATACAGAAAAGATTTTGATGACTCAGATAACCACGATGGTGTGATCACTCACCTAGAATCAGAAACCCTGAAGTGTGAAGTCAAGTGGGCCTTAGGAAGCATCACTACAAACAAAGCTAGTGCATGTGATAGAATTCCAGCTGAGCTATTTCAAATCCTAAAAGATGATGCTGTGAAAGTGCTGCACTCAATATGCCAGCAAATTTGGAAAACTCAGCAGTGGCCACAGGACTGGAAAAGGTCAGTTTTCATTCCAATCCCAAAGAAAGGCAACACCAAAGAATGTTCGAACTACTGCACAATGGCACTCATCTCATTCGCTAGCAAAGTAATGCTCAAAATTCTCCAAGCCAGGCTTCAACAGTACGTGAACTGAAAACTTCCAGATGTTCAAGCTGGATTTAGAAAAGGCAGAGATCAAATTGTCATTATCTGTTGGATCATCGAAAAAGCAAAAGAGTTCCAGAAAAACATCTACTTCTGCATTATTGATATGCCAAAGCCTTTGACTGTGTGGATCACAACAAACTGGAAAATTCTTGAAGAGATGGGAATACCACCTTACCTCACTCCTGAGAAATCTGTATGCAGGTCAAGAAGGAACAATTAGAACTGGACGTGGAACAACAGACTGGTTCCAAATTGGGAAAGGAGTATGTCCAGGCTGTATATTGTCACCCTATTTATTTAACTTCTATGCAGATTCCCTGGGTCGGGAAGATCTCCTGGAAAAGGAAATGGCAACCCATTCCAGCACTCTTGCCTGGAAAATGTTATGGCCAGAGGAGTCTGGTAGGCTACAGTCCATGGGGTCGCAAAGAGTCAGACACAACTGAGCGACTGAACTGAACTGAGACAGACAGGTGTGTCTCAGAGACGGTAACCTGCATGAAGAGCACAGGAGCTGCTATCACACCAGGAATATTGGAGGGCTGAGTGACACTCGCCTTCACCCTAACCATTCAAGCTGCTTCCAGTTTTCAAAGGGACAGATTCCAAGTCCTCAGGAAGACAGGGGAACCATCTCCCCTTCCTCCCTTGCCTGGAAGCTTGTTAGTTTAATTTGATTTTGTGTTTGTTTAACAAAAAGTAATGCAGTAAAATCAAAGCAAAAGATGCCATCCGTTTCATTTGATGATGGCAACTGGAGCCCTTTTTTTATTGTAGCAGGGAAGAAAACCGTTAAAAAGCCATTTTCAATTAAAATAAGATCATATAAACTGCAAGAAGAAGGGCGTTTAGAGTTCCCAAAGTGTGCTGTGTCCTCAGGAGCATCGTTCACTCCAGTCCCTGTTTCAGAAGAAGTCATAAACCAGAAAAACGAATGTGAGCATGGTCAGCCCTCAGTGGAGCCCCAGATGCCGGGGGACTATTCTGTCTGCTGATTTTCTAAAGGAGAGAAGGAAGAAAGAAAGCTTTGTACACTCTAGACAAAGAGTCCCTTCAGTGTATTGATAAGATTTAGATTGCCAGGAGGCAGACAGTGGGTTTTCTTTCAAGGGTAGTATCTCAATATAATGAAGACTTTTGTGTGGGATCAAGTGTTCTCACCCCACAGACTCTTCCTGGGAACCACATAGCCCCTCATTCAATGCCAATGCTTGGGAGAATTCAGGGACTCACAGCTCAGAAGAGATTTACTTTATTCAAAGTTTACAGTTTCTATTTATTGGCACCCGCCTGTCCTTTCTCCCCTTTGGAAAGATTTCCATTTGCAAAGAAAAAGCTGCAGCTGAATTTGTGCAGAAAGGAAGTTTTAGCGTTTCTGATTTTGCCTGGAACAAATACATCAAGGACTATCTAGGTTTATCCTTTCACTCTCAACCATTCCCAACTTGGGATTCCAGGATCTCAGGATAGCAGAGATAGTAATGCCAACAGCCACGAAAGAAATTGGTCACACATGAACTGTGGTCACTCACATTCACTGAAAGGTTGCCCTTTACTATTGGCAGAATCATTTTATCAGTTCAGATTTACTATTGACTATTTGTGGGTTTCCAAGGAAAACCATTCAATATCACAGTAATCCAAGTCTATGCCCCAACCAGTAACGCTGAAGAAGCTGAAGTTGAACGGTTCTATGAAGACCTACAAGACCTTTTAGAACTAACACCCAAAAAAGATGTCCTTTTCATTATGGGGGACTGGAATGCAAAAGTAGGAAGTCAAGAAACACCTGGAGTAACAGGCAAATTTGGCCTTGGAATACAGAATGAAGCAGGGCAAAGACTAATAGAGTTTTGCCAAGAAAATGCACTGATCATAACAAACACCATCTTCCAACAACACAAGAGAAGACTCTATCCATGGACATCACCAGATGGTCAACACCAAAATCAGATTGATTATATTCTTTGCAGCCAAAGATGGAGAAGCTCTATACAGTCAGCAAAAACAAGACCAGGAGCTGACTGTGGCTCAGACCATGAACTCCTTATTGATAAATTCAGACTGAAATTGAAGAAAGTAGGGAAAACCACTAGACCATTCAGGTATGACCTAAATCAAATCCCTTATGATTATACAGTGGAAGTGAGAAATAGATTTAAGGGCCTAGATCTGATAGATAGAGTGCCTGATGAACTATGGAATGAGGTTCATGACATTGTACAGGAGACAGGGATCAAGACCATCCCCAGGGAAAAGAAATGCAAAAAAGCAAAATGGCTGTCTGGGGAGGCCTTACAAATAGCTGTGAAAAGAAGAGAAGCGAAAAGCAAAGGAGAAAAGGAAAGATATAAACATCTGAATGCAGAGTTCCAAAGAATAGCAAGAAGAAATAAGAAAACCTTCTTCAGCGATCAATGCAAAGAAATAGAGGAAAACAACAGAATGGGAAAGACTAGAGATCTCTTCAAGAAAACCAGAGATACCAAAGGAACATTTCATGCAAAGATGAGCTCGATAAAGGATAGAAATGGTATGGACCTAACAGAAGCAGAAGATATTAAGAAGAGATGGCAAGAATACACAGAAGAACTGTACAAAAAAGATCTTCACGACCAAGATAATCATGATGGTGTGATCACTGACCTAGAGCCAGACATCCTGGAATGTGAAGTCAAGTGGGCCTTAGAAGGTATCACTACGAAAAAAGCTAGTGGAGGTGATGGCATTCCAGTTGAGCTATTCCAAATCTTGAAAGATGATGCTGTGAAAGTGCTGTACTCAATATGCCAGCAAATTTGGAACACTCAGCAGTGGCCACAGGACTGGAAAAGGTCAGTTTTCATTCCAGTCCCAAAGAAAGGCAATGCCAAAGAATGCTCAAACTACTGCACAATTGCACTCATCTCACATGCTAGTAAAGTAATGCTCAAAATTCTCCAAGCCAGGCTTCAGCAATATGTGAACCGTGAACTTCCAGATGTTCAAGCTGGTTTTAGAAAAGGCAGAGGAACCAGAGACCAAATTGCCAACATCCACTGGATCATGGAAAAAGCAAGAGAGTTCCAGAAAAACATCTATTTCTGCTTTATTGACTATGCCAAAGCCTTTGACTGTGTGGATCACAAGAAACTGTGGAAAATTCTGAAAGAGATGGGAATACCAGACCACCTGATCTGCCTCTTGAGAAATTTGTATGCAGGTCAGGAAGCAACAGTTAGAACTGGACATGGAACAACAGACTGGTTCCAAATAGGAAAAGGAGTTCGTCAAGGCTGTATATTGTCACCCTGTTTATTTAACTTCCATGCAGAGTACATCATGAGAAACGCTGGACTGGAAGAAACACAAGCTGGAATCAAGATTGCCACGAGAAATATCAATAACCTCAGATATGCAGATGACACCACCCTTATGGCAGAAAGTGAAGAGGAACTCAAAAGCCTCTTGATGAAGGTGAAAGTGGAGAGTGAAAAAGTTGGCTTAAAGCTCAACATTCAGAAAACGAAGATCATGGCATCCGGTCCCATCACTTCCTGGGAAATAGATGGGGAAACAGTGGAAACAGTGTCAGACTTTATTTTTCTGGGCTCCAAAATCACTGCAGATGGTGACTGCAGCCATGAAATTAAAAGACGCTTACTCCTTGGAAGGAAAATTATGACCAACCTAGATAGCATATTCAAAAGCAGAGACATTACTTTGCCAACAAAGGGTCGTCTAGTCAAGGCTATGGTTTTTCCTGTGGTCATGTATGGATGTGAGAGTTGGATTGTGAAGAAGGCTGAGCGCCAAAGAATTGATGCTTTTGAACTGTGGTGTTGGAGAAGACTCTTGAGAGTCCCTTGGACTGCAAGGAGATCCAACCAGTCCATTCTGAAGGAGATGAGCCCTGGGATTTCTTTGGAAGGAATGATGCTAAAGCTGAAACTCCAGTACTTTGGCCACCTCATGCAAAGAGTTGACTCATTGGAAAAGACTCTGATGCTGGGAGGGATTGGGGGCAGGAGGAGAAGGGGACGACAGAGGATGAGATGTCTGTATGGCATCACTGACTCGATGGATGTGAGTCTGAGTGACCTCCAGGAGTTGGTGATGGACAGGGAGGCCTGGCATGCTTCGATTCATGGGGTTGCAAAGAGTCGGACACAGCTGAGCGACTGATCTGATCTGATCTGATTTGTGGTTTATTGGAAGTTCTATGGGAATTCTGCATGCTTTTAATTTTAACAATGGAGACATGTTATTAGTTATAAAATGTACATTTATTAAGAGAAGATGGTCTCTGTGTGGGGAAATGGTATACAAGACTATTTTCTAAAATTGAAGTGTATATAACTTATATAAGTTAAAGGTGTACAATATAGTGATTCACAGTTTTTCAAGGTTATACTCCATTTACGGTGGTGGTTTAGTCACTAAGTCATTTCCAACTCTTGTGACTCCCTGGACTGTAGCCCTCCAGGCTTCTCTGCCCACGGGATTTCCCAGGCAAGAATACTGGGTTCAGTTTCCATTTCCTTCTCCAGGGAACCGTCCCAACCCAGGGGTCAAACCCACATCTCCTGCATTGCAGGTGGATTCTTTAAGTGAGCCACCAGGGAAGCCCATCCTCCATTTATAGTTATTACTGAACAATGGCTACCTTTCCTGTGTTGTACAATATATCCTTGTAGCTTATATTATACATAGTAGTTTGCCCTTCTTACTCTCTCACCTCTATATTGCTCCTCTCCCCTTACTTCTCCCCACTGGTAGCCACTAGTCTGTTCTCTATATCTGTGAGTCTGCTCCTTTTTTATTATATCCAGTAACTTGTGTTTTTTAGATTCTATATATGAATGAAATCATACAGTATTTGTCTTTCTTTGTTTTATTTACCTCACTTAGCACAATACTCTCTAAGTCCATTCATGTTGTTGCAAATGGAAAAAATTACATTCTTTTTCATGGCCAAGTAGTGTTTAGTTCCACCAAAAAGGACAGAAATGGAAAGGACCTAACAGAAGCAGAAGATATTAACAAGGGGTGGCAAGAATACACAGAAGAATTATACAAAAAAAGGCCTTAATAACCTGGATAACCATGATGATGTGGTCATTCACTTAGATACAGACATTCTGGAGTCTGAAGTCAAGTGGACCTTAGGAAGCATTACTATGAACCAAGCTAGTGGAGGTGATGGAATTCTAGTTGAGCTATTTCAAATCCTAAAAAATAATGCTGTGAAAGTTCTGCACTCAATATGCCAGCACATTTGGAAAATTCAGCAGTGGCCACAGAGCTGGAAAATGTCAGTTTTCATTCCAACCTCAAAGAAGGGCAGTGCCAAAGAATGTTCAAACTATTATACAATTGCACTCACTTCACATGCTAGCAAGGTAATTCTCAAAATCCTTCAAACTAGGCTTCAAAAGTACATGAACTGAGATCTTCCAAATGTTCAAGCTGGATTTAGAAAAGGCAGAGGAACCAGAGATCAAATTGCCAACATTCACTGGATCATAGAAAAGGCAAGATTATTCCAGATAAACATCTACTTCTGCTTCATTGATGATGCTAAAGCCTTTGACTGTGTGGATCACAACAAACTGTGGAAAATTCTTCAAGAGATGGGAATACCAGGCCCCCTTACTTGCCTCCTGAGAAATCTGTGTGAAAGTCAAGAACCAATAGTTAGAACTGGACATGGAACAATAAACTTGTTCAAAAGTGGGAAAGGAGTATATCAAGGCTGAATATTATGACCCTGCTTATTTAATTTCTATGCAGAGTATATCATGCAAAATGCTGGGCTGGATGACTCACAAGCTGGAATCAAGATTGCCAGAAGAAACATCAACAGCCTCAGATTTGCAGATGATACGACTCTAATGGCAGAAAGTGAAGAGGGACTAGGGAGCCTCTTGATGAGGGTGAGAGAGGTGAGTGAAAAAGCTGGCTTGAAACTTAACATTCTAAAAATGAAGATCATGCCACCCAGTCCATAACTTCATGGCAAATAGAAGGGGGAAAAGTGGAAGTAGTGACAGATTTTCTTTTCTTGGGCTCCAAAATCACTGTAGAGGGCCACTGCAGCCATGAAATTAAAAGATGCTTGCTCCTTGGAAGGAAAGCTATGACAAACTTAGACAGTATATTAAAAAGTAGAGATATCACTTTGCCAACAAAGGTCTGTCCTATCAAAGATATGGTTTTTCCAGTAGTCATGTGTGGACATGAGAACTGGACATAAAGAAGGCTGAGTGCCAAAGAACTGACGCTTTTGAATTGTGGTGCTGTAGAAGACTCATGAGAGTTCCTTGGACTGCATGGAGATCAAACTAGTCAATTCTAAAGGAAATTCAATCCTGAATATTCACTGGAAGGACTGATGCTGAAGCTGAATATCCAATACTTTGGCCACCTGAAAGAAAATGCTGCCTCACTAGAAAAGACCCTGATGCTGTGAAAGACTGAGGGCAGAAGGAGAAGGGGGTGACAGAGGATGAGATGGTTGGATGCCATCACTGACTCAATGGACTTGAGTTTTAGCAAGCTCTGGGAGATAGTGAAGGACAGGGAAGCCTGGCTTGCTGCAGTCAGTGGGATCACAAACAGTTGGACAAGATTTAGGGACTGAACAACAAGAATGACATATTCCATTGAATATACACCACATCTTCTTTATCCATCCATCTGTAGAGATTCTTGATGATGAAATCCTGAAAACTATTAGTCCTCATTATGTTCATATATTCCCTCTCAGTTTTAACAAATTTTACTGGGTACCAAGCATGTGGCATTTGCTGAGGTGGGTACAGGGATGAATCCAACATGGTCCCTGCCTTAATTATGGGACTAATTCTGGAAATACCTGAATTGTTATGAATAGAAATTGCTTAATTGCTCTGAATAGACTTGCATGAAAACATTGGACAATAATGTCCATGTAGCCTCATTCAGCCTCATGAACTGGCTGCTGGCCTGTTTCTTAGCACACTTTACAATTCCAAATGGAAATAGTTTATGGAATCTTATAAATTCATAAGTCTAAGTAAACTCTACTCTTTAAGGATTCATAAGTGAGTTAAGTGAGTATTTATCAAGTTTTGATGCTGCTGCTGCTAAGTCACTTCAGTCGTGTCCAACTCTGTGAGACCCCATAGACAGCAGCCCACCAAGCTCCTCCATCCCTGGGACTCTCCAGGCAAGAATGCTGGAGTGGGTTGCCATTTCCTTCTCCAATAAAAATGAAAAGTGAAAGTGAAGTTGCTCAGTCGTGCTGACTCTTAGCGACTCCATGGACTATAGCCTACCAGGCTCCTTGGTCCATGGGACCCTCCACACAAGAGTACTGGAGTGGGTTGCCATTTCCCTCTCCTCAAGTTTTGATGAACTGCCTATAATCAATACAGTGGCAGTAGAAAGAATAAGAGCTTTAGAATTAGACAGAGCCTTGTTTGAGTTACTAATAATATGTGACCTTGAGAAAGGCTGTGTAATCTCCTGATGCTCAATTTCTTCACTGCAAATGGGGATAAACATGGTATGTAAATCCTAGGATTTTCACAAGAATAAAACAAAGCAATACAAGATGGACAGGTGGTAGAAAATAGACATTAAGAGAGAGGACTTTGAAGAAGACTGAGTTCATATCCTGACACTCTCACTTCCATTTGTGTAACTTTAGTCAAGTCACCTAAACTTTTCTAGCTTCAGCTTCCTCATTTGTGAAAGGGAATGAAAAGAGTAAATTAAGTGAAAGTGTTAGTCACTTAGTTGTGTCTGACTCTTTGTGACCCTATTTTCTTTGTAACCTGCCAGGCTCCTCTGTCCATGGGATTTTCCAGGCAAGAATACTGGAGTGGGTTGCCATTTCCTTCTCCAAGAAGCATAAATTAATGTGGAGGTTAAATAGAACAACATTAAAAAAACATTTAATATAATACTTGAGATATAAGAACTCAATAAATGACGGCTGTTAGTCTAGTCTTAGTGTTCATGCTTGAAGTAACTAGTACATTGTAGACTGTAAATAAAAGTTAGAAAACTGCATTTTTCCTACGTTTAGATTATTGAAGGCAAATGACTGGAAAAGTTAATAGATGTGTGGTGCCTGTTGTGAAGAGTGGCCCAGAAACTCCTTTTCAGACTGAGAGTACTCATCTCAACAAGTGCTAGGAATGTTGTTTACTATCAGCTCTCAGCTGAGTTTCTGCCTGAGAATTGCCCGCTGCTAAAGAGTTAATCATACCAGTCAAGGTCACACACCACTCTCTGGGGACAACCAGCATCTAATGACTGATCTTTGGGAAGGGTGCAATATAAGCACTTGCCTTAAGGCAGCACAACTCAGAAGGTTCATCCCAGCTCCAGAGCTTCCTATAGGCTTGGCTAAGACCTCGTGGTGACTGTATCAAAGCCCAGTTCTGTCTACTCAATCCTCTTCCCTTCACTTGCCCATAGGGATGGATTCCAAGGGAACTCCAGAATAAAAATGCACACAAATCTCAGAGAATTAGGGTCTATTTCTTGGGAAATTTAATCTCTAAGTCTACAATTTAGGTGGCAAGAAATTCTGCAATCAGTAGACTCTTACCCAAATAAGAATCAGGAATAGACTTTGGTAACCTTAAGGAGAGAGAGAAACTAAAATTACATTTCCACTTCTCTCAAGCCAACAGGGTAGGTCTTAGGCTGGTTTGAGGGTATTTTTTTGGAGGCAGTGTGGGAGACGATCATCTCAGGAAAGCTTCCTTTGTGCTTAGGGCCACGTACTGTGCAGAGTCATGTGGAACCTTTATATCCTCTGGCACAGCAGAAAGGCCACCAAGTCTAGACTACTTATAAATAGTGACCACATAGTCTTACATCAGTCACCTGTTAGGATTTCCCTCTGGATACCATTATGCTAAGAATAATGTATCAAAAGCTCAGAAGATGTAAACTTACTTCTAAAGAAAACAATTGTTATGGTCAGTCTAATGGGAGAGTTTTTCAAATCCAAATTGCCCAGTAGAAGCTGGGGTGGGGGGCAAGCTGGTATTTATTACATTATTGCAGGCTTTTGTATATTGTACTTTGTGCATCTCCATGTCCCTGACACGTTCTTTCAAAGATGAATGTAGCATCCAAATCAGATGTTCAATTCTTTTTTAAGTCAAATTCAGAGATTTTTCATTCCTTAGAGAAAATGCTAACAGGCAGAATGAACACAAACAGAATTTAATTTGATCATAATATCACAGGTGCTAATGTGTCAGTGTGCCTATGGACCCATGTAATCATGCACAATTATGAGGGGGTGATTTCTTTGGCCTTTCCCTTTTAATCAGTGACAACTGCAGGTGCAAAGGGTAGAGGAATATGTCATTTGTTCTGCAAGAGAATAAGATTCATTATGCTGTTAATTCTATAATTTCCTCCTGACAGCGGTCTTACAAAGTCAGAGTCTTTTAATAGTACCAAAAGAGTGCAAAATCTCGAGTCAATTAGTCTGAGAAGAGTGTTTTCCATTGTTATCTATTGGTTATGCTTTTGGGAAACTGTGTTACCTGACACTTTAAAAATACTCTGCTTTAGTATTCTTTCACAGCATGGAAAATTCCTAGGAACTTAATAACATACAAGGAATATTGCCAAACCATATTGGTGCCATATATGTATCTTATTTGTTAATGTACTGCCGTTTTCCTTGTATATTTCCTCTTTGCCACATTTAGAAAAGCACCAGAGGATATCCAGTTTGAAAATATCCTTAAGATGTTCATAATCACTGACTACATTCTCTAAAAATATGTTACCCAGAGTTCCATGCTACAATACTTCATAAGCTAAATGAAAGACATTCCTAAGACAAATAAATACTCTTTTGGTAGAATAAATTTAGGTAATATTAAAGCCTCTTTGATGTTCACAATAGATATAGTAGCATATTAAGTGTATTACCATGCTAAGGACATGGAGATGTTATTGAAATAAGAATGTATTTCCCTATTATCAAAGTGGCATTTTCCAAACTTATTTGACCCAAGAATAGTCTCAAAACTATTAACACACAGGCATGCACACACAAACACACCTGTTTCGTTTCTTCCCACAAACTATCAAAAGACATCTACCATTCCCAATGTTCTACAAAACACTGTTCTGGAATTATTGTAGGAGAGCATGCTTTTCAAAGGCTTAACTCTGCTGTATATTTCAGGGACTTGAAATTCTCACAGCCTCTTAAGTCAAACCCTCCCATCTTTGGCTTGCTCCCACTATTAGAATTCTTTCTGACCACCAACTAGTCTTTCTTCGGTTCACCCAGAACAAGATTATCCCTCTGTGACATGGTATTCCTTTAAATATTTGCAAATGATTGGGATCCTCCTGCCCCACTATCTGCATCTGCCCTTCTCCATCTTTAACATCTCATTTTCTTTCCTTTAGATGATCAATTAAGAACTTTCTTATGGTCCTTTCACTCCCTTCTGAACATTTCACTTTGTCTTATCTATACTCCCTCCAAAAGAGGTACCTCTGGAAAATCATGCAATTTTCTAACTTGGGTAGAGAGTATCACAGAGTATCTCCACCCTTATTCTGGGTACTATGGCTCCACCTAAGATTCTTTTGACTATTTCTCTATTCATGTTTCCCAGTCATTCCATCATCATCTTTTGGGAATTCTTTAACAGCTTCTTCTGAAGCAAGCAGGAATGTATTAGGCAGTACCCCTCAAGCTCTACTTCTAGAAGAGTCAACACCAGCTTGTTTTCTTATGTATTCTTCTTCCTCTTGAGTTCCAGAAATCTCTCTGTCACCAAAAAAGATACCAAGTGTGCATGAGGTACGGTTCCACTAGAAATGTAAGAAAAGCCTTCAAGAGTTGTCTGAGACTAGATGGTGCTGGAGACTAAAGTAATGCAGCAGATGAGAAATATGGAGGTCTGGATTTTCTAGGAAGTAGCTCCAGCTGGCAGTAGCAATGGTGTTGTTAGGGGATGTTAGACATCCAGGTGAGTCTCCTCTGGGTTGTTTTAGAGTAAGGATGGCAACGAATACAGAGAAATGTATTTTTCTCTGAAACTTGAAGTCATATATGCATGTAAATATTGGGCCATGTAACTTATCTTACTGCCTGCTTGAATCTGCACTTAGTGAGTACAGAAGCAGGGTCTGGTCAAGTGACATAATGACAATAATGCTGCCCTTCCTCACTGCAGTTTTAATTAAGTCATTAATTACCTAGCTATTGATTCTAAAGTCATTGAGCATAGAATGCACCACATAAGGGGAGCATTATTTGCAACTGTGTCTGGTTATATTTTAGGGCAGCGTTTGACAATGTGGTCCTACAAGCACTTGCTTTACTTTTCTTCTTAATTAAAATCTCCCTCACATTTATCTAGAATGCAATCAAAATAATTCCTAGAAAGGTGAAATAAAATACTCCCTCATGGCAGACCATATCCAGTCCTGGATGATCTCATGGGAGGTTTTCAGGGTTGTTACAAGTCTTTACAAGTTGTTATAGGATTGCTTCTGACTGGAATAGAAGGAAAATCGCTGGCCATAAAGCAGGCCAAAGGAGCCTTCAGGTGGGCACATGTAGAGCTGTTGGAAATTCAGAAAAGAGGCTCTGGTGTGTGTGTGCATGTGTTTTCTGGAACCTCGAGTTCCAAAATTCTATAAAGTCACATCTTCAATTGCATTAACTGCATGTTTTTATATAGATGCTGCTCTCCTAAATCCTTCTGTCAGCAGTACCTCTGTGAGATATCAATAATAAGATACAGAGACTTCCCTGGTGCTCCAGGGGCTAAGACTCCATGCTCCCAATGTAGGGAGCCCAGGTTCGATACCTGGTCAAGGAACTAAATTCAACATGCTGCAACTAAGAGTTTGCATGCCGTGGCTAAGACCCAGCAGACAAATAAAGAAATAGCCAAGTAAATAAACACTAAAAGTAGAAGAAGTAGACTCATTCAGAGAAGGCAATGACCAGCAGGCACGACAGTCAGCCTTACATCAAGGTATTTGCCTGCAAATGAATTTTGAAAATGACTACACAGTGTCCTGAAAACAGATAACATGATCTTTATGAAACAACTTAATTAAATAACTAATATACTGAAATAACAAAATTACCCTAGAGGCAACAAAATATATGATATATCAGTTCAGTTCGGTTCAGTAACTCAGTCCTGTCTGACTCTTTGCAACCCATGAATTGCAGCACGCCAGGCCTCCCTGTCCATCACCAACTCCTGGAGGTCACTCAGACTCACATCCATCGAGTCAGTGATGCCATCCAGCCATCTCATCCTCTGTCATCCCCTTCTCCTCCCGCCCCCAATCCCTCCCAGCATCAGACTCTTTTCCAGTGAGTCAGCTCTTTATATGAGGTGGTCAAAGTACTAGAGTTTCAGCTTTAGCATCATTCCTTCCAAAGAAATCCCAGGGCTCATCTCCTTCAGAATGGACTGGTTGGATCTCCTTGCAGTCCAAGGGACTCTCAAGAGTCTTCTCCAACACCACAGTTCAAAAGCATCAATTCTTTGGCGCTCAGCCTTCTTCACAGTCCAACTCTTACATCCATACATGACCACAGGAAAAACCATAGCCTTGACTAGACAGACCTTTGTTGGCTAAGTAATGTCTCCGCTTTTGAATATGCTATCTAGGTTGGACATAACTTTCCTTCCAAGGAGTAAGTGTCTTTTAATTTCATGGCTGCAATCACCATCTGCAGTGATTTTGGAGACCCCAAAAATAAAGTCTGACACTGTTTCCACTGTTTCCCCATCTATTTCCCAGGAAGTGATGGGACCGGATGCCATGATCTTCGTTTTCTGAATGTTGAGCTTTAAGCCAACTTTTTCACTCTCCACTTTCACTTTCATCAAGAGGCTTTTGAGTTCCTCTTCACTTTCTGCCATAAGGGTGGTGTCATCTGCATATCTGAGGTTATTGATATTTCTCCTGGCAATCTTGATTCCAGCTTGTGTTTCTTCCAGTCCAGCGTTTCTCATGATGTACTCTGCATAGAAGTTAAATAAGCAGGGTGACAATATACAGCCTTGACGGACTCCTTTTCCTATTTGGAACCAGTCTGTTGTTCCATGTCCAGTTCTAACTATTGCTTCCTGACCTGCATACAGATTTTTCAAGACGTAGATCAGGTGGTCTGGTATTCCCATCTCTTTCAGAATTTTCCACAGTTTCTTGTGATCCACACAGTCAAAGGCTTTGGCATAGTCAATAAAGCAGAAATAGATGCTTTTCTGGAACTCTCTTGCTTTTTCCATGATCCAGCGGATGCTGGCAATTTGGTCTCTGGTTCCTCTGCCTTTTCTAAAACCAGCTTGAACAACTGGAAGTTCATGGTTCACATATTGCTGAAGCCTGGCTTGGAGAATTTTGAGCATTACTTTACTAGCGTGTGAGATGAGCACAATTGTGCGGTAGTTTGAGCATTCTTTGGCATTGCCTTTCTTTGGGATTGGAATGAAAACTGACCTTTTCCAGTCCTGTGGCCACTGCTGAGTTTTCCAAATTTGATGGCATATTGAGTGCAGTACTTTCACAGCATCATCTTTTAGAATTTGAAATAGTTCAACTGGAATTCCATCACCTCCACTAGCTTTGTTCGTAGTGATGCTTTCTAAGGCCCACTTGACTTCACATTCCAGGATGTCTGGCTCTAGGTCAGTGATCACACCATCATGATTATCTTAGTCATGAAGATCTTTTTTGTACAGTTCTTCTGTGTATTCTTGCCAGCTCTTCTTGATATCTTCTGCTTCTGTTAGGTCCATATCATTTCTGTCCTTTATCGAACCCATCTTTGCATGAAATGTTTCCTTGGTATCTCTAATTTTCTTGAGGAGATCTCTAGTCTTTCCCATTCTGTTGTTTTCCTCTATTTCTATGCATTGATCGCTGAGGAAGGCTTTCTTATTTCATTGATAGTAATATCATTTATCCAAAAGTCATAAAATCACATGAATGCCAAATGTTCTCAGTCTCTCAGTCCTAGGCTAGAAGTACAAAGATTGAATGTATTGTTTTCTACTCTAGATTGGGAACTTTTCTTTCAAACAACTGGAGTCCAAATTTGAAAAGGAACCCACAAAGGAAAGTCACTGGGAAACTGGACAGAAGCCCCTGCAATGGGCACTGTCTCAGAGGGCTCTATGGGCCAGCTGCCCCTCAGGGTTGTGAGCCCTGCCCTCGGGGGACAGGCTAAGACAGAGCAGAATCGTCTCCAAGGTGTAAAAGTCTCTCTGATAGGGAACTATTTCAGAGGGCCAGTGCTATTTTCAAGTTAAAGAATTAATGAACACTTTTCTACTAAGAGTTGAAATCCATTGGAAAGAACCTAAAGAATGTTGCTTCTAATTTCATTAGGAATTCATGTCACACTGGAAGTCATTAAATAGAAGTTAATTAAAAATATCTTCAAATGTATGGCTTTCATAGCTACTAATAATAGAATATAGTTTATAACAGGTTTTATTCCTGGTATTCAGTTCTGTTTTAGGGGATGAAAAGGGTTTTGCTATTTAGAAAACAAACAGAAACCTTTGATAATATCCACCAAAGTAAGGCATTTTACATAACTGTAAAAGATGCTGCTGCTAAAATACTCCCCATTTTTGAATGATACTCATTACTATTTCCATAAAGGTCCATAATGATGATTTACTTTGGTGGCTCAGTGGTAAAGAATCTGCCTGGCAATGCAGAAGATACAGGAGACTCTGGTTTAGTCCCTGGGTTGGGAAAATCCCCTGGAGAAAGAAATGGCAACCCACTCCAGTATTCTTTCCTGGGAAATCCCATGAACAGAGGAGCTAGTGGGTATGGGGTTTCAAATTACACATCCATGGAGTTGGAAAGAGTCGAACACGACTATGCACACCCGCTGATCCATGTCTCAGCTATATTACATGATTACATCTAGCAGAATTGAGTGGAAAACAGAATTATGAAGACTGACTTGAGAATTGTAAATCTTTGATCCTCAACCTGGCTCTACTACTAAAGGCTATCCATGAAAGACAATAGCATCAATTTCACATCTCTAGTCTGTGACTTGGAGAAGGCACTGGCGACCCACTCCAGTACTCTTGCCTGGAAAATCCCATGGATGGAGGAGCCTGGTGGGCTGCGGCCCATGGGGTCGCAAAGAGTCGCACACAACTGAGTGACTTCACTTTCACTTTTCACTTTCATGCATTGGAGAAGGAAATGGCAACCCACTCCAGTGTTCTTGCCTGGAGAATCCCAGGGATGGGGGAGCCTGGTGGGCTGTCATCTATGGGGTCGAACAGAGTCGGACACGACTGAAGTGACTTAGCAGCAGCAGCAGTCTGTGACATTGATGTCCAGGCCATCTCCCTGACTATGAAAAAGTCAGTCTTGAAACCAAGACTGCGAGCCTCCTTTAACCATGTCTGCAAGTCATGGACTCTTTGTACAAAGTGCAGAATAGAAATAGATCACTCCTCCTCAGGGTTATTGGGTAGCTCAGATATATTCATGACTGAACAAGTCTCAAAAACGACAACGTGCCCTACAAATTTAAGGTTTTCTAATTAAACAAACTATTTGAAATTATGTAAAATGAAAATCCTTCTGCCCTCAGCTGAACTTTTCACTTGTAAACGGGTTGGACTGCCATTGAGTTTTCTGTGTTTATTCACCTAACCTTTCTTGGTTATGTATCAATCCTTTCACCTTATTAGAGGTCATGAAGGATGGCAGAAAATAGTCAAGGTCATGGAATAAAAGAGTTCCTATTACTATTTTTACATTTCTTGGAGTCTTGCCCATGTTGGTGATCTCAAATGATTAGAATCTAAAATGAAGTTGGAGTCATCTGCTACAATGTACCTAAAGATTATAAACTGAAATTCTAGCTTGATGCTTTGAGACCAAGCAACTCAACTGGGAAGCAATGGGGCACACTCTTCGTCATATTTTCTTGCTTAAGATAGTCCACAGTCCCCTCTCAGTTTCTACCATCCACAAGAAGGCTTTCTTCCAATTGCAGTAAATGAGACTTGATTATGCGGCTGAGGTCTGGTGAACTCCTGTCTTCTCATCTATCTACTTAAGAATAAACCTAGGTAGCCAGGATGAAATCTGTCCATTTTGGAAATGAGGCACTGCAGCAAGCAGATATGACTTTGAAGGCACCATCCCTTACAGAGTAATCCATATATCCTCCAGTTGATCAAGGCATGGTAATACCAGCTCGACCAGAGTATAGCACTTTGGGATCATTCTGGCTAATGATGCCATAGTTTTCATTTGCTCCGGTCAAACCAAATGCTACTGCACACCAGGCACTGTGCTAGGTGATGGATGCATCACTCCAGGTGCTGAAGAGTGAGCTCAGAAGAGTATGTGAAGATAAGGCCTTAACGTTTGGTTTCTAGTTTAAACCAAACATTGGAACATAAACTCAAGAAATGGCCCTAGCTTTACCATCTGTGCAGTAGTTAGATGTTATTAACTCTGTTCACCGAATTCCCTAATGATGGTACAAAAAGTTTGATACCAAAGAGTTTGAGCCAAAACGTAGATTGATGATTTAAGATGAAGCTTCACAAACTATGTTTTTCTAAACATACAATAAAAGATATCCAGAATGGCTTGTACATTTAATGTCAGTATTCTATTACCAATTTTAGCATCTTGTTCTTATTTGTCTTTAAAGATATCAATAGTCAACTGATTTAAAAACAGAAGTGAAACACCCTAGTGCAGCATAAAAATAAATGTAAATCAATAGGAAAGAAGTAGCTGATTCATCCCCAGTTCACATATATAAGATTTTGGATTGTAGTTACTTATTTCAATGAGCTGATACCCTTGCTTCACATGTAGAAAAACATGAGCAATGGTGTCCCTCTTTTCTTTTGGCTCCCCCCCCCCATTTTATCTAAGAAGGATATCATCTGGACAAAATTAAGAATAGTGATGGATGACTGGGTGGGTCCTAGAAGTCTTCATGTTCTTAGAATTGGAAATGTGACGGCTTCAAAGATTTATACTTATCTGAATGTGAATATAGAATGAAGATGGATAATCTTTTCATCGTTGTTTTTTTGCTCAGTTGTGACTGACTTTCTGTGACCCTGTGGACTGTAGCCCACCAGTTTCCTCTGTCCATGGGATTTTTCAAGCAAAAATACTGGAGTGGGTTGCCATTTCCTTCTTCAGGGGGTCTTCCTGACCCAGGGAGCGAATCCACATCTCCCAAACCTCCTGAATTACAGGTGGATTCATCTACTGGTGAACCACCATGTTAAATTCTTTTCATTAGAAGCATATAAAAGTTTAATGATAATTAACACATCAACACACTTGCGCTGTCAAGGCAGCTTCAACTTCACACAAGCTGTAGGATTCTTAGAGTTAAACCCAGGTAGCTCGATCTTTTGCTGCCCTGAACCCTCCATTTACTGAGCTTCTAAGGGTATGGAAATACTTAATATGCCACAATGATTTAGAGAAACTGGACCAAAGGTATTAAAAGCATGTTCTTTCCTTCAAACAGCACTACCCTTTATTATGTGATCTGAAGATTCTATGTTACTTGAAATCTATTGTTTTGTTTCAAAAATATTTTATATATGCAGAAAAAAAAATTCAAAGCAAAAACAAATTATCTCCAAGTATCCAATGAGTATTTTGAAAATGAATTACTGTTAGGCAAAAGAAAATGAACTTTGTTTATATACAAAGTGCCTTCCTTTCAGCTAAAATAAATGGCTGATTTAGTTTCAAAGTAAAAACTTCTAACCCCAGCAAGTGGTTCTATGTTGGACTACTACAAAAATCACTAAGGTCAGTGTGTATCTACAGCCTGAACAATAGATTGAAATAATTTAAACCACCATACATGTCTAGACTGAGAATATTTTCATTTGCAATGAAAATCCAATATGCTTTAACCTAGGGAAAATAAAGAATGACATCAGCTAATAGCGTATTCTGACATTTTTCTGATCTTAATGAAAATGTTTTCCAATGTCAAGTCACAGTCATATTAAAACATTTTCCCCCAAAGCCAAGGTCTATATTTGCTATATATTCAAGGCAAACATTTTCATGAATTGTGTTATTTACTTGCTTAAGCTGAACTGGATGATTTGTTTGTTTGAAAAATTCTTTACACCTCAGGCATCTATTTCAATTTCAGATAAGTCATAAAAAACTGTATTGTGTTTTTACCATCTTGTATTTGTTCTAAGTTTTAAATTTATGGTTCTCCATTTGCCATAGAACACTCTTTTGGACTAAACAATCTTTGTAAATTGATGTTTTGAATTATTGGGCATGTTATTAAATGAATTAAAGGGATGATTTTAGATGGACTTCTAAACCATGAAATAATAAATTGGCCATAAAGGGCAAACATTAAACTGGTGTTTAGAATCATCTCCATGAACACAGGATAGAAGAAAGCAAAAGAGTCTGCCCAATAGCTTATTGACATATCTGACCAAAAGAAGTACCAAGTCAACCATGCAGAGATGTAACTTATTTTTAGAAAGGATAGACTAAGTAATTAAGATTTCAGATTTCTTCAGCTATTATTCAAATAAAATAATAGGACTTTTTTTTTTTTTACATTTTTTCAGTTTCTTTTTTCACAGCAAATGAAAATGTAAATTCTAAGTGACCAAATCATCAACTGAAGAAATATTTGAATTTAAAATGAAAAATCTATTTCCATTTTATTACTTTTATTCTAACATTTATACTGAACGTGGTAGTGGTGGTTTAGTCTCTTAAGTCATGTCCAACTTTTGTGACCCCATGAACTGTAGCCCGCCAGGCTCCTCTACTCTCATTAATTTTCTCTTATGACAATTTTAATTCATCCATTTGCCTAGAAACTACTTTAGATAAAAAATGTATAAATGTAACTGATGCCAGTGACTCACATAATTAGTAGTACATCAATAAAGTAAAAGAAATGACTGCTGCTGCTACTGCTGCTAAGTTGCTTCAGTCATGTCTGACTCTGTGTGACCCCATAGACGACAGCCCACCAGGCTCCCCATCCCTGGGATTCTCCAGGCAAGAACACTGGAGTGGGTTGCCATTTCCTTCTCCAATGCATGAAAGTGAAAAGTGAAAGTGAAGTCGCTCAGTCGTGTCTGACTCTTAGCGACCCCATGGACTGCAGCCCACCAGGTCCCTCCATCCATGGGATTTTCCAGGCAATAGTACTGGAGTGGGGTGCCATTGCCTTCTCCGAAAGAAATTACTGCTGATTCCTAAATATTAAAATTACTCAGTTGCTGTTATTTCAGCTTAAGTTTGCAATCTATGCTAGATATCATTTAGGAAAGGCTTCCTAATTCATGTAGAGTAAGGCATGCCTTAAAAATCATAATTTTATTTTTCTTCACATAAATTGAAAATTATATTTGTGTTACATTAAGCTAATGTCTTCATTAATTTACTTATTTACTTATATTTGCATTGTCCACTTACTCTGGGCTCCAGAGACTAGAGAATTAATAGTGAATAAAATAAAATCTTTGCCTACTCTTATATAGCTCACAGTTTAGTGGTGGGTGTGCATGTGTGCAGGCATTAAAGGTAATCATAAAAATAAGGGTTTAATTAAAAACTGTGGTAAGAGATATAGAAGGGAGTTAAATGGTTCTATAAGAGCATGTAATAGGGTGACTCTGACCCAGTCAGAGTAGTCAGGATACTGACGTGGGTATTTTGTTTTTCAAAGTCCAAATAGTAATTGATGAAGTAAGTCAACATTTGATTTGTCTCAAAATGAAATTATCTCTGCAGACATGGGCTTTGTTTGAGATTCTCCAAATTATGTCTTGGCTAAATTTAACCAGACAAGACAAAAGAACTTGAGAGCAAAAATGGAATTCAGAGAACTTGTCGTCCAACCCTCTTATTGGATAGATGTGGAAACTATGTTTGTGGAAGGGTGAATAGCTTGCCTGTTTGTTTCCACTCAGTGGTAGAGATGAAATTAGAACCCCATTATGCTAAAATCCTATCCAGCGTGCAAGCCTCTCATCCATACCACTCTGCGTCTGGTTTACCTAATGCTATCTAATGCACTGAGGCAGTAACTGAAATAGCAATATGGTAAGAAAGCCTAGAAAATGAGAATATTCATGAAGGAGCAATTACTTTCTGAACAAAATCTGTCACTCAGCTCAAGCCACAGCTGAAAGAAAACTATAGCTATGCATACAACCAGATATCTTGTAAGTTTCCAGTTAATTATCATGCTTCATTCTTTTCCTTAAATTGTGTGTGTGTGTGTGTGCGTGCATATGTATCCTTAGGTTTAAAGTCACTAACCTCTCCAGACTTGTATTCTTTTGCTCAAATCAAAATTGAAATTAATTCATGGCCGATCTTATATATCATTTTTCCTGTATACTTATTTGACTTTATCCAAATGGATGTTTTCAATAAACTGTGGTTTTTATGGAAGTTTAAATTTACAGAAAATACACAGAGAGTGCTGAGAGCTTCCATATATATTCTCTCTCCACATACACAGCTTCTCCTATTACTAAAATTTACATGAGTACAGTACATTGGTTACAATCAAAGAACCAATATTGATACATTATTATTAACTGAAGTCCATAGTTTATATTTTACTCTTTGTGTGTCAGTTCTTTGTGTGTGCTTGCTAACTTGCTTCAGTCGTGTCCGACTCTTTGCAACCCCATGGACTGCAGCCTGCCAGGCTCCTCTGTCCATGGGGATTCTCCAGGCAAGAATACTGGAGTGGGTTACCATGCCCTCCCCTAGGGGATCTTCCCAACCCAGGGATTGAACACACATCTCTTATTTCTCCTGCATTGGCAGGTGGGTCCTTTACTACTAGCACCACCTGGGAAGCCAGTCAGTTCTATCAGATCAGAGATCAGATCAGATCAGTCGCTCAGTCGTGTCCGACTCTCTGCGACCCCATGAATCGCAGCACGCCAGGCCTCCCTGTCCATCACCAACTCCCGCAGTTCTATAGATTTTGACAAATGAAAAATGTCCTGAATCCACCGTTACAGAACCATACAGAATAGTTTACTGCCCTAAATATCTTGTGCTCCACCTATTCAGCTTATCCTCCCTTTCTTTAAACCCTTGGCAACCGCTGATCTTTTACTATACATATTGTTTTGTATGTGTGTAGTAAAATATGCAGACTATAAAATTTACAATTTTAACAATTTTTAAGTGTACAGTTCAGCAGGTATTAAATACATTCACACTGCAAGCATCACCACTATTCAACTGTCTCTTTTTCTTTCCCCAAATGCCAGGTTGTTGGAATGGACAACATGTAGCCTTTTTAGACTGACTTTTTTAACTTATCGTTAAGCATTTAAATTTCCTCCATGCCTTTTTGTGGTTCATTTCTTTTCATACCAAATATTACTCCCTTGTATTGATGTATTGGGCTTCCCTGCTGGCTCAGATGGTAAAGAATTTGCTGCAATGAAGAAGAGCCAGGTTCAATGCCTGGATTGGGAAGATCTTCTGGAGAAGGGAATGGCTACCCACTCCAGTATTCTTGCCTGGAGAATTCCATGGGCAGAGTAGCCTGGCAGACTACAGTCCATAGAGTCACAGAGTTGGACACGACTGAATGACTAACACAAACACACACACATGCATGCATCAGAGTTTGTCTATCCAGTCAGGTATTGTAGGACATCATGGTTGCTGCCAAGTTTTGGCAATTATGAATAAATCTCCTATAAACATCCATGTGCGGGTTTTTGTGTAGACATATCTTCAATTCATTCTGACAAATACCTAGGAATGAGATTGCTGGATTATATGGTAAAACTAGGTTTAGCTTTAAGAAGCGGTCAAACTGTCTTCCAGAATAGCTGTTCCATTTTGTTTTCCCACCTAGAAAGAATGAGAGTTCCTCTTGCCCCAAGTTTGGTGGAGCATTTGGTGTTGTCAGCATTTTGGATCTTAGCCATCCTAATAGATAGGTAGTGGTATCTTACTGTTTTAATAAATGGACATTTTAGAACTTTCCAAATTACAATGCCAAAAAGAATCCTCAGTACAGTAAAAGAAAATGCTCCACCTATTTAAATGATCTCTGATCCATTACTGGCAAAGTTTGCCACTCTAAAGGTGGTCTGCTTTAGATATTTACTAGATCAGTTTCTAGGTCTTAAACCTTTCAGTTCAAGATGAAGTGGATGATCCCTTTTCTGAGCGCTTACAGCACACTGTTCATTCTTATATTACTTGCTTGTCACACTGCACCGTAACCATCTATGGCTATGTCACTCTTTCTCACTGGACTTTGAGGTTCTAAAGGCAGAAAACTTGAGGTACATGAGTCTGCAGCCCTGTGCTGAGCACAGAGTCTCTATGTGGTGGTCATCAGTTTAGAGTTGTTCCTGATTATGACAGATATTAGTGGAGAACATGTGCACGTGTGCATGCTAAGTAGCTTCAATGGCATCTGACCCTTTGCTACACGATGGACTGTAGGCACCAGGCTCCTCTGTCCATGGGATTCTCCAGGCAAGATTACTGCAGTGGGTTGCCATGCTCTCCTCCAGGGGATCTTCCTGACTCAGGGATTGAACCTTACATCTCTTGCCTTGGCAGGCAGGTTCTTTATTCACTAGCGCCACCTGGGAAGCCTAGAGGATATGTGAGGTCAACTCAAATCCATCCTGGCCTCAGCCTCACTAACTTCTCTCTAACAGTTTTGCCCTGAGTTGCGGTTGTGGCCTCTCCCTGTTCTAAAACTAGATCAAGTAAAGGTACTATTACTCAAAAAATCAAGTAAAGGCAAGAAAGAAAAGACAGAGAGAAAAAACAAAATAGTCCCCAAAGGGGTAAGTAGTCCACTAAAAATAAAAAGTTGCTGGCTTTCTCCTTCTTTCCCTTTGCCCCCTCATCCTCTCCAGATGCAATGTCACTACCTACTACTCTAGCTTAACCAGTTAATTAACAAGGTAAGGTGGCTTTTGCAAATATAACAAAAGGTCTTCCAACTTTGCAACAGATTTTTTTTTGGAAACGTCATAACCATCATATAAAATAATGACTTGAAAATAGAACAAATTACTAGGAGCTTTGGTTTGGTTTTAGATTCCAAAGCCATTGGACCAGAGGTGGTGGTGAATACATTAGGTAGTTGGCAGTCTGCACAATGTAAGCTCACTAAGTAGAAAGGCATTGGGATCAAGACCTGCAGTTGACCCAAGAGTACTTGGCAAGGAAGAAGAGAGACTTTAAACTGCCTGAGAATGAGAACAAGCCCTCACTTTCAGAGAAAGCACAGAAACACTAAGCTCTACAAAGTCTACCCAGGATAGTGTAAAGTGCCAAGGTTTAACCAGGTCAAATAATAATCACACATTCAAGTACTTGCTCCAAGTATGCACTAACTGGCTCTAAACCATATAATTCAAAACCCCTAGATGACTGTAATGTGATTTGCTAATCTTTCCTATGAATTATTGACAATATCCATCAACAGATAATGACTATAAATAAATAAATGCAAAGTATTAGGGATTCTAGATACTCACATTTTACCAGTCTGGCATCTGCAAGAAAAGTCCTAACTCTCTCCAGGAGTTGTTTAAGCAGCCAGTATTTCCAAAGCGAACTTCATTTTTTAAAACGATAGCTGGGCTTATTAAAGGTCATTAGAACACTAAACATGATTTTAGGCACCAAGGAGCAATCAGAAGTTCAAAGTGTTGTGTCTGGATGAAAAAAATGTCATTTCGAGAATCAAACATCTCAGGAGGGTTGTCATTCTCAGGGAAATTACTTTTCCCAAATTCAGAGATGTCAAGTCCTCTTGCTAGGAAAAGTGCATGGCATTCTTTAACCTTTTGTTGTACTAAATTCTGCCACACAGTGTGATGGAAGGACAGTCTCCTGGAGAAATCAATATTCTTTTAAGCAGCAGCCACCAGGGCACATCCCACTCCATGGCTATTGTGGAGATGGAGGTGAGGGATTGTCAAAAACATCCCGTACTTTTCCCACATGAAATGGACCAAGCAGTGAGTCTTGTCCTTCAGAGATTTAAATGACACTTTAAAATGCTAGATATTTTTGGCTGCACACTTGAGGAGATTAGCAGACTCAAAAAGGCACTAAGCAGATGAGTAATTATTACAACACACATGCATGTAGCACAGTGCATATAAATCACCGAGGGTTATGGAGCACTCACTAACCCCTTGGTGGTCCTTCAGTTCTGTGTTTATTGCTTTACTGCCCTGGCTAAACCTGTGAACTCCCCAAGCCAAAGCTGGAGTGTCCTGGTGAGCACACAAGTTTTATTTTTTTCCTTACTGCTCCACACCATGTTGTCGCAGAGAACTGTATCCAGCTCTATCCAGTGCTCCCAGGCTGTGCAGTGGGGCTAAGACCTGTCCTCAGATGACCCCACAATGGCTGAAGTTGATGAAGACTCTGCTCACCTCCCATGCCAGAAGTTTCCAGTGTCCCCTGTGTCACGAGAGATACATGACACATATCTCTCACTTGCTCAGGTTTTTAAGTAGTTCTACGTAGAACATTTTTAACTTCAAGGTACCAAGGAGCTTGGAAAGCCAAGTCATTCTCCTCTGTGCTGAGTATCTGCTGTGTGTTTTCTTCTTCATGTACTAAACATCAGGGGCAATCCGCGGACTGCTTCATTTTCACAACAAAGCCTAAATAAATTCTACACATTGATCGAAATTTGACAGCTCAGCGTGTGGTTTTGCAACATGCTGCTTGGGTAGCCTTGCTTTAAAATACTCAAGGTCATTTCCACAGTGAGAATCTAGGCTTGAAACACCTTATGCCCGGCTTCGCCTCTCCTCCACTCCCTTCTCTTTAAAAGCCTAATTCTCTTACTCTTTTAGCTTCTCCTCTCTGTTTATTCATTGAAGCATGAGGCATGGTTGATTTCAGGCAATTCTACAGCAAACTCCATAAGAAAGATTCTGGGAGAACTCTGTTTACTACAGTTCTCACCACCTGAGAACCTGTTATAAAAAATCTATTTATTTATTTGGCTGCGTAAGGTCTTAGTTAGACTGCGTAAGACTTCCCTGGTGGCTCAGATGGTAAAGCGTCTGTCTACAATGCGGGAGGCCGAGGTTCGATCCCTGGGTTGGGAAGATCCTCTCCTGGAGAAGGAAATGGCAATCCACTCCAGTACTATTGCCTGGGAAATCCCATGGACAGAGGAGCCTGGTAGGCTACAGTCCGTGGGGTCGCAAAGAGTCGGACACGACTGAGCGACTTCACTTACGTAAGGTCTCAGTTGCGTTATGCGGGATCTTTCTGTTGCAGGGCACAGGCTCTCTGGTTGTGGTGTGCAGGCTCAGCAGTTGTGGCGCAGGCTTAGCTGCTCCATGGTAGGTGAGATCTCAGTTCCCCGGATGTGGGATTGACCACACATCCCCTGCATTGCAAGGTGGATTCTTAACCACTGGACCACCGGGGAAATCATTTGCTGCACACCCCTGCTCTTTTTAAGACTCTCTTCACTTGCTGTTCTCTATTTTTTTCTTTTATCTCCACCTGAAGCTTAAGTAGGGGGATTAATCCTAGGCTATAGGTCCTAGCTCCATTATGCAGAGGATACTATAAATTTTCATGGGATTTTGTCTTCTTAGGGTTTAGATACATTCCATTAGAAAGACTGTTGATGCAGTGGAGAATTGGGTAACTAAACACAAATTTCATCTTTCTTAAATTATGCTTAAAGGAATACAATAACAATGCTCTGAGCATGTAACATCATATAAGGAAAATCAGATGCAATCCTGTCTAAAGAGAAGGTCAGTACAATTTTTCTAGGTTATTTTAGAAGACTCAGTATGTAAAAAGGCCAGAGATCTGTGAAGTAGGACAATTATAGACCATATTATTTTCCCCAGAAAGTTGCTTCTTAAAGTATGATAAAAATATTGCACAAACAAATCAAAATCTCTTGTTCTTTGAATTCCTGTTTAGATCTTATCTTTCTTTTAATATCTATATCTAGTTTTGATGACTTTATTTATACTTTTAACAGCATCTTGAAATGAAAAGCTCTGCAAAGAAGTGATTCCTGCTCTTGCAGTGGGCAAAATTCACCAAACCACACTTTATAATATTGCTTATGGCAAAGATTGGAAAAAATCTAAATTAGGTGATGATATGTTTCATAAACTATCAAAGAAATCCCAAGAATTCAGAGAAGATACTTTTTTTTGAAGAAACTTACTTTAACCTTTGGTTTGCTTGATTTTCTAAGAAAAAACAGCAACAACAAAATCAGGGTAAATAATCTGACTCACTAAGTCCCTCTGACAAATGCTTTGACTAGGTCATACATTTTCCCACTTTACTCACTTGTTGTTTTCGATTTCACATCAATGTGACTTCATTTGTAACATACTAGTCACTATTCCTTAGTTATTGTGTTCTGAAACATGTGAGAAATATGCCATTTATTTTCTTGAGCGAACTTTTGGGAAAAAAGCAAAATAATTGCAGTGTTCTGGCATGATGAATATTACATTTCATGGTGATTATTAGATTTCAGAACTAGGGCATTTTTACCTAATTTATCTACTGCAACATTAAGTTATGTGGGTTTAATGAGGCCAGAAATGGCCTGTTCCCCAAAATGGCCAGAGCCTGAGAATTTTAATCAATGAACTTGACTGATAATAAAAATGGTCACAGTATGTACTATAACCATAGATGTTAACACATTCTCCCTATACATATGTGTATTTTAAGTCATAAAATACAAAACCATGTCTTCTTGTCACTTTAAAAGCTTGACCAACAAGTGAACCACCCCATTGTCTGATCTCTTTTAAGCTTCTAGTTACTTCATCTGGCCCCTCCCACATGAACTTAGGCTCAAGACCCACTAAGCACCTGTGGGTCTTGAATATGAACATATGTAATACCTTATACAATTTGCACATAGTAGTCCTTCTGCCTCAAAAGTTCTTTTTCATCTGAAAAATTCTTAGATCAAAAATCACATTGAAACATGTAAAATATCATGTATGAAATGAGTTGCCAGTCCAGGTTCGATGCACGATACTGGATGCTTGGGGCTAGTGCACTGGGACGACCCAGAGGGATGGTATGGGGAGGGAGGAGGGAGGAGGGTTCAGGATGGGGAACACATGTATACCTGTGGCAGATTCATTTTGATATTTGGCAAAACTAATAACATTATGTAAAGTTTAAAAATAAAATTAAATTAAAAAAAATCACTTTCTCTATGGAGTTTTCCTAAAACCTCTGGGATCCTGAAGGCAGAGACAATGCCTTCAGTTCAGTTCAGTTCAGTCGCTCAGTCGTGTCCATCTCTTTGCGACCCCATGAATCGTAGCACACCAGGCCTCCCTGTCCATCACCAACTCCCGGAGTTCACCCAGACTCACGTCCATTGAGTCAGTGATGCCATCCAGCCATCTCATCCTCTGTCATCCCCTTCTTCTCCTGCCCCCAATCCCTCCCAGCATCAGAGTCTTTTCCAATGAGTCAGCTCTTCACATGAGGTGGCCAAAGTACTGGAGTTTCAGCTTCAGCATCATTCCTTCCAAAGAAATCCCAGGGCTGCTCTCCTTCAGAATGGACTGGTTGGATCTCCTTGCAGTCCAAGGGACTCTCAAGAGTCTTCTCCAATACCACAGTTCAAAAGCATCAATTCTTCGGCGCTCAGCCTTCTTCACAGTCCAACTCTCACACCCATACATGACCACTGGAAAAACCATAGCCTTGACTAGACAGACCTTTGTTGGCAAAGTAATGTCTCTGCTTTTCAATATGCTATCTAGGTTGGTCATAATTTTCCTTCCAAGGAGTAAGCGTCTTTTAATTTCATGGCTGAAGTCACCATCTGCAGTGATTTTGGAGCCCAAAAAAATAAAGTCTGACACTGTTTCCACCGTTTCCCCATCTATTTCCCAGGAAGTGATGGGACCAGATGCCATGATCTTCGTTTTCTGAATGTTGAGCTTTAAGCCAACTTTTCACTCTCCTCTTTCACTTTCATCAAGAGGCTTTTTAGTTCCTCTTCACTTTCTGCCATAAGGGTGATGTCATCTGCATATCTGAGGTTATTGATATTTCTCCTGGCAATCTTGATTCCAGCTTGTGCTTCTTCCAGTCCAGCGTTTCTCATGATGTACTCTGCATAGAAGTTAAATAAGCAGGGTGACATTATACAGCCTTGACGTACTCCTTTTCCTATTTGGAACCAGTCTGTTGTTCCATGTCCAGTTCTAATTGTTGCTTCCTGACCTGCATACAGATTACATCTCTACATAAAATGCATCAATTAGTTCTTAAGAAAACCCTCAAATTTCTTAACATGAAATAAAAGGAAAGCATTTAATAACATGCACTGTTTTTCTTTCTCTAGACGTATCTATTGTTTTAACCCCAAATGTTGTATTAGCGTATGCAGAGTCCCTTCAGTTTAGTTCAGATCAGTTGCCCAGTCATGTCTGACTCTTTGTGACCCCATGGACTGCAGCATACCAGGCCTCCCTGTCCATCACCAACTCTTGGAGCTTGCTCAAACTCATGTCCATCAAGTTGGTGATGCTATCCAATCATCTCACCCTCTGTTGCCCCCTTCTCCTCCTGCTCTCAGGATTTCCCAGCATCATGGTCTTTCCAATGAGTCAGCTCTTCCTATCAGGTGGCCAAAGTACTGGAGCTTCAGCTTCAGCATCAATCCTTCCAATAAGTATTCAGGACTGATTTCCTTTAGAATGGACTGGTTGGAACTCCTTGCAATCCAAGGGACTCTCAAGAGTCCTCTCCAACACCACAGTTCAAAAGCATCAATTCTTCAGTCCTCAGCTTTCCTTATGGTCCAATTCTCACATCCCAACATGACTACTGGAAAAACCATAGCTTTGACTAGACAGACCTTCATTGGCAAAGTAATGTCTCTGCTTTTTAATATGTTGCCTAGATTGGTCATAGCTTTTCTTCCAAGGAGCAAGCATCTTTTAATTTCATGGCTGCAGTTACCATCTGCAGTGATCTTGGAGCCCCAAAAAATAAAGTCTGTCACTGTTTCCACTGTTTCCCCATCTATTTGCCATGAAATGATGGGATCAGATGCTATGATCTTTGTTTTTTTAATGTTGAGTTTTAAGCTAATTTTTTTCACTCTCTTCTTTCACTTTCATCAAGAAGCTCTTTAGTAATTCATTTTCTGCCAAAAGAGTGGTGTCATCTGCATATCTGAGGTTATTGATATTTCTCCCGGCAATCTTGATTCCAGCTTGTGCTTCATCCAGCCCGGCATTTCGCATGATGCAATCTGCATAGAAGTTAAATAGACAGGGTGACAATATACAGCTTGGACGTACTCCTTCCCCAATTTGGAACCAATCCATTGTTCCATGTCTGGTTCTAACTGTTGCTTCTTGACCTGCATACAGATTTCTTAGGAGGCAGGTCAAGTGGTTTGGTATTACCATCTCTGCAAGAATTTTCCAGTTTGTTGTGATCCACACAGTCAAAGGCTTTGGCATAGTCAATAAAGCAGAAGTAGATGTCTTTCTGGAACTCTCTTGCTTTTTCGATGATCCAACATATATTGACACTTTGATCTCTTGTTCCTCTGCCTTTTCTAAAACCAGCTTGAACATGTGGAATTTTTCAGTTCACGTACTGTTGAAGCCTGGCTTGAAGAATTGTGAGTATTACTTTGCTAGTGAATGAGATGAGTGCAATTGTGCAATAGTTTGAACATTCTTTGGTGTTGCCTTTCTTTGGGATTGGAATGAAAACTGACCTTTTCCAGTCCTGTGGCCACTGCTGAGTTTTCCAAATTTGCTGGCATGTTGATTGCAGCACTTTAACAGCATCATCTTTTAGGATTTGAAATAACTGAGCTGGAATTATATCACCTTCACTAACTTAGTTCCTAGTGATGCTTCCCAAGGACCACTTGACTTTGGACTCCAGGATGTCTGACTCTAGGTGAGTGATTGCACCATTATGGTTATCTGGGTCATGAAGATCTTTTTTGTACAGTTCTTCTGTATCTTCTTGCCACCTCTTCTTAATATCTTCTGCTTCTTTTAGGTCCATACCATTTCTGTCCTTTATTGTGCCCATCTTTGCTTGAAATGGTCCCTTGGTATCTCTAATTTTCTTGAAGAGCTCTCTAGTCTTTCCCATTCTATAGTTTTCCTCTATTCTCTTTGCACTGATCACTGAGGAAGCCTTTCTTATCTCTTTTGCTAATCTTTGGAACTCTGGATTCAGAGGGGTATATCTTTCCTTTTCTTCTTTGCCTTTAGCTTCTCTTCTTTTCTCAGCTATTTGCAAGGCCTCCTCAGACAACCATTTTGCCTTTTTGCACTTTTTTTTATAGAATCCCTTGCTATTTTCTTAATGCACTGTGTACATTCTCTTAACTCCAGATACATGCAGGTCTCTATGTCTAAAGAAAAAACTCCCAGCAGAATACAGGCACACACACACAAAGCTTCTGATATGCAACTTGTGTTCATGGGTTACTCTAAGACAGACCTGACTGCACCACCATCTATTCCCTCCCCTAACACCGGCCTGACTCCAGGTATCAGTCTACTAAGGGTATAGAAGCAAGAAACCTCTTACAACTAAGACAGACAGAAAATACCCTTGGAGTTCTGGATATCACAGTTCCTAATCCAACATTTGATTATGTGATGTAAATTATTTTTCTGTCTTTGGAGATTGTATTATTATTATTATTATTATTGGCCACACTGCATGGCATGAGGGATCTTAGTTTCCTGGCCAGGAATCAAACCCAAGTCCCCTGCTTTGGAAACTCTGAATCTTAACTACTGGGCCACCAGGGATCCCCATGGAGATTGTACTTTAAAATGCACAGAACCACAAAGAGCCACACAGCACCTGGAGCAACACCTTTCCAAACACAACAGGGATGATGTACCCTAGAACACTTTTCAGCTTGCATAATTATCTTCCTAGGCAATAAAGCACTTATTTGAAATAATGACATCACAACCCGCATCTACTACAACGTCCATGCTCCTGCTTCAGCCTGAAGCTCCATCTTTTTGTACTCTTAACAAAGTCATGCCATGAACTATCAATGTCCATTTACACTTTGTCCAGACTTTCCCTGCCACCCCTGGGGAGAATGTCACTGGCAGCTGGGGCAGATGGAAGACTGCCTAGGGATTTTCTTGAATTCCTTTGAAACACAGTAAGGAAATGAGTATCTTTGCATTGTTTTCATTTACCAAATGATGTCTTCCTCTGCATCCATGCATCCATCTCACAAGAGTGGGTTGCAGGTAAGACATGGAGAGTGAGTGTGGGGGAGTGTTGGTCAGCCTGAAGCTTAGATTGGGACAGGTGAGCTTATCAGGAGAAGAAAATAACTTCTGCTCATCCTACTCCAGGGCTTATTTATTTTCCAACTAGATTATTTTTTTCCTTTGGACATAAAATAGTTTCCTTTGGCTTAAATTTTTAACTTATATGAAATGATTGTTTGCAAAATTGAGCCATTTATCTTTGCTACCCAGTCACTTCTCCAGAACATTGAGCATCTTGATGTCCTTGTCAGATTTACTACAATAATGAGCATTACAACCAAAAGATGGTCTTGTGGTGGGAAAGCTAGGCATGATTATAGAAGATGTTAATAGGTGAAAATCAGTAAGTGACTCTGGGTAAGTCTTTACATGTGTGTGGATCTAAAAACATAGGCATCAAGATTTTTTTTTGTTTTGGAACATAGTTGCTTTACGATATTGTGTTAGTTTCTGTTGTATAGCAAAGTGAATCCACCACACGTATGCAAATATCCCTCTTCCTTGGATTTCTTTCCCATTTAGGTCACCATAGAGCACCGAGTAAAATTCCCTGAGCCATACAGTCTGTTCTCATCAGTTATCTAATTTACACATAGTAGTGTATATAGGTCAATCCCAGTCTGCCAATCTATCCCAGCCTTCTTTTGCTCCTTAGTATCCATACATTTGTTCTTTACGTCTGTGTTTCCATTTCTGCTTTGTGAATAAGATCACCCATACCATTTTTCTAGATTCCACATATATGCATTAACATATGACATTTGTTTTTCTCTTTCTGATTTACTTCACTCTGTATGACAGACTCTAGGGTATCCAGGTCTCTGCAAATGACCCAATTTTGTTCCTTTTTATGGCTGAGTAATATTTCATTGTATACAGGTACTACACCTTCTTTATCCATCGCCTCTGTTGATGGATATTTAGGTTGCTTCCAAGATATCAGCAATTATTGAGATACTATTACTATTAACTGAATTTGGGGTCACAAATTTTAACTGTCCATTCATTAGCATAAGTGTTAAGCTTATTATCATTAAGCATATCAACAATTACCAAGTTACATAGATCCCTGTTTTTAAGAATGAAAATGGCACCTCACTTTAACTCCATTTACTCATAACCCAGTTTACTGAGTATCACATCTGAACAAATCTTTATGCTATTAATGTATTTTTGAAACACAGACTATAAACCCTTATCAAAACTTCTTGGGGACTCAGCTCCAGAGATAGGAGAAATCTTTCTCTTCTCCCATCTTTCTGCTGATGGGGCCAAAATGGGAATGGCTCAGTAGGCCATGCCATCTGGAGGGTCACATGGTATTACTGAAAGCTATATGACAAACAGGGAGAGCTGCATGGGAATACAGAAAATTCATACATCCCAGGGGGCCACATTAGCTCCCCAAATTAGCTGCACAATTACCCCAGTCACACCAAGTTGTCACCAATGGTGACAGAGATCCTAGAATCAACTTAATGAACCATTTTCAGCTTTACCCTAACAACCCTGTGTATGCAGACACGCTTGATGTCTCCCCGGAACCAGACACATGCTTACTTGCAACAAAATCTGCTAGGTTGGTTTATATATTTAAATAAAGGAAATGTGATTAATGGCAACAACATGTCTTCCTCAGAACACTGCTTTGTCAACATTATTCAGTCAGTCCAACCTATCAAGAGATCCCTGAAGAACAGGTATTTAAACTATTTATTCATATGACTAGTCTTTGCTCCTTGGAATAAATCAATATAGATGTCAGAAAAATATTACAGATTGAATTTTAGAAAACAATGTTGTCACTTAAAAAATTGTTATTGTCTTATTTTAAGGTGAGCGAAGGGAGTGCAAGTCACTCAGTTGTGTCAGAATCTTTGTGACCCCACGGACTGTAGCCCACCAGGCTCCTCTGTCCATGGAATAAGGTAGCACTGGCCAATTAAAAATTCGTCAGGTATTAACTCATTTCTTAAAACATGAAGACTTTGTTTCTGTTTAGAAAATGTAATTCAATTTCTCTTTTATCATATTCTACAGAATCTGACTTCCAAAACTACTGACAAAATATGTAATAGTTATTTTAAGCCACTTTAGGGGTACAAAACTGAAAAGGTGGTGGTCCATTTCTGCAAGGATACATAATAGAATGTAAAATTCCACTGGTAATTCTGATGCACAAAATCACTGTTATCACACTTCAGCTTAGTTCTCAAAGTGATTATACCAAGATAAAAAGATAATAATAAATATAGTAGAAATCTATAGTAGTGTTAGAAACAAAATCCCAAGATATCTCTCACAAATTGGCCACACAACATCTAACAGTTACTGTAAGGAATTGTTATATGTACCCACATCTATTGAAAAATCCAAATCATCATAATAATCTCTATTACAATAAAGTTCTATCTAAAGTAAACTTAATTAGTCTCAATAATGAAGTATCTTCCTAGGAAATTAGGCTCTCAAAAAGGCATATTTACTTTTTTAATTTAGAAAAGCACTGTTGGGTGTACTTTCAAAATTGTTGTTAATAATAATAATGAAAGTCAACACTTACTGATCACTCGCTGTGTGCCAGGTACTGAGATAAACACCTTGAGTGATTGTCTTATATAATATATGCTTCACAATGGCCCTATGAAACAAGTGTATTTTTTTTTCCATTTTATGGAGAAGGAACGAGGCTCAAAGAGGTTGAGGAATATTCTGAAGATCACACCATGGTCAAGTGGCAGAGTCAGGGCAAGCCCAGCACTGTCTCCAGAGTGAATGCTCTGCGCTACTTCATCTCTACTGCAAATATGAATGAGATGCCTAATGGGAAGAACAGGAGACTGCATTACTCACTCCCAGGAGGGAGAACAAATAAGGGAAGGAAGAAATGAATGGACAGACTACTTTGATCTCTGCTAAAAGCCACATCTCAGGGCTATCAGTTAATTTCCTGCCCTACAATCCTCTACAATTTTACATACTACAATATAACCCAAAGGTACTAAAGTTAAAATGGACTATTTCACTTAATTGGCTATTGTAACCTTGAACTGATTTCATGACTGTAATATATACAAGGGCTTCATTGGTGGCTCAGTGGTCAAGAATCTGCCTACCAATGCAGGACATGCCGGTTTGACCCCTGGGTCTGGAAGATCCCCTGGAGAAGGGAATGGCTACCCACGTCAGTATTCTTGCCTGGGAAATCCCATGGACAGTGGAGCCTGGTGGGCTACAGTCCCTTGGGGTTGCAAAGAGTGGGACACGACTGAGTGACTAAACACCACCAACAATATATACAAGGCTCTCACAAATGAAAGTTAAAAACTAGAGATAGAAGTGGGCAACCATCAAACAGCATAGCACACTTATTTTCATGTTACCATGTCTGGTACTACACCGACCAAAGGGATAACCTTCAGCCCCCTTTCCCTGAAGCACTGGAAATTTAAAATATTCTGAATAAAATTAACAACATTCCTTGGTGCCGGGAGCCAGCAAAGGTCATGAGGAAGGAGGCTTGGCATACGCAAAGGCGGGATCGAGCCTCAGGAGTCCCCCTGGAAATTCTCGAGCATCTACTCCCAAAACCAGAGTCTACCTACTTTAGTGCTTTGTGCTCTCACCTCTGACTTTACGGGGGCTGTCCCCCACCACCATCTCGCTCTCTCTGAAAAGGAGTTAACTTACAGCTCCAGTTAATAAAGTTCCTGGGCATAATAGGAGTGTTTAAATTCAAACCCCTCAGATGGCTCTCTAACTTGCCTGACAAGGTTACCCAGACTCCTACAGCTATGCATACGATTGTTTACAGTTTCCCAACCTCGAGAGGCATGGGAAGCTTAAGATATTCAAATAGCTTAGAGCCTCTCAGAGAGTTAGAAACTGTCAGAATAAAACTAGTAAAAGATTTCATTGATGAGCCAATGCTTGCTGCCAAGTTTCCACATTCTGTGTTTTGTATCCTTGAATGTGTATTAATTAATATAGTTGGTATGTAGAAAAAATAAGTAGTGGCCTTGGTGTTAGCAACTTTAGACCCTTAAGGTAATAAATTCTTTCCTTTGTTGTAAACCCACTGCACCTCTGCCCTATAGGAATGACATGTATACCTGTGGATTCATTTTGATATTTGGCAAAACTAATACAATTATGTAAAGTTTAAAAAATAAAATGAAATTAAAAAAAAAAAAGAAAAAAAAAAAAAAGGAATGCAACTTTATCTAACACCTTAGGAGGATGGCGCCAAACTTTAAAATAATTACTCTTAGAGAAAATAAGTCTTATGGTTGACAAACCTTTGTCAGAGTCATAAAGTGTTAATAGGCCTTCTGGCCAGAAGATGATGTAAATCACAGAAACCATTTGTATACGATAAATTTGCAGAAAAGAAACCCTGGTTTTGATAAGGATCAAAGACTGCTGACTTTGCATGATTTCACACCCCCTATTATCCTCTATGTGCAACTTGGTATAAAAGCCCCTGTTGAAAATAAAGCTACGGGCCTTGCTCACCGAAGCTTGGTCTCCCCATGTCATTCTTTCTTTCATATTCTGGCTGAATACCCATCTGGAGCGCAGAGGTCCTCTGAGACCACTTATTTGCCTGGGCTTCTAAGACCCACTCGAGAAGGTGCCTAAGGTGGGGCACTTTCTGCTATTCGAGAGGGCGCCTGCAGCCTCCGTGGTCAGAGCTAACCTGCTGTCACAGGTTATATTGATTTTCCACATAAACCAAGTTATTCAGCCTCTTTTCTCCGCTGAATTTTCCTACTGAGCTATCCTCATTCTATTACTCTTTGTATCTTTGATTAATATTTAATAAAAGCCAGTGAACTCACCGACGCCGTCTCCCCTTTGAACTCCTTGGATCAGCCGGGGCTGGACCCCAGCACCTTGGAAGTTGTTTTCACTTGTTGGGGAAATGCAAGGACTCTTATGTTCTTCATCATTTAAAAATCCTGAATTTGGAAGTAAATATAAACATTTTCTTCTCTTTATCTTGCAGTTAGTAAATATGGGATATTTTCACACCATTGCTTTAGATTACTTGTGAAAAGAATTATATAATTTCAGAACTGAATTGGAGAGAACTCCACGGGTGGAGGGATGTGTGGGGGTAAAAAAAAAGAAAGATTCTGAAACCAGACAGACATAGGATTGACTTCCTGCTCTGCTTCCCAGGTGGCTCAGATGGTAAAGAATCTGCCTGCAATGCAGGAGACCTGGGTTCTATTCCTAGGTCAGGAAGATCCCCTGGAGAAGTACATGGCAACCCACTCCAGTATTCTTGCCTGGAGAATCTCATGGACAGAGGAACCTGGCAGGCTACAGTCCAGTGGGTTGCATAGAGTCGGACACAACTGAGCGACTAACATATTCTGCCATAGACATTGTATAAGGCAAGGTGAGTTGGTTTACTTTGCTGAGTCTCATTTTTTTCCCCCACATACAAAATAGAAGTGAAAATATCTGCATCACTCAATTGTTAGGAGGTCTAAACTGAGAATGTGTTTTATATGTCTATTGTAGGTACTTAGAATATATTATTTTTTATCTCAATCTCTTTGGCTTACAGTTGAGAATGGAGAATTCTGTTGAGGTCAGAAACTGACATCCTGAAAGCTATAAAAACTTGAACCTAGGTTGATAGATGCAAATTATATTTTTTGCCAATACTATACATTAATTTAACAAAGAATTTGTGGATTGTTTTAAATACAGACATTTTACTTCACTTCTCATTTCTTGCCATTTTCCTAGGATACAGCAACTTCTGGTCCACCAAGGATACAAATAGCTCATTATAATCCTACATAGTCCAGGAAGAAGAAAGTCAGCATAATTCATGTGGCTCATGATCACTCTTTAATAATGAACTATTAGTAACAGGCCATGTCTCTTGACAGTCAGTGTTCATCTTACGGGGCATTTCTTCCTCTTTTGGTAATGATTCAAATGGAACTGATGGTTAATATTTAGATACCATCTGATAAGGTTTCCTTTACAAAACACTATAATACATACACACTTGGGAATTGTCACGGTTGCCATAGGCTCAGATTATGGATGCTAGAAGAGAGGACAAAGGTTAGCAATGGTTCTCTGCACAAGATCAGGAAACTGAAGGCAGGTACAATTGACTTCCTTCAGTTTATTCAGTGTCAGTGCTGGGTTGAGAAACCAGGTAAACACCTGCTTCTGATTTAGCTTAGCACTCACTACACTCTGTTGAAATTAACTGTTCCTATCCTTGGAAGGAAAGTTATGACCAACCTAGATAGCATATTCAAAAGCAGAGACATTACTTTGCCAACAAAGGTTCATCTAGTCAAGGCTATGGTTTTTCCTGTGGTCATGTATGGATATGAAGAAGGCTGAGCGCCGAAGAATTGATGCTTTTGAACTGTGGTGTTGGAGAAGACTCTTGAGAGTCCCTTGGACTGCAAGGAGATCCAACCAGTCCATTCTGAAGGAGATCAGCCCTGGGATTTCTTTGGAAGGAATGATGCTAAAGCTGAAACTCCAGTCCTTTGGCTACCTCATGAGAAGAGTTGACTCATTGGAAAAGACTCTGATGCTGGGAGGGATTGGGGGCAGGAGGAGAAGGGGACGACAGAGGATGAGATGGCTGGATGGCATCACTGACTCGATGGACGTGAGTCTGAGTGAACTCCGGGAGTTAGTGATGGACAGGGAGGCCTGGCGTGCTGCAATTCATGGGGTCGCAAAGGGACACGACTGAGTGACTGATCTGATCTGATTAGAATGTCTAATTAAAATGTCTATTACAATGTCTCCCTATTAGAAAGTAACCAACCTGAGAATCAGTGAGGGTCTCTGCACTGTAGTCAATTTGAAGTTCAGGCACTTAGCACAGACTCAGTAATAAAAGTTCTGTAAATATCTATTGTTTAAGTAACACAAATAAATAATAAATATATTTAAGGAAAGACATGTTTTTCCCCAAAATCAAGAACATTTTCTCTTAAGCTTTTTCTATGAAGTAGGACTCTAAAGTAGTGGGATTTTCTTTTTATAACAAACACCCCCAAACGTACAGGCTGAAAGTGAGCCATCATTCAGAATTGGTACCTGTGGAGATGATTGTTCACTGAACCCATCAGTGGCAGGATGACTCAAAAGCTTTTTATGACTCCTCTGTTGGATTGCCTTCAGGGTGTGTTCACAAGGCACATTAGAAAAGTCAATCTCATTACTGCTCCACTTGTGTTTTGTCCCCAAATAGCATTCATCTGTTTTGCTCACCCACCGTATTCACTTGGCTCTGAATAAGTTTAGGCTGCTTCTAAAACCAATTCACCTGGAAAGGATCACGATTTACCCCTTGCTAAAACTATTCTTAAAATTGCTTCAGGATCACTTGGATGGATGAATAAATTCCCAGGGTGACTAATCTGAAAGCAGCAGAGACTAAAGATGAATAAATTTTGGCATATTCATTTACACAAAAAATAAATCATACAACTAAATATTTTATGTTTCCTTAATCCCTGGGCAGTTGGTATCATCTATCTTACAAGGAAAGAAATTGCGCACCAGGAAAAAAATAAAAAAGAAATTGAGCGCCAGGAAAAGTGATTGTCACAAGACCTTTTGTGTGCTGGCTTATCTAGGCCAGTGGTTTCCAACCAGAGGGATTTTTTTTTTTTCTCATACATGGCCCTAGAGCGTGAATATTTGGCAATATCTGAAGACATTTTTGACTGTAATGACTGGGGAGAGGGAAAGCGCTACCGGCATTCAGCAGGTTATGCCAGGGGTGCCCCTGAACATCCTATGATGCATAGAAAAGCCCCCCAAAACAAAGAATTATCCTGCCCAAAATGTTAACATGCTGAAGCTGAGAAACCCTGATCTAGGCTGAGAATTTTGACTCCCAGGTTCTTTGGGAGCCTTTGCTAGTATCAATATTAATATGAAGCAGAGACACAGATGCAGACAACAGACTTATGGCTAGCAGGGGGTAAGCGGAGGGAAGGGATAAATTGAGAGACTGGGATTGACATGCACACACTACTATACATAAAATAGAGAACTAATAAGGATGGAATTCCAGTTGAGCTATTTGAAATCTTGAAAGATGATGCTGTGAAAGCACTGCACTCAATATGCCATCAAATTTGGAAAACTCAGCAGTGGCCACAGGACTGGAAAAGGTCAGTTTTCATTCCAATCCCAAAGAAAGGCAATGCCAAAGAATGCTCAAACTACAGCACAATTGCACTCATCTCACACACTAGTAAAGTAATGCTCAAAATTCTCCAAACCAGACTTCAGCAATATGTGAACTGTGAACTTCCTGATGTTCAAGCTGGTTTTAGAAAAGGCAGAGGAACCAGAGACCAAATTGCCGACATCTGCTGGATCATCGAAAAAGCAAGAGAGTTCCAGAAAAACATCTATTTCTGCTTTATTTACTATGCCAAAGCCTTTGACTGTGTGCATCACAAGAAACTGTGGAAAATTCTGAAAGAGATGGGAATACCAGACCACCTGACCAGCCTCTTGAGAAATCTGTATGCAGGTCAGGAAGCAACAGTTAGAACTGGACATGGAACAACAGACTGGTTCCAATAGGAAAAAGAGTACGTCAAGGCTGTATATTGTCACCCTGCTTATTTAACTTCCATGCAGAGTACATCATGAGAAACGCTGGACTGAAGAAACACAAGCTGGAATCAAGATTGCCACGAGAAATATCAATAACCTCAGATATGCAGATGACACCACCCTTATGGCAGAAAGTGAAGAGGAACCAAAAAGCCTCTTGATGAAAGTGAAAGAGGAGAGTGAAAAAGTTGGCTTAAAGCTCAACATTCAGAAAACGAAGATCATGGCATCTGGTCCCATCACTTCATGGGAAATAGATGGGGAAACAGTGGAAACAGTGTCAGACTTTATTTTTTTGGGCTCCAAAATCACTGCAGATGGTGACTGCAGCCATGAAATTAAAAGACGCTTACTCCTTGGAAGGAAAGTTATGACCAACCTAGATAGCATATTGAAAAGCAGAGACATCACTTTGCCAACAAAGGTCCATCTAGTCAAGGCTATGGTTTTTCCTGTGGTCATGTATTGATGTGAGAGTTGGACTGTGAAGAAGGCTGAGCGCCGAAGAATTGATGCTTTTGAACTGTGGTGTTGGAGAAGACTCTTGAGAGTCCCTTGGACTGCAAGGAGATCCAACCAGTCCATTCTGAAGGAGATCAGCCCTGGGATTTCTTTGGAAGGAATGATGCTAAAGCTGAAACTCCAGTACTTTGGCCACCTCATGCAAAGAGTTGACTCCTTGGAAAAGACTCTGCGCTGGGAGGGATTGGGGGCAGGAAGAAAAGGGGACAACAGAGGATGAGATGGCTGGATGGCATCACTGACTCGATGGACGTGAGTCTGAGTGAACTCCAGGAGATGGTGATGGACAGGGAGGCCTGGCGTGCTGCGATTCATGGGTTGCAAAGAGTTGGACACGACTGATCGACTGAACTGAACTGAACTGAAGGACCTACTGTATAGCACAGGGAACTCTACTGAATATTTTGTAATAGTCTATATGAGAAAAGAATCTAAAAAAAAGGAATGGATATACGTATAACAGATTCACTTAGCTGTATCCCTAAAATTAACATTGTAAATCAACTACACTCCAATAAAAAAACTTTTAAAAAAGAATCCCCATGTCTCCATGTTTCCCTAAATAAAAGCATGCACGTGAATTTTTCTTTGGTGATGAAAGAATAATTTTTTTCCATGCTGTTTTGCCACTTGAAAATTTCTCTCTGCCTTCGGCTCCTTTACCAAAGAGTACTAAATTGTCAGAGAGGTTGCCTGGAGATGTATTTGGCATCTTAAAAGTCTAATTGGCAGGAAAATTAAAGCAACTTAAAATGTGTGCGCTCTTCAGAGAGATGTGCTATTCCCACCCTATATTATTAGATCTCAGAGACAGCTGGGGCAAGAGCAGCTGGGACTTCTTGCTCTGCTGTTTCATCAAGTTACTATAAAATTGTCCCCTCTCACTGCAAAACTGAGAAGGAAGACAGGAAAAAAACAGGGCAAAGGCCATCCACACTTGGCAAAAGGTTGCTTCACAGCTGTCTTTCGGGAGTTCCAAAGGTGGTTTCTCTTTTGTCTATTCAATAAGTGAAGGAATGCACTTCACTGGATACATACTTTTGAAAATAAATAATCTGTCTTGGCATATGCATTGTATAGGACAGAATGTCAAGCCTAAAAGCATTTTTTTCCACTTCAGGTTTTTAAATGAAAACATGTAACATGTAGTTATCTAAATTTCTCAGAGGACTTGCTGAATTTTATGGTCAAAAGAGAAACCTTTCAAAACCAAAAATAAATGAATGGGACCAAATGAAACTTACAGGCATTTACACAGCAAAGGAAACCAGAAATAAGATGAAAAAACAATCCTCAGAATGAGAGAAATTATTTGCAAATGAAACAACTGACAAAAGATTAATCTCCAAAATATACAAACAGTTCACGTAGCTCAATATCTAAAAAACAAACCACTCACCTAAAAAATGGGCAGAAGACCTAAACAGACATTTCTCCAAAGAAGATATATAGATGGCCAACATACACGTGAAACGATGTTCAACATCACTAATTATTAGAGAGATGCAAATCAAAACTACAATGAGGTATCACCTCACACCAATCAGAATAACCATCATCAAAAAAACTATAAACAGCAAATGCTGGAAATGGTGTGGAGAAAAGGGAACCTGGATGCATTGTTGGTGGGAATGTAAACTGATACAGCCACTCCGGAGAACAGCATGGAGGTTCCTTAAAAAACCCAAACTAGAACTACCATATGACCCAACAATCCCATTACTGGGCATACACTGAGAGAAAATTATAATTCAAAAATGCACAAGCACCCAGTGTTCATTATATCACTATTTACAATAGTCAGGACATAAAAGCAACCTAAATGTCCATCAACAGAGGAACGGATAAAGAAGATGTAGTACATATATCGGAGAAGGTGATGGCACCCCACTCCAGTACTCTTGCCTGGGGAATCCCATGGACGGAGGAGCCTGGTGGGCTGCAGTGCATGGGGTCACAAAGAGTCGGACATGACTGAGCGACTTCACTTTCACTTTTCACTTTCATGCATTGGAGAAGGAAATGGCAACCCACTCCAGTGTTCTTGCCTGGAGAATCCCAGGGATGGGGAGAAGGAAATGGCAACCCACTCCAGGGTTCTTGCCTGGAGAATCCCAGGGACGGGGGAGCCTGGTGGTCTGCCGTCATGGGGTCGCACAGAGTTGGACACAACTGAAGCGACTTAGCAGCAGCAGCAGCAGCAGTACATATATACAATGGACTATTACTCAGCCATAAAAAGGAACAAAATCCTGTCATTTACAGAGATGTGGATGGATCTACAGACTTTCATACAGAGTGAAGTAAGTCAGAAAGAGAAAAACAGTGTATATTAACATACATGTATGGAATCTAGAAAAATGGTATAGATCGTTTTATGCAAAGCAGAAATAAGGACACAGATATAAAGAACAAATGTACGAATACCAAAGGGTAAGTGGGCTTGGGATAGATTGGAAGATTGGGATTGACATATATACACTACTATGTATAAAACAGATAACTACTGAGAACCTACCATATAGTACAAGGAACTCTACTCAGTGCTCTGTGGTGACCTAAATGAGAAGGAAGTCCAAAACAGAGGGGATAAATGTGTGTATATATATGATTCTCCTTGATGTACAACAGAAACTAACACGACATTGTAAAGCAAATATATTCCATCAAAAATTAATAAAAAAGAGAACCATTTCACCTAATGTTTTGCTTCCCCCCCTCCCTCACATAAGCAATTGTCATGAACACCAGCGAGAGCACAAAGTGTTGAATGTCTGCTGCTGGATCTTTCAAACCTCCACGAAACTCTCACTCGTTGGCCTAATCTGAACTTTATTGTCTACAAGCAATCCCCAAACCAAGCACAATTTTCTGCCTTAGAAGAGATGCTTTTTACTATTTTCAGTAGTCTATGACTGGACCACTGAATCCACATGGATCCATGACTGGATCTACAAAAGTAGATCACATTTAAATAGAGAAAATAGATGTGCTTTTCATATTTGAGCAAAACATTACAATGGTTTGAGAAAAGGTAAAAGGTAGGGAAGGTCAGGGTACTATTGTCCTGAGATATTAGATAAGTCACTTTTGCCATTTTTGCTTTCTTTGAGTGCCAACAGCATATGATGTCTACAAGTCAAAATGTTGGTACTCTGTTGCAATCTGTCTTGTACCATTCTGTAACTGTGTCTCATATAAATCTCACATTCCAAGAAGACTGCCCTGCAAATCAAAGACAAGAATCAAGAGGAAAGTGTTTTGACTCTACGCCATGCCTCTCCTGCCCCCACTCTAAGCCCACAGCATGGTCTTGTTACATTCTTGTTGTTGAGGTACTGGCTGACTCAGTAAATGGATGGATTCTTATGCTGGGGCACTGGGGGGAAATGCTTTGGTTGATTTTTAAAAAGAAAAATTAAAATTATTTAAAGGCATAGCATAAATAACATCCTAGTCACCAATTGGTTATACTACTTTTTCCCCTCTCCACCTCACTGTGTGTAAATTTTATCTGAATTTTTAGCAAGGATTGCAGAAGGAAAACCCCCCCAAATGTCACAGAGATAAGTCATGCACTCTTGGAGAAGAAAAAAACTTTCCCAAGTACAAAGACCAAAGAAATCCCTCAAGAAAAACACCAAAGAAGATACAAGATCTGCTGCTGCTGCTGCTGCATCGCTTCAGTTGTGTCCGACTCTATGCGACCCCATAGACGGCAGACCACCAGGCTCCCCCGTCCCTGGGATTCTCCAGGCAAGAACCCTGGAGTGGGTTGCCATTTCCTTCTCCCCATCCCTGGGATTCTCCAGGCAAGAACACTGGAGTGGGTTGCCATTTCCTTCTCCAATGCATGAAAGTGAAAAGTGAAAGTGAAGTCACTCAGTCGTGTCCGACTCTTAGCGACCTCATGGACTGCAGCCCACCAGGCTCCTCCGTCCATGGGGTTTTCCAGGCAAGAGTACTGGATTGGGGTGCCATTGCCTTCTCCGAAACAAGATCTAGAGCAAGTAAAAGAATGTAAATGCTCATTCTGAGGCAATCATGAAACCAGGTGAGAAAGTTCCACACTGGGCATTTAAGCACTTTTTTCTCTACCCTCAATTGGAAGATAAAGAAAAACTGGATGTAAAACTCTTCCTTCCTGAGATGTGGTACATATATACAATGGAATACTACTCAGTTATAAAAAAAGAATGATACAATGCCATTTGCAGTAACATGGATAGAGCTAGAGATTATCACACTAAGTGAAGTAAGTCAGAAAGACAAATACCATATGATTATCACTTATATGTGGAATCTAAAATATGATACAATCGGATTTATCTATGAAACAGAAACAAACTCATAGACATAGAGAACAGACTGTGGTTGCCAAGGGGGAGGGAGCTGGAGGAGGGGTGGATTGGGAGTTTGGGAGTAGCAGATATTGGGATTATTCATTCTAATAATAAACAGCATTTATTGTTTGAATGAATAAACAACAAGGTCCTACTGTATAGCACAGGGAACTTTATTCAATATCCTCTGATAAACCATAATGGAAAAGAATATTTAAAAAGAATGTATGTATATACATGTATAACTGATTCACTTTATTGTACAGCAGAAATTAACAAAACATTGTAAACAACTATGCTTTGATTAAAAAAAAACCAACTTCCTGCATAAGCAGGAGTAAAGTGATGTATTCTTATAGAGGCTGAGAGAAGACTACATTTCTACTTACTTTAAGTACTTCTCTCTTTTCAACATATATACACTTTCTAGGTCTAAAGCTGTCTACCTGGTGCCAGTTGGAGCAGTAAACTAACTCCTTGAAACAGCCTTTATATGCAGAGCTCATGTCATAGAAACATCAAGATGCCCCTGAACATGGTTTATGGCTTTAAGGAGTCTCTCAGTCTTTATCAGATTCAAGAATCTGTGGCCATATCTATTTGGAAGCTGCTTGGACACATCGGTGAAGTACAACACAGTGGTCAATGAGTTGTGTGTCAATGAAAGGTGTGAAATTTCAGCTCTCCAATAAATTCATGTCATGTCGAAGCATGCAGATATGCACGAGGTAGCCTGCTCTGCCTGTGAAGAGCATTAAGAATCAAGTTCATTAAATAACCCCCTTAAATGCTCACCAATAAATTTAAAACTGAGGCAGGAATAGCACTAATTTGTCTGGCTATTTTCTAGCAACAGATCCACCACGTCTTCCCTGAATCCACATATAGTCTTTGTTAACAGATTGAACTTAGATTGAACCATGCTCTTGACATAGTTTCCTTACAGTCTATTCATGACAAAGTAATTATTACAAATATTTTATTTGGAGAAATGGGAAATATAAATTAAACCCTTCCAAAATGAATCTCAAAGATCTGAAAGATGTATTTTCATGAATCACTTTTTGTGGCATTATGGCATTAGTTATTTTCATAACCTGAGCTAAATTTTGAACCTGAGCTAAATCATAAGAGCAACAGCTTTTCTGTTTAGTATTCTAGATAAGCAGCAGTTATTTGGTGAATTTGCTCAGTTTTACATTGGCCAAATCTCACATACATTTCCAAAGGGCAGCCTGTGCTTTTAGCATCTACTAATGAAATCACACATTACAATCTCACCTCCACATACTGCTCCTTCAGGATAGGATGCCACAGCTCCAGAAACAACTTGTAAGCTTCTTTTCTTTTAACAGCTGAGGCCACAGGGAAATAAGTGATGAGTGGGTGGGAGGAAGGAATATTTTAAAGCCAAAATTCAAGCTATACTTGCAATTTCTGTGGGAAAAAAAAGTCAATTATGATAAGAAAGTCTCTAGCTAGTCCTATCTAATTATTTTAGTACTTTAAAATAAGTTAATTAGAAATAGGCTATAATCCCAGACATACAGGGCAAGAGCCAGAAGATTTGCACTTCATATAATAAAGCCAAAATTAGTGTCTTCAGTTGATATGTGTAGTATTTTCTTCTGAAGTCCTCCCAGGCCAGATAAACTGAGAAAATTTCATATATCCAACTTTTAAAAAATTGCTGTTATATTGAAAACATTATGAAAGAAAACATTTTGTCAATTGTATATAAGTTAAAAGCTGAAACGTCATTTCCTAGAGTGATGTTAGCAAGTTATTAGAGATTATTTAACAATTTTGTTAGGGGGAGCCCACTTCTAGCAGGGAAGACTTGGCTTATATCATCTCACTTAAATAAGCACTTATACTTGTTGGAATCACTCTTGGCAATTAATAGATCAGTCATCCAAAGCTACACTGCAAACAGTGACTGCAGCCATGAAATTAAAAGACGCTTGTTCCTTGGAAGAAAAGCTATGACAAACCTAGACAGCATATTAAAAAGCAGAGACATTACTTTGCTGACAAAGGTCCATATAGTTAAAGTTATGGTTTTTCCAGTAGTCATGTAAGAGATGGACAACAAAAGAGGCTGAGTGCCCAAGAACTAATGCTTTTGAACTGTGGTGCTGGAGAAGACTCTTGAGAGTCCCTTGGACTGCAAGGAGATCAAACCAGTCAATCCTAAAGAAAAATCAACCCTGAATGCTCATTGGAAGGACTGATGCTGAAGCTAAAGCTCCAATACTTTGGCCACCTGATGCAAAGAGCCAACTCAATGGAAAAGTCCCTGATGGTGGGAAACATTGAGGGTAGGAGGAGAAGGGGTCAATAGAGAATGAGATGGTTGGATGGCATCATCAACTCAATGGACATGAATTTGAGCAGACTCCAGGAGATGGTAAAGGACAGGGAAGCCTGGCATGCTGCACGTCACAGGGTTGCACAGAGTAGGCAGAACTAAGTGACTGAACAACAACAGCATCCAAAGCTATGTCTTCCAAGTACAAACAACACAAACAAGCCTTCAGGGGCACTCATTCAACCAAGACAGAAAAATATATCTCCCCCCTGCCAAAAAGGGCAAGACAAATATTCAGTTGAAAATATGACTGTTGGCCACCTCACCTTCTGCTTCTTTCTTCCCTGAATAAGTTGTAGTATCTTGAGAAAGAAGTTGGAATGTTCACCAACATCAAAGAATCAGCAATTCCCTTTACAAAATGCTGTGTGCTCACATTTCTTTTCCAGTCTCAATCCCTCTGGCCTCTACCACCTGGGATTTCTTATACTCATCATCAGTCATTTCCAATCCCTGTCCAAACAGACAGGCAGAAACCTAAGCCACGGGGAATGCTGATTTTCAGTATGACTCAATCTGATCAGCTTGCATTCCAACAGACAAGCCTTGGGCTAGTTTTTCACCAACTCTTTGATTTGTCTCATTGTCAAAATGGTCTGGGAATCTGCACAGATACAGTCTCAGCTGTTTTAATGAAAAAAAGAACAATAAATAAAGCACATATAAAGCCTAATTCACATCAGAGGTTTTCGAACCAAATGGAAATAAGTGCACACAAAGGGGTAAATGAAAAGAAATTTAAAAGCAAGTCCTGACATCTGGAAGCTGACCTGAATTTCACAACAAGGTCATGTTCTCTTTCTGTTGGACATACTCTCCCAGAATACCCATCCCAGACAAGATTACTCAAGATTATGAGAAAGTGAGATTTTGTAATTTTGTAATTTTGTCTCAACACAGAAACATCATTCACAAAATATGAAACATTGACCTCTCTAGACTAAAACAAACTACTATGACTTCTTTACCAGTTATCCTCACTCTATCCTATAGATAAGACATATCAGTTCAGTTCAGTTCAGTCGCTCAGTCCTGTCTGACTCTTTGCAACCCCATGAATCACAGCACTCCAGGCCTCCCTGTCCATCACCATCTCCTGGAGTTCACTCAGACTCACGTCCATCGAGTCAGTGATGCCATCCAGCCATCTCATCCTCTGTCGTCCCCTTCTCCTCCTGCCCCCAATCCCTCCCAGCATCAGAGTTTTTTTCCAATCAGTCAACTCTTCTCATGAGGTGGCCGAAGTACTGGAGTTTCAGCTTTAGCATCATTCCTTCCAAAGAAATCCTAGGGCTGATCTTCAGAATGGACTGGTTGGATCTCCTTGCAGTCCAGGGGACTCTCAAGAGTCTTCTCCAACACCACAGTTCAAAAGCATCAATTCTTTGGTGCTCAGCTTTCTTCACAGTCCAACTCTCACATCCATACATGACCACAGGAAAAACCATAGCCTTGACTAGACGGACCTTTGTTGGCAAAGTGATGTCTCTGCTTTTCAATATGCTATCTAGGTTGGTCATAACTTTCCTTCCAAGGAGTAAGCGTCTTTTAATTTCATGGCTGCAGTCACCATCTGTAGTGATTTTGGATCCCCAAAAAAATAAAGTCGGACAGTGTTTCCACTATTTCCCCATCTATTTCCCATGAAGTGGTGGGACCAGATGCCATGGTCTTCATTTTCTGAATGTTGAGTTTTAAGCCAACTTTTTCACTCTCCTCTTTCACCTTCATCAAGAGGCTTTTTAGTTCCTCTTCACTTTCTGCCATAAGGGTGGTGTCATCTGCATATCTGAGGTTATTGATATTTCTCCCGGCAATCTTGATTTCAGCTTGTGCTTCTTCCAGTCCAGCGTTTCTCATGATGTACTCTGCATATAAGTTAAATAAGCAGGGTGACAATATACAGCCTTGACGTATTCCTTTTCCTATTTGGAACCAGTCTGTTGTTCCATGTCCAGTTCTAACTGTTGCTTCCTGACCTGCATACAAATTTCTCAGGAGGCAGGTCAGGTGGTCTGGTATTCCCATCTCTTTCAGAATTTTCCACAGTTTATCGTGATCCACACAGTCAAAGGCTTTGGCATAGTCAATAAAGCAGAAATAGATGTTTTTCTGGAACTCTCTTGCTTTTTCCATGATCCAGCGGATGTTGGCAATTTGATCTCTGGTTCCTCTGCCTTTTTTAAAACCAGCTTGAACAACTGGAAGTTCACAGTTCACGTATTGCTGAAGCCTGGAGCAAAAGCTTGGAGACTTTTGAGCATTACTTTACTAGTGTGTGAGATGAGTGCAATTGTGCAGTAGTTTGAGCATTCTTTGGCATTGCCTTTCTTTGGGATTGGAATGAAAACTGACCTTTTCCAGTCCTGTGACCACTGCTGAGTTTTCCAAATTTACTGGCATATTGAGTGCAGCACTTTCACAACATTATCTTTCAGGATTTGAAATAGTTCAACTGGAATTCCATCACCTCCACTAGCTTTGTTTTTAGTGATGCTTTCCAAGGCCCACTTGACTTCACATTCCAGGATGTCTGGCTCTAGGTGAGTGATCATATCATCGTGATTATCTGGGTCATGAAGATCTTTTTTGTATAGTTCTGTGTGTTCTTGCCACCTCTTCTTAATATCTTCTGCTTCTGTTAGGTCCATACCATTTCTGTCCTTTATCAAGCCCATCTTTGCATGAAATGTTCCCTTGGTATCTCTAATTTTCTTGAAGAGATCTCTAGTCTTTCCCATTCTATTGTTTTCCTCTATTTCTTTGCACTGATCGCTGAGGAAGGCTTTCTTATCTCTTCTTGCTATTCTTTGGAACTCTGCATTCAGATGCCTATATCTTTCCTTTTCTCCTTTGCTTTTTGCTTCTCTTTTTTTCACAGCTATTTGTAAGGCCTCCCCAGACAGCCATTTTGCTTTTTTGCATTTCTTTTCCCTGGGGATGGTCTTGATCCCTATCTCCTGTACAATGTCACGAACCTCAGTCCATAGTTCATCAGGCACTCTATCTATCAGATCTAGGCCCTTAAATCTATTTCTCACTTTCACTGTATAATCATAAGGGATTTGATTTAGGTCATACCTGAATGGTCTAGTGGTTTTCCCTACTTTCTTCAATTTCAGTCTGAATTTGGCAATAAGGGGTTCATGATCTGAGCCACAGTCAGCTCCTGGTCTTGTTCTTGTTGACTGTATAGAGCTTCTCCATCTTTGACTGCAAAGAATATAATCAATCTGATTTTGGTGTTGGCCATCTGGTGATGTCCATGTGTAGAGTCTTCTCGTGTGTCTTCTCAAGACATATTGAGATAGCCAATTATACACTTGTTCTGACAGCTTCCAACCTAGCAAGGACTTTTGCTTCCTTTAAACCTTCCCTCAAGTCACCAACAAGTCCTTCCTACCCTCTTTTACTGGGATGTTCATGGTTTCCACGGTGTGTGTCTTGCCTAAGGCTGCCTCCTCACAGTCTCAGAATGTGGTACAGATATGGTCCATCTTAATTCTTGAATCAGAAACCTCTTACTTGCTCAACTGCTTGATGGTTAATATCACAGTTCTTTTCAAGTCCCAGACAAGCCTCCCCTCCCCTTAGTTGCCCGCTAAATGTCCACCCTATTGTGCCTTGACCTGGCTGACATCCCTGCTGCCTGGACATTTCCTCTTTATTCCTTCTACCCCCATCACCCACCCCTGCTCTTACCTCTTTGTGAGTGCCAGCTATACACTAGGTTAGTTTTTCTTTAGATATTAAGCTCCAGCAACTCCATCTAAGAAAAGAGAGCTCCAGAGAGATTTATTAGAGTGAAAAGTGAAGTCATACAGTCGTGTCCGACTCTTTACAACCCCATGGACTGTAGCCTACCAGGCTCCTCAGTCCGTGGAATTTTCCAGGCAAGAGTACTGGAGTGGGTTGCCATTTCCTTCTCCAGGTGATCTTCCCAACCCAGGGATAGAACCTGGGTCCCCCACATTGCAGGCAGACACTTTACTGTCTGAGCCACCAGTGAAGTCCTAGAGTGAGTAGACCTCTATCCTAAGCTGTGTTTTTTAGAAAAGTATGTTTTTTCTCTCTTTGTCTCTCTCTCTCACACACACATACACACACACACACACTCAGCTGGCACTTTCTCCACACATACACAGACACACAGACACACAGACACACACACACACACACACACACACTCAGCAGGCACTGAATGGGTATCTGACTTCTCAGTAGCTTGGCAATTCTCTCTAGTCTTTGGCTCTCCTGCCACAGATAATGAAAGGTGCCTATCTACATTGGCCTATACTTTAATCTTACAACATCAGCAGAATGAAGGAGAGCAAAAGCTTTTATGTGCACTCCTGCTTCAAAAACTCTTAGGTCAAAGTTGTTAAGAAAGAGTTACAGACAGCCCTCCCTCCTTCCATACCCCAGCATGACCTGGGCTAAAATCACTCTTCTGTCACAGAGCCTCATGGCTGGAAGCTGTTACAGAATCTTTTTTTTTTTTTTTTTTTTACTGTTTGAAATCAGGGCTGGGGAGGCCATTGGGTTGCAAAGAGCTGTGGTGTTAATTGGTGCTGAAATGTTAATTGGTTTTGGTGAAAGACACTGAGTCTGGAAGTTACTAAGGCTTCTTCCATAAGGTGTGCTTTAGATCCCAGGGGAACAAAGAATCCCTCCTAGGAGACTTTGCCTGTGTTTTTGAAGCACAATCATCCATTACGTGGGAGAGAAGATACAAGGGAGAGGATAGCAGAGGACCATTATTTGGATCATGATGGAGGCTGAGTGCTGAAGAACTGATGCTTTCAAATTGTGGGTCTGGAAAAGACTCTTGAGAGTTCACTGGACTGTAGGGATATTGAACCAGTCAACCCTAAAGGAAATCAACCCTTAATATTCATTGGAAGGACTGATGCTGAAGCTGAAGTTCCAATACTTTGGCCACCTGATGCAAAGTGCTGACTTTGGAAAAGACTCTGATGCTGGGAAAGATTGAAGGCAAAAGGAGAAGGGAGTGACAGAAGATGAGATGGTTAGATAGCACCACTGACTAAATGTACATGAATCTGAGCAAACTCTAGGAGATGGTGGAAGACAGAGGAGCCTGATGTGCTGCAGTCCATGGGGTTGCAAGGAGTCTGATATGAATTAGCGACTGAACAACAACTACAACAATTATTTGGAAATTGATGATGGGCAGCTCTACCCTAGTGATAGGACAAGAAAATTTGAACTTAGAGGAGTCATAGCTTAGAGTTAAGGAAGAAATACCTGAACCTGGGGTGGGGAGGGACTGATAGATAAATCTTGGAGTTGACTCTCTTTTAGATTGCTTAAAACCAAGTGCATCTGTGGGTAGGGACAGTTGAGGCACACATTGTCCACAAACAAGAGCAGTGTTACTCAAAGTGAGCCTCATGTGTTAGAAATGAAACTCTTTGAGCATCAGACTCATGAATCATAACCTCAGAGGGTGGCATAGCACTGCTCAGTTTGCTAAGCCCTGGGCTAGAAGAAAATTTGCTTTCTGGAGCTTCCTTCTGATTTACAAGCCAGATTCCTTCTTCTAGTGGTTCAAAAGACCTAGATTCTTTTTTTAAACTGGAGTATAATTGATTTACAATATTGTGTTAGTTTCAGGTATACAGCAAAGTGATTCCATTATGTATATATTTTTTCCAGATTATTTTCCATTATAGGTTATTATAATATATTGAATACAGTTTCCTGTGCTTCACAGTAAATACTTGTTGCTTTGGGCTTCCCTGATGGCTCAGATGGTAAAGAATCTGCCTGCAATGTAGAAGACCCAGGTTTGATCCCTGGGTTGGGAAGATCCCCTGGAAAAGGAAATGGCAACTCACTGCAATGTCCTTGCCTAGGAAATCTCATGGATGGAGGAGCCTGGCAGGCTACAGTCCATGGGATTGCAAAGAGTCGGACACAACTGAATGATTCCACTTCACTATCTGTTTTATACATAGTTCAGTTCAGTTCAGTTCAGTCACTCAGTCGCGTCCGACTCTTTGCGACCCCATGAATTGCAGCATGCCAGGCCTCCCTGTCCATCACCAACTCCCGGAGTTCACTCAAATTCATGTCCATCAAGTTGGTGATGCCATCCAACCATCTCATCCTCTGTCTTCCCCTTCTCCTCCTGCCCCCAATCCCTCCCAGCATCAGAGTCTTTTCCAATGAGTCAACTCTTTGCATGAGGTGGCCAAAGTACTGGAGTTTCAGCTTAAGCATCAGTCCTTCCAAAGAACACCCAGGACTGATCTCCTTTAGAATGGACTGATTGGATCTCCTTGCAGTCCAAGGGACTCTCAAGAGTCTTCTCCAACACCATGGGGAACACATGTATACCTGTGGTGGATTCATTTTGATATTTGGCAAAACTAATACAATTATGTAAAGTTTAAAAATAAAATAAAATTAAAATTAAAAGAAAAAAAAAAGCATCAATTCTTCAGCACTCAGCTTTCTTCACAGTCCAACTCTCACATCCATACATGACCACTGGAAAAACCATAGTCTTGACTAGACGGGCCTTTGTTGGCAAAGTAATGTCTCTGCTTTTGAATATGCTATCTAGGTTGGTCATAACTTTCCTTCCAAGGAGTAAGCGTCTTTTAATTTCATGGCTGCAATCACCATCTGCAGTGATTTTGGAGCCCCCCAAAATAAAGTCTGACACTGTTTTCACTGTTTCCCCATCTATATATAGTAGCTTAATACCTATTAATCCCCATACTTCCAATTTATCCTTCCCTCTCTTTTCCCTATATTCTCTTTGGTAACCATAAATTTGTTTTCCATGTCTGTGAATCTATTTCTGTTTTGCATATAGGCTCATTTGTATTATTTTTTATATTCCACATATAAGTGATATCATACATTTGTCTTTCTCTGTGGGACTTTCTTCAGTTAGTAAGATAATCTCTAGGTCCACCCATGTTGATGTAAATTGCAACATTTCATTCTTTTTATGACTGAGTAATATTCCATTGTGGAGAAGGCAATGGCACCCCACTCCAGTACTCTTGCTTGGAAAATCCCATAGACGGAGGAGCCTGGTAGGCTGCAATCCATGGGGTCGCTAAGAGTCAGACACGACTGAGCGACTTCACTTTCACTTTTCACTTTCATGCATTGGAGAAGGAAATGGCAACCCACTCTGGTGTTCTTGCCTGGAGAATCCCAGGGATGGCTGAGCCTGGTGGGCTGCCGTCTATGGGGTCGCACAGAGTCGGACACGACTGAAGCGACTTAGCAGCAGCAGCAATATCCCATTGTGCATATATATGGCTTCCCCAGTGGCTCAGCAGTAAAGAACTTGTCTGTAATGCAGGAGACACAGTTTGATTGCTGGGTTGGAAGATCTCTTGGAGGAGGAAATGGCAACCCACTCCATTATTTTTGCCTGGAAAATCCCATGGACAGAGGAGCCTGGCAAGCTACAGTCCATGGGGTCGCAAACAGTCTGATATGACTGAGCACATTCACTCAAGTGAGCTTGCGAGCACACATGTGTGCGTGCGCATGCATGTGCACACACACACACACACACATCCCTTACCTTAAACCAATTATCTTTTGACAGGCACTTGGACTGCTTCCTTGTCTTGGTTATTATAAATAGTGCTGCTATGAACACAAGTCTATCTTTGCGAATTAAAGTTTTTTCAAAAGACCAGATTCTGATTTGATCCCAGCACTAGCTCACACCATCATCTGAACAAATTATTTAGCCTTTTTGACCTTTAGTTTTCTAAACTGCAAGTTGGGAATATCATCTGTTGAATAAATGAAGCTTCTAATAAATATATGTTGAAAAGTGAAACATGATACCAGCATCTTGTAAACAATGATTATTCTAGTGCCAATTTTACATAATGTCCTTGATATTCTTTCTCCTTAGGTATATGTAGCCTGAGAAGGCAGCTTTCCCTTTTACAGAATAGACTGATAATAGATCTGCTCTACCAATGCTCTCAGCATCGAAGAATTGATGCTTTTGAACTGTGGTGCTAAAGAAGACTCTTGAGAGTCTCTTGGACTGCAAGGAGATCAAACCAGTCAATTCTAAAGGAAATCAACCCTGAATATTCATTGGAAGGAGTAATGGTGAAGCTGAAGCTCCAATACTTGGGCCACCAGATGCGAAGAGCTGACTTTTTAGGAAAGACTGATGCTGGGAAAGATTGAAGGCAGGAGGAGAAGGGAACAACAGAGGATGAGATGGTTGGATGGCATCACTGACTCAATGGACATGAGTTTGAGTAAACTCCGGGAGTTGGTGATGGACAGGGAGGCCTAGCATGCTGCAGTCCATGGGGTCACAAAGAGTCACACATGGCTAAGTGGTTGAACAACAACTAATGTTCTGACATACTTGGCCACGTGGTCTGGAGGTGGAGCCAGAAAGCTGTTCTTCATGAAGATTGATGTCACCTGTAGCAGCTTTTGAACATTCTGATTCCCATTCCCTCAGTGAGGTGTTTCTCTGCTTGCCTGAACTGCTATGTTGAGTGGTGCTACAAGGGAACAACTTCTCAGAGACCAGCCCATACCTGCTGAGTCCAGGCACTGACAGAGTAAATCAAGCAGCAGGAGCGTTCTCTGGGGAGGTGTTGTGAGCTGGGGTGTCTCCACTGAATGGAAAAAAAGTCCATTGTGCTTGCACAGCAGAAAGAAAGAGGGCCCTGTGAAAGTCAGCACCCCAGGCCCAGCCTCTGACCCCTCCATTCAAGGCCCCCGAGCGCCGCGGTATGTTGGGAACAGTGCAGGCTGAGAGCTGGTCCTCTCTTCCATGTTGTCTCCTGCAGCTTGATGGCTACTGCCCCATCCTGGTCTTCCTGTCCACTTTCTGTCCGCATTCCTCCCTGAGGTGTGGAGGGCGGAATTCTGTCTGCAAGCTGGGAGACCTGGATTATGATTCCATTTTTGCCAACAGCTCTGTGACCTTGTGCTACATTTTAGTATTCCTCCAGCCTCAGTTTCCTTACTAAATGGAAAACAGTCAAAGGAGCAATAGGCACAAAGCAAGGAGGACAGAGCCAGGTCACCTCAAAGTTCCCTTCCTTTTTATTATTCAACAGCAGTGCATCCCTGGGGGACCCCTGGCAGCATGAGATCTTGAGGCAAAGCCTACACTTAATATCTGCTCTTTCATAGCCTTGCCCACTCCACTTCCAGTACACTTTACCTTCCCAACACCTCAGATCTGCCTCTGCCCTCCAAGATGACAAATGATGTACTATATGCACTCACTGCTAAGAAATGTGAATCTCACCTAATTTATAGAAGTAAACATGCGACTTGGAGTCAGATCCAAAAATAATCCTGCCTTTGCTAAACTAATATGGGACTTTGAGCAAAGTGCTAGACATTTCTCAGGCTGCGTTTTCCATCTCTTATGGATGTGATGCCTACTTTGTAAGGCTACAGGGAAGATTAAATGGATACAAGTCATGTAAAATACTTAGCACAGTGCCTGGCACAGAAAGAGGGCTCAACAAATGTAGTTGCCTTCCTTTCCTCAGCTGGATGAAAGTGGAGCTTATTAAAACCTATCCACATCCTCTGCCTTACCTTCAAGGCAATGACTGTGATCATGAGAAGAAATGGGCAGGGCAATTAGTATTAAACAGGTGTGTGTGTCTGTGTGTGTGTGTTTAGTCACTGAGTTGTGTCTGACTCTTGTGACCCCATGGACTGTAGTCCGCTAGGCTCCTCTGTCCATGGGATTTCCCAGGCAAGAATACTGGCTCAGGTTGCCATTTCCTTCCTTCTTTCCAGTGCATCTTCCTGACCTAGGGATCAAACCTGCGTCTCCTGCATTGGCAGGCAGACTCATTACCACTGAGCCACCACAGAGAGTACTTAATAAATCATCATTACTATTAATGTTACCTTCATCATCATCATCTAAATTGTTGACTTGTATAAACAGTCTAAATTAATCCAGCATCAATTTACTTACAAAAATGCACTGCTCCTTAAATATTCTGACAGGTGGTCTAATGAATTTTTTAAACTAAAAAACCTATGGTTTAATAAACTTCCACAAATTAGAGAAGGATTTGACTCAAGTTATGCACCTTCTTTTTAAGAAGGTGTGAATTCCGTGGGGGTGAGGTGCAAAAGCTGGTGTTTGAAAAATAAATTAAAAATAGGTCTTTAAGAAATTAAAATCTGTGTCTGTTGGCATTACTAAAATGTAGAGAACGCATCTGCAGTATTTGGAACCGGTGGCCAGATTGAACGTTACGGTACCTAAATCCAAGATGGATTTAGTTTCCCTGAAAGCCACCCACATCTTAAAACACTGTTTTCTAAATTCATGTGCTCAGAGTTTTGTTAACCCAAATATTAGACATAATGAAAAATTATAGAGAAACCTGTCAGGTGCAGAAATGTAGGATCTTAGAACTCAGAAAGATCTTGGAGATAACTGAATTCAAACTCCAAATTTTACAAATGAAAATACACCAAGGTCCAGAGAAGTCTTAGCATTGCCTAGAGACTTCCTCTTTAGTGGCAAAAGACTTTCTGAATGAGCAGCTTTGGCACAATAGCAAAAGAAAAGTGCAGAAAAAGTCTTTTTTGTGGGCTTCATCACTTGGTGAGAAGAGAAAGGAAACATGATTTTGGAGAGTCAAGTATTCTTTCACTGTTTCAGGAGTAAGTCACCTTTGCAAGGCGTCATCTGAGGACTGACAGTGATATTTCCCTATAGAAAGTGAAAGTGTCCGTTACTCAGTCATGTCAGACTGTTTGTGAACCCATAGACTGTAGCCCACCAGGCTCCTCTGTCCATGGAATTCTCCAGGCAAGAATACTGGAGTGGGTAGCCATTCCCTTCTCCAGGGAATCTTTCCAACCAGGGATCAAACCCAGGTCTCCTGCATTGCAGGCAGATTCTTTACTGTCTGAGCCACCAGGAAAGCTCTATCCTAGGCATACCGAGAAAGCTGAAATATGTCCAAACCAAACTAAACCTCTGGATATCACATTAACACCATAGGCAAACACAGGCTTTGCAATTGGTTTAAAAGAAGGTCTTTGAGGACTGAGACAAACTCCACTGAGAATGCTTATAGCACAAGTATTATGGTCAAGGTTCAGACATATTCACAAATCATTTGCAAGTCATATGCATAATTCTAGAGACAAAAGGTTGACTCTACCTATAGGGTCTTCATTTCTACTCTTTAAACTCTTTTTCCACTCCCTCTTTTCACTGATTTGCTGTTGTTGCTGTTTAAACGCTAAGTCATGCTGACTCTTGCGACGTTGTGGACTGTAGCCCACCAGGCTACTGTCTGTGGGATTTCCCAGGCAAGAATACTGGAGTGGGTTGTCATTTCCTTCTCCAGGGGATCTTCCCGACCCAGGGATCACTGAGCCAACAGGGAAGCTCCCTTTTTACTGATGTGCATGTTGTATGCTAAGTTGCTTCAGTCACGTCTGACTCTTTGCAATCCTACGGACTGTAGCCCTCCAGGCTCCTCTGTTCATGGGATTCTCCAGGCAAGAGTACTGGGGTGGGTTGCCATGCCCTCTTCCAGGGGATCTTTCTAACCCAGGGATGGAACCCACATCTCTTACATCTACCTGCAGGTGGATTCTTTACCACTAGCACTACCCAGGGAAGCTCCCTTTTTACTGAAACAGCTCTACTATCAGACATATAAGCCAGAGGCCAATGAGAAGTTCTGAATCAGAGCAGATGGCTGAGGACATTCTGTCCAAATTAATTCCATGGGGTGTTAATAAGTGTTATCTGGAAAAAAATTAAGTGCTTGGAAAAAATTGTATTAGTTAAATTTAAATAGGATTATTCACTAAAATACTGGCTAGTGCCTTTTATATGCTAATGTGCATTGTGATTCTTTGGGGAGAGTTGTGTAGATATACATTAATATTTTCAATACTCTCCTAACTTTTCTAATCTATATAAATCCTATTTTGTTAATGTTGTACTAGAGCATATGTAACCAGAGAGCTGTTCAATTTATAACTTGTAAAATCCTACACTGCATGAAAGTCCATAAGAGAGAAAAATGAAAGTCATTTGTTCCTTGAGTAGATTTTCCTTCTCGGCTTCCCAAAGACTATTCCTTACACAAGCATGAAATCGGGGTGTGGTTCTTGGCCAAAAGCAAAGTAGGCAAATTGTATGGAAAAGTGTTTTCCTAAGCATAGATTAAAACAGCAAAAGGTAAAGCTGGAAGGGAAGATTCCTTTCAGGCCCAATACGCAAATGTTGGAAGTAAAGATTCTTTTTTCTTAATTAAAGTTGCAGCAAGAATGAAGAAAATTAGAGTCAGTCACCCTCTCCTGCCCCTTCCCCAGCTCTAGTGGGGATTTCTTAAAATCTTCGGGCTCTATGGGGTAAGTTTGAAAATAACACATTCTTCTGTGTACATAATGCCCTCATTTTTAAATAGGTAAGATAAGTGGTAAGTTGTTGTTTATGAGAACAATTAATTTTTATAGAAGGTGGTTCTATTAAAGAAATGGTCTTCTTGTTCTGATGAACACATTGATGACTAACTGAATGTAGGCTTCGGGCCAGGGAGAGAGGTGGATAGTTTGATGTAGTAATCTAGAGGCGAGTGTAGTGTCTCCACTGCGATCTGGGGGCAAGGGGAAAAAACAGGTGAGAAAAGGATAAGGAGAAGATTCTGTCAGAGGACTTGAGTCTAGGGTGAAAAGTGGTACTGCTAAGTCGCTTCAGTCGTGTCCGACTCTGTGCAACCCCATAGACGGCAGCCCACCAGGCTCTCCCGTCCCTGGGATTCTCCAGGCAAGAAAACTGGAGTGGGTTGCCATTTCCTTCTCCAATGCATGAAAGTGAAAAGTGAAAGTGAAGTTGCTCAGTCATGTCCGACTCTTAGCGACTCAGTGGACTGCAGCCTACCAGGCTCCTCGGTCCATGGGATTTTCTAGGCAAGAGTACTGGAGTGGGGTGCCATTGCCTTCTCCAGAAAAGTGGTACAGATGCCATCAAAAGATATTCCAGGCCAGGAGATTCGTAATTCCAGATGAATCTGAAGTTCAACTTTAAATCATCTACATTATGATTATAAAACCTCCCTTGTCTGCTCAGATCCTTAGTAAAGTCTGAATAAACCATTATATAGAAATTAAGCAAGAAGCAAGTTTCAAGTCTCAGGTTATAGAGGGTGGAACATGGACAGGCCACCTTGGACAATCAATTCATAAAATGACACAAATCCAGTAGAGCAAGGCTCATTCTGTATGAATGGAAGAAATCTGGACATCAGCAGAAATTTTAGAGAAGGCTTTACATTACACTGTACATACAGTACATACATTACATACATACACTGTACATACATTACACTGTACATACAGTATACAGGGGTTGGGAATCTTATTTGTATCGAAGGAGCAAGGAGATCCTAGCAAATATCTGAATAACAGAAGGAAGTTATAATTATGTATGGAGGAATTTTTCCTCTCCAAGGTCCTGTGCCTGTCATTGCCAAAAAATATAATATTTCCCAAAAATGTTAACCTATATTCCTAATGATCAACTGGCCACCTCTACTTGGATGTCTTTCTAGTACTTCAAATTTAGCATGGGGCTTCCTAGGTGGCGCAGTGGTAAAAAATCAGCCTGCCAATGCAGGAGACACAAGAGATGTGGGTTCATTCCCTAAGTTGGGAAGATTCTCTGGAAGAAGAAATGGCAACCCATTCCAGTATTTTTACCTGAAAAATTCCATGGACAAGCAGCCCATGGATGGGCTACAATCCATGGGACCCCTAAGAGTTGGACACAACTGAGGGACTGAGCAAACAAATTTAACATAATCCTGATTGGATCTTCCTCATGTTTTTACCAAGTCCCTGTATCTTTGTTTTTTGCCTCTGTGAATGCATCCATCACTCATTCTACTTCCCTTTTCTCTCATTCACACCACATAGCTAAACAGTCATTCTAACTTTTGCTGTGGCATACTGTCCCTTTCTCCGTTTTCTTACTTCCTCACTTGAGCTTCCATATGATTGCTAAAACAGTTCCATGCACTTCTTAACTGCTTAGTCTCTCCATTCCACTTATCCCCCATGCTTCACCTATTATCCACTGCAAATGCAGACCTGGTCGAGTCACTCCACTGTTAAATATCATTTCCTAGCTCCCCATGGCTCATAGGATGACATTCCCTGTAGCCTGCCTAAAAGTCTTCATACAAATCTGTTTCTGCCCCATTACTAATTAATTTCACCTGCCATTTCCCACCATCTAGCATTTTCACCTCTAAAGGCCATCCATAGCATTTCCACTTCCCAGTCTTTTAATTTTCTTGTCTTTCCCTACAAGACCTTGAGCAAAACATTCATTCTCTGTCTCCTTACCATAATTCAAAATACCAATTAAAGTTAAAAGCTGTGATAGGAACTGCATTTGCTTTTCAATGTTTGCCTTGTTTAATAGTTTAACTCAAAAGAATAAGCAATATGGACAATGATAGATGTTGTATTGGGGAATGAGTTACAGACGCCTTTAGTGATTGCTAATTGTGGCTCACAGATGACCACTGCCCTACAGGTGTGTCTGGGCTTGACCAGTGGAATGCCTTTTCTCTGCAGATTGATTGTTGCTTTGGATAAAGTGTAAAGACATAGAACACAACTTAGGAAAAATGGGGTTTGAATCTTTGCTTCACTATTCATTGTCCAGATGGCTTTAGGCAAAACATTTCATATCTCTGAAGTTTAATTTTTATCTGTAATATAGTATCTACTGTCCAGGATTATTATATAGATCAAATGGAATCAGGTATGTGAAAATACTCTGAAAACAGTAGAGAAAGAGCTTTGTTATCTATATAATGCTAAGCACATATGAAAAGGAGTGCTATGAAAAGATAACTAGATATGGAGTCAAAATGCATAATGTGGGAATTCCCTGGATGATCCAGTGGTTAGGTTTCCACACTTCCACTGCAAGGGGTCCAGGTTCGATCTCTGGTTGGGTAACTAAAACCCAGCAAACCATGTGGTACAGCAAAAGCAAAAACAAAAATCCATGTTCCTGTGGGTTGATCTGTGTCTTACAAAATTGCTAAATTGTGTCTGACTCTTTGCACCCCATGGACTGTAGCCCACCAGCTTCCGCCTCCTCTGTCCATGGGATTTCCTAGGCAAGAATACTGGAATGGGTTGCCATTTCCTTCTCCAGGGGATCTTCCAAACCCAGGGATCTAACCTGCATCTCCTGCACTGTAGGTGGGTTCTTTACTGCTGAGCTCCCAGGAAAGCCCACAAAATGACATACTGAAGTCCTAATTCCCAACATCTGTTAAGTGTAAACTTATTTGAAAATAGGACATTTACAGATGCAATTAAGTTAAGATGAAGTCACTAGGGCAGGCCCTAGTCCAATATGACAAGTGTCCTTATAAGAAGAGATGACAGAGAAACGGGGAAGAATATCATGTAAAGATGGAGGCAGAGATGGGAGTGATGCATCTGTAAGCTAAGGACCACAGGGATGCACTATCACCAGAAGTTAGGGGAGTGGCATGGGAAAGATTCTCCCACAGAGCCCTCAGAAGGAGCCAGCCTGCTGACACCTTGATTTCAGACTTTTAGCCTCTGGAACTGAGGGGTGGTAAATTTCTTCTGTTTTTAGCCACCCAGTTTGTGGCACTTTGTGGTGACAGCCCTGGGAAATTAACATACATGGGTGTGAATCTGCTCCATCACTTAACAGCTCTTTGATGTTGGATTAAACTGCTTAAACATTTCCCCTGAGAACTTAAGGACACTTACCTTTCTGTGATAGTTTCTCTGAGACCACTGGCCACCCCTTTGACCACGGTGCTTGCTTTGGGAGTCAGCACCACCTGAGATATGAAAAACGATCCTTTCTTCCTTCTCTCAGTGATGGATGCCTGAAGAAACTGGATCAATTTTTCCGGGTCTGTGGTGTTGGCCCAGGGTGCTGGCATCATCTGCCCAGGCCAGAGAAAGGGCATTTCCAGAGCCACTGGACTGTGGTAGAAGACCAGCACTTGGTAATCCTTCTCCCACAGGTACTTCAGACTCACTTCCTGTGCAAAGATCGCTGGGCACATTTTATTTCCATAGATGTCTTTCAGCATTTGGACCAGTTTTTCATGGTGATATTTCTGCATCCCATAAAAGTGGTTGAAGTCCAAGAATACTACCTCCTTATGGTGATCTGTGAGGAATGCATTGATCTCCTCAAGACCTTCATTGACTTTGGCACTGAACAAACCGTGAGCAAAGTAGAGTTCATTGTCCGGGTCTCTGGGCTTGGTCGAAATTCGAAGATCAAAGTAACGGATTCCCGCTCCTAGCTGACCAGTAAAGTTCATGGTTTGAGTGGCTAGCCATTTTCGCATCAGCTTTTTGGCCACAGTTCCAAACACAGAGACAAAATTCTGGACAGTTTCTGGCTGCTCAGGCCCCACTGGAGAGGCTTCATCAATGTAGAAGCTGAAGGAATCATGAGATCCTAGAAGAATAAGAAGGCACAACATGGTTACATTTCAGTCCTTTGTCCTACCCAACTTCTTGCCCTCTTGCCGAGTCCATATTTCTGCCCCAAATGAGCCAAAGGAAACACTAAGGAACATTTACCTAGTACATCCAAGTGTCTTAGAAGGGTTTTGTTTTGTTGGGTTTTTTTTTTGTAACCTAGTATGAGATGGTTGGATGGCATCACTGACTCAATGGACATGAATTTGAGGAAACAAAAACAGCAGATATTAAGAAGACATGGCAATAATACACAGAAGAACTATACAAAAAAGATCTTCATGACCCAGATAACCACGATGATGTGATCACTCACTTAGATATCCTGGAATGTGAAGACAAGTGGGCCTTAGGAATCATCACTAAAAACAAAGCTAGTGGAGGTGATGGAATTCCAGTTGAGCTATTTCAAATCCTGAAAGATGATGCTGTGAAAGTGCTGCATTTACTATGCCAGCAAATTTGGAAAACTCAGAAGTAGGGACTGGAAAAGGTCTGTTTTCATTCCAATCCCAAAGAAAGGCAATGCCAAAGAATGCTCAAACTACCACACAATTGCACTCATCTCACATGCTAGCAAAGTAATGCTCAAAATTCTCCAAGCCAGGCTTCAACAGTATGTGAACTGGGAACTTCCAGATGTTCAAGCTGGCTTCAGAAAAGGTAAAGTTTAAAAATAAAATAAAATTTAAAAAATAAAAAAATTAATAAAAAAAAAAAAGAAAAGAAAAGGCAGAGGAACCAGAGATCAAATTGCCAACATCCATTGAATCATCAAAAAAGCAAGAGAGTTCCAGAAAAACATCTACTTCTGCTTTATTGACTACGCCAAACCTTTGGCTGTGTGGATTACAACAAACTGGAGAATTATTCAAGAGATGGGAATACTAGACCACCTGACCTGCCTCCTGAGAAAACTGTATGCAGATTAAGAAGCAACAGTTAGAACTAGACATGGAACAATGGACTGGTTCCAAATTGGGAAAGGAGTATGTCAAGGCTGCATATTGTCACCCTGCTTATTTAACTTGTATGCAGAGTACATCATGAGAAACACTGGGCTGGATGAAGCATGTTGGAATCAAGATTGCTGGGAGAAATACCAGTAGCCTCAGATATGCAGATGACACCACCCTTACGGCAGAGAGTGAAGAAGAACTAAAGAGCCTCTTGATGAAAGTGAAAGAGAAGAGTGAAAAAGTTGGCTTAAAACTCCACATTCAGAAAACTAAGATCATGGCATCTGGTCCCATCACTTCATAGGAACTATATGGGGAAACAGTGGAAACAGTAACAGACTTTTTGGGCTACAAAATCACTGCAGATGGTGACTGCAGCCATGAAATTAAGACACTTGCTCTTTGGAAGAAAAGCTATGACCAACCTAGACAGCATATTAAAAACCAGAGACATTACTTTGCCAACAAAAGTCCATCTAGTCAAAGCTATGGTTTTTCCAGTAGTCAAGTATGGATGTGAGAGTTGGACTCTAAAGAGAGGTGAGCCCCAAAGAATTGATGCTTTTGAACTGTGGTGTTGGAGAAGACTCCTGAGAGTTCCTTGCAAAGCAAGGAGACCCAACCAGTCCATCCTAAAGGAAATTAGTCCTGAATATTCATTGGAAGGACTGATGCTGAAGCTGAAACTCCAATACTTTGGCCACCTGCTGTGAAGAACTGACTCATTGGAAAAGACCCTGATGTTTGGAAATATTGAAGGCAGGAGGAGAAGGGGATGGCAGAGGACGAGATGGTTGGATGGCATCACTGACTCTATGGACTTGAGTTTGAGCAAGCTCTGGGAGTTGGTGATGGACAGGGAAGCCTGGGGTGTTGCTGTCCAATGGGTCACAAAGAACTGGACACGACTATGCAACTGAACTGAACTGAATGAAGGACGGGGCAGCCTGGCGTGCTGCAGTCCAGCAAAGAGGGGTTGCAAAGAGTCAGACATGACTTAATGACTCAACAATAATCGTACACAGAGGAGTCCAACAGACCAAATGGTTTGTACAATATAACTTTTAAAATCTCATTTAATCAATATTTTAAAATTCAAAAGATCATCTTCTACTTCTGTAAACCAAGAATTTCCTCTACAAATTAGCACAGGTTTTCTCTTTTTATTTTTTATTTATTTATTTTTTCTAGATTCAAGTCTAGATTCTCCCCCCAACCCCCAGTTTTATTGAGATAAACAGTATATCAATGGACATAAAGCACTATATATGTTTAAAGTGTATAGCATAATGAATTCTTTTTTATTTTTTCATCTATTATTTTTATAATTATAGCATATAATTATAGCGTATGGTAATGATTATTACCATAAGTTTAGTGAATACCCATCATCTCATAAGAGGCTTATGAAAGCTTCCTGATGGGAGAGATTGACTGAGGGGGAAATGGTCTTGTTCTGATTTGGCAAATCTAATACAGTTATGTAAAGTTTAAAAATAAAATAAAATTAAAAAAAAAAAAAAAAAAGATTTACTGAGCATGGCCCCACCCATCAGGTTTTCTCTTTTTAAAAAAGATTTTTGATGCAGACCATTTTTAAAGTCTTTATTTATTTTGTTACAATACTGTTTCTGTTTTATACCTTTGGTTTTTGTAGCTAAGAGGCACGTGGGATCTTAGCTCCCCCAACAAGGGATCAAATCCACACCCCCTGCATTGGACAGCAAAGTCTTAAACATTGGACCACCAGAGAAGTCCAAGAACTGGTTTTCCATGTAGGTGGCATAAGTGACCATACAGTAGAATTTATAGGGACTCATCACTTCCCAAATGCTTTATCTAAATCTTTTCCTTTCCTTCTATTTTGGGTTAATTTTAAGCCTAGTGGGTTTATTTCAATGAATACAGAAGCCTATTTCATAAGTAGACAATCAGTATTACCACCTATACTTTGGAAAGCACAGGAGGTTATAGGAATAGAGAAAGAGAGAAATAAGGTAAGAGAAAAGTACAATACTGGTATTTTAACATTATTCTTGACCCTGCATTTGGGCAACTGTGAATGTATATGAAGTCAGGTACACTTTACACATTGAATGAACAATTACTTTTTCTTGCAGGTTAACACAATTAATAGTATTTAATAATTAGCTAATAGACCATTTTCTTCACAGATATTTCCTCTCAAAAAAAGTGAAAGCTCTCTTTAGAGTTACTTCAAAATTTAGTAGAATTTCTTCCTACGGAGAACCTATTTAATTAATTATTTTTAGCAGTTGCAAATATTAAACCTCCATAAATGTAGCAATGAACACGTGTATGATTTATCTGTAAGTACAGATTGTCATTTAAAATATTATTGGAACCAAAAAAGAAAAATTATCTCAATTTTATTTTTAAAGCCTCCTTTAATTCTTAGACATGACTTATTAAATGGGTAAAATTAATTTATTCTGGACTTTACATGCATTAAAAAAGGCAGATATTATTATCCCCCATCTGTTACTCAGGCTTTCTCATACATTGTTGCTCACTCTTAATCTAAATGCATTGAGGTACAGCTTTTTCTAGATTTTTCACTCTTCCAACCCAATATGTGCACATGCACACACACACGCACACACACACATCTCTAAATTTATTATCATCACCTCAGGGCCTTTACTAAGCTATTTAAAGCACATTTTTTCAGTGACACAATATTTGTCTTTGTTTATATTCCATATATATGTCAATCTGTATCTACAGGCATCTACATATATCTTTGTCTAGCATTAAACAACCCACAGGAATCACAAAAGTATGAATTTCAGATGCCATGATAGGTTGTTAGAGAAAATATTTTGAAAAATACTTTGATATCCTGAAAATCATTACCTTTAAGATTTGGAATAGAAAACTCCTCAGAATTAATGGAATTTTTCAAACAGTGAATGGTAACCAAAAAATATAGAAATGCCACATTTAATTTCATCTGAAACTAGCTGATCTATTTATCTTTAGTAGATGGTATGGGAAGAAAATGTCAACACTTTCTGAATAAAGAAAACTGTCTGTTTGGAGCTGGCATTGACAAATTTTAATAGAGATTTAAATTACTGCATGTTGACTTATTAGTTGTTGTTCAGTCAATGGCTAATATAAATGAAGAAACTAAATTGTACTGTGGTTTAATATACAGCAAGAATATGTTTAACTAAAGAAAAAAGCAAGCTAAGAACAGTTATAATGAAATGATCTAAGATTGAAATAGGTACAAATAAATTAATAAGCCCTCAAAATAAGGGTTAATTTATAAAATCAAAAAAATTAATAATTGATTTGCAGGCATGTGAAGAAAAGGTGGATGAAAGAAATTGATTACTTCTGTAATCTGGTAGAAGACATAATTGGAAGCAAGCAAAAAAAAAATAATTGGAATTAAATATGACTAGATTTGTTCTTTCAGAAATGAGCTGTTGTTTGTTTGCAACATGTTAATAAAAATATTAATTTGTTGTGTGTACGTGTGCTCAGTTGCTCAGTCGTGTCCAACTCTTTGTGACCCCATGGACTATAGCCTGCCAGGCTCCTCTGTCCATGGGATTATCCTGGCAAGAATACTGCAGTACGTTGCCATTTCCTCCTTCAGGAGTTGAAGGATCAAATCCATGTCTCTTAAGTCCCCTTCATTGGCAGGTGGCTTCTTTACCACTGAGCTACCTGGGAATTATTATTAAGATCAAAATAAGGTAATGTAAAAATAAAAGTTAAAAACAGCAAACAGAAGAAGAAACCATCGGCACCCCCACCAGTGTTTGTTCTAAGTTAGATGACTCTGACATAGAGAAAAAAATCACCAGATGCAAATACTGTTTGAAGAGGGAGGAGAATTAAATTATCAATCAATACAAAACATTACCCGTGCATTTTGGGAGAAAATACATAATCTAATGTTGGCTAAGAAATAATATTTTCAGGGCTTTTAATTTCATTTGGAGTAGTAGTTCCTCACAAATTTCAACATTTCCTCTAGACTGTTTTCTATTTATTTGAACATAAAACAAAAATATAGCAATACTACTTTATGACTTTTAATAACAGAGAAAACCTCTGGCCCAGCCCTTTGTCTTTAAAACCAGGAACCTGCCTATGAGCAAAACAGTGCTAAGCACTATTTCTTTGTTCATGCCTAAATTGGTCGAATCCACATCTCCTGAATTGCAGTGAGATTCCTTACCTGCTGAGCCATTGGGGAAGCCCTGAAATCTACAACCTGTCTGCCTTATCTGGTCTAATATTTTGCTTCTACACTGGCTCAGTATTCCTATCCTCCTGTCCTCTTATTCTTTTCTCATCTACAGTTCCAACTCATACTTTGGACATGATATTTAATGTTGAACCTATGATTCTGAACTTACCCTCTCAATTTTGGGTTCGATCTGTCCTCTTTAGTCAGACAAGAGCTGGCCACTCCCATTATGAACCCTGCTCAATCAAGAAACTTTGCTCTAGCTCTGAATAAGTGAATGGAATGAAAGAAGTTACTTTCTTTTGTTTCTTGGAAACAGGCGATGAATAAGCTTGGAAGTACATCCTACCCCAGTGGAATCTTGACTGCTGCCTTTGGGAGATCTTAGGATATGGTGAATATTTGCCTAGATTCCTGACCCACAAAGACTGTGTTTTAAGTGATTAAATTTTCATATAATTTGTTACATAGCAATAGCTAACTAATGCAGACTATAACAACTTTTGGGGGTTAATGAGAGGATTTGACATCTACAGACCCAACTGTCTAATATATTAACTTGAAATTTTAATGAACAGCACCTAAATATTTACATTCTGCCATGTTAAGAAAATTGATCTAATAAGTATTACCTCTTTTCCAGTATCTTTCCAGTATTTTCTATTAAAGTTCTTTGAGCTGAACTTCTGATTGGTTTCTCAGTTTAGCCATCATTCCATTTCAAATTCTACAAAATTATGGTTTAATAAACATCAAAGAAAATGTATCAAGTCAATTTCACCTGTGAACCTTCAGAACAAAAAGGCCCATATGGCTAAGGTTTGATGTGCCCATGAGTGTGCAGTTCTAATATCTATATCCTGACCTTAGAATTCAGGCTCTGACTCCATCAATACAAGAACTGCTCCCCTCCTGGCCTCTGCAGGACACTGAACTTGCTTGCAAAAGCTTATGCGTGACACTCTGTATTTCTCTTTTCTTGTTTGTTCTATGCCTGTTTTATTTAGCACAGGGCTAAGCAATGGCACCCCACTCCAGTACTCTTGCCTGAAAAATCCCATGGACGGAGGCGCCTGGTGGGCTGCAGTCCATGGGGTCACTAGGAGTTGGACATGACCGAGTGACTTCACTTTCACTTTTCCCTTTCATGCATTGGAGAAGGAAATGGCAACCCACTCCAGTGTTCTTGCCTGGAGAATCCCAGGGATGGGGAGCCTGGTGGGCTGTCTTCTATGGGGTTGCACAGAGTTGGACACGACTGAAGCGACTTAGCAGCAGCAGCAGCAAGGTTTTTAAGACTCCTGCTTTCTGCGGACAGGTTTCCTGCGTATTTGATATCTTGGTACCATTTGTGATGATAAGGCCAACACCACAGGAGTACCAAAGCATATGTACCAGCAATCTGTGAGCCAAAAGGAGACTGCTGAGTGAGTAAGGAAGAGTAGATTTATTTTTTGAGGCCCCTTTTGGTGGACTTCCCTGGTGGCTCAGATGGTAAAGCGTCAGCCTACAATGTGGGAGGCCCAGGTTCTAATCCCTGGGTCGGGAAGATCTCTTAGAGAAGGAAATGGCAGCCCACTCCAGTATTCTTGTCTGGAAAATCCCATGGACAGAGGAGCCTGGTAGACTACAGTCCATGGGATCGCAAAGAGTCGGACATGACTGAGCAACTTCACTTTTCTAGAGTAGAATATAGGCACATGGCAGCATCTCCACTTTCTATGGGAAGAGACAGTTTTGGAGTTAAACTTACCTTCTTGTCTTCCCTTCATGAAAGTCTTACTCCTAGTCTTCTTTTGGGAGAAGGAAATGACAACCCACTCCAGTATTCTTGTCTGGAGAAATCTGTGGACAGAGGAGCCTTGTGGGCTGCTGTCCATGGGGTCTCATAGAGTTGGACATGACTGAAGCAACTTAGCATGCATGCGTGCATTGGAGAAGGATATGGCAACCCACTCCAGTGTTCTTGCCTGGAGAATCCCAGGGACGGAGGAGCCTGGTGGACTTCTATCTATGGGGTCGCACAGAGTCAGACACAACTGAAGCGACTTAGCAGCAGCAGCAGCAGTCTTCTTTTGCAACTTACATGTATTTCTTTCTTGGGGGCAAAACATTTGGGCACTTGTGGTAATCTTCCCTCCCCCTGAATTCACAGTTTGTTAGTCTATAGCTCCTTTTAATCAACTAATAATCGTTATCTGACATTATAACTAATGTTCATTATGTTCATTGAATTTTTATTCAATCTTTATATCTTGCTCTCCACCTGCAATCCCCTCACAAACATACACATTAATTTTCATCTAGATTGGTGTTCACTGTTGCTCAGTCTCTCAGGCATGTCCAACTCTTTGTGACTCCATGGACTGCAGCACGCCAGGTTTCCCTGTCCTTCACCATTTCCTAGAGCTTGCTCAAATTCATGTCCATTGAGTCGGTGATGCCATCCAACCATCTCGTCCTCTGCCATCCCCTTCTCCTCCTGCCTTCAATCTTTCCCAGCATCAGGGTCTTTTCTAATGAGCTCTCTCTTCACATCAGGTGGCCAAAATGTTGGAGCTTCAGCTTCAGCATTAGTCCTTCCAGTGAATGTTCAGGGTCAATTTCCTTTAGGATTGAGTGGTTTGATCTCCTTGCAGTCCAAGGGACTCTCAAGAGTCTTTTCCAACACCACGCTTCAAAATAATCAATTCTTTGGTGCACAGCCTTCTATATGGTTCAACTCTCACATCCATAAAAGGCTTCTGGAAAAACCATAGATTTGACCATACGGACCTTTCTCAGCAAAGTTATGTCTCTGCTTTTTAAGATGCCATCTAGGTTTGTCATAGCTTTTCTTCCAAGGAGCAAGTGTCTTTAGTTTCATGGCTGCAGTCACCATCTGAGTAATTTTGGAGCTCAAGAAAATAAAGTACATCTAGATTGTAACCTTCCTCAAAAGCAAAAAAAAAAAAAACCTATCATCTCCTGTGCTCACTACTATATCCAGCTTTATTAATAAACATTTGATTCAAGTCAGTGCGTCAAAATGAGTTCACATGGGATTAGGCCATTATTGACCCCCGTCTTCTTCACCATTTCCTCTTAGATCTCTCAGAAATTTAGGCTACACAGCTTGGCTCTCTCTCCTTAACTCTGGTTCCATCTTTAACTGCTGTAATCAGACTATCATGATTGTAACTCATATAAAACCTCTGTGAAACAGCCTCAATGATAACTAAAAATACTCATCAGACTTCTGTGTCCTCATTCCTAAATCCTAGCACAAAACTTAGAGGCGTTTCATTACTGTTGTCAAATAAATGAATGAGTGAATCATGCTTAGCCTTTCTGGAATGTTTGATACTGCTATTCTTCCTTCTTCCTTCTTAAAATATTTTCCCCCTTTGGCTTTTTAGACATGGCTCTTTCCTAGTTTTGCTACTTTCTTGTTATTGTCCTATCCCAGCCTCCTGTGCTGTCTCTTGCTGCCCTTCCAGTTCCTAAATGAGAGTATTATCCAAAGTTCTACTCAAGACTTCAACTTGCTCCATGATTATTCCTTGGGTGATCTCATTCATCTCTTTGGCCTCATGCCTGATAATAGATACATAATAAATTGATACCATCTAATCTGACCTGCATTACACATTTCCAGTCTGCCTATCAGGTAACTAAATTTTATTGCTCCATGGGAACCTTAAACTTAAAATGTTTTAGATGAACTATCGTATCCTCCCTTTCAAACCAGCTCCTTTATCAGTGTACCTATCATACTTATCTCATATTCCTTCCATCTCATCTTGGATTCATCTTGAGTTCTAACTCACCCCTCAAAACCTCATGTTCATCAGTCTTCCAGTCCCATCATATTGACTTCCAAATTCTCTCTCAGACATGGCCTCTTCATCTCCATTCCATTCCATTGCTAATGGCTTGGTTTCCCGTTGGGACCACTGACACAGCTTTCAGGTAATGTTCCTGATATATCCCTAATATCCCTAATAAACACCCTAGCTACTACCATCCAAACCTCTTCTATAGGCATTACTCTGCCTCAGTCTCTAGAGTGGATTTAACCTTAGAAAAAAAGGATAGAGAATTGATTCCAGCCAATAGAGTGGCATGTCTGAACAAATTCCTCTTGCTTTCTGCCTCAGTTTCATTAACAGGAATTTTACTTTGATAAATTATCTAGTATTTAAGTCTTCTAAGGGAATTATTTGCTCTTATGACCCCCTCCCATCATTAGAATACTAAAATTTCACCACTAAATATTACACTGGTAAGTAGAACCTGGTTACATGTTGAGTCTGTCTGCCTGTTATTATTTCTTCAGTATCACTGACTCCATAGTACTAATCAGCCAGCTCCATTCCCTATTACCTTGTACTACATCCCCAAACACAGCTCTTGGTGTGGACTCTGGCCTTGTTGCTATTATTTAGTTGCTAAGTCATGTCCAACTTTTCTGTGATTCCATGGACTGAAGCCCACAAGACTCCTTCTGTCCATGGGATTTCCCAGACAAGAATACTGGAGTGGCTGCCATTTCCTTCTCCAGGGGATCTTCCTGACCCAGGGATCAAACCCGGGTCTTCTGCATTGCAGGCAGATTCTTTACCAACTGAGCTACAGAATCCATTATTATTTGACACCCTACAATTAATCTCATTAATTTTTGTTTACTCCATTGATTAAATTGATTGGTTATTTGGATTTTTAAGCGGCAAAGACCAAATCTTGAAGAATAAGGATCGCTCCTTATTCCTGGCATGTAATCTTACCTCAGACCTCCAACAAATGATCAGGGCTTTGAGGACAATACAAGAGATTTTGTGTCATCAGAGAAAATGCACAATATGTATCACAAACCAAAACACTTCTAAAATTGAGCATATAATTAAAAAACTACATACTGGTAGTTCAATATTTGTGCTTCACTTGACATTAACATATAGGAAATACAATTTTTAATATTAAATTAAACCCAACATATCTTGTAGAACACTGAGATTAATCCTTTTGTAAAGGAAAAATCAAAATGATCATTCTGTGATATTTCTCCTTGGGTAAATCTGTGCCTTTAATATTGTATAAAGCCTTCTTCCTCAGCGCATCTCAGAGACAGTAAGCTGAAGTAAAGGAGGTTGGTTTCCTTATGTAAGTCTTTTGATCCAGGATCCCAGTTGCCAAATTTGAGAAGCCCTGTTACATTAATGCCTCCCAGTAGAGGAGTTCAATATTCATCAAAATGTCTTTAAACTTGCTGGGTTGTTTCTTTAAACCAATAGATGAGCCGGCAGTGACTAGTTTAGAGCAGCAGCATTCCCGTCAAGGAGCAGGAAAAAGAGCTGCTCCAACTACCCTCTTAGTGAAACTATTAAGCCTCTTTGTCATATGGATTTCCTTTTAAGGACTATCAGTAGGGCTGTCTGAAAAACCAAAGAGACCCTAAGAAATAAAGAAGTCCTAAATTACTGTCTATCCTCACATAAATCAGTTCCCTCTCCACTGCAGCCTCTGGACACTTCTCAGCAAAGAGTCAAATGGAATCCCTCTTTGAGGTCCTGCTGTGTACAGGAGCTGCTAAGCCAAGGATAACAGTATCCCAAAACTTCTACATCTGCCAACACAGCCCTAGGGAGGGCAGCTTCTTAAATGGGAAGGTCCTGGGACCAGCAAAAATCTATGTATGAAATGTAAAAATTTAAGAAGAAAATCTAAAAAATAAAAAGTAAAAAATAAAAATCTAAAAAAATAAAGTTTTTAAACAAGTTTGTTTCCATTCACAAACTTTACCCCCATCTAAAAAAAGTACAGCAGCAGTATTTATTGTTAGGTAATCAGAAAGGCCAATAGACCCATCTGTTACCATAGACAAGTGGTTCTCTACTAGGGTTTGTTTTGACCCAGAAGATATTTGACAGCTCCCGCAAATGTTTGTACTGTTACAAGTGAAGGGGCAGTGTTCCCGCCATCTAGTGGGTAGAGGGCCAGGGATGCAGCTGACCATCCTACAATGCACTGGAGAGCTCCCACACGAAGAATCACCCAGCCCCAAATGTCTATACAGTAGTTCCCCTTATCTGCAGGGGATAGGTCCTAAGACACCCAGTGGATGCCTGAAACCATAAAAAGTGCATGTGTGCATGTAAGTCACTTCAGTCATGTCCAACTCTTTGCGACCCTATGGACCTTAGCCCACCAGGCTTCTCTGTCCATGGGATTCTCCAGGCAAGATTACTGGAGTAGGTTGCCATGACCTCCCCCAGGAGACCTTCCCAATCCAGAAATTGACCCGTGTCTCATGACTCCTGCATTGGCAGGCAGGTTCTTTACCACTAAGCACCACCTGGGAAGCCCATATATACTATGTTTCTTCCTGTATGTGCACGCCTATGAGAAAGTTTAACTTACAAATTAAACACTAAGAGAATAGCTGAATTGCCAGCATCATTACCCTTGCACTTTGAAGCCATTATTAAGTAAAACCAGTTATTTGAAAATAAGCACTGCAATACCGAGATAGTCTAATAACCAAGATGGCTAAGTGACCAACGGGTGGGATATCCTACTCAAAGGGATGGTTCACTACAAGGTGGGACAGAGTGGTTGGCATGAGATTTCATCACACTACTCAGAACAGCAAGTAACTTAAAACTTGCGAATTGCTCATTTCTAGAATTTTCCATTTCATATTTTTGGACCAGAGTCAATCCTGGATAACTGAAACTTCAAAAAGCAAAACCTCGAATAAGGAAGACTATTGTAGTAACAAGGTTGAGAAAGCCTGCTCTAGTGGAAACAGTACAGGCAGATTAATTTCCAGAAATAGAAAACAAACACTGAATTGCCTCTGTCCACCCGTACACATATTTTCCCAAAGCAAAACTCATCACTCACAAGCTTCTCATTGTGCCATTCTACCTTGAAGTTGTTCTGAATACTTAGAGCAACTGAAACTATCACACATGAAGCATTGCTTTTTAGTTTCTTTGAAACCCTTATCAGACTATGTGGCTTAGACACTGATTTCTACCAATCTCTTGATTTTTCTTTAGCATTCCTTTCAATTGTTCTGACATTTCTCAAGATAATCAGTAAATCTTTCAGGCTAAAATTAAACCATGCATATAAGTACTTTTTATTCATTGATCTCCATCTCCACTGCAGAAAGTTCTGTGTGGCATGAGTTTTGTAGGGACTAGATTTGTCTAGCTCTTATTCAACTTGTTTAATAAATCAAGTGCCTGTTGTGTGCAAGACGCAGTGAAAGGAGTTTTGTGTGTGGCTAAGAAGAGGTGGGCAGTCGGGAGATTAAAATAACATCACTTACCAAGTAAAAGAAGGGAAGGTGGGTTTCTTTTGCTAAGTATTCCTTATGCCCTGCTCTATAGTATCAAGCATTTGGTAGCATTTATTGAGTATATATTACATGCCATACATTGAGTCAAAGATATGGAAATAAAAGAGTACACAGCTGATCCTAAGGCAGGGACCAGGGATGCTGACCTTCTGTGCAGTTGAAAATCTGCATATAATGTATAGTTGCTTCTCTGTTTATGTCAACAAAGGTCCATCTAGTCAAGGCTATGGTTTTTCCAGTGGTCATGTATGGATGTGAGAGTTGGACTACAAAGAAAGCTGAATGCAGAAGAATTGATGCTTTTGAACTGTGGTGTTGGAGAAGACTCTTGAAAGTCCCTTGGACTGCAAGGAGATCCAACCAGTCCATCCTAAAGGAGATAGGTTCTGGGTGTTCATTGGAAGGACTGATGTTGAAGCTGAAACTCCAATACTTTTGGGCACTTGATGCGAAGAGCTGACTCATTTGAAAAGACCCTGATGCTGGGAAAGATTGAGGGCAGGAGGAGAAGGGGATGACAGAGGATGAGATGGTTGGATGGCATCACTGACTCGATGGACATGGGTTTGGGTGGACTCCGGGAGTTGGTGATGGACAGGGAGGCATGGCGTGCTGCGGTTCATGAGGTCACAACGAGTTGGACATGACTGAGCGACTGAACTGAACTAAACTGAACTCTGTATATTTGGTTCATCTGCACTCTCAGTTCTGCATCTGCCAACTCAATCACAAATCACTGTGCCATAGTATTTACTACTGAAAAAAATTTACATCTAAGTGGACCCAAACAGTTCAAACCCATGTTGTTCATTCTTGTGGAATTCATATCATAGGAGGGTGAATTAGGCAAGAAAATCACTGTTATTATAAAGTGTGATAAATACGGTAATAACTATATGTGATATATTTTGATGAAACAGTAGTTCAGTCCTGAGCTGAATATCATCTTCTAGAGATCATTAATAATCAAAGATAAAGGGTATACCTTCATCAAGGCTATACCTTCCAATATTAATGCCCATATGGATCACTTGAGGAACTTGTTAATATCTGGGATGGGGCATAAAAATCTGTGTTTGCAATAACCTCCCAGGTATTACCAATGCTGTGGTTTAAAGGGCCATTTCTGAATAGTGAGTAATTAATGTAATATTAGCATCTCTTGCTCATCAATTACATATCCATTACACTGTCTTCTCTCCTCAGTCTCCTATGCTTCTGAACTCCTAGTTCCCATCTCTTTACACATACACACATATGCATAAATACATACACATTGATGCACACACTTCTGCTTGTGTGATTTCCAAGTTTGGGGAGATGTCATAAGCACCTGTGTTGTGGGTTATTGGTTGAATACTTTGCTGTGTCACTCAGGTGAAAGTCTGCATTGATCTTTTTACTTACTAAGTTGGTGCTTCCCTGGCGGCTTAGATGGTAAAGAATCTGCCTCAGTGCAGGAGACCTGGGTTCAATCCCTGGGTCGGGAAGATTCCATGGAGAGGGGCATGGCAACCCACTCCAGTAATCTTGCCTGGAGAATTCCATTGACAAAGGAGACTGGTGGGCTACCGTCCATGGCATCGCAGAGTCAGACACGACTGGGTGACTAACAATTTCAATACTTCACAACATTTATTAATAATCTTTATAATAAAATATTTATTTTGGTAAGTTTTCTGAGATCACTTACATGTGAAGTCAATCTACTCATCCTAATTAATAAGCCAAACACAAGTCCCTGGCCACAAGAATGAGGCAGTAGCAGATCAGAACACAAGAAAGCCTCATTTCCTTTATCCTTGAGGACACCAAGCTGCTGTCCTTCAAATGTCTGTATTTCCAGGTTCATAGTGACCACTCTACCAGATGCAATGAGTCAGAGAGAAGAATGAATCAAGGATGACTAAATCAGAAAGATGGGAGGTGGTGTTCCTGAAGGAACTGTGGTAAAGATTAGGGAGAAAATGGCATAGTTTGCTGGCCTTGGCTACTTTAGTAGAGCCTAGAGAATTCCAAAGGAACCTTGGTCTGCTGGTGAATAATGTGGGAGAGAACCAGAAGGAAACCATACTTTTCCTGATATTCTACTCTGCTTCAACTCTCAGGGCCCAGTCTCTACCTAAGAGAGAGATGTGCTTTACATAAAAGGAAATGTAAGAAAATCTGTTTTCAACTGTAGACAGGCTGGTTCTTTCCCATTCACTTCCCTAAAGATGCTCCATGAAGTCAAAAGAAACTGAACTCCCAGAAGCCTTAAGTAACAAGTACCTGGGGTCCTAAGGCCACTCAAGATGAGATCCCCTTTGCTTGTTGCACTCCAGCAACACTGGACTTTTCTCTGCTAATCAAAAACACTACGCTCATTTCAACTGAGCCCTTGTGAGCACACTTCCCTCTGCTCTGTCCCCAGTTGTTTGTGTGACTGGCATCTTTTCATCCAAGTCTTCATTTAAATATCATCTTCTAAAGTGAACCTTCTAGTATCTAAAGTATCTAACTCAACTCACCCTCCCTTGCTGCCTGCCAGCCTTCATCATATGATCAAATTTTATTTTCTTCATTGTATTTATCACTAGCTTCAAGTTTCATTTTATTTAATTTCTTATTTGCTTTGTGTCTATCTCTCCCCTCCATAACTAGAATTTAAATTCCATAAGAATTAGAATCTAATCTGTCTTGTTCACTGTTGTATCTCTAGCAAAGGGCACAGCACTGGCACATAAAAGATACTCAAATATTTGTTGTATGAAATAATATCTTTCCATCTCTATAAACCTCAGTATCTACTAATATGTAAATGGACTGATGATGCCATCTACATATAAGATAAAATAAATGATAACCACTAGACATGGATCACAGAAAATACTTCACAAACACTAGCTTTTATTATCACTATTATTTCTGCACTATTAACTCTGAGCACTAAGTACCTGACACATAGTAGGTTCTCTGGATAAACCAATGAATGAGAATTGCACCGAAAAGCTCTAAACACTATGGCTGCCATAAATTCTTAGAACCACTCAATGGATGAGTGGTTCATTATGAGGCACTCATTGATGAGTGCTTTAGATATAAATATGTATTTAAAGTCCTCCCCCTTATTGATTCCCTGGTCTATGAGTTCCCTTTCCTGTACCAGATGCAGCAATGCCAAGAGCCACCATCTCTGGAAGGTTCTTCTCCTTACCAACATGCCATTCCAAAGTCTTACCACATAGACTGTAGCTTGTCAGACTCCTCTGTCCATGAGATTGCCCAGACACAAATACTGGAGTGGGTTGCCATTACCTTCTCCAGGGGATCTACTCCTGCCAGGGAAAGGAAAAATGTTGGGGAAAGAGATGTGGTTGCCACACAGTCAGCCCTGTCTTCCCACTTCTCTTTAGGAACTGACTGTTTAAGATGTTGATTTTTTTTTTTTTAATGCCACCTCCTTCCCTTGTTTCTCCACTAAAACCTCCCTACAGAGGCCGAGTCCAGAATTTGGGGCAGATATTTGAATATCTGTAAGCACCGGAGCAATCTGGTTACCTGGACAGAGAAAGAAATGAACTGGGGAAAGGGAGGCAGATTAGATAAAACCAAGATAAAGCCAAATCCTTATTACTAAAATCAACTATTCTGAATAAAGAATCTCTATTGTGTTTTTCCCTCTAAGAAGAAAACAAATATAAAACATGGCAAATAAACAGTCTATTTATTACATTCTCTTAGATTTGAGAGCCAGAAGGCCTCTGAAACCTATTTAGCTTTGTTCTTACATATCTAGCACTATTGGTTTTTCTTTTATGAATAATGAAAATCAGAAACAACACGTTAGCCTTCATCATGTTTGTACCACAGAAAGAACATCTATTTGAAATATAAGCCTTTGATTCTGTGATGCCCCCATAAAACACCATTTGCCAACAGCTGGATCTTTCTACTATCAAAGAAGTGTTTGAGGCATGGGGATTATTTATTCCTCCTGTCTTCCTTCCAGTCTCCCTTTGTCTTCCTCCAGCTTTTAGGTTTGGACATGTAAAGAAAAGTATACCTCCTCTTACTTTTCAAACTCATGACAAAGCTAAAATAATAGGCAAGGTCTGTAAATCTGGTGCACACAGACACACTGGCTTATAAAGCTAAACATGTGCTGTGCCCTGTGCTTAGTCGCTCAGTGGTGTCCAACACTTTGTGACCCCATGGACTGGAGCCCGCCAGGCTCCTGTGTCCATGGGATTCTCCAGGCAAGAATAATGGAGTGGGTTGCCATGCACTCCTGCAGAGGATCTTTCCAACCCAGGACTCGAACCCAAGCCTCCTGCATTGCCAGTGGATTCTTTACCATCTGACCCACCAGGGCCATTATTTGACCCAAGAAAATTCGGAATAGCACCAACTTAATGCTACATGGGCTTCCCTGGTGGCTCAGATGGCAATGAGTCGGCCTGTAGTGTGGGAGATCCAGGTTTGATCCCTGGGTTGGGAAGATCCCCTGGAAAAGGAAATAGCAACCCACTCCAGTATTCTTGCCTGAAAAATCCCATGGATGGAAGAGCCTGGCAGGCTACCTGCAGGCTACAGCCATGGCAGGCTACCATGCGGTCGCAAAGAGTCAGACATGACTGAGTGACTTCACTTTTTTCTTTCAATGCTACATGATATTTCATTCCATAAGTCCAAGAACACACATATGTATTACATGCTATATAATCATTCCCAAACCACTTATCCCAGAGTACTTATTTGTTATAAAACATTGTTTTTGGTGGCTTCCCTGGTGGCTCAGTCAAGAATCCAATTGCAATTCAGCAGAGCTGGGTTTGATCCCTGGATTGGGAAGATCCCCTGGAGGAGGGCATGGCAACCCGCTCCAGTATTCTTGCCTGAAGAATCCCCATGGATACAGGAGCCTGGTGGGCTATAGTCCACAGGGTTGCAAAGAGTTGGACACAACTGAGCGACTAAGCATGGCACACACATTGTTTTTTGCAATAGTGTTGGTTATATAGAGTGTTAATCAGGGATATACAGAATTATCTTGCTTTCAAACGAAAAACCCATGTATCTAAAATGGGTAATGGATGTTTCTCCTTGTGAAACAAAAAAAATACTCAATGACACTCAAAATGTATTAACTGAAATCTTAGTATTTCACAAGCACCTAATATATGTGCTATACCAGGCTAGTATGCATATAGAAAGGAGGTCGTTGCTCTGTGCCATTCAAGATCTTTCTTAGTCTCTCACAGTAAAAATAAGACAACAAAGGAAACTTGGCAACAATGACAGCACCAGTCTTATCCAGGGGCTGGTCCTGCTTTCTACCAGCTTCCTTCATCCCCTCTTCCATACGCCAACATTATACGTTGATTTTATTAACTGCAAAGCAAATGTGATATCAAGAGATAGGTTAAAAAAATAAAGACGATATGGAATTTTCCTACCCTAAGAGAGCTACTATAGAGAAAATTATCCACTTTTAGTCTGTGTTCACATACATTCATATTTTAATCATTTGATTGGTGTGTACCAAGCACACTGGATTATAGCATCAATGCTGTCAGTGGTATTACAGTCTTCAGTCATTGTTTAAATGATTGCATCAAATTGCACATGATGATACATACTTTAACAATTCTTCTATTAGTATTTATTTTTGAGTTCCCTTTCATATAAATTCTATAAAGGAAACTTCTTCCTTTTTTTTACAATAAATTTTCAGAAACTCAGTTGTCTTATGTTTGGAGTTATTTAACAATCTTTCCTCCTCTCCTACTTTATCACTTCTTCCTGCATCCTTCCAAAGTTGTGTAACCTTAAGAGAAGTAAAGGACTCTCAGAGCTGGCTGTGGAAGTCATGATAGTTATGAGCCGGGGAAATTATGGTGGCAATGACCTCGTTTTCCACTTGCTTCTGATAATGACCTTCTTGTAATCTATGCCTTTCTCCATCAGTACCCCCTAGGACACAGGCACTTCTTGCTTCAGTTTTGATGTCTCACATCTCTGTTTCTTCATTTATCTTCCTTTTTGTCAGCCCTTACTTAAAGTATCTTGCCACTCAAGATCTCAATTCAAAGATCTCCTCATGCCCAAAAGTCTTGATATTATCTGTATTGGAAAGCACATTATTTAGAACACACACAGAAACAAACAGATCCCAAACAGCTGTTTTGCTTTTTTATTTTTAATTTTTTGGCCTGAGCCATGTGGCTTGCAGGATGTTAGTTCCTTGACCAGGGATTGAATCTGTATGTCCTGCATTGGGAGCATGAAGTCTTAACTACTAGACCATTAGATAAATTCCTCTTTTACTTCTTAAGGAAATTATTTTATTTGAAAAGCCTTCTTATTGTGCCAGACTATTTGTATTGTCTTCTGGTAGGAACTGTTCAAACTGGAATTAAATTGTAGCAAAATAACTACTCCATGCTATTACCCACTTTTGGCAAATGAAAGTTGAAAGAATTTCCCATGGTAACCAGTCATTTCCTAGTGATCTAAGATTGATATAAAACACCAAAAAAAAAGAAAAAGGAATCATAATAAATCCTGCTATTTACAGTATTACACTTGCTAGAGTTTAAGTTTACTTAGGGAGTTAATACTTGATCACAGAAGATTGCAAATAATTAAAAAACAACTCTCTAGTTACAAGTTATTTATTTTACACAAGCCAATGCAAATACTCTGTAAGTGAATAAGCCCAAGATTAGATAATGAAAGTCACAGATTCTGTGCAACATAAGGAAGGGATTGCTGTAAGCTGCTTCAAGTTATGCATCAGAACAAGAGGAAATATTAAGGCCATTTTGTTTTTGTGTTGGACTTGGAAGAGTCAATTCAGATGAACTCAGCAAATACATTTTGAAAACCTGCAATGTGAAAGGAAACATACTAAACACCATGAGAGAGAGAAAAATAAATAAGACAAGTTCTAGCTCCAATAAGCTGAAATGAATATTTTTAAAAGAATGGTCCTTACCTTTAAGAAACTTTGAAAAAACATTCTGTAGAATACTGCCAAGAAGACTATGATTTTACTTTCCACTATTCATTTCTCACTGTCAATGTACTTGGATTGCAGCAGATTTGAATTAGCTGAATTAGCTAACTGGCTATAAAAGTTTTTCTTTATGAATAAAATTTATTTTTAAAATTTGTTTATTTCTTAATTGAAGGATAATTGCTTTACAGAATTTTGTTGTTTTCTGTCAAACGTCAACATGAATCAGCCATAGGTATATTTTTATAATTAGTTTAGGCAGTAATCATCTTACTTACGGGGCTTCCCAAGTGGTTCAGTGGTAAAGAATCTGTCTGCCAATACAGGAGCTGCAAGAGACTTGGGTTTGATCCCTGGATGGGAAAGATCCCCTGGAGTAGGAAATGGCAGCCCACTCCAGTATTCTTGCTGGGATAATCCCATAGATAGAGGAGCCACGCGGGCTACAGGCCATGGGGATGCAAAGAGTCAGACACGACTCAGCAACTGAGCACTCATGCACACAACTTGCCTATGAGATGAAAGCAGGGTTTTCAAACTCCATGATGAGTAGTCTTTGAATCAAAGTAGAGTGCTTTGTTTCTGAATTTTAAAATATGGTTAACTAGACTTTTTAAAAAGTCTACCACGAGAGAAATATGTGAAAATATATTTCAGAAGTATTTTATTTAAAAAATGCACAACTAAGCTAATAAGGGGAGAAGGCAATGGCACCCCACTCCAGTACTCTTGCCTGGAAAATCCCATGGACGGAGGAGCCTAGTAGGCTGCGGTCCATGGGGTCGCTAGGAGTTGGACACGACTGAGAGACTTCACTTTCACTTTTCACTTTCATGCATTGGAGAAGGAAATGGCAACCCACTCCAGTGTTCTTGCCTGGAGAATCCCAGGGATGGGGGAGCCTGGTGGGCTGCCGTCTATGGGGTCGCACAGAGTCGGACACAACTGAAGCGACTTAGCAGCAGCAGCAGCAGCAGAAAGCTAATAAGGGAAATAAGGAAAATCTTTAATGGTTAAAACCAAACCAGAGAGTAGACAAAATCCATTAGGCCAAGTCAACCTGTGTTGTCAGGAAGCTGATGAGATGTAGACACATATTGATAGAAAAACCCAAGGTTTTGGGTTTTTACTGGTATGCAGGAAAAAGGCCTGGGCCTGAGCAAGTAGTATTCACATAAATCTAAAATCCTCTGAGGCTATAGGGTAATCTTATACTGTCAATGAAAATGAGGCTACTTGACACAAAAGTGAGAGTGAAGTCACTCAGTCATGTCGGACTCTTGCGACCCCATGGACTGTAGCTCACCAGGCTTCTCGGTCCATGGAATTTTCCAGGCAAGAATACTGGAGTGGGTTGCCATTTCCTTCTCCAGGAGATCTTCCTGACCTAGGGATTGAACCCAGGTCTCCCGTGTTGCAAGCAGATGCTTTACCATCTGAGCCACCAGGGAAGCTCACAAAGGGAGTTGGCTAAGCAATTTGTCTGTCTTGGCCTTGGCTCTAGTTTGGGAGGGCTGGAGGAAGACAGGGACAAGAAATTATCTCTGGTGGAAGAAAAGTTGTATCGAAACAGGAGAGGATATGTTATGGATGTCAATTGTATGAGTAATATTTTATTTCTTAACTTGTACAGTGGATATGAAGGTGATTATTCTGTTATTCTCATATAATTGTGTATGTCCTCAATATCTCTGAATCAAAGAAAAGGAGCCTATACCTAATTAAACATAGCATTGTTTTCAGATTAAAACACATTTAAAGGTACATCTTCCCCAGTGGCTCAGTGGTAAACAGCCAGTATGCAATCGAGGAGATGCGGGTTCAATCCTTGGGTTGGGAAGATGCCATGCAGGAGGGCATGGCAACCCACTCCAGTATTCTTGCTTAGAAAATCTCAGGGACAGAGAAGCCTGGAGGACTACCTCTACAGGGTTGCAAAGAGGTGGACATGACTGAAGTGACCGAGCACAAAGGTAAAACTAACTAATGACAATTAAAATTAGACCTGTAGCCTCTTCAAAACTCTTAATCCCCTTGCCTTCCTATATGTTTTTTTAAAAAGAATATTTCAATTCAAGAAATCCTAGAAGCTTCATATTTTATTGAGAGATATGACTGAGTCCACTTTCAAGAATAAATCATCTCCAGCAGGCTTCATCTAAGATTTACTAACACAGTCAACCCTCTGTATCTTCAGGTTCTGCATCTACCTGCTGTTGATTGAATCCACTGGAACTTACTGGAGAGCTGACTGCACTTTGCCATTTTACATAGGGGACTTGAGCATCCGAGGATTTTGGTATGGGAGAGGGCCCTGGAACCATTCTTCCATGAATACTGAGGGCTGACTGCACTGTGTGGGCTCTTCAGTACAGCTCCATAACAGGCTTTCTGCCGGGTACAGCCTTAAATACACAATCCATCATGGATCTAAGTTAGAAAGCCTACATAGATGGGTTTTTCTGGGGTTCTTTGCTGGGGCAGACTTTACTGGCAGATCCACATGTTTCCTTTAACCATTCAGTTTATACTGACCTTGCCCATCTCTTAATTCTTAGTGCACTTCTACATCATCATCACCTGTATACTTAGTTTTATTCTGCATTTCATAGGTATGTGCATTATCTCCTCAATGAGACTTGAAGAAGATACTTCTTTTGCAATCCCTGCATTGTTAAACAGATTTAAAGCTGGAGGGCATGGAAACTGCTTGACACCTCTCATACTACATTTGAGGTAACTAGTCCTATGAAGTGATTTGCCTGAAATCACACAGTGTATCTCTCAGAATGTCTACAGAAAACAGGTGGAAAAATCCAATTAGGATAATTCAAAGAGAGTTTACTTATAAAGGGATTATGCAGATGCAATGTAGAGAAACCATGGGTTGTAATGTAGTGTCTCAAGGCTGCTACTGTACTGCTAAGTCACTTTAGTCGTGTCCGACTCTGTGCGACCCCATAGACGGCAGCCCACCAGGCTCCCCCATCCCTGGGATTCTCCAGGCAAGAACACTGGAGTGGGTTGCCATTTCCTTCTCCAATGCATGAAAGTGAAAAGTGAAAGTGAAGTCACTCAGTCGTGTCCGACTCTTGGCGACCCCATGGACTGCAGCCTACTAGGCTCCTCCGTCCATGGGATTTTCCAGGCAGGAGTACTGGAGTGGGGTGCCATTGCCTTCTCCGGTCTCAAGGCTAGTAATATATGAAAAACCATTACCATTTCTAGGCTGCAAAGAATAAGGACAGGAGTTTTACCAGAAACTGGTAGAAGAGGGCTATAATGAAGGCTGCCTTGAGAGGAATAAGGACCTTCAGTGAAGGGACTTATTTGTCCCAAAGCAAGCTCAGAGAGGAATGCAGAGCAATAAATGCCCCAACATCACTTTCCTATAGCCACTTGAAGTACCTTCACTGGTTAAGCCCAAGTGTAAGCTTAAGAACATAGAAACCCATTAATGAATTCCATACTAGTGAGCCTTCTAGAGCAAAGGGCAAGGTGAAGGATGGTGGAGAGATTTGGAGGGAAAAAGAAACACTATTTGGGACATATAGCTTTGGTTGTAATAGAGTTCTCCTAACTCTAAGTCCACTATCAACTAGAACATACTTCTCATATTACTCAAGATGCTTAAATGCATTGAGTTACTGAATTGAATGATAACTTCCCAACAAGAAGGAAGCACTGGGCATGTAATGTTGAGTCACAGCCCAGTGAGGGTGAGTCTTCTACCATCTCCTACTGTCAGAATTGGAGTCAGAACAAAGAACTGTACTCAGAGACAGATGGGAAGCCCAGGGCCAAGTGAGTAGAATGTTCGAAACAACTAGATCCATTCAGCATCCTCTTCTGCTAAACAGTGACACAGCCTAGCATATGGCAGGCCGGACACCATGTGAAGTGTGGGACCATAGCCAAAGGCAGATCTGATCTGGCTTAAAAGAGACATGTAAGTTTTCAGAATTTGAGAGTTAACGCTAGGAAGTGTCTTTCCATGTGAGAAGAGACCGGATAGGTTGAAAAAGTTCAAGAACCATTGGTCCTTTGCACTGATCTAAGACCCATGCTCCAGTCAGAGGTGGAACCATCCTCCAGAATGATCTCAGGTGGCCTCTGCCTGCAACATCTTGGAGTGGAGCTTGGGTTCCCAGCCAGAGACTGGGATTTGTTGCAGCAATGAGAGCACCAGATCCTAGTCACTATATCAGTGGTCACTGACAAGGGCCTTCAGCTTTGCAAAAAAGAATTCCCACAAAGATGGAAAGTGGTAAAACAAGTAAGGTGTTTATTAAGAGGAAAAAGAATACAGTGCATGTGGATAGACCCATTGGCAGACTTAGGGAGAGAGTGAGTCATGGAGTCACACCCTTGTGACGGTTTGAATTTTTTTTATGGGGTATTTCTTATGGGTTTCCTTTGGACGATCTTGATTTGCCTGGTTCACAGTCCATATTTGGTATATCTCAGGATCCTCCTATGTGAGTACACACATCTCTTAGCCAAGATGGATTTTACAAAAAAGGCATCTGGGTAGAATATCCCTTGACTTAACTCCCCCTTTAGTCTGCAAGGAGCCTTTTCTATGCATTTGTGGTTAGGAGGTCTCTTGATTTTGGGAAAAGAAATGTGTGGTCAGGCCAGGACCCAGCCTTCTTCCTTAGTTGTCCCGCTATTCTCATTGTGGAGTTTCGATTCACAGGGAATGAATCACCAATCACTTTACCCTGGGTTGGGAGGCCCATCTGCCTCCTGCCACAAGAAGACAGGAGTAGATGCACATCTCTTTGCAGATTTAAAGGCAACTCTCCTAGAAAAGAGAACACTCCTACACTTTTGGTGGGAATGTAAGTTGGTGCAGCCACTGTGAAAAGCAATATGCAGTTTCCTCAAAAAGACTCAAAATTGAGTAGCCATATTAACCAGCAATCCCACTCTTAGGCCTAGATCCATGCAAAACTATAATTCAAAAAGATACATACACTTCTATGTTTGATGGCTCAATTGTAAAGAATCTGCCTGCAATGCAGGAGACACAGAGTTGAGGGTTTGATCCCTGGGGCGGGAAGACCCCTTGGAGGTGGAAATGGCAACCCACTCCAGTATTCTTGACTGAAAAAAATCCCATGGACAGAGGAGCCTGGTGGGCTACAGTCTATAGGATCACAAAGAGTTGGCTACAACTGAGCAACTGAGCACTATGTTCACAGCAGCAGTATTTGCAATACGGACACATGGAAACCACCTAAATGTCCACTGACAGATGAATGGACACATAAGATGTGGTGCATGTACACCACGGAATACTACTCATCCATAAAAAGAATGGAATAATGTCATTTGCAGCAACATGGATGCAGCTAGAGATTATCATACTGAGTAGAGTATGTCAGAAGGAGGAAAACAAATACCATATGATATCACTTATCTGTGAAGTCTAAAATATGACACAAATGAATCTATCTATGAAACAGAATCGGGAACCTAGAGAAGAGACTGGTGGTTGCCAAGGAGGAGAGAGGTTGGGAGAGGTTTGGATTGGGATCTTGGGATTAGCAGATACAAACTGGTATATACGGAATGGATAAATAACAAAGTCTTACTGTATAGCACTGGAGGAGGAAATGGCAAACCACTCCAGCATCCTTGCCTGGAGAATTCCATGGAGAGAGGAGCCTGGTGGGCTACAGTCCATGGGATTGCAAAGAATTGGACACAACCAAGTGACTAACACACAGTGTATAGCACAGATAACTGTATTTATATCCTGTGATAAGCCATAATGGAAAAGAATATGAAAAAGAAGATATATATATATGTATATGTATAACTGAGTCACTTTATTGTCCAGCAGTAATTAATGCAACATTGCAATTCAACTATACTTCAATCAAAAATAAATTAAAAAATAAAGGCAACAATAATATGCATGGGCATGACAAAATAATGGTGGTATCATTTCGGATGATATATTAATACTAGATATCTACTACTACTCTTTCTTTCTCTAATCTGTATTTAATAATAATGGTACCCATTTTTACTTTCTACACATATCTCATTGGGCTATTACAATAGTCAAATGAAAGAACAAAATAACACTTTTTAAGCTATAGGACTTTCTACATATAACAGTTGTTATTATTACCCATTTTGTGGGCTGTCTAATGGTCTCAGGAAGGAATATCCATTTCTACCCCTTAGGACAGCTATTATCCTGAAAAACAGTTCCATTGCTGATATCTGCATTACAAAGTGAGTTTTCCCATAGCAATTGGGTAGATAAGGTGATGAAGCATGCCTTTTCAGGGTCCCAGCTGAAATCCTGAGTCAGTTGGAAAAGGTGAGTCAGTTTTCTCCTTCCCCACCAGGAATTAGTAGCTAGAAGCAGAATATAATAAGTCTTAGCTCAATACCAAGAGAGGGGTTCAGGGTGCTGTTTGATTAGAAGTATGAAGTACATGCAAAGTACTTCTTTGCATGAAGAAGTACTCCTTTGTTCTTGTTCTAGCTAACAAGGCAAAAAGACAGCGAGTGACTGAAGAATCAACAGGAGAGCAGCAATCAGGCCTCTGAGAAATCCCTGGAGAAATCCCAAGGGAAGAAAAAAAAATCCTGGAACAGAATAATACATTAATATTAACTACTCCCTGATTAGCAGTTAATTGTTGCAAATGAGTTTTCCAGCCTTTTCCCTGATGATTAGGAGAGTGCTGTCATGACAAAGCTGTCACGCTGTGGCACAAATCTGTACTATTCAGACCTGTGATGACTGGACCTCTGTGAGAAAGCCACAGATATTTGGATAAGGTGACTCTGTGCACAAGGGGAAGTTGGCCAGGGAAATTTGCCCACAGTGGAGCCTGATCTGGTGCACATCAGACTAGCTGAACAGACTGAGCAGGGTTTTGGAGATTAGGATATATGGGATAGAGAAAAGAAAAGAACCTCAAGTATTGTTTCATCTCACTACTTACTAAGAGTTTGGAATTATCTATGGATTGGTTTTCAGAATTCAAATAGCACATTAAGGTTTCCAAACTTGAGCTCTATCAAACAATCATGCAACAAATGTAATTGCCTCTTCATTATTAGGGGGAAAATGCCCCGACTGACTCGGGATAGTCTTTTCAAATGGTAATAAAGGTATATGGCAGCGTAGTGTTCTAGAAGCCAATGCATAAACATGGCATCTATTTCTAGAACATCAGCTTTACCTGATATTTAAAGAAGGAAGAGATTATTTTCACCAAATACACATACACCAAATACACATACAGACATATATTTTAAGAAGAAGAGGACAAAATTTGCTTCTCATTTTAAGATAAAATGTGAAGCTTCCAAAACTGTCTTCTCTGTGGCAAGCTACTCTAAACAACACACAGACCCACATCCCTCTGTTCAGGGGACGTGGGCCATATACAGCCATTAGAAGTACCTGGATGGAAAGCTCTAAGGAATTCTAGTGATGTAAAGCCCTACATGGAAGCAGAGAGAAAGAACCCCCAAAGTCTTTTATAAACTTGGAAACTGAAGACAAAGAATATATGAGTTTTATTTTTTGGCAAACAATATTTACTGTGTGCCTGGTGGTAGCCTAGGCAATATCCTAAAGTCCTCCAGTTTATGACTAAACTAGATCAAGGGCTCCTAAAGTGGATGTAATATCTTATTGTTCCCTCTCTTCTTCCTGTCACGTACCCTCCCCACATCTTCCACCCCAGCTTCCAGCTGAAAACACATTCATTCATAAACTTTCTGAACCATTTGTTATTCTGACAGTGACACGAGGTCATTCACACTCTGTTAGAATTTGACCCCCCCCAAATTTTGTCATTTCCTATGATACCCAACAAAATGATGAACCATTACATCCCGAAAGGTTACACTGTTCATCATAAAAGTCGCCTTGTGTGTGGAAAGCAGAAGAGTCAGAGAGGGGCCAAGACTGAACTGCAGACAGCAGAGAGTTCTGGGTTCTGCCACCTTGGGGCAGTGACTGAGGCCATGATTAATGGACAGTGGATATTACTTTATGTCATTATTAGTTCCCTCTTCTCCTATGTTTGGAGAAGACTCTTGAGAGTCCCTTGGACAGCACGCAGTTTAAACCAATCAATCCAAAAAATATAGGACACTGAAAGATGAACTCCCCAGGTCAGTAGGTACCAAATATGCTACTGGAGATGAGTAGAGAAATAACTCCAGAAAGAATGAAGAGACAGAGCCAAAGCAAAAACAAGACCCAGTTGTGCATGTGACTGGTGATAGAAGCAAGGTCCAATGCTGTAAAGAGCAATATTGCATAGGAAACTGAAATGTTAGGTCTATGAATCAAGGCAAATTGGAGGTGGTCAAAAAGGAGATGGCAAGAGTGTACATCAACATTTTAGGAATCAGCGAACTAAAATGGACTGGAATGGGTGAATTTAACTCAGATGACCATTATGTCTACTATTGTGGGCAAGAATCCCTCAGAAGAAATGGAGTAGCCATCATAGTCAACAAAAGAGTCTGAAATGCAGTACTTGGGTACAATCTCAAAAATGACAGAATGATCTCTGTTTGTTTCCAAGGCAAACCATTCAATATCATGGTAATCCAAGTCTATGCCCCAACCAGTATGCTGAAGAAGCTGAAGTTGAACTGTTCTATGAAGACTTACAAGACCTTTTAGAACTAACACCCAAAAAAGATGTTCTTTTCATTATAGGGGACTGGAATGCAAAAGTAGGAAGTCAAGAAACACCTGGAGTAACAGGCAAATTTGGCCTTGGAGTACAGAATGAAGCAGAGCAAAGGCTAACAGAGTTTTGCAAGAGAATGCACTGGTCATAGCAAACACCCTCTTCCAACAACACAAGAGAAGACTCTACACATGGACATCAGCAGATGGTCAACACCAAAATCAGATTGATTATATTCTTTGCAGCCAAAGATAGAGAAGCTCTATATAGTCAGCAAAAACAAGACTGGGAACTGACTAGGGCTTAGATCATGAACTCCTTATTGCCAAATTCAGACTTAAATTGAAGAAAGTAGGGAAAACCACTAGACCATTCAGATATGACCTAAATAAAATTCCTTATGATTATACAGTAGAAATGAGAAATAGATTTAAGGGACTAGATCTGATAGACAGAGTGCCTGATGAACTATGGATGGAGGTTCATGACACTGTACAAGAGACAGGGATCAAGACCATACCTAAGAAAAAGAAATGCAAAAAGGCAAAATGACTGTGTGAGGAGGCCTTACAAATAGCTGAGAAAAGAAGAGAAGCGAAAAGCAAAGGAGAAAAGGAAAGATATACCCATTTGAATGCAGAGTTCCCAAGAATAGCAAGGAGAGATAAGAAGGCCTTCCTCAGTGATCAGTGCAAAGAAATAGAGGAAAACAATAGAAAGACAAAGACAAATTAGAGATACCAAGGGAACATTTCATGCAAAGATGGGTTCAATAAAGGACAGAAATGGTATGGACCAAACAGAAGCAGACGATATTAAGAGGTGGTAAGAATACACAGAACAGTACAGAAAATATCTTCACGACTCAGATAATCATGATGGTGTGATTCACTCACCTAGAGCTAGACATCCTGGAATGTGAAGTCAAATGGGCCTTAGGAAGCATTACTACAAACAAAGCTAGTGGAGGTGTGGAATTCAAGTTAGCTATTTCAAATCCTAAAAGATGATGCTGTGAAAGTGCTACACTCAATATGCCAGCAAATTTGGAACACTCAGCAGTGGCCACAGGACTGGAAAAGGTCAGTTTTCATTCCAATCCCAAAGAAAGGCAATGCCAAAGAATGCTCAAACTACTGCACAATTGCACTCATCTCACACGCTAGTAAAATAATGCCCAAAATTCTCCAAGGCAGGCTTCTGCAATACATGAACTGTGAACTTCCAGATGTTCAAGCTGGTTTTGGAAAAGGCAGAGGAACCAGAGATCAAATTGCCAGCATCTGCTGGATCATCAAAAAAGCAAGAGATCCAGGAAAACAACTATTTCTGCTTTATTGACTATGCCAAAGCCTTTGACTGTGTGGATCACAATAAACTGTGGGAAATTCTGAAAGTGATGGGAATACCAGACCACCTGATCTGCCTCTTGAGAAATTTGTATGCAGTTCAGGAAGGAACAGTTAGAACTGGACATGGAACAACAGACTGGTTCCAAATAGGAAAAGGATTATGTCAAGGCTATATATTGTCACCCTGCTTATTTGACTTATATGCAGAATACATCATGAGAAACACTGGGCTGGATGAAGCACAAGCTGGAATCAAGATTGCCAGGAGAAATATCAATAACCTCAGATATGCAGATGACACCACCATAATGGCACAAAGCGAAGAAGAACTAAAGAGCCTCTTGATGAAAGTGAAAGAGGAGAGTGAAAAAGTTGGCTTAAAGCTCAACATTCAGAAAACGAAGATCATGGCATCCGGTTCCATGACTCCATGGCAAATAGATGCGGAAACAGTGGAAACAGTGACAGACTTTATTTTTCTGGGCTCCAAAATCACTGCAGATGGTGATTGCAGCCATGAAATTAAAAGATGCTTATTCCTTGGAAGGAAAGTTATGACCAACTTAGACAGCATATTAAAAAGCAGAGACATTACTTTGCCAAAAAAGGTCTGTCTCGTCAAGGCTATGGTTTTTCCAGTAGTCGTGTATGGATGTGAGAGTTGGACTATGAAGAAAGCTGAGACCTGAAGAATTGATGCTTTTGAACTGTGGTGTTGGAGAAGACTCTTGAGAGTCTCTTGGACTGCAAGGAGATCCAACCAGTCCATTCTGAAGGAGATCAGCCCTGGGATTTCTTTGGAAGGAATGATGCTAAAGCTGAAACTCCAATATTTTGGCCACCTGATGCAAAGACCTAACTCATTTGAAAAAAACTCTGATGCTGGGAAAGATTGAAGGCAGGAGGAGAAGGGGACAACAAAGGATGAGATGGTTGGATGGCATCACTGACTCAATGGACATGGGTTTGGATAAACTCAGGGAGTTGGTGATGGACAGGGAGGCCTGGCGTACTATGGTCCATGGGGTCGCAAAGAGTCAGACATAACTGAATGGCTGAACTGAACTGAAATGTTTCTCATCCTCAGAAACATCCAATTTCAGATGCCACATGAAACAAGATTATGATAATTACTTTTTTTTTTTTTAAGAAAAAGCAAAGGGTAATAAGATGCAAAGGAATTAAGTGTGCCTACCTACCAAACTCCTTTTCCTGCTAGCTGCAAGTGGGTTATATCTCTCAGGCTGGATTTCTGCCAAAACTGCCAGGCTTAGCAATCCAGTTCCTGCTCATCTGTGGCAAGTGACCCTACCAATGCTCAGTAAAGAATTTATCTTTGCACAGCAGGATAATCATAGACAATAGGCCAGGCCACGGAACATTATTTCTGCATTTTTAGTCTTTCCCCCACCCCTTAATTTTGTCACATCACCTCTGTATTATCTGTAAGCTATTAGTTGTTTTCACTGTACTCTTTCAAGCAGCTTCTCTCTGCAATCATGTGGTCAGTTAACTCCATTATGTAAAACTACAGGTAATCAAATGCAACCATTCATTAAGCTCGTAAATTAGGACACCTCTCCCTGCTGCATTCTATGTTTTTTCGGTTGAATCCTCGTCTCCAAATAGAAACCTGATCCCCTTCTGCTCTCCCAAGGTGAACAGAAGACCCTGCCAGTAACAATATCTGATCTCTGGAGTCCTAAGGAAGTTATTTTTAGGTAATATTAAAGATGGGAGAAAATATGCTTAATATCAACCCCAAACAGTATGTATAAATTCTTCCTTGCTTATATTTCTGTTGTGCATCTCTTTCATAAAATTTCATCAGATTCACATTTCTCAACCCTTGATACCTTTTTAATTGGGTTCTGGACTATATCTCTCTATTTGAAATACAAAGAATATGAGGGTAGGGAGGGTCCATGAATTATATTTCTTTTAATAGTCTACAGAGTATTATAGTGTTGGATGTTTAACAGATCTTAAAAAAAATACTAGTTGGCAGAAACAAGATGAATGCAAAGCTTAAATATATGCACATTCTAATTTCAGCTGACTTTAAGAAAAATTCAGATTCATGTCTACTCAGGTGTCCTGAGCAGTGAGATCTCATATCCTATTTCCCTATTAAGAAACCAAGTTGGATGTAATCACGTGCTTTTCTTCACATATTTACCATAATTCTCAATATCACTCATAAAATGATAAACGACCTAGGTTCTTCCAAATATACATATTTTCTAATGCATATAAAAAGCTATCAACTTTGCTTTTAAGAGTTATTTATATATGTATTTTTAACATGCTTATTTTTATCCATATTTGTCTTTATAGACAATAGAAAGCATATATTACTACTTAAAGGATTTTAGAATTCTACACTCTTGATAATTATTCATAATGTATATTCAGTGTGGTCCAGAGACAAATTAATCAGTTTGGTCTTTCTTATAAATAAATCTGTTATTCCTCACTATTCTTTCACATGTACACTCCCCATTTTATCAGTTCCAGAAATGACCTTAAGTTATAACTTAAATGTCCTTGGAGGACATTGTGTGTAAGAGTGTGGACTTGGCAGCAACATGAGCCATGGTTTAACCTTCACTTTGCCTTTTTACTAAATTCTGCAGTTTGGGGAAATTTATCATCCACTGTCTTTGGTGACCTGGGTAGAAAGAGCTTCACCCTTTCTCTTCCCTTTCACAGTCAAAATTGATTTGGCTAATATTGGCATTTCATACTTCCATATGAATTCCAGAATATATTAGTTGGATCTATTGAAAAAACTTATTGAGACTTTGATTGGTATGGCATTAATTGATTAGACAATTTGGGGAAAATTGTAATTTTTATTATTTTGAACTCTTCCCACCTTCCACCATTATTCTTCTCTTTATTTACTCAATGAGGCGTTATAATTTGTTCATGAAGTGTCTATGCCCCTTTTGTTAGACTCATTTTCAGGCATCTCACAGTATGGTTTGCCACAAAAGTAGCAGTTTTCTTTCTTTCATTCCAATATGTGTTTTATCAATTATTTCTTAATTTAATCAATTCTTAACTTAATCAATTCATTCTTCATACTAATTAGTCTTCCAACATAGTCCTAGTTGGCAATAAGGATAGTAGGTATCTTTGCCTTGTTTCTAAATTTAAAGAGAAATAGTCACTATTATTGCTCAATATAATTCTAAATTTATACATTTTGCAGATGCACTTTATCAGAGTAAGGAATCTCTTTTCTATTCTTAGTTTACTAAAAAGTGTGTTTTCAAAAAATTTGAATTGGTGTTGAATTTTATCAAATGCCTTCTCTATATTTCTGAGATGGTCAATTTTTTTTCATTTTTAATCTTTTGATGTGGTAAATAACATTTCAGTTAGTTAGTTCAGTCGCTCAGTCGTGTCCAACTCTTTGCGACCCCATGAACCACAGCACGCCAGGCCTCCCTAACATTTAGATTTTCTAATTTCAAAATATCCTTGCATTCTTGGCATAAGTCCTATTTGACTTAGGTTCTGCTCCAGAACAATTTATATGAAATAGGAGTTACATGTTCTTTGATGGCTTGGAAGATTATGCTTGGAATATATTCTGGTCCAAATTCATGGGGTCGCAAAGAGTCGGACACGAACTTCACAAGCGACTGAACTGAAATGTCACATGTGTCAGTTAGGATAGATTTTTAAAGTTTTTTTATGCTTAATCATATAGGCTTTTTGGTTTTCTATTTCTGATTAAATTATATTTAGTAAGTTCTACTTTCTAAAACATTTGGAGAAGGCAATGGCACCCCACTCCAGTACTCTTGCCTGGAAAATTCCATTGATGGAGGAGCCTGGAAGGCTGCCGTCCATCGGGTCGCTGAGGGTCGGACACGACTGAGCGACTTCACTTTCACTTTTCACTTTCATGCATTGGAGAAGGAAATGGCAACCCATTCCAGTGCTCTTGCCTGGAGAATCCCAGGGACGGGGGAGCCTGGTGGGCTGCCGTCTATGGGGTCGCACAGAGTCGGACACGACTGAAGCGATTTAGCAGCAGCAGCAGCAGGTGGCTCAGTCGGAGAAGGCAATGGCACCCCACTCCAGTACTCTTGCCTGGAAAATCCCATGGACGGAGGAGCCTGGTAGGCTGCAGTCCATGGGATTGCTAAGAGTCGGACACGATTAAGCAACTTCAATACTTCTTTAAATTATTTTTCTTTTTCTTAATTTATTTCTATTTTTTTCGTTGTAAATAACCTGGGGTATACAAATTTGGTATTTAATCTTAGTATCTGTTGCAATCTACCTAAGTGCTTAATATGGAGCTAACATTCAAACATATCCCAAATGTGCTTAAAAAATAATACTCTAATTTGAAGAGAACACAATTTTATGTACCTATTATATCAAGCTTGTTTATTTTCTTGTCAAATCACACATAATTTTACCATTTTTTAAACTGTGATGTAGCATACAATATGAAAATTATGCCAAAAATATTCCTCAGCTAAAACTGTAGGTTTTTTTTATCAAAGTGCAATAAACTTTAATATATATATATATATACACACACACACTATTATTTATTATTTAGCTGTGCTGGGTCTTTGTCTTGACATGAGAACTCAGTTGTGGCATGTGGGATCTAGTTCCCTTGTTTTGGCAGTGTGGAGTCTTAGCCTCTGGACCACCAGGGTAGTCCCAGTTTTCTTGTCAAATTATGTATAATTTTACCATTTTATTAATTACCATTTTATTGTGGTCTAGCCCACAGTATGAGAATTATGCTAAAAGTGAAAGTGTTAGTCAGTTAGTCATATCCAACTCTGCAACGCCATGGACTGTAGCCTGCCAGGCTCCTCTGTCCATGGAATTCCCCAGGCGAGACTATTAGAGTGGGTAGCCATTCCCTTCTCCAGAGGATCTTTCCAACCAGAGATAGAACCCAGGTATCCTTCATTGCAGGCATATTCTTTACAGCCTAAGCCACCAGGGAAGCCCATGCTAAAAAATGCCCTCAATTAATATTGTGAATTTTGTTATCAAAGTGCAATAAACTTTTACTTTGTATATTTTGAGGCCATTTTGTGAGGTATATGCAGTTTTAGGGCTAGTCAGGCTTCTTGGTGAACTGTTCTTTTAAACATTGTATAGTAACTGTCTTCCTTTCATAACAATGCTTGCTGCCTTACAGTCTGATTTGTGTGATATTATCATAGCTAAATCAACTCCTTTTATTCATATTTACCTCATACACATTTTCCACCCTTTCGCTTTCAACTTTTCTGTGTCCTTTTGTCTCAGTGTCTGGCATTTCCTTATGTCTCAGCTGTCCTCATTTCTCTCATGAAGATCATAAAAGCAGAATTTTTTTGAAATTGTCTCCTGTCTTTTTAAAAATTAGATCTTATTTTTTAGAGCAGTTTTAAGTTCACAGCACAATTGAGTGGAAGGTACAGTGATTTCCCACACGTCCCCTACCATTACACACACGCAGAGCTTCCCCATTGTCAACCTCCCCCTGCCAGAGTGGTATGTACATTTTACAGCATATTCTTGTTATGCATAATTATCAAAAGAAACAATTCCACTGCCCTAAACATTCTCTGTGTTCTACTTATTGACTCGACCTCTTTCTAACTCCTGGAACCCACTGATCTCCAGTTTTGCCTTTTACAGAATGTCACATAGTTGGAATCACACAGTATGTAGTATTTTCAGGTTGACTTCTATCAGTAATACACATCTAAGTTTCCTTCATGCCTCTTTATAGCTTGATAGATCATTTCTTTAGGGTACTGAATAATATTTGACTGTCTGGATATATCACAGTTTATTTATCTGTACACCTGAAGGTAACATGTTAGTTGTCTCCAAGTTTGGGCAATTATAAGTAAAGATGCTATAAACATCCAAGTACAGGTTTTTGTATGGACTTGAGTTTAAATTCCTTTGAGTAAATACTGAAGAGCACAGTTTCTGGGTGGTATGGTTTAAGAGTATATTTAGTTTTATAAGAAACTGCCAAACTGTTTTCCAAAGTGGATGTACCATCTTGCATTTCTACCACCAATGAATGAGAGTTCCTGTTGCTCCACAATCTCACCATAGTTCAGGATTTTGGCCAAACTGATAGATATCTTGGTGTTTTAATTACATTTCCCTAGTAAGCTAATGCTCAAAATTCTCCAAGCCAGGCTTTAGCAATATGTGAACTGTGAACTTCCAGATGTTCAAGCTGGATTTAGAAAAGGCAGAGGAACCAGAGATCAAATTGCCAACATTTGCTGATCATCCAAAAAGCAAGACAGTTCCAGAAAAACATCTATTTCTGCTTTATTGACTATGCCAAAGCCTTTGACTGTGTGGATCACAAGAAACTATGGAAAATTCTGACAGAGATGGGAATACCAGACCACCTGATCTGCCTCTTGAGAAATCTGTATGCAAGTTAGGAAGCAACAGTTAGAACTGGACATGGAACAACAGACTGGTTCCAAATAGGAAAAGGAGTACGTCAAGGCTGTATATTATCACCCTGCTTATTTAACTTATATGCAGAGTACATCATGAGAAACGCTGGACTGGAAGAAGCACAAGCTGGAATCAAGATTGCCGGGAGAAATATCAATAACCTCAGATATGCAGATGACACCACCCTTATGGCAGAAAGTGAAGAGGAACTAAAAAGCCTCTTGATGAAAGTGAAAGTGGAGAGTGAGAAAGTTGGCTTAAAGCTCAACATTCAGAAAACGAAGATCGTGGCATCCAGTCCCATCACTTCATGGGAAATAGACGGGGAAACAGTGGAAATAGTGTCGGACTTTATTTTTTGGGCTCCAAAATCACTGCAGATGGTGACTGCAGCCATGAAATTAAAAGACGCTTACTCCTTGGAAGGAAAGTTATGACCAACCTAGATAGCATATTCAAAAGCAGAGACATTACTTTGCCAACAAAGGTTCGTCTAGTCAAGGCTATGGTTTTCCTGTGGTCATGTATGGATGTGAGAGTTGGACTGTGAAGAAGGCTGAGTGCCGAAGAATTGATGCTTTTGAACTGTGGTGTTGGAGAAGACTCTTGAGAGTCCCTTGGACTGCAAGGAGATCCAACCAGTCCATTCTGAAGGAGATCAGCCCTAGGATTTCTTTGGAAGGAATGATGCTAAAGCTGAAACTTCAGTACTTTGGCTACCTCATGTGAAGAGTTGACTCATTGGAAAAGACTCTGATGCTGGGAGGGATTGGGGGCAGGAGGAGAAGGGGATGACAGAGGATGAGATGGCTGGATGGCATCACTGACTCAATGGACGTGAGTCTTAGTGAACTCTGGGAGTTGGTGATGGACAGGGAGGCCTGGCGTGCTGCGATTCATGGGGTTACAAAGAGTTGGACACGACTGAGCAACTGAACTGAACTGAATGACATATCATGTGGAGCATCTTTTCAAATACTTACTTGTTTTGTGTACATCTTCTTTAGTGAGGTGTCTGTTAACGTCTTTGATGTACTTTTTAAAAAACTTTATTTATTTTTTAATTGAAGGATAATTGCTTTACAGAATTTTGTTGTTTTCATCAAACCTCAACATGAATCAGCCATCAGTTCAGTTCAGTTCAGTTCAGTCGCTCAGTTGTGTCCGACTACTTGCGACCCCATGAATCACAGCACACCAGGCCTCCCTCTCCATCACCAACTCCTGGAGTTCACCCAAACCCATGTCCATCGAGTTGGTGATGCCATCCCTGTCATCTCATCCTCTGTCGTCCCCTTCTGCCCCCAATCCCTCCCAGCATCAGGGTCTTTTCCAGTGAGTCAACTCTTCGCATGAGGTAGCCAAAGTACTAGAGTTTCAGCTTCAGCATCAGTCCCTCCAATGAACACCCAGGACTGATTTCCTTTAGGATGGACTGGTTGGATCTTCTTGCAGTCCAAGGGACTCTCAAGAGTCTTCTCCAACACCACACTTCAAAAGCATCAATTCTTCAGGGCTCAGCTTTCTTTGTAGTCCAACTCTCACACCCATACATGACCACTGGAAAAAACACAGCCTTGACTAGACGGACCTCTGTTGGCAAAGTAACGTCTCTGCTTTCGAATATGCTATCTAGGTTGGTCATAACTTTCCTTCCAAGGAGTAAGTGTCTTTTAATTTCATGGCTGCAATCACCATCTGCAGTGATTTTGGAGCCCCAAAAAATAAAGTCTGACACTGTTTCCACTGTTTCCCCATCTATTTCCCATGAAGTGATGGGACCAGATGCCATGATCTTTGTTTTCTGAATGTTGAGCTTTAAGTATACATATATCCCCTCCCTTTTGAACCTCCCTCCCATCTCCCTCCCCATCCCACCCCTCTAGGTTGATACAAAGCCCATATTTGAGTTTCCTGAGACATACAGCAAGTCCCTGCTGGCTATCTATTTTACATATGGTAATGTAAGTTTCCATGTTACTCTCTCCATACATCTTACCCTCTCCTCCCCTCTTCCCATGTCCATAAGTCCATTGTCTATGTCTGTTTCTCCACTGCTGCCCTGCAAACAAATTCTTCAGTACCTTCTTTCTAGATTCCATATATGTGTGTTGTAGCAGCAGCATACGATATTTATCTTTCTCTTTCTAACTCACCTCACTTAGTATAATATGCTCTAGGTTCATCCACCTGATTGGAACTAACTCAAATGTCTTCCTTTTTATGGTTGAGTAATATTCCATTGTGTATATGTACCACAATTTCTTTATCCATTCATCTGTCAATGGACATCTAGGTTGCTTCGATTTTCTAGTTATTGTAAATAGTCCTGCAATGGACATGGGATACATGTGTCTTTTTTGATTTTTATTTCCTCAGGGTATATGCCTAGGAGTGGGATTGCTGGGTCATATGGTGGTTTTATTCCTAATTTTTAAAGGAATCTCCATACTGTCTTCCATAGTGGCTGTATCAATTTACATTCCCACCAACAGTGCAAGAGGGTTTCCTTTTCTCCACACCCTCTCCAGCATTTATTGTTTGTAGACTTTTTGATGATGGCCATTCTGACTAGTGTGAGGTGATATTTTGTTGTAGTTTTGATTTGCATTTCTCTAATAATGAGCGATGTTGAGCATCTTTTCATGTGTTTGTTAGCCATCTGTATGTCTTCTTTGGAGAAATGTCTATTTAGGTCTTTTTGATTGGGTTGTTTGTTTTTCTGGTATTGAGTTGTATGAGCTGTTGTATATTTGGAAATTAATCCTTTGCCAGTTGTTTCAGTTGCTATTATTTTCTCCCATTCTGAGGACTGTCTTTTCACCTTGCTTATAATTTCCTTTGCTGTGCAAAAGCTTATAAGTTTAGTCAGGTCCCACTTGTTTACTTTTGTTTTTATTTCCATTACTCTAGGAGGTGGGTCATAGAGGATCCTGCTTTGATTTATGTCATCAAGTGTTCTGCTTGTTTTCCTCTAAGAGTTTTATAGTTTCTGGTCTTACATTTATGTCTTTAATCCATTTTGAGTTTATCTTTGTGTATGTTGTTAGGAAGTGTTCTAATTTCATTCTCATGAAGCTGTCCAGTTTTCCCAGCACCACTTATTGAAGAGGCTGTCTTTGCCCCATTGTATATTCTTGCCTCCTTTGTCAAAATAAGGTACCCATAGGTGCATGGGTTTATTTCTGGGCTTTCTATCTTGTTCTATTGGTCTATATTTCTGTTTTTTGTGCCAGTTCCACACTGTCTTGATGACTTTGTAGTGTAATCTAAAGTCAGAAAGGTTGATTCCTTCAGCTCCATTCTTCTTTCTCAAGACTGCTTCAGCTATTTGGGGTCTTTTGTGTTTCTATATGAATTGTGAAATTTTTTGTTCTAGTTCTGTGAAAAATGCCATAGGTAATTTGATCACATTGAATCTGTAGATTGCATTTTGTAGTATAGTCATTTTCACTTTTTTTTTTTTTTTTTAGTTTGGGGTCAAGGTTTCATTGTTTTTTTTTTTAATTTTATTTTATTTTTAAACTTTACAAAATTGTATTAGTTTTGCCAAATATCAAAATGAATCTGCCACAGGTATACATGTGTTCCCCATCCTAAACCCTCCTCCCTCCTCCCTCCCCATTCCATCCCTCTGGGTCGTCCCAGTGCACCAGCCCCAAGCATCCAGTATCGTGCATCGAACCTGGACTGGCAACTCATTTCATACATGATATTATACATGTTTCAATGCCATTCTCCCAAATCTTCCCACCCTCTCCCTCTCCCACAGAGTCCATAAGACTGTTCTATACATCAGTGTCTCTTTTGCTGTCTCGTACACAGGGTTATTGTTACCATCTTTCTAAATTCCATATATATGCGTTAGTATACTGTATTGGTGTTTTTCTTTCTGACTTACTTCACTCTGTATAATAGGCTCCAGTTTATAATAGCCGGGACATGAAAGCAACCTAGATGTCCATCAGCAGATGAATGGATAAGAAAGCAGTGGTACATATACACAATGGAGTATTACTCAGCCATTAAAAAGAATACATTTGAATCAGTTCTAATGAGGTGGATGAAACTGGAGCCTATTTTCACAATATTGATTCTTCCTACCCAGGAACATGGAATATTTCTCCATCTGCTTATGTCATCTTTGATTTCTTTCATCAGTGTTTTATAATTTTTTTTGTACAGTTCTTTTGTCTCCTTAGGTAAGTTTATTCCTAGATATTTTAATCTTTTTGTTGCAATGGTGAATGGGATTAATTACTTAATTTCTCTTTCTGGTTTTTCATTGTTAGTGTATAGGAATGCAAGTGACTTCTGTGTATTGATTTTGTATCCTGCAACTTTGCTAAATTCACTAATTAGCTCTAGTAATTTTCTGATAGTATCTTTAGAGTTTTCTATGTATAGTATCATATCATCTGCAAACAGTGAGAGCTTTACTTCTTCTTTTCTGATCTGAATTTCTTATATTTCTTTTTCTTCTCTGATTGCTGTAGCTAAGACTTCCTATGATGCACTTTTTAATAGAGTTGTTTCTTAAAAAAAAAAAAAGTGAAAGTGTAGTTGCTCAGTCATGTCTGACTCTTTGGGACCCCATGAACTGTAGCCCACCAGGCTCCTCTGTGCATGGAATACTCTAGGCAAGAATACTGGAGTGGGCTGCCATTTCCTTCTCCAGGGGATCTTCCTGACCCAGGGATCGAAACTGGGTCTCCCACATTGCAGGTAGAGTCTTTTACTGTCTAAGCTACAGTGTTGTTTCTTAATTGTCTTTTATTTCTATTTGTTGTTATTAATGAATTTGGATTTGCTCTCACCATCTTATTTGCACATTCAATTTGCTAAACTTTTTCTTTCTTATTTTATTTTTTGCCTTTTTTTGTGTTATCAAGTTTGCTTTAATCTCTTTTTCTTCTAGTGGTTTGGAAGTTACGCATTCTATTAATATTTATATTTTATTCCTTATCCTTAAGATTTAAACAAACATACTTACTCTACAGTCTAGCATCAATGTTTCTATTCTTCTCTTGAAAAACATAATAAAATTAGAAAACTGAATATTCTTCCCACTTTATAAGTCATTATTTTCAAAATCTTATTTCTACCTTGATTTCAATCTTCTGTCCAAATTAATAATCACTGTTAATAGTTTTGCATTTAATGTTTATTCAGATTTACTTCTGGCATCTTTGTCCTTATAATTTCATCCCTTTCCTTTTTAAAGCAGTTCACTTAAATGAGGGTCTTTGAGTAATCAGGCATGAGTGGGAAAGAGCAAGTGAGCCAGGGGACAGTGAGCTGGACAGCTCAGAACTGCAGCCACTTTCAGGTGGGGGCTCCACAGCTCTACGTGCAAATAGAGGGCAGGACTCCAGAGCCAGACGTCTCAGTGTTCTAGGGCCGCTCACAGTCAGAAGTCCCTGAACGGGTTCTTTCCTCAACATTGGGCTACCTGGAGCCTTTAGTGAGATGTGTTTTGTGAGAGTTTTTGCTTTTCTAAAAATGTCTTTAATTTTGCTCTCATTTAAATAATTTATCTGAATAGACAATTCTAGTATGACTATTTTGCTACCAGTATTTTGAAGGTACTACTTCACTCCTTTCTGATCACTAATGATTTTACTGAGAATTCTGGTAGTTGATTTTATTTTTTAATAACATATTAATCTTTCCTCTATTGTTGCTATTAAGACTTTTGTTGTTTTGCAATTACAGCACAATATGCTTACATATAGATTTATTTTTTGTTTTCCTATTCAGGATCTATGATTTTTTTTTTAAATATGAGGATTCATGTTGCAAATCAAATTGAAAAATTCTTAGTCCTGATTTCTTTGAATATTGCCCAGTCTCTAGTCTCTTTACTTCTTTCAGAAATTCTGTTAGCTTTACTTTGTTTTTATTTTTCATGTATTTCTTATTCTTATAAATAATACCATATTCTTTTCTTTGGGCTTCCAAATTTTATTTTAATCTTTAATAATTTTAGCTATACTTACATGAATGTCTCTTTCAGATGATTTGTCTATTATCTCAAGTGGTTGCTAATCCTCTAGCCAGCCTTACAAATTAATTATCTGCTGCCTGTTTTTTATGGTAATGTCCAGGTATGTTTAGGAACTTTTCAGTGGGGAATCATTTTAAGCAAGCACTGTTTTTCCTAAGGGAACCTTGACTCCCTTTCCTCCAGGTGTCTGGCTTGTTGAACTGTTGCTCTCAAACAATTTGGTGGTTTCTTCCTCCTTTCACCCCATGAATATAATTCTCATGGAAACAACTTTTATGCCCATTTCCTTAGCCTAGTGTTTGAAGTAACACTTAGGTAGGATAAATTTGGGCTCTAATCTCACTAAGGGAATAAGGGACACATTTTTTTTTTAATCCACTCAAAACAGTAAAAGAAACAAACATCTTGCACTTTTCCCAAGCCAAGTTGAATCCATTCAGTCCCCTTTTCTTGGGATAGTAATCTTTGAACCTTTTGATCTCTCATCAGAAGTCTCAGTATCTATTGATATTTTCACCTTCTATGGGATCTCTTTGGGTCAGATATTTTGTCTTCTATCTCCAGGAAGATGTTCAAGTCTAAGCCTCATCCCTTCCTCAACACCTGTATCCCAACTTGTCATGGCTTAAACGGAAGATAGTTCCTTTAGCTTTTAGCTCCATCTCCATCTCTTGCTCACAGGAATTTCTGTATCTTTCTTCTAAGTTTATACATATATTTAAAAAATTTAAAAAGAATAAAATATATATTTTAAAATGTGTCTTCTAAGTTTAGACATATATTTAAAAAATTATATTTCAACCAGCATTCCTCAGTGTTTGTTGTGGAATGAATTGTGTCCCCTACAAAATATATCTGTTGAAGCTCTAACCTCTAAGCTTTAAGCTCAGAATGACCATTTGGAGACAAAGCACTTAAAGAGGTTGTTAAGTTAAAATGAGGCTGTTAGAGCCATGAACTCAATCTGACCAGTGTCCTTATAAGAAGGGGAAATTTGGACACATAAAAGAGATACAAGGGGTGTGAACACACAGAGAAAAGATCATATGAGGACATCAAGAGAAGGTGACCATCTGTAAGCCAAGGAGAGAGGCCTCAGAAGAAACCATAATCTGATGGCACCTTGATCATTGCACTTCTAGCCTTCAGAATTGTGAAAAAATAAATTTCTGTTTTTTAAGCCATTCAGTCTGAGGCATTTTGTCATGACAGCTAGCAAACTAATGTAGTGCTTTAGCATAAGAATCTTCATTCATCCTTGTCTACTCTGATATTCTTCAGAAATTATTTATCTTTTAAAATCAATACTATCATCTTCCCTGCTACCACTGCATAAGAGTTACTGCATTTTTCTACACAAAGAAAATACTTTATAGAAGCCTCATGTGTTATTTAAAACCAAACAGTTGATTAGGAAAGGTAGTTTTAAAAAATTGATGTCACAGTAAGATAAATGGGATGAGGTAAAACAAATGCTGGTTTTAGTCATATAGTATTTCAAAGACTTCCTAAGTTCAGGCCATTTCCAGAAACTGGAATAGTCAGACTGTAGACAGACTTGGGAGATCTGGAAGAGAGTGTTTCTTCCTTAGAGAAGTACAGAATTATTCCAGCTTTCTAGAAAATTTCTCTATGTCTATATTACTCAGGCTATCCAAGCAATACAAACTTTGGGATTTCATTCAAAAGGAAAATGACTCATTGAGTCTATTGTGTTAGGCATACTGCCAATCACCAAAACAGTTACACAATATTACCTAGTGAAAACTTTCACCACTCAGAGAAGCCACTGGACTCATGATCTGTTTTCCACTAGGGCTTGGTTAGGAAAGACCAAGCGACTGTCCAATGGAGTTAGGAATGGATGAGACTGAAAACTAAAAGAAATAAGGCAAAAAAGATCCCACTACTGGGGGTGGGAAGATGGACACTGTGGGTGGGCTTCATATCTGGAGATAATCTACTTCAGGGGGTTGTGGTGAATGAAGCATGGAGGGATGGAGGGGAGAAAGGAGAAAGGGAGGAAAAGAGAGAAAATACTAATGGTGTTATCTCTTGTTACCTTAACAACTACCTGGCCAAACTGAATTGATTAAACAGGAGTATATGCCGAATGATTTAAGGAAAATTTTGTGGATTTGTGTCTTCAGTTCAGTTCAGTCGCTCAGTCATGTCTGACTCTTCGAGACCCCATGAATTGCAGCACACCAGGCCTCCCTGTCCATCACCAACTCCCGGAGTTCACTCAAACTCACATCCATCGAGTCAGTGATGCCATCCAGCCATCTCATCCTCTGTCATCCCCTTCTCCTCCTGCCCCCAATCCCTCCCAGCATCAGAGTCTTTTCCAATGAGTCAGCTCTTCGCATGAGGTGGCCAAAGTACTGGAGTTTCAGCTTCAGCATCATTCCTTCCAAAGAAATCCCAGGGCTGATCTCCTTCAGAATGGACTGGTTGGCTCTCCTTGCAGTCCAAGGGACTCTCAAGAGTCTTCTCCAACACCACACTTCAAAAGCATCAATTCTTCGGCACTCAGCTTCTTCACAGTCCAACTCTCACATCCATACATGACCACAGGAAAACCATAGCCTTGACTAGATGAACCTTTGTTGGCAAAGTAATGTCTCTGCTTTTGAATATGTTATCTAGGTCGGTCATAACTTTCCTTCCAAGGAGTAAGCAGTTTTTAATTTCATGGCTGCAGTCACCATCTGCAGTGATTTTGGAGCCCAAAAAAATAAAGTCTGACACTATTTCCACTGTTTCCCCATCTATTTCCCATGAAGTGGTGGGACCGGATGCCATGATCTTTGTTTTCTGAATGTTGAGCTTTAAGCCAACTTTCTCACTCTCCTCTTTAACTTTCATCAAGAGGCTTTTGAGTTCCTCTTCACATTCTGCCATAAGGGTGGTGTCATCTGCATATCTGAAGTTATTGATATTTCTCCTGGCAATCTTGATTCCAGCTTGTGTTTCTTCCAGTCCAGCGTTTCTCATGATGTACTCTGCATATAAGTTAAATAAGCAGGGTCTTACAGGACTGGGATTTCTAATGTCACAGAACTTGAGTTCCCAATCATCTTGAACATGAATGTGTTAATATGATTTCAAATAATAAAAAAAGCCACAGTCAAGTTTATTGGATGCTGTGACTATGTGGGTGCTTTGGGAAATAAATGCCTATGAAAAAGAGGAACAAGAAAATATGATGAGGAAGGACGATAAGAAAAAAAAAAAAAGGAGACAAATAGGAATGAGGAAGGAAGTCACATAGACTTTTCATAAAAGTTAACATCTATTCACATCCAAAAGGATCCAAAAGTCATTTGAGGAGTCAGATAAGTTAAAGTTTTAACTTATGTTTGATGCTCTTATTAATTAATTACAATTAATTACCAATTAATTACAAGTATCATAATGTTAGAAAAATAAGCAGTCTCTCATCAGCTTTTATGTCTATATCAGAGGAAAGCAAATGTCAAAGATGGGGCCAATGCCAAGCTGGCAAGGGATCTCCAGTGATCTAAATCAAGAGAGAATACTCTGGAGCAAGACTGTCAGAGTTTGAATGTTAGTTTCCCACCATGCAGCCTTGAGCAAGTTACTTAACTTCTGTGCCTTAGTTGCTTCTCTTCTATCATATGAATAATAATAGCTTTTATATTATTTTGGACATAATAATGGGCTTCCCTGATAGCTCAGTTGGTAAAGAATCCTCCTGCAATGCAGGAGGCCCCAGTTCATTCCTGGGTCAAGAAGATCCATTGAAGAAGGGATAGGCTACCCCTCCAGTATTCTGGGTCTGCCCTTGTAGATCAGCTGGTAAAGAATCTGTTTGCAAAGCGGGAGACCTCATTTGATCCCTGGGTTGGGAAGATCCCCTGGAGAAGGGAGAGGATACCCACTCCAGTATTCTGGCCTGGAGAATCCATGGAGTATATAGTCAATTGGGTCACAAAGAATTGGACACAACTGAGAGACTTTTACTCACTCATAAGATTGTTATAGATTAAATGAGTTAATCTTTATAAAACACTTTAACTTTTCCTAGACTACAGCAAATGCTATAGAAATGTTTGTCAATAAAGTAAATACACATATTTAATTAATCTGTTTTCCATGAGAAAACAATGAACCAAAAACAGATTTGCTAAATTGAAATGAGTCCAATATTAGATTACAGAAACAAAATAGTGAACTTATAAAGAAATTGGGCTGTCTATAATTTTACAAGGTTAAATATGGGAACAGCAGGAATTCAATTTGTGGAAAATGTCTTATTCTGAAGCAGCAAAAATTTCTATATCTTCCTTCAATAATAGGGTTTCATGAGGCAAGAAATATAAGAAAGACACAAAATGCTTCACAAACATGGCTGGGTTTTCACTTTCCTCTCTGCTCAGCCTTTACCTGCCCCAATTTTTTCCCTTTTTTCTTCACTTTAATAAATTTAAAATCATTGCAAATAAAATGATTATGGTGGATTAGAATATACAAATTTCTTTATAATTTAATCATGTCACATAGAGTATATATGAAGTATTTTAATGTAAATTTTGAATGTACAATTTCATTTATAAAGTATAAAAATGAGCACCATTAATTTATAGATATCAGGATAGTCTTACCCATGAGGGTTGAGTGACTAGATAAGGGAAAATTTGAGGTGCTTGTTTATTGATTTGGGTGGTGGTTACATGGTTGGAAAAGAATCTGCCTGCAATGTAGGAGACCCCAGTTCGATTCCTGGGTCGGGAAGATCCCCTGGAGAAGGGATAGACTATCCACTCCAGTATTCTTTGGCTTCCCTGGAGGCTCAGACAGTGAAGAATCCATCTGTAATGAGCAAGATCTGGGTTCAATCCTGGGTTGGGAAGATCCCCTAGAGGAGGGCATGGCAACCCACTCCAGTATTCTTGCCTGGAGAATCCCATGGACAGAGGAGCCTGGCAGGCTCCACTCCATGGGGTCACAAAGAGTCGGACACAACTGAGCAACTAAGCACACACACAATTACATTAAATTTAATTCAGTAAGCCTACAGGAGGATTCTCTGACCTGGCTGCTGTGTGTCCTATGCGCTGGGTGGTGCGGGGGAGTACTCATTTATTCAATGACCTTCCCTAGTTTCTCTCCAGGACACCTTCAAGGGGGCCAGAGAAGTCCTTGAGGCTCTCATCATTTGAAGATATAGATTATCCAAAATCTTTGGGAAGGGGAATGAAATATTTAAATTATAAAATCATCCTTAAAAAATATACTAAGTGTAAAGAAAATAGAAATGTTCCAGTGAAAGACAGGGGAAAATTTGGGCTCATCAGAAGTCTGTCCCCTCAGCCCATTACAGTGTTTCCATCTGCTGCTTATCCAAACTGGCTCTAGGAACAACTGTTTTCTCCCAGCTTTGGCTGACCAAATGGTTGTCCTCTAATGGGTATTTGACCAAATTGCCTTCACTTGGAAATATGTGAAAGAGGAACTCTCTAGTGAGGAGCTCTGTGGGCAAGAGTCACAGAACAGATGCACAAAACATCAGAATTAGAGGAGATCCATGCCAATACCCTCGACTGGAAATTATCAGTCTATTTCCATGTAGGGATTTAACCTCTCACTGATGTCCTGAATTCCAAGCACTAGATTTGGGGTTATTACCCAAAACCTTATTTAATTAAAGAATGGTCCTTGATAGAACTCCTGGCCTATTCTCTGGTTTGAATAGGAATGAGAAAAAATAGTTATTTCAGTATATTCTTCTGAATATACAAGAGACTGTGCTAAGAGTTTGTAAAGGTAAAAAGCACACCAAGTATAGGGACTTCTTGGTTGTCTGGTGGTTAAGAATCTACCTTCTAATGCAGGGGACACCGGTTTGATTCCTGGTTAGGGAAGTAGGATCCCATATGCCTTGGAGCAACTAGAGCCCCACACACCACAACAAATAGCCTGTGTAGCGACAAAGACCCGACACAGGCAAATAAATACAATGAGCAAACATTTTAAAAAGCGAAAAACAAAAGCACACCAAGTACATAAGATATACCTCTTTTATAGGATCTTTTTCACATCACTTTACTGAGATATGATTGATATACAAAAGCTGTACATATTTAATATCTACATATTGATAAGTTTAGAGATTGGTATACATCTGTGAAACCAACACCACAATCTGTGTCATAAAGATAACCATAAAATTCTTGATATTTAAACTTATAAGTTCTTGCATATTACTTGGTGGTGACGTTTGTATTAGGTTATAGGTTTATTCTCGTAATACACGCTTGTAAAAATTTATCCTAAATTGTCTTGTCAAGGTACCTAATTTTATAGAGAGGTTCTAAAAATTATACAATGTGAATAGGGAGGGAAATGCTAGATTTTACATTAAAGGGCTGATTGCCTATCTGTGTATTTCATTCTTCTGTTCTTCACTTAAAAAGAAAACTAGCAGAACAAAGTCTAATCATCCTTTTTGTTTGTTTTCAGACTAAATGGGAGTATTTTACATTAAACCCCACAGAGGGAGGTCTCATTGACCTGGCTGTCTTGCTGAGCCATTATTCACAGATCTCTACTAGAAACAAGGTTTTTGAAGGCAAGAGCAGATAATTTCAGATTTCAGGTAACACTTTGCTTTTAGAAATTTAGGAGGGGAACAGTAATGTGATTATCTCCAATTTCAAGTCACAAATGGTGCATGATGGGTGCTAGGGTCCATGAAACTGGCATGTGAAAAGCCCAGGGCAACCACATGGGATGAGCAAGACAGAAAAGCCAGAAAGATGGAGCAAGAAAGATGAAGCAGAAGTAAGAGATCCCTCTGTCTGGAACATGAGAGAGACTTCCAACTACCTAGTGTTCAGTTACAAATGACCCAACTCTCCCTGGTTTCTTGCTCTCGAATGCTGTGAAATTGTTAAAATTTCTTTATAATCTCGTGTAGATATGAATACCTGCTCAATATAATCCAGACTGAATATTTCAGGCCTCTTTTACTTTGTAATTTAAAATACAAACAATTATGCATAAAGCACAATTGTCATATTGGTACTAAAAGTAGAGGAGTTCCTTTCTAAATGTTCCAATTGTGAAATTTGGGTAAATTTATCAAAGCTGAAAGACTCCTATTTCTTTGGCTACCACTGTGTTTCCGGTGGCCAGTGTGAGTTTATTCAAAAGGTAAGAGAGAGTAAGAATGGAAGAGAAAGGAGGAAAGGAATAAAGGAAAGAGGAGAGAGTAGATATATTGAAACAAGAGCATTAATTCCTTATTATAATAATTAATTCCTTATTTATCTAATAAAGTCTTAAAATTTTCAGGGGTAAGCTGCATGTCGTGTTTTGAAATGCCTACTTATCCAGTAATTACTTTAAAACTCTCCTTTCCAGAGTACAGTTTAGTTCAATTCAGTCACTCAGTCATGTCTGACTCTGCACGCCAGGCCTCCCAGCCCACCACCAACTCCTGGAGTTTCCTCAAACTCTTGTCCATTGACTCGGTGATGCCATCCAACCATCTCATCCTCTGTCGTCCCCTTCTCCTCCCGCCTTCAATCTTTCCTAGCATGAGGGTCTTTTCAAATGAGTTGGTTCTTAACATCAGGTGGCCAAAGTATTGGAGTTTCAGCTTCAGCATCAGTCCTTCCAATGAATATTTAGGACTGATCTCCTTCAGAATGGACTGGTTGGATCTCCTTGCAGTCAAAGGGACTCTCAAGAGTCTTCTCCAACACCACAGTTCACCAGAGCACAACTTGCCAGCAAAAAGCAAGTGAGAGAACCAAGTTCTAAGAGGAAAGAGATGCTGTCTGTGATACCTGAGCACCCAGCACAGTCTACCACAGTCAGTGCAGGAAGGATATCTGCTGAGCAAATACATGGGAGCAAGAAGATGCTGCTTATTTTAATATAATAACACAACTCACAGATGAAAAAAATGTAATCAACCAGTTGTTGTGTCTCAAATAAATAGCCATGCTCCAGTGGCTCTCTTAACATTTTTGTTGAAGTGATCTGCTCACAAGTTGAACTGCCGCATCTTTTCTTTTCCTGGGAAAAGACAGAAAGGGCTGCCTACTCTGTCCACATTTCAGTCTGTAGTTTTCTTTTGGTCCAGAACTATTTTCTTATTTCACAAGGAACTTGACCTTATTTTGAAGGTCTCGGAGCAGCAAGCTGGTGGTGATGGTGAGGTCAGAACATTGCACTCCTGAAGTTCTATTCAGTCAGCCTGAGAGCAGGGCTTTCATTGTTGCATGAAAGAGGAACTCAGAGGTAATCTGCACAGCACCAGCCTGTTGTTTGCCTATGTGTCTGTTCCTCTGTTGAAGCAAAACCAGGATGAGAATTTGGACTCTGCTACTTAACAACCAGGTAATTTTGGGCAAATTCTTTGCTCCTCTGAGCCTCAGAATCCATACCGTAAGTAAAAATAATCAAACCAATCTCATTGCCCTGTTTGAAGATAATATGATAGTAAGTACCTAATGCTTATAATGCCCAGTATTCTTTAAGTGATACTTATATCTTTACTTTTTGCCTGCTTCCCACCTATTTTGTACCTGTGCTTAGTCACTCAGTCATATCCAACTCTTTGTGACCCCATGGACTATAGCCCACCAGGCTCCTCTGTCCATGGGGATGCTCCAGGCAAGAATACTGGAGTGGGTTGCCATGATCTCCTGCAGGGGATCTTCCCATTCCAAGGACTGAACCCAGGTCTCCTGCATTGCAGGTGGATTCTTTATCTTCTGAGCCACCAGGGAAGCCCCGTTATCTACTAAGTAATACTAAAGAGAAAGTCAGAAAAGTGGCCTGAAGTTGGCTCCCCCAATCCTCCCTATTTTAAAGAATCCCATTTAATCATTGCCAACACACCTTTCTTCAGTCTCAAGATGGAGGCAGCTAGGTTAATTTCTCAGTAACTTCCGAGAGCAATTTTATAGATTTTTCCATGTTTGCTAAGGCACAGGAGAAATGAGACCTGAGCTCTTGGTGTCAAAGTGTTTCTCCTATTACTGACTTGAAAAGATGAGTGTAAAAAACAGCAAATAAAATGCTCCTCCTAAGAATGATTAAAGTGGCGTAAACACAGCCTTGCTCAGCTCTGTTGATCTAATCAGCACCCTCACAGTAGGGAGAGAAAATTACTGCAATATTAAGTAATCCATTAAAACCTCATGACTTGATTCTTAATGCACGGGGTGGGGGGGAAATATGACTCCTCTCCCTTGAGGTGATATGATTCCCCCTCCCCCCTCCTCTAATCTCCTTACCCCAAAATCCTGGAGGTGGGAAGGGAAAATGAAGGGACCGCTGGAGTAACTGCCGTGTGATATGATCTGACTGCAGCCAATGGGATGCAAGGTTTCAGGACAGGTGATGCACGCATGCAGGACAAACACATTCACCAGCAGTGCCTGAGCCATTCACCTCTCTCCTTCTGCAAAGGGAAACAGCAGGAGATGCTCTCACAGCCACTGCAGAAAGATTCCGAGGCTTGTGAACCCTGTGGTTCTTCCACATATCTTTACTTGCCTCCATTCGCCCTAGTGGCTGCAACCCATGCTGCTATATTACAAAGCACCCCTCCAGTGTGATTTCTGTGTGTGATTTTGGCCAAGTCACTCAACCTTTCATTCATTTATTAATTCATCTGATGAACATTTATTGAGTACCTTCTATGTGGGATTCCAGAGAAGGCAATAGCACCCCACTCCAGTACTCTTGCCTGGAAAATCTCATGGACGGAGGAGCATGGTAGGCTCCAGTCCATGGGGTCGCTAAGAGTCGGACACGACTGAAGTGACTTAGCAGTATGTGGGATTCCCTGGTAGCTCAGATGGTAAAGTGTCTGCCTGCAATGTGGAAGACCCAGGTTTGATCCCTGGGTCAGGAAGATCCCCTGGAGAAGGAAATGGCTACCCACTCCAGTACTTTTGCCTGGAAAATTCCATGGACAGAGAAGCCTGGTAGGCTGCAGTCCTCGCGGTCACAAAGAGTCAGACACGACTGAGTAACTTCATGTTCTATGTGCCAGACACTGTATGAGGGCTGGGGGTACAGTGGTGGCCAAAAGCAGACCTGAGCCCTCTCCTCATTGGGTGATGAAGAGATGGGTATGGATGATGCATGATTGGGAACTGGGACAATGACTAATAACAGTTAATAACAATGACTTAACCCATTAAGGAGGTCAGGGAGACCAGCCTGGTGACCAGATATCAACCTGGATTTTATTCTCCTTTCAGTCCTGCAGTCTCATCCCTTTATGCAGGGTACAATGAGCCCAGACGTCCTTATCTTGCCCTGTGATAGGAAGTCTTGTAAGAGCAGAAAAAAGAACACAACCCATAGGATGATTTCAAAGGTATCAAAATCCGAATTATCCAAAGTGAATCTTGGAATGGACCTTGACAGATTGATAGAATTTTGGTGGATAGAGGTAATAAGGTAAAAGGGGAAGAGGTAGGCATTGCACTGAAAAGCAGAAAAGTTATTATCAAGGACCTGGGTGAAAATTAGCCTGAGGGGGCAGAAGGAACTGTCCAGAGAGAGCCCCTGGTGTCATGCCTACAGCTGGTGTTACAGGTATTTCACTAGGAGAAAGTGGGTGGGATTAAAATTGGTAAATGGGAAAAAGAGGGGAGAGGCCTAATGTTTTGTTTTCCTAAATGGAAGTAGCTTCATAGCTTTTCCCTTTTTATTTTAATGGTATAAAATGTTTCCAGCAGTATAAAAAGTATATGAATAAAACAGAAACTACATACAATGCCACCATTCAAAGAATTGTCTGTTAGTATTTTGATATATAGGGTCTTAGATATTTTTCTTTACACACAGACATATGTCTAAAGGATGCTGAAGCTCCAATACTTTGGCCACCTGTTGTGAAGAGCTGACTCATTGGAATAGACCCTAATGCTGAGAAAGACTGAAGGCCAAAGGAGAAGAGAACAGAAGAGGATGAGATAGTTAGATAGCATTACCACCTCAATAGACATGAATTTCAACAAACTCCAGGAGATAGAGGGGGACAGGGAAGCCTGGTGTGCTGCAGTCCATGAGATCACAAAAAGTTGCACATGACTTAGTGACTGAACAACAGCAGCATCTACATGCACAAAGGTACATATGGTGTCACATTGAGAACATTACTTTGTAAGCTGCCTTTATCACTTTTTGATATTTCCTGGGCATCTTCAATTCAACAAGTGTACAACTTTGTCATTCTATTTATAAAAATGGTAGATGTCACTAAATGGTTATACCACAACTTACATGACTAGTCCCACGTTGATGGAAATTATTTTTCAAGTTTGACTATTGTAAGTCACCTTCTGATAAATATCCTTTGAGAAACCAGAGTGTGCTGGCATCCTTTCAGACTAGTTAGTTATCTACTCTGACCAGTTGCTTGATATTTTGAATATTATGACTGGTTAGGCTCATAAATGTCAACACTGACAGTTACCTTAGCAATTACCTGGAATAGCATTTCCTATGTATCACTGAACAATGTCCCTGTAAATGCCCACTATGCTATGCTATGCTAAGTCACTTCAGTCGTGTCCAACTCTGTGCGACCCCATAGACGGCAGCCCACCAGGCTCCCCCGTCCCTGGGATTCTCCAGGCAAGAACACTGCAGTGGGTTGCCATTTCCTTCTCTAATGCATGAAAGTGAAAAGTGAAAGTGAAGTTGCTCAGTCGTGTCTGACTCTTAGCGACCCCATGGACTGCAGCCCACCAGGCTCCTCCGTCCATGGGATTTTCCAAGCAAGAGTACTGGAGTGGGGTGCCATTGCCTTCTCTGTAATGCCCACTAATATGAGCATTTCAGTATTGTTTAGGAGAATGGGATCTGTTATATGACTAAATTGGATTCAGAGTCTGGCTTTGTTTCTTACCAGCTGTAAATCATTTGCAAGTTACTTAATGTCTCCAAGCCTTGACTGACTCATCTCCAACCAAAAACTTGGTTAAAAAAATTAGACACACAAGTACAGAGTTTTCTACTTAACATGTTCAATAAATGCTAGCTCTTACTATCGCCAAATTATCTTGAAAAGTTACTAGACATTTTTTGGTAACAGCATCAGCAGGCATTCTACTTATAAATCCCAAAGTAGAAGGTTGTGACCCTCCAATACCACCTAGCATGACAAGAAACCATGAAATCTTTCAATTTAAACTACCCAATCCCTCTCACTAAGCACTTACTTAGCAGGTGCCCAGCAAGAGGGTAGAGAGAGCCAAATCAGAGCCTACAAGAAAGCTACTTCACACTTCTCTGGGATGTAATGGACAAAAGATATAAACCTACCTCGGAATAGATTTCTTAAAACCAAACTTGGTGCATTAAAATTCAAAATAACTTATCTATAGAATTCAACTAAAGTTCTGTTATTTTATTTCATGGATTCTGTACTTTGGGGTATTTAGCATAGTTAAGGAAAAAGTGTGAACTTAGAGTGTCACCTTAATTCTTCTGGGAAGCTCTTTTACTTAAGCAGCATATGAACAAGTCTCATCACAGGATCTCATGATGTAAGAAAGGGGAGTGATGTACAATATGAACTTCTGATTGAAATGTTAGCCCTCTGGTCCAGTCTCTCTTTAAAAAGCTTCTGTATTTTTCCATTTTATCTTTCATTTAATAGATTCACCCTAGTGGGAATGTGCTTTTGAATTGTGGTGCTGGAAAAGACTCTTGAGAGTCCCTTGGACTGCAAGGAGACCAAATCAGTCAATCTTAAAGGAAATCAACCCTGAATATTCATTTGAAGGACTGATGCTGAAGCTAAAGCCCTAATACTTTGGCCATCTGATGTGAAGAGCTGGCTCACTGGAATGGACCCTGATGATGGGGAAGATTGAAGGCAAAAGGAGTAAGGGGTGGCAGAGGATGAGATGGCTAGATAGCAGAGATGACCTGGATGGATGCCGAGAACTAAGGATGACAGAGTACAAAGATAGGAACCTTTATCTTTATGATCAATATGTCATAAAACTACCATTTCAGCACTGGATTAACTTCTTCCAAACTTCCTTCAGGTAAGAGGAAACAAATCATCTTGTTTAAGCTACTATTATTTGGATTCTGCAATATACAATGAAACTCACTTCTAAATTGACGGTCTTATATATTTTAAACCTAATTTCTAAAATCTTCAATATCTCATTTCCATTGACTTATACATTGGCCCCTTATCAATAGTAGGTTCTCCAGAGACACAAAAGAAGCATATAACATTGGCTCCTTTATACATTTTCTCAGACTAGTTGAGCAGGCAAAATTTAGAGAATAAAGAGTAAAAACAATAATAAATTTTCTAAATTAGAAGAAGTGACTGTGACTTTTAAATGGAAAGGAGAAGTCAATCAGGGCAGGTGTAGAAGAGAAAGGATTCACAGACAGGTGGGATGTGGGCTTGGTTTGTATGATGGACATTTATGGGATAGTAGAGGATAGTAATGGCACCCCACTCCAGTACTCTTGCCTGGAAAATCCCATGGACGGAGGAGCCTGGTGGGCTGCAGTCCATGGGGTTGCTAAGAGTCAGACACGACTGAGCAACTTCACTTTCACTTTTCACTTTCATGCATTAGAGAAGGAAATGGCAACCCACTGCAGTGTTCTTGCCTGGAGAATCCCAGGGATGGGGGAGCCTGGTGGGCTGCCATCTATGGGGTCGCACAGAGTCAGACACGACTGAAGTGACTTAGCAACAGCAGCAGCAGAGGACAGTGACTAAGTCTATGGATTCAGGAGCCAGACCATCTGAGTTCAGATCCTATTTCCACTATGAACTATGTAGCCTTGAGCATATTATATACTCTCTCATGCCTTAGTTTTCTAATTCATAAAGTAGAGGAAATAACACCTAATTTATAGAGTTGTTGCAATGATGCTTTTGTTGTTGCAATCCCTCTGTTGTTCTCCCAGGCCCACTAGTCCCGCACATAGGGTGACCAGATGCTCTGGGAAACTCCAGGATTTGTGACTATATGATCATCCCAAAGCCCTATGCCCAAGCCCTGTTTTATGCTCCTTCTGCCCACTGTGGTACTGTAACAGGATAGCAGAAGACTGGACTGTCAGAACAGGATGCCTAGGGGTGACCCTGGAAGCCAACATACAGAGAGATGCAGAAACAGAAACAGACAATTCTGATGATATTCCAGGTCCACAGACTCAGAGCTATCTGGTTATGGCAGCACTTCCTTTAATTTTGTGATCTACCCAAACATCTTGCCACTAAATTCTGTCCATTTGTCTCCTCATTCATTCATTTAGTTAGTTTTTCCTTAAAATAGTTAGAGCTGGGTTTTTGGTACCTGAAAAGAGGACAGACCCCAAAACTACAGTCTTAAAGATAAGGGCAATGAAAGGACAGTAGAAAGGAATAGCACTAGCAAAGACACAGAGGAGAATTGGATTCAAAAACTCACTTATACCCTGTCAGTGTCATTACTCACTAAAGGAAATGCAACTCTAGCAGAAACAAGGCGTCCCTTCTGCTACTGTTTGCAAGATCATTACTTCTCACAGGAAAGAGTACAAATATATCCAAACTCATTAGTATTGCCCTGATTTTCACCCTTCCCATTCTCACGAGAAGCCAATTTCTCTTCCGATGGCTAATAGAATTTTCTCACCTGCGATAGTGTCCCTAAGCACCCTCATAGGGAAACCTCTCTCCAGGGAGGAAATGCAAAGTGGATCACAAGAGATTTCTCCAGAGCATCCCATTTGCCCACATGCAACACCACTTCTCTAGGTGGATTTACATGTTCTGGACCACATCATGCACTCTAAAGTAGTTTCTTGATTCTTTTGTCTCCCTGGGTGTCTCTCATACCACCTGTGGTGATGATAAGTCCTGGGCAAGTCTTAGGGCTAATCCAGTCCCATCACTTAATGGCAAATAGATGGGGAAACAATGGAAACAGTGACAGACTTTATTTTCTTGGGTTCCAAAATCACAGCAGATGGTGACTACAGCCATGAAATTAAAAGACACTTGCTCCTTGGAAGAAAAACTATGACCAACCTAGACAGCATATTAAAAAGCAGAGATATTACTTTGCCAACAAAGGCCCATATAGTCAAAGCTATGGTTTTTCCAGTAGTCATGTATGGATGTGAGAGTTGGACTATAAAGAAAGCTGAGCGCCAAAGAACTGATGATTTAGAACTGTGGTGTTGGAGAAGACTCTTGAGAGTCCTTTGGACTGCAAGGAGGTCCAACCAGTCCATCCTAAAGGAGATCAGTCCTGGGTGTTCATTGAAAGGACTGATGTTGAAGCTTAAACTCCAATACTTGGGCCGCATGATGCAAAGAACTGACTCCTTGGAAAAGACCCCGATGCTGGGAATGATTGAAGGTGGGAAGAGAAGGGGATAACAGAGGATGAGATGGTTGGATGGCATCACTGACTCAATGAACATGAGTTTGAGCAAGCTCCAGAAGATGGTGAAGGACAGGAAAGCCTGGTGTGCTGCAGTCCATGGGGCTGCAAAGAGTTGGACACAACTGAGCAACTGAACAACAACAAATTGTGAAATGAACATTAAAGGATCATCTCGCCTCCCTATATTTCAAGTTCCTGCCCGTAGATGAAAATAAAACATGGTTCATACTATAACTGCAAATACCTAGAGTGTCTCCACACATAGGTCATAGAACCTTGCTTTGATGTTCTCTAAACAATCAGAAAACAGTTTAAATCTATATGAGGGCTAATTTTGGGGGGAGTCTCAGTGTCAAAATTTAAATTACTCTTTTTTAAAAAGTATTACCATATTTGAAAAGCAAAATTGAGATTTGAGTAACAGATCACTTTAGATTCTCCCCTAAGTTGACTCAATTTTTGCTGTCCATTAAGAAATATTATGTAGATCAGCAAAGGATTTGGAGTGTTATAATATGATCACATTAAAATTTTGATCATTCCATGGAAAAAAATCATTCCATCCTATGGAGAGAAATACTATTAATATTAAAAAGAACAAACTTTGCATATTCCAGGATAATAAAAAATTCTTTTCTAAATCTGTATGTAATAATGAACAAACAACTCAAGTATTAACTAACAGTTAATTGAGTGCACAAAGTAAGCATGCTATATCATTTAGCTGAAAATATTCTACACTCTTCCAAGTTCACTGGACAGCTTCCAGCGCCAAAGAGATTCTTTAATATGTTCTTGAATGTTGGTGCATCCCAACCCTTTACATATTAAATACACATTGCTAATTCACTTCAGTTGTGTCCGACTCTGTGCGACCCCATAGATGGAAGCCCACCAGGCTCCCCTGTCCCTGGGATTCTCCAGGCAAGAATACTGGAGTGGGTTGCCATTTCCTTCTCCAATGCATGAAAGTGAAAAGTGAAAGGGAAGTTGCTCAGTCGTGTCCGACTCTTAGCGACCCCATGGACTACAGCCTACCAGGCTCCTCCATCCATGGGATTTTCCAGGCAAGAGTACTGGAGTGGGATGCCATTGCCTTCTCTGAAATACACATTAAAATAATGCTAAATATATATATGAGGACTAGGCCACTGCTATCTTACCCAAATCACTATGTTTATAAGCCACTGTTTTCTCATCCATAAAGTAGGAAAACAAAAGTCACTATTGTGAGGATTAAATGTGATCATGAATGTGTTAAACCATACATAATAAATCATGGAGGTATTTTATGGTTTCCCTGAGCACAAGGCACATTGAGAAGTGACACTTTTTCAATATCCCCAAATAATTAAACTAAGCAATCTTTAAAAAATGGTTCTGCAGTGACAAAAGAATGCCAAAGGAGAATTCCACTCACCACACAGGAGAAACTTCACAGTCTGCTTTCCCCATCTCCGAGATACCCCTAATCCCCACTGCCTTGCACAAACACCTCAAATCAAGCCTGACTGGATGACTCTCATCTTCGTGTCTTCCTTGTCTCTTCTCTCTTCTTCTCTGTCGGTACCTACCAAAGTGACTCAGTCAACTTGTTGTGGTTTGTTTTAGTCTTTTCCTTCACTCTTTATTCCAACCCACACAAGTTATGAAAATGAGGGCACTAAAGTGAAGATTCTCCTAATTGTGAGGAGGAGGAGAAGGAGTGGAGCCAGGGATCTAATATTTGTCCAGCAGAGAGAGGATACAAAGATAGATAAGTAGATAGACCTTTTAGAACTAACACCCAAAAAGATGTCCAGTTCATTATAGGGGACTGGAATGCAAAAGTAGGAAGTCAAGAAACACCTGGAGTAACAGGCAAATTTGGCCTTGGAGTACAGAATAAAGCAAGGCAAAGGCTAATAGAGTTTTGAGAAGAGAACACACTGGTCATAGCAAACACCCTCTTCCAACAACACAAGAAAAGACTACACATGGACATCACCAGATGGTCAACACCAAAATCAGATTGATTATATTCTTTGCAGCCAAAGATGGAGAAGCTCTATACAGTCAGCAAAAACAAGACTGGGAGCTGACTGCAGCTCAGATCATGAACTACTTATTGCCAAATTCAGACTTAAATTGAAGAAAGGGGAAAACCACTAGATCATTCAGGTATGACCTAAATCAAATCCCTTATGATTATACAGTGGAAGTGAGAAATAGATATAAGGGACTAGATCTGATAGAGTGCCTGATGAACTATGGATGGAGGTTCGTGACATTGTACAGGAGACAGGGATCAAGACCATCCCCATGGAAAAGAAATGCAAAAAAGCAAAATGGCTGTCTGGGGAAGCCTTACAAATAGCTGTGAAAAGAAGAGAAGCAAAGAGCAAAGGAGAAAAGGAAAGATATAAGCATCTGAATGCAGAGTTCCAAAGACTAGCGAGGAGAGATAAGAAAGCCTTCCTCAGCAATCAATGCAAAAATAGAGGAAAACAATAGAATGGGAAAGACTAGAGATCTCTTCAAGAAAATTAGAGATACCAAGGGAATATTTCATGCAAAATGGGCTCGATAAAGGACAGAAATGGTACGGACCTAACAGAAGCAGAAGATATTAAGAAGAGCTGGCAAGAATACACAGAAGAACTGTACAAAAAAGATCTTCATGATCCAGATAATCACGATGGTGTGATCACTGACCTAGAGCCAGACATCCTGGAATGTGCAGTCAAGTGGGCCTTAGAAAGCATCACTACGAACAAAGCTAGTGGAGGTGATGGAATTCCAGTTGAGCTATTTCAAATCCTGGAAGATGATGCTGTGAAAGTGCTACACTCAATATGCCAGCAAATTTGGAAAACTCAGCAGTGGCCACAGGACAGGAAAAGGGCAGTTTTCATTCCAATCCCAAAGAAAGGCAATGCCAAAAAATGCTCAAACTACCGCACAATTGCACTCATCTCACACGCTAGTAAAGTAATGCTCAAAATTCTCCAAGCCAGGCTTAAGCAATATGTGAACCGTGAACTTCCAGATGTTCAAGCTGGTTTTAGAAAAGGCAGAGGAACCAGAGACCAAATTGCCAACATCCACTGGATCATTGAAAACGCAAGAGACTTCCAGAAAAACATCTATTTCTGCTTTCTTGACTATGCCAAAGTCTTTGACTGTGTGGATCACAATAAACTGTGAAAAATTCTGAAAGAGATTGGAGTATCAGACCACCTGACCTGCCTCTTGAGAAACCTATATGCAGGTCAGGAAGCAACAGTTAGAACTGGACATGGAACAGCAGACTGGTTCCAAATAGGAAAAGGAGTATGTTAAGGCTGTATATTGTCACCCTGCTTATCTGCTTAACTTATATGCAGAGTACATCATGAGAAACGCTGGGCTGGAAGAAGCACAAGCTGGAATCAAGACTGCCGGGAGAAATATCAATAACCTCAGATATGCAGATGATACCACCCTTACAGCAGAAAATGAAGAGGAACTAAAAAGCCTCTTGTGAAAGTTAAAGAGGAGAGTGAAAAAGTTGGCTTAAAGCTCAACATTCAGAAAACGAAATCATGGCATCTGGTCCCATCACTTCATGGGAAATAGATGGGGAAACAGTGGAAACAGTATCAGACTTAATTTTGGGGGGCTCCAAAATCACTGCAGATGGTGACTGCAGCCATGAAATTAAAAGACGCTTACTCCTTGGAAGGAAAGTTATGACCAACCTAGATAGCATATTCAAAAGCAGAGACATTACTTTGCCAACAAAGATTCGTCTAGTCAAGGCTATGGTTTTTCCAGTAGTCATGTATGGATGTGAGAGTTGGACTGTGAAGAAAGCTGAGTGCCGAAGAACAGATGCTTTTGAACTGTGGTGTTGGAGAAGACTCCTGAGAGTCCCTTGGACTGCAAGGAGATCCAACCAGTCCATTCTAAAGGAGATCAGTCCTGGGTATTCTTTGGAAGGACTGATGCTAAAGCTGAAACTCCAGTACTTTGGCCACCTCATGCGAAGAGTTGACTCATTGGAAAAGACTCTGATGCTGGGAGGGATTGGGGACAGGAGGAGAAGGGGATGACAGAGGATGAGATGGCTGGATGGCATCACTGACTCGATGGCTGTGAGTCTGAGTGAACTCCAGGAGTTGGTGATGGACAGGGAGGCCTGATGTGCTGCAATTCATGGGGTCGCAAAGAGTCAGACAGGACTGAGTGACTGAACTGAACTGAACTGAAGTAGATAGAAACAATCAGTCATTACAAGATCTAAGGTTTAGTAAACAGGCAATATATTGTCATCATGATGATGATGTTGATAATAATGATAATGATGACAATGATGTGAGAGACGCAGCCTAGAGTATAGAAGGATGGGGCTGATAACATTTGGAAGAATCTTGAGAAGGCTAGCTGTCTAAGGGAAGAAATCTAAACTGAGTCTCCCCTTTAGGAAACTTGGGATGTGTTTTAAAATGATTACCTTTCTTGACAAGCATTTCAGGGCAAACTGGATGAACTACAGACAGACCAGACTTAAGAATAAGTACTAGGAGAACTGTGAGTGTGCTCAAAGAGTAACAAATTTGTCTGAGAATCCATGTATACCATTCCTCATCTTTTTTTTTTTTTTTTTTTTTTTTAAACTCTGCTCTGTCTTGATACTTTTTCTGAGTTATTTTGTTGGTAAGAAGCTGGAATCTCCCTCTTTTTTTCCCTAGTTAAATTATTGTAGTCATTCTTTTAAATGAGAAGATCAATGAAGTGCAAATCAGCCTGTAGATATATTTTTTTCTTGGGTTTTATGACTCATCTCTAGGGGCTTCACAGGTGGCACAGTGGTAAAGAATCTGCCTGCCAATGGAGGAGATACAAAAGACTGAGGAAATGGCAATGCACTCCAGGATTCTTGGCTGGAGAATCCCACGGACAGAGGAGCCTAGCGAGCTACAGTCCATGGGTCTCAAACAGTCCAACACAATTTAGCAACTACACAGCAGATAATCAGCGGCCTTAATTTGAAAGTGATTACAACCAAAGTTCTCACATAACAGTCATGTGGTTATTTGTCTGCTGTTTTAAACATTATATCCCAAGTCTACACATAGATATCACCCTCCGCTTAGGGTTTATTCATACATGTCTCCAGGATTCCTCAACCTTAGGAGCATCAATATGGTAACCATTCTGCCTGAGGATAGCAAAGTTAGAGTCAAAGGGGAGAAATCCTAGCGACAGCATTTCAGGTGCCAAGAGAAACAGATGGAGTTGCAGTTTTGGCTGGGGGTAGAGGAGCTCATTCAGAGTGTCCAAGAAAACATCAGGCAGCATCTTCCACCTGAGCAGTAGCATCAACTTTGTCTGCCAAGATTAGCCTGTTTATCTATAATTGAACTCAGTTCCTCCTGCTGAAATATAAGCCCAATCCTTGTTTTGTCCTAATTACTTAAACAAATGACTCAAGTCCTATAATAGCAGTTAAGCTGCAATACATGCTGGAAGGTTAATAATACATGAATTAATAAAAGATGACACATTTTAAGCAGCAATTTCAGAGCTGAAGATAATGATATTAATAAAAGTGAATAATCAAATGGCCAGTTCCATTTTAAATAGGTATTGTAGGCTGAAGCCCATTAACTGTGCATCAAAGCAAACAGACACGCGCAAATTTATCATAGCAAAGCTGTGCCAAATTTATTTTATTAGCACCTGGTAGGCTTTCTGATTATGAGAGCATATAGTAAGCTCTATGTAAGGGTTTGCTGTTAGGATGGCTATTAATTTTGGCATGAATTAAGTAATAGAATGAGTCGAGTACTTTGGTGTATTATATTTTAAAAAAGAAAAGGAGAGAAGGAAGTAAAACACTGGTTCATCTTCTTGAAGTGAAAGGATGAGAAAGAGCTTGTCCAGTAAGCTTTCGTCACATAGACAGCTTGTAATAATGTGTAAATATGCAATATGCTCTCCCTGAATGTAGCTCCAAAAATAATTCTCCACTGCTGAGACTCTAAGTACGTGGCCCTGAAAAGAAACCTGTTTCTTCAATGTGCTGAGCACAGTCAACAGGAGGAAGGTCAATTTTGATTTGTGACTTTGAGGATCCTGCCAACTGCATTCACAACAAGGCTGGTTTGTTGCATTGTGGGGAGTAATTCCTGGTGACAGACTATTTTCAAGTAGCAATTTATTCATATCCAGTGTCCAGGGTCTCTCATTAAGGAAAGGCACATAGTGGCTCTCAACCTAGGAATTATGCCGATCGGGACATCCTTACTACACTACCTTTTACCCAGCGAGTCAAAGGAAAACTAGTATCATACCTCAAACGCATGACAGGATTTCAAAAAGCAAGTCATTCAGAAGGGAAGAATTGGGAAAATCCTCAGGTCTCCTTCTTTGGGAATATGGCAATGATGCTGCCAATTCTCACAAGGAAGGGACGGTTGAATTCAAAGAGGAAAGACTTCCTTGAATCCCTCTCTGAAACTGATTAGCAGGGTCTTCTCTGTGGATCACAACAAACTGTGGAAAATTCTGAAAGAGATGAGAATATCAGACTACCTTACCTGTCTCCTGAGAAACCTGTACGCAGGTCAAGAAGCAACATTTAGAACTGGATATGGAACAACAGACTGATTCAAAATTGCAGAAGGAGTTCGTTAAGGCTGTATATTGTCACTCTGCTTATTCAACTTATATGCAGAGTACATCATGGGAAATGCCAGGCCGGATGAATCCCAAGAATCAAGATTGCTGGGAGAAATATCAATAACCTCATTTATGCAGATAACACCACTCTAAAAGCAGAAAGCAGAGGAACTAAAGAGCCTCTGCTCTTTAGTGAAAGATGAGGATGAAAGAGGAGAGTGAAAAAACTGGTTTAAAACTCAACATTCAAAAAACTAAGATCATGGCATCCAGTCCCATCACTTCATGGCAAATAGATGAGGAAAAAGTGGAAACAGTGACAGATTTTTCTTTTATTGGGCTTCAAAATATATCAGATTTTCTTTTATTGGGCTTCAAAATCACTGCAGATAGTGACTGCAACCATGAAATTAAAAGTCGCTTGCTCCTTGGTAGAAAAGCTTTGACAAACTTGGATGGTATGTTAAAAAGCAGAGACATCACTTTGCCAGAACAAAGGTCCAAATAATCAAAGACATGGGTTTGCCAGTAGTCATGTGTAGATGTGAGCTGGACCATAAAGAAGTTTGACTGCCAAAGAATTGATGATTTCGAATGGTGGTTCTGGAAAAGATTCTTGAGAGTTCCTTGGACTCCAAGGAGATCAAACCAGTCAATCCTAAAGGAAATCAACCCTGAATATTCATTGGAAGGACTGATGCTGAAGCTGAACTGTAATACTTCGGCCACCTGATTCAAAGAGCCGACTCGTTGGAAAAGACACTGATGCAGGGAAAGATTGAAGGCAGGAGGAGAAGGGGGCAACAGAAGACGAGATGGTTGGATGGCATCACTGACTCAATGAACATGAGTTTGAACAAACTCTGGGAGATATTGGAGGACAGGGAAGCCTGGCATGCTGCAATTTATGGCATTGCAAAGAGTTGGACATGACTTAGCAACTGAACAACAGCAACTCTGAGGAAAAGATCAATTAAATAATTTACCCCAAAATTTAGATGGAAGATAAATTATATTCAAGGGGGAGAGGGAGAAAGGTGAAACTATTTTTTAGGACAGTCAGAGAACAGTGTATGGCAGGGAGGGCAGTGCTATTGTCTAGCTCCTTCCTACCAGTGAGTTAGCAGCCATGAGCTATTTTAAGGTCTCCTTGGCTTTAGAGGCTGGATTAGCCAATCATATTCACCCCAAAGCAATTAACCAGTAATGGAAAGTATGGCGTCTATCCAGCTGGCTGTTCATTCTCAAATTGATTGGACTGTGATCTGACTCAACTAGTCAATTCTGAAAACGAGCTTCACATGGGTGTTTCATACTGGCAAATAGAGCCTGTGTAAAAATCCCCATAGAATAAATAAATGCTAGTTTCAACTGAACAAGCTTTTTAATTTGAAAGTCCCTCTTCCAGATAAATGCTAAATTAACTATATAATTACTTTATTCTGAACTTAGCTGGGGCTACATGTAGGGGTGCTCTAATAATTGCTCAATAGTTGAAAAAGCTATTAATGTTCATAAATAACTTCCACCTACATGCCACCCATGCCAAAAGCTCTTATGCAATGGCTGTATGTCTGGAGGTGGAGGTCAGAATACTTCATGAAGGTTGGTTTGGAAAATGGGCTGGAGAATGGTTCTATTAACCTTTAGTGCTTGTAAAAAACCCTTACCCAGCTCCTGGTTCATGACTGATTATGAATCAATTTGGTTGTGTTAATAGAACTGTTGCCCTTTTCTTCTCATTGCTAAACACTAATAAGTTACAAGAAAGGCAGACTGGAAAAGAGGTGGTTGTTAGCCAGGGTTAAAGATTCAGTGGTAATTGAAGTGAATGGAGAAAAAGAATTTGAGAGGAAAAGGACTAGGCCAAAATATTTGTAAAAGCTAAAGTGTCATGCTAATTTCTCTTTCTTTGGGAAGCTTAGGTTCTCATGTCATATTATTTCCAGGATCATAAAACCTGCTGGATTAAAAGAGAGAGGGAAATCAGGAGCAAAGAAGAAAGGAAGCAAAGAGACAGAGCCAGTACACTGGTAGACCCTGTTTGATAACAGCATATTAGAATGAAGATGCAACTCCATGGATTATGCCACTTGAACAGCCTCCTCATCTAAGCCACATGGGTGAACAACAAGAGATGTTGCATTTAATTGCCAAGAATAGAGGAGAAAACTTGAAATGGCTCAAAGAACACAGCAGCAGAAGGAGGTCATAACATCTGTCTCTCTCTGCAAATGGACCTGACAATATATCAGCATAAAGCTACAATTTTTTTCTTCTCTGCACTCAGGAAAGACTGACAAATAAAACTACCATAAACCTCTAAACCTGGGCGGCAAACAGTTATCTCATTAAGGCAAAGCCCATTAACTTGCCATCCTCATCTGGCTGCACACTGTGCTGTGAATAAATTAAATTCGTTTTCAGAAGCATCCTGGCTGTTGTTGGCTGATATGCAGTTTAACAGTACAAACACCACCGATCATTCATACACCAAAACAATGGGGCAGAAAGGAGGAGGAAAGAGAAAAGGCTACTCTAAAACACTCAGACACTGGTGCAGCTGTAACTGAAAGCCTCATAAACGGTTCTTAAAATGCCATAAAGAGTTGGAACATCAACTCTAAGATCATATTTCTCCAGATCTTCAGGACCAAAACAGACATCAAAGACTTCATGAAATCAACGCATCTGACAAGGTGTGCTTGCCTGGCACCTGGAGTCCATTTCTCCCCTCACTCCTGGAGCCTGCAGAACTGGTCCAAACCAGGAATCCTTTTGACCTCTAGGAGCCAAGGATGAAAAGACCACCTACCCTTGAATAGAGGAGGTCTGGGGTCAACCTTGGGGTGCATTTACCAGCTGGGCTGGAGTCTTCTTATTTCCCACCTCACAAACTGGCCACTAGTCAATACAGTAATCCTTTTGAAATACTGCCTTGAGAATTGGTACCAATTAAGTAACTGAGAAAATGGTTAGAATCAGATAAAATTTTGTAAGATGTCTCACTGGGTAAAACCATTCAGGGCTGATATATGGGTTCTGCATGGCCTGCCTTAAATATTTCTGGAAGTTAATTGAATAAATAAATACATAATTTCTCTAAAACCAAAATCAATTCTCCCTTAATTTTCCTAACTTTTCAGTCATCCCCCTTCTGAGTCATCATCTTTTCCTTTTCTTTGTCTTTTTTTTTCACCAGGTAACAACACCCAGTATATTGCCTTTAAATAGAGCAGGATCTTAGTATGTGTTTAATGAAACAGATGAATGAGAGAATGAATGAATGCTAGTACTTTGTTAAAAAACAAGAAAAAAAAACAGAGGGGACATATGTATACCTGCGTATGATTCATGTTGCTGAGCGACAGAGGCCAATACAATGTTGTAGAGCAATTGTTCTCCCAACAACAACAACAACAAAAAAGGTTAAAAAAAAATTATATTTACCTTCCAAACTCCTTAGCCTGACATTCAGATTGATTTTAACCTAAGGACAGTATCACCTCATGTCTTTAACTTTAATGCTTCCCTAAAAGAATCTTCCATTTCAGGCAGACCCAGAATGCCACACATGCACACCTTGTCCTCTCTATTCCTGTAAAACTCCTCTAGCCATCAGAGATCCTTTTCTATCTCATTCTCCAGGACACTTTCCTACAAATGCCTTCTTTTCTGAACTTCTCCAGTATATATTGTCTCCATTTTCATGTTAAATTTTGACATTTCCTGCTTGGCAACCTGCATAGTATTTTATCTATTATCTTTATCTTTGTATGTTTATCTTTGTATCTTTGTATGTTTATCTTTATCTTTGTATGTTTTCCCCTATTCTCTTCAAATGAACTAATATTTTTATAAATAGAAAAAGATTTCTATTTTAAAAGATTTCCTGTTATCCTCATAGCAATTTGCATTAATGCCCTTCCTATCAGAACTCAGAAATTGGTTTTAAAATGAGTAACTAATCAAGATTGTGCTGAGATTATAACACAGAAATCTTAGAGCATAGGCCCTGGTCTAATTTTGAAATAATTTTCTAAACTGTATGCAGATATTTCTATTTATCAGTGACACCATACATTTTCATGTTCAAGGAATAAAATAAACTGTTTCTGTCTGTGGCTTAGTTTGGCTTGCCCAAAAGTAGATGCTGAGCCTAAGATTTTAATGCAAGTAGTTTCTTTGAGAGGCGATCCCTGAAGCACCAGTAGGATATTGGGCAAGTGACCCAGGAAAGGGAGAGAAGCCTATGCAAGGCTTAATGAGGAGGACATCACTGTGAGACTTGGGGCTTTCTCCCACTGAGAATGTCTAGGATATAATACTGAATATGCCTCAGAGCTGTTTCACCAGGGGTTTAGGAGGCTGGGATATTTATCTATCAACTTCCTTTTGTTCCTCTGCCTTGTGTTTAGCAGCCATTGGCAGGCACGGGAATGGGGAGTGCCAAGGACACCAACAGTGCCTGTTCTACTGTATATCTTAAAGCATAATTACAAGCCTCACCAGAGAAATGCTGTTGACACCAAATACTTTTATATTTTAATCCTAAAGGATATGTCAATGGCATTCTTTGGAGAAGTATGCAAGACAGCAACAATATAGTAAGTATGTCTACTTATAGAAATGGTACCCTGAAAGAAAAGAAAGTGATTCTGTCCTGTGGCACCTCATTCTTTCTTCCAAATTCAAATCTGCCTTTGGTCTTAGCTTGATTTCCCCAGGATCAAAATGTTGAGGAGGCTGATGGAAGCAGGGACAAAGGACGCCCTGGAAAGATGCTGTATAAAAAATAATTGATGCCAGGAGAGCAGAAAACCTGCTGATTTTCTTTGCAAGTTTCAATTGATAGGAAATTAACATTTATAGCATCTTAGGCACAAAAGCTTCAAGCCAGGTGGTAGTTATGTTATCTCTAGACAAGCTTCTATACTCCATTTTTCAAAGGTCTCTGAGATAAAAGAACATGGAACTTTAATTAGCAAGTTGCAAATGACAGAGAATTAAAATTTAACCTTCTATTCATCAATAGTTTAAAGATGAAGCTCCCCTGGGTGGTGCTTAGGAAAGGTGGCTGTCAAGAGAGGGACTGGTAGTTTACACATAGCTCACGAGACTGACAGCACTGATTGAAGCAGGATGCAAGTTTCTGCAAAAGACATACCTAACTTCAGGTCTCTCCAGCAGCACAGAGAGAGAGGCTAATTTACTGTTTTCCCATTTAACCCTTGTCTTCCTAAGAATGCTTTACTTGTTAAGACTTTCTACAGAATTTCCTTATCAGTGACACATTTTCTAAATGCAGGCTACCTCTGATACCAACACACAGATCCCGCTCCATGAGTAATGTAGAGGGTCTGACAGCAACTGAATCTCTCTTTGTTGTTCAAGGGATCCCCCAGATGGAGATGAACAGAGAGAATGGGGGCAGTAAGAAGAGGGTTAAACAGATGAGCTGCAGCAAACAGTGGGGAGGACAGAGACAAAAAAAAAAAAAAATATATATATATATATATATGAAGAGGAATAGGAGGTCAATTAGGAAAGCTGGAGCTGGAGTCTCCTGCTGCCTCTATGCCAAATTATTGGGACCCTGGAATCAGCCCTGTGTCCTCATCTCTGGTCTAGAGGAGACCTCCATATTAGGAGCAGTTATCCTTGTATATATTTCAGATGAAATTAATGGAATCTGGAAAAGCAACATTCTTTCAGTACATATTGAACAGAATTTTACTCTAAGGGAGACTTCAGAAGATACTGAGGAAAGGGGACTTCTCTGGTGGTCCAGTGGCTTAAACTCTGTGATCCCAGTGCAGGGGGCAGGGGTTTCATCCCTGATCGGGTAACTAGATCACACCTGCTGCAACTCAGAGTTCAAATGACTCAACTAAAGATTACACATGCCACAACCAAGACCCAGCACAGCTAAACAAATAAATAGGAGATACAGAAGGCTCAAGGGTTCCAAACACCTTCAGGTGTCCTGAGACATCTCAATTAAAGGCAGAAATGTAAATCTAAATTTGTTTTTTATTTTTTTTTATTTTTTGTCTCCTGAGCTATACACATAGAATATTTTGAAATTTAGTGAAATTTCTAGATAGAAAAAACATATGCACAGAATATTTGCCATCTGATGGTCTTTAGGGAATGTTATAAAGATCTCTGCTTGAGGGGGGACATGGTGAGATTGTATTTACAACTCAATTTGACAGACATCCATGTGCCTATTTTTGCAAAAGTGAGCACAAAATCATTACTGATGCCATGAAGGACAGAGTTGGGCAGAAAAAGTGAGTACAGACCACTGAGATAACAGAGATGACATGCTCCAAATGCTTATACAGGGGGGAATAAAGTACTGCTTGGCCAAAGACATTTGAGAGAAACACCTCAGAATAGGAAAAGTGATTATTTGTCAGATAGACCTGGGTTCTGCTTATTTTTCCCCGGGCATCAACTCCAAATCCTTGTTATCAGCAAAGGACCAGATGAACTCACCTAATGAAAGACATTGGAGGGAGTCTGTGCCCTAGAAGCTGACTCCGCATGGGAGGTCTTCCTTTTTTTACATTTGTCACTTTATTCGAGAGCCTTCAGATGGCAATTTTCTTTAAACAATGTAATCAACTGATTCACTGAACAGTAAGATAAAATATCGTCTTCTTGTTGCTATGGAGGCTTCCCAATGCCTGCCTGACTCTGAACACTTGGAGTAGAATATCTACCCAACTTTCTGATGAAGACACTTTTGTGGCTGTGCTGGACAAAGGTGATATCCTGATTGTCCCATTGTCAGCCACATCTTCCTTTCTTCTCATGGGGATTATGCTCCTTATTGAAATACAACCAATATCTTAGGGATCCATTCCTGAAGGAGGAATCTGATGGGAAAATCAAACTGAGCCGCCCTGGTTTTGTCTCCCAAATTTGTCCTTCCCTTGGTGTTCTCTTCTTTCTAATTTTGTGGATGTTGGCTCCTATTAAATCGTTTGTCCAAGTTTGGACAAGATGACCTTCCTTTGGTTTTATTTAGCACTGTACCATCAGGATTTCAAAGTGCAGAATTTTCATAAGTATTAAGGAAGAGCAAAGGAGAAATGATCTAAGAAAAATAATCTGCACACATAAAATGAAGCTGGTTAGATTTTTGCCAAATTTAGACGACATGCTTGAAAGGCTCTAAACTTTATAAATAGAGGCTCTAAGGCTGTCATCCAAGACAGCACCTAAAATAAGTAGGCAGTGATCTCCCAGAGCAGGTGAAACCAAGTCCAAGAGCCCTGGGTAACTGCCGATAAGGAGACATGCCACAGACTGCAGAGCAAACAAACAAACAAAAGATAGTGTCAAATATGATGTCCAAATGAAAATTCTCAAAAGCTAGCAGACATACATGTACACAAGCAGTGATATACATTCAAATTGCTGCCCGCACAGAGCATCCATGTATAGTCTACTTCAAGGTCATTGTGGGCACAAACATTTATTTAAACAACGATTAGTGATTTTCTTGAACAATGCTGGCCAGCCCAGCCAGTACCAGAAATGTAAAAGTATTTGCATGTAAAGGAACACACACACTTTTCATGCTCCCATAGTTAACTCCGATCTCAAAAACCATGTGCAATTTCATTTTTTGAAACAGCCTATATTGTCACCCTGTTTATTTAACTTATATGCAGAGTACATCATGAGAAACGCTGGACTGGAAGAAGCACAAGCTGGAATCAAGATTGCTGGGAGAAATATCAATAACCTCAGATATGCAGATGACACCATCCTTATGGCAGAAAGTAAAGAGGAACTCAAAAGCCTCTTGATGAAAGTGAAAGAGGAGAGTGAAAAACTTGGCTTAAAGCTCAACATTCAGAAAATGAAGATCATGGCATTGGGTCCCACCACTTCATGGGAAATAGATGGGGAAACAGTGGAAACAGTGTCAGACTTTATTTTTCTGGGCTCCAAAATCACTACAGATGGTGACTGCAGCCATGAAATTAAAAGACGCTTACTCCTTGGAAGGAAAGTTATGACCAACCTAGATAGCATATTCAAAAGCAGAGACATTACTTTGCCAACAAAGGTTCATCTAGTCAAGGCTATGGTTTTTCCAGTGGTCATGTATGGATGTGAGAATTGGACTGTGAAGAAGGCTGAGTGCCGAAGAATTGATGCTTTTGAAGTGTGGTGTTGGAGAAGACTCTTGAGAGTCCCTTGGACTGCAAGGAGATCCAACCAGTCCATTCTGAAGGAGATCAGCCCTGGGATTTCTTTGGAAGGAATGATGCTAAAGCTGGAACTCCAGTACTTTGGCCACCTCATGAGAAGACTTGACTCATTGGAAAAGACTCTGTTGCTGGGAGGGATTGGGGGCAGGAGGAGAAGGGGACGACAGAGGATGAGATGGCTGGATGGCATCACTGACTTGATGGACGTGAGTCTCAGTGAACTCTGGGAGTTGGTGATGGACAAGGAGGCCTGGCGTGCTGCGATTCATGGGGTCACAAAGAGTCGGACACGACTGAGCAACTGATCTGATCTGATCTGATCTGATCAATATTCTTAGGCTTCCCTGGTGGCTCAGTGGTAAAGTATCTGCTGGCCAATGCAGGAGACACAAGTTCAGTCCCGGGGGGAAGGAAGTTCCCCTGGAGAAGGAAATGGCAACCCATTCCATTATTGTTGCCTGGGAAATCCCATGGACAGAAGGAGCTTGATGGGCTACAGTTCATGGGGTCACAAAGAGTTTGACATGACTTAGCAACTAAACAACAAAGACAATCAATATTCTTATGCCAAAGAACTGATGCAAGTGTCGCCAACTCGTGACTGGATGTTTCGCAACTCTGCTGACTATTTCCTATTTTCTTTTCTGTACCATGTGGGAACTATTCTCCTAGATAATTTTATTCTTTCATAAGCATGTCCCCTCAACCAGCCACTCACCCAAAGTTTATCCATTTGGTTTTGCTTCTGTTGTATGACATAAGCATAGACAGATGTGGGCTCAAATTCTGGCTCAGTGGCTCATTAGGACTATTTTGGGTAGATTTTTAAACTTTCTCAGTATCTTTGCCTCATCTGTAAAATGGGGGTAATAAGTATCATATACCTCTGTTTTGAGAAATAAATGAGTTACTTACATTTAATAGAGAATCCATCATATCACCCAGCATGTAGCAGGTGCTAGATATATTTCTTCAATGAAACACAAATGCTGTTTCTGCACAGAGTTGTATAATCTCAGACTCTAAGGACAGGAGAATAAGTTCATATGTAGGAAATGTTTATCTCAGTCACTCAGAGAGGCACATCCATTGAATTGCCCAGAGTCATTCAGCTGGTCTCTAGTTTCTAGATTCCGGATTCATCATGTTTCCTGATTCACTCTACGTGCTGATGTTGACAATGAGAAAATTCAGTTCTAATACACAAGGCTTGGTTTGATTATGCGTCCTTCATAGGCTTTATCCAAACAATGATCATGACTTTTAGGCTTCTATGTTTCCATATTCCAAATACCTAAATCTGCACATGTTATTTCGATTTGACAAGAGAAAAATATCTTTATTGGCATGGGTATAGACTTCCAAGGCATCTGCTCAATCACAGATAAGAACACCTCATAATACCAGCACTCTTTTGAAAGCTAGAAACAGATCACCATGCATACTGGGTTAGATAATTACTCTCCCAGATTCATGTCTACTCCGAACCTCAGAATGTGGTTCTGAGTGGTTCAAAAATAGGGTGTTTGCAGATGTAAATCATTAAATAAAGATGACATCACATTGGATTGTTGTTCAGTTGCCCAGTCGCGTCCAACTCTTTGCAACCCCATGGACTGCAGCATGCCAGGCCTCCCTGTCCCTCACCATCTCCCAGAGTTTGCCCAAGTTCATGTCCATTGCATTGGTGATGCCGTCCAGCCATCTCATCCTCTGACATCTACTTCTCCTTCTGCCCTTGATCTTTCCCAGAATCAGGGGAAATGCTGGATTAGGGTGAGCCTAAAACCATGACTGGTGTCCTTATAAGAAGACCATGGGAAGACATCCCTGGTGGCTCAGAGGGTAAAGAATCTGCCTGCAATGCAGAGACCTGGTTTCGATCCCTGGGTTGGGAAAATGCCCTGCAGGAGGGCATGGCAACTCACTCCAGTATTCTTGCCTGGAGAATCCCCATGGACAGAGGAGCCTGGCAGGCTACAGTCCATGGGGTCGCAGAGTCGGACACAACTGAGCAACTAAGCACAGCACATGTAAAGACATAGAGATACACACAAAAGGAAGACATTTATGAGATGATGGACTCAGAGATTAGAGTGATATATCTACAAGCCAAGGAATATCAGAATATAGGAGAAGGATATGGAACAGATTCTCCCTCAGAACCTTCAGAAGGAACCAATCCTGCACACAACTTGACTTCAGATTTCTAGCTTCCAGGACAGAAAAGAATAAATTTCTATTGTTTTAAGCCACCCATGTGTGCATGCTCAGTCATTTCAGTTGTGTCCAACTCCTTGCCACCCCATGGACTGTAAACCACCAGACTCCTCTGTCCATGGGATTCTCCAGGCAATAATACTAGAGTGGGTTGCCATGCCCTCCTCCAGGGAATGTTCCCAACCCAGGGATTGAACCTGCATCTCCTGCATTTCAGGTGGATTCTTCACCTCTGAGTCACTGGGGGAAGCCCCCTTTAAGCCATCCAGTTTGTGGTAATTTGTTACAGCAACCCTAGGAGTCTAATCCATGAAGTCTTTCTTTTTTCCTTATTATTCTATGACTTGACTCTCTTTTCCCAATATCAACAGCCTAAACCACCATTTTCTCAGTTTGAACATGACTGAAAACTACAAGTGACATGAAATAAGGAAGCCTAGTCCAGCTCTCCCAGAAGGACAATGAAATCAAATGTCAGGCAGAAGTTAAGGGGCACGCCTTAACCATAAAGGCAATGGCTGAACAGCACTGGAGAGTCCAAAATCAGAACAGAAAAGAAACAACTCTGATGGAAAGAGGAAACGGAAGGAGAAAAGTTAGGTGGAGACCTGCATGGATTAAAGTGCAGGAATACAGACTCCAGAAAATAAATCTAAGTACAAAAGGGCGCAATCCTGCCTTACGAGAGTTCATGCATTCTGAAAAGAAACAATGCCTGTCTTAAAATATCTGTTCATATTTTGAGAGTATTTGTTTCTAGCAGATTCTCAAAAACCATTTTGAATCATTATCAATCTTATAATAAGCTCACAAGGGGAATCTCAGGAACTATATTGCCTCTACTACAGTTTCAAATATAACAGTGCAGGTCCTGAGAGAAAGAGAAACATATAAAGTTACTGTTCTGTATCATCATTTTAAAATAATACATGTGAAAATGTGTCGCAAACTGTAAAAAGATTTAAAATATGAGATATTACTACTGCTACTGCCCAGTCTTTTACTCCTAGGTAACTAGGCAGCTAGGTACATGGGGTCTAGAGTCAGGGAAATAGAGACTCAACTCCTACTGTTCACTTATTAAGCTATGTAGTGTGACATAAATAGAATTGATAAGTGCTGAGGGAGAGTGACTCAATTTTCTATGGGATGGTAGGGTAGGCTTCATAATGAAAGTGATATTTGAGCAGAGATCTGAAAGAAGTACTGGATTTATCCCTGTAGTTGGACAATAAACAGTTGTTTATTGTCCTCAATAACCCTAGAATTCTCCTGGCATCCCAGGTTCTGTTTAGTTTTGTGGAAGCTGTCTGATTCTTTTTATGATCTCTGTACATAATTACCTAGCAAACAAAAATTTAGATAGCCATTAAAACCTATTGTTTCAAAAGAATCTATGTGTTTCTCAGTATTAAATACAGTGATATGCAATAGTGGGCTTCCCTGATAGCTCAGTTGGTGAAGAATGTGCCTGCAAAGGAGGAGACCCCGGTTCAATTCCTGGGTTGGGAAGATCCACTGGAGAAGGGATAGGCTACCCACTCCAGTATTCTTGGGCTTCCCTTGTGGCTCAGCTGGTAAAAAAACCTGTCTGAAATGTGGGAGACCTGGGTTCTATCCTTGGTTGGGAAGATCCCCTGGAGAAGGGAAAGCCTACTTCAGCATTCTGGCCTGGAGAATTCCATGGACTGTATAGTCCATGGAGTCTCAAAGAGTCAGACACAACCGAGCAACTTTCACTTTCATGCAATAAATTATTTTTTTCTAAAGGAGAGAAATTCAGGATGAAAAAATTCTTCTAAGGATAAATGAAACATAAAATGGCCATTCATGTTAAAATAAAGAGTTCTCAAAAATGGCAGTTATCCATCTTATTAAGTAAGATCATTTTTTTATTGTTTTGGAAAAGTGGATGGTATATTGTATGCTCAGTTACTCAGTCGGCCTGAATCTTTGTGACCTCATGAACTGTACCCCGTAAGGTTCCTCTGTCCATGGGATTTCCTGGGCAAGAATACTGGAGTGGGTTGCCATTTCCTCCTCCAGGGAATCTTCCCAAACCAGAGATCCGACCCATGTCTCTTGCATCTCCTGTATTGGCAGGCAGATTCTTTACCACTGTACCACCTGGGAAGCCCAGGTGGCTTACATTTTATTAAAAAAGATTACTTTTCTATTGTCTGAGAAAAGTGGATGGTGTACTATGAGAACACATTAGCATTAATGATGAAATGTGCATACCCAGCAACACAAATCAATAAGACACAAAAACTTTCTGCAAAAATGAATTTGGAGAATGCTTTTGCCATTTCAGAAGCATAAAAGTAAGTAAAACCCATATAAATAATTGAAATATATAATTCAATTTCATTGGATAATCAACTTAAGGGCCTACTGACATCAGTATAGCCTGGTATCTATCCTTGTCTACTCATCAGACAGTCATTAGAAACTGTATGGTATGACACTCTGAGAACATTAGGCTTTTTTAAATGACAGGAAAATTAAATGCAACCATCACAATAGCCTACTAATAATAGAGGGAGATATTTGTACATGTAAGTGACAGTAGTGGATGTAATCAGCTATCTACATGAAGCTCACGCACTTGGGAGATGGCAAGTCACTCAGAGAAGCCGACACTAGGGCTTAGTCTTGGTCAAGGGAGTGCCCCATCTCCGCTCAGATAACAGGAACCCAGGAACCCAGGAGTGTGCCTTCTCTGGTATAACTTATTCCTGGGGAATTTGTATTTGTCCCTGGGTATAATATAGGCAGGACATTGATAACCCAAGCTGACTGCATTCAAGTTAATTTTGGTCCCAGAAAAGTATGAAAATTTTCAAAATGGTGCCCTTTAAAAAATAAGTCACATAAATTCCTTTTACTTATCTTTGTTTCAGAACTTTCTCATGGGACTAGGTCTCTTAGGAGGCACGTGAAAACTCATGATATAACAGATTACCCCCTGAGACATGGCAAAGTTAGGAAAGGAGATGCAAGAAGACTGTGTCTTCCCCATCCTCTGTGGACCATTGTGTTTCAGCTCATTCTCCCACCCGCCCATAATGTTCCGTAGTTCTAAGAAAGAAAGTAGTTCATAAATCACAGAAATATAGGGCTCCTTGTATATGGATGCAAAGAAAGGCTAATATAGCTAGATGAGTGGAAAGAACCAACAGAAGCAGCAAATTTAACTTGGGAAAAAAATCAGTCATCATTACACATGCAATGTGTTTGAGAAACAACAACAATTTAAAAGGGAGAGAACAAATGTGAATTGTCACTGGAATGATGTTTAATCACATAAATTGCTTCTCCTCCCTCACCCTGTTCTACATAACATTCATGGTGGTAAATATGAGTTTGGTCAGAGGTGAGTGAGTAGAGGGGTGAGTGTCATATTTTTAAAAACAGATTCAGTTATGATCCAAGTAGATGAAACTTTAAGGATTTAATCTTTAAAGAACTGAATATAGAAGGATAAAAGATTTGGTGAACAGCTCAAGAACCTTAAATGAAAATTATAGGTTAGAAACTGAAACTATAAAGTTGAAAATAAAACCAAAAGTAATAAAAACATAATTTTGGTAGTAAGAGAGAAGGAGAAATATGACCAAGATGAATAATACACTTAAACAGTCATTTTACCTTGAAGAGCAAAATTTTTCAGTGACAAAGAAAGTTGGACCAAATATAAGGAGGTCTAAAAATTTTCATTTAGTAAATATTAACTAACTGGGCTTCCCCGGTGGCTAAGATGGTAAAGAATCTGCCTGCAATGCAAGAGACCTGGGTTCAATCTCTGGATCAGGAACATCCCCTGGAGAAGGAAATGTTAATTGAATGCCAGTCTTGTGCCAGGCACTGAGCTAATTGCTGGAAATGCAGGTCAAGAAGCAACAGTTAGAAATGGATATTAAACAATGCACTGGTTCCAAATTGGGAAAGGAGTACGTCAAGGCTGTATATTGTCACCCTGCTTATTTGACTTATATGCAGAGTACATCATGTGAAATGCCAGCTAGATGAAGCACAAGCTGGAATCAAGATTGCCTGAAGAAATACCAATAACCTCAGACATGCAGATGACACCACCCTTATGGCAGAAAGTGAAGAGGAACTAAAAAGCCTCTTGATGAGAGTGAAAGAAGAAACTGAAAAAGCTGGCTTAAAGTTCAACATTCAAAAAACTAAGATCATGGCATCTGGTCCCATCACTTCATGGCAAATAGATGGGGAAACAGTGAGAGACTTTGTTTTGGAGGGCTCCAAAATCACTGCAGATGGTGACTGCAGCCATGAAATTAAAAGATGCTTGCTGCCTGGAAGAAAAGCTATGACCAATCTAGACAACATATTAAAAAGCAGAGACATTACTTTGCCGACAAAGGTCCCTCTAGTCAAGGCTATGGTTTTTCTAGCTGTCATGTATGGATGTCAGAGTGGGACTATAAAGAAAGCTGAGTGCCAAAGAATTGATGCTTTTGAACTGTGGTGTTGGAGAAGACTCTTGAGAGTCCCTTGGACTGCAAGGAGATCTAATCAGTCCATCCTAAAGGAAATCAGTCCTGAATATTCATTGGAAGGACTGATGCTGAAGCTGAAACTCTAATAATTTGGCCACCTGATGCAAAGAGAGGACTCATTGGAAAAGACCCTGATGCTGGGAAAGATTGAATGTGGGAGGAGAAAGGGATGACAGAGGATGAGATGGTTGGATGGCATCATCAACTTGATGGACATGAGTTTGAGCAAGCTCCGGGAGTTGGTGATGGACAGGAAAGCCTGGCGCACTGGAGTCCATGGGATCGCAGAGTCAGACAAGACTGAGCAACTGAACTGAAATGGCAGTCAAAACAGTGGATTTAAAGCAAATGGACATTCCCTTCTCCAGGGGATCTTCCCCATCCAGGGTTAGAACCTGAGTCTCCTGCATTGCAGGCAGATCCTTTACCATCTGAGCTAGCATTACAATATGCAAAATAGATAGACAGTGGAAATTCAATATTTGATATGGATCTTCCTGACTCAGCAATCGAACCGAGGTCTCCAGCATTGCAGGCAGATTGTTTACCAATTGAGCTATCAGGGAAGCCCCCAATGTATGATGCAGGGAACCCAAAGCCAGTGCTCTGTGACAACCTATAAGGGTGGGATGGGGAGGGAGGTGAGAGGGGGATTCAAGAGGGAGAGGACATATGTATACCCAATGCCAATTCATGTTGATGTGTGGCAAAAACCATCACAATATTGTAAAGTAATTACCCCCTAGTTACCTATCTGTCTACCTACCTACCTACTTCTATAGCAATAAAGCAAATGGCCAGAGCCAAGGGCTGGGTCATTTCAGAGTAACACTGAACTCCCCTGGAAATCAGTATGCTTTTCTCTGCACTGTGAGGCCAGAGAAAGCTAAAGCTGGAAGAATTGGCTAAAGTGAAAACCCAGGGTTCTGAGGAAGAATGTTCAAAGGCATCTACATAAATTGCACTTATTTCAAGAACTATACACACATTTAACAGGGAAAGTACCTTATCTGACCCTGTAAGGTAATTTACATGGAAACATTGAATGGTATTATGCAGACACATGCAACGTATGACCACATTTTAGTATTCACATAAGGTATATTTATATTTGCTCAGAGTTTCTGTCCTACAACTTATTTCCTTATTAAAAAAAAATCTTTTTTGTAGACATTTCCAAAGAGTATTGGTTGATTTTTCTTCTTGCTTTCTTAACTAATTTTTCTTAAGAAGAAATTTTCCCTTAAAGGCCAAGTACTTTTTCAAATGATTAAATAGAAAAATAGTAAAGTTATTGATTTAATGTTCTCTTCTCTTTCTGAGTATCTTCACTTAGGTTCAAAGCTATGGAGAAAATATGCCTTAAGAAGACAAATGACAAAAATACATTTGCAGCCACTTTCATGTTTGAATAGGTTAGGAGGACTTTGTGTCTGGATTCTTCCAAATGTAAATGACATTCAGACTAGACAAAAGGGAAAAAATAGTCTCCAGGATTTCAGAAATGCTATAAAAATTTACCCAGATCAATGTGGCAGAGTAGTTTGCTTAAAAGCCCTTCAAGTACATTCCAGTGCTATAAATGGAGGGGGGAAATCAATCAAAACAACCTGGGACCAGATAATAATGCCATGATGAATAAATACTGTTAAGTTCATCTTGATCATGATAATTTTCAAAGAATGGTAAATTCTTGAATGAATGGAGCATGTCCAATTAGCATCACACGACTCAAGTCCTTTTAGCACACAAATGTCAAGTTAATATTTCTAAAATACCACATCTGTAAGGTTAATAACAAAATTTCATAGCCCCTGGCTTCAAGACTGCCAATTGGTTAGGTGGCTTTATCTCGTACTGCTTCCTAACACATTCCACTGCATTCCATCAGAGACTCCCCAACACAAGTTCTCAGTCTACCATTAAGTTCTTTCTCTGCCGGCATCTTCAGTCATCACTCTCAGTCTACCTGTCAGATCCTGATCACTTCCCAGCAATTTCTTTTTTAAAATTAACTTATATTAGAGTATAGTTCAGAGAAGGCAATGGCACCCTACTCCAGTACTCTTGCCTGGAAAATCCCATGGATAGAGGAGCCTGGAAGTCTGTGTCCATGGGGTCGCTGAGGGTTGGACATGACTGAGCGACTTCACTTTCACTTTTCACTCTCATGTACTGGAGAAGGAAATGGTAACCCACTCCAGTGTTCTTGCCTGGAGAATCCCAGGGACGGGGGAGCCTGGTGGGCTGCCGTCTATGGGGATGCACAGAGTTGGACACGACTGAAGTGACTTAGCAGCAGCAGCAGAGTATAGTTGCTGTACAATGTTGTGTTAGTTTCTCCTGTACAGCAAAATGAATCAGCCAAACATGTACATATATCCTCTCCCTTTTGGATTTCCTTAACCATTCAGGTCACCACAGTGCATTAAGTAGAGTTCTCTATATACTATGTTCTCATTACTTATCTCATATACACTATTTTTAAAATTTTATTTTATTGAAGTATGGTTGATTTATAATGCTATGCAAGTCTCTTGTGTACAGCAAAGTGACTCAGCTATATATATATTCTTTCTGTTTGTTTTTCAAATTTCTACCATGTTGTGTTGGTTTTCACCATACAGCAATGCACATCAGCCACAATTATACATGCATTTATGCAATTATACATGCATACATACATGTCCTCCCTCCCTCCCCTCCCTCCCCTCCCCTCCCCTCCCCTCATCCCTTCCCTCCAGATGATCACAGAGCTCCAGACTGGACTCCCTGTGCTACACAGCAACTTTTCACCAGCTATCCATCTTACACCTGATTGTGTATATATATATTGATGCTACTTTCTCCATTCATCCCATTTTTTTCCCTCTAGAACAAAAAATTTCAGTATGTATGGAAACACAAAAGACCGTAAAAAGCCAAAGCAATCTTGAGAAAGAAAAACAGAGCTGGAGGAATCAACCTTCCTGACTTCAGACTATACTACAAAGCTACAGTCATCAATACAGTATGGAACTGGCACAAAAACAGAAATATGAACCAATGAACAAGATGGAATGCCCAGAGATAATGCCCATGCACCTGTGGGCACCTTATACCATGGAGAAATGACAGCCTGTTCAATAAGTGGTGCTGGGAAAACTGGACAGCTACATGCAAAAGAATAAAACTAAGACACTTCCTAACACCATACACACACACACACACGCACACAAAACCACTCAAAATGGATTAAAGACTTAAATTTACAGCCAGAAAACTATAAAGCTCTTAGAGGAAAACATAGGCAGTATACACTTTGACATACATCACAATAAGATCTTCTTTGATCTACCTTCTGGAGTACTGGAAATAAAAATAAATATAAACAAATGTGACCTGATTAAGCTTAAAAGCTTTTGCACAGCAAAAGAAACAATAAACAAGATTAAAAGACAACCCTCAGAATGGGAGAAAATAATTGCAAGTGAAACAATTGACAAAGGATTAATCTTCAGAATATATAAGCAGCTCATTCAGCTCAATATTAGGAAAACAAACAGACTAATCAAAAAATGGGCAGAAGACCTAAAAATACATTTCTTCAAAGAAGACATGAAGATGGCCAATAAACATGTGAAAAGATAAACTACTGGTATTATGTATAAAATAGATAACCAAGCAACTTCTTTTGTGCCCAATTTAAGGCTTACCTCCAAGTATACAATCAAGTAAGTGACAAGTATTGACTGAGCATCTATTCTGTGCCTATCATCAGGCTACAGTGTCATGGAAGAGAAAGGAAGGAAGAATGATTAGATACAACAACACAAATCTTTGCAAAGTGCTAATGTTAAAGGTCAAGATGTAGCTTTAAGAAACAATCCCAGTTCAAGCTCATATAACAAAGAGCTTAACTATGCAGTGCAGAGAGAAAAGCAACTACAGTTTAGAAGACTTAATTAGCCTCTATTTCCCAACAAAGATATGTATAGATAACCTCTTCATGGATCACAGCCTTGTAATGGTGAAGGGGCTTGCAGGGACACCCAAGATGGATGGATCATGGAGAAAGCAAAGGAGTTCCAGAAAAACATCTATTTCTGCCTCACTGACTATGCTAAAGCCTTTGATTGTGTAGATCACACTAAACTGTGGGAAATTCTTAAAGAGATGGGAATACTAGACCACTTTACCTGTTTCCTGAGAAACTTGTATGCAGGTCAAGAAGCAACAGTTAGAACCAGACATGGAAAAACAGATTGGCTCCAAATTGGAAAAGGAGTATGATAAGGCTTTCTATTGTCACCGTGCTTATTTAATTTATATGAAGAGTCACCAACTTCATGGAAATGAGTTTGAGCAAGCTCCAGGAGTTGGTGATGGACAGGAAAGCCTGGCGTGCTGCAGTCCATGGACTCACAGAGTCAGGCACGATTGAGCGACTGAACTGAACTGAACATCATGTGAAATGCTGGGCTGGATGAATCACAAGCTGGAATCAAGATTGCTGGGAGAAATATCAAAAACCTCAGATATGTAGATGCTGCTAAGTCAGTTCAGTCATGTCTGACTCTGTGCAACCCCATAGATGGCAGCCCACCGGGCTCCCCCATCCCTGGGATTCTCCAGGCAAGAACACTGGAGTGGGTTGCCATTTCCTTCTCCTATGCATGAAAGTGAAAAGTGAAAGTGAAGTCGCTCAGTCGTGTCCGACTCTTAGCGACCCCATGGACTGTAGCCCACCAGGCTCCTCCGTCTATGGGATTTTCCAGGCAAGAGTACTGGAGTGGGGTGCCATTGCCTTCTCCTAGATAATGTAGATGATACCACTCTAATGGCAGAAAATGAAGAGGAACTAAAGTGTCTCTTGGTGAAGTTGAAAGAGGAGAGTGAAAAAGCTGGCTTAAAACTCAACATTCAGAAAACTAAGATCATAGCATCTGGTCCTATCACTTCATGGCAAACAGAAGCGGAAAAAGTGGAAACAGTGGTAGATTTTATTTTCTTGGACTCCAAAATCACTGCAGACTGTGACTACAGCCATGAAATTAAAAGATGCTTGCTCCTTGGAAGAAAAGCTCTGATAAACCTAGACAGTATATTAAAACACAGACACATCACTTGGCTGACAAAGGTCTGTCAAATCAACACCTTGATCATGGACTTCTCAGCCTCCAGAACTATGTTGCTCTGAGTCACCCAGTCTACAATATTTTATGATAGCATCCCTAATGGACTAAGACAGATTCATCATTATTTTTTTTTTTAACTTGAAGAAACTTTGGAGTGAGGACTATGAAATCCCAGTATGGAAATTCCAGGCTTTATTTCAACTCATCAACACCTGGACCAAAGTACCTTCTGGCCCATGGAAAAAAACAAGCAATTGATGCATGCTTCTACCTTAGTGCCATTGTACTCTGGGTAACCAAGAAAACAAACGTGTTTCCACACAAATAATTCCACCTAGTGAGTTCTCATGACTCTGCAAGAATTGAAAGATTCATTGCTATATTTATGAAAAATGTATAAAATAAAATGTTTATAATGTATTTATAAAATTGTACATGCTTATGTATTTATAAAGTATATATTTTAAGTACTTGTAATATTTCATTTAAAATCTCTGATAATTAGATTTTATGTATTATTAGCACATGGCTTACAGTCTGTATCTGGAAGTAATTTGCAACTCATTTATGAGTGTGTCCTTTGATTGTTTAGGTATTGTCAAGTTTTTCCCTTATTGCTGTTGTCATTGCCAAAATATTTTGTCTTTGATCAAAATAATTATAATAAGTTCTGGGTTTCACTTTTGGTATATGATTGATTTTTTAAATATTTTAATCAGCAAATACATTCAAAATATTCTCAGTAGTATAAAATCTTTGTCTTCTAACAACTGACTTGTTATTTTCTGAAAGGACCAAAAGTTATCTGGACTACATCTGAGATTGAAATGGATAATCTAATTAAGTTTGATGTATACTATATTCGTTTATTAGTAAATAAACTAAAGAAAAATATTTCTTCCAGATATTGAAACAGACTTTGCCATAAATTGACTCAACAGACAAAACCAGAAAGAATATATAAGTGTGTTATGCATTGAGAATGAAGAGATTAGGATTCTGTTAGAGAAGCCTGGAGGACCAGTGTAACACATGACTGAAATAATTTCCTTTTTTTTCTATATCCTACAAAAGATCAAGAAGTTATCACTCCTGCCTCAAAAATCTGTAAAAGAGAAGGAGGAATAATGTGATTTTTTAAAAGTAATAACTCTCCACTAAATCACTGAAATCTGTTTCACATATATTTGAGGATTTTAGTTTTTTCTCCTCCATAAAATGTGCAACAAAAAAACCATGGTGGTTTCTTTCTTTCTAAGACACTACACTGGGGCTTCCCAGGTGACTCAGCAATAAAGAATCTGCCTGCAGGTTTGATCCCTGGGTCAGGAAGATTCCCTGGAGAAGAAAATGGCAACCCACTCCAGTATTCTTGCTTGGGAAATCCCATGGACAGAGAAGCCTAGTGGGCTACAGTCCATGGGGTCACAAAAGAGTGGAATATGACTTAGTGACTAAACAACAAAAAAGGCACTAGACTACAGAAGCATTTTTCATGACTGCCTCACTTGCTAACCTACACAGATATTTATATTTTTATCCTGTTTTTTTTTTACAGTATTTCAGAGGTATCTGATCATCTTTTAAATGATTAAGTGATAAGACAAAACTAATACAATTTTGTAAAGTTTAAAAATAAAATAAAATCTAAAAAAAAAATATATATATATATATAAAGACAATCGAGAGAGAAAAAGGGATGGTGACACCAGTCACAGCAGTTGCTTACATGTGAGAGAATGAAGCAGTGTCTTCTGTACCCAAATGATGGCAGCTGACCAACTCAGGGTTGTGGTTAGAACCCAGTAGGGTTCACATCAATACCCAGTTAGGCTGACACCAACATGTCTGCATCCTATTCCCATCACAGGGACAACTCTTGAGAAAATGAATTGTGATAATTTAATCTCCCATATTTCTGTTTTCTGTTAACAGAATCAATTTTAAGTTATGTATTAAATCCACTGAAGACGTAGGTGCTCCACTTGAAGACGTTTGTTGCATTTGCAGTCCTTAGAAACTCCCAGGAGCCTGAGATCTTCAGGGTCACATGTGGTAACTCTAGGCAGTAGATGCCACAGTCCTGCAGGGGACATGTCCAGTTACAGGAATCATCGTATTAGGAATGCCCAAAGCTTTGATGTCCACATCAGGTATGTATGTAGAGTTGCCCCTAGCAAGAGCCAGTTCATGAGGCCAGGGTCATTTTATCATAAGCAATTCTGCCTAAAAATCTGGTTGACATTTTACCCTGATCAGGTTACCAGTGGAACAAAGCTAGCAAGTTAACCACAGGTCAGATCCTGACACAGCAAGGGAAGTGAGTTAACTGCAGTAATGCAGTTTTGAACATATTTGCAACACCTGTGAGACAATTCAGTGGTGATGGCATGTTGGTAGCTGGCCAGTCCTGGAACTCAGATGAAAGCTCTTGACTGGAAATATAAATTGGGGACCTACTTGTATATAGGTAATGTTCAACAGTCTCATCTAGAGTGAGAATACAGAGTGAGGAGCGAAGAGGGATCCAGGACAAAGCCTAAATCTAACACTTAGGAAAGGTTGTGACATTGAATATGCTATTTGTTTAGTTACTAAGTTGTGTCCAACTCTTTGCAACCCCATGGACTGCAGCCCGTCAGGCTTCTCTGTCCTTGGGATTTCTCAGCAAGAATACTGGAGTGGGTAGCCATCTCCTCCTCAAGGGAATCTTTCCAACCCAGGGATTGAACCTGTGTCTCCTGCATTGACAAGCGGATCCTTTACCACTAAGCCACCAGGGAAGCCCTTTGAATATGTTAGCAAAACCTTATATGACATGAGTTTTCAGCTTGGATTTAATATTTCTTGATTAAAGTAAGAATATTTAAAAGTAACATTTCCTGAATAAAATGTTAAGGGTTTTTCCCCATATTTTCTAAAATTCATAGACTGTATATCCCTATCATTTTTCCTTTTGTAGAGTTTTCAGCTGCTATCCTTACATCTCAAGAAAGAACTTATATCCCAAGCACATTCTTTAGGCAGTATACATTTCCTGAATTTGACATTGCATTTATGTGTCATATCTATAAGAGTTTTATATACATAATTATATATCTATCTATAGTTTGGTAATATATACATATACTTGCCAAATAAAATCAGGTGGCAGAGAAGGGCTGAGGAATAATGGCTCAATAAGTAGGAGGAAAATCGATGAAAGTTCCATGTAGCAGAAGCCTATAGAATAAAGGGTCCTCTTAAATAAACACGATGTGCTCAACTTTGTGAAGTGATGTTGAGATGCTGATTTTAAAAGTTATTGGTGAATTAGAATGGACATTTTTAATAGAATGGTGAGGACATCAGCCAGACTGATTTGAGGGGAAAAAAACAGAGAGTCAAAGTCAGGAAACAGCATGTGCGTAGAACTCTGAGCTAAGCTGTCTTTGAGGAAAGTTTATATATTGCGCATCTTAAAACCAATTGTTCAAAACAACTGTGGTTTCACTTAAACACCAATCCCACCTCAAAAAAAAATTTGTCATATTGTACTTGATTCTGCTGCTACTAGGAGATTCACATTTCTGGTCTTTGTTCTAGCTAGCTTTCTATCTCAAATATATATTTGCAGCATTTTATGCTTCTTTCCAGAGCTTGCTATCTGGATGCAGACTACGTATTTTCCCCAGAATTAAAGTACCATAACTCAAGGCTTATATTCCTGACCATGACAGGTGTCTCTACTGCTGGTGCACTCTTGGTGCCAAGCTTCTCTGAATTGTGCATTGGCATTAACCACTCTCAGCTCTGATTTTCCCTGGGCTTCCTTCTTTCCCACCCATCATAGCATTCACTTTCAGAGTAACCTTCCTCTTTGGATACTTGTCCTGTCAAAGAGAATTAGACTTCCTAAATCCTTGGGAACTCAACAAAATCAGTGACAACACTTTAATATAAATGTTTTATTAGCAGTTATGCTATAGGCTTTGCTCTAAACAACATGCTAAAAATAGAGGTAAAACCATGAAATTTTTTATAAAGCATGGGTAAAATCATATTTATTTCCAGTCTCTACTTTCAAAAATTTTTCCTTTAGCCTTGCTGGCCATTTTTCTAGCTCAGTACCCAGAAGTTGCTTCCAGTTCTAGATTTATGTCTTATATTTTGGGGAATTTTCAACCATAATCTTTGAAAGCACTATTTCTCTTTCATTCTCTATATTTCCTCCTTTCTGAATTTGCAGCACATGTATGGTGGACTTTCTAAATCTGTGTCTCCTAAGTCTCCTTTCACATTTTCTTTTCTATATCTTTGGGCTATGTTCTTCTAGTTCATTAGCCTCTTCTCACAACTGTTTCCAGTCTACTATTCAATGCATATAACTGCATTCCTTTTTATTTCAATAACTGTTTTACTAAGCTCTAAGAACTTTAATGGCAATTTTCAATACACCTGCTTTTTGTTTCACTATTTCTTGTTTTATTATCCCCTGTACTTTTCTGGTGTTCCCATTCAATTCTTTATCTTTTAAAAGATATTAAAAGTATTTGCTTTAATTTTTTTCAGATTGGTCAATGATTCCTGTGTTGGGAAGTGTAGATTCCTAAGTCTTCTCAGGAACCCAAGAGATCATCATCTGTGTAAATCCGAAGTAGTTTCCTGGAGGCCCCAGCATCAGTGGTGTGGCACCCAGTATTCAGGCTCTGTTAGGGAAACAGGCTATTTAATGTTTCTAAAGTTCAGTTCCTACTTATTCCCATAGATAGCTCTCTTTTTAAAACAACATTTCTACCTGTGGTCTCTGGAGATTTCCCTTTCCCAGAGTTTGAAATATTTATGTGTTTTCCAAATTTTTATGAGTATTTATCCAGTATTTTTTAATGAGTTTGGACCAGATGGGAGAGGATTTGACATGTACTCAATTCTCTATTCACCTTCTTGAATCAGAAACCTTGTCCTTGGTCTTTGCCTCAGCTTTGCTTTCAATCTAATAATCAACCAGGGGAATTAAAAAAAAAAATTGTGGTTGAGTATGGAAATGACTCATAGTCTCTTTAGAGATATTCAACCACTGCATATTCTAAAATGATGCTCTAAGCAGACTTGGGGACCAAAGGGCATGTGCCTGTGGTCGGAAAACTGGACTGGCCATTACGAACCTCTATTCTTAGCTCTGCTCTTGATTTTTGAAATAGCCTGGGGTAAAAGCTGCTGTCTCAGCTCACTTATGGATGCTTCTTACTAACCTCAAAAGACCTTTCCCCTCAATTCAATTTGAAAATATATCTCTGCTATGAAATTGGCTAAGAGTTTTTAAGCCCCAAATTTTCCTATCCCACAAAATCAAGACCTTGAATTAAAAAAAAAAAAAACTAACCAATTAAGATTTTCCTTCCTTTTCTCCCCTCATCCTTCTATAGACACAAAAAGGAACTTATTTCTTTCATCTTTCTTCAATCTCATTAGCCAACACTTAAACAAATACTGCTCTCTTTCATGCTCACTTTTTCTAATCTTCTAAAGTGTTGTAATCCCCACATTGAATGAAAACTTTAATAAGAATTTGATCTTAAAATACTATGTATATGTTTTAAGGATCACAAAATTGTTTTTAAAGATTTCATAGAAAAGTATTTTCAAATATATAAGAAATTTGATCACTGGACAGAAATAGCACAACTAAAAATACTTACAAATTTCATAATTGAATCTAGCAACATGGGAAGAAGAACCATAGGTACCATAAAATTTTTACTGTAGTTTCATTTTTATAAAACTGTGATAATTTTAAAAAATGTACCATCGATGAAATAGCAAGTGAGAAGAAATTAGGGTGTATTTTTATCTGTGCCATACTAATTTATCATTTTGGTAGGAAGATGTTCTTTTTGTATTAGAACATATGTTGTTTTCATTACTTTTCTCAGTGATGTGAGTCATAAATTCACCTACCATATTCTTTTACTTAACTGAAAGGTCTTAGACACCAGCAGAGTTTATCCACAGTTTCTATCTTCTTAAACACCTTGCTTCTCTTGAGTGAGATGAAGAATGAGAATAATGGGGCCAAAAGTGATAATGGGCTGATAAGAGCTAGTTTGGAAAGAGTTCAACAATGGCCTCTTTCGTGTGATCCATACCAGTAGCTCTAATGACTGTGCTAGCCAAGACATCATTTAAAAACACATGATGTGATATGATTTATATTAAATATATGTGCTGATCTCTATTCCCATCCCAACCTAAAAAATGAGAGATTTAAAAACTATAATAATGATGAGAATATGAAAGGAAACTGAGATATCAATACATATCTGGAAGATTAAAAGTAAATGAATTAATTAATTATAAATAACTTAAAAGAGCAGAGGGAGCTGAAACCCAAGGGCCTGAAGAGAGGATACTGATGAAAAAAAGACAATTATTCCACAGAACTCTGAAGAAGTATAAGATTTAGAAGTGCAAGAATCATGGAAGATGCAATGAGGAGACAAGTTGGATATGAGAGGAGCATTAGTCAAAAGTCTATGAATCAGAGTAGTTAGGTCTCTTCCTCTCTCATACAAGTGGGCAAGGATTCCTTCCCTCAGTGGAAGAATAAGAAAGATTTACGCTCTGGAGAAATTTATTCAGGAAAGGGCATGTATATGGTGGAAACTGAAGGTGGGTAAATGTCACTCAACAGTGGAAATCCCAGCTCCCTTACTGAGCCAATCCCCTTAATGTTAGGAGTCTAAACAGACAAAAGACTAGAATATTCTCCAGATAACCTGCAGAGCTTCTGAAAAAAAAAGAAAAAGAAAAAATTCTTCCACGAAACCACCATAGGAGGCATTTACCTTAGTGAATAGACTGAGCACCTTGGAGTAAATTCTAAGGGTTGATAAGCTTCATCCCTAAGCCCCCCTTCAGTACACATCAGCATCATGATTATCATCATCATCGAACTTCCAATAAACCTCTATCTGTTCCTTCACTCTTAAATATGAACAGACATCCAAGATCATCAGACATTTGAACAAAGCCTCCAGCATGAAAGAGAAGGACTCAAACAAATAAGAAAAGGAATCTCTAAGGACACGGACTAACAAAACTTTTTATGAAGAAAGAGTTAAATTAAAAGAACAGGGGGTTCAGGATGGGGAACACATGTATACCTGTGGCGGATTCATTTTGATATTTGGCAAAACTAATACAGTTATGTAAAGTTTAAAAATAAAATAAAATTAAAAAAAAAAAAGAACAGGGAAGAAAATAGTAAAGAGAATAAATAAATAAATAAAGGAAAAATTCAGAGGCCCCAAAACATAAAGTTTATAGATTGAAAGTGCCACTAATTACCCAAAAAAAATGAATGAATGAAGGGAAATCATCATCAGAGTTCAAAACTCAAGAGATGAACAGGAGTTTCTAAGAGGTTATAGAGATTATTTACAAACAGGTCATACATATGGAGTTAGTGGCATTTTATTTCTTAAAAGAAACATTGATGCTAAATGATAATACTTCCAAAATTCTGAGTCAAAACAAAATTCTATACTTAGTTAATATATCAATCAATCATGTGCATAATATAATGACATTTTATGACATGCATGGATTCAAAAAGTATTTAGAGGTGACATACATCCTCTAAATGCTCTTTAATATGTAGTTAAGACATATCTTGAGAATGAGAGCCAGCGTATTAAAATGATACAAGGCATAGATCCTGGAATCAGAATCCTGGATTTGAATATTGACTCTTCCACTTTCTAGCTGTGTGTCATTATGAAAATTGTTAACTGTTATATACCTTAATTTCCTCAATCTGTAAAATGGAGATAATAATAGTACCTACCTCACAAGCATTCAGTGAGTCCATGCGTGTAAACAGTGCCGAATATCATTATCATCATGGAATATCATGGAAGATATGGGCTTATTATCCAGGATATAGGAAATTCTACACAGGGTCAGAAAGCGTAAATTCAGATGACAGCTGCACATCAAATCTAGAGAGTAATCCAAGGGCAGGAGGTTGGGAGGCTCAGGATTGAGGTGTCCAGGGGGAAATGGATCTGATGCACTATTTGGAACTGCGAAAATTTAGAAAAATTATTATAAGAAGATGACAAAATCTTTGCATTTGGAATATAATATCCATAAGCATAAAGAAAAACAACTTTTAAAACTGCAAACTAAAATAATTTAACTTTAGTAAAAAATAAAAACTGTGTAAAATATAATCATATCATTACTTAACTCCATAGTAAAAAATAGCTATGTAGTCATAGGAATCCCATGGATGGAGGAGCCTGGTAGGCTGCAGTCCATGGGGTCGCTAAGGGTCGGACACGACTGAGCGACTTCACTTTCACTTTTCACTTTCATGCATTGGAGAAGGAAATGGCAACCCACTCCACTGTTCTTGCCTGGAGAATCCCAGGGACGGGGGAGTCTGGTGGGCTGCCGTCTATGAGGTCACAGGGAGTCAGACACGACTGAGGCTACTTAGCAGCAGCAGCAGCAGCAGCAGTCATAGGAATGTAGATAGCAACTAATTGATTTAACTGAAGACAGTAATATAATTATAATGAGAAAAAGGGGTGGAGATGGGAATCAGTAGGAGTCAGTGAGTAAGTAGTCCTCAAGTACTATACCCAGAAGTCAACAGATGGTGACTGAAACTCGCAAATCAGTAAGCATCAGTATAAGGTTATTATTTAGAGATATGGAGGTAAATATCAGAAGATATAGCTAAAAGGAAGAGTGGTTTTCTCTACAAAAAGGGACAGAATGGGCACAGAAGACTTCTGCTTTTCAGTATATGCTTTCATACTATATAAGTTAAAGCTATTACTTTACATTGTTATTTAGTTGCTCACGTCTGACTCTTGCCACCCCATGGACTATAGCCTGTCAGGTTCCTCTGTCCATGGGATTTCCCAGGCAAGAATACTGGAGTGGGTTGCCCTTTCCTCCTCCAACTTTGTTTATAAATTATCATAAAACAATAAAATAAAAATTAAAAACAGTAACTGAAGAGAACCAAGGCATATAAAAATTCATACCTTCATTCAGACACTATTGAACCCCTACCACATGCCAGATGGTGTAGATCCTGAGTGTGCTAAAATGCATAAAACAATTCTAGGCTTAAGAGGCTCACACACTAGCAAGGGGATTCAACAGAAAACCCTTAACAGGAGACAGTTTGGTAAATGTGGTGATACAAATATGAAGAAAGTATTCTGGAGAACAGGTGACAAGTCCATTTGCTCTTCCCAGGCAGGTAAATTTTCTTAAAACAATGTTTTAAATAGATAATACATACACATAACAAAAGTCAAAAGAGCTAAAATAACATATATGGTGAAATTTCAATCTCCCTGTCTTCCTTGGTCTTCAACAACTTTTCACCTCCCAAGGGCTAATAATTGCTACCAATAACTGTGTATTTTTCTAAAGATATTCTATGCATTCTGAGAATATATATATTCATACATAAGTGTTAAAATAGACTTGAACACAAACGGCTGAATGTAAGGCAGATTTCTGCATAATAGTTTTCACTTAAAATATTATGAAAATCATTCCACGTTGGACATATAGAGCTGTCTAAGTATTTTTTAATGCTGGCAGAGTATTTCATTGCACCATGAACTATTTAAACAGACCTCTCCTGCTACACATTTCGGTCATTTACTACTGCAAACACTGAAATATCTTTACTACATATACCACTTCGCAAATGTGCAAGCATATTAGGATATGTTCCTAAAAGTGGACTTTCTAGTAAAAGCAAGTCTTGAGTGTTCATGCTGAGAGTGACAGATAACCTAATGTCAGATTTTAAATGGATAACTAAGTGAACATTTGCAACAAACCTACATGGACTTTAATAAAATGAGTTTGATCTTGAATCTAGTTAAATCAATAAGGTAGGAACACTTCATTAAGTACATCTTTGCAGATAAATGAAACCACTCTCTACTTCACTAACCAAGGTTTTGGTATTGAAATTGACCCTCAATTTGCCTTTGGGATTTAATCTGTCAGTTATAACCCAGGTTAAATACCGATATGATCATTTGTCAAACCTAAAAATGACCTTTCCTATTATAACATATAGAAATATTTGTCAGTAAAGCTAAAATATAATTTATTTTCTTACACCCAAGGGCACATCCATTTCACATTGCTTTACTTCCTATTGCCCTCTCTATATAGCTGGGTTTGAATGATTATCATATCTCCTTCACTACTCCCTTGACAAGCAAGACTCCAAGTCCCTAGATCAATCTCAGAACAATGTCACAAGGTTAAAATCTGGATCTACTTCCCACTTAAAATGTAAGTTGCTAAATATAATGAGTTCATAACTGAAATTTTCAAATTAAATGATATGCATATGCAGGCCTCTGCTTAAAGGATGCCCTATCTGGTTACAAAAGATTTATTGTTTATTGCTTCTTAATTTTTCAAATTGCATTGCTTCTGTCATTCTGTACATGTCAGGAACATGTAGTTATTTCTATAAGCATTATTGGCTGTATCCAAGCTGCCCTGACTGGTTTTTGAACCATCTGGTAAGTAGAGTATAGGCTAAGAATTGGATAAATAATTTATTCTCTTCATTGTCTAATTAAATATTATTTTTCTGATGATTAGATCTCCTTGCCTACAATTCAGTAAGAGATTTAAGATGATGAAGAAGCATGTAAACTACATTAAATTGTACATTATAGAATTAGAAATGGCTATGTTATTGAGTCTTCACTCAAGTGGATTTTTTTTAAGTCCATGAATAATTAAAGCAGGCTCTTAAAAAGAAAATAATTAGCAATGTAGAACATAATTGTTATTTAGTAAAACAACACAAAATCTCATCCAGGACAGGAGGACCATATTGCTATCTTTCTGAGAGGTAACAGTGCAGTGGCTTAAAGCTCTGCCTTCTAAGAAGCAGTGAAGGTTTGGAAATTAATCTTTTTGTCAGAAATGCACTGGATTATTAGAGAGCTGATGATCTTTAGTTTGGTACCAATTTCTCAACATTTAGGAGATTCATTAGCTGACCAAAGAAGGAAAAACTGTTCATTGCAAATACTAATGTAATCTTAAGTTACATCTCTGTTATTAAAGGATAATTGGTTTATTAAGTGTAAAATATAGAATTTTTTGTTTTCCTTTAAGAATACATGTTTTTAGAAAAAACTCATGGTTGACTCAAAAATCAGCATCAAGACGGTGGATAATCAAAATAAATAAATAAAACTATAAGCCTCTTCTGTCTATCTTGTTAATGATTTGCATGATATTTTATGCCAAATCTTTATTTTTAAATATTTTACTTTCTAAAGCATTTTCTATTGTCTAAAAAAATTTGAACATGACGGAAAATATTCTGATGGCAGGAGAAAATCTGCCTGATATCAAAAATTAGCATCTAATATAGCCATAAATTGAAAAATGCCGTGGCAGGTAATTGAGGATTAGCAATATCACAACAGAATAAAGGAGGAACTTTGATATCTTGGGCCTTTAATGAATCAATTTAGAATCAATGGACTTTCTATAGCACAAAACAATGTACTGGCTTAGTCCCTCATACAAAGCACAATAAGTGTGTAATAGTACATTTGTATCCTTTCTTGGACTGTGAGAGTTGGACTATGAAGAAGGCTGAGCACCGAAGAATTGATGCTTTTGAACTGTGGTGTTGGAGAAGACTCCTGAGAGTCCCTTGGACTGCAAGGAGATCCAACCAGTCCATTCTGAAGGAGATCAGCCCTGGGATTTCTTTGGAAGGAATGATGCTAAAGCTGAAACTCCAGTACTTTGGCCACCTCATGCAAAGAGTTGACTCATTGGAAAAGACTCTGATGCTGGGAGGGATTGGGGGCAGGAGGAGAAGGGGACGACAGAGGATGAGATGGCTGGATGGCATCACTGACTCGATGGACGTGAGTCGGAGTGAACTCCGGGAGTTGGTGATGGACAGGGAGGCCTGGCGTGCTGCGGTTCATGGGATCACAAAGAGTCGGACACGACTGAGCGACTGATCTGATCTGATCTGATCTGATCCTTTCTTGGTGCCAGTTACGAGCCATACAGTGACTGAGCCAGTAGTAGGGCCATTCCATATTCAGCCTTCCTTGGTAGAGAGAAAGGCACATAGTCAGAAAGAGCCACAGAAGTAAACTTGTCAATTACTATTGGACAGTGATCTGGATGTTCCCTTCAGTGGAAATTTAGAGCAAGAGGCTCCTTCTTCTTCATTAATTTCAAACAAATCTTCAAATTTATAGAAGTCCATGGGAAATGAGTATCCTCTACTATCACGGGAATTCTGTACATCAGGATGACATTGTCTCTTGTGTGTGAACCTAAGTATCTGGGTGATAAGGCATAATGCTCAAGAGATTCCTAGGGAGGTCATATCTTAATTGCTACAGCTTGACAGGTGGAATTAATGACATTTTCCCATGTGATTATATGGGTGTGTAATAATTCATAATACACAAATATATCCACAAAAGATCCTGCCATATCTGCAATTCTGTGAAACTTTCTCTTTATCCCCCTCTTTGCCTCCTTGTCAATCTGCTGAGAGTAAAATACGCTGTTTTGTGGGTTCGTTCTCTGCCAAGCATAATTTAAGCGGAATACATTATTTCACATAATCCTCCCCACTTTGGGAGAGTATGTGGAAAAGTTTACTAGGCATCTTCTTGACTGTTATTCTCTGAAAGGTCTACCTATAAGTTTCACTCTTGACTGGCATCTAGGAACTTGGATTTTAGGAGGGTTCCCACTATTTCCAGAATTGGTAAGAGTAGCTCACTGTGCCTAAATTGCTTATGCAATACTGTTTATGTGGAATATCTGCTTTCCTTCTGGGTGTCTGGAGCTTGATGCATGCCAGGCTGAGAACATCTACGTGTTATGTTAACCTCGAATTAAAAGCCTAGGTATTGAGGCTCTTATTCACTTCCCCAGTGGGCAACTTCTCACATGTGTTGTCGTAACTCACTGTTGAGAGAATTAAGCACGTCCTGTGTGACTCCACTAGGAGAGAGAAATGGAAGCTCGTGCCTGGTTTTCCTAGACTTTGTGCCATGCGCCTTTTCCCTTTAGGATTTTACTTTGTGTCTTTTTATCAGAGTAAATTATAGCTGTGAGGACGAGCATATCCTGAGTCCTGTCATTCCCTGGTAGCTCAGACAGTAAAGAATCTGTCTGCACTGCAGGAGACCCAGGTTTGATTCCTGGGTCAAGAAGATCCCCTGAAAAAGGGAATGGCTACCTACTCCAGTATTCTTGTCTGGAGAATTCCATGGAAGAGGAAGTCTATGGGGCCATAAAGAGTCAGACACGAATGAGCAACTAACACACTAGTCTCAGGGAACCTGACACAGAGAGTAAGTATTCTCATTATCCACATTACATCAGGAGAAAACTAAAGTACACAAAGATTTAGGAAATCTCAGGGGCTTCCCTGGTGGTCCAGCGATTAAGACTTTATCTTCCAAGGCAGGGGGGCTGCAGGCTAGATCCCTGGTTGGGGAGCTGAGATCCCACATGGCTTGCAGAGAAAAAACCAGAATATAAACACCAGAAGCAATATTGGAACAAATTCAGAAAAGACTTTTTAAATGGTCCACATCAAACAATATTTATAAAAATAAAATATATTAAAAAAAGATTATGGCAATCTCAAAGTTTTCATCAAGGCTTTTAGTAAAGATCAAAAATTATTCTGTAGGATATGACAGTGCATCATACCCTTATCTTCTACTGATTCTGACACAGATACAAAATATAGTTTCCATTGATTTTCCCTGTTTAACTAGTATTCAGTGACAATGTACTTTCCACTTCTTACTATAGAAATTTAATTAATTCACTCATTAAATATATACATATGTACACTAATGTACTGCTAGACACTAGACCAGGAGTCAGAAAACTGCAAATCACAAGACAAATTGAGCCTGCCACCTGTTTCTGTGCATTCTGCATCCTAAAAATGGCTTTATATTTTTAGTTTTAAAAAGGGAAAATAATAATAATACTCTGTGATATTAAAATTCTGATGAATTCAAATTTAGGTGTCCACATATGATGCTTTGGGCTTCCCCAGTAGCTCAGTGGTAAATAATCTGCCTGCAATGCAGGAGTCACAGGAGACACAAGTTCAATCCCTGGGTCAGGAAGATCCCCTGGAAGAGGGCATGGCAATCCACTCCAGTATTTTTATCTGGAAGATCCCATGGACAGAGGAGTCTGGTGGTTTACAGTTCATAGGGTCACAAAGAGTTAGACATGACTGAGCGTCTGAGCATATGATGTTTCATTGCAACCATCCATGTCCATTGGATTATACATTTTTGTAATTGCTTTCATACTGCATGGCAGAGTTGAGTAGTTACATCAGAGATTATATAGTTCTTGAAACCCTCTACAGAAAAAGTTTGAGACTCCCCCTCTAGACCCTTCAAGGTCAAGTCTTCCCTCTCCTAGCTGACCTTATGCCACTTGTATTGTTCTCATCTCCCACATATCATTTTTCCAATCAGCTATCCTGAGAAAACTCCCTTTTCTAAAAGCTAGCACCCATGTTTGATGTCTCTGTTCCTGTGAATGTGAAAGAAAATCACTTTTTTCCTCCTGGACTTCTGTTTCCTCATCTGAAAAATGGAAAAAATATTATACTCATAGTAAAGTTATGAAAATTAAATGAAATACTATAGATTGAAAATCATAAGAACTCATGAAATCATACTTTACTAGTAGTAGCTTCTGTAATAGTCAATCATCCTTTAATCTTTTAGTATAACAGACCATGTTATAGCTAATCAATAAAAAAAATACTTTATTCACACTGTAATATAGAAAGTAGCCAGCATGTTACTGATTGGTGTAGGGAGAATTTCTGCTAATTTCTTCTCTTTTCTGAGTTTCAGCATCCTTATTGCTAAACACACCTGTGACATTACCCATTTCTCCTTGAAGGGCACTTCAAAGAATCAGGTACATCCTTTCTCAGATCCTTGGTCTGAAATGGAACTCACAATCAAGACGTCTCTTCCATGATCCCTAATACCCAGCCTCCTTGTACCACAACAGCTTCTAGACTCTGGGTTATTCAGCAATGTCATTTGCTCAAAAAAACAACAACAACAAAAACAAAAACAAAAAAACCTCATGTAGGTATTAGAAGTCATTTTGAAGAGGCTGTCCTATATCTCAGTGCAATTTCCTAATTATCCACTACAGACTAACTTTTGCTTTTATCAGATTGTAACTGACCTAATTTGTGAAGACTCCAGTGAAAGAGTCTCATTAAAAGCCTCATCTCTTTAGTAGCCTCTCTTTTCTCCCACAAATGAGCTAGGTCAGAACGGCCCAATACAACCAGCTGGGAAAATTACAAAGTCACTTGAAAAACTTCTGAAGGGACTTGCATGGAGTGGAGTCTCTAAGAATTGGTGACAGACATGTACTGGCTAGGCATGGGGTTGGGTGTGGTTGCAGGAATAACAGTACTTTAGGAAATGTCTGGCAAAATATATTTTTACTACTCTACTTTCCCTTACAGAAAAGCTTTAAGAATCCCTGGCCACTGCACTTTGGATAGATAATATTTGTAATCCAGAAGACATTTTACTTTGACACTTATGTTTCATATGAAACAGATACAATGAAACAATTCTCAGTAACAATATCATTCAATCAGTACTTATCAAGTCTGCTGCTGCTGCTGCTGCTAAGTCACTTCAGGTGTGTCAGACTCTGTGCGACCCCATAGATGGCAGCCCACCAGGCTCCCCTCTCCCTGGGATTCTCCAGGCAACAACACTGGAGTGGGTGGCCATTTCCTCCTCCAGTGCATGAAAGTGAAAAGTGAAAGAGAAGTCGGTCGTTCAGTCATGTCTGACCCTCAGTGACCCCATGGACTGCAGCCTTCCAGGCTCCTCTATCCATGGGATTTTCCAGGCAAGAGTACTGGAGTGGGGTGCTATTGCCTTTATCAAGTCTACTACATGCAAAACATTCCTACCATGGAGGCTGAAGTTGTTAGGTATTCCCATAATAATACTTCATAACAACTTCAAAATCTCAGTGACACACAACAATAAGCATTGACTTCTTGTTCACAAACGTCAAGTGGCTGAGAAGCCTCAACTTCAGACAGCAGTGGCTTGTGTGGTTATACGCCACTTACCTCTCTGCTTCCTCTTGGGACTGGCAGGTTACCCAGGGAAAACTATTATCACAACAATGGCAGAAATATTGGGTTGGCCAAAAAGTTTCTTTGGGTTTTTCCATAAGCTGTTGAAGGAAAAACTTGAACAAAATTTTGGCCAACTCGAAAAAGGAGGCTTCTTCAAGACGCAGAACTGGAATACTGTACTTTCTGTTTCTTTTCTCAGGAAGTCACATGGCCAATTCTGAAATCAAGGGGTAGGGAAGTATTCTCTATTCATAATGAAACTATGCCAAGTGGATATAGGAGGGGGTGAAGATCCAGGACCAGCATTTCAAGCTACTACAGAGTCAAAGGATAAAACAGTCTCCCAGATCCTAGGCATCATCTAGTCCAACTCTGAAATTTCAAAGACATGAATTTGAATATCAGACAAGTTAAATAGCAGCTAGCCCAAGGAAACCATGTTTTGGTATCCTGATGAATCATGCATACCATGATCTTCCCTCTAAATGAATAAGAGCTTAGATTGAATGAAATCACCCATCATAAACAATATTTGACTGTTAGGCTTTGTTGACAGGTTATGAAGCTGAGACAAACCAGAAGGTAATAGGGGGAAGTTTAAATAGAAAACAAGAAAAGAAAGCTGAGATAGATGTAGTATTCTGGTGTATAACTGGATAGCAGGATGGATCATGAGAACTATGATTCAAGGCATAGCAAGTCCTTTGGAAGATTAGGGGGAAAGATGAAGCTGATAGTCCTATAGTAAGTTGAGCAGAGAGTGTTGGGAGGAGAAAACTTCCTCCCTCACTTCTGAAGCTCTGGGCCTGTTTCCATGTACTTCTGTAGTCCTTCCCATGATGGGTGCAGGAATGACGATCACATTTAGAATTCCCAGTGGACACCCCAGCCTACCAGAGAACGTGTTAATGCATCCCTTTCTACCAGGGGATGGCATTTGGAGTTCCTGAGGGTAAGCCAGTTTAATTCTGGGATTCTATATTAAGAAGACTTTTTATACCTCATATAAAAAGTTGGAGTGAGGTCACCAATTGGACTGTGAAACTTATCCAAAGCCACTCTTACACTGAAAAAATCAGTACACAAGAAAATGAAGCTAAATTAATAATAAGTAACTAAGCAATAGCTTATTGCTCAGAGTCAGCATTGGATGAAGTACCTGGAGCTGGGCACACTATAAAGGGGAACCTGAGAGGTCCCAGTTCCAAAGATCGAAGAATGCAAGGGACTTCCCTGGTGGTCCTGTGTTTAAGACTTGGAGCTCCCAATGCAGAAGGCCCAGGGTTGATTCCTGGTCAGGGAACTAGATCCTGCATGCCACAACAAAGATCAAAGGATGCAGTGATACGGGACTCCCAAGACTTACAGCCATTCTATTTGTTTGTTGTTGGAGTATAATTGCTTTACAATGTTGTGTTAGTTTCTGCTGTAGAGTCAAGTGAATCAGTTATATGTATACATATATCCCATCCCTCTTGGACCTCCCTCCCACGTTCCCCCATCCCACTCTCTAGGTCATCACAGAGCACTGAGCTCAGCTTCCTGTGCTTATAAGAGGTTCCCAGTAGCTCTACTTTACACATGGTAATGTACTATTCTAATATGAAGTCTTATATGGCAGCTCTTTGCACCCTGTGATATTTTCATATTACCTTTTAATTGTTAACTGGGCACAGATGCAGAGATGCTTCTTTCTCACCTCCAGCTGAAGCTCTCATTCTCCTCGAGCTTATGTTAACGGCTTTATTTCATCTCCAAATTACCTTTTGTCAAACAACTAATGATTCCTTGACTGTGCCATATTACTTGACAACTTGATGCTTTTTGCACATATTGACCCTTCCTGCCTGGAATTGCCCTGAACTTCCTTTTGTACCAAGAAAACAAATTCTTTGAGACTCAATTTCAGTATTGCTTCTTATGGTTCAATCTTCTCTGTCTACTCCCCTCACTACTTACATTAATACATTTCAGAGAAGCTAGGTGTATCTCTACTTTGGTGTTGTTCATACTGTATCACCATTATTTTAAATATGTGTGCTTTCGTCAAGAAACTATGAACTACTTAGGAATAGAGGTGATCATATTTTTTGTGGGCACAGAACCTAGCAGTATCTAATAAGCTCTTTAAGGTAAATAAGTGGTCAATGAATGAGTAAAGGGAGAAGGGACATACTGATTTTCTATGATTACTCCTCAAAAAAGTAGCTTCTCCATTTCAGGAGAAGGAAGACTTTTTTTATTTTGGTTTTGCTTTCTATGAAGTTTCTAATGAAGATAATGATAATTCTTCCTGTATTATTTTGCAGAGGTCTGTTTTTCTCTGTCATCAAGTATGAGAGGCAAGTGGAAATGAGAGATAAAGCCAAATGGGTTAGAATCCAAGTAGACTTTGGATGGAAAAATGGACCCAGAACATGAGTGGGAATGTGGGAGTGAAGGAAAATAACCAGGAGCCAAGAAAAATGTCCTGATCTGAGCTGGAGTATGAAGGAACTGGCTGGGTGGGTCTGGCTTCCCTAGAAAAGGCAAGGACTCAGGGAAGACCATTTGCTGAAATCCTGCAGTGGTTAGCAATAGTAATTTCTCAAAAATCTGAGGATGAAGACCACACCATTGAGAAATTCTCTAATTTCTTATATATCATGGCTTGCATATATCATGGCTAAAAATGATGTTTGAAAATCATGACAAACTGATGATTATATTCCGTTTCCATGTGGCCATGGTATTTATCAGTATTTATTTATTTTGAGTGAAATCACTGGCTATTATTAAGGCCATTTGTACTACCAGTAAATTATGCTTTGTTTGGTTTTTGACAGATGCACAAAGGCTTATATTTCCATTTTACACTCAATATCTAGACTTACTCAGTATTCCCACATGTTAATCCAGACCTGTGCTTAGGGACTCACACAGATAGATAATAAGCATCTATAACTAGTAATAATGCATGAATTTCCAAGGAAGTTCTGCTATGAATATCATCCAATGTTTGGTCCATTACTGGAACATATAACCACACATAGTATCTAAATTTGTTGTTATTTAGTTGCTAAGTCATATCTTAGCTAAGTCATGACTCTTCTGTGACCCCATGGACTGTAGCCCACCAGGCTTCTCTCTCTCTGGGATTTTTCCAGGCAAGAATACTGGAGTGGGTTGTTATTTCCTGCTTCAGGGAATCTTCCTGACCCAGGGATCCAACCTGAGTCTCCTGCATTGACAGGTGGATTCTTTACCACTGAGCCACCAGGAAAGCCAAATATCTAGATTCAGTTCAGTTCAGTCACTCAGTCGTGTCCGACTCTTTGCGACCCCATGAATCGCAGCACGCCAGGCCTCCCTATCCACCACCAACTCCCAGAGTTCACTCAAACTCACGTCCATCGAGTCAGTGATGCCATCCAGCCATCTCATCCTCTGTCGTCCCCTTCTCCTCCTGCCCCCAATCCCTCCCAGCATCAGGGTCTTTTCCAATGAGTCAACTCTTTGCATGAGGTGGCCAAAGTATTGGAGTTTCAGCTTTAGCATCAGTCCTTCCTGCGAACACCCAGGACTGATCTCCTTTAGGATGGACTAGTTGGATCTCCTTGCAGTCCAAGGGACTCTCAAGAGTCTTCTCCAACACCACACTTCAAAAGCATCAATTCTTCAGCACTCAGCTTTCTTCACAGTCCAACTCTCACATCCATACATGACCACTGGAAAAACCATAGCCTTGACTAGATGGACCTTTGTTGGCAAAGTAATATCTCTGCTTTTTAACATGCTATCTAGGTTGATCATAACTTTCCTTCCAAGGAGTAAGCATCTTTTAATTTCATTAAGGCATCTTAATTCAAGTGACTATAGCATCTTACTTATCTAGAAATCACCACTTCTACTATCTTATCTAAAATGCCATTTGTAACACTCTCAATTATATACTTTGAATATATAAAAGAACTTTTCAGTGATACAATATATATGATAAAATTTATATACTAAAGCTGATAAACTTTAATTAAATGTCCCTCAGAGTCTATTTACCTCTGTTCTAGCACAATTGTAATCAAGTTAGCTAAATCCCTCTTCAGCTAAGAGAAAATAAACAGCAAACTAGAAAGAGGTGTAACTACTTAGGTAAAGTTTCTTGAAAATAAGAATAATAAAAAGGCCGTGAGAGATCACAACTATAAGAATAAGATACCTCAAAAAAATTAAACATAGAACTAGCCATAGAAACTAGCAATTCACTTCTGTGAATATATTCAAAAGAAGCAAAAGCAGGGCCCTGAACAGATATTTGTGCAACAATATTCATAGCAGCATTATTCACAATAGCTGAAAGGTGGAAGCAACACAGGTATCCAACAAATGAATGAATAAACAAAATGTGGTATATAAATCTAATGCATTAGGATTCGACCTTCTAAAGGAAAGAAATGCTGACACATATTATAACATAGATGAACCTTCAAAACATTGTGTTAGGTGAAATAAGCCATTCAAAAGAGGACCATATTATACGAGTCTACCTATATGAAGTCCCTAGAGTAGTCAAATGCATAGAGACAGTAGGATGAATGGCGATAGCCAGGGAATGGGAAGAGGGGGGAAGGGGAGGTCAGTGTTTAATGGGCTTCAGTTTAGGAAGAGGAGAGAGCTCTGTAGATGAATGGTAGTGATAGTTTGCAGAGTAATGTGAGTTTACTTAATGCTACAGACTATACACTTAAAAATGGTTAAAATGGTAACTTTCATGTCGTGTTAAAAGATTAAAAATCAAAAAAACCCTAAAAATCAAACACAAAAACTTAAAAATATAGATGTCCGATCCAGCAGGGATATGCACCAACAGCTGTGAACAGACCAATGGCTTCTTCTAAATATCTCTGTATGGTATGTAGTTTAATAAATGATGCTAATGATAATCATAAGCCTGTATCGTAAGTTGGATAAATTATACAGGTCCTTAGTACTCTGCTAAAAAAAGAGAAAGAGAGAAAAAATACGGTCCTTAAAAAACTGTTGAAATTATTTGAAATTAATCATGGTATTATCTTTAGAGGGGCAAATTCTATAACTTAAAAAAGTGACCCCATGAGTGCATTAATATAAATGTTAGCCAATATTTGCCAAAACATCTAACACCCTCCCTAGAAAAATAGAAACCAATTGTTAACTGTTGTTTTCACAAGTTATCCTTTTTAATGAAGAAAAAAAGCTGGTAAAATGGATTTCTTTCATTTAACTTCCTATTAAAATGCCATAAAGTTTGGGAAAGTGTATTTGTTACGACTGTCAGCAATGTCACAGACAGGAGCCAAAGCTTTGTCATACTCTATTCTGAATTCTGGTAGAAAAGAGGCCTTTCAGCAGGAACAAAAATAATTTTTACCCAAACATGAGCCAAGAAAAATCCCTTGAAAATAATATGCTGAGAATGTCTTTAAACTCTCAATAGAAAAGCAATAAAAATCAAAATGCCATCTCCCAGGGTCAAGGCCCAGTGTCTCACCCATTGGGAGGCCTTCAGCGGTGTCCTTTCGAATACAACGTTGGGGTTTGAAGCCCCACTTAGGCCTTTAAGAGTCTGTTGTGGCTACACTGAACTTTTTTTTTTTTTTATCCACTTACAGGATTTGCTTCTTTCTCATTGTAGGAAAATGTATGATGACATTTTACAGGGGTAAGGTGTGAAGGGAAAACATAACTTGGGGTTTAAGCATAAAGCAAATACTTAATCTCACTCTTGCTGAATGAGTGAATGAATTCCATTAGTCTTGGTGTTTTACTTGTTTAAGTGTTTAAGAAAATATTTGAGTACATTAACACTTGTTTAAGTGTTTAAGAAAATATCTGAGTACATTTTTAAAGTTTATTGCCTAATGGCAAGGTAAATTAAAACATTTAAATCCACAAATATCAATTGTTTTTGAAAGGGCTCAAATAAATTTGTGCTTAAATACAAAGAACAGAGAAAAAGATCATTTATAATTGTCAGTGAAGAGAATCTTGGAAAAATGAAGACTGCTACTCAAGACCTAGGAGTTTTATTCTGGATATAAGACCTAATTAAAAAAAAAAAATTCTTAGGCTTTAAAACCTGACAGCTCTCTGTATTCATCACCTAATACATCTTTGAACACAAGTACTTAATCTCTCTGTTCACATGTCTGTAAAATGGGAACAGTATTGACTGCACAGGGTTATTATAAGAGTTAAATATGTGTAAGTTATTCTCAGAAGACAGGCCTTTGATAAATGGTAGTTATTCCTATGATCTTTTCCTATGATAATACTGAATAGTACTTTCAGCTGCATCTCCTGAAACTGTAGTTCTGCCTGTGGGAGAGCTTTTCAGCCTACTGAAAATGAATTGGATTATACTTCTGGATTCACAGGTAAAAAGCAAAACCAACAACTATCTTTTACCTCTTAAACAACTTTCTCACTTCCTCCATGATGCAGAGTGACCTTAAAATTCAGCAAATGCTCCCCAACTAGATCAACAGCTTCTCAAAGGGCCAGGAAAAAGGATAAATACTATTTTATTACCTCGGTCAGTGCCTGAAACTGAGCCTGAAAGGAAGTCAAGAGTGTAATATGATTGCAAGCAAATTCAGGAGGCCTGGAAGGAGGTGGTATAAGAAACGAGGCAAGTGGAACAAGGTTAAAGGAAGAGAGAAATACTTCTACGATGAGCTCCTCAGCCACAGCCCACCTCCCTTCTCCTATGTTCCGGCATGGAGAGAAGGGAATAAGTCTACAAAAACATCCCTGTGGAAGATGGTAATGTCAGGCCTTCATCTGCTACAGAGACTCTCTAGAATAAACCCTGAAATCTACACCATTTAATTGGCTCTCACTCCATGTGAACAATAGCCTAAGAGTACTTCGGGAGTATAGGATGGGTCCCCACGATTGTGCTCGTTTTCCACATTTTAATGTGAAAACAAAAAATGAAGTCCTCCAAGGGAACTTATTAGAACCTAGATCCCAGATATTTCAACAAAAATCAATATGATTCCTCTGGTTTAGGTAAATCCTACAAAAGGGTCATTTTCTATGGGGCTGCTTACAATCTCCTGTCTACTACTAGAATGGAATTGCCCAATCAAGCTTGTTCTACCTCTATTTCCAGCCCCTAGAACAGCCTGGACAGGCTTTTCTGGTGGCTCAGTGGTAAAGAATTTGCCTGCCAGTGCAGGAGATGCAGGTTTGATCCCTAGCTCAGGGAAGATTCCCTGGAGAAGAAAATGGCAGCCCACTCCAGTATTCTTGCCTAGGAAATTCCATGGACAGAGGAGCCTGGAGGGCTAGAGTCCACGGGGTCACAAGAAGTTGGACATGCCCAAGTGACTAAACAACAATAACAAACCACTGGTGTCCCTCTTCATGGCTCAGATGGTAAAGAATCTACCTGCAATGCAGGAGACCTGGACTCGATCCCTGGGTTGAGAAGGTCCCCTGGAGGAGCGAATGGCTACCCACTCCAGTATTCTCACCTAGAGAATTCTATGAACAAAGCGGAAAACAGAGAATGAGATGGTTGGATGGTATCACCAACTCAACAGACACGACTTTGTGCAAACTCTGGGAAACAGGGAAGCCTGGCATGCAGCAGTCCATGGGGTCACAAAGAATCAGACATGACTTAGCAACTGGACAATGAAAAACAACAGAACAGCCTGGAACATATTCCATGTTTAGTATGAATTTCTGAATGAATGAATCCTAATCTTGTCCAAGTTAAAATATGGTACCACCGATTCCATCCAAGAAGAGAAACTGACCTTGGCAGGTAACTCTGGGCCATGTGAATCCTAAATTTTCACAAACCCAGGAAGATGTTTCCAATAAAAGGAATTTGAAAGCATCTGTATATTATTTCATTAACCCTCATCAGCAGGGTACCTGAGAGGACAAAGTGCATTAGTCTGATATCACACTAAAGAAACAGAGACCTAAGAAGTTAATATGATTTGGCCATCTTCAATCAGTGAAATCATGAATGAAATACAAAGAGGGAAAAACAAGATTATTAGCCTCATAGCCAGGAGCAATGCTTTTTCTTGATGTTAGAGCCTTAAAGAATTACAAACACTGCAGAAAACTGTATAGCAAGCCTCCAGGCACTTATGTCAAAAACTATAAAACTTGATCTGACTGTGCAAATTTTTTTCTCAATTGTAGTAAAAAAAAACAACAACAAGCAAACATAAACTTACAGTCTTAACCACTTTTAACTGTACATTTCAATACAGTCAAGCATATTCACACTGCTGTGCAAAAGGTCTCCAGAACTTTTTCATCTTGAAAAACTAAAACTCTATTTACACTAAACAACTCTCCAGTGTTCCCTCCTCTCAACTAGCTCCTGGCAACCATTATTCTACTCTTTGATATTTACTGTTGCCATGTTCTATAGTGTGCCCCACTGCATCGTTGAAACCATCCTTAGATGAACAGTCCGTTAACGTAACTCAATGCCTGGAGAGTGAGCTAGCTTTAAGGAAAAAAATATTCTTTAAAACCTTTTTGTATCTCAAGCTTGTTGTTTTCGCCTTCAAGAGCTTTGATGGAAATCAGGTCCTTAGGGTCATTCTGGCATCTTGACTTCAGGAAAGGCCCGGGGGATCCCAATCTATGTAAGGGTAATGGAATGGTTGCAGCTGGGAGTCTGCACCTCTCTTGTCAGAGGAGGTCAGTTTCAGTAATTACACTGACACAAGAGAAAAATCAGTTCTACCTACTGATATGCCAAAATATTATTCTTAATCTAATGGCCCTGGAAATAACAGTCAGGTGTTAAAAAGGGCTTTCTTCCTGCTATATTCAATTTTCAGTTTATATCCTGTCTGCTAGGAGAGAGTGCTAAATTCTACTAGGCAATTAAAACAATAAGTAAATTTTTATAAAAAATGAAGGGAAAAGACCAGAAACATGCTACATGTGGAAAATGGGTTAAGGGAGAAATAGTGATCAGTGACTTGATTCATACAATCATAAAAATGAATACAATTCTTACTCCTGTTTTCATATAAGAAACTGATGTTATGAGACACTAAGTAACCTATCCATGGGGCATCCCTGGTGGCTCAGGGGTAAAGAATCTGCCTGCAATGCAGGAGATGTGGGTTCAATCCTGAGTTAGGAAGATCCCCTGGAGGAGGGCATGGCAACCCACTCCAGTATTCTTGCCTGGGAAATCCCATGGACAGAGGAGCCTAGAGGGCTACAATCCACGGGGTCTCAAAAGAGTCAGACATGACTTAGCAATTAAATAACAACCTATCCATTATCACAGTGTCATAGAGGCAGAAAAGGCCTTAGAGGTCATCCGGATCAAATGCTTTGTATTAATAAATGCAGATGTTTGGAAGATAACCATTCAGCCTCTTTTTACACACTTCTCCTAGAGAGGCTAAGTTCACTGCTTAAAAATCACATTGATAAAAGGTTTCTCCTTGTCTTTTAGCTTTCCAAAAGCATTATCCCTTTAAATTCTATTTTGTGGTTGCTTTAATTTAGAACTTCATAGACCTCTCTGTGTGCCTGAAGAGAGCTGGCTATATTTCCCATGTAAGTTGGCTTCCAGAAACTTCAAAGTCAATGGCTTGGTAAAACCCTCCCCACAATCCCAACCCCTTGCTACCCCAAAACTCTGCAACTTTCCACAGTATTCATGAAAGTTTGAAGCCCAGAACAGAGCTCCATGTTGCAGATGGCTCTGCCCAGTATAGGGTCAGCCAGGCTATTACACCCCTTGCTCTGTGAACTACATCTGGCACAGCAGCCCAATTGTGCACACACATTATTGTGTGCTCTGCCACTGATCGACAGTCAGCTCCCTGTTGACTACATGCCCTAGGTCTTTTTCTCACAGACCACAGTTAAGTCAAGTTTCTATGGACCTGCTCTTATATATTTTATATTTCAAAACTTTTTTAGTTTCACTCTTGTTAAAGCTTGTCAAAATGGCTCCAATTAATCTTCACATTTAAAAATCAATTTAAAATTTAGGCTCTGTTGCCTAATGTATCAACTTGTAACAACCAGGAGTTTTCTCTTCATAGTGAAAGAGAGCTCAGTCAGGAACACGGTGTTCAGGGACCAGGTGGGACTGGGAAGAATCACACAGAATTTTTCTCCTAGGATCTGGGTATAGCCTGGGACTAAGAACTTAATCTTAGAGCGAAAAGTCTAATCATCTAAGATGGTGTCCAAAGCTCTGACTTGGACAAGTAAACTTCATATGAGGAAGTTCAGTGTGTCTGAGGTTTCCCTGTGTTTCTGAGAAATCTGCTTGTAGGTTTACTTAAGGGTCTCTGTCCATATATTAGATCCTTTTCGCTGTGCTGGATCAAAAGTAGTGCTGATCACTGTCCTCTCTGGATATGGATATTCTCCCAATAACTTGCCACTGAATCTACCTGGCCAACATCTCCACCTGTGGGAAGTTCCATTCCTTGCTCTGGGCTGCTCATGTGTGCCCCTCCCATGACAGTTGATTTTTCAGTATCCAGCTGTATCAGAAGCTGAGTTCTAGATGCAAGAAGAAAACTGGTGAAATGAAACGGTCCTCTTCACATTGCCTTATCCAAGGGTTGGACTGGGTCTGGAGCCTAAGGCAGGGCTGAGCCTGCAAAGGAAAAAATCAACAAGCTGTGACTAAAGGGAGGTAAGGGAAAAGGATCTTACAAAGACAAGAACCACCTTGTTAGCAAATAAATGAAGTGAATTATACATGATAGAATGATAACAAAAAAAAAGAGTTACATTTATTGACCATTTGTTCTGTGACAAGTATGCTGCTGCTGCTAAGTCACTTCAGTCATGTCCAACTCTGCGCAGCCCACCAGGCTCCCCCGTCCCTGGGATGCTCCAGGCAAGAACACTGGAGTGAGTTGCCATTTCCTTCTCCAATGCAGGAAAGTGAAAAGTGAAAGTGAAGTTGCTCAGTCATGTCCGACTCTTAGTGACCCCATGGACTGCAGCCTACCAGGCTCCTCCGTCCATGGGATTTTCCAGGCAAGAGTACTGGAGTGGGGTGCCATCTCCTTCTCCGGTGACAAGTATACTACATATTTTATTGATTCCTCACAACAGAGGATGTGAGGTTGGTACTATCATCTCCATTTTGGAACTGAGGGAATTGTAACTCAGAGGGTTTTCAGTGGCTCCCCCGAGTCAGCTGGTAAACAGCAGAGCCATGGTTCGAGGCAAGTTTGTCCACAACATTAACTGCTGAGCAGTTTTACAACTATAACAGCAGAGGACCAGCAGAGTTAACTGACTTGTCCCGTGCCTCCCAACTGATTCACTTTTCACAGGGAGGGTGAGCCCTTATCATCACTTCCTTTTTTATTCACTTACACATCATTACCACATGAATTTCTTGGGGTCTATTTTTCCTCTTTTGGACACTGTGACATTTGCATTATTTTTATATCTCCATTTTCATAATCTCTAGAAATGATTGCTCAGTTCTGTAATATTTTATCATCTCCCCTCTTTAGTACCTAGAGATATACATTGCCTTGGCACAAAAGCTTGAACACACATTTGAAAACATTTTTTATTACAATCGTCTCTATTTTCTTCTGCTTCCCTTGTGTCTCAGCTGGTAAAGGATCCGCCTGCAATGTGGGAGACCTGGGTTCGATCCCTGGGTTGGGAAGATCCCCTGGAGAAGAGAAACGTTACCCACTCCAGTATTCTGGCCTGGAGAATTCCATGGACTAAGTCCATGGGGTCACAAAGAGCTAGACACGACTGAGCGACTTTCACATTCACTTTCTATTTTGTTCGGAAGATTATTCATCAGGATTGAAAATCACAAGTGAAACATGAGTAGGTAACATCATGTATGCCAGCCCTTCTTAGATACTTTATACATATCCTCATTTAATCCTTACAACAACTTAAGAAGTATTATACCCATGAAGTACTCATAATAGCTTATGAAGTACTGTTATTATCGTCGTGTTTTAGCTGAGAATACTGAAGCACAGAGCTAGTAAATGTCAAAGCTAGGCTACAAACCTCAGGTATTTGAAACCAGAGCCTGCATTTTTAAAGGATCTCCTCTGCCTAAATTAACAGTTCTTATTTCACTTTATCATTTGTTCATTTCACACTGTACACTAACACACAACAACAACGAAAACCTGTTATAATAAATGCATTTAGTAAAGTTGCAGGATCAAAATCAACATATGAAGATCACCTTTATTCTATACACTAAAAATCAGCACTCCAAAAGGAAATTAAGAAAACAATCTTAGATATTGTAGCATCAAAAAGAATAAAATATTTAAAAATAAACTTAACCAAGGATGTGAAAGACTTGTTCTCAGAAAACATGTATGAAAGAATTTAAACAAGACTCAAATAAAAGGAAACCCCTTGTTGGTGGATGGAAGACTTAGTATTGTTAAAGTACCCGAATTATCTAAGGTAGTCTAATAGATTTAAAGCAATTCCTATCAAAATCCCAATGGCATTTTATTTTTACAGAAATGGAAAAAAAAAAAAGCTAAAATTAATGTGGAACCACAAAGGACTCCAAATAAACAAAACAGTCTTGAGACAGAACAAAGCTGGAGGCATCACATTTCGCATTTCAAAGCATATTACAAAGATAAAGCAATCAAAGAAGTATGATGCTAAGCACAAAGCCAAACATATAGACCAACAGAGCAAAATGTACACAGAAGTAGACTCACACAAATACAGTCAACTGATCTTTGAGAAAAGTGTCAAGAACACACAATGATGAATGGTTCGTCTCATCAACAAATGTGTTGGGAAAAATGAGTCCTGCATGCAGAAAAATGAAACTGGACCATACACTAATAATTTCAAAATGAACTAAAGATCTAAATGTAAGACCTAAAACTGTAAAATTTCTAGAAGAAAACATGAGGGAAAAGCTTCTAGACATTGATCTTGGCAATGTGTTCTTGAATATGATATAAAAAGCATAGAAAACAAAATAGAAGATAGACAAGTGGGACTATATGAAACTAAAGAACTTCTGCAGAGCAAAGGAAGCAGCAATCAATAGAGTAAAAATGCAACCTATAAAATGGGAGTAAATATTTACAAATCATATATCTGTAAGGGATTTAATTTTCAAAATACATCATTAAGTCTTACCACCAAGCAGCAAGATAACAAATAACCCAATTAAAAAATGCCAAAAGACTTGAAAGACATTTCTCCTAAAAAGACATACAAATGGCCAACAGGTACATCAACAGCTGTTTAAAGTCACAAATCATCAAGGAAATAAAAATCAAAAGCACACTGAGATATAAGCCCACACTTATTAGGATGGTAATTATTAAAAAAAAAAAAACAGGAATAAGTATTGGTGAAGATATGGAGAAATTGGAAACTTGTTCACTATTGGTAGGAATGTAAAATGATGTAGCTGCTACAGAAAACAATAATGCAGTGTCCTCAAAAAGTTAAAAATAGAACTACTATGTGACCCAGCAATTCTAGTTCTGGGTATTTAACCAAAAGAATTTTAAAAGGCTATTAAAGAGATGCTAGCACCCCCATGTTCATTGCACCATTATTCACAATAGTCAAGATACAGAAACAACCTCAAAGTGCGCTGAAAGATGAATAAACAAAATAGGTATATACGTGCAATGGGACATTACCCAGCTGTGAAGAAGGAAAGAAATTTCTGCTATATATTACAACATGAATGAACCTTGAGTACACCATGCTAAGTGAAATATCCAGTCACAAAAGGATAAATACTACATTATTCTGCTTATATGAAGTAGGTAGCTATTCATCAAAGTAAAGAGTAGAATGGTGGTTGCAGGGGCTGCTGGGAAGAGGAATGATGAGTTGCTGTTTAATGGGTATAACATTTCAGTCATGCAAGATGAAATGCTATAGAGATTTTCTATATACCTTTGTGCTTAGAACTAAGAATACTAAACATTTAAAAAATCATTAAGAGGGTAAATCTTATGTCATGTGTTTTTTAACCACACATACACACATATACACACACACACACACTGTATCTTAAGATACACACAAGTATCTTAAGAAGCCAAAAGAGGAAAACGTTTCAAGAAGAGTGCAGTCAGTCATATCAAATGATGTTGAAAAGTCAAATAAAGTGATAAAGAATTAATTACTCATTCAGTTCAGTTCAGTTCAGTCACTCAGTCCTGTCCGACTCTTTGCGACCCCATGAATGGCAGCACGCCAGGCCTCCATGTCCATCACCAACTCCCAGAGTTCACGTCCATCAAGTCAGTGATGCCATCCAGCCATCTCATCCTCTGTTGTCTCCTTCTCCTCCTGCCCCAATCCCTCCCAGCATCAGGGTCTTTTCCAATGAGTCAACTCTTCGCATGAGGTGGCCAAAGTACTGGAGTTTCAGCTTTAGCATCAGTCCTTCCAAAGAACACCCAGGACTGATCTCCTTTAGAATGGACTGGTTGGCTCTCCTTGCAGTCCAAGGGACTCTCAAGAGTCTTCTCCAACACCACACTTCAAAAGCATCAATTCTTCAGCGCTCAGCTTTCTTCACAGTCCAACTCTCACATCCATACATGACTACTGGAAAAACCATAGCCTTGACTAGATGGACCTTTGTTGGCAAAGTAATGTCTCTGCTTTTGAATATGCTATCTAGGTTAGTCATAACTTTCCTTAGCTTTATAAAAAAAAATCACTGGCAATCTTGATAAAAACAATTTTAGTGCAGTGGTAGTGAAATAACATTAATATGGGGTAGGCCAGGAAAGGAAATAACAACCTGAAGACAGAGGTAATGCTTTCACAAATACCAGAGAAATAGCGCAGTGGATAGAGGCACAGATGTGGCATCAAGAGAGATTTTTATTTCATTAAGAAGGGTAATAAAGTATGATTGTGTGGTGACTGGAATGATCCAGAAGTGGTAGAGAAAAATAATTATGGAGGGGAGGGAATAAACTGGGGGTAAAACTTGGGAGATCTGAGTGAAGAGGATCTGGACCACAAGTAGAGAAGCTGGATCCAGGCAGAAAAAGATCCATGACTTCTTACCTAAAGAAAATGCAGAATATGCAGAAATAGCTGCAAGTAGGTTGGTGGGTTAATGGTGGGAAACTGAGAAAGTTCATGTCTGTTTGCATCTTTTTCCTGTAAAATAAGAGGTGAAGTCATAAGTTTAAAGTGGGGTGGGAAGGAGATACTGATTTGAGAAGTAACAAGTATGAAGTTATTATCTCAGAGAGTAGAAAACTGAATTTACTATTGATGTGTAAGATTCATGGTGAGAAATTTCTAGTGTACTTCAGTAATATTTAACCATTGAAGTTTTCTGGGATTGGAATAGATTAAAAAAAATTTTTTTTTTTTACTAAGTTGGACTTTTTTCCAAGGAAGCAGAACAGAAAAGAGTAAGACAAGAGAATTAAGGACATTTTCAAGAGTGAAACTCTAATGCTGGACCCAAGGAACTTGAACTGATGCAAATAGAAATGAGAACACGAGGGGTGACAGTTAGGTAGGCTTCCCTTCTAGCAACTCTCAAAGCAGAATCTTCACAACCCCTTGACCAATTTTTTTCTCTCAGAAAAGCCCAGGGCAGGTCATAGCAGGAGGGTGCTTGGATTAATTCTGTACTAAAGCAGCCTAGTTCCTCCTCCTCCACATGGTAACAGAGAAGTATAGTCAGAGATGTGCATTGAGATAGGTTCCCATTTGCCCATGAGGACTCCTTCAAGTACATCTTCCTCTGCACCAGCCAACAAGCCAAAGGAGACCTACAGGAAAGCCTCCCAGGTAACTAAGACTGTCATTCATTCATTGGAGTCCACTTTCTTTCATGAAATAAAAATTCTCCAAGTGAATCAAGGAACACAACCATCATTTACAATGTTGACCAAGGATAAACATGACTGCTTCATAAAAATTAATTCAAAAGAAGAATTCTTCTATGTGAAACATAAAATTAGCTGACATTAAAGATGGAGTGGTCTAAGAGTTGTCCACTCCCAGGATCCATAATGAAAAATAGACACAAAACAAGAGCACATCTAACAAAGCAGTGGGCCATCTGTTTCAGTACCTGATCTCCGGAGGTGACTAATCCTGGCACTTTCTCAAGGATGTTTAACCATCTCCTCCTGCCTGTCTTCCTGACCCATTTTCCTCTCTTAACAGAGCATAATAAAAGCATATGATACTGTAGAAAGTGTCTGGTTGCCGGATATCATCTGAACCAGGGTAAATTTCTCTCTCACATTTTCTTGCCTTTTAGAGTATATGATTTACATATTTTCCCGGTCCTCAATCTTCTGAGACTGATCCTAACCCTTGAGAGACAGGTAATAGAATCTATAAGCTTCTTGAGGATAATAAATTACATGATTGTACCTAGAAGTTCCTTGAGTGTCCATGGGCAATAGTAATGGATAAGTCTCATTGGTGGTAACATTAATAGGTGAAATATCCATATTAACGGAGCTGATCCCTTTAACCAACGATAATTAAAATGCATGCCCATGTGTGTATGAGACTTAACCTTCTCTTGAAGGTTCAGAGTGCATCGATTACTTATTTATGTGCTTTAAAGCAATGGAGGTGTTAGTAATTACTTTAGGTCTATCAGATGATTTGGCTCTATTTACACTGTCCCAGGCTGCTCACTGGGGACAGTATGGATCCAGCTGTGTTGTTACCCTGGATCTGCCTAGAGGAATGATTAATTAGGTAGCCCCAGAGGCCTACTTACAGGATCTATTCAGAAGGTTCTCAGAAAAGAAGTTATCTTAACAGAAAGTTGATACACCTATGGGCATGCACACACACATACATGCATATGTATATGTGCATGCTGCTAAGTCACTTCAGTCGTGTCCGACTCTGTGCGACCCCATAGACGGCAGCCCACCAGGCTCCCCCGTCCCTGGGATTCTCCAGGCAAGAACACTGGAGTGGGTTGCCATTTCCTTCTCCTATGCATGTAAGTGGAAAGTGAAACTGAAGTCGCTCAGTCGTGTCCGACTCTTAGCGACCCCATGGACTGCAGCCTACTACGCTCCTCCATCCATGGGATTTTCCAGGCAAGAGTACTGGAGTGGGGTGCCATTGCCTTCTCCATATGTGCATGCAGAGAGCGAATTAACACTGAAAGTGATGCAGAGTACAGAATAAAATGTATCCTACATATTGTCCTCTGCCTGGCTCTCATAAACTCATTCCTAAGTCCTAGGGCAAGGTGGCAGCACCAAAAGAATCAACGTAAATCAAAGAACTCTTTTGCTGGCATCCATTCAAAGCAAAAGGACTGATAGGATCCTGCAGTGTTGGCACTCACGGTTTCAGTGCTGATGGCAGACAGAGTCAGCCGTAGGACTGGCACCCACACGTTCCACAGCAGGGGACCCAGCTCTGGGAGCCTTTGACCACAGTGCAATCCTATCCAAGGCCCTTTTTACACATTAACATCCTCAACGTTGGGCCTTTGCAGACACAGCACAGGCTCTGGCGGGACTGCCAACAGCAGTGGAGTTCTGAGTATAAAACTACAGAAGTACAGTTCCTCTACATGTCAGAGCAGCAGAAATGACAACTCCCCATAACCTCCCCAAAACAGGAAAGAAGGAAAATTGCAGTGTGTGATAGCCCACGAAACTGGTTTATAAAAACACATTTAAGAATTTGTCCAGAGATTTCTAGAACTATTCAGAAGTCCATGAAGGAGGTACTTGGAAGGGATCAAAACTGACAACTAACATGACTCTGATTTTACTTTGGAACTTTTAGAATTTAGGGAACATTACCTTTTATGTAAGGATAACTATATCCTTATTTATTAGTCTTTCCTCAAAAACATTGCCTATTTTTATAGCCAATATATGTCACTCAACAGCTTTACTCTTCCTCTTTGTAACTTACTCATTCTATTTTGATTAGGCAGGGTTAGAATTACACAGGAGAAAATAAACTCTACATAAGGATATGAGAAATCTTCATAGGAGTAAAGTGTGTGAGCTGTAACATATAAATGTATCTATTTTAGCAAGCTGAAGTTTCTTTTTTAAAATTTAACTCTTTCAGAGCCTGGATTACGCTAAATAATTAAAATCAAGTGAGTTACAACCACAGTTATGCATGTTTTAAATCCACGTAAATCATGATTTAAATAAATGAGGTATGGTTTACAAAGACTGATCATTTTCTTCCTATTAAAAAACAATTCACCATTTACCTTTGTGCTTGATGGCTGTCTGGTGCTGATTATTACTACAGTTTGCATTTATGATGCCACTATTACTTCCAAGGGGCTTGAAATTTGTGTTGTGTTGTGCTTAGTCTCTCAGTCATGTCCAACTCTTTGCGACCCCATGGACTGTAGCCCACCAGGCTCCTCTGTCCAAGGGATTCTCCAGGCAAGAATACTGGAGTGGGTTGCTATGCCTTCCTCCAGGAGATCTTCCCAACCCAGGGATCAAACCCAGGTCTCCCACTTGGCAGGCAGCCACCACGGAAGCTTATAGATAAGGTGAACAAACCTGTGGCCTATAAATACAACAAAAGTAGCAGGTCCTATGACACAACAAAAATGATACCAAATGGACAAAGAACCAATACAGAGTGTCTCCTAAATTGTCATTAGTGACCACTAGCATTGCCAGATGGGCTGAATTTAAGTGCTGTTGATGGCTGGTATCAAAGAGCATCAGGACTTTAAGGAAATGGGGAGGAAGGTTTTACATTTATCACAGTGACCCAATTTGAACACTTAAATAGCAATTAAATCATTTTTATTGTTCAAGGTGCATGATGAACTGTAATGTCAGTTATCAGAAATGTTCCCAACCTGGGCCATTAGCCTTGAGTCAGATATGGGGCTCTGGCTCTAAGCCTAAATGTAAATTTGAACATTCATAGACTTCATGATCCATTAGAAAGAGCTCAATCAAAGAAGCATATTTAAATTTGGTTCTGCCACTTACATAAAGGTTTCCCTTAGAGATACCGCAAGCAGTGTTTCTCAAACTTTAAATGTGTATGCAGTCACCTGGGGATCTTGTTAACATACAGCTTGGGATTAAATCAGTCTGAGGGCTGGGGTCTGAGATGCTGTATTTCTACCAAGCACCCATGTTCGCTGATGCTGCTGGTCCCTGGATCAACTTTGAGTAGCAAGGCCTGAGGAGATTATTGATAGAACATGTGAAAAGCATGTGTGTTCATGAGAAAACACTTTGTAAACTCTAAAATGTCACACGTATCACTTTATATTAATTAGTAATAGGTGATGATTCAGTTCAATTCAACAAGAAGAGCCCCAATAGGATAAATTAAGCAGTGCATTTGAGTTAGTTCTAATAAGGTGGATGAACCTAGAGCCTATTATACAGAGTGAAGCAAGTCAGAAAAACAAACATATATTAACACATATATATGGAATCTAGAAAGATGGTACAGATGAACCTTTTTCCAGGGCATCAGTGGAGATGTAAACATAGAGAACAGACTGTTGACACAATGGAAGAAGGAGAAGGAAGGATGAATTGAAAGAGCAACACTGAAACATATACATTACCACGTGTAAAATTTATAGCCAGTGGGAATTTGCTGTATGATACAGGGAGCTCAAACCTGATACTCTGTGACAATATAGGAGAGGTGAGATGGGATGGAAGGTGGGAGGGAGGTTCAAGAAGAGGAGGACATATGTAAACCTATGCCTGATTCATGCTGATGTGTGGCAGAAGCTAACACAATATTGTAAAGCAATTATGCTCCAATTAAAAATTTTCAAAAGTGTAAATATTATTTTCCAGATATTTAAGTTTTTTCTTTTTAGCAAAACCAAAAACAAAACTGGGAATTGAACAAGCAGCACAAGAAAGCTAGTCATTTTAAACAATTTTTTTGCTTTTTGATTGCTTTGAATAAGATTAATTTCCATATCACTATAAGGACTAAAATGATGGGGGAAAATGCCCTGCTTCCTAAAAGAAACTTGTACAATTAGACCCAGTTCCAGATTTGCCCTGACAATCTTATCCCGTCCTAATCAAAACAGAAATAGTAAATGACAAGGAAAAGGAAAATAGTTGGCTCCAGGAACAACAAGAAGAGATCACTGTGAGGAAAGAAATTAAAAACTAATAAAAGCCAACACAGGATCACAGAAGTCAGAGCTATTTTAAACACATCTTGTTTCCCTAAGTAACATTGCCCTTTTTCATTGGTGTTAGCATTTCCTGGAAGCGTGTACAAAATCTGCAAGAGCATTGATTTCTGAAGCATTTCTGTGTTCCTTATCTAAAGTCTAGTCAACAATTGCTGTTCAAGTTTTGGTTTGAAAACTGGCAAGGAGAGACCAAAGGAAGGCAGATGACTTTCAGATTGGTAGGTAAGTTTCATAATCAGGGATCTTACATAGGAAGTTTGTTTGGAAGCAGCTGCAAGATAAGTGGATCTCTGTGCCTATTTAAAAGTTTATACAGAGGCCTTAACAAGGTTCAGCCACATACACTGTCCAGATGGTCTCAATAACACATTGCTCTCTCAAGGCTGCTTCCTTGAAAATGGCTCCCACTGTGGAAACGATGGGCCAAAAGCGCATTTCAAGGACAGGGGAGAAGGTAGGCAAACTGACTGCCCAGGTCCTGCTCACAGGCCAACTGGTGGTCAACTCAGTAAGCAACGCTGAGACCAAGGAAACATACACTCCTTCTGAGGCTCTAGTCCCATAACACTAGCCAGTCTTTCAGTATTACATGGTCAACTTACTGTATTATGTGAAGAAGACTTTCATCACATATAAGCAAATGCATAACAGACCCTTCCCATGAAAATAAAAACCCTTCCTGATTTTTTAGATTTCAGACAGAATGACTCCTTGTCATAGATCCAGATCAGCAACAACTTACCCAGATTAAGCAACAGCTTGCTTGCTCCCATGATGGATCTTTTTACAATGGTTCTGGCAGCACCGTGATTACAAAAGTTAAAACTCGGCTTTGAAGATACCAGAAATTTATCAGACTCACCTTCACCTGAACTTGACACTTTGTCTCCCAGCTTCCATCCCTGTTTACCCTCTCTAACTTGTTTATGGTAAGAGTATGCATCATTCATAATCCAAAATGCCAGAATACTGTTACAGAAGCATGTATGAATGAAAACTCAGCTTGGTGTCATCAGAGATAGGAAGAAAAGACAAATGAGACTGAAATCTGAGTAACTGTCAGGGCGTTCTGACAGTACCATTCCTCTGAAAAATAAAATCAAAGTAAAATTACTAATATCGATTACTAACTGAATTCTTTAGGCCAGTCAATACCAAATCATGATGCCATTTAAATGCAAAACAGACACAGAAATTCGGTTATGAAAGTATTCAATGTGCAGACATCTTGAGAAACAGTTTAAAGATGCCAGAACTGCACACCTGGGGGAATATCACACACCTGCAGACGGTTCTTTGCACTAGCTCTGGGTAATGCAGGTCAGCTGACTCAAGAGGATGGCTTCATAATTAGACAGCTCTTCACCCTCCAGTTGCTCCACCTAAGAAAACCTGAAGCTTAGAGGATGACTGAGCAGCCCTTCCCTTCTACAGAAATCCTTGTGTGGTACATCAGAAGTGGTTTTAAATGGTGGAGATAATTACTTAATTCAAGCTGTAGCAACTGGCCAAGTAAACATGTAGCAGCCAGGAAGCTATTAGCATGATTTTAAGGCAATTATTCCATTAGCGTTAATAGTCTCCAATTAGTCTTCCCTGACTATAGAAGTTTGAACATCTTTTTTTTTCCTCCAAAAATTCTCACAGTTTGAGTAATACAGTAAGGTACCAAACCCATTTTTAAACCTGTATTTACATGTGTAGATCTGCCAAACCTACATTACAAAATCATGGGGGAACTGAGGGATGGAGATGGGCGAAATAAGGTTTTTATCTCAGAATTATTGTGGATGAGAATAGAAAGCTTTGCAGGGGATCCACTTTGAATATAAAACTAAGAGGAGTTAGGCAAGCAGTGGAAATTCCCACTATGTTGAGTGCTATTATCATTGTGTCTCTACTGTAGAACTATCAGAATATCGAAGCCTCTGAACACAGGTTTCCACCTTGTCCTGTGGAAAGAAAAGAAAATTCCTCTCACTCCTGCCAATGCCTTATTTCCTTGTCCTTTCAGCCTGATTAGTACTTGTTGCTGCTGAATCACCCAGATCCAAACCGCAAAGCATTTCCCTCCAAAATTCCTAGATACTTTTTCTAAGGACTATATTTAAAGATCATATCACTGAACTGATAGCAGGTCATTTCCCTTCACTGAAATGCAACTTTCATATCTGTGAAATGGAGTTAATACTTATCAGCATCACTTGCTTCACAAGGTTTGGGGAAGGATTCTGTTATCTGGGTTATATGTTAGGGCTTTGAAAAGTGAAGTATTATAAAAATGTATGTTAGATTCAGACATGATATCATGCCATCCCTCAGAACTTGCAATGTGAGCTTGAGCTTTTAACCTCCCTGTGTCTCTGGAGAGTCACCTGTCAGGAAGCTGGCATCAGACTCCTTGCCCTTCTTACCTTTTAGGCCTCCATAAATGCTCAGGTGAGACCATGTGAAAGTACCCGTCTAAAGACCAAATAAAAAGGAAGAAAAGGGGATAGCAATGCCTGTGGAAGTGAGAGTGGAATTTGGCCAACAAAGTTCTGTAGTTTCTACTGTCTCCTTCAAAAGAGCAATCCCTAGGCTCACCCGGGAGGAGGGTAAATGCAGAGCGGAGAAGCTGGCTTGTTCTCTTCCTTAGAGACACCTGGGCTCTTGGGAAATTCCCTCCTGAAGAAGGGCAAGAGGGGACAAACTCTTCCCTTCCAGGGCTGGCACTCAGAGCCTGTGTCTGTCATAATCGCCAAATATCCATTTGACTAAAGACTATTGATTTCAGTTACTGATCAATTCCAGTGCTACTGGTTAGAGATTTTCAAGAAAACCCATCTTCCCCTTAAAAAAAAAAAAGAAAAAACAATTTTTAAAGCATGATTTCCCCCAGTGGCTGAGAGAGGGCGCCGGATGGGTAAGAGCTAGAGAAGGTAGACCAGAAGGTTGAACTTGATAACCAGGCATAGCTCAAGGTAAGGGATGAACTACCTGTCGGTATTTTGCCCTCTAGCCGAATCCTGGAAGGGTCAGGAGGGTCAGGGAGATAATCTGCACTCTCAGCCCAAGCGAAAAGTCAACGAAGTGTAGCTATGAACCCAGCTGTCACCGTGGTATACCGTCCTGAAACCACCCTGCCCCTGCACATCCGAACTAGGGTCTGCTGCGCTCCCGCCCCCCAGAAACCTGACCAGTCCTCTGGTCCAAGTCGCGCGCTTCATGTTGAAGCGTCTGACCCCTCCAGTCTCTTCCTCGCTTTGCCGAGGCTCTGGACACCAGCGCAATCACCTTTTTCCTAAGATTTGCCGGTGAAGCCCACCCCTCCGCCGCAGTTCACGCAGGTTCCCCTGCCCGGCTTCTGTCCCGAGCAACAAATGCACGGTCCACGAGGGTTTGTTTTCCTGACCCGCGCGCTGGACGCTGCTCACTGCCCTTGGACCAGAGTCCAGATGGTGACCACCCGGCCAGGCCCTCTAGGTCCACGCAGATCAGGAAACGGCTCCCTACATTCCTCTCCCCCCTTCAGCTCCAGGTCAAGGGCACCGATCAAGCCGCCGGCGGTCCCTGAACTTTCATCACTCTTCGGGAAGCGCTTTGTCTCTTTAAAGGAGACTAGGGACGAATATTAATGACTCGGGTAGCTTCTAACCGAGAAATCCACCAAATTCTCTTGATTCCGTGACAGAGATGGAGTCGGAGGTCCACGGGCTAGAGCCGAGCCCTTAGGACAGCGGCTCGCGCTCGCCGACCACCATCATCCCACAGCCCCAGAAATCGTCCCCAGACCCGTTTCCGGGGGAAAACTGTGGAGGCGGGGCGCTGGGGTACGAGGGGCCATCGTAGAGCCAAGCCTTTCCCCTGCCCCAGCCCTCTCAACACAACCTGCTTCAAAAACCCATGGAAAAGCAGTCACCTTGACTCCCCGCGCCACGATCCCCAGAGGTCTGGGAAAGCGCTGGGAGGCCGGAGGCGCCCGGGCACGCGCTCGCCTGGCCCGAGACCCACCCGTGGATACGAGTTTGCCTCCAATGGGCATCTTGGCAAGTTACCACTTAGTGGCAGATAAAGCAGGGCGGGGCAGGTGGAGCGGACGCCGAGCGCCCCGGCGGCAGCCTCTGAGCGCCTACCTGGGATGGCTAAATTGGTGAGGGGTATGCTGTGGATGCTCTCCGGCAGAGTTGCCATCCAGTCGGCGAATTTCAGCTCGTTCTTCCCTTGAGACGAGGCCATCGTGCGGTCGGTGTGCCGCGCGCTGGTCCTCACACTCCTCGGGTAGGCTGGCAGGCTGGCAGGCTGCTGCCGCTAATCCAGTGTTTGCTCCCAGCCCGGCTAGAGTTTACACTCCGCTGTGCGCCACACCCACAGGATGGCGCAGACACATGCTAATTTTAATAATTATTCAAAACACCCCATGCTCCCTTAGTGCCTCCTCCAGACTCCGCTGGAGCTTTTGTTCCTGACGTCCGCGCTCAGCTTTCTCCTCTCTCCGCTCCCTCCCCGACTCCCTCCTCCCGTCTTATCCCTCCTATGCGTCTCTGTCTTTTCTCGCCATTTCTACAGCATTCCTTGGCTTCGTATTATTTATTATGTTTTTTTTTTTTAAACTTGGTTCACACAGCTGTTTTGCCCATGATCTTGTTCGGCCCTTTAATGTGACTTCCTGGTCTTGCTTATGTTTGAAAGACAATCTTCTGGTTGAAGCTAAAATCCTAGAAGACTTTGGGATGCTATCACCTCCCCCGAGCAGACTCTCATACTTGCTTTCAGGACTTTCCATTCTTACTGAAGAGCTTTTCCTTTCGTAAGCTACAACAGGTTATTTCTTTCCTCAGCCGGGGCCGAGAGCCTTGCTGACAACAAAATGGTGGTCTTTCTTCACCACTTTGCTTAATTTTTGGAGTAGTTGACAAGTGTGCTGTCAGAAAAGATCAGTTAAGTTCTAGGTGGTACCTATTCAATCCCTGGCATCCTGTTCCAGTCATTTCAAGGTAAAGAAGCACTTCACCCCCATTTCCCTGAATATGAGAAATGCGTGCTATATCTATGGAGAAAACTGTTTATGTCCTCTCTCTGTCATTTTTGTGACACTGAGGATAAGACTAAAGCCTGATGTTAGAAGAAAATCACCACATTTCCCAGTGACATGTTGTAATTATTGCCTACTGGCAATACTACTGCGTTTGGTGGAATTTATTTGGCACCATTCAAAATGATCTATGTGATTGTCTGAATTTTCATTCCTTGGCAGATTAGAGAGAGGCACCTCTCTCAAGAGAAATCACTTGTCGAGCCTCCAAAGAAGTGTCTTGGTCCACCTGCTCTCAGATGTGAAACAGGAGAGAAATCAAATCTTACAAATGTGATGAATCCAGGGGTGGCCTGGGTAGGTATGATAAGCAATAGACTGAAAATGTGCGGGGTCTTAGCAGCCCAGTAAATGTAGATGTAATACAGATGTCTCTGTTCTTTGATCCAGTGATGCAAAGTCCTTTTCTTAAAGTACATGCTGTTAAGTTGGGAAAATGAAAACCCAGGTAGGAGAAAGAGCTATAAAACATGGGAATAAACAGTTTCAGTAAACTAGATAGCATTAAAAAGAAAAAAAAATCAGATTTTCTATTCTGCCTTAGAATCAATTCACAGTTGAAAAAGGATATGATAGGGATATCTTTAAGAATGAGAAAGATATATTGGGATTTTTTTCTTCCAAAGTAAATCTTAATGTTCCTGTTAGCGCAGTAGAACTCACATATCCTTTTGATTAGTGTAAGAATTCAGCTCACTGTGGAACTCCTGGTCAAGAGACCTACAAACATCACCCTTCGGGTTAATGCTGGTGCTCCGTAGGCATCATGCCAGACAAGGAGGTGAGCTCAGATCTGGGAATCAGCTGCTCTGAGTCATTTAGGCAAGTCCCCTGGTTTCTGTCAGCCTTGCTTGTCTCCATCATAAACTGATGACAGTAACTCAGAGATTTGCAGTGAAGCTTCCAGAAAAGAGTACCTATGAAAGAGCTTTGTTATCAGCAAAGCATCATGTAAAATGTGTGATCTATGTTTATTAAAGTTTCCCTGGTGGCACAGATGGTGAAGAATCTGTCTGCAATGCAGGAGACCCAGATTTGATCTCTGGGTCGTGAAGATTCCCTGGTGAAGGGAATGGCAACCCACTCCAGTATTCTTGAGAAACCCATGGACAAAGAAACCTGGCATTAAAAAAAACAAAACAAAACAAAACAAAACATGAAACCACCTTAAATGTTGAGAAAAGTTGCCTCTCTCAAGAATGGTAAAATAGATAGCTGGTGAGAAGTTGCTATATAACACAGGAAGTCCAGCCTGGGGCTCTGAGATGACGCAGAGGGGTGGGGTGGGGGAGGGGAGGGAGGTGATATATGTAAAATTATGGCTGATTTGCATTGTTGTATGGCAGAAACTAACACAACACTGTAAAGCAATTTTCCTCCAATTAAAAAATAAATTTATAAAAGGTACACTTTATCTTTTGTAAAGCAAATAAGCAATCCCTCCTCTATTTTATCTGCTTCAAACTTCAGATTTTTTCTAATGTATTGGTTTTCCATGAAACTTCACATTTCACTGCATGCAATCCACTAGAAAAAACAGTGATGTAAGTGGATAGCTTATGAATTTCTTTCCCAGACTTACAGTCAGTATTTTAGGCAATTTTATGACCCAGTTTCCCCATCTCTCTGTTATACCTCTGTCATTATTTACTAAATGATATTAGGAATATCATATAATTTCTCTGTTCTCTAGTTTGCCTACTGTATTAGTCAGGGTTTCCAAGAGACACAGAAATATGGATATAAATGTAGATACAGATGTATAGCTCAGATGGTAAAGAATCTGCCTGCAATGCAGGAGACCCAGGTTCAATCCCTGGGTCAGGAAGATCCCCTGGGAAGGGAGTGGCAACCCACTCCAGTATTCTTGCCTGGAGAATTCCATGGACAGGGGAGCCTGGAGGTCTACAGTCCATGGGGTCACAAAGAGTTGGCCTTAACTGGCCGACTAACATAAGGATGTATAGAAAGATTTATTTTAAGCACTTGACTCATATAATTGTGAGAGCTGGAAAATCTGAAAGGCAGGTCAGCAGGCTGGGAGCCCAGGTAGAATTTCTGTGTTTCAGCCTTGAAACAAAAGTCTTTGGGAAACCTGTCTGCTCTTACTACCTTCAACTGATTAGATGAGGCCCACCCACATTATAAAAAGTAAGTTCCTTTTTTCAAAGTCAAATAATTGCACATGCAAATAATTCCATCCACAAATACCTTTGCAGCAACATCTAGACTAGTGTTTGACAAAACTAGTGAGGGTCATAGCCTAGCCAAGTTGACACATGAAATTAACCATCACACCCGGTGACAAACTAAACTAGAAATTGTACTGATCTTCTCTTTTGTCTCTATTATTCCACCATTCTACTTCTTTTATGATTATTTCTCGTGCATATAGTTGCTGGTAATAGCAAAAGGAAGAACGAAAATGTTTAGTTTGTTTTTTTTTTTTAAACTCTATCCAGAGTATTCAAGGTATGGATCAACATTTTTACCATTACAACAGAGATGAAAAAATGCTGATCATTTTTAATTGTGGTGTTGAGAGTAGCCAACCTTAAGCATTTTTAAGCATAAATGGAAAGAGGAGAATGACATTGCTGTGGTTTCTTGACCCTATTAAAACTTATTTATGTAATCCTCAGCTGTCCATCAAAACCACACTATGCAGTTTATAAACATGCTACTCATTTGGAACATTTTATTTTTATTTCATATCCTCCTCTACCCTTAAAAATACATAGCTCTTACTATGTATTTATTTCATTAGTTCATATTTCTCAGTTGTTGGAGATATATAGTTTTATGTTGAATTATGTTCCTCAAAACAAGAATTCTTATAGATCAGAAAATTTTAGAACACTTTTCAGATGAATAATGTTTAAAAAGAGGGGCTCTGTTTGAAACAACTCAGTCAAATCATTAAAAAACATGGTGTTCAGAAATATGTATTTATAGTTACAGTTAAAGAAAACACATACAAAAGGGGAATAAAGAATCTTTGTAAAAACTACTAATAATCAATGCTTCTTGATCATTCTCTACATCATGAAATACCCAGATATTTCAGCAGAACTTAGCTGTATTTAAAGTATATAAAAATACTTTTTACACTTAAATTCAAAATAGAAAAAAGAGTGATAACTTTTGCTTCATTTTAACCCTTTAGAGTTTTCAGTTGTACCCCATTCTCTTCCCCTATATCTACATCTTGTATGCCAGTCCAAAATAAGCTGATTAATGCTCACTAAATACTATCTGGTATTTGGGATCTGAAAGCCTGGATTCAAATTCAGGTTTCCCTATTTACTTACTATGTGTTTATGTTTCCTTAATTGAGCATGGATAATGATTATTCCCTCCTGGAGGCGGGAAATGGAAGGTGTTATGAAACTTAAATTAAGTGAAGAATCTAAAGTGTATTGAACAGAATGGAAGCTCCATAAAATATAGTTTATGCTTCTTGCAACCACCATGCCCTAGCTCATGCTATTAACTCCACATGGAATACACTTCCATGTTTTCACCTGAAAAAATCCTTTCCATTCTAATTCATCTTCGGAAATCCTGTCATTACTTGTAAGTAGAAGTAACTTCTCCTTTTCCTGCACACCCATTACAGTTTGTTTATAGCGATCTTGGAGTGTGGTTCTAATTCCCTAGCTCACCTTCAAGCATTATGTGGAGAGAATAGTGATATTTGATACCCTGTGATGCCTCTCACAGCGCCTAAGACACAATAAGGACTCATTATAATCATTCACTTACTTATTTCATAAATATTTATTGAGTGTCTATTAAGTGCTCTGTCTTAGAGAGAGAAGACAGAACTCACTGAGTTTATGTTCCAGGCAGAAAGGGGCAAATGATAGCTTAATGACTGAATAAATAAATAACTTGTCTGGATCTCTGGCCTCAATGTCAAAAGCCCTCCTCTAGCATCCGTTTTTCTGTACTTCACAATGTAGCAAACAACTTATGACTTAGTTGATTTTTGTTTTGAACAAGTGGAATTTATTAAAGTTGCCTAGAGGAAGAACACAAGAGAGCAGGAAAAGGAAATGGCAGAGTGTCTCAATAATAAGATGCTAGAAAGGACTTAATAAAAGATTCAGGATCTAATTGAGAGATCTAGGGGTAAGGTCTAAGGAAGCAGGAATTTCTTATAAATTGGATGCTGTCAAAATGCCGGGACAATTTTATGATGGAGGATCTCATTAAATCTTTTCTTTTTCATTTTTATTTTTACTGAGAGGATAATTACAATATTGTGTTGGTTTCTGCCATACATCAATATGAATCGGCCATAGATATACATAAGTCCCCTCCCTCTTGAACCCCTCTCCAGCCTCCTTCCCCATCCTACTCCTCTAGGTTGTCACAGAGCACCAAATTTGGGTTCTCTGCATCATACAGAAAACTTCCAAAGGCTATCTATTTTACATACAGTAATGTATATGTTTCAGTGCTATTCTCCCAAAACATCCCACCCTCTCCTTCCCCCACTGTGTCAAAAAGTCTGCTCTTTATGTTTGCATGCCCTTTGTTGCCTTTCAAATAGGATCATCAGTACTATCTTTCTAGATTCCATATATATATATATGTGTGTGTGTGTTAATATACAATTTTTTTTCTCTTTCTGATTTACTTCACTCTGTATAATAGGCCCTACATTCATCCCCCTCATTAGAATTGACTCAAATGCATTCCTTTTTATAGTTGAATAATGTGCAACCCACTCCAATACTCTTGCCTGGAAAATCCCTTGGACGGAGGAGCCTGGTAGGCTGCAGTCCATGGGGTCACTAAGAGTCGGACACAGCTGAGAGACTTCACTTACACTTTTCACTTTCATGCATTGGAGAAGGAAATGGCAACCCACTCCAGTGTTCTTGCCTGGAGAATCCCAGGGATGGGGGAGCCTAGTGGGCTGCCGTCTATGGGGTCACACAGAGTTGGACACGACTGAAGCAACTTAGCAGCAGCAGCAGCAGCAACATTCCATTATATATATATACCACAACTAACTTATCCATTCATCTGTCAATGGACATCTAGGTTGCTTCCATGTTCTAACTATTATAAACAGTGCTGCAATGAACATTGGGGTACATGTGTCTTTTTCAATTATGGTTTCCTCAGGGTATATGCCCAGTAGTGGGATTGCTGAGTTATATGATAGTTCTATTCCTAGTTTTTTTTTTAAAGGAATCTCCATACTGTTCTCCATGGTGGTTGTATCAATTTTCATTCCCATAAATAGTGCAAAAAGGTTTCTTTTTCTCCACACACTCTCCAGCATTTACTACATGTAGGCATTTTGATGATGGCCAATTCAGACAGGTGTGAGATGATAGCTCATCCTAGTTTTGATTTGCATTTCTCTGGATTGGGGGCAAAAGGAGAAGGGGACGACAGAGGATGAGATGGCTGGATGGCATCACTGACTCGATGGACATGAGTCTGAGTGAACTCCAGGAGTTGGTGATGGACAGGGAGGCCTGGCATCCTGTGATTCATGGGGTCACAAAGAGTCGGACACTACTGAGCGACTGATCTGATCTGATCTGAATAATGCACAATGCTGAGCATCTTTTCATGTGCTTATTATCCATCTATATGTCTTCTTTGGAGAAATGTCTGTTTAGGTCTTCTGCCCACTTTGTGATTGGGTTGATTGTTTTTCTTTCTTTCTATCTTTCTTTTTTTGATATTGTTTTTCTTGAATTGAGCAGCATTAGCTGCTGGTATGTTTTGGAAATTAATCCCTTGTCGGTTGTTTCATTTGCTATTATTTTCTCCTATTCTGAGGGTTGTCTTTTTGCCTTGTTTATAGTTTCCTTTACTGTGCAAAAGCTTTGTAGTTTAATTAGGCCTCATTTGTTTATTTTTGTTTTTATTTCCACTACTCTAGCAAGTGGGTCATAGAGGATCTTGTTGTAATTTGTGTTAGAGAGTGTTCTGCCTATGTTTTCCTCTAAAAATTTTGTAGTTTCTGGCCTTATGTTTAGGTCTTTAATATATTATGTGTTTATTATTGTGGAAGGAAATGGCAACCCACTCCGGTCTTCTTGCCTGGAGAATCCCAGGGATGGGGGAGCCTGGTGGGCTGCCGTCTATAGGGTCGCACAGAGTCAGACACGACTGAAGCAACTTAGCAGCAGCAGCAGCATGGTGTTAAGAAATGTTCTAATATCCTTCTTTAACATGTAACTGACTGGGTTTCCTGGCACTACTTAATGAAGAGACTGTCTTTTCTCCAATGTATATTTCTGCCTCCTTTTTCAAAAATAAGGAGCCAGTAGGTGCATGGATGGACTTATCGCCAGGTTTTCTACATTGTTCCATTGGTCTATATTTGTTTTTGTGCCAGTACCATGACGTCTTGATGACTGTAGCTTTGTAGTACAGTTTGAAGTTAGGAAGTTTGATTTCTCAAGCTCCATTCTTCTTCCTCAAGACTGCTTTGGTTATTTGGGGTCTTTTATGTTTTCATACAAATTGTGAAATTATTTGTTCTAGTCCTGTGAAAAATACCATTGGTAGTTTGATAGGGATTGCACTGAATCTGTAGATCGATAGTTTTGGGTAGTATAGTCATTTTCACTATATTGATTCTTCCAGTCCAAGAACATGATATATCTCTCCATCTGTTTGTGTCATTTTGATATCTTTCATCAGTGTCATAGTTTTCTGCATATAGGTCTTTTTGTCTCTTTAGGTAAATTTATTCCTAAGTATTTTATTCTTTTTGTTGCAATGGTGAATGGGATTGTTTCCTTAATTTCTCTTTCTGATTTTTCATTGTTAGTGCATAGGAATGCAAAGGATTTCTGTTTATTAATTTTATATCCTGCAACTTTACTATATTCATTGATTACCTTTAGTAATATTATGATGACATCTTTAGGGTTTTCTATATAGAGAATCATTTCATCTGCAAACAGTGAGAGTTTTACTTCTTCTTTTCCAATCTGGATTCCTTTTATTTCCTTTGCTTCTCTGATTTCTGTGGCTAGGACTTCCAAAACTATGTTGAATAATAGTAGCAAGAGGGTGCACCCTTGTCTTGTTCCTGATTTTAGAGGAAATGCTTCCAGTTTTTCATCACTGAGGATAATGTTTATTGTAGGTTTGTCATATATGGCCTTTATTATGCTGAGATATGTTCCTTCAATGCCTACTTTCTGGAGAGTTTTTATCATAAAAGGGCATTGAATTTTGTCAAAGGCTTTCTCTGCATCTATTGAGATGATCATATGTTTTTTATCTTTCAATTTGCTAATATAGTGTACCACACTGATTGACTTGCATATATTGAAGAATCCTTCTATCCCTGGGAAAAGCATACTTGATCATTATGTATGATCTTTTTTAATGTGCTGTTAGATTCTGTTTGCTAGAATTTTGTTGAGGATTTTTGCATCTATGTTCATCACTGATTTGCCTGTAAATTTTGTGTGTGTGTGGTATCTTTGTCTGGTTTTGGTATCAGGGTGATGGTGGCCTTACCCTGAATGGGTTTGGGAGTTATCTTCTTCTGAAATTATTTGGAAGAGCTGAGCAGCATAGATGTTAGTTCTTCTGTAAACTTCTGGCAGAATTTGCCTGTGAAGCCATCTGGCCCTGGGCTTTTGTTTGTTGGAAGATTTTTTATTACAGTTTTGATTTCCATGCTTGTGATTGGTCTGTTCATAATTTCTATTTCTTCCTAGTTCAGTATTGAAAGGTTATACTTTTCTAAGAATTTGTTCTTTTCTTCCATGGTGTCCATTTTATTGGCATATAGTTGCTCATAGCAGTCTTTTATAACCCTTTGTATTCTGTGTTATCTGTTGTAACTTCTCTTTTTTCATTTCTAATTTTATTCATTTGAGTTTTTTTTTTTAATGAGTCTGGTTTACAGTTTGTCAATTTTGTTTATCTTCTCAAAGAACCAGCTTTTAGTTTTATTGATCTTTGCTATTGTCTCCTTCATTTCTTTCCATTTATTTCTGCTATGATCTTTATGATTTCTTTCTTTCTACTTTGGGGGGATTTTTGTTCTTTTCTACTTGCTTTAGGTGTAAGATTAGATTATTTGATGGCTCTCTTGTTTCTTGAAGTAGGCTTATATTGCTAGAAACCTCCCTCTTAACACTGTTTTTACTGCATCCCATAGGTTTTGAATTGTCAAGTTTTCATTGTTATTTGTTTCGAGGAATATTTTTATTTCCTTTTTGATTTCTTCAGTGATCTGCTGGTTATTCAGAAGTGTATTGTCTAGCCTCCAAGTGTCTGTGTTTTCTAATAGTTTTTTTCCCTATAGTTGATATCTAACCTTACAGCATTGTGGTCAGAAAAGATGCTTGAATTATTCACTTTTAAAAATTTTACCAAGGCTTGATTTGTGGCCCAGGATGTAATCTCTCCTGGAGAATATTCCATTTGCAAAAAAAAAGTGAAAGCTATTGTTTTTGGATGAAATGCCTGTAGATCTCAATTAGGTCTAAGTTTGGAGAAGGCGAAGGCACCCCACTCCAGTACTCTTGCCTAGAAAATCTCATGGACGGATGAGCCTGGTGGGCTGCAGTCCATGGGGTCGCGAAGAGTCAGACATGACTGAGTGACTTCACTTTCACTTTTCACTTTCATGCATTGGAGAAGGAAATGGCAACCCACTCCAGTGTTCTTGCCTGGAGAATCCCAGGGACGGGGGAGTCTGGTGGGCTGCCGTCTATGGGGTCGCACAGAGTTGGACACGACTGAAGTGACTTAGCAGCAGCAGGTCTAACTTGTCCAGTGTATCACTTAAAGGTTGTGTTTCCTTATTAATTTTCTCTTTGGATGATCTGTCCATTGATGTGAGTAGGGTATTAAAGTCCCTCACTGTTATTGTGTTACTGTTGCTTTACCCTTTAATAATTGTTAGCATTTGGCTTACGTACTGAGATGCTCCTAAGTTGGTTGCATATATATTTATAATTGTTATATCTTCTTCTTGGATTAATTCCTTATTTATTATGTAGTGTCTTTCTTTGTCTCTTGTAACCATCTTTAGTTTGAAATCTATTTTATCTGATATGAGTGCTGCAACTCTTGCTTTCTTTTGATTTCCATTAACATGGAATATCTTTTTCTAGCCCCTCACTTTCAGTATGTATATGTCCCTAGTTTTGATGTGGATCTCTTATAGACAGCATATATAGGGTGCTTACTGTTGTATCCATTCAGCCAATCTCTGTCTTTTGGTTGGAGCACTTAACTCATTTGCATTTAAGGTAGTTATCAATATGTATGATCTTGTTATGATTTATTTTATTCTTCAGGATTTGTTTTGTATGTCTTTCCTTTTTGTGTTCCTTGTCTAGAGAAGCTCCTTTAGTATTTTTTGTAGAGCTGGTTTGGTGGTGCTGAATTCTCTTAAATTTTCCTATCTGTAAATTTTTGATTTCCCATTCAAATCTGAAAGAGATCCTTGCTGGGTAGAGTAGTCTTGGTTGTAAATCTTCCTGTTTCATCACTTTTAAGTGTATCCTTTCATTCCCTTCTGTCATACAGAGTTTCTGTTGAAGATCAGCTATTAGCCTTATGGGGACCCCCTAGTATGTTATTTGTTACTTTTTCCTTGCTGCTTTTTAATATTTATTCTTTGTGTTTAATTTTTGTTAGTTTGATTAATATCAAACTTGTTTTGGTGTGCTTCTCCTTGGGTTTATCTTGTATGAAACTCTCTGGGCTTCCTGGATCTGGGTCACTATTTCCTTTCCCATTTTAGGTATTTTTTTGCTATAGTCTCCTCAAATATTTTCTCATGCTCTTTCCTTTTGCCTTCTTCTGGGATCACTATGAGTCAATGTGGTTACACTTAATGTTGTCCCAGAGGTCTCTGAGACAATTCTCATTACTTTTTATTCTTTTTTCTTTATTATGTTCTGCTTCAGTTATTTCTACCATTTTATCTTCCAACTCCTTTACCTGTTCTGTCTCAGTTACTCTACTGTTGGTTCTCTCCAGTATATTTCTAATCTCAGACATTATGTTGTTCATTATTGATTGTTTATCCTTTAATCCTTTAGATCCTTGTTAAACATTTCTTGCATCTTCTCAACCCATGCTTCCAGTCTATTTATCCATGTCTCCATTTTATTTTCAAGATTTTGGATCATCTTTAATATCACTACTATGAATTCTTTTTCAGGAGAATGCCTATTTCCTCTTCATTTGTTTGGTCTGCTGGGTTTTTACCATGTCCCTTCATCTACTGCATGTTTCTGTCTTTTCATTTTGTTCAGTTTACTGTATTTGAAGTCTCCTTTCTGTAGGCTGGAAGGTCGTAGTTCCTCTTAATTGTGGACTCTGCCCTCCATGGGTGGGGATGGACCAGTGCTTTGTGAAGGTTTCCTGGTTGGGGATACTTGTGCCTGTGTTCTGGTGACTGGAGCCGGATTGTATCTCTCTGAAGGACAGTGCCATGTCCAGTAATGTGTTTTGCGGTGTCTATGGGTTTGGTATGGCTTTGGGCAGCCTGTCTGCTAATGTGCAAGGTTGTGTCCCTGTTTTGCTGAAGAATTGGCATGGGGCATCCAGCACTGGAACTTGCTGGCCTTTGGGTGGGGCTAGGTTTTAGAGTTGAGATGAAGGCCTGTGGAAGGGATCTCATCTATTAATGTTCCCTGGAGTCAGGGGTTCTCTGGTGGATCAGTCTTGAGCTCAGGTCTCCCACCTCAGGCGTTAATGCCTGACCTCTACTGTAGCTCCAAGACCTCACAAACCACGCAGCACAGAAGACAAAACCCCAAGACTCTTGGTGAAGGCAATACTCAACAGTCCAGAACACCAGCACGATTCACACCAACATCCTCCAATATTTCTAGGAAGGTCTCCGGACCTGTTGTAGGCAGGCTGGGGTCAGCTCAGTCTCAGATCTGGCCTTATTCCAGCTTGTACTTGCTCCTAAAATTCACAGTTGCCCCTAAAGTCCACAGTCTGTTCCCCACCCTGACACAAGGGGGCTAAGGCCAAGACTTACTAAGCTTTACTTCTTCACTTGAGCTGGGGAAAAGGGAGAATATGGCAGCTACAATTGGGATGTACCTGTGGCACAATTGGGAGTACCTGCAGCAATAGAGAACTGCTGGATGCTGTGACAATCTGAGGCAGGTCCTGTGCTCTCCCAGAGGAACTGGCCTCGGGCTGTGGGACCCTAGTAAGAATCTAGCTGTTTAAGCTCCCAGGAAGGTGTGGGCAGTAACCTGTGCCTGCTCACAGCTTGGTGGTATCTGCCACCTCTGGGGTCAGGATTGCATCAGCGGCTTTTTGTCTTCTGCCTCAGGCATTTTCCTGGCTTTAGAAGTGGCAGTTACATCTAATTTTGCAACTGGTGCTCTGACCAGTTTTGATTTTGGGTTTTGGTGGCTGCCGGTGGGCACTCAGCCACTGTCTGCAAGTGTGGCATTAGTATCCTGGCGACAATGACTTCTTGCCACTCTGAGACACTCAGTCTTTTCTTTGGACTCCCTCCACTGCATCAAAGCAGCCCGCACAGAGTATCCTCACAGCAGCTAACCCCAAAATTCTCCCTGGGATCTGACACCTGTACCTGAGCCTCAGCACCCCACCCCCAGCCTCTGCAGCAGGTTGAGACTCGCAAGCCACTTCTCTGCTGAGAAGTACTGTTCGGCAGCAATTTCTGTGATGCATTTTCTGTTTTGCCCTTGAGCCCCCACTGTTTCACTTAACTCTGAGGTTCCAAAGTTCTCCCCATCCCCACCCATAAGGGGGTTTATGAATACACAGAAAATTTGCCTCTTTCACAACTCTCTCCTTTGGGGAACAAGTCCCCATCCTGAAATCCTTTGTCTCTTTCTATGTCTTTATCTTTTGCCCTGCCTCATTCTAAGGAGATTGTCTTGCCTTTTTGGAAGTTTAGGGTCTTCTGCTGTTGTTCAGAAGTTGTTCTGTAGGAATTGTCCCATATTCAAATGAATTTTTGATGTATTTGTGGGGAGGAAAGCAATCTCCCCATCTTATTCATCTGCCATCTTCCATCATAATTTAGTTTTGAAATATATTTTGAAATAAAAATTGTTTTGCCTCTCTAAACTCTTTTTATCTAATTCTTTCCATCCTTATCTCTATCTTGGTTAAGTCAGTGGTCACACTTGAAAACAACATGATGTACACTTCTAGATTTCCAGGGGTCATCACTCAAAATGTTTGATTTCCCAGAGCATGCAAATTGCTGAGGGTGGAGGTTAGCCTGGGAAGGAAGAGGGAGAATGCTAGGTTTACATGTAGAGTCGGAAAAATATCCTGAAACTATTCTACTTTTTATTACTAAAATATATATATACACACATATATATATATGACCATAATTATACCAGTGTTCATAGGAACATTATACACAATTGTAAAAAGTTGAAACAATTCAAATATCCATCTACAGATGAATGGATAAATATAATGTAGTATAATCATATAATGAAATATTATTCAGCCTTTATTTTTAATTTATATATTTTTGGCTGCCTTGCATCTTCACTGCTGTGTGAAGGCTTTCTCCAGTTGCAGAAAGCAAGGACTTCTCTTCATTGTGGTGCCCAGGCTCCTCATTATAGTGGCTTCTCTTGTTTCAGCTCATAGGCTCTAGGCTTCTATAGTTGTAGAGCATGGACTTAGTGACTCAAGGCATGTGGGATCTTATGGATCAGGGATCAAACCCATGTCTCCTGTATTGGCAGGCAGATTCTGAGCCACTGGACTATCAGGGAAGTCCCCAGCCTGTAAAAGGAAGGAACTTCTGATACCTGCTACAACACAGATGAACTCTGAAGACACTATACTAAATGAACCTAGCCAGACATAAAAGGGCAAATATTCTATGATTTCACTTATGTAAAGCACCTGAAATAATCAAAGTCATAGAGACAGAAAGTAGAACAGTGCTATGAAGGGCTGGAAGAGTGGAGAATGAGGACTGTTTAACTGATACAGAGCTTCAGTTTAGGATCATTAAAAACTTGGATGGATGGATAATGGTAGCAGTTGCACAATGATGTGAAAGCACTTAATGCCACTGAATTTTACACTTAAAAATAATTAAGATGATAAATTTTATGTTATGTATATTTTGTCACAATTTTAAAAGCTAATGACAAATGATGGTTGGACAGAAGAACCATGCTTGCTTCACCAATTATAAGGTTCCCATTGTAACCCCTTAATAATAGTTTATCCTGTAGCCAATGATTGCCAAGAACATACCTGAAATTATACAAGTTGGATTTATAGCTTTTTGTAGTAAGGAAGAATCCACATCATGGGAACCCTGGGCCATATAAGTAAGAGGGTGTTAGAAAGTACATATTATAGGACTTTCTCTTATATTTGGAGATTTGGGAAAGATTTAAGGAAGTTGGGCTTTGCTTTGATTTGGATTCTGTCAGGAAGAGGTGTAGGGAGTAATTCAATGAGTATCTTCATAAATCCTATCTATAAAGAGGAGATACTAGACTAAGGCTAGAGCTATAAGAAATAAAGAAGCAAGAGTCACTCATTAGAGTAGGGTATATCAGATCATTTTTGTGACATATGCACTACTAATGTTTTATCTGTTTTCAGACATGCTTACAGAGGGTTCATGTTCTTATTTGTTGCAGTTGCTCAAGGTCTTGGGGTGGCCTTGTCCAGTGTCAATGTTCTATGAGTGTGTTTATGTTTAACAGGTGAACACCAAGGCATGGCTGATACTACCAGAAATCCTAGATGTCAGGGACTATTTTTATTTCCCACCAATAAGTAGAAGGACACAGCCCAACTTAATTTATTTGGAGCTCTAAGAGTACTAGTCTAGTAGACCTTTGCAAATGATTAATGACATTGACAACTTTGATATGTACTCTTCATCAGTAAAATTTTCACTTACATTTTATGGCATGAACAGATTGATGCAATAAAGCAATTTTTATGCCTGCATGCACAAGCTCATGAGTGTTCATGCACATGTATGCCCTGCAAAACCTTTCTATCCTGCCATTCTCGAATAGTTCCCAAGGTACGCAGAAAAAATGATAATCCCTGCTGCAGAATAACTCACTCAATTTGCATTTCTTTTCAGTCTCTTGCAAACCCTAAAGGCAATCATCTATATCTAGGGCTGTCTGACAGGCAAAGGTAATGCTGTGGGACACCAGTAACACCTTAGAGGAAGAAATTCTGAGAAGAAAAGTCAGATAATGAGCTCTCAGTCTAGCCTTAGCCCTAGAACCACAGATCAGCAATGGGAGATAGTGTCAGAAATTTGGACACAGTGTGAGACACAGGCAGGACAAGTATCTGGCTTTTCTAGGAGCTCTGAAAAATGCTCAGCACAGAAAAACAAAGAATTAGACTCAATGACTATTTGTGCTTTTATTCATTTTCCTGACTACCATTCTAGCATCATTTAAGACTACACCTTTGGCTAAATCCGGTATTTGTCTTCAGTTAGTTCAGTTCAGGTCAGTCTCTCAGTCGTGTCCAACTCTTTGCGACCTCATGAATTGCAGCACACCAGGCCTCCCTGTTCATCACAATCTCCCGGCGTTCACTCAAACTCACGTCCTTCGAGTCAGTGATGCCATCCAGCCATCTCATCCTCTGTCATCCCCTTCTCCTCCTGCCCCCAATCCCTCCCAGCATCAAGGTCTTTTCCAATGAGTCAACTCTTCGCATGAGGTGGCCAAAGTACTGGAGTTTCAGCTTTACCATCATTCCTTCCAAAGAACACCCAGGGCTAATGTCCTTTAGGATGGACTGGTTGGATCTCCTTGCAGTCCAAGGGACTCTCAAGAGTCTTCTCCAACACCACACTTCAAAAGCATCAATTCTTCAGCACTCAGCTTTCTTCACAGTCCAACTCTCACATCCATACATGACCACAAGAAAAACCATAGCCTTGACTAGATGGACCTTTGTAGGCAATGTGATGTCTCTGCTTTTGAACATGCTATGTAGGTTGGTCATAACTTTCCTTCCAAGGAGTAAGCGTCTTTTAATTTCATGGCTGCAGTCACCATCTGTAGTGATTTTGGAGCCCCCAAAAATAAAGTCTGACATGATTTCCACTGTTTCCCCATCTATTTCCCACGAAGTGATGGGACCAGATGCCATGATCTTCATTTTCTAAATGTTGAGCTTTAAGCCAACTTTTTCACTCTCCTCTTTAACTTTCATCAAGAGGCTTTTGAGTTCCTCTTCACTTTCTGCCATAAGGGTGGTGTCATCTGCATATCTGAGGTTATTGATATTTCTCCCAGCAATCTTGATTCCAGCTTGTGCTTCTTCCAGTCCAGCGTTTCTCATGATGTACTCTGCATATAAGTTAAATAAGCAGGGTGACAATATACAGCCTTGATGTACTCCTTTTCCCATTTGGAACCAGTCTGTTGTTCCATGTCCAGTTCTAACTGTTGCTTCCTGACCTGCATATTAAATGCATAAACTTACAAGATTCTGTATCTAAGCTATAAACTACATTCAGAGTAGCTGTCCACAACTCTAGTGCTGAACGTGAATAGATTCATAATTTGCCCTGAGTGTATGTTTATGATGGCCAGCTTTCGTAAACCTATACTTCTCAGGTGGTAAACAACAAATATTTTGGTAATTTGCAGTCACAGCTATCTTATTACTTGATGTCTTTTAATATATTTCATCAAGAAAAATTTCACACACTTGCAAAAGTGCAGAGAACAGTAAATAAACCTTCACATAATCATCATTCAGACTCAAAAACTATCAGTTCATGGGAAACTTTTATTTTTTACACACTGCTATTTCAAATTGAATGATTTTAGAGCAAATTCTATGTATGATAATATTTAATACAAAATATTTTGATATATTAAGTTAATGATCTAATATAGTCAATCAATCAATTCAGGTTTTAAAAATCACCAATTAATGAATGAACTGAGATTTTCTCAACTCACTGATTAGTATCCTAGACACAGCATAAATGGAATACTTTAAATTCTGTTTCTTAACTCAAGAAGTATGTAGGGAAATATATATGCACTTATTTATACAACTTGTAAGGAAATTGTAAAAAATGAAATTAAAACTTCACAAACATAGACTATCCTAAGTTAAAGGTAACCACACCCTCTGGTTCTGCAATTACTATGTGAATACAATGTTGAAGAGAAAATTGATTTCCTTGAATCTATATATATTATAATCACTGAATTTATTCTTTATAGCCTAAAAATATTTTAAAAGGATTGAAGTTTGTGTATTTTTGATCAAAACATTAGTCTTTTTTGGAAAAAGCAAATGAAAATGCATACATCTTTGATTTAAAAAGTCAAGCCTAAGACCTAGGCCTCATTTTGTCTACTATACACTGCTGCTGCTGCTAAGTCACTTCAGTCATGTCCGACTCTGTGCGACCCCATAGATGGCAGCCCACCAGGCTCCCGCATCCCTAGGATTCTCCAGGCAAGAATACTGGACTGGGTTGCTATTTTCTTCTCCAATGCATGAAAGTGGAAAGTGAAAAGTGAAAAGGAAGTTGCTCAGTCATGTCCGACTCTTAGCGACCCTATGGACTGCAACCTACCAGGCTCCTCCATCCATGGGATTTTCCAGGCAAGAGTACAGGAGTGGGGTGCCATCGCCTTCTCTGCTACTATACACTAAGTAAAACCAAATGATGACTAATTATTATATTATGTATCACACTTATACAAGACATATTTTTTACCTTCCCATATAGGCAATAATAAAATTTCATTTCATTATTACATATAGTTAGGAAATGTCATTTGACCAAAATACTAAGAACATTTTCAGATATCTCTGAAAATACATATAAGGACTTTTTTAGTTACTATAGATAAATAGCATAGTTCTAAGATATAAGAATGCATGCTATTTAATAATTATATATTTGTACTGAGCACTAAATGGCTATATATGGAGTCAGAGTATCTTTGATAGCTTGTATGAAAAACATGCATATAAACTTGCCTTTACATGCCCTACAGAAAGTGTTACAAAATGTATACTATATCAAATACAAACAAACTTATCATTAACACAAAATGGCTAAGGAGCCAAACACAAAATGTCTTTCCTGGCCCAACAAAGACAATTGTGGACCAAGAAGAGATGAACGCCAAAATCTATAATAAATCACATAGCAACTGACAAAAAATTCTGAAAGGACACTACAAATACCTGGATTCCTTATTTCCCAGGTTGAGTGATTAATTTGTAAAGTACAAAGAAGAGAATAGGAGCTAAGAAATATAATCCAAGAGAACACCCCACATAAATATCACTGGGGGATGAGGAAATTATGGAGCTACCTTCCTAAAATAGAAAAATTAGTAAGCATGCAACCTCCAAATTAATGGGTTTGGCAGAAAACCCATGGAATCAGAACACTGAAAAATGGCACAGTTCTCAAAGTAAATAATGCTGGGTTGCAGACACAAAGAGTCATAAGACTAATCATGCATGGAAATTCAAAAATGCAGTATTTAAAGTTGTGGCTCCATTGTACATTCTTGTCTCCTTTGTCAAAGATTAATTGACTAGAGGTATGTGGGTTTATTTCTGGGCTATCTATTCTGTTCCATTGATAAATATAAAACCTTTGTCCTTCGAGCCGGAATCGAACCAGCGACCTAAGGATGGCCACAGACAGGCATCTACAGTCCTCCGCTCTACCAGCTGAGCTACCGAAGGGAACACACATATGACTGAAAATATAATGAATATACAATAGAGAAAAGACAGTCTCAGCAAGTTGTGTTAGGGAAACTTGACAGCCGTATTTAAATCAATGAAATTACAACATTCCCTCACACCATACCCAAAAATACATTCAAAATTACTTAAAGACTTAAATATAAAACATGGCACCATAAAACTCCCAGGAGAGAACACAGGCAAAACATTCTCTGAATAGTAACAATGTTTTCTTAGGACAGCCTCCCAAGCCAATAAAAGTAAAATTGAAAATAAACAATGGGACATAATCAGACTATTAAGCTTTTGCACAGCAAAGGAAATCATAAATGAAACAAAAGACAACACACAGACTGGGAGAAAATATTTGCAAACAACGTGACCAACAAGGGATTAATTTCCAAAATATACAAACAGTTTATATAACTCAATAACAACATAAATAAATAACCCGATTTTAAAAATGGGCAAAAGACCTAAATAGACATTTCTCCAAAGAAGACATACATATTATCAAAAGACACACGAAAAGATACTTAACACAGCTAATTATTAGAGAAATGCACATCAAAACTACAGCGAGGTATCACATCACACTGGTCAGAATGACCATCATCAAAACGTCTACAAATAATAAATGCTGGAGAAGGAGTGGAGAAAAGGGAACCCTCCTATACTGTTGGCGGGGATATAAATTGGTGCTGCCACCATGGAAAACAGTATGGAAATTTCTTTAAAACCTAAAAATAGAGTTACCATATGATCTAGCAACCCCACCCTTGGGCATATATCTGAAAAAAACCTCTAATTCAAAAAGATTTATGCACTTATATGTTCCTAGCAGCACTATTTACAATAGCCAAGGTATGGAAGCAACCTAAATGTCCATCAACAGATGAATGTATAAAGAAGATGTGATTCTCATATTGCAAAGGAATATCACTTCTTCATTTAAAAAAAGAGAAATAATGCCACTTGTAGCAACACGAATGGACCTAGAGATGATCATATTAAGTAAAGCAAATCATACAGAGAAAGACAAATTACTATGTGATATCACTTATATGTGGAATCAAAGGAAACAGATAAAAATGAACTTTACAAAATGGAAACAGACTCATAGACATAGAAAGCAATATTATGGTCACCAAAGAGGGAAGATGGGGTAAGGATAAATTAGTAGTTTGGGATTGCTGCTGCTGAGTCACTTCAGTCGTGTCCGACTCGGTGCGACCCCATAGACGGAAGCCCACCAGGCTCCCCCGTCCCTGGGATTCTCCAGGCAAGAACATTGGAGTGGGTTGCCGTTTCCTTCTCCAAAGTTTGGGATTAGTAGATATAAACTGTTGTTGTTCAGTCACTAAGTCGTGTCCGACTCTTTGCAACCCCATGAACTACCACATGTTAGGCTTCCCTGTTGGTCACTATCTCCTGGAGTTTGACCAAAATTCACTGAGTCAGTGTCGCTATCCAACCATCTCACCTGCTACTGCTTCCCTTATGACCCAGCTGGTAAAGAATCTGCCCGCAATGCAGGAGACCTGGGTTTGATTCCTGGGTTGGGAAGATCCCCTGGAGAAGGGAATAGCTACCCACTCTAGTAGTCTTGCCCAGAGAATCCCATGAACAGAGGAGACTGGTGGGCTACAGTTCCTAGGGTCGCAAAAGAGTCGAACACAACTGAAGCGACTGAGCAGTAGCATGTATAACTGAATCACTTGGCTATATACCAGAAGCTAACACAATGCTATAAATCAAGTATACTTCAATAAAATGAATAAAGTTATGACTAAGTAATGTGGACACCTGCAGGCTGTTAAGGAAGAATGTCCCAGTGTGCATGGGCTAGCAATAGGGAAGTAAGTTACTTTCTACTTAAAAGAATTTATAGCAAGGAAATTATAACCCAGCATTATCATATACTCTGTGTAGTTACAAAACAAATTCTTCACACATGGCAATTGTTGGTATAATTTCCCACAAGATATTACTCATTATTCCTCACTATTAAATTTTATTACTAAGATTTAAAATAATACATCTATTATGATTATTCATGCCATTCTTATTTTATTTGACCAATATTTAAAAAAAAAACAAAACCCTGAGATATGGCTCCTAGTTTATACCTAAGAGACACAGAGTTTGGAAAATTCAGCATTTTAAAAGACTGCATTTGAATGGTCTGCAGTTTATTATAATTGCTCTAAAGGAGATTGGGAATCCTTAACCTAGTTAAAAATGATTTTAAATTAAACTATACAAATATAGGCTTCAGGGTTCTGAAACATGGAAAGATATAAATGGTTTATTATATATCTCAGATTGTAAAAGCATCAAAAAGATTTCCTAGGGTGAATATAGCTACCTAAAATCATAGAACAAAATAACAGAACAAAGAAAAAAAGGTATTGTTTTATTTTTATTAGTTCTCCTGTCATTCATAATAAATAAAGAGGATTCAATATTAGTTTTTTGAATAGATATTATGAGGACTATAAATACATGTTAGAATCTAGTCTATTCCCCCTTAAAAAGTTATATGTTTTTAAGAAAATAAAGAAAACTGGAGGAAAATAAATAAATAAATAAATTAAACTATACAAAATACCTGTTGGAAATGATAGTAAGGCAATATGAAATAAACACATTTCCACTTCCAGTTATTTAGTGGTTTGATTTGATGGTAGGATATTTGCTGGAGTTAATAGTTATAGGGGTAATTGAAATATAAATGATTTAGAAATTATGCAGATAGCTTTAATGTGAAGTAAATATTATCAGGCCAGCTAATTAGTAATATGGCACAATGGTTTCAGACTAACACAGGATAATTTTAAGTATCTGTCACTGATAAATATTAACCATTTGAAGTCTAGGCTATAGACAAGTCTGTATAATCTATACTGCAAGCAATGAGCAGAGAAGAAGGAAAGCAGAAACTATTATGTGCTAAAAGTAGGGAAAGCAAAGAAGAGAGACAAACAAAAGTTAGATGAAATTTGAAAATTATCAGTTAATACAATGACTGTAAAAACCCTGACTGATTATTTGGATGAAGATACCAAATTTGGCACCTCTAGATTTCTGTTTATTTGACAACACTAATTAGCTTGTTCCTCTTCACTTCACTTTCTATTGTGTAGCTGTGCCTAAAACTACCATATAATACAACACCCAGATGAAAATGGGGTGATTCCTTCAATTATTCAGATGTTTTGCCTCTGTTAGTAAGGTTTGATTTTTTTTCTTTTTTCATTAAGGTATTCTGGCAGTATATATATGGAACAGAAATCACACACAAGAGGTAAATTTTTGTTTTATCTCCAAAGACACATACAAGGGCAAGAGAGAATGAAAGATAATATTTTAAAATAATTAAAAAATTTTTAAAATAGTGTTGGAAAATATACCTTCATCTGGCAATAGTTAAGAGAACTTCATCAACTGCATTTCACTCAGTGTTTCAGGCTCCCTATCATTTACTCTCTGAAAATCACTCCCGGAGAAGACTGCTGCTGCTGCTAAGTCACGTCAGTCGTGTCCGACTCTGTGCGACTTCATAGATGGCAGCCCACCAGGCTTCCCCGTCCCTGGGATTCTCCAGGCAAGAACACTGGAGTGGGTTGCTATTTACTACAGACACACTAATGTTAGGTAAAGTTACTCTCATGGACAGAGGAGCCTGGTGGGCTACAGTCCATAGGGTTGCAAAAAGTCGGACATTACTGAAGCAACTTAGCACGCACCCACGCTGAGTCCTTAGTACATACTAGTACATACTAGTAGGCACTAGGGTAAGCGACACATTATGTATGTGATTCTGTTAGAGCCTCATATGAGGATTAAAATGCATTAACCCATCAGTGCCCAAGGACCCCTCTGTAGGCTTGAACTTTCAATTGAGTCATCAGAGAAATGCAAAAATTTCAATGAATAAATTAATAACCATTCAAAATGACTTTTCATTTGGCTATAATTATCCTCAAATCTTCTTTCCACAACCATAGCCTTTTTATATCCCTTAATAAATATTATACCAATAATTTCATTTTTCCCATGCTCACTGTCTTATAACATTAAGGTGAAGGAGTTATTGGAATCTGGGCCCAGCACCAAGCTTGGCAGTTAGACCTTCACCTATAGCTTTGAATCGTGAATCTGGTTTATAAACTTAAAATTAATTTGTAATGGGTTTTGCTCTTCTGTCTTTTGATTCATCCTTTGAATCCAGATATTTTCAAGTTTGAAACTATTCCTCCAGAATTTAAACTCCAAGGACAGTCTTTTTTCTTACTTTTATATTTTCAAACTAAAATTAATATTTATCCATACAACTTCTCCTTTCTTTTCTAACTAGTATACATTATGAATCCCTTACATTGCATAGTATCAGACTGTCAAGTCATTTCTATGGTGGGTCAATATTTTAGGCAATGGAATAACTTCTCTTATCATATTGTGCTTAGTCTCAGTCCTGTCCCACTCTTTGTGAATCCATGGACTATAGCCCACCAGGTTCTTCTGTCCATGCGGACTCTCCAGGCAATAATACTGGAGACGGTTGCCATGCCCTCCTCCAGGGGATCTTCCCAACCCAGGGATCAAACCCAGGTCTCCCACATTGCAGGCAGATTCTTTGTCTTCTGAGCCACCAGGGAAGCCCAATTATATTCTCAGTAAACAAGCCTCTCTTATTGGTAAGGAAAACTCTATTAACCATGAGGCTCTGAGCTTTAAAGAGGAGGGTGCAGTTCAAGGTTGGGCAGTGTCTCAAGCAGCAGCCAGTGGGAAATAATCTATACAGCTGAACCTCTATTACAGTCCCTGGGTCTCTTACTACTAGCACTAGACCTCAGATTGGAATGCAAGAATATTGGTGGTGGTTTGGTTTAATCACTAAGTCATGTCCGACTCTTGTGACCCCATGGACTAGCCTGCTAGGCTTCTCTGTCCATGTGATTCTCCAGGCAAGAAGACTGGAGTGGGTTGTCATTTCCTTCTCCAGGGAATCTTCCCAACCCAGGAATCTTCCCAATTCCAATGCAGGATACCTGAACCCAGGTATCCTGCATTGCAGGCAGATTCTTTACCGACTGAGCTCCAGGGAAGATATATCCACCTTCTAATCTATCAGGTCAGACCAGACCAGTTGTTCAGTCGTGTCCGACTCTTTGCGACCCCATGAATCGCAGCACGCCAGGCCTCCCTGTCCATCACCAACTCCCGGAGTTCACTCAGACTCATGTCCATCGAGTCAGTGATGCCATCCAGCCATCTCATCCTCTGTTGTCCCCTTCTCCTACTGCCCCCAATCCCTCCCAGCATCAGAGTCTTTTCCAACCAGTCAACTCTTCGCATGAGGTGGCCAAAGTACTGGAGTTTCAGCTTTAGCATCATTCCTTCCAAAGAACACCCAGGGCTGATCTCCTTCACAATGGACTGCTTAGATCTCCTTGCAGTCCAAGGGACTCTCAGGAGTCTTCTCCAACACCACACTTCAAAAGCATCAATTCTTCGGCACTCAGCCTTCTTCACAGTCCAACTCTCACATCCATACATGACCACTCGAAAAACCATAGCCTTGACTAGACGAACCTTTGTTGGCAAAGTAATGTCTCTGCTTTTGAATATGCTATCTAGGTTGGTCATAACTTTCCTTCCAAGGAGTAAGCGTCTTTTAATTTCATGGCTGCAGTCACCATCTGTAGTGATTTTGGAGCCCAGAAAAATAAAGTCTGACACTGTTTCCACTGTTTCCCCATCTATTTCCCTTGAAGTGGTGGGACCCGATGCCATGATCTTCGTTTTCTGAATGTTGAGCTTTAAGCCAACTTTCTCACTCTCCACTTTCACTTTCATCAAGAGGCTTTTGAGTTCCTCTTCACTATCTACCATAAGGGTGGTGTCATCTGCATATCTGAGGTTATTGATATTTCTCCCAGCAATCTTGATTCCAGCTTGTGTTTCTTCCAGTCCAGCGTTTCTCATGATGTACTCTGCATATAAGTTAAATAAACAGGGTGACAATATACAGCCTTGATGTACTCCTTTTCCTATTTGGAACCAGTCTGTTGTTCCATGTCCAGTTCTAACTGTTGCTTCCTGACCTGCATATAGGTTTCTCAAGAGGCAGGTCAGGTGGTCTGGTATTCCCATCTCTTCCAGAATTTTCCACAGTTTATTGTGATCCACACAGTCAAAGGCTTTGGCATAGTCAATAAAGCAGAAATAGATGTTTTTCTGGAACTCTCTTGCTTTTTCAATGATCCAGCAGATGTTGGCAATTTGATCTCTGGTTCCTCTGCCTTTTCTAAAACCAGCTTGAACATCAGGAAGTTCACGGTTCACATATTGCTGAAGCCTGGCTTGGAGAATTTTGAGCATTACTTTATTAGCGTGTGAGATGAGTGCAATTGTGTGGTAGTTTGAGCATTCTTTGGCATTGCCTTTCTTTGGGATTGGAATGAAAACTGACCTTTTCCAGTCCTGTGGCCACTGCTGAGTTTTCCAAATTTGCTAGCGTACTGAGTGCAGCACTTTCACAGCATCATCTTTCAGGATTTGGAATAGCTCAACTGGAATGCCATCACCTCCACTAGCTTTGTTCGTTGTGATGCTTTCTAAGGCCCACTTGACTTCACATTCCACGATGTCTGGCTCTAGGTCAGTGATCACACCATCGTGATTATCTGGGTCGTGAAGATCTTTTTTGTACAGTTCTTCTGTGTATTCTTGCCATCTCTTCTTAATATCTTCTGCTTCTGTTAGGTCCATACCATTTCTGTCCTTTATCGAGCTCATCTTTGCATGAAATATTCCCTTGGTATCTCTGATTTTCTTGAAGACATCCCTAGTCTTTCCCATTCTGTTGTTTTCCTCTATTTCTTTGCATTGATCGCTGAGGAAGGCTTTCTTATCTCTTCTTGCTATTCTTTGGAACTCTGCATTCAGATGTTTATATCTTTCCTTTTCTCCTTTGCTTTTCGCTTCTTTTCTTTTCACAGCTATTTGTAAGGCCTCCCCAGACAGCCATTTTGCTTTTTTGCATTTCTTTTCTATGGGAATGGTCTTGATCCCTGTCTCCTGTACAATGTCACGAACCTCATTCCATAGTTCATCAGGCATTCTATCTATCAGATCTAGTCCCTTAAATCTATTTCTCACTTCCACTGTATAATCATAAGGGATTTGATTTAGGTCATACTGAATGGTCTAGTGGTTTTCCCTACTTTCTTCAATTTCAGTCTGAATTTGGCAATAAGGAGTTCATGGTCTGAGCCACTTTCAGCTCCTGGTCTTGTTTTTGCTGACTGTATAGAGCTTCTCCATCTTTGGCTGCAAAGAATATAAGCAATCTGATTTCGGTGTTGACCATCTGCTGATGTCCATGTGTAGAGTCTTCTCTTGTGTTGTTGGAAGAGGGTGTTTGTTATGACCAGTGCATTTTCTTGGCAAAACTCTATTAGTCTTTGCCCTGCTTCATTCCGTATTCCAAGGCCAAATTTGCCTGTTACTCCAGGTGTTTCTTGACTTCCTACTTTTGCATTCCAGTCCCCTATAATGAAAAGGACATCTTTTTTGGGTGTTAGTTCTAAAAGGTCTTGTCTATACACACACATAAACATACATACATACACACGCCACTTCAGTTTTTCCTTCTGGGAAATACTTTTCCCCTTAAACTCCATTGTTCATGTAACCCATCTTTATATATGGTAGCCCTCCAGGGGACTGGCTCTAGGTTCCAGACTCCTTCCACCCAGCCCCCAAAGTATTGTCTTTTTATTGCATATACACTGGATTGTTTTGACTTCTGTTAGATAGATATCACCTCATCTCCTCCCAGTGCCTCAATGACTTCAAAGAGCTATACAGGCCATTGAGGTGAGCAGAGGGTGGGGGAGCGAGGGGAAATGGCCAGGATCTGGATATTTTAAAAATAATGATATTAGGTCCATTAAGAGAAGTGCACTCTTAGACAAACATCATTCCTATCTGATAAATAACTGCTTCAAAGACTGGGTGTGGAGGCTTAGAAGGGGCTCTGGATTGCTAATTAATGTCAGAGTATAAAAAGCAGATTTTAACAGGATTAAGATCACATTTCCATGATTGAAACATTACTATTTTATGTCAAGTGCATTTATCTCTGGCAAGAGTGTAATCTAAAGGATGTTCAAACATATGATAATGTAAATGAGGTCATAAATTGTGAGTGTGGTTTTACTATAATACAATCGAGAAATTCAAATGGATTGTTTCTTTTGGCAGCTTGTTTAAAGACTATAAGACATTATAATTTATAAATCTCTCTCTTTTTCATGCATGTGTGCACAAATATATGTGTGCCTGTGAAATTTTATTAGTAACTTCACTGAGATGAACCATTAAACTACTGGTATTAAAAATCACATAAGTATTGAATTAAATCTTGCCAAACTAAACCATTTTTTTTACATATTTTAAGCTTTAAGATGGATCAAGACTTTCTATAAATCCTGTATTGTATTTCTTTAAATGATTTTTCACTTTCAAATAAATCTAAACCAGTGTGAATGACTTTTGGATTTTGGTTGTTTCATATTAAAAAGAAAATGTTAACCTTAAAATGTTGTGAAATGATTTTGTTGGGAAGATAGACTTTTCTTTCTTTACTATAATGTATCCTACAAAACAATCAGCATCAGTCAAACTTGAGAGCATTTGTCTTCCCTCACAGCTATTCTTATTCATTTCTTTTAAGGCTATTATCACTCTTTAATTTTTTACCCATTTGTTAGGAGGTTTGAAAATCTGATTATACTGCAAATGTATCAGGGAATCAAAAGTATATTGGGTATTCCAACCAAGAGGTTTTAATGTAGGGAAATGATTAAACAGATGTTGGAGAACTGAAAAGTCTAAAAATGAATACTATGGTAATTATTGCAAGAAATTGCTGTCATCTCTAGGGTTGGAGAAACAAATAAAGTAATTTGAGGTTATCAGAGAACACAGATGTTTGGAGCAGTGGCTCTAATGAGTGGAGATTTCAATCGCTCAAGAGGTCATTGCCCAACTTCTGTGGGTAGTCTGAGGTAATGAGGCTGCCTGTGAACGTGTGGCCATTCTGGGAATCTGGAGAAAGGCTGGGCTCTGCATCATCTGCTATTGCCAGTGAGGACCATTGCTGGCGCAATGCCAGTAACAGCATCAAGACACACAGAAAGAATTCAGTCCCTTCTTCTTGTCTTCCAATATCCTTTAATGCCCCCTATTGGCATAACCTAACATAGAACCAGTTACTAAAGCAAAAACACAGTTTGCAAAGTTCCATTATCTCTAATCAAAGAAATGGAAAAGTGGGTTTGTCACCAAAGAAAAACGGCTTAGCAACTAGCATATGCGGTTGACAGAATAATGGCTCCTCCAAAATTATCCACATCCTAATCCTTGAAACCTGTATATATATTATTTTACATGGCAAAAGGGACCTTACAGATGTATGTATTGTTAAGGGGATGAGATGAGGGGCTTATCTTGAGTTATCTGGCTGGGCCCAAGAGGAGTACAGGAGCATCAGAGTCAGAAGAGGAGACAGGATGACAGAAGTAGAAGACTGAGAGAGCTATTTAAAGATGTTGAACAGCAGTAAATAAGGTGCTGGATTTTAAGTATACACTGCTGAGTAGTGAATGAAGTTTTCATTCTTTTCAAAATGTATTTACTCTACCAAACATTTCTCTTATATTTCGTAATCAGAGTTTTAACTCATGACAATTAAGAAAATGATACTTTCTATTTCCCTCTTCAAAGACAGGCAGGATAGAGCTTAGAGAAAATTGTACAGACACTGTCAATTAGGTGCTCAGTAAATATTGTCAGCTAACAAATATCTCTTTTTACATGGTCATTACTTCCTCTAAGAAGTTTGAGTTTAATAGATTTTTTTTTTTTTCCAGGAGAAAACTGCTCACTGAACTCAATAAAGTTGTTCCCTGCTGTTGGGAGATCAGAAACATGTCCATAATCCTTCAGTTCTGTCACTTGTGTGGGCTGATCCTTGAGCAAACTCTATAGTCAGCTCTTAAAGAGAAGAAAAACAGTTATGTGATGGCCTTTAACTTTGAAAAAAAAAAAATATGTGTCTGTCCTGGGGGTGGGAGAAATGCATGAGAACTAAAAAAAATTTTGTTGTTGTTCAGTCCCTAAGTTTTGTCTGACTCCTGGTGACCCCATGAGCTGCAACACACCAGCCTCCTCTGTCCTCCACTATCTCCTGGAGTTTGCTCAGATTCATGTCCATTTAATCAGTGATAGTATCTAATCATTTCATCCTCTTCAATTCCCTTCTCCTTTTGCCTCCAACCTTTCCCAGCATCAGGGTATTTTCCAATGAGTCAACTCTTCTCATCAGGTGGCCAAGATATTGGAGCTTCAACTTCAGCATCAGTGCTTCCGATGAATACTCAGGGTTGATTTCCTTTAGGATTAACTGGTTTGATCTCCTGCAGTCCAAGAAACTCTCAAGAATCTTTTCCAGCACCATAGTTCAAAAGCATTAATTCTTCAGTGCTTAGCCTTCTTTATGGTCCAACTCTCACATCCATACATGACTACTGGAAAAACCATAGCTTTTTCTATGCCAAGCAAAGACTATATGGGCCTTTGTCAACAAAGTGATATCTCTGATTTTTAATACACTTTCTAGGTTGGTCACAACTTTTTTTCCAAGGAGCAAGCGTCTTTTAATTTCAGGCTGCAGTCACCATCCACAGTGATTTGGGAGACCAAGAAAATAAAATCTGTCACTACTTCCACTTTTCCCCCTTCTATTTGCCATAAAATAATGGGACCAGATGCCATGATCTAAGTTTTTTTCATGTTGAGTTTCAAGGCAGCCTTTTTCAGTCTCCTCTTTCACCCTCATCGCTTAATATGAATTGAGGAATTCACTGGTTGGTCAGCAGTCTATGTCTTTTAGACGAGATGCTGTTTTGAGTTGTTGGCTCTATGTTGCTTTCAGCCAGGATGATAAAAAGGAAATAGGACATTCTAGATTTCTTCACCCAAAGAAAACAAAAAGAATACATTTTGCTACATTTTTCTTTCCTCTCTTTTTGTCCTGTTCACCTACCACCTGAAGTCCCAGGTGAAGTTGTTGATGAATACTAGGGTCAATTTTCACAATCTGATATGGACCATTTGGAGTCTGAGAGAGAATTGGCTTTACTGTATTCATGTAGGTCTCCTTTAATATTTTAAATTAGCCTTATGATTATCAATGTAAATTATATTACATTACATATCAATGTAAATTACATTCACAAAACAACAAGAGGGGACTCTACCTTGTGGAATTGATTAAATACCTATAAGTTAGCTCAACTCATCTGCTAAGGCTGCATAACCTCATGCTTAAATGTGTGCTTTAATTGAAAATGGAATGAGTTTTAATTCCTTTGAGTTTTATTTTTATTGTAAATCTCTTATCTTCTTTCTCTTCTGATATCCAATGGATAACTATAATTTTCACTTCATCATTTCTATCATGTCAGTCTACCTTGGATCTAATGGAAATATTCAAGGAGGAAACAATAACATGATATTAAATCTAACTTTCAGGAAAATTTACTGTATTTTTAGCAGACAAGGGACGGTGCCTCTTGAGTACTTTATTAGCACTTTATTAAATATTGTGCAGTATGCTTTACTTTGAATTCTCAGTATGTCTCTGCAGCTCCAGGAAACAAGAGCAGACCCCACAGCAGCAATCCTTTTAAAGGGAATTTTTATTGATTAACACTCAATCAAGTTGAGTATTCCCAGCATGTTAAAATATAATGATTGCTATACACACAGTTGGAGGATGCCATGAGCAGGAAATTTTTACTTGCCCAATTAATCATCCCTTCTTACTCTGTGAGGTTTCAGTCCAGAATAGCTGGGCTCATTGATAAAACTCACATCCCTTACTTTATGATCAAGTTGCAGCTAGAATCACAGAATGGTAGAATTAAGCATTTCTACAAGTATAGCACAGTTCTGTAAATTACCTTCTTTAATAGATTTCTCCTGTAAAATCAGACCGGTGTTTATACAAGGGAGAAAAATCTCACACTGGGCTAAGTCAAAAATTATTGACGACGAGGGAGAGTTTGTGTTGAATGAAAAGAAGAATAATCTATTTTTTTACAACCAGAGAGCTGAGGTCCACCTCTAACAGGTCCCACTTTCCTGACAAAGGATCTTTCTTAGACTTCTTTATGTAAGTTAGGGTATTCCTTAGCTTTATAGCTCCAGATCTGAAGCGTGTGTGCCCCAGAATACTAATAAGAGTTGCAGAATCTGACAGACATATAGCTCTACCAGTTAGGAAAATTATCTATGTATTTTGTGTATACATACATAGCTTAACTTCTATGCTTCTGGATTTCATGATTTGTCAACACATTTTAGGTAATTGTAGAAAATCAGAAAACATATATGATATAGAATTTGAGGGGAATGATAGAATTATTCTTTATCTTGATTGGGTGGTAGTTATACACAACTGCATGTGTTAGCCAAAATTTGCAGAACTGAGCACTTAAAAAAAAGAGGAATTTTGTTAAATATAAAATTATACCTTACTAAAACAATGGAGAAAAATAATGTGAATAGTGTAGGAAACAATGACAGTTCGTGAGTTGTATTTTTAGTCATTTCAAATGCTGAGTGAACTTACAGAGAACTGAATTTTTCTAATAAGCCTCCTTCTTAGAGTTAAGTCCTATATGTTACACTTCTTTAGGGACACTTCTCAGGTATTTGGGATGGCGGTTATGCATTTGTCTCCCTTCTCTGATGATTTAATAAGTTTTTCTGACATTGTCTAAATCTAAAGCAAATTGTATCTATCTTTTTTTTCACAATCTCCCTACTTTCATCACAGGGATCTATTATTTGGGGGAAATATAACAAAATCTCCATGTTATCCTTGCCCCTTGAATGACCAGCAAAATGGTGTGTTGAATATCTCCTGTATAAATGTCAAGAATTGCAAAGTTTGGGGCAAATATGAATGGAGGGGGGAAGGGAGGGGAAAGGACACCTCTAGCTCAAACTCTCAAATTTGAGAGTTCAAAAGCAAAAGATTGTGAAAGTCCAACCTTACCTTACAGAGAAGGCAATGACAACCCACTCCAGTACTCTTGCCTGGAAAATCCCATTGATGGAGGAGCCTGGTAGGCTGCAGTCCATGGGATCGCTAAGAGTTGGACACAACTGAGCGACTTCACTTTCACTTTTCACTTTCATGCATTGGAGAAGGAAATGGCAACCCACTCCGGTGTTCTTGCCTGGAGAATCCCAGGGATGGGGTAGCCTGGTGGGCTGCCGTCTATGGGGTCACACAGAGTCGGACACGACTGAAGTGACTTAGCAACAGTCTTACCAACCATAGAAATTGCAGTAGAGAGACTAAAGCATATGTGTTCTAATCCCAATTCCTCCACTTACTTGGTGACCTTGAGTGGATCCCCAGTGGATATGGTGCCTACTTTACAGACATGGGTAGAATAATGGGTAGAAATCCACCTGCCAGTGCAGGGGCCGCAGGTTTGATCCCTGGGCTGGGAAGATTCCACGTGCCAAAGAGCAACTAAGCCCATGTGCCACAACCCCTGAGCCTGCCTGCTGTACCCACTGAAGCCCATGCACCTACAGCCTGTGCTCCACGAGAGAGGCCACCACAATAAGAAGCCCGCACACCTCGATGAAGAGAAGCCCCCACTCTCAGCTAGAGAAAGCCTGCGTGCAATAACGAAGACCCTCTGCAACCACAAAATAAACAAATAAATGGAAATTCATGAGGATCAAATGAGACAATGTGTATAGAAACATGCTGAATTTTAACATCTTATATAAATATGAAGATAACATTAAGTATGAACGTACAATGCTATATTGCTCTTTGTAATAACTCATCCCTAAACATCACTTTTTTACTTGCTTTTGAAAGCAATCTGTGAGATTTCAATTGGTCAACATATGATCACAAATACTAATGTGCCTCCCTTTACAACTTGAGATGAATAAGAGGCTGAGACAGGCACAATCAAACAGAGCTCTTATTTTAATCATTATAGGTTATGATACCAAAGACCAGAAGTTTATGATGATTTCTTTGTTCAGCTCAGCATCTGAGCCAACATCTACATGAAGCAAGCTTTGGGCAACAGAAAGCAAAGACAGAGCTCTTTGGTCATTAATCTCATCCATTTTACATAACAAAGTTTGAGAATGTGATAAAAATTTCAAACACCAGGGTTGAAATAGTCTTTCAGTTATTGAACAAATTTTTCAATCTTAATGGATTACAAGTAATTTTCTAATGTCCTAAAATAGATTACTTGGACTTCCCAGGTGGCTCAGGGGTAAAGACTCTGCCTGCCAAAGCAGGAGCCACAGGAGACACAAGTTTTCTATCCCTGGATTGGGAAGATCCCCTGCAGAAGGAAATGGCAACCCACTCCAGTATTCTTCCCTGGAGAATCCCACAGACAGAGGAACCTGATGGGCTACAGTCCATGTCAGTCAGTCCATGACTACAGTCCATGAACCGTAGTCCAGTTATAGCTACAGTCACAAAGAACTGGACAGGACTGAGCGACTTAACACACACACACACACACACACACACACACACAGTGGTAATCTATTGACAATACCTAAAAATCTTTCATAAGAAGGATGGAACTGCTTTTTTGTGAATAATGGACAAAGGGCAAAGGGCAGTGGTTTTGTCAGTCCATGCCAGAGGCATCCTCCAGGAATCTGCTGGTGAGAAAAGGAAAGGCTAACTGCCAAAAGGTTTATTCTGGTTGCTACAGGCGACTGAACTACAGAGAGTTCAGCTGGGAGCCTGAGGCTGCTTCGAGTTCTGCTGTCTTTAAGGTGTTAATGCATGTTTGGTATCAGTTGAGCCATCCACAGGAGCCGAAGGGCTGCTACCTCTGAAGCCTGATGCTCAGTGTTAGCTGACCTCTAGTGAACCTAGATGGTGTGCTCACTCACCTAGAGCCAGACATCCTGGAATGTGAAGTCAAGTGGGCCTTAGAAAGCATCACTAAGAACAAAGCTAGTGGAGGTGATGGAATTCCAGTTGAGCTATTTCAAATCCTGAAAGATGATGCTGTGAAAGTGCTGCACTCAATATGCCAGCAAATTTGGAAAACTCAGCAGTGGCCACAGGACTGGAAAAAGTCAGTTTTCATTCCAATCCCAAAGAAAGGCAATGCAAAGAATGTTCAAGCTATTGCACAATTGCACTCATCTCACATGCTAGTAAAGTAATGCTCAAAATTCTCCAAACCAGGCTTCAGCAGTACGTGAACCATGAACTTCCAGATGTTCAAGCTGGTTTTAGAAAAGGCAGAGGAACCAGAGATCAAATTGCCAACATCCACTGGATCAAGCAAGAGAGTTCCAGAACAACATCTATTTCTGCTTTATTGACTATGCCAAAGTCTTTGACTGTGTGGATCACAATAAACTGTGGAAAATTCTGAAAGAGATGGGAATATCAGACCACCTGACCTGCCTCTTGAGAAACCTATATGCAGGTCAGGAAGCAACAGTTAGAACTCGACATGGAACAACAGGCTGGTTCCAAATAGGAAAAGGAGTACGTCAAGGTTGTATATTGTCACCCTGCTTATTTAACTTATATGCAGAGTACATCATGAGAAACACTGGGATGGAAGAAACACAAGCTGGAATCAAGATTGCTGGGAGAAATATCAATAACCTCAGATATGCAGATGACACCACCCTTATGGCAGAAAGTGAAGAGGAACTAAAAAGCCTCTTGATGAAGGTGAAAGAGGAGACTGAAAAAGTTGGCTTAAAGCTCAACATTCAGAAAACGAAGATCATGGCATCTGGTCCCATCACTTTATGGGAAATAGATGGGGAAACAGTGGAAACAACGTCAGACTTTATTTTTCTGGGCTCCAAAATCACTACAGATGGTGACTGCAGCCATGAAATTAAAAGACGCTTACTCCTTGGAAGGAAAGTTATGACCAACCTAGATAGCATATTCAAAAGCAGAGACATTACTTTGCCAACAAAGTTCTGTCTAGTCAAGGCTATGGTTTTTCGAGTGGTCATGTATGGATGTGAGAGTTGGACTGTGAAGAAAGCCGAGCACCGAAGAATTGATGCTTTTGAAGTGTGGTGTTGGAGAAGACTCTTGAGAGTCCCTTGGACTGAGAGGAGAGCCAACCAGTCCATTCTGAAGGAGATCAGCTCTGGGATTTCTTTGGAAGGAATGATGCTACAGCTGAAACTCCAGTACTTTGGCCACCTCATGCGAAGACTTGACTCATTGGAAAAGACTCTGATGCTGGGAGGGATTGGGGGCAGGAGGAAAAGTGGATGACAGAGAATGAGATGGCTGGATGGCATCACCAACTCTATGGACATGAGTTTGGGTGAACTCTAGGAGTTGGTGATGGACAGGGAGGCCTGGCATGCTGCGATTCATGGGGTCGCAAAGAGTCGGACACGACTGAGCGACTGAACTGAACTGGGTGAACCTAGCCCTGCACAGACCTGGTGGTCTGCTCCAGAGATGGGAGAATTTGGGACTTGTGTTCTAGCTTTTGCCTTATATTATTTTACCCTATTTGATTATATTCTTTTCACTGATGGTTTTACTTTCACTAAAATCTAAGTTTTAATTTTGCTTACTTTTGAATTGCAATACTGTAACACATGTAGAGTGTACTCATCTTGATGGTACAGCTAGAAGTGTTTTTACATATGCATATATGTGGATAAACACCACTGAATTAAACATAGAATAGTACCAGCATTGGAGGAATTTCTGTCAAGGTCTCCCAGTAATTACAATCCCCCAAAATAAATGCTATTCTGACACCTGTTACAAATATGCTGGTTTTACCTGTTTTGAACCAAATGTAAATAAAATCAGAACTATGCAATTTTTTGGTCTGGTTTCTTAAAGCATAACTATTTTGCTTTTCATCCTGTTGTTCACCAGTAGTTGATTTTTTTTTTTTTTTTTGCCTGTATCTATTCCACTGTATGAACACACCACGGTTTTTCATCCATTCTTCTGATCGATGTTTTGTTGTTTCTTATTTTTAGCAATTATGAATAGTAATTCTATTAATATTTATGTACAGATTTTGGCAAACATGTGTTTCTATTTCTTGTATAACTCAGAGAAAAATTCCTGAATTATAGGAATGCAGATTTAGTAGAAACTGTAAGTTTTCCAAATATTTGCTTATACTCACACTAACAGTATTTGACAATAAGACTTCATACTATAAGTCCTTTGACTTTTTACCATTTTAGTGGCTATAAAGTGTTATTCTATTGTGGTTTTAAAATTTATATTTTTTGGTGAGTAATAATGAGGAAGGCATGGCAACCCACTCCAGTATTCTTGCCTGGAGAATCCCCATGGATAGAGGAGCCTGGCGGGCTACAGTCCATGGGGTCACAAAGAGTTGGACATGACTGAGTGCCTAAGCACAGCACAATAGTATTAATTAGATTTTAATATACTTGCTGGTTATTTGGATATACTATTTCATGATATGCTTGAAATTTTTAAAAATATATGGTTTGTTCATGTAATATTAATTTGCATGAACTCTCAATATATTCAGGATACCGGTCCTTTGTCAGATATCCTCTTCAGTATGTGGTTTGTCTTTTTATTCTCATACCAATTGATATCTTTCAATGAATCTAAAATTATGATTTTATTGAAGTTCAGAGTATCACAGCTTGAGAGGTTTTTATTGCAGTATAGTTGCTGTACAATATTAGATAAGTTATAGGTATGCAATAGAGAGATTTACAACTTTTAAAGGTTATATTCCATTTATAGCTGTTATAAATATCAGCTATATTCTCCGCATTGTACAATGTATGTTTGGAGCTTATTTTATAACTAATAATTTGTACCTTTTACTCCCGTACCCTTAAAAATTGTCCCTCCCCACTTCCCTCTCCCCAATGGTAACCGCTAACTTTTTCTCTATATCTGTGAGTCCACTTCTTTTTTGTTCTATTCATTAGTTTGCTGAATTTTTTAGGTTTCACATATAAGTGATGTTATACAGTATTTGTCTTTCTCTGTCTGACTTATTTCACTTAGCATAATGCCTTACAAGTCCATTCATGTCCCTGCAAATGGCAAAATTTCATCCTTTCTTATGGCTGAGTAGTATTTCATTGTGTGTGTTATGTGTGTATGGTATATATATATACACACATACATATAAATACCATACCACATATATATGTATATATACACACACACACATATATATATATACCATACACACATACACACACACATATACATATATACCCCATATCTTATTTTTTAAATGTTAATAATACATTTTATTTAACCTACATATAACACATGGTATTTCAACATGTATCAGCATAAATAACTATTAATAGTGTATTTTATATTCTTTTTTTTCATTTGAAGTCTTCAAAATCTGGTGTGTATTTTACACTTTCAGCATCTCGGTTAATCCTGGCCACATTTCAAACAATCAATAGCTACGTGTGGCTAGGAGCTCATCTTCTTTAACCATTCATCTGTTGATGGACTCAAGTTGCTTCTATATCTTGGCAATTATAAATAGTGATGCTATGAAATTTGAGGTACATGTATCTTTTCAAATTAGTGTTTTTCGGCTATATACTCAGGAGTAGAATTTCTGGGTCATGTGGTAGTTCAATTTTTTGGTTTTTTGAAAAACCTATGTATATTTTTTCCACAGTGGCTATACCAATTTACATTCCCACCAACAGTGTACAAGGGTTCCCTTTTCTCCACATTCTCACCAACATTTGTTATTTGTGTTATTTTTGAAATAGCCACTCTGATAGGTGTGAGGTGATATCTCATTGTGGTTTTGATTTGCATTTCCCCAATGATTAATGAGGCTAAGCACCTTTTCATGTATCCATTGGCCATCTACATTTTCTCTTAGGAGAAATGCCTATTCAATTCCTCTGAGCATTTTTAAATTGGATTGTTTATTTGGGGGTGTTTTTTCTTGGTTTGGGATTTTTGATGAGTGCTTTATTTACCTTGTAAGAAATCTATGTTTACTCTAAGGTTAAAAACATATCTTCTATTTTCTTCAAGAAGCTTCATCTTTCCTTCACATATAGACCTATACTCCATCTCAAATTAATTTTATTGTACACTGCAATATAGGAGGCAAGGTTCATTTTCCATGTGAATATTTAAAGCTATAGCATTATTTAATGCGAAGACTATCCTTCTCCCACTGAACTTCATTGGCACTTTCATAATAAATCAAGAGACTGTATACATGTAAGTCTATTTCTGGACTTCTAATTCTATCTAATTGGTCTATTTGTCTCTCATTGCATAATACCCTACAGTCTTAATTACTAGAGATTTATAGTAAGTCTTGAAATCTGATAGTGTGGAGCCCTCCAGCTCTAAACTTCTTCAATATTGCCTAAGTATTTTAAAGTCCTTTCATTTCCATATTAATTTTAGAATCAGCTTGTCAATTTCTACACAAAAATTTGCTAGAACTCTGAGTGGGGTTACATGGAATTAATAGATCAATTTACAGAAAATGACATCTTAAAAATATTAAATCTTCTAATCCACAAACTTGATATATCTATTTCCTTGGGTCTTCCTTAATTCCTTTTAGCAACACTTTATAATTTTAATTGTAGACTTAATTATAACTTTTCCTGACTCTGTGTTTGATAAATTCACTTTCTTCATGTTCATTACACCATGTGAAACTTCTTCCATCCTTAACACTGCCTGGAGGAAAGTCAAACTGAAAAAAAAAAAAAAGAACCATTTATAACCAGCCCTTCAACTAGAGTCTGGGCATCTCAACCAGTAACTAGAAGAACAGACAATATTTTAAATTCCCAGTCCCTTAACTCCAAATCTTATACCTAACTTCTACCAGAGGGAGTCATCTGCTATCCCAGTCAGGAAGGCAGAGGGAAGAAAAGCAGAAGAGGAAGGAGGTTTAGGAATGAGAAAGGAAGGGAAGAGTGATGGAGATCAGGGGAAGCAATTCAGTTGCTAATGCATAAAGCTCTTGTCTTGACAGAAAACCTAGACACTGCCACTCACACTTAGCCCCTGTCAGCCCCAGCACATCCTTCCCTCACTCTTGGATGCTCACCTAGCTCAACTTTTTTCTCTCCTGCCTAGGGTCAGAAAAGATGATGCAGACACAGGAAGGAGGTCATTCTGATAGAGGACTTAAATTATTGACCAAAATTTTTGGTTTCTTAGAATTATTTGTAGATTGTAATTATTTCTGCTTCTCATGACCACAGTGTGTGTTAGTCACTCAGTCGTGTCCAACTCTTTGTGACCCCATGGACTGTAGCCCACCAGGCTCCTTTGTCCATGGGATTCTCCAGGCAAGAATACTGGAGTGGGTTGCCATTTCCTTCTGCACATGTAACATGACCACATGACCACAGTAACATGAGCTACACTCTTATGCTGCTGCTGCTAAGTCACTTCAGTCATGTCCAACTCTGTGCGACCCCATAGATGGCAGCCCACCAGGCTCCCCGGTCCCTGGGATTCTCCAGGCAGGATCACTGGAGTGTGTTGCCATTTCCTTCTCCAATGAATGAAAGTGAAAAGTGAAAGTGAAGTCGCTCAGTCGTGTCCAACTCTTAGCAACCCCATGGATTGCAGCCTACCAGGCTCTTCTGTCCATGGATTTTCCAGGCAAGAGTACTGGAGTGGGGTGCCATTGCCTTCTCCGACACTCTTATAAGAAGAGCTTATTTTTCATAAAAATTCTTTGAAATTAGGACCAGTAGCTCCCAGACCAGCTAGTTGTGTCCATCGCATTATTTTACACCGCATGTCTTTAACTCCATTTTTCCACCATTTCTTTTCAAGTCATTCAACCATCATTCAGCCATTATTAACTGGAGGTGAAGCAGTGATAAGTCATCTCAAGTTCTTGCTCTCATAGAATTCATGTTTCACTTGAGGAGGCAGACTATAAGTAACCCTAAAAAAATATAAAATGTAACAAGAAGGTTGGAATATATGCTACACAAAAGATAAAGGAACAGGTATTTGAAGAGAGGCCTAAGCAAAGTGAGGATAAGGCCACACATTGTGGTGTGAATTCTCTGCAGAGTGCACAGCAATGATCCCCCACTTCTTTTTAGAAATATTTCTGAAGAGGGACAATTTTTATGTAATTTGAAACAATCTAGTTATTTTCTCAACCAAGGAAGATAGCACATTTTCTTTCTTATCATCTTCCATAATCCTAAAGGTCAGATTCTGATGAGAATCTCATAGCAGGAGAGCCTCCTTAACCACCTAACATATGACCTCTGGAATCATAGTGCCTTTACTCTCTGTGATGATGCAACAAAAGTTTTTAATTAAAATGCCTCATTTGTTGACAGCCAAGTACCCTGCTCAGATTGCCAGCCAAAGTTCAGCTCCAATCAAGTTCCTGGTTCACTTTCAAACCAATGCTTTCCTTTAGCCTGGTAGTTTTAAATTCAGTTATCTGACAGCCAGTTCCACCTGGTTAAGAGGAAAATGGAATACTCAGCTAGGTAACTATTTCCACAAAATAAGAAAGGTGAAAAGGAGAAAAGGAAATATATATCCATCTGAATACAGAGTTCCAAAGAATACCACGGAGAGATAAGAAAGCCTTCCTCAGTGATCAGTGCAAAGAAATAGTGGGGAAAGAAAATAGAATGGGAAAGACTATAGATCTCTTCAATAAAATTAGAGATACCAAGGGAACATTTCATGCAAAAAATGGGCACAATAAAGGACAGAACAGTATGGACTTAATAGAAGCAGAAGATATTAAGAAGAGGTGGCAAGAATACACAGAAGAACTATACAAAAAAGATCTTAATGACCCAGATAACCATGATTGTGTGATCACTCACCTAGAGCCAGACATCCTAGAATGCAAAGTCAAGTGGGCCTTAGTAAGCATCACTATGAACAAAGCTAGTGGATGTGATGGAATTCCAGTTGAGCTATTTCAAATCCTAAAAGATGATACGGTTAAAGTGTTGCACTCAATATGCCAGCAAATTTGTAAAACTCAGCAGTGGCCACAGAACTGGAAAATGTCAGTTTTCATTTCGATCCCAAAGAAAGGCAATGCCAAAGAATGTTCAAACTACCTCACAATTGCACTCATCTCACTCACAAGCAAAGTAATGCTCAAAATTCTCCAAGCCAGGCTTCAATACATTCACTGAGAACTTACAGATGTTCAAGCTGGATTTAGAAAGGGCAGAGGGACCAGAGATCAAATTGCCAATATCTGTTGGATCATCGAAAAAGCACGAGAATTCCAGAAAAATATCTACTTCTGCTTTATTGACTATGCCAAAGCCTTTGACTGTGTGGATCACAACAAACTGGAAAATTCTTTAAGAGATGGGAATACCAGACCCCTTTACTTGGCTCCTGGTCAAGATGCAGGTGAAGAAACAACAGTTAAAACTGGACATGGAACAACAGACTGGTTCCAAATTGGGAAAGGGGTATGTCAAGGCTGTATATTGTCACCCTGCTTATTTAAATTATATGCAGAGTACATCGTGCAAAATGTCGGGCTGAACAAACCACAAGCTGGAATCAAGTTTGCCAGGAGAAATATCAATAACCTCAGATATGCAGATGACACCACCCTTATGGCAGAAAGTGAAGAAGAACTAAAGAGCCTCCTGATGAAAGTGAAAAAGAAGAGTGAAAAAGTTGGCTTAAAACTCAACATTCAAAAAATGAAGATCACAGCAACCAGTCCCATCACTTCATGGCAAATAGATGGGGAAACAAAGGAAACAGTAACAGGCTTTATTTTCTTGGGCTCCAAAATCACTGCAGATGGTGACTGCAGCTATGAAATTAAAAGATGCTTGCTCCTTGGAAGAAAAGCTTGACCAACATAGACAGTATATTAAAAAGCAGAACTATTACTTTGCTGACAAAGTCTGTCTAGTCAAAGCTATAGTTTTTCCAGTAGTCATGTATGGATGTGAGAGTTGAACCATAAAGAAAGCTGAGTGCTCAAGATTTGATGCTTTTGAACTGTAGTGTTGGAGAAGACTTTTGAGAGTCGACTGCAAAGACATCAAAGCAGTCAATCCTAAAGGAAATCAGCCCTGAATATTCACTGGAAGGACTGATGCCAAAGCTGAAGCTCCAGTACTTTGGCCACCTGATGCGAAGAACTGTCTCATTGGAAAAGACCCCGATGCTGGGAAAGATTTAGTCAGGAGAGGGAATGACAGAGAATGAAATGGTTGGATGGCATCACCGACTTGATGGACATGAATTTGAGCAAGTTCTGGGAGTTGGTGATGGACAGGGAAGCCTGGCATGCTGCAGTCCATGGGGTTACAAAGAGTTGGACCCGACTGAGTGACTGAACTGAACTGAAGAAAGATGAAGGTAATGCTATGGAATCAGAATTCATGATACCAGGCCTTAAAGAGGAAAATAATTAAAATAGAGAGGCAAAGTTTCCAAGACTGTCGAATTGTCTTGTCATAGACTGTGATCAATTTATGCATTTGATAAAAGATTTTAAGAACTTTCAGAGAAACACTAGTAAGGCAATAGTAATAAAGTTAACTCATGGAAGGACTTTTCTCCTCCTCTATATGATGCTTTAAAATTTGTGAGTCTGTCTCTCTGTCTTCTCTGGAAGAATCAGGGGGAATTTTCTATTTCCCAAACTTCTTCAAGTGTCTCAGTGAGAGGCTGTACAAAAATGGGTGGATTTGCCTAATTAATGAGTGGCTAAGAAGCACTTTGAAATCCCATCATCAAAGGACCAATTTAAGTGAAAGGATCATTAGATTATATATTTATGGTCAAGTAAGATGAAAAGGATAATGATGGGAAGAGATACAGTAATCAGGAAGGCTGTGAATGATTCCTTTTCCAAAGTAATAGTTACTGTCAACAAGCACATTCTGATCATTTCCTCAAAGGAGGTTCTGAGCAGCTCCACAGCAAGGTGAGTCTCTCTCTCAATATATGTTCTTTCATAATATGTTAAAATAAATCCCACCTACAGGTAGTAATTGCATTGGGAAACATAACAATAATTTGTACCATTTGCTGAGAACTGAACTAAGAAGTTTCTGCATGCATTTCATTTACAACCCACCACAAAACTCTTAAGGCAGGTTTTACTCTGGGAAATTGTAGTGTCCATCCACAGCTATTGAGTCTTAGGAACAGGATTTAAATCCATCTCTAACTCTATAGTCTATTCCTCCAAACACTGCACTATACTGCCATAAGAGTTCTCATTTTCTTTTTCAGTTTCTTGCTTTTTGTACCCATAACATTTTCTATTCATGTTTATAGACCAGGGACAAGATATAGGCCATCTCCAGGGTGATGGACACCACTTCTCTTTGGTGTTATTCTAAATGCTCTAAAACATTCTAGAGAATATTTTGTACATTGTGCATTGCTTTTCTAACATATTAGTTTCAGAATTCAATAATGCGTATAATACTGTGTTACAAAGATAACACATTTTCCTTTGGGGCATAGTGTTATTGAGACACTTTGCTGTGAAAAAAATTAAAAGCTATTACAGCTAACAACATGAGGAGAAAATAAAGGCAAGCAAATTTTTGGCAAGATATTTTTATAACTATCAGGAATTCTCTGTGATATGTGTCCTTCTATGTTCAACCAGTTCATCAGGATTTTCTTCACCAAGTATGCAGGCACTTGCGTAACTCCTTTTACCACTCAGTCTGGGAACATGGTCAGTATTAGATGTGAGTCCCAATGGATGAGTCCCTATATGGTAGCATCACAGTTCCTACAGTCTCAACGTTCATATAATCTCCAAATTACCCTTTTACTATCTTTATTTTCAATTACCTCAGATACTCAGATGTCACCACCCTTATGGCAGAAAGCAAAGAGGAACTAAAGATTTTCTTGATGAAAGTGAAAGAGGAGAGTGAAAAAGCTGGCTTGAAACTCAACATTCAAAAAACTTAGATCATGGCACCTGGTCCCACCACTTCATGGCAAGTAGATGGGGAAACAAAGGAAATAGTGACAGACTTTATTTTCTTGGGCTCCAAAATCACTGAAGATGGTGACTACAGCTATGAAATTAAAAGACACTTTCTCCTTGGAAGAAAAGCTATGACAAATCTAGACAGCATATTGAAAAACAGAGACATTACTTTGCCTACAAAGGTCCATCTAAGTCAAAGCTATGGTTTTTCCAGTAGTCATGTATGGATGTGAGAGTTGGACTAAAAAGAAAGCTGAGTGCTGAAGAATTGATGCTTTTGAACTGTGGTGTTGGAGAAGACTCTTGAGAGTCCCTTGGACTGCAAAGAGATCAAACCAGTCAATCCTAAAGGAATTCAGTCTTGAATATTCATTGGAAGGACTGATGCTGAAGCTGAGGCTCCAAGACTTTGGCCACCTAATGTGAAGAACTGACTCACTGGAGAAGATCCTGATGCTGGGAAAGATTGAAGGCAGGAGGAGAAGGGGATGACAGAGGATAAGATGGTTGGATGTTATCACTGACTCAATAGACATGAGTTTGAGCAAGCTCTGGCGGTTGGTGATGGACAGGGAAGCCTGATATGCTGCAGTCCATGGGGTTGCAAAGACTTGGACATGACTGAACAACTGTCATGTCCTGATTTATTTTAAATTTGAGTGTAATTGCTTTACAATGTTGTTTTAGTTTCTGCTGTACAACAGTGTGAATCAGCCATATGTATACAAATATCCCCTCCCTGATGAACCTCCCTCTGACCATCCTCCTCCACCCTACTATCTTTATATGGGAGCTACAGTTTCCAATTCTTGTTTTGACTTCAGTTCTTATTTTCATGAGATTACTTTGCAGGTTCCCCCAGGAAGCATTAGGATCAATCAATCTTCAGAAAGTCAAATTAGGTAGAACCCAGCAGAGATCACAGCAGTGTGGAACAAGGAGTCAGAATTAGTATGTCTTCCCTGGAGTTTACGTTACAGCGTCAGGGAAGTGAAAGTGAAAGTCACTCAGTTGTGTCCCACTCTTTGTGACTCCATGGACTATACAGTTCATGGAATTCTCCAGGCCAGAACACTGGAGTGGGTAGCCTTTCCCTTCTCCAGGGGATCTTTCCAACCCAGGGATCAAACCCAGGTCTCCCACATTGCGGGCGGATTCTTTACCAGCTGAGCCACAAGGGAAGCCCAAGAATACTGGAATGGGTAGCCTATCCCTTCTCAAGCGTATCTTCCCAACCCAGGAATTGAACCCGGGTCTCCTGCATTGCAGGCGGATTCTTCACCAACTGATGAACTTATCAGGTAAGTCCCAGCATCAGGAAGACAAGCAATAAACACAAAAACTATGTAGAATATATAGTATATCAGCTGGTGTGATATATTCTGTATTCATTCACCAGGGCTTCCATAATAATGTGCCACAAACTGGGTATCCTCAAGCAATAAAAATGTATTTTCTCCCAGTCTGGAGGTTAGAAGTCGAAAATCAAGACATTGCTTAGTTTACAGGTACATCACTCCAGTCTCTGCTTCTGTCATCACAAAACGTTCTTCCTGAATGTCTCTGTCTTCCTATGGTGTCTTCTTCTTCTCATAAAAAAACACACTTCTTATTGGGTTATGGCCCATTCTAATGACCTTATCTTAGTTTGAGTAAATCTACAGACATTATTTCCAAATAAAATCACATCCATAGGTACTGTAGGTGAGGACTTTTAATACAACCTTCTAGGGACACAATTCAACCCATAACAGATGCTATGAGGAAAATTAATCAGAGAAAAATCAATGCAACATGTGTACACGTAGGAAATATGGATAGGATGCATTAGTAAATAGAGTAGCCAAAAGAAGTCTCACTGAAAAGGAGATATTTGCATAAAGATCTGAAGACAGGGGAGCCAGATAGTGGATGATTATACAAAGGCTTCATGGAATGTACCATATATCTTCAAAAACAGCAAGGAGAACAGCATGGCTGAAGCAGAGTGAACATGGGGTAAAGTAATAGGAGATGAGTTCTGAAAAGTAACAGAGGAGCCAGAGTGTAAAGACTTCGGCTTTTATTCCAAGTGAGATGGGAAGTTCTTGAAAAATTTTGATCAAAAGTTAACATAATTTGACTTGTACTTTAACAGGACCTTTCTGACCACAGTTCAAATTAGACTCTAGGGGAGCAGGTAGAGCAGGAATCCAGTTTCAAAGGCAATCGAAATAACCCTGGTGAGGGATGATGGTGATTTGACAGTGGAGATGTGAGAAGTGGTCAGTTTCTGAATATTTTTTGAAGGTAGAGCTAACAAAATTTGCTGACAGGTTGGTTGTGGGATATTAAAGAAAGAAAAGAGACAAGAATAACACAAAATTTTTGGCTCGAGTAACTGAAAGAAGACAGTTGTAAGTAACTTAGATATCCAGAATAAGAAAATAGCTGGTACTGGAAGAAAAAGCAAGAAATGGTTGAACATACAAAGGTTCAAAATTTTTTTAGATACCCAAATGGAAATGCCCAGTGGAGAGCTGACCGTGAATCTGAATATGTGAAGGTAAAACCTCCCTGTCCACATCTGACCTTGGAGGTGCTGCTGCAAAACCAGCTGATTCTATAGTGTGAACAGGAGCCTGAACAGAAAGCTCTGTGGTTTGTTAGGGGAAATATCAAAGAGGAAAAGTGAAGGGATTACAGTGTTTTCTCAAGATACAACTTCAGAGTTCATTTATTTATTGAATAAAAAGATATTCATTATATAGTTTGGCAGTTTTTAATACTACTATATATATTATGGGATTCCCAGGTGGCTCAGTGGTAAAGAATCCGCCTGCCAATGCAGAAGACACAAGAGATGTGGGTTCAACCCTTGGGCCTGGCAGATCACCTGGAGGAGGAAATGACAACCCACTCTAGTATTCTTGCCTGGAAAATTCCAGGGGCAGAGGAGTCTGGCGGGCTACAGTCCATGATATATAACGAACTCTAAAGGCTGAGAGACAAAATTGGTAGATCTAATACAAAATGTCTTGCTATCTTATTAGAAAAAGACCTCTTAGATAAGAGAGACGATATGGCCAGAAGATAGAGGAAGACCAGCCCAAACATTTATGGAGGAGCCTAATGATTCTTCTGGAGAAGGCAATGGCAACCCACTCCAGTGCTCTTGCTTGGAAAATCCCATGGACGGAGGAGCCTAGTGGGCTGCAGTCCATGGGGTCGTGAAGAGCCGGACACGACTGAGCGACTTCACTTTCACTTTTCACTTTCATGCATTGGAGGAGGAAATGGCAATCCACTCCAGTGTTCTTGCCTGGAGAATCCCAGGGACAGGGGTGCCTGGTGGGCTGCCGTGTATGGGGTTGCACAGAGTCGGACACGACTGAAGTGAGTTAGCAGCAGCAGCAATGATTCTTCATTAGGTGGTGGCAGGAGGCTCACGTTTATTCCTTCCAAAGAAGATGGCTACCAAGGATTCTGGGAGAGAAGGCTTCACAAAGCACCCAACTCAGGCTTATGCGGGGCCCGTTCTCAGAGTGCAAGTGGTCTTTCCAGCTTTGCCTGGGGAGTAACTCTCTTAACAAAAGGAGACACACCTACTAATGCGTGCTCTCCAGGAAATGCATTCCAGAAACTCCAGAAAGTTCTCCAGGCACCATGATGATCACATGCCTCATTCTCCTGGGAAATGAGGATAGAAGCAGGTGTTTATAGGTTTTTAAAGTGGAGCTGAAATTCAAATACTTATCCTGGAATAAAAGCTCAAATTGGAGATTTCCTCTCATACTTTCATCTTTTTCTCTTCCAGGCCAAGATGCCATTATAGAAATGCATGATGAATTTGAAGTCCAAAGTTGGGGTCAGAGGTAGTTTCAACCATGGGCTCTGTTCCTTTTCTCTCCATTCAACCTCTGGCCCAACACCAGAGACATAGACAAGTCATTCAGTATGGACACATAGCTCCTCTAGAACAGATTCTGGGTCATTAAGAAATGCTATGAAGCTCTAAGTGTCATAGGAAAATGTAAAATGTTATTCAAATCTTAGTTAATGCCACAGATTAATGGAAGGCTTTTACTTCTCCTTTATAGCAGCCATGGAATCTATCTATAAAAAATTTACAAATCACTTTACAGAGGAGGAATAGGAGGGCAAACCGGCTAGACAGTCAGTTCAGTTGCTCAGTCATGTCCAACTCTTTGTGACCCCATGAACCACAGCACACCAGGACTCCCTGTCCATCACCAACTCCCAGAGTTCACTCAAACTCATGTCCATCAAGTCGGTGATGCCATCCAGCCATCTCATCCTCTGTCGTCCCCTTCTCCTCCTGCCCTCACTCTTTCCCAGCATCAGGGTCTTTTCAAATGAGTCAGCTCTTCACATCATGTGGCCAAAATGTTGGAGTTTCAGCTTCAACATCAATCCTTTCAATGAACACGCAGGACTGATCTCCTTTAGGATGGACTGGTTGGATCTGCTTGCAATCCAAGGGACTCTCAAGAGTCTTCTCCAACACCACATTTCAAAAGCATCAATTCTTTTGTGCTCAGCTTTCTTTAGAGTCCAATTCTCACATCCATACATGACCATTGGAAAAACCATAGCCTTAACTAGACAGACCTTTGTTGGCAAAGTAATGTCTCTGCTTTTGAATATGCTATCTAGGTTGGTCATAACTTTCCTTCCAAGGAGTAAGCGTCTTTTAATTTCATGGCTACAATCACCATCTGCAGTGATTTTGGAGCCTCAAAAATAAAGTTAGCCACTGTTTCCACTGTTTCCCCATCTATTTGCCATGAAATAATGGGACTGGATGCCATGATCTTAGTTATCTGAATGTTGAGCTTTAAGTCAACTTTTTCACCCTCCTCTTTCACTTTCATCAAGAGGCTCTTTAGTTCTTCTTCAGTTTTTACCGTAAGATTGGTGTCATCTGAATATCTGAAGCTATTGATATTTCTCCTGGCAATCTTGATTCCAGCTTGTGCTTCTTTCAGCCCAGCATTTCTCATGATGTACTCTGCATAGAAGTTAAATAAGCAGAATGACAATATACAGCCTTAACATATTCTTTTTCCTATTTGGAACCAGTCTTGTTCCATGTCCAGTTCTAACTGTTGCTTCCTGACCTGCATATAGGTTTCTCAAGAAGCAGGTCAGGTGGTCTGGTATTCCCATCTTTTTCAGAATTTTCCACAGTTTATTGTGATCCACACAGTCAAAGGCTTTGGCATAGTCAATAAAACAGAAATAGATGTTTTTCTGGAACTCTCTTGCTTTTTCCATGATCCAGAGGATGTTGGCAATTTGGTCTCTGGTTCCTCTGCCTTTTTTAAAACCAGCTTGAACATTTGAAAGTCCATGGTTCACCTATTGCTGAAGCCTGGCTTGGAGAATTTTGAGCATTACTTTACTGGCGTGTGAGATGAGTGCAATTGTGCAGTAGTTTGAGCATTCTTTGGCATTGCCTTTCTTTGGGATTGGAATGAAAACTGACCTTTTCCAGTCCTGTGGCCACTGCTGAATTTTCCAAAGTTGCTGGCATATTGAGTGCAGCATTTTCACAGCATCATCTTCCAGGATTTGAAATAGCTCAACTGGAATTCCATCACCTCCACTAGCTTTGTTCGTAGTGATGCTTCCTAAGGCTCACTTGACTTCACATTCCAGGATGTCTAGCTCTAGATGAGTGATCACACCATCATGATTATCTTGGTCGTAAAGAACTTTTCTGTACAGTTCTTCTGTGTATTCTTGCCATCTCTTCTTAATATCTTCTGCTTCTGTTAGGTCCATACCATTTCTGTCCTTTATTGAGCTCATCTTTGCATGAAATGTTCCCTTGGTATCTCTAATTTTTTTGAAGAGCTCTCTAGTCTTTCCCATTCTGCTGTTTTCCTCTATTTCTTTGCATTGATCGCTGAGGAAGGCTTTCTTATCTCTCCTTGCTATTCTTTGGAACTCTGAATTCAAATGGGTATATCTTTCCTTTTCTCCTTTGCTTTTTGCTTCTCTTCTTTTCAAAGCTATTTGTGAATCCTCCTTAGATAGCCATTTTGCTTTTTTGCATTTCTTTTTCTTGGGAATGGTCTTGATCCCTGTCTCTTGTACAATGTCACAAACCTCCATCCATAGTTCATCAGGCACTCTGTCTATCAGAGTTAGTCCCTTAAACCTATTTGTCACTTCTACTGTATAATCATAAGGGATTTGATTTAAGTCATACCTGAATGGTCTAGTGGTTTTCCCCAGTTTCTTCAATTTAAGTCTGAATTTGGCAATAAGTAGTTCATGATCTGAGCCGCAGTCAGCTCCCAGTCTTGTTTTTGCTGACTGTATAGAGCTTCTCCATCTTTGGCTACAAAAAGTACAATCCATCTTTTTGGTGTTGGCCATCTGGTGATGTCCCTGTGTCCATTTCATTATATGGCACTGGAATGCAAAAGTAGGAAGTCAAGAAACACCTGGAGTAACAGGCAAATTTGGTCTTGGAATACAGAATGAAGCAGGGCAAAGGCTAACAGCGTTTTGCCAAGAGAATCCATTGGTCATAGCAAACTGGCTAGAGACTTGCTCAAAGTCTTCATTACCCATGGAAATAAGGGTAGAACCCAAGTCTCTCTTGACTTCTTGACCATCTTTTCATACACCACTCAGTATTTTACAGTAAACAGCATGGCTGCTGCTATCTCTAATATCTGGTAGACATACAGCATCAACTTACATCTCTGCAAGGATCTTCAATGGTCCTCTCACTCCAGGCAAATTACAATCAAATCTTCTTGAGATCTTAAAATCTTTCCAGACACTCCGAGAGAAAAGGTTGTTTGGTATAATAGAAAGCCACACATTTCAGGCAACTGCCTATTAACCCAGGCTGTCGCTCACTAACTCTGTGACATAGAGCTTATAGGAGCTTCAGTTTCATTATACAAGGAAGACAATGATATTTATGCCAAAGACTTATTTTAATGATTAATTTTGATGTTGTATTTAAAGGTTGATAGAGGCACCGAATAGTAATAACTGCTGAATAATAATAATTATTGTTATTAAAGAAGCTGCAAAGTAAAGTGCATTCAAGTTGACAAACAGTCAAGAAGTGCTAGGTAAAAACAAAACAATCAAACAAAAACACAAAAGCATACACAATTAGGTAAGTAAATATGATAGTGAATAGATAACTAAAGGCTTCTGTGATTAAAACATTTGACAGAACCAGTGATATGACACTGCCTGGAACCTTTCTATATCTTATTTTCATGGGTATCTTTAGCATATAGTACCAAGAATTTTGAAAATTCATCATTAACAAGAATAAGCCAGAAGAAGCAGCTGAAGATGAGGAAGAGAAAGGAAGAAGAGGGATGGGAGGTGATGTGATGGAAGACAAGCAACATATAGGGACATACATACTCTTCAGAATTTCTTGTACATAAGGAAGTCTTCTGTGATTGAAAAGGAAATACAGACACGCTGTCTTGGCAGTGTCCATGAATTCACCCAGTGATCTTCTTATCCGTGCAGGAAAAAAAAAAAGTCTGAACATCAGTGCTGTTTCAGAGAGGAGGATTTTAGGGGAATTGTAGGAGAAGCCTGGAGAATACTCAGGCCAGACACACAGCCTCCCCATGTTCGAGGCTCCCAATCTCATTCCACCGATGGAGAAACTGAAGTGTGACGTCCCACCACCATTATGGTGACAGCTAGGAGTAGCCAAATAGCAAAACTTTGATCCTTTACAGTCAGTGCTCTACACACAACACTGAGTGAAAATAAACTTTCCGGAAGCCCATTTCAAAATACACAGAGACATTTACGGTAAAGGGGCCACTCGGCCAGTGGTTTTTCTTGCAGACTCTTGTGGAAGTTTTCTTTCCTTCCAATTAAGGCTCCTTCCAGCCACAGAAAATCTAGGGTTTGCTCTAAAATGCTGCAGTCTCCCTCAAGTGTGCGACACTGGTTTCCTCCGCGGCGGTACAGTTGGCCTTGTTAATGAGGCCCTTGGGGGAGAGTTCATGGTTGCCAGTGCCTCCCTCACCCTGGCTGCTTGCTGATTACAACCCGGCATCAAAGCTTCCGAGAGTTTATTACCATATGTTCCATTTCCCTTTTTAGCACTGTTTGGCCTCTGTGTTCACAGACAAGGTACTTCCTATAGTCGTGCTGCAGCAGCTTTTAGAAGATGATTTGAGCTATAAGAAGAACGCTGTGCTTTGCTGAAGACCTCCTCTGGAAGGGAACATTCTCACGTAGGCACCAGTAGCTGTGTTGCAGCACACAATCGCATATACACATTAAAAGGCTCTGTCCACTAGCCTGGGCAGGCAGGATTTTCCCTGCTATCCTAAATGTACCTTTCACATTGTCAGACTCAATAGTATTGAGATGCCTGTCAGGGTCTGAATGGTAGGAAATCTCAGACCAGCATAACATTTACTTGTAACTTGAAGATTAAAAATAAATTCTACAAATTAACTTCCTGTTTGTTTTTCTTGGAGATGATTTTTCCAGGAGGGCTGATATAAGTAAAGAATTTCTCCTGCAAATCCCATGCTCTGGTTGTGAAGGAAAGTTTGTAGAACTAAAATCCTGTAAGTTCTGTCCTCTGAAGCATCAAATGATTTCATTTTTAGCCTATTTTATGAAATGTTTTCCGAGTGTGGTTTGTGTTTATATTTAAATACTCTGACCATCCCCACATTCCATATAATGTGATCAAACTTAACTGAAAAAGACTTCTGTAGCAATATTCATACCACAGGAAGAAAAAAAAGCTATAGAAACTTATAAATATGATTTGTCAGTGTAGAAATACAACTAAACCATGTCTTAACATAGTTTCGTTCTTCTAAAACTTTAAGACTTCTTTCCAGTTTGTGGTCATGATTCCCAAAGGAAAATTCCACAGTTGCCCTGGTTTCCCTGGTAACAGAGTCAGGTATAAATTGCACTCCTATATTTCCAAACACCTGTATCCAAGCAGCATATTAAAGTGTGCTGCCAACTGATGTATGTATAGTCAGTAGGTACACCTGACTTTCCAGAAAAATGGTTAAGAGAGAAAAAAGGCATCAAAAGCAAAATTAAAATCAAAAGGAAAATAATACTGTTTTTTTCCCTTTTTAAAAAATTTTCTCTGGTAAATCTTCAAAAAATACTATTATTGTGTTCTGAATTGGCTATTGTTGTTTAATAAGTTTGTAATCTCTGGAAGGAATTCATAGTTTCTGACTAAATGATATACTTAACTGGATTCTTCTATAGCTAGCTAGTCTAGCCTGAAAAATAATTCAAAAAAGTTTCTTGGTGGTCATCAAAATATCTTCTTACTTGGCAAGTAGAAGAGACTCATAAAGGCCCAAAGCATTGATCATGCACAAGAGAATGTGGAACAGGAAACTCACAAGCCAGGACTCTAAGAGTAATAACATGTTAGCATTTTACTGGTCTCTGGTATTCCAGAACACAGACTATATTCCTAGCACAATCCTTCTTACCTTAGTGGATCCAGAAACATATGGCATAAACTGGCAGTTTTGCCTGGAAATCCATATTCACTTCAGATTAAGCTCTTCTAGACACATGCTAAGACACATGCCAGCTCTATGCCCTTGGGAATATTTTTCACCATCTTCAAGCCTTAGATGCCTCATCCTCAAAGCAGAAATAACAGTGGAAGGGAGAATGGGGAGTTACTGTATAAAGGGTACAGAGTTTCAGTTTTGGAAAATTAAAAAGATCTAGAGATGGTTGGGGGGTAATGGTTATACAACTTTGTTAATGTACTTAATGACACTTAAAATGCTTAAATTGCAAATTTTATCCTATATGTATTTTACCACAATTAAAAAAAACCAGGAATAATAAAAGTACCCCATGAGATTGTTTTGAAGTCTACAGAGATAATAAACAGTGTGTGTGGTGCCTAGCACATAGCAAGTACTCAGTACATGGTCATTATTAGTGTTGTGATTCATAGTAACAATCAAAATTGGCTTGAACTCCTGCAGAGTCACAACCGGTATCAATGCTTATCATTGTCTGTCTCATCACCTTTCTCCTCCCCACCACACTGCACCTTCACATCCCTACCCTTCTCTTCACTGTTTCCCTTTTCCAGATCTGCATTCTCTCCAACCTCCTTAAATTATCAAGCCCAGTCATCGCAGAAATCCAAAAAATGTTTGGTAGATTCAAGCCCTTTTGCTTAAGTTGCATATAAAAACAATCCTTAAAAGAAATTAAAGACAATCTCTTTAACAAGTGGTGCTGGGAAATCTGGTCAACCACTTGTAAAAGAATGAAACTAGAACGCTTTCTAACACCATACACAAAAATAAACTCAAAATGGATTAAAGATCTAAACGTAAGACCAGAAACTATAAAACTCCTAGAGGAGAACATAGGCGAAACACTCTCTGACATACATCACAGCAGGATCCTCTATGACCCACCTCCCAGAATATTGGAAATAAAAGCAAAAATAAACAAATGGGACCTAATTAACCTTAAAAGCCCATCAAAGGAAACTATTAGCAAGGTGAAAAGACAGCCTTCAGAATGCGAGAAGATAATAGCAAATGAAGCAACTGACAAACAACTAATCTCGAGAATATACAAGCAACTCCTACAGCTCAACTCCAGAAAATTAAATGACCCAATCAAAAAATGGGCCAAAGAACTAAATAGACATTTCTCCAAAGAAGACATACAGATGGCTAACAAACACATGAAAAGATGCTCAACATCACTCATTATCAGAGAAATGCAAATCAAAACCACTATGAGGTACCATTTCACACCACTCAGAATGGCTGCGATCCAAAAGTCTACAAGTAATAAATGCTGGAGAGGGTGTGGAGAAAAGGGAACCCTCTTACACTGTTGGTGGGAATGCAAACTAGTACAGCCACTATGGAGAACAGTGTGGAGATTCCTTAAAAAACTGGAAATAGAACCGCCTTATGATCCAGCAATCCCACTGCTGGGCATACACACTGAGGAAACCAGAAGGGAAAGAGACACGTGTACCCCAATGTTCATCGCAGCACTGTTTATAATAGCCAGGACATGGAAGCAACCTAGATGTCCATCAGCAGATGAATGGATAAGAAAGCAGTGGTACATATACACAATGGAGTATTACTCAGCCATTAAAAAGAATACATTTGAATCAGTTCTAATGAGGTGGATGAAACTGGAGCCTATTATACAGAGTGAAGTAAGCCAGAAAGAAAAACACCAATACAGTATACTAACGCATATATATGGAATTTAGAAAGATGGTAACAATAACCCTGTGTATGAGACAGCAAAAGAGACACTGATGTATAGAACAGTCTTATGGACTCTGTGGGAGAGGGAGAGGGTGGGAAGATTTGGGAGAATGGCATTGAAACATGTAAAATATCATGTATGAAACGAGTTGCCAGTCCAGGTTTGATGCACGATACTGGATGCTTGGGGCTGGTGCACTGGGATGACCCAGAGGGATGGAATGGGGAGGCAGGAGGGAGGAGGGTTCAGGATAGGGAACACATGTATACCTGTGGCGGATTCATTTTGATATTTGGCAAAACTAATACAATTACGTAAAGTTTAAAAATAAAATAAAATTAAAAAAAAAGAAAAGAAATTAAATTCCTCTTTCAGCCAACAAAATGATCTTCAAAGTGACTTAAAAGCTTTAACAGTTGCAAGACTAGCCAAGGATAAAGCTACAAAACCAGCTTGGTTTCTGTATCCTCCTATTCCTTCTTAGATGAGAATAGAGCCAATAAGCAGCACTTCTAGGTTTTGAGTGAGTTTCACAGATGTCCATTCATTCAGTCCACCCCCTCCAGGTGACACCCCAGGAACACAGTCACCCCAAGACTATCACTCTTGACCCTACAATTGGATGGTGTCCTGCAACCTTTATACACTGTGATGCCTAATAGGATCTATCCTCCAAGTTCTTTCTCTTTCTCCAAACACTTCAAAACAAATGGTTAGAGATAGAAAGAGCCTTGGAAATCTTTCAGTCAATGCTCTTCATCTTACCAATAAAAGCATGAATCCCAGCCTGGCTAGATAATGAGATGCACTTTACACATCTCTGTTTTGGATCCCACTGTCTTCAGCCTTTTAGATACCTTGTGCTATCAAGGATTCCCCCTCTTCTGTAACTGCCGTCTTGCCTCACAACTTGCTCTTTCCAATTGGCATGTGTATATGCTCAAATGTCACCCACCTTTTAAAAAAATCCCCTTCTCCCTACTTCCTTCCAGTTCTCAGTCTACATCTCTTCTTTCAGAGTCCAGTTCTCAGAGGCACAAGTTGCACCCATTCTTCTCATTTGCTCACCTCTCACACAACTGCCCACCCCAGTGTCATCTGGCATCTACCCTTATTACACTTTCAAAGCTGCTCTCTCCTGCTAAGAACTGAACTCTTCTAGGTCTTTATGTTCATCTTTCAAACATCTTGCCTGATCCTTCAATAGCATTTGACACCTTTCAAGTAGTTCCCTTTTAAAATACCCTTCCCTGACTTCCTTGCTGTCACTCTCTCTTAGTTTTGCTGCAAATTCTCTAGTCACTCCATCTCAGTATTTTTGGCTACCTGCCCATCTCTGCCCATACATTCAATGTTAAAGTGCCTCAGGGCTTTATCCTGGGTCTTTCTCTTTAACTTTCACTTCATAAATTCTCCCTGAGCAATTTTTCTGCTTCTGTTACTTTACTGGCCAATAGTTCTGAAATCATTTTCTTCTGAGCTCTATATGAGTGCCAACCCAATGCCCCCATTTTGATGATCTTTAAGAAAGCTCAAATTCAACTTGCTCATGTCATTTTCCTTTTAAAATGTGCTCTTTCTATCATTTTTTATTTTAATTAGTGGTCTTATTATGCACCCAGTGGCTAACTAAAAAAATCTAGAAGGCATCATATTCCTTCCTCTTCTTTATTCCCATTTTATACATTAATTTTTTTTATGCATTGAGACAAATAACTCCTTACCAGGTGCCAGGCTCTATTTTAGTCATCTCTAATCCACTCTGTTTAATTCATTGTTACATAAATAGTGATCTAATTTGCCTAATTATATTCTCCACCAACCCCTTAGTTTATAATCCAGGTTTTACCTTAACGATCGGAGAAAGCAATGGCACCCCACTCCAGTACTCTTGCCAGGCAAATCCCATGGACGGAGGAGCCTGGTAGGCTCCAGTCCATGTGGTCGCTAAGAGTCGGACACGACTGAGAGACTTCACTTTCACTTTTCACTTTCATGCATTGGAGAAGGAAATGGCAACCCACTCCAGTGTTCTTGCCTGGAGAATCCCAGGGACAGGGGAGCCTGGTGGGCTCCTCTATGGGGTCACACAGAGTCAGACACGACTGAAGTGACTTAGCAGCAGTAGCAGCAGTACCTGAACTACTGCAATGACCTCCTAACTGCCCCATATTCACTCTTGTTTTCTTCATTTATCTCTATGCTATAATATTTAATCCTCTCTAGCACCACTTTTAATTATCAAAATCTTCAAAAAGTTTTACAATGAATAACAAACATGCATGTATGTACTCTCTTCTTATATTCCACAATTGTTGACATTGTACTATGTTTGTTTTATTTTATTCTTTCAATATAATATGTTTGTGACCATAAATGTTCATATTTTATCTATACTATTTGAAAATAAGTTATAAATAACATGACAGTTCACCCTAGAATAACAATAATATTCCATAATATCCAGTCCATATTCTCAATTTCTCAATTGCCCCAGAAATCTCTTCTCTTGTTGCTCCTTGTATCCTCAATCAAAATTCTCTTTGCATTAATTCATTGCATTTCATTGTTATATATCTCTTTTACATTTAAGTTTAGAATTGTCCCCAATCATTTTTTTCAATGATGTAAACTTTGAAAAAGTTAAGTTCAAGATAGTTGCATTGTAGAATGTTACATATTCTGAGTATGTTGGTGTATTTCCTCATTGTTTAGAGATGCTACATTTTAGTTGTTTTTTAAACTTTCTATTTTGTATTGGGGTATAGACAATTAGCAAAAAATTTTGTGATAGTTTCAGATGAACAGCAAATAAACTCAGCCATACATATACATGTATCCATTTTCCCCCAAACACCCCTCCCATCCAGGCTCCCACATAACATTAAGAAGAGTTCCATGTGCTATACAGTAGATCCTAGTTGGTTATCTGTTTCGAATATAGCAGTGTGTACATGTCCATCCCAAACTCCTTAACCACCCCATCCCCCCATACGTCCCCCTGGCAAGCATAAGCTTATTCTGGAAGTCTGTTGAGTCTGTTTCTGTTTTGGGTGTGAGTTCATTTGTATCATTTCTTTTTAGATTCCACGTTTAATGGATGTCATGTGATATTTCTCCTACTCTGTCTTACTTACTTCACTCTGTATGACATTCTCTAGGTCCATCCATGTTGCTGCAATTGTACTATTTCATCTTTTTATGGCTGAGTAATATTCCATTGTATATATGCACCACATCGTCTTTATCCATTCCTCTGTCAATGGACATTTAGGTTACTTCCACATCTTGGCCATTGTAAACAGTGCCGTATGTATGTAAATGGGGTGCAAGTATCATTTTGGATAATGTTTTTAGGCATGTTACATTTTAATATTTGGTCAGGGTGCTAACAGCTGTCTGTTCTTCTCTTCATCACAACAATATATTTTTCCATTTTCAGCTAGAAAGTGATTTTTCAGGTGACCCTCTGGCACCATTAATACCCTGTTCTCCACCAAGCTTTCACCATGTTTTAGCATCCATTCATCATCACTGGCTGCATCCGTTACTAAAAAAAAAAAAAGAGAGAGAAAATCACTCAGTCGTGTCCAACTCTTTGCGACCCCATGGACTGTAGCCTACCAGGCTCTTCCATCCATGGGATTTTCCAGGCAAGAATACTGGAGTGGGTTGCTATTTTCTTCTCCAATCAATTACTAAATTGGGTGATTTTTTTCAAAATGTAAATCTAATCATCATTTCTCTTCAGTCATTTTCTATAACTACCTAATAAAGTCCAAAACACTTAGAATGCCTTCCAAGTCCCTTTGAGGTCTGCTTATCCCTCCAAACTGTTCTCTTGTTTCTCTCCTCTTCACTCTACACATTCTAACCAAATTAGTTTTCTATTGGAAATATGCAAGTTATATGGAAAGTTCACATATTCTGCCTTTAGCGATGCGTTTGACCTTCTAAAAAATCTGCTTTTCTGCCCTTTATGTTTATTTTTTTAGGAGGAAAAAACATATGACTTGAAGCAAAGCTGAAAGTCTCTGTGAAGCCAGATAATAATGTTTTCTTTTAAGCTAATCTCTTTTGCAAAGCTGTGGCTTCACAAGGCTCTTAGCAGGCAATAGAGGGTCTGCTTCTTTGAAGGGATAAAATGTCCAAAACAGTTTCACCCTGATTTTTAGCTTAAGGGAAAGGAAGAGAAGACATCTGATGCACTTTCTGTGTAACTACTGTTGACAAAAAGATTTGGCCTGAAATTTCTGCCCCTCCCTCCATTTCCTCCAGACGAGGATTAAAGCATAGACAAATGATAATGAGCTTAATTTTTCTTGCAGCAATTTCAGCTTCCACTAAATTTCACTTTTCACGTTCTTTAGCTTTCTGAGGTCATTGTTGTTAACAGAAACAATGATTGCTATTATTATTATGACTGTAATCTAGCATCTGTACTTTTATTCTGCCATCTGGAGGACATCAAAACTTAAATAACCCATGATGATCTTTTTAGGTGAGAGATCAACTAACTGTTCTGACAATAGTCAGCGTGTGTCCCTCTGAGGTAAGTCCTTTGGATCACTCAGTCCTGCATGCCAATGGGTAGCTTCTATCTGTGTTAATAACAGAATAGCAGGCAACCTAGGAACTATTTGTTAAAGAAGAGAGTAAAGTTTGAAGCAAACTTACAACTTTTAAACTAGGAGATCATGCCTATATCGTGTACCTTAACAACAATCAACATTTTGGTCAGGAATAAGCAGGACATTCTTCTACAGAGTTCTCATTTTTTACAGATTCCTATATGTTCTGAGGGTGGTTTTCCAGCTCCAAAGTTTGCTTATCTTTCACCCCATTCGGTTCACAAAAAAGACTTTCTCAATTATTGGCACTTCTCTTCAGTATTGCCCTTCTGCACCTCATGGACTTCCAGGGCAAAAATCTCAGCCAATTTTAATCACGTACTTCACACAATGCCAGCCTGTGGGGGTAAAAAAGAACTTTAGAAGGCCAACTGAAATAAGCTCTTGATCCAAAATGACTCGGTGTCCATCTAGATGAGAGTGGTTGATTCTGGAGAAGAAAAAAGGTGGAGTCCTGAGGAAAATAGGGCCAGGGGCCACTGGCTTCTTCTAGTGGTCTCATTTCAAGTTTACCGTCATTGCCTCTTGTTGAATTTGTGCTCCCCTCAGCCTCACATCTCCTCTGAGCCCCTCTAGCAGAAGTTACTCATTTGTAGATGGCACGTACTAGGATATCCCCACTAAAATAATGTAGGTCTTGTCATTTGGACCATGAAATCAAACAGCCGTGCAAAGGACACTTCCTTCATAATATTACTTAATCGAAGGCCACATGTCAAACTCACTGAAAACAAAACCTATAACCAGTGAGTTAAGATATTACCCTCATTGTTACCATGTCAGCCCAGTTGCCTTCCATATAAAAGGTTGAAAGTGTACAGGGAAGTATAATAACTGAATACAAAAATAATTTAACTATTTAAATGCTTAGAGAATTTAATTTAATGCTTAGAGAATACCTACTAAGTGCGTGCTTGACTCTAAGGATAAACATCTCTTTCATAAAGGACAACAGTCTTGCGGGGACTCAGTTACATCAACAATTTACCAAGTATTAATACAGAAACCCCTGTGTAATAACTGACATAGAGTCACAGTGCTAAAGAGATTATTTCTCAGGGAACCAGAAGGGTCCACAGCAGAAGTACAATGGCAAAGGGGCACTCAAAGAATTACTTGGAGTTGATTAAGTATAGCAAAAGCAATGATATTAAAAGGTTGCTGAACCATGAAAGATGCTGGGATTCTTGGCCTCCAGAGGAGAAGAATTCAATCCGGGGCCAGAGAGGAGGCTTGATCACTCAGAGCTTTTGTATGATAAAGTATTATTAAAGTATAAAAGAGATAGAGAAATCTCTGACGTAGATATCAGAACAAGATCTTCACGACCCAGATAATCATGATGGTGTGATCACTCATCTAGAGCCAGACATCCTGGAATGTGAAGTCAAGTGGGCCATAGAAAGCATCACTATGAACAAAGCTAGTGGAGGTGATGGAATTCCAGTGGAGCTATTCCAAATCCTGAAAGATGATGCTGTGAAAGTGCTGCACTCAATATGCCAGCAAATTTGGAAAACACAGCAGTGGCCACAGGACTGGAAAAAGTCAGTTTGCATTCCAATCCCAAAGAAAGGCAATGCCAAAGAATGCTTAAACTACTGCACAATTGCACTCATCTCACACGCTAGTAAAGTCATGCTCAAAATTCTCCAAGCCAGGCTTCAGCAATATGTGAACCATGAACTTCCTGATGTTCAAGCTGGTTTTAGAAAAGGCAGAGGAACCAGAGATCAAATTGCCAACATCTGCTGGATCATCGAAAAAGCAAGAGAGTTCCAGAAAAACATCTATTTCTGCTTTATTGACTATGCCAAAGCCTTTGACTGTGTGGATCACAATCAACTGTGGAAAATTCTGAAAGAGATGGGAATACCAGACCACCTGATCTGCCTCTTGAGAAATTTGTATGCAGGTGAGGAAGCAAGAGTTAGAACTGGACATGGAACAACAGACTGGTTCCAAATAGGAAAAGGAGTACATCAAGGCTGTATATTGTCACCCTGCTTATTTAACTTATATGCAGAGTACATCATGAGAAACTCTGGACTGGAAGAAACACAAGCTGGAATCAAGATTGCCGGGAGAAATATCAATAACCTCAGATATGCAGATGACACCACCCTTATGGTAGAAAGTGAAGAGGAACTAAAAAGCCTCTTGATGAAAGTTAAAGAGGAGAGTGAAAAAGTTGGCTTAAAGCTCAACATTCAGAAAATGAAGATCATGGCATCCGGTCCCATCACTTCCTGGGAAATAGATGGGGAAACAGTGGAAACAGTGTCAGACTTTATTTTTCTGGGCTCCAAAATCACTGCAGATGGTGACTGCAGCCATGAAATTAAAAGACGCTTACTCCTTGGAAGGAAAGTTATGACCAACCTAGATAGCATATTCAAAAGCAGAGACATTACTTTGCCAACAAAGGTTCGTCTAGTCAAGGCTATGGTTTTTCGAGTGGTCATGTACGGATGTGAGAGTTGGACTGTGAAGAAGGCTGAGCACTGAAGAATTGATGCTTTTGAAGTGTGGTATTGGAGAAGACTCTTGAGAGTCCCTTGGACTGCAAGGAGATCCAACCAGTCCATTCTGAAGGAGATCAGCCCTGGGATTTCTTTGGAAGGAATGATGCTAAAGCTGAAACTCCAGTACTTTGGCCATCTCATGCGAAGACTTGACTCATTGGAAAAGACTCTGATGCTGGGAGGGACTGGGGGCAAGAGGAGAAGGGGACGACAGAGGATGAGATGGCTGGATGGCATCACTGACTCGATGGACTTGAGTCTCAGTGAACTCTGGGAGTTGGTGATGGACAGGGAGGCCTGGCGTGCTGGCATTCCTGGGGTCGCAAAGAGTCGGACACGACTGAGCTACTGATCTGATCTGACAGAGTTTAAACTGAGTTGTTTGCTGTATAACCATCAGTTTGAGGCTTAAAGATAAAAATGTTTTATATGACTAAGACTGAGGGATGTAGAGGAAAACAAAAAAAATTTGTCCTTTCCTCCTCCTTGAGAATTCCAGACCCCAATGACCCCTATCTCCTTGGAGACCTGCCGAGGTCCAGCCCCGGCTGATCCAGGGTATTCGAAGGGGAGATGGAGTAGGCGACCTATTTATTTATTTATTTATTCAGAGATATAAAGAATAATAGAATGAGGATAGCTCAGTAGGAAAATTCAGTGGAGAAAAGAAGCTGAATAGCTTGGTTTACGTGGAAAATCAATATAACCCGTGACACCAGGTTAGCTCTGACCACGGAGGCCACAGGAGCCCTCTCGAATAGCAGAAGGTGCCCCACCTTAGACACCTTCTCGAGTGCGTCTTAGAAGCACAGGCAAATAAATGGTCGCAGAGGATATCCGCGCTCCAGATGGATACTCAGCTGAAGGTTGAGGGGAAGAATGACATGGGGAGACCAAGCGTTGGTGAGCAAGGCCTGTAGCTTTATTTTCAACAGGGGCTTTTATACGCTAAGTTACACATAGAGGATAATAGGGGATGCAAAGTCAGCAGTTTTTGATCCTTATCCAAAACCAGGGTTTCTTTCCCGCAAATTTATTGTATACAAATGGTTTAGGTGATTTACATCATCTTCTGGCCAGAAGGCCTATTAACATTTTATGACTCTTGACAAGGACTTATCAACAAAGACTTATTTTCTCTAAGAGTAATTATTTTAAGGTTTGGCGCCATCTTTCGAAGATAAAATTACATTCCTATAGGGCGGATGTGTAATGGGTTTACAACAAAGGAAAGAATTTATTACCTTAAGGGTCTAAAGTTACTAACACCAAGGCCACTACTTATTTTTTCTATATACCAACTATATTAATTAATACACATTCAAGGATACAATTCAGGGGATGTGAAAACATAGCAACAAGCACTGGTTCATCAATGAAATCTTTTACTAGTTTTATTCTGACAGTTTCTAACTCTCTGAGAGGCTCTAAGCTATTTGAATATCTTAAGCTTCCCGTGCCTCTCGAGGCTGGGAGACTGTAAACAATTGTATGCATAGCTGTAGGTGTCCGGGTAAACTTGTCAGGCGAGTTAGAGAGCCATCTGAGGGGTTTGGATTTAAACACTCCTAATTGCCCAGGAACTTTATTAATTGGAGCTGTAAGTTAACTCTTTGACAGAGAGAGCGAGATGGTGGTAGAGGACAGCCCCCAGTAAAGTCAGAGGTGAGAGCACAAAGCAATAAAGTAGGCAGACTCTGTTTTTTGGGGGTAGATGCTCGAGAATATCCGGGGGGACTCCCGAGGCTCGATCCCGCCTTTGCATATGCTGAGCCTCCTTCCTCATGACCATTGTCACGAGTGGAATGTCTCTCGCCGGCTCCCGGCAGGTACCCCCAGACTTCCTGTCAACCTGCCTAGGAATTGACTCTCAGTGTTTTAGGGAAGAGGGAAATCTCACACTTCCACTTATCTCTTGGCAATACTTTTCTAGGCAAAATTTTCATTTCAATCTTTTTTCTCCAACCACAGCATATGTCAGCTACACATATCAGGTAATTTGGGATCAGATCAGACCAGATCAGTCACTTAGTTGTGTCCGACTCTTTGCAACCCCAGGAATGCCAGCACGCCAGGCCTCCCTGTCCATCACCAACTCCTGAAGTTCACTCAGATTCACGTCCATCAAGTCAGTGATGCCATCCAGCCATCTCATCCTCTGTCGTCCCCTTCTCCTCCTGCCCCCAATCCCTACCAGCATCAGAGTCTTTTCCAATGAGTCAAGTCTTCGCATGAGATGGCCAAAGTACTGGAGTTTCAGCTTTAGCATCATTCCCTCCAAAGAAATCCCAGGGCTGATCTCCTTTAGAATGGACTGGTTGGATCTCCTTGCAGTCCAAGGGACTCTCAAGAGTCTTCTCCAACACCACACTTCAAAAGCATCAATTCTTCGGCGCTCAGCCTTCTTCACAGTCCAACTCTCACATCCGTACATGACCACAGGAAAAACCATAGCCTTGACTAGATGGACCTTTGTTGCCAAAGTCATGTCTCTGCTTTTGAATATGCTATCTAGGTTGGTCATAACTTTCCTTCCAAGGAGTAAGCGTCTTTTAATTTCATGGCTGCAGTCACCATCTGTAGTGATTTTGGAGCCCAGAAAAATAAAGTCTGACACTGTTTCCACTGTTTCCCCATCTATTTTCCATGGTTGATAATGAAGGTTCCATATTCATTGAAATGACATGAAGTGGAGAGAGAAGGGTGCTGCTCAGGAAGACCAAATACAGGTAGTTTAACTAGATCGCATATTGTGCTCCTTCTCAGTCGCTCAGTCGTGTCCAAATCCGTGAGCCCCCAAGGACCGTAACCCCACCAGTCTCCTCTGTCCATGGGATTCTCCAGGCAAGAATCCTGGAGTGGGTTGCCATGCGCTCCACCAGGGGATCTTCCCGACCCAGGGATTGAACCCATGTCTCCTGCACTGCCACCAGTGCAGTGGATTCTTTACTGCTGAGCCACCAGAGAAGCCAGATAAAATGATTTATTGTGGTGAGGCTTGTGGTATCTTCCTGACTACTTTTGCCTGTTTATTTACCTCTTCTTTTCCCCTTCTTCAAGGAGAGAAAGGGTGAAATTTCCCCCCTAGATCGTTTATTGAGAACATGGTGCAGAAGGAAGATTTCTATATTTCCAGAAATCTGATGATATCTGGGGAATTGAAGTATAAGGAACATGTCTTGGGGCCACAGCTGGTCTTTGAACTAAGATGACAGGGACTGGATGAGAAGAGAATGGTTACACACTCCAGGATTCTTTCCTGGAGAATTCCATATGGACAAGGAGCCTGGCGGACTGTAGTCCATGGGGTCACAAAGAGTTGGATACAACTTAGCGACTAAACAGCAGCAGCGGCGTGGATGGCAGGGTTCTTTTTTGGGCTTCCCTGGTGGCTCAGAGGTTAAAGCGTCTGCCTCCAATGCAGGAGACCTGGGTTCGGTCCTTGGATTGGGAAAATCCCCTGGAGAAGGCAATGGTAACCCACTCCAGTATTCTTGCCTGGAGAATCCCATGGACAGAGAAGCCTGGTAGGCTACAGTCCATGGGGTTGCAAAGAGTCGGACACGACTGAGCGACTTCACCTTCACCTTCTTGGGGTCAAAGAGTAAGAGACTCCTAATTTTATAGTAGAGGGGAACAGAAGCAGATGAGAGAATTTAAAGCAGTTGTTTGGCCTTTACTTGTTCAGATATGACCCTGCTCTGACCTTGAGACAAATGATGCATAGCTCCAAAAGTATTTCATATGTACTTAGTCCCTCAGTCATGTCCAACTCTTTGCGAGCCCATGGACTGTAGCCTGCCAGGCTTCTCTGTCCCTGGGGATTCTCCAGGCAAGAATACTGGAGTGGATTGTCTTGACCTCCTCCAGGGGATCTTCCAAACTCAGAGATTGAACTCAGGTCTCTAGCATTGCAGGTGAATTCTTTACCATCAGAGCCACCAGGGAAACCCAAGAATATTGGAGTGGGTAGCCTATCCCTTCTCCAGTTGAATCTTCCCAACCCAGGAATCAAACTGGGTTGCCTGACTTGCACGTAGGTTTTTTACCAGCTGAGCTACCTATATATAATTCGGTAGGGTTGATCTCTGCTTAGTAATATAGGGAGGGGACCAGGATGGGAATTTATATTTATTAAACACCTGTTACATTTATCTTGTTTCAGACATTTTTTTAAAAGCATTTTACATAAGTTTCTCAATACTCATTCTGGGTTTCTTCATCTTTCTTTCAAAAGTGCCTACTCTTGGGAGCCTCGAGCTGCTATTAGCTGTGTGTGCTGCACCAGGTTTATAAAGGGAGACTCCCAAAGCCAGGTTTACTTCTCCACTCAACACTCAGGCCATCAGACACATTGTGTTTTCTTTTAATCTCCATCAGAATTTGCCTGCATGTCAGTTCCCAGCCAGAGAAGTGATGCACAGTTCGTTTATTAATGTTTTACCGTATACTACTCCCACGCATGTGCAATGTTTCTTAATGTGGCTGCATATAATGAGATTTTCACTTGGCTAGGCTCACCCCACCCACACAGTAGTTATCTGCTGTTGGTCCCTCTCTAGGAACAAATGAGGTGTTTAATGACTGATCCAGTCCACCTGTATGTAGTCAGATACAATGGCCTCATGGGGATTTTCGACTGTCTCAGGAAGTTTTACAGAGTTATTCACTCTCAGTGTTAGTTTCCTAGAGCTGCTATACAAATTAGTACAAAACCTAACAAAATTTTATTTTCTCCCAGTTCTGGAGGCCAGAAGTCTGAAATCAAGGGTGCACACTTGCTAAAAGCTCTAGGGGAAGATCCTGCCTTGCTTTTTCTGGCTTTGATGGCTCCTGGCATCCCCTGGCATATGCCAACATGACTCGAGCCTCTGTCCTTGTCTTCACATGGCTTTCTCACCTGGGTTTCTGTGTGTCGTCTCTTCTTATAAGGACACTAGCCCTCGAATCCCCAAATCCAGGATGATTTTATCTCAACACGCTGAGCTAATTACATCAGCAAAGATCATATTTATAAATAAAGCCACTTTCTGAGGTTCCGGTTGGATGGGAATTGGGACTGGAAAAGGGACCTTATTCAGCCCACTGCATTCTTTTATATGGTCAAAGTGAGGGAGAAGGAAATACAAAGGAAAACAAATGCTTCCTTGACCCTCTAAGAGCTCTGCTTCTCATTTTTTCATTGACCTACCTCAGGAGGTGGCTTTGCGTCACAGCAATTCTCTCTTCCCTTCTTGTTATGCCTTGACAGCACAAGAAGAATCTGCTTCCTTCTATGTAGCCCAAACACTTTGCCTTCTTATTGCCTTTCATCACCTGTTTCCATGAGTCTGTTTTTGAGATGTCCAGCATACTCAGAGATGTTTTAAATTATCTTTCGACTTGTGCCCCTTTCAGGATGACTAATGTGTGAGTTTCTCACCCATTGAGAATTGCTGTTTACAATTATTTCTCTCTAGTCCAATCTGCATTTTAATCAACTGAATTCTAGATGTGGCTAGAGTACTAGCGTTATATCCATTTTAAACACGTTCCTGGTGTTCTTTAAGTCACTTTTCACTGTGTGACAGTTTTCCCATTGTGGCCAATTTCAACTAAGCTTTCCAAGTGAAAATTGGAAAATTGGTAAAATCTCCACCACTCTTGCTGTCTGAATGTAATGTCTGTGTTTTCTGAACACTGAGCCAGACACATGGTCTAATTTACAGGAGTGCACTCACTGGAACTACAGATTTGAAACCCAAACTTCTCTGGAAAGTCAATTTGTCATAAATAGAGGAGAGCTCAATGAATACTAAGCCAGGTTGTGTGAAAAAATCCCATGACAGTGCCTTTGCCTTCTGTGAAGATAAAAATACTTCCACAAAAAGAACCTTTTCTCCGATCAAATCTCAAACTTCGTTTACCTGATTCAGAATCAAAATTAAGATAGGAAATTGAAAAGGCACTTAAGTTTTAGAATGATCTGTCAGCAAAACAAAGATTTGTCTGATTAGTTGCAAACTAAGTATCTGTCTTAATATGTGTAAACTATCACTATTCCAAGAATCTACACATGAGTTCCAAAATCAATCACCTTACCAGTTAAGGCCTATATAGTTCTTAAGCTTTAGTGGTAAGGATATTGTAGATAGCTAGTGTAGTAAATGCAATATGCAAATTATCCATCAGAGTAAATAGAAGTATTCTAATTTGTTGCAAAATTAAAATTTTTTTTGTTTTCCTAAACTATTTTGCAATTTCTCAACTCCTAATTCATTTAAACATATTCATTTTATTTTCTTAGTAAAAATGATATTCTTAAAGTAGTTAGGCTGTCAACTCAAAATATTTCATTTCCTTCTGGTAAAAAGAAATTAAAAAAATATTTTCATTGTTTCACAGTTATTTTAAAACTTCATTTTGATATTTGGCAAAAGTAATACAATTACGTAAAGTTTAAAAAATAAAATAAAATTTAAAAAAAAAACAAAAAAATAAAAATAAATAAATAAATAAAACAACTTATCTCTTTAACTACTTTTGGCATTAAAAAAAAAGAAATCATATTCATCTTCATTCATACCCTATTTCAAGTCAGAGCTCTCCTTTCTGAGTCTGCTAACAGCTCAAATGATGTTCAGCTATTATCCTCGGGGTACAATATAAGTAAACAAGCACAATTCAAATAAAACAGAATTACCTGAAGAAAACAACTGTTTTAACACAAGCCATAAGGCACTCAATTTCAAGTTTGTCCAGTCCTAAATGCTTGTTTTTTGATGTTTTGTTCTTAACAGATCTCTGTACATGGCCATATGGTCACAATCTGGGCACCTTTGAGAAAAGTCCATATTGCTTTTCCCATTTGCCCCATTTTCTGTGAACTTAGGCATGTGACAGGATGGGCAGACTCCTGCCTTGCTCCATTCCCAATCTCCCATGTTCACTCCTCAGCACTCCACAGTCTCTCTAACCTGTCCCTCCTCAAGGTCACTCATAAATGGACAATCTCCATTGACTCAGAGAATCAGACAAGAGTTGCAGATGCAACTTGGGGCCTCTCTTTAGCTCAAACCTGTTGCCTTGGAGACCTTGCACTTGTCTAGGCTCTGCTTGGTAACAGGCCCCTGTCTCATTACAGGGCTGGGCAAAGAGCCCAGTCTGAAGCAGCCATAGTCCTTCACCCTTCAGTGACTGCTCCAGTTGGGTACATGCATTGATACTAGCAAGGAAACCCTTCTTCCTTCTCTGGTTTCCTGCTAAAAGGATATAAGCTCTGAGCTCTGTAGCTTTGTTTCCTGACACATTTATAGCAAAAGAAAATGAGAAAAAAGATGTCAGAGATCAGAAAATAATCTTGTGGATCACCCCTATAATTCAAATCCCTTAGAGGATTCCTTCCTTATGTTGGGTAAAAAAAAATAATAACCCCCCCCCCAACTTTTAGTTTAAATAGGATTTAATTGGACATGTAACTCTTACAACTTAATTAATCTTAACTAATATAAAAAGGGTGAGATTCTGGGAGCAAAGTTAAGCATAAGACTCAGGCACACTGTCAAGTGGGGCCAACTGGAGACTGACCTTTTTGGAGGATTGGAGAGGTGGTGGTAAAAACTGGAGAGGGAACGAGTGCAAGGATGAGAGAGGGCAAGTCCAATACTCGGGATGTTGTTGTAAGTAAAAGTAGGTCAAGCAGTCTCCAAATCAGAGGAACTGCAGAGGCCTGAGACAGGTAAGAGACAGGAGGCAAGCAGGCATTTTGGACTTGATCTTTGGGAACTGGGCTGCCAGGTAATGACTTGGCACAGGAAAATGAGTCATTAGTAATTGGTATAGTAATCTTTCAAAATGTACAAGTCAACTAATTGAAGTTGAGTTGTAGGTTCAGATAAAATAGCAACAGATACAGTTTCCTTTAGCCATTATATTCACTCTACCCAGCAGTTTGATTGTCCCCAGAACCTGGGCTGGAACAAAACAAAATGCAAGAACAGGTATGTATAGCCTCCACCACTTTCCTCCTCAAAACCACTTCAATTGTCAATCCCTTTTTACCCGCTTCATTTTAAGTCAAACCCCATGAGTGTTTTTGCCACTTCTTAACAGATATGAGACTCTTTCTCTCCACTCAATTCCCAGTTTCCAAATAGGTCAGGTTCCAAATATTTATGTGTGTGAGCTGGGAAAGTAATCCTTCAAAATGTACATGAGCTTTTGTAGGTTTTTGAGGGCTGAAACCCAACCACAAAGAAAGTTGACGCTATGGGGAAATGGACCCTGAGCTATTAAGACTCAAGACTCTGAGCATGCATTTCCCCACCCCAGCGTCATGCCTAAAGCCACAGCTACTGCAGAGAGGACGTGGCAGGGTTCAAATGACCCCTTCCCTACTTTGAATCTCTCACAGCTAATGAAAGGAAGCACTGACTGTTCTGGTTATCTACTGTTCTGTAACAAGCCACGCTCCAAATTAGAGGCCATACATAAATTGAGCACAAAAACCACTCTACTATATCTCATGATTCTGGGGGTCAGGAGTTAGGGTAATTTTCTACTGAGCAATTCTTCCGCTCGCTTGAAGTCTACTGGGATCACTTGTGTTTGGTAGCTTTGTTCCTTACATTCTGAAAAACCCCGAGGGCTTCACTCACATGCCTGAAACCTTAGCAAGAATAGCTCCAAGGCCGCACTCAGCAGGGGACCCCCTCTGTCTCCATGGAGTTGCAGAGCTCCTAGCTATAGGGTTCCAATAGGGTAGCCGGACTTCTCACATGGCACCTCAGGACTCCAAGAGAATAAAGTAGAAGCTGCCTATCCTTTCAAATGCCAAGCCCAAACTGGCAGAGAATCTCGTCTATCATATTCTATTTGCCAAATTGGCACAGGCCAGCACAGATTCAAAGGGAGAAGGAACAGCTCTTCACCTTTCCAAGGGAAGAATGTCAAAACTTTTCAGCCATTTTTAATCCATTACAGGGTTCCTCTAGGACTCTTAACATGGCTACACTGTCAACTTTGAGGTCTTTCCTTGTTTTCATGTTCAAACAACTTTTAAAATCCACTGCTACAAATTTCTTCAGGTGAGTTCAATAGACCTTTAATTACGCATTACTCACTGGGAGAGAATAAAATGCCAGGAGAAATGCCCTGGCTTGGAGATATGACAAGCAAGGCAGATTGATCATTTCTGCCCTTACGCAGATTAACTTCTGATAGACAATATAAGAAAGCAGAAGGCAATTATATTTCCTTATAATTTCTATGATAAAGCATTTGAGCATAAATAAGTAAGAGCTAGCCAGACCAAGAGGGGATGAGTATTCAAAGCAGACAGAAAAATTTGCGAAGGACTGAAGTTTTTACAGACAGCAGTCTCTTTCTAGAATAAAGTTGAAACGGGGTAGAGAGTATATAAAGAAAGACATAGTGGAAAGAGAAGGCTGGAGAAGCAATCAGGAGTCAAATCAAGAAAAGTCTTATAATCACTTCAAGAAATCAGGTTTTTATTCTTAATGTGGAAACCCAAGTCTGATGGAGAACTGAAGGACACAAGAAGAGAAAAGACGTAATTAGATTTGTGCTTCTAGTAGATTACCTGGCTGCAGTAAGAGGAAGGCATTGGATAATTGTAAAGCAGGAGGCAAGGAGAGTATTAAGCAAACTGTGCAGTGATGTTAGTAAAAGGTCATGGTGGCCTGAATAGGGAAGTGGCAGTCACTATAGAAAAATGTGGGCAGGGATTTTAAAAGCAATTCAGGTTAAATCAACTGGACTTTGTGACTGGATATAGATGGTGAGGGAGATGAAAGAGGAAAGGCTGCCACTCAACTAATGATTAAAATTCTGGTGAAGACTGATGATGTCAATGCACCAAGGCAGAGAACACAGGAAAGGCTCAGGTTTGGACACAAGAGTGAATGTATTTTAAATGCATTGAATTTGAAGTACCAATGAGACATCTGGTAGCCACCCAAGTGGCTCAGCAATGAAGAATCTGCCTGCCAAAGCAGGAGACCGAGGTTTAATCTCTGAGTCAGGAAGATCCCCTGGAAAAGGAAATGGCAACCTACTCCAGTATTCTTGCCTAGGAAATCCTGTGGACAGAGGAGCCTGGTGGTCTTCAGTCCATGGGGTCACTTAGCAACTAAACAACATCAATGAGACATCCATATAGAGATGTACTATATATGCTGAGAAGAAATCCTTCAAAGGAGGCTAAAAGGGCATGGCCAGAGTTAAAGAAAAGGGTCATGACACAGAAGTGAACAAGAGTCAATGTTCAAGAAAGAGTGAGTGGAGTGGTCAGTAGATTCGAATGCAATCTCCATGCACCAGGCACTGAGTTAGAATATGGAACCCCAAAATGACTAAGATGGTCTTCCTGCCTTTGGAAACACTATTGTGTTATTTCCTTATGTCTAATCCCTACCTTGGCTCCCTTGGTACTGAGATTTTTATCTTCTTGTCCACAGTTCTTCTGTAATCTGGAGTCCTGGGTCCAAATCCCAGTTTGTATAGCATAATACCTAGTCATGCTAACTTACTCCTGCTGCTGCTGCTGCTAAGTCACTTCAGTCATGTCCGACTCTGTGCAACCCCACAGACGGCAGCCCACCAGGCTCCCCCATCCCTGGGATTCTCCAGGCAAGAACACTGGAGTGGGTTGCCATTTCCTTCTCCAATGCATGAAAGTGAAAAGTGAAAGTGAAGTCGCTCGGTCGTGTCCAACTCTTAGCGACCCCATGGACTGCAGCCTACCAGGCTCCTCTGTCCATGGGATTTTCCAGGCAAGAGTACTTGATACTTCTTACAAAATATTATCAATGTGGTAGTTGACTCCCCATTGCTAAAAATTTTCTATATTTCTTTCCCTACTTGGTCAGAGTCTGTGGTTTCCACGCCCTTGTTATGATTTGGTTCATTTTGTTTCTGAATGCCAAGATCAACTCCCCCTTTTTGTTCCCCCAACCCAGCATGAACCGCCTGTTCTAATACATACATGGAATGACCCAAAAATCAATGTTCATAAGTCGTAGATGATCTGTATTCTAAAAGATAAGAGTCCAAGAGGAGTCTCAAGACTTGTTTTCAGCCAACAGTTTTCTCTTCCCTGTAACTCTGGCAGTTTTTTTGTGTGTTCCCTTAAGAAGGGTACTGTGAAATGTCTTACTTTTTTCAGAGAACATTTATCAACAGGGTATTAAGCTGAGCGCCGAAGAATTGATGCTTTTGAACTGTGGTGTTGGAGAAGACTCTTGAAAGTCCCTTGGACTGCAAGGAGATCCAACCAGTCCATTCTAAAGGAGATCAGTCTTGGGTGTTCTTTGGAAGGAATGATGCTAAAGCTGAAACTCCAGTACTTTGGCCACCTCATGCAAAGAGTTGACTCATTGGAAAAGACTCTGATTCTGGGAGGGATTGGGGTCAGGAGGAGAAGGGGACAACAGAGGATGAGATGGCTGGATGGCATCACCGACATGATGGACGTGAGTTTGAGTGAACTCTGGGAGTTGGTGATGGACAGGGAGGCCTGGCGTGCTGCAATTCGTAGGGTTGCAAAGAGTCAAACACGACTGAGCAACTGAACTGAACTGAACTGATTGACCCTGAAGTATCATTGGAAAGGCAGATTTTATTTGATACTGGAGTTTTTGGCCTTTCCTCCTGTTATATGCTATATGTTAGACTCCCCATAGGGTGGGTAAATCAGGGCAGACCGTAGAATCATCTGTTCCTTGGTACTGCAATATCACCTGGCAGATGGAACCTTGTGGCTGAGCTTTGGAGGAAAGTATTCTCTCCTGCCATTGGCAGGAATTTAGGGCAGCTTCTTTCTGGCTCATAAAGTTGTCCTTTGTAAACACTATAATTTTGGCTCTCTAGTCCTTTCTCAATTTTCCATGCTAAAAGGAGCTGAGCCTTGGCATAGATAATGCACAATATACTACTTGGATAATAATTGGGAGCATATTATAATGGATGATTTTTTGTAATAGATGTAATTTTTTTCATCTATGCTTTGCCTGGACTGGTATGACATGGGCACACAGCCACTGCTGGCAGTTTTATGGGGAGAGGAGAGGGCACTGAGCAAAAGCTGGGCTATGATTTTTTAACGTGTGGTGAAAAATTCACATGTAGTTTATAAAGTGCTGATTGTGCATTTAACCCAATAATGCCTAGGCAATTAAAGTGCAATTCAATATACATCAAATGTTTCAGAAGAGTAGAGTCATATCATACAGGAAGGTGACCTCCAAAACAGTAACCTATAAACCCAAATTTGCATATAGTCAGAATTATTTATTTGCAGAGACATGGGTGGACCTAGAGACTGTCATACAGAATGAAGTAAGTCAGAAAGAGAAAAGCAAATATTATATTTTAACACATATATGTGGAATCTAGAAAGTGGTACAGATGAACCTATTTGCAAAGCAGAAATAAGGACACAGACATACAGAATAAACATATGGATACCAAGGTGGGAAAGGGAGGAGTATGGGATGAACTGGGAGACTGGGATTGACCTATATACTCTATTGATACTATATATAAAATAGATAACTAATGAGAGCCTACTATAGAGCAGAGGGAACTCTCCTCAATGCTCTGTGGTGACTTAAATGGGAAGGAAATCCAAAACAGAGGGGATGGATATACACATACAGCTGATTCATTTTGCTGTATAGTAGAAACTAACACAACACTGTAAAGCAATTATACCCCAATAAAAAATTTAAAAGCATTATTAAAATTTTTTAATCTTAGCAGTATTTCACACATTTGATTTGAATGTGTGTTTAATAAATTCAGAACAGGTACTTTTTTTTTGTAGAGTTATTATATATTAGTATTCCTCTGGTAATCTAAACTATATTCCAGCACTTGAATTCTCATAGTTAGCTTGAATTTCCAGATATTGAACGAAAGTAGAATCTTTGACCTAGAGGGATGGAATGGGGAGGGAGGAGGGAGGAGGGTTCAGGATGGGGAACACATGTATACCTGTGGCGGATTCATTTTGATATTTGGCAAAACTAATACAATTATGTAAAGTTTAAAAATAAAATAAAATTAAAAAAAATGTGCAGAAAAAAAAAACTAAGAATAGATCTACTGTATGACCCAACAATGCCACTACCTGAGAAAGCTAAGAAAGCCACAATTCCGAAAGACATGTGTTCCTCAGTGTTCATTGCAGCACTATTTACAATAGTCAGCATATGGAAGGAACCTAGATGTCCATCTACAGATGAAAGGAGAAAGAAGTTATGGTGCGTGCGTGGCTGCTAAGTCACTCCAGTCATGTCCAGCTCTTTGTGACTGTAGCCCACCAGGCTTCTCTGCCCATGGGATCCTCCAGGCAAGAATACTGGAGTGTATTGCCATGTCCTCTTCCAAGGGATATCCCAAACCCAGGGATCGAACCTGCATCTCCTGCATTTCAGGCAGATTCTTAACTGCTGAGCCTGTGAGGGAAGCCCCAAAGAAGATGTGGTACATATGTACAATGACATATTACTCAGCCATAAAAAAGAATGAATGAGTCAGATCTAGTGAGGTGGATGAATGTAGAGTCTGTTATACAGAGTGAAATAAATCAGAAAGAGAAAAACCAATATCATATGTTAATGCATATATATGGAATCTAGAAAAATAGTACTGATGAACCTATTTGGAGGGAAGGACTGGAGATACAGTTGTATAAAACAGACTTGTGGACACAGTAGGGGAAGGAGAAAGTGGGACACATGGAGAAAACAGCATCAACATATACACACTATTATGTGTAAAATAGATAGCTGGTGAGAAATTGCTATATATTAATAACACAAGGAGCCGAACCTAGCACTCTGTGATGACCTAGAGGGAATGGGATTGGGGCAAGGGAAGGAATCCCCAGAGGGAGGGAATATATGTATAATTATGGCTGATTTGTATTGTTGTGTGGCAAAAATCAATACAACATTGTAAAGCAATTTTCCTTCAATTAAAAAATAAATTTTTTTAAAAAGTAGAATTTTTTCTTAAGATTTAAATCTTAGAATAAAATTAGCCAGGCAACAAATCTGTACAACTTGAGATACACATAACCTAACACTCAATGAGAGGGCAGGAGGACTCCAAATATGCTCCCTTTCCAGAAGACATACACAAGAGTTTCCTCTACCCTGAGAACATAGTTCAGGGATCTCACCAAGTCCTGTCCTAGCATTTCTCACTGATGAAGGAATAACTGTAGTTATGCTTATGCTGCTTCCATCTGGCTTGCTGGTCAAGGAATGCCCTGTATCAAGGAGTTAGCACAGAAGTCTCAGTTCAAAATGCTGGTACTACATAGTTGGAAACAATTGTCAGTTAAGTGAACCTGATTTGAACTGAAGCATGGTCTATACAGTGGCTCAGACAGTAAAGAATCTGCCTGCCATGCAGGAGATTCAGGTTCAATCCCTGGGTTGAGAAGATCTCCTGGAGAAGGGAATGGCTACTCACTCCAGTATTCTTGCCTGGAGAATCCCATGGACAGAGAAGCCTGGTGGGCCACAGTCCATGCAGTTGCAAAGAGTCCAACATGACTGAGTACCTAACGCTTTCTTTACTTCTTTTCTTCATGATCTACACAGGGTTCCTCAGTGGCTCAGTGGTAAAGAATCCACCTGCTAATGCAGGAGACATGTGAGATATGGGTTCTATCTCTGGGTTGGGAAGATCCCCTGGAGTAGGAAATAGCAACCTGCTCCAGTATTCTTGCCCAGAAAACCCCATGGGAAGAGGAGCATGGCGAGCTACAGTCCATGGAGTTACAAAGAATTGGACACCACTGAGTAAGAGCACGATGGTCTATATAATATGCATAATTTTGTAAATAATGTGCATGCTTGCTCAGTCACATCTGACTCTTTTTAGACCCCATGGATTGCAGCCCACCAGGTTTCTCTGTCCATGGGATTTTCCAGGCAAGAATACTAGATAAAGTTGCCATTTCCTACACCAAGGGATTTTCCCAACCCAGGGATCAAACCCACACCTTTTGCAGCTGCTGCATTGGCAGGTGGATTCTTTACCACCTAAGAAGCCCTTTGTAACATAATGGAATGGCCTATACAGTTTCACTAAATATGTCACATTCCAGTAAGATAGACCATGTTTGTGTGCTCAGTCATGTCTGACTCTTTGCAATCCCATGGACTATAGTCTGCCACGCCCCTCTGTCCATGGGCTTTTCCAGGCAAGATACTGGAGTGGATTTCCATCCAAGGAGCCCATCTAGATCTCCTTCACAGCTTGAGTGAATTTTGGTTTATCAACTTATAAAGTGAAAGGAGTTTGCTTCAAACTGATGCGAACAAGAGCCACAGAAAATATCTCTGATATATCTCTTTTGTGGCAGGTCATTGAAAAGAAAGTGGAAGTGAGAAATAGATTTAAGGGACTAGATATGATAGACAGAGTGCCTGATGAACTATGGATGGAGGTTCGTGACATTGTACAGGAGACAGGGATCAAGACCATCCCCATGGAAAAGAAAAGCAAAAAAGCAAAATGGCTATCTGAGGAGGCCTTACAAATAACTGTGAAAAGAAGAGAAGTGAAAAGCAAAGGAGAAAAGGAATGATATAAGCATCTGAATGCAGAGTTCCAAAGAATAGCAAGGAAAGATAAGAAAGTCTTCCTCAGCAATCAATGCAAGGAAACAGAGGAAAACTACAGAATGGGAAAGACTAGAGATCTCTTCAAGAAAATTAGAGATACCAAGGGAACATTTCATGCAAAGATGGGCTCAAAAGAGGACAGAAATGGTATTGACCTAACAGAAGCAGAAGATATTAAGAAGAGGTGGCAAGAATACACAGAAGATCTGTACAAAAAAGATCTTCATGACCCAGATAATCATAATGGTGTGGTCACTCACTTAGAGCCAGACATCCCGGAATGTGAATTCAAGTAGGCCTTAGAAAGCATCACTACGAACAAAGCTAGTGCAGGGGATGGAATTCCAGTTGAGCTATTTCAAATCCTGGAAGATGATGCTGTGAAAGTGCTATACTCAATATGCCAGCAAAAATTTGGAAAACTCAGCAGTGGCCACAGGACTGGAAAAGGTCAGTTTTCATTCCAATCCCAAAGAAAGGCAATGCCAAAGAATGCTCAAACTACCACACAATTGCACTCATCTCACACACTAGTAAAGTAATGCTCAAAATTCTCCAAGGCAGGCTTCAGCAATACGTGAACCGTGAACTTCCAGATGTTCAAGCTGGTTTTAGAAAAGGCAAAGGAACCAGAGACCAAATTGCCAACATCCATTGGATCATCGAAAAAGCAAGAGAGTTCCAGAAAAACATCTATTTCTGCTTTATTGACTATACCAAAGCCTTTGACTGTGTGGATCACAATCAACTGGAAAATTCTGAAAAAGATGGGAATACCAAACCACCTGACCTGCCTCTTGAGAAACCTATATGCAGGTCAGGAAGCAACAGTTAGAACTGGACATGGAACAACAGACTGGTTCCAAACAGAAAAAGGAGTACATCAAGGCTGTATATTGTCACCCTGCTTATTTAGCTTATATGTAGAGGACATCATGAGAAACACTGGGCTGGAAGAAGCACAAGCTGGAATCAAGATTTCCAGGAGAAATATCAATAACCTCAGATATGCAGATGACACCACCCTTATGGCAGAAAGTGAAGAGGAACTAAAGAGCCTCTTGATGAAAGTGAAAGAGGAGAGTGAAAAAGTTGGCTTAAAGCTCAACATTCAGAAAATGAAGATCATGGCATCTGGTCCCATCACTTCATGGCAAATAGATGGGGAAACAGTGTCAGACTTTATTTTTGGGGGCTCCTAAATCACTGCAGATGGTGATTGCAGCCATGAAGCTAAAAGACGCTTACTCCTTGGAAGGAAAGTTATGACCAACCTAGACAGCATATTCAAAAGCAGAGATATTACTTTGCCAACAAAGGTCCATCTAGTCAAGGCTATGGTTTTTCCAGTGGTCATGTATGGATGTGAGAGTTGGACTGTGAAGAAATCTGAGTGCCGAAGAATTGATGCTTTTGAACTGTGGTGCTGGAGAAGACTCTTGCAAGTCCCTTGGACTGCAGGGAGATCCAACCAGTCAGTCCATCCTAAAGGAGACCTGTCCTGGATGTTCATTGGAAGGACTGATACTGAGGCTGAAACTCCAATACTTTGGCCACCTCATGTGAAGAATTGACTCATTGGAAAAGACCCTGATGCTGGGAGGGATGCATGTGAGTTTGGGTGAACTCAGGGAGTTGGTGATGGACAGGGAGGCCTGGCGTGTTGCAATTCATGGGGTTGCAAAGAGTCGGACATGACTGAGCGACTGAACTGAACTGAACTGAACTGAATTGAAAAGAAAAACATGATACAGTTCAGAGAAGCTCCTCCTTAATTCATAGATTCCTGTAACTCCAGCAGTATAGTAAGATTATTTCTCCTTAACTCACAGTCCTTAAGTTTCAGGGCAAAACATTCAATTTAAGATCCTTCATTTTCCTATTGAACCTCAGTAGTATTTTAGATCTTTCAACAGATAATGCCAATCAGATTATGAACTAGAATAATTTAATCTATACTTCTGTTTTGCTGTTGATGCTTGAGGCAGAATGGCATAGTGAGGAAGTGTGGGCTTTAAGACAGACAAGTGGGGTTGTGAAACATCATGGTTTCATTTAGGATCTATGTGACTTTGGGCAGTTCTCTGCCTCTCTAAGCTCCAGTATCTCTGTAAATGGGGGTTAATAATATCTCTTTCAAAGACTGTTGTGAAGAAAACATAATGTATTTTAAGCTGCTGGTATCAACTAAAGCAGTAGTTCTCAAACTAAATTTTGCATTGATTGCAAGATCATTTTAAGATCTTGAGAAAATTAGTAGTCCATTCAGTGTCTCTGACTCAACAGGTCTGGTGAGAGGTCTGAGAACCCACATCTATTAACAAACATCTCAACTGATTGTTTCAAATTTCCAAAGAGCATTCCTTGAAAAGCACTATATTAAACTGTTTTTTTTTTTAATTAAAGTTCCTTGTAGCCCAGATGCTAAAGAATCTGCTGCAACACAGGAGACCCTGGTTTGATCCCTGGGTCAGGAAGATCCCCTGGAGAAGGGAATGGCAACCCACTCCAGTATTCTTGCCTGGAGAATCCCATGGACAGAGGACCCTGGCAGGCTACAGTCTGTGGGGTCACAAAGAGTTGGATGCGACTAGTAACTAACACTACTACTACTATAGTTGATTTAATGTTGAGTTAGATTCAGGTGTACAGAATGTAGTTGCAAAAATTCTTAACAGAAATATTAGCAGACTTAACTAAACACAAAAAAGATCATATACCATGATCAGGCTGGACTCATCCCATGGTAACAAGGATGGTCCAATGTGATATACCATATCAACAAAAGAAAAGACAAAAACCACATCATCTCAATAGATGCAAAGAAAGCAGCTGATAAAATTCAAAATCCATTCATGGTAATGGCTCTCATCAAAGTGTGTACAGAGGGAACATATCTCAACATAATAAAAGTTATTTATGGCAAACCCACAGCCAACATAATCCCTAATGGTGAAAAGCTATTAATAAAAGACTTGCCTCTATAATCTGGAACAAGACAAGGATGCCCACTCTACCACTTCTATTCAACAGTATTGGAAGTCCTAGCCACAGAAACCAGATAAGACAAAAAATCAAAAGATATCCAAATTGGAAAGGAAGAGGTAAGATTGTTATTACATGCAAATGATATTAGACTCTTTTAATAGATGCTAGTTCCTTTCTTTCCATTCCAGTAAACTATTCCTAGCAATATATAAGATTTGAATTTTGGAATCAGACATTGTCCCCAACCAGCAGTTATTTCAGAAATTTGCTAATGGTCTCAAAGCCCCAGCTCTACTCTGCTGTCAGTAAAAAATCTCACACTGCTAATAGTCTGAGAAAACAGAAACCATCAGATGGGAACTGTATCCAGCCTACAAACTGACCCCTTTTTCATTCATCCAGTCAATGAATATTTATTGAAAGCCTTATATACACCAGGCACAATTCTAAGGCAGCTGCCAGCAAACTGTGGCTAGTGAGCCAAATCTCATCTGCTGCCTATATTTGTAAATAAAGTTTTATTGGAACATGGTCATATTCATTTGTTTACACATTATCTAGAGCTGCTTTTGTGCTTTAATAGCAGAGTTGAATGGAAACAGTGACAGACTTTATTTTGGGGGGCTCCAAAATCACTGCAGATGGTGACTGCAGCCATGAAATTAAAAGATGCTTGCTTTTTGGAAGAAAAGTTATGACCAACCTAGACAGCGTATTAAAAAGCAGAGACATTACTTCGCTGACAAAGGTCAATCTACTCAAAGCTATGGTTTTTCCAGTAGTCATGTATGGATGTGAGAGTTGGACTGTAAAGAAAGATGAGCACTGAAGAACTGATGCTTCTGAAACACAGTGTTAGAGAAAACTCTTGAGAGTCCTTTGGACTGCAAGGAGATCCAACCAGTCCATCCTAAAGGAAATCAGTCCTGAATAATCATTGGAAGGACTGATGCTGAAGCTGAAGCTCCAATACTTTGGCCACCTGATGCAAAGAACTGACTCATTTGAAAAGACCCTGATGCTGGGAAAGATTGAAGGTAGGAGGAGAAGAGGACGACAAAGGATGAGATGGTTGGATGGCATTACCAACGCGATGGACATGAAATTGAGCAAGCTCCAGGAGTTGGTGATGGACAGGGAAGCCTGGCTGCTACAGTCCACGGGGTCACAAAAAGTCAAACACGACTGAGCAACTAAACTGAAATGATCAGAATTGAAGAGTTTTAGCAAAGATTTTATTACTCTCAAGGCTTAAATTATTTACTCTCTGGCCTTTTTAGAAAAAGTTTGCTGACTGTTCTAGAGATGGGTTTTTACCTATGACTTTCCTTAGTCATCCATTATTTCTTACTTGATGTTCCTAAACATCTGGCATTTCCCCTTCATGTCAAGAAGTCTCAATAGTGCAACCTCTGAAATTTCCTATTCTACTTCATAGTCAATAAGAAAGTACATTAAAAAACAGTGTTTTGAGGGAAAATTTCAGAGTTCACTATTTATTTCACCAGATCATGACTTAAGTAAATATGGAATTTTATCAGTTTGAATTCTTTACATCATGGACTAACTTTGGCTCATGTAAACAGAACATGGAATCTGTTAGAGGTATGTCAGTTCAGTCGCTCAGTCGTGTCCAACTCTTTGCAACCCCATGAATTGCAGCATGCCAGGCCTCCAGTAGCTAAAATCCTGAATAAGCCAGAATTCCAGAGAATTAAGTCAGGAACAGGGCAAACTCTTCCTTAAGCTATAGGAATTTCTTAACTATGGAGTCCAGGTATCAAGGTAATGAATGGCTGGATTGGTATATCCTTCCATGTATCATTCCCCTCAAAATGTAATTCCTAGAGGAAAGCGTCAGATCAACTTATATTGGATTCATTTCCATCTCCTAGAGGTAGACAGCTCACCTTCAATTTCTCCCAATCAGGAGTGCCTGTGATGGCAAGGAGGAAATTTTCCTGAAGAGAATGCAGAGTTCTATTAAGAAAAGGTTATAATTTAAGTAGACAAGCAAATATCAAATGCCCAACATGTGTTCTTTGAGAAAGGAGAAGTGGGAGCTCAAATTCTACTTTCAAAATCTACTTTAGGCTTAGATTGAAAAGGTGATAAGAGATCTGAAATGAGCCTTTTTTTTGAGAAATTTACATTTTACATCAAAATCATGCCAGATTTCATTTAAATATAGGCTGTTTCATTTTTACCTTTCCAGAATTTCTTCTCACCTTACTTCTCATAATCTCCAGTTGACAGAGTGACTCAGATTGAGTGGCAGTAAAGAACTGGCTTGCAATCCAGGAGACAAAAGAGATACGGGTTCGATCCCTGGATCAGGAAGATCCCCTGGCAAAGGAAATGGCAACCCACCCCAGTATTCTTGCCTGGAAAATTCCATGGACAGTGGAGCCTGGCAGGCTATATCCATAGGGTCGCAAAAAGCTGGACACGACTGAAGCGACTGAGCATACACAGGCACTGTTCCATGAGCCTGCCTCTGTGTTCATAACATTATCCCATCTCTTCATCCCAACTGAATCCTAGAGGGCATGTGTGGTTGCTGAGTACTGATAATGTGTATTCACTGCCTACGTTTTCCTCCTAATTCTTCTTTTGCCCAAAATAAAAGATCACAAGCTTGGGATATTAATGGAGCCAACAGCCAAGTTTGTTTTTAATTTATTAAGCAAACACTTAATTCCTTAATATGTGCCAGATATTTTCTTAAGACCTTTGCAAATATTACTTTGTTAACAACATTGAGAAGTAAATACTATAATTAACACATTTTGTAGGTGATGAAACTGAATATAAGAAATGTTAAGTAACTTAACATCTTCCCTGAGGTTAAACAACAGAATCAGTTGCTGGGTAAGCAACAGAACCAGTGTTTCAATCCAGGCAGTAGTACGGCTCCAAAATATTTCTCCCCAAAACATGCTGCCATCCAAACTTTGCAAAACTAACTAATCCACAAAGATATTGGAGACAATACATTGAATTCATTAGCAACTAAAGATCATGAACAGTTTAATTCTCTTGGGTCCAGCTTTGTAGCATTTCCAATAACAAAGTTGCAGCAAACAAACAATAACCCTCATCTTCTAATGACCAATGTCTACCTAATGCCTTACTCAGTTAAATGATTCTAACACCTACTGTTCTGTGTCTCAGTTGTTTCATTTATTTGTTTATTTCTACAACAAACATGTACAGAGAGTATTGTATCCAAGCAGCTCTCAAGGTGTCGGGGATAAAAAGAAGTCTATGTCTGTGATATGGAAGGAGGGGTACCTACTCCGTATCTGAAGGGGTCAAAAGGAAGCTATTGTAGGAGAGACCTATAGACTCCTTGGAAACTGACCATGTAGGGAGGAGGTGGTGACTAGTGGAGAGCAGGCTCCTAGAGTGGGAAGCTTGTCCCTAGATCACGAGGCAAGAAACTACACATTGAGTACAAACCTCATAAAGAAAGTGTCTCAGACTGGAATCCAGACTGAGCTGGCCAATTTACCACCAGTGGCTCTTAAAATTAAATTTATTTCAATTCTTTACAATTAAAATTTAGTTAGTTGCACCAGCCATATTTCAAGTGTTCAACAGTTACCATATTGGATCATGCAGATAGAGAAAAACAGAAAGTTCTACTAGTTGGCCAAAAAGTTTGTATAGATTTTTCCCTAAAATGTTACAGAAAAGCGCAAAGGAATTTTTCTACCAGTCCAATATTTGGACAACAACTAGTCCTGACTGATAGCATGGGGTACTGTTTGGAAGTGTAGATTTTGAAGTCAAACCCTAAAATTAATAACATGAAATCCCTGGGGATGGGGCCTGAGAATCTGAATCTCTACTGTATCCCCAGGTAGTTCTGCTTAAAGAACCAGAGGTGTAAACTGTAAGAAAAGGTCCAGCAACTGATGCAACTAGTTGCAGAGGGAAGGGTTGTTTACAAAAAGCCTTTGAATACTAGCATAAGGAATCAGTGTTTAAATCTGAACACTGGGAGATCCTTTGAAAGGAGATAAAGAAGAAATTTAATTAGTAATTACCCTCCCAACTTTTCTCCGTTCAGCTGTCAGAATGGCCTTTACAAAACTCAGGCCTCGTCTGGTCAACAAACTTCCCCTGGCTAACCTTTCAAATATTTTCAGCTAAAAACCAAACTCTGACATAACAGACATCACTCCCTCTAGGATCTTTCTTTCAGAGCTCTGCCCCTTCTCTCCTTCCAACCACACCATCATCCTTCCCATACCTCGTCTTGAAAGCTCTAATCATTGTTGTCACTGTTCATTAAGGACGTCAATGCAATGGACATGAACTTGGGCAAACCTCGGGAGATGGTAAGGGACGGGGAGGCCTGGCATGCTGCAGTTCATGGGGTCGCAAAGAGTCAGATACGATTGGGTGACTGAAGAATGAAAAACAATTAAGGGCTTCAAGCTCACTGAAATCAGCGGCCATATATGCTTAGCTGATCACTGTCTGACCACCACCCAGTAGAATGCCTCATGCATACTTGGTGTTTCACAGATATCTGTGGAGTGAATGGATGAATATTTTAGAAAGATCATTGACAGAAAAGTAGAAAATAAACTGGAGTAGGTTTGAGGGTGGCAAGGCATGAAACATAGAGCCAAGCTGGGAGCATGTTCTAATAGCCCAGGGGAGGGATGGCTGTGATCTGAAGAGGGGTGGTGGCAAAGAGTAAGGAGAAATGGAGAAAAATCTAAGAAATAGTAAAAAGAATCAACAATGGGCTTCCCTGGTAGCTCAATGGTAAAGAACCACCTGCCAATGCAGAAGACATGGGTTCGATCTCCGATCTGGGAGGATCTCACAGGCCTCGAAGCAACTAAGCCCTTGCACCACAACAATTGAGCCCATGCTCTACAGCACAGGTATAACTACTGAAGCCCAAGTTCCCTAGAGCCTGTGCTCAGCAAAAAGAGCAATAAGAAGCTCATGCACCACAACTAGAATGTAGCCCTTGCTCTCCAAAACTAGAGAAAAGCCCTCACAGCACCGCAAAACCAGCACAGCCAAAAATAAATTTAAAACAAATTTTTTGCAGTCCAATTCGATGCACGATACTGGATGCTTGGGGCTGGTGCACTGGGACGACCCAGAAGGATGGTATGGGGAGGGAGGAGGGAGGAGGGTTCAGGATGGGGAACACATGTATACCTGTGGCGGATTCATTTTGATATTTGGCAAAACTAATACAATTATGTAAAGTTTAAAAATAAAATAAAATTTAAAAAAATAATAAATAAATAAATAAAATATAAAAAAAATAAAATTAAAAAAAACCCTCCAAAAATCAGCAAGAACTGCAGAATCTGCACCATCTGTAATCATCTATCTCTTGAATCCTATACTCCCCTCACTCCATCTTTTCTAGATGCCTATAGTCCTGAAAAAGCAAGAGAGTTCCAGAAAAACATCTATTCCTGCTTTATTGACTATGCTAAAGCCTTTGACTGTGTGGATCACAATAAACTGTGGAAAATTCTGAAAGAGATGGGAATACCAAACCACCTGACCTGCCTCTTGAGAAACCTGTATGCAGGTCAGGAAGCAACAGTTAGAACTGGACATGGAACAACAGAGTGGTTCCAAATAGGAAAAGGAGTATGTCAAGGCTGTATATTGTCACCTGCTTATTTAACTTATATGCAGAGGACATCATGAGAAACGCTGGGCTGGAAGAAACAGAAGCTGGAATCAAGATTGCTGGGAGAAATATCAATAACCTCAGATATGCAGATGACACCACCCTTATGGCAGAAAGTGAACAGGAACTAAAAAGCCTCTTGATGAAAGTGAAAGAAGAGTGAAAAAGTTGGCTTAAAGCTCAACATTCAGAAAACTAAGATCATGGCATCTGGTCCCATCACTTCATGGCAAATAGATGGGGAAACAGTGTCAGACTTTATTTTTGGGGGCTCCAAAATCACTGCAGATGGTGATTGCAGCCATGAAGCTAAAAGACGCTTACTCCTTGGAAAGAAAGTTATGACCAACCTAGATAGCATATTCAAAAGCAGAGACATTACTTTGCTAACAAAGGCTTGTCTAGTCAAGGCTATGGTTTTTCCAGTGGTCATGTATGGATGTTGCACTGTGAAGAAAGCTGAGTGCCGAAGAATTAATGCTTTTGAACTGTGGTGTTGGAGAAGACTCTTGCAAGTCCCTTGAACTGCAAGGAGATCCAACCAGTCCATTCTAAAGGAGACCTGTCCTGGATGTTCATTGGAAGGACTGATAATGAGGCTGAAACTCCAATACTTTGGCCACCTCATGTGAAGAATTGACTCATTGGAAAAGACCCTGATGCTGGGAGGGATTGGGGGCAGGAGGAGAAGGGGATGACAGAGGATGAGATGGCTGGATGGCATCACTGACTCGATGGACATGAGTTTGAGTAAACTTGGGAGTTGGTGATGGACAGGGAGGCCTGGAGTGCTGCGATTCATGGGGTCACAAAGAGTTGGACATGACTGAGTGACTGAACTGACTGACTGAACTTTAATTATTCCTATTCCTAACAGTCTGTTTTTGGACTCTGCTTTTTTCTTTTTTTTAATGGATGCATTTCCTCAAATGCTCAGGGCCATTAACCATACCAATGTTCAGTGAAATTTCCTTACTGGCTTTCTCTTAATTTATAAGCTGCAATATGATTTTTCTGCCAAGAAGAAAAAGAATGAAACTCAACAGGCAGCTCATTTGTCCAAAAGCAGAGCATCTGACAAACCCTGGCCTTGCTTTTACTGGAAATGTCAGATCTCTGAAGATAAGGAATTCTTTCAAATGTTGTTCCAAATAGCTATCTCCTTCTCACCTACTCCTAATTCCACTATAGTGCAGCAGCCTAAAATGAGGTGCTGTTTTTTATAACTATGCTGCTGCTGCTGCTAAGTCACTTCAGTTGTGTCTGACTCTGTGCGACCCCATAGACGGCAGCCCACCAGGCTCCTCAGTCCCTGGGATTCTCCAATCAAGAACACTGGAGTGGGTTGCCATTTCCTTCTCCGATTTATAACTATAAATAACTTGAAATTCCAGATCCTATATTTTCTCTTTATTTTGCTCTGCTTTATCACTCAAGATCTGCATAATCAACAACCACATCAATCACTCCTCTCTACAATTCTATGTTCACCATACATACAATCTCACATTTTGTTAAATTACCCTCTATTGTCCTTGAACTACTCCCTATGTGTCTCCATCTAAACTTCCCATCTAATCGGTTGCTAGAGGTATCTACCTCTGCCATTATCTACTTCTGCCATTTCCCTGCCCTCACTCCAATTGTTTAAGAAAGCAAGCCAGCTCAGTAAGTCAGTCCTAGAAATTAACAAATTGAATTGCTTTGTTTTCTTCAGAAAATGTGTTAGTCACTCAGTCGTGTCTGACTCTGTGACCCCCATGGACTCTTTGTGACCCCCATGGACTGTAGCCGTACAGGCTCCTCTGACAGTAGAGTTCTCCAAGTAAGAATACTAGAGAGAGTTGCCATTTCCTTCTCCAGGGGATCTTCCCAACCCAGGAATTGAACTTGGATCTCCCACACTGCAGGCAGACTCTTTACCGACTGAGCCACCAGGGAAGACTTCTTCAGAACACTTTACTTCTGAACACTTCCCAATTATCTAACCTCTCTGCAATAGATAGGATAGCCATTCTCTGAAATAGCTATCCAAGAGCCCACTTGGATTTACCCTTTAATTTGAATATCCAGCCTCTTCCCCATCTGCAAAAACCTTACATATTTTGTTCATTTTGATGCCCACAATCATTCTTCATTCACTCCTGCTTATTCATCTGGTTTGTACTCTTTTTGTTGTAAATGTTTTTTAAGGTAGACCATTGTTGAATTTGCTACAATATTGCTTCTGTCTATATTCTGATTTTTTGGCCATGAGGCACTTGGGAATCTCAGATCCTCGACCAGGGATGGAAGCCACAGCCCCTGCATCAGAAGGCGGAGACTTAACCACTGTCCTTCCAGGGAAGCCCCTGTGCTCTTTCCTTAAGATGGAGCTTCTTGAGGTTCCCATTCAAGATGGAAGTATAGTAGGATTCTGGGTTCACCTCTTCGCATGGATGCACAGAATCTGCTGCTAAATATGCAACAACTTCCACTGAAAAAAATGTAAAAAAACTGTCTGAGTCTACATACCAGTCAAATGACACAAGGTCCACATGCAGGTGAGTAGGAGAAGCTGGTTTACAGTTTACCAGAAGCTGGATACAGAGATACAGTATCACCATAAACCCCAATCCTGCACTGCGACCTACAATCAGGAGGGAACTCAAAGCCCAGAGCTTATCCCTGAGGAGCAAAGGGTTTGAAACCCACATCACACATTTCAGCTTTTAAGATCTGTGCCTGAGAGGTAAGCTATCAAACATCTGGCTCTGAGAATCAGTGACACTCATGTTCATGAGGCAATATTCCCTCAAGGGTGATATTAGTTCTTAGAGGGTATTTGTTGTTTTTTGTTCAGTCACTTGGTCATATCTAACTCTTTGTGACCCCATGGACTGCAGCATGACAGGCTTCCCTGTCCTTCAGTATCTTCAGGAGTTTGTATAAACTCATATACATGAGTCAGTGATACCATCCAACCATCTCATCCTCTGTTGCCCCCTTCTCCTCTTGCCCTCAATCTTTCCCAGCATCAGTCTTTTCCAATGAGTCAGCTCTTCACATCAAGTGGCCAAAGTATTGGAGCTTCAGCTTTGGCATCAGTCCTTCCAACAGATATTCAAGGTTGATTTCATTTAGGACTGACTGGTTTGATCTTGCTGTCCAAGGGACTCTCAAGATTCTTCTCCAACACCACAGTTCAAAAGCATCAATTCTTTGAAGCTCAGCCTTCTTTATGGAGGCTATGGAGGTCATGGGGAGGGGAAATCTTAGTCATTACAATGGTTTATGCCTCTCAAAAGGGCCACAGTATATAAACAAATGTACAGTGTCAACTAGTCTTTCAAATATGAAAACTGGCCCTGCAAACTTGCATTTGCTGATTATTAAGATAAGACTTCTCCCAACTCCAAATCCACCTTTCTGCCCTCCACCTTAAGATGCCGCCACTGGGCTCTGAACCTCATCTCACCTTTGTTAGAAGGCTCCCAGTTTGGTTCTGGCAAAAGGGGCTCCACTACCAAAAGGACTACTGGTAACAGGCAGAGGGAGGAAGGCAGAGGGAGACATGCCCCTTCGTGAGTACTAGCCACCTTGTCACTCTCCACTCAGCAACAGCCCATCACTTAGGCAGTGGTAAGTGGGATTCTAGTTTCCTGTTTTTTCACACTCACAAAACTGGCCTCATTGTGCCCTTCAGAGATACCAGAAGACTGCCCAGCACCCTTTCCACAGCAGTGTGGGTCCCAGCTCTGTGACACTTCTTTGCCAAATACAGGTTCCAACCACTTCCTTGTGTTCCTCCTGTGTTGTTGCATTCAGTTGCTGTCATGTCTGACTCTTTGTGACCCTATGAACTGAAGCACAGCAGCTCCTCTGTCCTCCACTATCACCCAGAGTTTGTTCAAACTCATGTCCTTTGAATCTGTGATGCCATCCAACCATTTCATCCTCCATTGCCCCCTTCTCCTCTTGCCCTCAATCTTTCCCAGCATGAGGGTCTTTTCCAATGAGTCAGTTCTTTGCAACAGATGGCCAAAGTATTGGAGCTTCAGCATCAATATCCAATGAATATTCAGGAATGATCTCCTTTAGGATTGACTGGTTTGATCCTGCAGTCCAAGGGACTCTCGTCTTCTCCAGCACCACAGTTCAAAAGCATCAATTCTTTGGCACTCTGCCTTCTTTATGGTCCAATGCTCACATCCATATATGACTACTGGAAAACTTTCCTTGACTAGATCTATGTCACCTCAGTGCTTTCTTCTTGACTTTTCAGTTCTCCAATTCTTTATATTAAATCCTCTGTATTAAAATAGTTGGAGTAATTTCTGTTTTCTTGACTAGACTCTGTTTTTCAAATCTTAATATGCTGCCTTTTGCCTATCACTTCTCTGATTATTTATTTTTACTTTATTAAAACTGGGGAAGGGACTTCCATGCTGGTCCATTGATTAAGAATCTACCTTGCAATGCAGGGGACATGGGTTCAATCCCTGGTCAAGGAGCTAATATCCCTCATGCCATAGAGCAACTAAGCCCATGCACCACAAGTACTGAGCCCGAGACCTCTGGAGCCTCCTCACACTGAAACAAAAAGCCCATGCAGCCAAAAATTAAAAAAATAATAATAAATTTTTTTAAAAAAAGACACTTTTAAAACATTGGGAAAAGATGAGAAACCTGCCTTCAGAGTACTTCAGAGAGAAAGCTTCTGAGAGGGAAACATTCAGCAAAAAATAGGATCATACTTTGAGATCAAGATCACAGAATTATGTGCAAGAGCACCCCTCCCCACCCCTGTCAGTACCTGTGAATGTGACATCACTTGTAAATAGAGTCTATGCAGATTTGATCAAGTTAATATTGATGGCATACTCCCTAGTATAATGATGTATCATTATGACAAGAGGCAGACACATGTAGAAATGGCCATGTGACAACCAAAGCAGAAACTGGAATGATGGGTCTACAAGCCAAGGAATGCAAGGAAGTGCCAGTACTCACCAAAAACTAGGAAAGAGGCAACAAAGAATTCTCCCTTCGAGCTTTCGGAGAGCACACTGCCTGGCAGACTTCTGGCTTTCAGAACTGTGAAAGTGTGCATTTCTGCTATTTGTAAGCTGTCAGTTTTGTCGTAATTTGTTACATCAGTTCTAGAAAACTAATACAATTTTTTAAAGCACTAAATCATTTATTTCATATTTATGTATGTGGTTTCAACATATCTATGCTAATAAGCCCTCTCTTAAATTTAAGAAACAATTTTCACTTAAACAGAAACAACAGTGAAACTAATATTAACTTCTGCCTCTCTCCTGGTTCTAAATGAATGGTTCCTAATAATTATTAAACTTAAATATAGCCCTTTTGGCCTAAGCTTTTTAGGCCAAAACTGGTGTCCTGGCATCAGACTTTTAGATAATTCCTTAACTGTAAATACTAAAACTGCACTTAACTAGTATTTCTCTATTTACTGGTCAAAAGGACAATACAAAGTTTTACATACACAAGCAGTCACAAATAAGCCATTTTTAGACTTTGCCAATTACTTATATTTCTTTTTTAATGGCTTCTTAGAAAATCAAAATCAATATGTCAATGTCCTCCTGTTAAATTGTTACTCTTCCAAAGTAATTCATAAAGAGAAAAATAAATATCATATCTAAATGCATATGTATGTAATTTATAAAAACAGTACAGGTGAACCTGTTTGCAAGGCAGGAACAGAGTTGCAGACATACAGAAGGAACATGTGGACACAGCGAGGGAAGGGGAGGGTGGGACGAGTTGGGAGATCAGGATTGATGTATGTAAACTACCATGCATTGACAGCTAGTGGAAAGCTGTTGTATAGCACAGGGAGCTCAGCTCAGTGCTCTGTGATGACCTAGAGGAGAGAGATGGGGTTGGCGTAGGAGGGAAGTTCTAGAGGGAGGGGATATAGATATACTATAGCTGATTTTACTTCATTACATAGCAGAAACTAACACAACATTGTAAAGCAATTATACTTCAATAAAAAACAAAAATAAATAATTTGTTACTCTTCCTTACATAATGGACCCTTTTGGCAATAATAAGACAAGAAGAATTTGACCTTAAATGTCAGAGAGAAACATGCTCCCCAAATAATTTGCCATTGCTAATTAATAGCAAAACTTTGAGAACTGGAATTTTCTTCCATTTCAGTTGACCTTCAAATAACTAAAAGTCAATGATTGCAATCAGATCTTCAGTTACACTAGGACAAAAATGTATTCCACTCAAGATTCTGAATCCATTCGGAGGTCACCATCCCCCAACATAGGCCAGATTTTTCCCAGCTGCAGTTCCATGGACTCTGGTTTCAAGCCCTTGTTATGAGCTGAACTACAGAAGCATCACTGTGTTTGCTCTTGCATTAGATCTACAGACAAAGCTGCCAGAACGGCAGACTAACCGCACTGCACAGGAAGACCGTGACAAATCCCCTTTGTCCTGGGAAACATCCTAGGAACAACTTTCTTTTAAATAGCTGTATTTCTTCCCATATTCTCTTTATCATTTTCATTAAGGCAATGGCTAAAATTTGCCAAAACATTCAAGGAAAAGTTAAAGGTGTTTCAATACTTTGTATTAACGCTCCCCACAGAGGAAGGCTGCTCATCTTTCTTTATGTTTCTTTTTTTTTTTTTTTAATTTTATTTTATTTTTAAACTCTTTACATCTTTTATTCTTTCCATTTTTGTGATGGAGAAGTACCACAGTATAGTAACTAAGCACAAAGGCTTTGAAGTAAAAATGAAAAGACTTGGATTCAAATTCTGGCTTTGCAGTTTTTCTAAATGTCTTATGGACATCTAATAACAACATATGAGACATGACATTGCAAATGTATTTGGGTTTTAAGATTAATATAAATTAGTAGAAATAGAAATACATTATATTTAAATTATTAATGACATCATTCAAGATGCTCCTATTCTTATTTTTTCTATACTTGATAAAATATTCTCAGGTAAATGTTAATATGTCTCATAATGAGTATATAGTTTGTTCCTTTCCCTTTTATTTCTTCTGATTTTTGCTTTATGTATCTTTGTTTCTTTGCTGTTAAGTGCCTAATGGTTTATGATGTCTATCTTCTTTGTAAATTGTACCTTTTATCATTAAAAATATTCATCTTTTTTCATTTAAAAATAAATAAATAAATTTAATTTAAAAATTAAGGTTTTGTCACTTATTTGTTGTGCATCCTCAAGAAAATTATTTAAAATTTCATGAAACCTATGTCCTCATCTATGAAATAGGAACAGCAGTACTTACTTAAGGTTATTTTTGACATTTAGTGAAATAATATATTTAAAGAGCTTGGCTGTCTTAATATACTAAGTAACTGCACACATTGACACTTTTCTTCTTTTGCTTGATGTTTAGTCATAATCACATGTAGATTAGTTAAACTCTGATACATCCTACAATCCAGTGAAGCATAGCTAACTAAATCTCAGAGCAAATGAATACTCCAATTTTGTTCTATTGAGTATAGTATATCCTTGCAAAGGTACAGTCAGTACATGGCAAGTGAATGATCATCAAATGCATTGAACAATGAATGATTATAGTGGGTTGAATACCATATTTTAAAACAAACATTATCTGTACATAAGAAAACAAATGAGAGGGAAATTTTAAATAAATATATTCTGTGAGATCCATAGCCATTTTCTGTTCATCTGAGTTGTCAGTGGGTTTTGCTTTTAGTTTTCTTTTTCCTGTAGAACAGGAAGGCTGTTGAAATTTGCTCTGAAAATTGAACCAAAAGAGGCAGAATTTGTTCTTTTTCCTCTGAGAAATATTGTGGATTATTGTGTTCCATGAATAGTATAATTACTTCCACAATAACAGAAGACTGAACAGTCACAGGTGTTGGGTTTTGCATTGCACCCTGTGGGTGAGACCATCATTAAAAGCTTTGTTCTCAATGTCACCAAAAACAGGCATCACTGTGCCTCTCAGAGTTTCCAACACTTGCTTGTGTTCAGAGTTAGACTCTCCCAGACATTGTGAAACAACCTCTCCTGGATGAGGCTACCCATTTTAGAATATAACTTTCATTATGCCTTTCTCTCCCTCTTCCACAGACCTGATTAGAGAAGCAGGTGTCCAAAACTACAGGACTCTTCTGGAAAGGCACGCCGAGTGCTGAATCTTCACCGTCAAGCACCTCCTCCCAGCATGCCTCTGAAGGCTCCTTTGGGCATGCTGAGTCGAGACTGGCTTCTGCTTGATCTATGTGTGCCCTTCATCTTCCTCCTACACGTCTGTCAGGCACTGTGTCCCCTTTGCAATGATCAGACAGAAGCATGACTCCAGTAGTTTGGACTTAAGCAAATGAAGGAGGCAGTTGTCACTAATTTAGATGGGGAAGGAAGTGAGAGTAGTCAGGGTAGGAATTCAGCTTTGACCTTGTTATGTTTGAAATGTCAATTATTCATCTATGTAGAGATGTCAAATAGATAGCTCAATATGAGATGAGAGTTCCCAGGAGTGGTCAAGACTAAAGATATACATATGGTTAGTTGTCAGCATGTAGATGGCATTTGAAGCCATAAGATCAGATGAAATGACCAGAGGAGTTGGGATAGATGAAAAAGAGAGAAGGACAAAGAACTTGTGTGGCAATTCAGCAAGCATAAGATGCAGGGGAGATGAGAAGAGATAAGTAATTACTATGTTTTTATTAAGTCTATTTGCTTCTCCAGGTGAAATATTCTCAAGTTATCTAAATTGCTTTTGTGGGACACGCTTGCCCAACCCTCATACCATGTTTCACTTTCCTGGTGAGAAGTAAAGGAACTTAGTACCCCAAATGGAATAGAGGAAGTCATGGCATGAACTGTACAGAGGAAAGAGGGACTAGTACCTCTTATCATTTGAATCCCAGAATTTTATTATTGCAGATCATGTTTCATCTTTTTAGAAAGCAAGTCACTTAAAACCTTGAATGCCTCATACCTAAATCACCATAGTTTCAATTCTCCTAGAAGTTATACCTACCCAGCTGAATTCTTGAACCCCAAAATTCATGCAGTAATTTACACTTTTTGCCTATATTTCATATTGTACTTTGCTCCTCATTAATCAAACCAGATATTTTTGAACCTAGGGCAAAATATCCACTGTATCACATTTTCTTCACTTTGGTTACTACATACTTGAAAACCACACCTTCTGTATGTATCTACCCATTTCCCTTTCTCCAGGAAACATTAAATTTAGAAATTTTCAGGATCTCAAAAAATTCTATGATATGAATTAATACTATTACTATCAACCAAAATTTTCCTTTTTAAAGGCATTACCCTTTGTTCTGTTCTCAGCAGAAAAAATGAGAACTATTGAGATTGAATAGACTTGCTTGCCAATGAAATGTTTGTAATGTCAGAAATGCTAGATGAACAACTTTGATCAAAATATCAGATACTTTAGTTACTCAATGGTGTTCATCTTTATTAATTTTCTCTTATTAAAGTAAAACGTGAACAATGTAATTTTAAATCTAATTGGAACTTTTTGTATCTTTACTGATGTACAGTTGACAAATAAAATTGGATGTATGCTTATGGTGTAAAACGTGGTGATTTCATGTACACTTACATTGTGAAATGATTACCCCACTGAAGCTAACTAATATATCCAGCTTTTTTTGTGTTGTGTGTAGTGAAAATAGATCTACTCTGTTAGCCATTGGCAAGTATATGATACAGTATTGTTAATTATAGTTACCATGCTGTACACCAGATCTTTAAAACTTGTTCCTTTGCATAACTGAACTTTGTACTCTTTGACCAATTATCTCCCCATTTGGGGAGTATAAACAAAGTATAAACTGTTTTTTTGAGTTCTGTTTTTTAGATTCCATGTATAAGTGAGATCATGTGTTTTTCTTCCATAGAAAACGTAATCTCTTAGGAGAAAAATGTGATGATAATGCTTAATATCTACCCTCACAAATACGAGAGTATATTTTAACCATGGTCACTATGTCACGCATTAGCTGCTCAGTGCTTATTCTTCTTATATATGAAAGTCTAAGTGTAGTCCTTTGGCCTGCATCGCCCCTTTCCTGTTCTCCCCAGTCTCTGACAACCATCTTTCTAATTTCTTTTCTATAAAATTGGAATTCTTTGTTTCACATATCATATAGAGTATTTGTCTTCCTCTTGTCTGGTTTAGTCAACTTAGCAGAATGTGCCAGGTTCACCCATGCCATTGAAAATGGAATGTATATATCCAAAAGAATTGAGTCACGGGCTTGAGAGATATCTGCACTTTACTAAAACAGTTTCTCATTCTTTTAAGCTACTTGAAATCTTCTCTTTTATTTTCATGAAATGAACAGTACCAAACAGGATTACAAAAATATTTTTTTAAAGGAAGATATCATGCTAATAAATTCTTCTTTGAGCTAAATTCTCAACATAAGCTACAAAGCAATACAGTCTTGGGTTCATGATCTCTTGATAACTCTCTGAGATCATTATAAAATAGCTTTTAAAAAAACTCAAAGTCACCCTCACTCTAATACTGGGATCCAAACCCTTGGAAGGGGGCGTTACTGGGTGGGAAAGCAATTTTCATGAGATACCCTGTGTTGTAATCAGATCACCTCTGCCTTCCAATCCAGATATCTGGTTCTTTTTATAGTCTTTTAAGTGTCTAGCAGGTGTATGCTTTCCCAAGAGACCTCAGGGATTCAAGAAGTGGATCCCTAACAAGCCCTTTCCTATAGAAGTCTAGATGAGGTCAAGGCATGCCTAAGATCTAAAGAGAACACTGCTGAAGCTCAAGGTGGGGTCCCTGGAAATTGTCTCCTAATTTATTTTGTATAAAAAATCTGAGGTATTTACTAACCAAATAAGCTATGCATGAAGGTGTGTGTGTATCTGTGTCTGTGTGAGTGAGAGAGAGAGAGATTAGAATTATTTAAGTACTTAAAAAGATTTGAAGGGCTGGTTTTTAAGATCTTACTTACTTGTTTGAATTTTGTATTTCAAATGTTGCATTACAGCTTTATTCTTGCCCTGAACTGGATTATTAAATATAAGAAATAACTTTGAGCTTTCAACTGAGAGTGTCTCATTGCCCACAGACAAAGGATAAATCAGGCCAGTTTTAATCATGCTGAGATGTATTCTTAGAATTCTCTGCAATCCTGTGTGGCTCTCTATTGACAGTGACAAATGAAAGTGGTCTTCACACACCAGTGGAGTGTGTACCATCCTAACTGAGACACATTTAGTTCTAAGTCAGTAAGGAACTACAGTGTCCTCATGATTCTATACTAGCAAGTTTTTTATTTGGGCGTTGGGTTGTCTTTTACTCTTAAGCCACAAACCATAACAAGAAAGAAAAGGAAGCACATAACTGAGCACAAGTTCTTTGGATTTGAGTGCCAATTGTTCTCGGCTATTTCTTTTCTCCTAAAACTGAGCTTCATGCTAATATTAAAGAAAGTTAGACATCATGGCTCAGAGGGAGTTTCAGGTTATTAGGGAAAATTGTTTCATGGAAGAAAACTGATACCAAAATGGTATTTATGCAGTATTCTGAAATGATGGTGACATTTGAGAAAAGCAGTTAAACATGACCTTCACCAAGAGTCATGAGATTTTAGCATTTTCAAGAGAAGTGAAAGGACATTCATTATATCAAGCTTTCTTTTGGAATGGATTTTCAAATTTTATCTACTGACTAGCATTTCAATTTATGAGACAGTTGGACTTTGTATCCTGAAATGTTGGTCAGTGCTCAGTCCAGGTGCTGAAATTGCTACAGTGATTTCTGCTACAGACACTAAAATGATGGCAGTCGACATTTTAAGGAAATAAAAGGTATTCATTTGATGAATAACAGGACAATAGGTGAAGTAAGATGTAACATTCCACTTTTCTCCTAAGTGACTCTTGGAATCTGTGGTATGAGAACAACTTGAAACTGAATGTGTTGTCTAACCAGGTCCTTCTGATGTTTCAGGAGCTAAACATTTAAGACAGAACTAGTGTCAGGCCACTCAATGAGAAAGATAATATAATATTTTCAATATTTCTTACAACAAAAACCTGATTTCTTCAAAATTAGTAAATAAAGTGATTCCTCATCTTGTGATAACATGGAGTCTAGTACTTTATTTCAGATACCATTAATAACATAACCTTATGAAACTGGGCATCTGTTAGGAAAAGGCCTGAAGGGGAGAGATCTAAGAAACTTGCCAACACAGAAAAATGTTTAGATGAATATGTCTAGTTTATGTCATATTTTAAAGCTGAGCTCAGAACATAATGTTCTAGTCCATTACTTCTAGGATTCTCAATCCCAAATAGCTCTTTTCGACTGAGACCATTTGCTGCTTCATAACCATTTGGGTGAGTTAAGTTGATCTAAAAAGAAGCTGAGCTGTCTAAGCATGTCTAGGGTTCACCAGAGGCCATAATCTCATAGAGAATCAATTTTCTTCCTATTTTGATCTCATTTTATTTTCCTGTCTCCTTGCCACACACAGGAGCCAGATTCTGAGAATGTGAATTTCCTGAGCCAGATTGGCAAAAAAGGCTACCTGGAAGGGTGAAATCACATGGCCAAAGTAAAGAGAGTATCTAGAAAGTCGGAGAATCCAGTTTGGACAAGACTCCAACCTCTAGGTGTCAACTTAGAGGGGCTTCCCAGGGGACTCAGTGATAAAGAATCCACCTGCCAATGCAGGTGACCCTGGAGACCTGGGTTCGACTTCCTACTCCAGGGGATAGGAAATGGCAACCCACTTCAGTATTCTTGCTTGGAGAATTCCACAGACAGAAGAGTCTCATGGGGTTGCAAAGAATCAGACACGATGAGCACACACACATCAATACAAATCAGAACAGCTCAATCCAATACACACTGGACAGGTATCTGTCTGTATGTTGCCTCCACTTTCCTCTGTGTTACTCCCTTTTGGAGGGGCTTTCTTCATGTTTCAAGACACCTATCAGCAGCTCCATGCTCACAACCTCCCAGTTCTAGACCCATGGTCAAGAGAATGACTCAAAGAGTGACACAGAAAACCTGGAATTAGCTCTGATTGGGAAAAATCACCTTGGCTTAGGTCCTGTGCAGTTCCTAAACCAAATCTCTATAGAAAAAGGAAAGTGATAGGACTTCCCTGGTGGTTTAGCAGTTAAGACTTCGAGTTTCCATTGCAGGGGGAATATGTTTGATCTCTAGTAGGGGAACTAAGATCCCACAAGATGAGGGGTGTGATTCCCACCCCCCCAAAAAGAAACATGATTCCCAAATCACCCAGTCTTGGATAATCTGCTGTCTCTGGAGCCAGAGTAGCCTCAATTCTCCCCATGGCACATAGGCCAAGAGTGAGTGATGGTGTCCCAGAGAAAAGTCACATCACCATGAGCAGCAAAAGAGCTCATGGTATAGACAGGCAATAGCAGTAATTAGTCACTAAGCTCTATTCCAGTGGTTTTATCCTGGCTGGATGTAATCCATTGAGCTTTATATAAATTTGTAAATACACATTTATTGTTGCTATTCAGTGGCTCAGTCATGTCTGACTCTTTGCAACCCCATGAACTGCAGCACACCAGGCTTCCCTGTCTTTCACTATCTCCCGGAGTTTGCTCAAACACATGTTCATTAAGTCAGTGATGTCATTCATCCTCTGTCGCCCCCTTCTCCTCCTGCCCTCAATCTTTCCCAGCATCAGGGTCTTTTCCAATGAGTCGGCTCTTCGTATGAGGTGGCCAAATTATCGGAGCTTTAGCTTTAGCATCAGTCCTTCCAATGAATATTTAGGGTTGATTTCCTTTAGCACTAACTGGTTTGGTTTTCTTGCAGTCCAAGAGACTCTCAAGAGTCTTCTCCAACATTACAGTTCCAAAGCATCAACTCTTCAGTGCTCAGCCTTCTTTATGGTCCAGCTCTCACACCCATACATGACTACTGGAAAAACCATAGCTTTGACTATACACACTTTTGTTGGTAAGGCGATGTCTTTGTTTTTTAATATGCTGTCTAGGTTTATCATATCTTTACTTCCATGGAGCAAACGTCTTTTAATTTAATGGCTGCAGTCACCATCCACTGTGATTTTGGAGCCCAAGAAAACAGTCTGTCACTGTTTCCATTTTTTTCTAGGCTTCCTTAGTTCCTGGGTGGGAACTAGATGCTTATATTTCAAAAAAGCTTTGTAAATGATTCAATAATCAGCCAGGTAAATCACTACTAAGGTGGTCTCAGTTAATTCATTTTTTAAGTGAATGTGGTAATGTAGCAATTCTCAAACTTTCTGGCTCTGAACCACTTAAACAGTGCTTAAAAGCACGAGAGCCCACCTACCTGCTCGCCTGCTCAGACTTCACTAGCACCAAACACACCTCCCTTATCAAGGTTGTTTCAACAGGATACCACTCAAGAAAATCTTCTTTTTAAGCATTCTAAACAGGACTCTGAGCTCTGCCCTACTTATCTGTAATGTGCTTGTCAAGGTTTCCAGTGTTCCTTAGAGCATTTTTTAAGTAGATGGCTAATGGAAAAATTCAGCTTAAGCTAAATATTAAAATATAATAATATATCAAATTCAACAAACTCTTAGACTCTCCCTCCCCCTTGACCTTCTCACTTAGCCACTCTCTCTCATGGTTACGCCAAGGATCTTGGTGTTGCATGAAGCTATATCACCCTTAAATGTATAAAATCACACACCTCTCTCTGACCAGTCTCCTTTCTTTCCCACTAATTTGTTTGACCATACTTTAACCTCATGGAGCCTCAAGTTCATTGATAATTCTGTCCTCTCCCTATCCATTGGCTTCTATCTCTCTATATGTCCTTTCTTACTCAGCTTAGATTATAGTGTTAACAACTTCAGTAACTCTAAGCTCAATTACCTCTTTGTGTTCTTCTTTGCATCAATACTTGCCAATGCAAGTACAGAACTCCTAAATTTGCACTCAAGCAGTTGGGTTTTTCCAGGAAAAAAAACCCCAGTATGCAAGATCTGTTATATCACTCCTCTGCTTAGAACCCTCTGCTGGCTTCTCAGCTCACTCTGATTAAAACCCAATTTCCATCACTTCCATGTGAAATCCAAACAAACAAAAAAAAATACACATGAATTTACATAAAAAACAGAAACAGACTCACAGACATAGAAAATAAATGTTTCGTCACTAAAAGAGAAAGTAGGGAAGGGATAAATTAGGAGTACAGGGTTAACAGATACAAACTACTACAGTATATATAATAAATAAACAACAAGGATTTATTGTATAATACATGGAACTATGTTCAATATTTTTAATAACCTTTAATGTACAATAACCTAAACATATATTTACACATAACTGAACCATTTTTCTGTACACTGAAACTAGCACAATATTGTAAATAACTATATTTCAATTTAAAAAATATCCAAATTCCTTTCCATGCTCTAGAACACTCTGTGACTTGGCCCCCATTCTTCATTCTGGCCAGTTTCCTCTTCACATTACTCCAGCCAATCTGACTTCATTGCTGACCCTTCTTCCTGCTTCAGGGTTTTTGCACTTATCTTTACCAGGAATTTCTTGACCTGAAATTCTCTTCTTCCAGATCAATAAGTATCACTCTCTCATTTCATTCATATCTCTGCTTAAATGTCTCCTTCCCTGACTACTCTGTATAACAGATATCCTCCCATAACTGTGATTTTTCTGCACAGTCTCTGAAACCACCTAACATTATCTCTATGACTCACTTATTTATTTAAGCTTTGACTGCATTCCTCTCTGGGAATTTCTATAATGAAACTGATTTTGTTTTGTTTGTTGCTTTATCCTCTGTAACTGGAACAGTGTGTGTGTGTGTGTGTGTGTATGTGCGCGTGCACGCTCACTCACTCAGTTGTGTCTGACTCTTTGTGACCCCATTGTTTGTAGCCCACCAGGCTCCTCTGTCCATGGGATTTTCCCAGCAAGAATACTAGAGTGAATTGCCATTTCCCCTCCAGGACAGCTCAACCCAGGGATCAAACCCACTAAGATTCAATAAAAATATGTTGAATAAATAAGTAAATAAAGCAAGCATATTTGTATTATTATAAGTTCATGGTCACTTCAACCAGACTTCAATAGTACCTGGTAATTCCACTATTTCCTCTAGTCAGCACACCTCAATACAGCTATACACACATACAGAAGGAGAGAGACACATACACACACACATGCTTTTATATATATACCCTACAGTCCACAACCACTCTTCACAGCAGACAACTTTATCTGCAACTTTAATGAGAAATAGGTGCTCACAGACAGAAAGCTCCTATATGTCCTGTTATAAAACCTACATACCTTACTATACAAATACACACACATTCCTAATTCCTTTTGTTATAAAAGAAGCAGAGTACTCGCAGTGCACTTCCTCCTACCCAAGTCAGTCCCTCTTTGTGTTAGACCCTATCTCCTCGAACCTTCTCAGGAACTCTCCCTATCTGAGTCTTCCAATAGCCTCAACTCTATCCCATCTCAAAACACAAAATCACAATACTCCCTTCAGCCACATACCCTCTATAATCACTCTCTCCCCTCCCCTTCACTCTCAGACTTTTCAAAGTAATTTTCTGTCTTTGTTTTGTTGGCGTTCTTCTCATTTCCCAGCCACTCTTCAGGCCACTTGAATCTGATGACACACCCACCCCTCACCAAAATGACTTTTACTAAGGTGGCCATTGACCTATTTCCACATTGCTAAAAGACATGGGCATTTTCCAGATCTCTTCCTTAAGTGACTCACCGGCAGAATTCTGCATTATCAACAACCCCTTCACCTGTGGCGGATTCATTTTGATATTTGGCAAAACTAATACAATTATGTAAAGTTTAAAAATAAAATAAAATTTAAAAAAAATAAATAAATAAAAGCCCATACTGTCTTCTTGAAAATTCCTGGACATTACACCCTCCTGACTTTCCTCTTACCTGTCAGCTGGTCCCCCTCAGTTTGCTTTGGGAATTCAGCCTCCTCTGTCTGGCTTTAAGCATTAGCATTTCTTAAGACTCAATCCTGGCGTCTTCTCTTCTCACTCTACTCTTCCTCCTCTGGAAATCTCACCATCACCCAAGGCTTTAATCACCACTCACAAACCAGTAATATTTAGAGTCAGACCTCTAGCCCTAACCTTTTTTCTGAGCTCTCAGCTTGGCTCTCCAAATTTTTAATGTATTTTCTTCATTTGGTCATCTTAAGGACACCTCAAAATCAACCTGTTCAAAGCTCAATTCATCTTCTTTCTTTCCAGTCTAGTCCTTCATCCTGTTTCCAGTCTTAGAAAACAGTGTCCTACATGCAATAATGAAAGCTAAAAAATGAGGAGTTGGTATGGACACCACTCTCTTTAATTCTCTCATATAATCCTTCACCAAATTCTTCATGCCAATTCTGCCTCTTAAGTATCTAATCTGCTCTCTTCTCCTCTGCCCTTTCCCTCTAATTCCCTTGCTGCCAACTCAGGCTAAGCTACTGTTATCCATCAACTTTTATTCTACTTGGTCTCCCCTTTTTCCTCATGCTCATGCTGACCTGTTCTCTACAAGGCAACAGAGAGAGATTCTCAAAACACAACTCTGATTGTTCTATGTCTCTACCCAAAATCCTTTAGTGGTTTCCCAATGCACTTAAGATAAGACCAAAATCTTCAACATGCATTGCAATCTCTGAAGGAGTGGGTCACCATATTCCTCTTATACATACCCCATTTCCTACCCTTCAGACACCCAGGTCCTTAGTGATAGATGGTGAGTTATGCCTCTCACCACCCTGTGGCCTTCTGCCATGCTGTTACCTTTGTATCCAAGAGCTTTTCTCACCTCAATTCAGTTCAGTCACTCAGTCGTGTCTGACTCTTTGTGACCCCATGAATCACTGCACACCAGGCTTCCCTGTCCCTCACCAACTCCCAGAGTTCACTCAGACTCACGTCCATCGAGTCAGTGATGCCATCCAGCCATCTCATCCTTTGTCGTCCACTTCTCCTCCTGCCCCCAATCCCTCCCAGCATCAGAGTCTTTTCCAATGAGTCAACTCTTCGCATGAGGTGGCCAAAGTACTGGAGTTTCAGCTTTAGCATCAGTCCTTCCAAAGAACACCCAGGGCTGATCTCCTTCAGAATGGACTGGTTGGATCTCCTTGCAGTCCAAGGGACTCTCAAGTCTTCTCCAACACCACAGTTCAAAAGCATCAATTCTTCGGCACTCAGCTTTCTTCACAGTCCAACTCTCACATCCATACATGACCACTGGAAAAACCATAGCCTTAACTAGACCGACCTTTGTTGGCAAAGTAATGTCTCTGCTTTTGAATATGCTATCTAGGTTGGTCATAACTTTCCTTCCAAGAGTAAGCGTCTTTTAATTTCATGGCTGCATCACCATCTGTAGTGATTTTGGAGCCCAAACAAATAAAGTCTGACACTGTTTCCCCATCTATTTCCCATGAAGTTTACTTTTGCCTAATTCCTTCCTATTCTTTCCTCATTCTTCTCAGTTCTCAACTCAAATTTTGTAGGGAAAATCATTCTGAGGACCAGCCTGAAAGAGGTTCTCCTACTATACCTCCTAATAACTACCTATATTTTCCTTCTGGCACATTCATCTCAGAGAATGAATATATTTATACTTCACTTAATCATTACTTTGCTAACTGATATCTTAGAGGTCCACAGTTTTTTACTATAATTTTCTAGACTTTATAAGATGAAGACACACCACTTTAACATTACTTTTACATTGGAGGAGAGAAAAATTATTTTAAAAATAAATGTGTACTAGTTAAACAGTTAAGTGATAGTATTTGTTTTCTAGAAATAAAATTATAGACACTGTCATTATCTGACATCGCAATTTTAAAATACCAGCTAATGTGTAGGTCCCATCTCTAGACTTTTCTGATGTAATTGGTCTGAAATGAAATTTAGGCATTGAGGTTTTTTAAATCTCCCCCCGCCTAGGTGATTCTCATGTGCAGTCAGTCAGGTTTGAAAATCACCATGGGAAAAGATGCTTATAACATACTTATCAATACCCTTTTCAAAAACTGAGTATACTACAACAATGAATGTACTAATGTGTATGAATACAGCAAAGACCACGTCAGTTAATGGCCTTGTGCAGCACTGGGCAGAGTACCACGTAATTATAGGCATGTGGTAATTAACAAGTCTAACTGGGGAATTATTCGAGTGAAATGATGCAGGGAGTACCTCTTGTTCCTACTGATTTAGAATGTGACTTACATCTGAAAGAGGTGTTGCACAAATGTTCATCCCAAGAAACAGTGTTGAGTCCCTCCAATTAAGAAGCAAGCAGCTCAATAGCTGGTAAGTCAGGATAACAGACACTTTTCATGCTACAACAATGCCAAGAACCTGGCTCTGGACTCCGAATGGTTGGGTTTCACACTTGGCTCTGCTGCTTGCTAGGCTGTGGTCTTGCACAAGCCCTTCAAAGTTTCTAATCCTCAGTCTCTATTTTTAATACTGGGGAAAGGATAAATGTAAAACAAATATATATAATAGTAACAATCTCAAAGTCTTGGTTTGAAGGTTAAGTAAAAGAATGCATGAAAAGCATTGAGCAGAGTGGCCCATCAGTTTAGTTCAGTTCAGTTCAGTCTCTCAGTCGTGTCCAACTCTTTGTGACCCCATAAATCGCAGCACGCCAGGCCTCCCTGTCCATCACCAACTCCCGGAGTTCACTCAGACTCACGTCCATCAAGTCAGTGATGCCATCCAGCCATCTCATCCTCTGTCGTCCCCTTTTCCTCCTGCCCCCAATCCCTCCCAGCATCAGAGTCTTTTCCAATGAGTCAATTCTTTGCATGAGGTGGCCAAAATACTGGAGTTTCAGCTTTAGCATCATTCCTTCCAAAGAACACCCAGGACTGATCTCATTCAGAATGGACTAGTTGGATCTCTTTGCAGTCCAAAGGACTCTCAAGAGTCTTCTCCAACATCACAGGTCAAAAGCATCAATTCTTCGGTGCTCTGCTTTCTTCACAGTTCAACTCTCACATCCATACATGACCACAGGAAAAACCACAGCCTTGACTAGATGGACCTTTGTTGGCAAAGTAATGTCTCTGCTTTTAAATATGCTATCTAGGTTGGTCATAACTTTCCTTCCAAGGAGTAAGCATCTTTTAATTTCATGGCTGGAGTCACCATCTGCAGTGATTTTGGAGCCCAAAAAAATAAAGTCTGACACTGTTTCCACTGTTTCCCCATCTATTTCCCATGAAGTGATGGGACCAGATGTCATGATCTTAGTTTTCGGAATGTTGAGCTTTAAGCCAACTTTTTCACTCTCCTCTTTCACTTTCATCAAGAGGCTTTTTAGTTCCTCTTCACTTTCTGCCATAAGGGTGGTGTCATCTGCGTAGTCAACAAAGCATAAAGAGATGTTTTTCTGGAACTCTCTTGCTTTTTTGATGATCCAGCAGATGTTGCAATTTGATCTCTGGTTCCTCTGGACATTGGTCTAGGCAATGACTTTTTAGATATGACACCAAGAACACAGGCAACAAAAGCCCAAACAGAAAACTGGAGCTTCATATACATAAAGTCTGGTAACTCAGTAGCAAACATTTCAGTCAGTTCAGTTCAGTTCAGTCCTTTTCTAAAACCAGCCCATAGTTAGCACTAAATACACGTTAGTTAATAGTACTTTCTCAAATTAAAGTTGGAAATTCCTACCCAAGGATTGAAACCTGACCATTTTGTTATTCTAAGGCCAATTTGTAGATCAAAGAAAATCAAAACTGAAATTTCAGCATACCGAGATAGTATTGTAAACAGAAATAAAAAATAGCACTACATTCCTAAATCTTTATTCCCATGAAGAAAAAAGACTCCAATTGGTGAAATAAATATGAACAACAAAGTAAACTTAAGGAAAGCAAAAAAGGAAGGGTTAATAGAGCTAGTAGCAAACATTAACAAATAAGATAACAGAAAATTATAGAATGTATAAAAGAACGTACTGTACACCACAGGAACTCAGTGCATCCCAGTGACCTGAATGTGAAGTCCAAAAGGGAGGGCATATATGTGCACGTGTGGCTGATTCACTTTGCTACACAGTAGAAACTAACACAACATTGTCAAACAACTATACTCCAGTAAAAGTTAATTTTTAAAATTTGTAACTGTTATACTTTATGAGAACCAACTGAACTGACTTATGTTCCAATATTTGCATGATTAGTATTTTTTGGCACTTTTGACAACCCTATTTGAAAGCTTTTTTCTCTGGGATGGTAGAGCATGCATCCCTCCACACTTCTTCCCTCCTTCACCCACTCTCTCATGAACACACACATATTACATCTGAGGCTAAGATAGTGAGCAGGTAAATCATCTCTCCAGGAGAGTTGGGGAGGGAGGTAGGAAGCCCTGATTTGTAGTGTCTGACAATTTCTATTGTGTGAATATTCTCACAGTAGCTGGTTTCAAGCCATCAAGCAGTTTTGTAACAACTGGCTTGCAAAATTCCTGAATATTTAAGACCAGCTCTCATGAGCCTGTTACATCCTACCCCCAAGTTGTTGCTGGGACTGCATCTCTTTGTATTGCGCTCCCTATCCTTTTTTAAAAAACTTTCAATTTTGTATTGTAGTATAGCTGACTAACAATGTGATAGTTTCAGGTGGACAGCAAAAGAATTGAGCATACATATCAGTTCAGTTCAGTCACTCAGTCGTGTCTGACTCTTTGCGACCCCATGAATTGCAGCACACCAGGCCTCCCTGTCCATCACCAGCTCCCAGAGTTTACCCAAATTCATGTCCATTGAGTCAGTGATGCCATCTAACCATCTCATCCTCTGTTGTCCCCTTCTCCTCCTGACTTCAATCTTTCCCAACATCAGGGTCTTTTCAAATGAGTCAGCTCTTCACATCAGGTGGCCAAAATGTTGGAGTTTCAGCTGCAACATCAGTCCTTCCAATGAACACCCAGGACTGATTTCCTTTAGGATGGACTGGTTGGATCTCCTTGCAGTCCAAGGGACTCTCAAGAGTCCTCAACACCACAGTTCAAAAGCATATACATGTATCCATTCTCCTTCAAGTTCCCCTCCCATCCAGGCTGCCACATAACATTGAGTGGAGTTCCCTGTGCTACACAGTAGGTCTTTGTTGGTGTGTGTGTGTGTGTGTGTGTGTGTGTGTATGTGTGTGTGTTAGTTACTCAGTCATATCTGACTCTTTGCAACCCCATGGATTGTAGCTCTTCAGGGTCTTCTGTACATGAGACTCTCTAGGAAAGAATACTGGGATCTTCTCTACTCAGGGATTTAACCCAGGTCTCCCACACAGCAGGCAGATTCTTTACTATCTGAGCCATTAGGGAAACCCCTTATTGGTTATCCATTTTAAATATAGCAGTGTGCACATATCGGTCCCAAACTCCTTATCGCTTCCCTATTCTTCCCCTCTGTATGTTCCTTATCCTTGAGCACTTAATCATCGGGCAGTTTGTGAGTTGGAAAAAAAAAAATAGTACATGATCAAGGTTCAGAACATAGAAAGATACAGATAGCATCACCTTGGGCTTCCCAGGTGGCACTGGTGGTAAAGAACCACTTGCCAATGTGGGAGACGTAAGAGACACAGGTTTGATCCCTGGGCTGGGAAGATCCCCTGGAGAAGGGCATGGCAACCTACTCCAGTATTCTTGCCCAGAGAATCCCATGGACAGAGGAGCCTGGCGGGCTATAGTCCACGGGGTTGCAAAGAGTCAGATACAACTGAAGCAATTTAGAAAGCATGCATCACCTTGCAGGCCAAGCAGATTTATTCCACCAGGATAATTTTGTTTGGTGTGGAATTGGAGGAGGATTCAAAAGAAAGATCTTCTCATACCCACAGGAATTCATGGCTACCTGTGCCAACAAGACAAACAAGGAGATATTAGTAGAGCAGTGTCAGCTACACTTCATTGACAAGACAGCTTTAATCAGTAAAAACCTGGATGATACAAGAATACTTAGAGTCCCTGAAGATATACAAGAATCATCAAGATCTAAAGAAAGAATATCAGAAGAAGAGTACATAAGCACTCTTTAGAATTTTTATGTAATGTGAGAAAAGGGAGCACATGGGACAGAGAAACAGCCCAGAGCAGCTGTGGGGAAAATGGGTGTTCTGAGCAGTTCAGATTCTACTGCTGTCTGAGGACAGTGGCAGTAAAGACCAATCCATGGATGGTAAGTGGTAAAGACACAACAGCTTCTGAAATAAAGTGTCATGAAAGCAGATGAGCCCTCTCTAGCTAAGGCACAAGGGATGGTGTAGTAAAGTTGTTTATGTCTGAAGTCTGTATTTATCCTGAGTCATCAAGTGGATCTGAGGCTTGCTGGCCACACTGGGGGCGAAAGAGCAGAGAGCAGGTCCTCTTTCTCTCCAAAGGGATCCTGGGCCATGTGTGACATCTCCCTAGAACCACCTGGTTTTGATTATTTTAGCTGTGTCTACTGATAACTCTTCAGGCCACAAAATACAGGGAGTGATAATTATTCCCCAACTTTCACAGCTGCTAAGATGGTTCTACCTGACACCTCTATACCTGTAGCTATAATCCCGAGACCTCTGGGGTTTTTTTGTTTGTTTTTTGCATGTGAGCAGATGGTGTGAGCAAAGGGCTGAAGGGTCTTAAGGCATTTTAGGCAGTTCTCTACTTCAATGCTTGCTTCTTTGAGTTCCTGTCAGGATTTTGTTCCTCTTCTGTTCCTATCATTGTTTACACCATAGATTTAAGGGATTTGGTTAGAATATTCCCAGAGTCACTAAAAGCTGGTAGGAAGTCTTCTTCTTTTTACCTACTTCGCTGTCCCCTGCACAAGACATCTAAAATAAGGCACCAATACAGGCTGCGTGAATTAACATATAGCAGTAATCATGATCCTACCTATGCAAAAGTTATAGGAGGTTGGGTGGGAACAATAACTAGCCCATATTAGTAGAAATGGTAGAATGAGAAATCCTAAATTGAAATAATGGAAATTAAATCGCATAGAAATGCTGAAGCAGAAGTGGAATTCAATGAAAACAGTCTTGGTGACTTGTCCCCAACTTGAAGGAAGCCCACTTGGTTTCCATCTCTGCTCCTCATTTTCAGTTTGCTCCAGCTCACTTCCCATCCTTCCCCTCTCCTGCACTTTCTGGACACCCTCCCTCCTTTTTAATTTCCTTTCTCAGTCTCTCCCAAATGCAATCTTCTGGCTTCAGCTCAGAATTTCCTTTGGAGCAAGTCACTTCAAAGCCACTCGGAGGTAAGGTAACTATGGTTACCGCTCCTCAGGGTTGTCCATAAACAAGGGGTAACGTGAAGACTAGATGCCCATCATCTACTTAGGATGTACACACTGAAGAAGCACCATCCAAGGAGCACTCTCAGGTATCAGAGGAAAAATAACCTCAGTGAAAATATCTCCTAAGGAAGAAATCACAACCAAGAAATCATTTAAAAAGTTGGCATGAGGCATGACACTAGAGATCTGCTGTCCTTAAAATGCAAAATCAGCAAACATTTTTCTAATTCCAAGACTGACCCTGGGTAAAATTTTAAAACAAACACTGCTTATATTTCTACTAATTTCTATGTTTACCCAAGTGTCATATGTAGAATTTACAAATCAAATAGGAGGAGTAGTATCATTCTGTGGGTAAGAGTGCATGCGTGCGTGCATGCTAAGTTGCATCAGTTATGTCTGACTCTTTGCGAACCCATGGACTGTAGCACGCCAGGCTTCCCTGTCCTTCACTGTCTCCCGGAGTTTGCTCAAATTCATGTCCCTCGAGGGGGTCATGCTAATGACCATCTCATCTTCTGCTGCCCCCTTCTTTTACCTTCAATCTTTCCCAGCATCAGGGTCTTTTCCAATGAATTGGGTCTTCACATCAGGTGACCAAAGTATTGGAGTTTTAGCTTGAGCATCAGTCTTTCCAGTAACTATTCAGACTTTTTTTCCTTTAGGATTGACTGGTTTGATCTTCTTGCTCTCCAAGGGACTCTCAAGAATCTTCTCCAGCACCAGAATTCGAAAACATCAATTCTTTGGTGCCCAGCCTTCTTTATGGTCCAACTCTCACATCCATACATGACTACTGGGAAAACCATAGCTTTGACTAGATGGACCTTTTTTGGCAAAGTGATGTCTCCACTTTTTAATATGCTGTATAGGTTTGTCATAGCTTTCCTTCCAAAGAGAAGCATCTTTTAATTTCATGGCTGCGTGAAATGCATGTGAATGCATATATTAAGAACCATTTTGTTTTGAGGAACTTCTTAATGGTTGGATGGATGGCTAATCCAATTGATGCATACATGCATTTATGAATGACTTACTGCTTCAAAATCTGTAAAATCTTGTTTGAGTAAAAGGAAAGTTTAAGTGCCAGGCAGCAAGCAACAGTGGATTTGGATTTCATTTTATTTTACTTTTGGGGGGATTTGGATTTTAGTAATACAAGTCCACTATTCCTGTTCTTGATCTCAAATAATTTTTTCGAGCTAAAAAGCATATCGATTCTCAGTGAACAACTGAAATAGCTCTTGAGTCATCCAGTCCCACTTGGAATGGTCTGGAAGCATCACACTGACATCCAGTTCTTTCATGTGAACAGACAGATAGCACCACCTGCCCCATACCTGACTCACAAGGACACTGAGTATATTAACTAATAATGACTGTGAATTGCTTTTGAGGTTCAGGGAGATGGCCACTATGTAGGCACAGAAAATATTAATTAAAAAGATCAAACATTTGGCAGTGTTTAAATAAACCTTGCCAACTTTACCAAGGTCAGACAGGAGCAGAGGAGCTAGCTTTTCTTTAAACAGAAATCAAAAATGCTCTACATTCTGTGTCTGCTTCTTTCCTAGAAATTTCATGTATGTGATGCATAGAACTCTTTCCTTTAAAAATGTGAATGGAAATGTCACATCAAAAACCTGGGAGGAATAGGTGAAGAGAAATAAAAATATACTACTAAATTATCAGGATGGATCTTTTTTTAGTATGACATAGTAGGAGAGAAAAAAAAATTCAAGGATTCTGCTAAGTACTTACAACCATTTTGGAAGACAATAACATAAAATTGAACTATGCTCCAATACTTTGGCCACCTGATGTGACGAACTGACTCATTGGAAAAGACCCTGATGCTGGGAAAGACTGAAGGCAGGAGGAGAAGGGGACAACAGAGGATGAGATGGTTGGATGGCATCACCGACTCAATGGACATGAATTTGAGCAAGCTCCGGGAGTTGGTGATGGGCAGGGAAGCCTGGCGTGCTGCAGTCCATGGGGTTGCAAAGAGTCGGACGTGACTAAGCAACTGAACTGAAGGGCTTTCCAGGTGGCACAGTGGTAAAGAATCTGCCTTCCAATGCAGGAGACACAGGAGATGAGGGTTTGAACCCTGGGTCAGAAAGGTCCCCGGGAGGAATAAATGGCAACCTACTCCAGTATTCTTGCCTGGAAAATTCCATGGACAAAGGAGGCTGGCGGGCTACAACTCAGGGAGAAGCAGAGTCAGACACGACTGAGCACACACACTTTTAACTATATTTCAGCTTGCTTACTTTTGAATCAGGCAAAATGAGAGTCACCTCCCAGGTATGCTGGGAAGATAACATGGCACGAAATAGAGAAGGTTGCTGGGGAAGAGGCTGTTTATCAAACAATACCTTTGGTTTTTATGAATCAATCGTTGGCATTTTGTTATGATGGAAATGATATTTCAGCATGATACTAAAGACCTCCTGAATGTACAGAATATATTACAGTTTATAGAGATCTCTTACAAACATATTCTTGATTAATCTACCCAATAATGCTCTAAAGTGGATATTAGCATTTCCACTTTATACATAAATGAGTATAAGAAAAGCTTAGTGAACAGCTGAAGGTCATGATTAATAAGTGGCAGAGCTGAAACTTCCACCCAGAACTTTTGGCTGATCTTCAAAGTCATATGCTCTTTCTATCACAACATGGTATAATGGATAATGAGAGGAAAAGAGAGAGAGAAAGAAGGAGAGAGACAGAGGGACAAAGAGAGAGAGAAAAATAAAGACAAAGAATTTCCTAAAATTTCATAAACCAACATTTGCCTAGAACAATAATGCTAGGTTCCAAATTGAGTGATTCTAAATCCAGCTTATTTAGGAGATCATTTCAATTCTCATATTCTCAACTTTGATACTAATCAGAAGAATTCTAACAATATTTTCTTGGTAACCAGACAATTTTACACAAAATCATAAAATTTCTCATGAAATCCTAAAGTCTTAGCTCTAGAAATTATTTTGATAATCAGCACATCCAACTCCTTCATTTTACAAATCTGGAAAATGAGGTTAAATAATATCAAATGATTTGCCCAAAGAGGTAGTTAGTTAAGGAAAAAGCAGATCTAGAACCAAATCTCTGATTTTCAAATCTATCTTCAATCTATTTTCCTATAGTAGCTCTCTTAGCTTATATTCTGGTGAAACATGAGAGAGGAGAGGAATAGAAGATTCTGATACAATTGTATTTTACAAATTATGAAAGCATCAACACTAAAATATCAAGGTTGGGCTTCATTCCTCACTACTGGGAAGGAATTATCCCTAATCTCTTCTCTGTTCTGCTTGAGAGGCTTGGGGCAGGAATAGGAAAGAGATATAATCAGAAGTCATCCCCTCTCCTCTGCCGGCCCCCACCCCCTGCCACTTTCTCATTTGAATTTTTTACCTCTAAGAAGGCTACCTTTTTCAACTGTTCAAGGGATTCTCAAAGCAAGAATGCTGAAGTGGTTTGCCATTCCCTTCTCCAGTGGACCTCGTTTTGTCAGGCTCTCCACCATGACCTGTCTGTCTTTGGTGATCCTACACAGCCTGGCTCATAGTTTCACTGCGTTTATTTTCTTGGGCTCCAAAATCACCTTGGATGGTAATTGCAGCCATGAAACTAAAAGACCCTTGCTCCTTGGAAGAAATGCAATGGCAAACCTAGACAGCATATTAAAAAGCAGAGACATCACTTTGCCTACAAAGATCCATATAGTCAAAGCTGTGGTTTTTCCAGTAGTCATGTATGGATGTGAGAGCTGGACAATAAAATAGGCTGACCTCCTAAGAACTGATGTCTTTGAACTGTGGTGCTGGAGAAGACTCTTGATAGTCCCTTGGACTGTAAGGAGAACAAACCAGTCAATTCTAAAGGAAATCAACCCTGAATAGTCACTAGAAGGACTGATGCTTGAAACCAAAACTCCAATACTTTGGCCACCTGATGTGAAGAACCAACTCATTGGAAAAGACCCTGATGCTGGGAAAGATTGAAGGCAGAAGAAGGCAATAACAGAGGATGAGATGGATGGATGGCATTACCGACTCAATGGACATGAGTTTTAGCAAGCTCCGAGGGTTGGTAATGGACAGGGAAGCCTGGCATGCTGCATTTCATGGGGTTGGAAAGAGTCAGACACGACTGAGCAGCAAAAAAACAACAAAGAAGGCTGCTCTCCTCCAGTGCTGAGGGACTCAAGAGCCACATCACATTTAAAGAATGTGGTGCCTTTGGGCAAAATAAGAAAAGGAACCCCTTCCTCAGAGCTCTTCTTGCATTTTCTGAAAAATTGTCAAAATTAATACAAAATCTATGTGCATGATGGGAGCCTTAGAGCTGTACAATGCACAAGTGAACCCCATCACACACAGTAGCCCTGCATGCAGGGAAGTGCTTCTTCTTTTATCTTATTCAGGAGATCCTAGCCCTACTAGAGACTCTGCTGCTGCTGCTGCTGCTGCTAAGTCGCTTCAGTTGTGTCCAACTCTGTAAGACCCCATAGACGGCAGCCCACCAGGCTCCCCCGTCCCTGGGATTCTCCAGGCAAGAACACTGGAGTGGATTGCCATTTCCTTCTCCAATGCATGAAAGTGAAAAGTGAAAGTGAAGTCGCTCAGTCATGTCTGACTCTTAGTGACCCCATGGACTGCAGCCCACCAGGCTCCTACGTCCATGGGATTTTCCAGGCAAGAGTACTGGAGTGGGGTGCCATTGCCTTCTCCAACTAGAGACTCTAACTTAGTCTTAATTTTGCCTAAGAGGTAGATGTCTTTTTTCTTTCTGAGAGGTGATCTGTTGCCTTTCTTCTGGTTCAATCTTATCCAGGAAGACATTGCATTAAAATTTCATCAAAAACACATGTATTACTTTTTAAAAAGTCATTGTTATCAGGCAATTCTAGACAGCAAAGAATCCAAAGAGTTACATAAGGGATATCTGAGGTCCAAGCAAGCCAAATATTGGGTTGATGAGTAGGCTTAGTCTTGAAGTCTTTCTCCTTTTTATACATACCCACTGCCTAGGGGATCCTGGATGGTTTTAGATACCATCCATAATAGGCAGCTTTCATATTTTTATGAACCTGACCAAACTCCTCCTTAAGCTGCATTCTCCCATATAGAATTTCCTGCTCAAAGTTTCTCTTCATTTCTTTTGTGTTGCAGCAAATGAGTCTGGAGAAGATGGCAGGTCAGTGGAGGGTGGTGGGATTCTGATGATTAAATAAGACCAGATCAGATCAGATCAGTCGCTCAGTTGTGTCCAACTCTTTGTGACCCCACGAATTGCAGCACGCCAGGCCTCCCTGTCCATCACCAACTCCCGGAGTTCACTGAGACTCACGTCCATCGAGTCAATGATGCCATCCAGCCATCTCGTCCTCTGTCGTCCCCTTCTCCTCCTGCCCCCAATCCCTCCCAGCATCAGAGTCTTTTCCAATGAGTCAACTCTTCGCATGAGGTGGCCAAAGTACTGGAGTTTCAGCTTTAGCATCATTCCTTCCAAAGAAATCCCAGGGCTCATCTCCTTCAGAATGGACTGGTTGGATCTCCTTGCAGTCCAAGGGACTCTCAAGAGTCTTCTCCAACACCACACTTCAAAAGCATCAATTCTTCGGCGCTCAGCCTTCTTCACAGTCCAACTCTCACATCCATACATGACCACTGGAAAAACCATAGCCTTGACTAGATGAACCTTTGTTGGCAAAGTAATGTCTCTGCTTTTAAATATGCTATCTAGGTTGGTCATAACTTTTCTTCTAAGGAGTAAGCATCTTTTAATTTCATGGCTGCAGTCACCATCTGCAGTGATTTTGGAGCCCAAAAAAATAAAGTCCGACACTGTTTCCACTGTTTCCCCATCTATTTCCCATGAAGTGGTGGGACCGGATGCCATGATCTTCGTTTTCTGAATGTTGAGCTTTAAGCCAACTTTTTCACTCTCCACTTTCACTTTCATCAAGAGGCTTTTGAGTTCCTCTTCACTTTCTGCCATAAGGGTGGTGTCATCTGCATATCTGAGGTTATTGATATTTCTCCCGGCAATCTTGATTCCAGTTTGTGTTTCTTCCAGTCCAGCATTTCTCATGATGTACTCTGCATTTAAGTCAAATAAGCAGGGTGACAATATACAGCCTTGACGATTAAATAAGATAGCAGACATAAAATCTTAGCTCAAGATTGACAGTCAACATGTAATTTCTCTTCTTTCTTCCCCAACCATTCCAGTAAGATCAATCTAAATTCTATCCTCCAGATAAGCCTGGTTCATCTCCATCTCATTTGCTCAGACCACAGTAGTTGATACAGGGGACATGCCCTTGACTTTAATAGAATAAAGTATACAGATAACCACATTCACACATAGGCTGAGTTAGGGGATGACTATTCATGTTACCAAACTGGTGCTCATTTAACCAATAAATTGGTTACAAGTTTCCTCAAGATATCCAAAATTGTCAGTGTACTTAAAATGTCACTTAATTGGCAAACTTTCATTTACAACTGAACTATTTAAGTCTAATGAATATATAGTTTTCCAGGAATTTCTCAGCCACAATAATATTTCCCAAAGTCAAAATTTATCCTCTGATGTATTAGAGAAACTAATAATTGGAAGGCTAAAGTGTCCCTGAAAATAACCTCTGCCGTGAGGCTCATTTATACCTTGACTGTGGAAAATCTGATCCAGTGGGAACAAATAACTTCCTCTTTCACTGAAATAAGAGAGAAAGAGACAGAGAAACAGAGGCACAGAAGGACAGAGACAAACCTCATAGGTTGGAGAAAAAAGACTTAGGTCATAAGGATTCCATTTATATGTTAACTATTATCAAATATATTTTATTCTGTAGAATTTTAGCATCAAATGGGTGAACATGATAAAACATCTTTTTCTCCAAAGTTTTGCTTAAATCCAGTCTTCATCAGAATGAAGGTTCTGGTTTAAAGTCGACTTTGTGAAGTAATATTTGGATACATACTTTTATGTATTAAGAATTCACTCAAATACAATGATGAGATAATGGCAAGATTTTCTGGCATTGTGCATTTAGTTTGGTTTTGTTTTGCTTTCTATAATCCTGAAATGAAAAAAAAATAAAATATAGAAAAACAATGAAGCTGAAAATGGATTCATGTATTACACAAGCACTGATAACTCATCAAATATGAGCAGTGAAGCTAAAATACTGCTCTCAAAATATGAGCTGAGGACTCCTGCCTCACAATTGTCTAGATGCTAATTAAAAATGACTTCTGGACTTACTCCAGGTCTTCTGTGAATAAGCCCAGAGACAAGTCCTAAGGTTTTTACCCAACACGCCCATGTAATTTTTCAAGCTGGATATTTTGAGACTTTCTGGACTTAATATTGGAATGGAAGCCAGGAAGCAGGTAGGAAAGAGGAAGAAAAGAACTAAGACAAAATGTGCTATAACTAGGCAAAAGAAAAATCAGATGAAGGCAGTTGAAGGAGCCTTTTCCACAACCCAGAGAAATGCTATATTGAGCCCCTGGCTATCAAGCTGGTTTTTAAAAATGCCCCAAAGCCTGATGAGGGTTTCCCAGGTGGCTCAGTGGTAAAGAATCCACCTTCCAATGCAGAAGACATGGGTTCAATCCCTGATCTAGGAAGATCCCCTAGAGAAGGAAATGGCACCCCACTCCAGTATTCTTGCCTGGAGAATCCCATGGACAGAGGAGCCAGGTGGGCTACGGTCCATGGGGTGGCAAAGAATCAGACACTACTGAGCATGCTCTAGAAGCCTTATGAAAAACACAGTTCTCAAACACCATTCTGTTGGATTACCGTCTCTGCTCTGTGGGTGTATGATGTTTAGTGACCTTCTATAGAAGCAGGGTGTTTGAAAAACCAGTCTCCATTCTGGAGAGGATAAACAGCTTCACAGGGTGACCCCAGGGTACTTTTGTATCCAGAGCACCCTGAGTGGGATGAATAGTGTTGGCAGCTGTAACAGTGCCACTGGGAACTAACAGGAGGTCCTGCAGGATTAGGTGGAGAGAGAATTGCTGGGGAAGACCTTCACTTACAGGATAGACAAATTCCTGTGCCCTGCTGCTGCTGCTGCTGCTGCTAAGTCGCTTCAGTCGTGTCCGACTGTGTGCGACCCGATAGATGGCAGCCCACCAGGCTCCGCCGTCCCTGGGATTCTCCAGGCAAGAACACTGGAGTGGGTTGCCGTTTCCTTCTCCAATGCATGAAAGTGAAAAGTGAAGTCGCTCAGTCGTTTCCGACTCTTCGTGACCCCATAGATTGCAGCCTACCAGGCTCCTCTGTCCATCAGGTTTTCCAGGCAAGAGTACTGGAGTGGGTTGCCATTGCCTTCTCCCCTTTTCAGGGGGCTCTGGACCACTTCTCATTCATCCTCTGTAGACATTTTGTTCATATCTACAAATGCCACTGTAACTGACCATGCATGGGAAAAGGACAGAGAGACATATAAGAAGTGGTCTTCCCCACTGGAGACCCCATTATTTATTGCCAACTAATACATGCTTGCTCAAATCTCCAGAATTTAAGTGATCTTCTCTTCTCATTGTGGCCCCCACCCTGACCACCCTGCCCCAGGCCACTGCAGGCAGACACCTCTCCTGGATGCCAACTTCCTGGCCCCAAAGACAGTGGTTTTCAGAGACTAATAAACACAAATTCCCTTGTAACTCATTTCTCTTCTTCCTGCTTGAGAGAGTGAAGATATAAAGCAGGCACATTTAAAAAGGTAAAAAAAAAAAAAAAAAAAAAAAAAGAGCCTGTTTCCATGCTCTGTGCTTGCACTGTGCAGGCATGGCTGATAACTTGATCTGGGAGTGCTACCCTTGCGATGGTGGGGGTGGAAGAGGCAACCCAAACACACCTGATTGCGTTAGGAGATGATGATATGTGGTAAGAATGGTGGATGAGCTCCATGAATTACAGACTCCTTTCCTGGGAACTAAGACACATGTTGAAAGGTCAGACTCCAAAGAGACTTTCCCTCTCTCTCTTACAGAGGTCCTTTCCCTCCCCTGATTTAATGTCTTCATGCTACAGAGGGCCCGAAGGCACAATCATTGCAGAATTTGAACATTCACTGCTACCTCCAGGCTGCACTATGCCTTCCCAAGACTAAGAGTGAATGAGAAATCCTTTTTTTAATACAACATTCAATTTTCTTTTTTAATGCAACATTTAATTTTCTTTGTCTAATTGATTTGTTGTAATTTTTGGCTGTGCTTGGCTTTGTTGCAGTGCACGGATTTTTCACTGCAGTGGCCTCTCTTGTGGAGCACAGGCTCTAGGTGTGCAGGCTTCAGCATTTGCAGCTCACTGGCTCTATAGAGCTGGCCCAGGCTTAGTTGCCCCAAGGCAAGTGGGATCTTCTGGAACCAAGGATAGAACCTATGTCCCCTGCATTGGCAGGCAGATTCTTAACCACTGGACCACCAGAGAAGTTCTAAAAGAGAATTTCTTCGTGAGAAAGCATATTTGTCTAGTTTACATAGTAGAGGCATAAAAATTTGGAGGGAACCTAGGTGAGAAAGCTTTTTAATCCTTCTGGAGGCCTTCAGTCCCATTTGTAGTCCTACTTCTAAACAAATACAAGCTGTCGAAGGAACCTATCTCCTCCACTTCCTTCCTTCTTATTTCTCCTCTTCCTCATTCTCCTTTTTTTCCTGTTCCTTCCACAGAGCCTGAGTGACAGAGCATTATTTCTTGGTTTTAACACAATGGACAGAACACTCTCGGGTCCTTTTCACACACTTCATGCTCTGTCTGCTAACTGTAGGTGGTGCCCGCCGTGAGCTTCAGAATATCTGAAGAAGAGACTCCATCAGGACTGAGACCTTATACAACAGGTATTAAGAATTGACCTTCTTGTATCAGAACATACTACATCTAGGACTCAAGACAAAAACAGGTAAGCACGAATGAAAGATGTTAAGAGTTCAGTGGAAATCTACAGATTGGTTCCTGTATTACTTAGGGTTCTCAAGAGACATAACCAATAGTATTGGGGGAAGAAAGAGAGAGAGGACAAGGAATCAATTCATGCTATTATGGAAGCTGACAAATCCCAAGATTTGCAGAGTGGGTTGGCAAGCTGGAGACCCAGGAGAGTTGACAGTACAGCCTGAAGGCTGGCAGACTGGGGACCCAGGAAGAGCTGATGTTTCAGTTCAAGTCCAAATGCAGGAAAGAGTCAATATCCCAGTTCAAAAGCAGTATAGCAGGAGGAAGTCTCCTTATTTGGCAGCGGGTCAGTCTTTTTATTCTGTCCAGGCTTTCAACTGATTGGATGAAGTCCACCCACATTAGGGAAAGAAACTTGCTTCACTTGGTCTACTGCTTTAAGTGTTAATCTTTTTTTTTTGTTTTTAAATTTTATTTTATTTTTTAAACTTTACATAATTGTATTAGTTTTGCCAAATATCAAAATGAATCCGCCACAGGTATACATGTGTTCCCCATCCTGAACCCTCCTCCCTCCTGCCTCCCCCTTCCATCCCTCTGGGTCGTCCCAGTGCACCAGCCCCAAGCATCCAGCATCGTGCATCGAACCTGGACTGGCAACTCGTTTCATACATGATATTTTACATGTTTCAATGCCATTCTCCCAAATCTTCCCACCCTCTCCCTCTCTCTCAGAGTCCATAAGACTGTTCTATATATCAGTGTCTCTTTTGCTGTTTCGTACACAGGGTTATTGTTACCATCTTTCTAAATTCCATATATATGCGTTAGTATACTGTATTGGTGTTTTTCTTTCTGGCTTACTTCACTCTGTATAATAGGCTCCAGTTTCATCCACCTCATTAGAACTGATTCAAATGTATTCTTTTTAATGGCTGAGTAATATTCCATTGTGTATATGTACCACAGCTTTCTTATCCATTCATCTGCTGATGGACATCTAGGTGACAAAGGAGGCAAGAATATACAATGGATTAAAGACAATCTCTTTAACAAGTGGTGCTGGGAAAACTGGTCAACCACTTGTAAAAGAATGAAACTAGAACACTTTCTGACACCATACACAAAAATTAAGTGTTAATCTTATCCAGAAACTCCCTTAGAGACATATCCAGAATAATAGTTGGCCTAATATCTGGGCAATTTGTAGCCCAGTTAAGTTTACATGTAAAATTAACCATCACTGATGGCTGAGTGCTCATAAATCTGGACTCTTCTGAAATATAATAGTAAGAATACCATTGTGTGTGTGTATACTCAGTTGTGTCCAACTCTTTGTGACCCCGGGGACTATAGCCCACCAGGCTCCTCTGTCCACGGGATTTTCCAGGCAAGAATACTGGAGTGGGTTGCCATTTCTTTCTCCAGGGGATCTTCCCTACCCAGGAAACCAAATCTGGGTCTCTTGCACTGGCAGGCAGATTCTTTACAACCAGCGCCACCTGGGAAGGAAGTATACCATTAGGAAACATTCTTTATCATTATGGAATCCTATCTCAGGAGCTGTTCACTTGAGTTTTAAGAGCAATAGTTGTGTGACACACCACAGATTAGAGGTCATATCCATAGTAATATCCCTTTGGAGAGAAGAAATATTGGTTAAATGGTAAAAAGATTCCCAACTATAACACAAATGTGAGTGATGGGCTTAGTTCCTTACTGGAGGTATTTGGAATTGAGGAGTTTTGCTAATAGAACAGCCTTCTAACCTCCAGAGAGCCCAGAAGCCTCCAAAGGCAAGGAATAGAGTGGTAGGCTATCTATCCATTTAATTCTTATATTCCATGCCTCCTTATTGGTTATATGAAGCTCGGACTGTGCCTCAGCTCAGAGCTATGATTAGTTTCACAGATTGTTCTGTAGTAAAAGTCCTCGGGACTTTCCTATTAATGGTCCCTTATGGGGGATACTGTTCTTCATGGGAATATTGCTTGCATCCTGACACAAACCAAACTTATGGCTTTTATTTTGATCCCAAACCAATCAACCTTTACTATGTAGACAAGATAAATACACTTTGTGTTTGGTCTTTTTGACCATTACCTTTTCCGGGTCAATCTTGGAGAAAAATCTGGCCTCTCTGCAAACTTTCCAAAAAGTGGGATCCACTTTCAAAGACTAAAAAGAGTACATGAATCTCAACTTCCAACAAAGGTGAGTAGAGGGAGCCACTTAAGTGCTTACCTGGTCTCCCCCTGAGCCTGAGAATGTCTGGACCACCTGGACAATTTGCCTGAGTGTATATCAAGGATGCCAGTACATGAAGGAAAAAGAATGCCAGACGGCAGTGGCAAAAGAGGCATCCTCACACAAGCATGCAGCTCCCAGGGCAACCCCATCTATCAAAGACCATGCCATTTATCCCAATTAATCAAGAAGAGAAGGAAGGCAGTGAAATTGCTTAAAGCCAACTCAGAGCTAAACTTAAGCTCAAGGGACATGTAAAGACCTGGGCCTTAGTATAATTGCATAATAAAGTGGCACAATTGATTTATTTAAACATTACCTCATTGGCGGTAACAAATATTCTGATATTAAAAACATTAACCTGAAGAGCAGCAATAAATTCCCTTCAGAGGGACAGGCTGTGGTCTCTTTGTATCATCAGTAAAACCATGCCATCCGCTGTCTAATGTAATAACACACACCCAGACTCTCCCTCACATACACTTAAACTACTTTTGGAGGATATGAGGAGCTTGTATTCCAAACAATCAATCGATAAGATTCCGTTTCGAGAATCATCAACATCCAGAAACGGCAGCTCATCCCTTGTGATTCAAGTCCCATGTATTTATAGAACAAGACAAAGTTCATTGCTTAGGTAGAGAGCTGTTTCCAGCTACTTTTTTCTCCTTTCTCTTTTAACTTATTTAAATGAAAAGCAGCCATCCTTTTGACCATGTATATAATTATTTTTTAATTTAACTGTAAGGGTTGAATATCAAAATCTTTTTCAAGGATCTGAAGAAAAGGGAACTATTTGCATTCCCACCAACACTATAAGAGGCTTCCCTTTTCTTCACATCCTCTCCAGCATGTATCGTTTGTAGATTTTTTTCATGATAGCTATTCTGACGAGTGTGAGATGATACCACATTGTGGTTTTGATTTGCATTTCTTTAATAATAAGTGATGTTGAGCATCTTTTCACGCATTTATTAGCCATCTGTCAGTCTTCTTTGGAGAAGTGTCTCTTTAGGTCTTTTGCCCACTTTTTGATTGGGTTCTTTGTTTTTCTGGTATTGAGCTACATGAGCTGTTTCTGTATTTTGGAGATTAATTATTTGTCAGTTGTTTCATTTGCTATTATTTTCTCCCATTCTGAGGGTTGTCTTTTCACCTTACTTATAGCTTCCTTAATTGTGCAAAAGCTTTTAAGTTTAATAAGGTCCTGTTTGTTTATTTTTATATTTATTTCCATTACTCTGGGAGGTGGAGTATAGAAGATCTTGAGGTGATTTATGTTGGAGAGTGTTCTGCCTATGTTTTCCTCTAAGAGTTTATAGTTTCTGGTCTTACATTTAGGTCTTCATCCATTTTGAGTTTATTTTGTGTATGGAGTTAGGAACTGTTCTAATTTCACTCTTTTGCACATAGTTGACCAGTTTTCCCAGCACTACTTGTTGAAGAGACTGTCTCCATCATTTTTTTTTTTTTTTTTGCCTCCTTTGTCAAAGATAAGGGGGCTATAGGTGAGTGGATTTATCTCTATGGTTTCTATTTTGTTCCATAGATCTATATTTCTGTTTTTATGCAAAAGGAAAAGAAACCGTTGAAGTCTGTTGGTGGGAATATAAATTGGTACAACCATTATGAAAACAGTACGGAGGTTCCTCAAAAAATTAAAAAACAGAACTTCTGTATGATCCAGCAATTCCACTTCAGGGTGTATATCTGAAGGAAATGAAACCAGAAGGATATCTCAAAAAGGATTGTTCACAATAGCTAGGATGTGGAAACAATCTACAAGTCAAATGAATGGCTCTTTTCAAAAGAACAAAAAATATGTACAGTCAGTTCAATTCAGTCGCTCAGTTGTGTCCGACTCTGTGACCCCATGGAGTGCAGCACACCAGGCTTCCCTGTCCATCATCAACTCCCGGAGTTTGCTCAAACTTATATCCATCAAGTCAGTGATGCCATCCAACCATCTCATCCTCTGTCGTTTCCTTCTTCTCCTGCCTTTGATCTTTCCCAGCATCAGGGTCTCTTCTGATGACTCAGTTCCCATATCAGGTGGCCAAAGTATTGGAGCTTCAGTTTCACCAACTGTCCTTCCAATGAATAGTCAGGACTGATTTCCTTAGGATTGACTAATTTGATCTCCTTGCAGTCCAAGGGACTCTCAAGAGTCTTCTCCAACACCACAGTTCAAAAGCATCAATTCTTAGGCACTCAGCTTTCTTTACAGTCCAACTCTCACATCCATACATGACTACTGGAAAAACCATAGCTTTGACTAGATGGACTTTTGTCAGCAAAGCAATGTTTCTGTTTTTTTAATATGATGTCTAGATTGGCCATAGCCTCTCTTCCAAGGAGTAATTATGTTTTAATTTAATGGCTGCAATCACCATCTGCAGTGATTTTGGAGCCCCAAAATATAAAGCCTCTCACTGTTTCCATTGTTTCCCCATGTACTTGCCGTGAAATGATGGGACTCTGGAAACCATGATCTTAGTTTTTTGAATGTTGAGCTTTAAGCCAACTTTTTAACTTTTTCCTTTCACTTTCATCAAGAAGCTCTTTAGTTCTTCTTCACTTTCTCCCATAAGGGTGGTGCATTTCTGAGGTTATTGATATTTCTCTTGGCAATCTTGATTCCAGCTTGTGCTTCATCCAGTCCGGCATTTCACATGATGTACTCTGCATATAAGTTGAATAAACAGGGTGACAATATACAGCCTTGACGTACTCCTTGATGTAAAAGATTGACCACTGAAAAGAAGGAGATAAAATTTCAACTGTTACACTAAAGACCGTTCATGTAATGGCACAGATCTATTTATCACACTATTAGAAAGAGTACCAGACCTAAAACCAAAGATTAGTCTTTGAATTCTTTCTCTACTATATACACTAACTATGGAACATGAAGCAAACTATTTAATTTCAATAGGATTCTGAGTCTTCAGCTGTGAAACAAAAATAACTACTATAAGCATGCTGGAGGGATGAACTGAGGTGATATATTTTAGATCATATAGAACACGTTTTCTGATGCCTCTTAGAGAGTACATTAATTGTTTTAAAAGCAGAGCATTGAGCAGTCCAGTGTGGCTAATAATACTATATGTCTAACCAGTAGATATTTTCCTCTTTTTAAGTAATCAGATTTTGCTCAGGATAACAATGGGCCAGATTAAAATAATCCTTACCAGCCATGAGCAACATACCTCTGGACATGAGAAAATAGACCCATATCTAATCAAGTCATTAGAGTTGGGGCTCTATTACCTCCAGCCAGATGCAAACCTGACTGACAGAAGGAGAGACAAGAAGCAAAGGGAGGCATCTGAAACCCAGGTTGCTGGTTGGACTATAAAGGGTATTCAAGGCAGGATGCTAAAGCAGGTAAGGTAGAGGTAAAGGGGAAAGGTAGAGGTTTATTACAAAAAAGAAGCTGGGAAGACCTGCTGGCTATCGACCACAGTAGAGACTGAGCACAGGCTGAGCAATTCTCAGCAGTCTGCCTTCCTGTAGACTAGATTTCCTATTCCGTGCAGGAAAGTGTTCCTAGGTACCACGTTTCTATTTTATTAGGTGCAAACTCATTTAATAACTCAAATTATTTTTGAGCCATTTGTCATGTTTATGTTTCAAAAAGGCCTTTCGTTGCCAAACACATGGATTTATTTCAGTCCAAGAGCAATGGTTTCTTACTTTTTCCAGTGCTAAATTGAAGCATGACTGGACTTGGTTAAAGAAATTCAACTGATTTTAACTAAACTTTATATATAAAGATGTCCATAAGAAGAGGTCCACTAGAATCAAATCCACAGAAATTTCTTACCATCTCACCTAGGTACTGGGACAAAACATGTCTGTCCTTCATCACCTCAGGATACCATTCCCTAAAGTCTGTGGGCACCCATTGGAGAAACATCAGTTTGGCCTGTTCCTGTTTAAATCATATCTTAATATGAAGCAAGGATCAAAACATGGAACTAAGGTGATGCAAGTGGGCATGCACCTCAAGCACAAAACTTAAGGGTGTTCAATTAAACTCAGTAATCAAGGTAAATAACATTTTATGAAATATTTTAAGAAAATTAATCCCCCCAAATCCATGCTGAACAAAATAGAAGGTTTTAAATAAAGACAAAATCTGACCTTGCACTTGCAGGAGTCACCTCATCTTAATCCCAGGCCTTTTGTCATATTCAGTTGGAGAATCTTCTTTGGCTCAGATCTGATGCTGCCCTGATTTTTGGATGGAAGAGTTGCAAAATAAAAGCACACAGAGAGGAAACAAGAGCCATGGGATAAAACCATGGGAAATCACTGACTGCTCATGGAGGCTCTGAGCACCCCCATGGATAGTGTTAATGGGCTTCCCCAGAAAACCAGTGTCCCCCTCCATGGTCCCATCTCCAGGATCAGGTTGAAGTCCAGTTGGCCTCAGAGGGATCAAGCATAGTGTGGGGTGTTTCCACACTACTGTCTGTGCGCTCCTTGCATGGGACATCCTTGCCCCAGCTCCACTGAAATCGATATATCCCCTTGGAATCTGGGCCTGAATGACGCTCAGAGGTCCTCTCTGAACCCAGGCTTTTATCACGTCACATTCTGCCTTATGCCCACATCTTCCTCATTCTAACAAAGTTTGTTTTTTTAAAAAAAATCAACTCAGTAAGCAACAGTAAGTTGATACTTTTTGTTTTTTAAATGTATTTGAAAAAGTTAGTGCTCTATTTTTCTTTTCTATTTTCATACTAGTAACTCAGTAAGGTGACTTCCTGTCTAAGAGATGTTTTATTTCTCCCTCAAGTGTGGCTAGAACTCTCCAGGCTGAACTGGTCTTCATTGTGAACCCCTCATTAGTGCAAATAGCACAATAGGTATAAATGGAGCTCCACACCCCAGCCTTGTTTTAAAGATCATAGCCATGTGTGCTCATGAGTCATCAATTGTGTTTTTAGGCAATCCTGCTAGCAACAATACTTGATTGAGGAAGGTGTCTGACCCGAGGCATTAACTGGAGAAAATAATTTCTTTCTTCAATTCTGTCCCAGCAGAGCACCACATTTTGAAAATGAAAACAACTGATGTGGATCATACAGAGCAGCATGCATTCTCCAGAAGTAAATGTTTCCCCAAAATCTTGCAGACCCCATTGGTCTTCATCATCTCCTGGTAGTCATTCTGAATGATACAATTTGACTGTCACTCATGCCATTTGTTCTTTTTTTTTTTTTTTAGTTAAACTTCATTATTTTGTGTGTTTTTTTATTAATATTTTTTTTAATTTTATTTTATTTAACTTTACAATATTGTATTGGTTTTGGCATATATCAAAATGCCATTTGATACAGGCAAAACGCTAATCCTTCCAGCCTAGGATAGCCAAAGATATTCCTGAAGTTTCCCCTTTTGACAGGTGAAACACTGTGATTTTCCATAACTTCGAGTTGAAATGGACCTTAATTTGCTGTTTTCCTCCCACGTCTTTTCATACGAGGCATCTTAGTGTCAATCATGGAACTATACATCATGTTTATAGCCTTTGTTTCATAGCAGAAATGATTCCAATGTTATGTTTCCCTTAATTTTTGTGATAAATAAGTATCTATCTACTTCTTTCATATTGTAATCAATTTGCCTTTGAGAAATTGGACCAAATGGAGACAGAGAGTTTCATCTAATTTGGTCCATTCTTTCTTACTTTCCTTATTCTGTGCCTTTATTGTTTCCTACTAGAGCACCTCAGCTTCCAGGTGGGGCTGGTGTTAAGGAATCTGCCTGCCAATACAGGAGATGCAGGAGACATGGATTCGATCACTGGTTTGGGAAGATCCCCTGAAGAAGGAAATGTCAACACAGTCCAGTATTCTCGTCTGGAGAATCCCATAGACAGGGGAGCCTGGCAGGCTACACAGACCATAGGGTCACAAAGAGTAGGACACAACTGAGCAAGCACACAAAGAGATCCAAGAGAGAAAACACCTCAAAGAGATGTTGGCTCTGTATATACTGGGGACATCGGATGAAGACCAGCTCTGAATACACAGCACTATCTCAGAGGGAGACCAGCTCTGTATACAGTATTGTACCTCAGTTAGAGTGGCTCTGTATGTCCTGTAGTGGTTGTACAGAGCACAGGAGAGGAGGTCTTGAGGCCCACTGCAGGATGGGCTTTTCTACTGAGTGCTCTGGGAAATTAATTGTCCTCAGTAATAGTGTTGCAAAGTCCAGAGGTAATGAGAGCAATATTTTTCCTATCGAAGTATCAGATCAGTTCAGTTCAGTTCAGTCGCTCAGTCATATCTGACTCTTTGTGACCCCATGAATCGCAGCACGCCAGGCCTCCCTGTCCATCACCAGCTCCCGGAGTTCACCCAAACTCATGTCTATTGAGTCGGTGATGCCATCCAGCCATCTCATCCTCTGTCATCCCATTCTCTTCCTGCCCCCATCCCTCCCAGGATCAGAGTCTTTTCCAGTGAGTCAGCTCTTCACATGAGGTGGCCAAAGTATTGGAGTTTCAGCCTCAATGAACACCCAGGACTGATCTCCTTTAGGATGGACTGGTTGGATCTCCTTGCAGTCCAAGGGACTCTCAAGAGTCTTCTCCAACACCACAGTTCAAAAGCTTCAATTCTTTGGCGCTCAGCTTTCTTCACAGTCCAATTCTCACATCCATACGTGACTACTGGAAAAACCATAGCCTTGACTAGACGGACCTTTGTTGGCAAAGTAATGTCTCTGCTTTTGAATATGCTATCTAGGTTGGTCATAACTTTTCTTCTAAGGAGTAAGCGTCTTTTAATTTCATGGCTGCAGTCACCATCTGCAGTGATTTTGGAGCCCCCCAAAATAAAGTCGGACACTGTTTCCACTGTTTCCCTGTCTATTTCCCATGAAGTGATGGGACCAGATGCCATGATCTTCGTTTTCTGAATGTTGAGCTTTAAGCCAACTTTTTCACTCTCCTTTTTCACTTTCATCAAGAGGCTTTTGAGTTCCTCTTCACTTTCTGCCATAAGGGTGGTGTCATCTGCATATCTGAGGTTATTGATATTTCTCCCGCAATCTTGATTCCAGCTTGTGCTTCTTCCAGCCCAGTGTTCCTCATGATGTACTCTAGTTGGTTTATAATGTGTAATTTTTGCTATACAGCAAAGTGATTCAATTACACATGTATATACATTCTTTTTTCTATTCTTTTCCATTATTTCCCTGTGCTATACAGTAGGGCCTGTTGTTCATCCATTCTCTGTAAAATAAATAGTTTACATCACTCCATCCCTCCCCCACTCCACAAGATTAATCTTGAGTGTGTGTGTGAGTGAGGGTAAAGCCTGAACTGAAGGAAATGTGATTGCCTGGGATCAAGGGTACAAAGGACAGAAAAGAGTCTTTTGTCTTGCATGGGGCCTTGTTTTAATATTTGCTTTTGTCCCAGGTATTCAAGCCACTCACAAATCAGCCTCATTTTCCATCCCTCTTTCTGCCCCACTCCCCTGCCCTGTTTTACTCTTCATTTCTTCATCTCTCTCCATCTTCCTTTCTTCTCTGTCTTCTCCCCAGTAAGATAGACAGTAGGAAAAAAGGCCAGTCCTCTCAGGATCTGAGATGTCGTGGTATGGATGCAAATGGGTGGTGTGGAAGCAACCCTATGGTTTTAGCTGCTGAATCAGATTCTGGGGTCTGTTCTATGAGACCCCTGTTCTCTGTAACACTTTCAGCAGGAAGTCTGAATACAGAACCTGAGCAAGCCTCTCGCTTCAGAAAGCAGACCTGGCCTCTGATTGTCTGGAACTCCAGGCTCACGGAGCGTGCTTATTGCTGATACACAGACAGTCATTCAGGGTTTAGCTAAGGTAAATGCCTGTGGTTCGACTGCAGTCAGCCTGGAGGAGATTGATCGCCTCGGTTGACAGGAAACTGTCCTCACAGGCGGTGCCTGCTCTTGCCCTGACCCATCTCAGATCAAATATTCCTCTGGAGCCAGCCTCTCATTCTCTTCTCTCATTCAGCCCTAGGATCCCCACTGATATCAAAGGATATTCCCACAGGGCATGATGAAAAAGGCCAGGCTGGCTCCTCTAATTGAGCTAGCAGGACCACAGAAGTGTGGAAGTTAAGCTTCCTTTGAAATGTGCTTGTAACATGCAGGCTAGCTGGGGAGTCAGGAGCCCTGGCAACACACAGTCATCCTTGCCTCACCTCACCTCTGCCAGTTTCATTCTAGAATTTCTGCTCCAAAGAAAAAATGTATAAATAAACTCATTCATTCCACAATATTTAAAATAAGAAAGAGCACAGAACATATTTTTAATCTGGTATGTCACACATTTGTAGATATTTTCTGGTTTCCTTAATTGCTTAATGAAAGCAAGCTTATCAATCTATTCATTACAAAATTGTGCTCTTGATAAGATAGACCGATAGAGCCTGATACTAATCAGGTCAAAGACATCACTGCCAGAAGGACCAGTTAGTTTTATTTCATTTCAACGCTTCACTATTCATGTATCCCAAACAACTGGGATATATCTGCCACTGTCACATGAGAGACGAGAAGATGAATGGTTTTGTATCACCTTTCATGGGATCTGCACCATCACATCCAAGAGATAACTTTGATTTGTTGTTCTTATCATATCACAGCATCACATAATGTTCTATAATGGCTAAGAGAGGCTTCAGCCAGAAGTAGAAAGCATGAAAGACCCAAATTGTTCTTTCTGCCAGTTCCTAGGTGTGTGACTTTGGGTAAGTCACTATCCTTCTGTTTCTTCATCCCTAAAATAATAACTAATCCCTGTATTACTTTCTGCACAAGACTGCTTTGAAGGACTTCCCTGGTGGTCCAGTGGTTTAGAATTTGCCTGGTAGTTCAGGGGACGTAGGTTGAATCCCTGGCTAAGGAACTAAGATCCTACATGCCGTGGAGCAACTAAGCTCACGCTCTGCAGCCCACAAGCCACAACGAGAGAGTCCATGAGCCACAACAAAAGATCCCACATGACACAATGAAGGTCCTATAAGCCACAGCTAAGACCTGATGGAGTCAAATAAAAAATAAATATTTTTAAAAAGACTGTTTTAAAGTTCACAATAGATCAAAACATACAAAAGCAGTTAAATATTATAACATCTTTAACAATTACTCAGTAGTTATTTTCATTCACCATTTTGAGCTATGCTACTGCTGCTAAGTCACTTCAGTTGTGTCTGACTCTGTGCGACCCCATAGACAGCAGCCCACCAGGCTCCCCCGTCCTGGGATTCTCCAGGCAAGAACACTGGGGTGGGTTGCCATTTCCTTCTCCAATGCATCAAAGTGAAAAGTGAAAATGAAGTTGCTCAGTCGTGTCCGACTCTTAGCGACCCCATGGACTGCAGCCTACCAGGCTCCTCTGCCCATGGGATTTTCCAGGCAAGAGTACTAGAGTGGGGCGCCACTGCCTTCTCCATTTTGAGCTATAATCCCCCATAAATTGTGGGTAGAAGCTAGCTAGGTGCAACCTGAGATGGTACACAACTCGAGTTTACTACTAGGACAGTGCGTTCGTTGACTTGGAGTAGGGAGAAGGTCCTCTCTCATATTATACACTGGGACTGGATTCTAAGAGCCCACTCCCTCCCAAATCAGGTGAACCAGATATGGAAAAGGGGGCTCTCATCAATGAAGTCAGAGTTTGGAAAGAATTGATATAAAGGGAAGCCATTATTAGCAGTAGAGGCACCCACTGAATTTGTGGAAAGAAATGTTAAAGGAAATACCAACTTGGAACAGATAGGACGGGGATGAGACATTTCTGAGTGGAAAGATCCTTTCTTCAGCACATCTTTGTCACAAAACTCCCAAGATTCTTTGAACTCTGAGAGGACCCAAGTTGTCATCACTAACTCATTTCTTATATCATTATAGGTCTTTATCACTGTGGACAGACAGACACAAGACACACAAGTGTTTGTCTCTCAGTCCTGTCTGACTCTTTGGGACCCCATGGACTGTAGCCCACAAGGCTCCTCCATCCATGGGATTTTCCAGGCAAGAATACTGGAGTGGGTTGCCATTCCCTTTTCCAGGGGATCTTCCCAATTCAGGGATTGAACCCAGGTCTCCTGTGTTGCAGGCAGACTCTTTACCTTCTGAGCCACCAGGGAAGCTGGATAGACTTAGGTTTCATGAAAAAGCTGTGTGATGCCTGGGACCCTGGAGCTTTGAATAGCCAGTGCTAATTTTCCCAAATGGATAATAGATGAGACACTGCCTGAACCCCGGCAGCATCTCATAGCCTCCAGGCTGCGAGATAGAGAGCAAGCCCAAAACGTGTGTTCGACAGTCAGCCCAGCTGATGCTCAGGAGGGAAATTTGGAAAGCAGAAGTAAATGAACAACCCTGAGCACTTCTGGCTTTAGCTTAGGACAGTTTTATTTTGTGAGTCTTTGGTCCATTGTGCTAATTCAGTGTGTCTGGAAGATTCAATTTGAAGTACTTTGTCACCTATCTCCTTACAACTTAACAAATAATAACTTTCAGATCTTTTATTAAGATGTTTGAAAAACAAAACCATTAATCTGCTTCTCTCTGGGTAATTTCAAAGCACTTATCTCCAGAGTATCCAGAAAGGCAGATGAAGATAAATCTAATAATAAGGGAAGAGAAAGCATCCTTGGTGTTTCCCACAGAGAAACCAGGTAAATCTGAACAAACCCATGTGTTGAGTACCCTTCTTTCTGCCAAATACAACACTGAGATATGGTCAGCCAAGCTTTTCAGGATACTAAGGTTTTCTTCCCTTGGTTTTTGGTTGTTTGAATATGATTCCTCTGCTCTACTGAAAACATTTGCTAAACTGAATTATTTCAATCTGCTGTTGATCAGATTGGGCTTTCCTGGTAGCTCAGCTGATAAAAAATCTACCTCCAATGCCAGAGACCCAGGTTTGATCCCTGGGTTGGGAAGATCCCCTGGAAAAGGGATAGGCTACCCACTCCAGTATTCTGGCCTGAAGAATTCAACTGTATAGTCCATGGGGTTGCAGAGAGTCAGGCACAACTGAACGACTTTCACTTCACACTTCATTGATCAGACTGTCTAAATTTTACACAAGTTGGAGAATTTGTCTTCCCCACAGCTTGCCAGGTAACTAGTCAGGTGCAAACATTTTTGTACAGGATAGAGGTGTATTTTTCTCATCTCCCTCTCTCCAATCCCAAGTCTAGCCACGTTAGAAACAGAAACAATATTCAATTTTATTGGAAGAATTATTATCTCATGAATATTGCAGTATGCCTGTGAAGTCAAGACTGTATCATCTGTACTCTTCAACTCTCCACACACAACTCACATAAGTTATTTGACACGGTCACAAAATATGGTGTTTCACATAAATGAATCTTCCAGGTAACTGTAACTTACCTGTTAGAGCCAGTGAACATGTTTTATTTGAACTATTTTATTTGAAGATATTTCAAAAATACATTGAATGTTTCTCTGCCTCTTGAACAGAGGTTACCTGTCATGATTTTATCTCTTTATTTTGCCTGACAATTCAGGGTCAACACAATGAACATCCGATCACCCTGCAGGGTCATAATACAGAAACGCTCTCCAATCCGAGTGAAGAGAGCCATACAAAATGGCCTTAGGCTACTGAAGTGTTTGTTTATTTGTAGTTCTTGAATCTGCCTTTTCTCATTTCTCTGCCTGCCCCATCCGGATATGATTATTTTTGCAACCCTTGCTCATTCAAATGGGTTTGCCCTTTCTGATATATTGTTTCTAATATATTATGAACTGAAAAACTATACTCCTAGGCTTGTTAAAGTTGTATATACTGAAAGAATATACTAGCATAAAGTGAAGATCAAAGGGACTACACAAAAAGTACATGAACTTAATACATGGATATTGAGAAATCCATTTGGTTGTTTATAGGCTTTTTAAAATATTACTTTCTGGCCATTACATTTCAGATAGAACTAGTGACCAATTAAAAAAAAAGGCAAGCATTGCGGCATTTAGACATGTGAGATGGCTCTGAGTACTATTTGTTCAGAGCATATTTCTTGTAAAAACATAGTTCAACAGCCAGCTTATAATTTTGAGTGTGAGGCAGATGTTGAAGGAGGTTTCTGTGTTAGAAAAAATCTCAAACATTATTAACAAGTCAGTATTCAGAGTCTCTGATCGTTTGATCATTGGCAATATTAGTTTGCCCATTTTATTTATTAGGAGTCACTTTAGCCTTGATTAGGAAAGTTTGTTAATGTCATGCCTTGCCGTTTCCAGAACGTTTTTTAATTACGTTATATATTTGGCTGAATCAGGTCTTAGTTGCCGCTTGGGGGCTCTTCATTGCATCTTGCAGGATTTTTTGTTGCAGCACACAGGCTCGAGTCGTGGCGCATGGACTCCCGAGTTGTGGCACACAGGCTTCGGATTATGTGGGCACAGTAGTTGTGGTGTGTGAGCTTAGTTGCTCCATGACGTATAAGATCTTAGTTCCCTGACCAGGGATCAAACCTGCATCCCCTGGATTGCAAGGCAGATTCTTAACCACTGGACCACCAGGGAAGTCCCCATACAAGGCTGAAAGGAGAAAGTGGCTCTGATCATGCCAAGCCTCGTCATCTCCCTGAGCCGGATGGGATGGCCATGGATGACCTTATGCTCTGTAGAGGCAGCAAGGGAGAGAAATGAGAGTCCTGAGGGTCTGAGTAGGATTGTCACCACCAGGGTCATCCAGAAAGATGGAAACTGGCCCTGAGATAAGTCAGAAGCAGCTAATTGCAGAGCTATTAGCGTGGGGGTTTCTAACTCTCTGTTAAACAGATGTCTCTAAAAACAGATCTTGCCTTTTCTCCCAAACATCTGATACCACAGGAAGCTAGAAATTGGGGCAGCCAAGTATAGTCAAAGGACTCTTGCAGAGAACCCGACAGAAAAGAAAGAAATGTCCTTGATGTAGATCCCCATGTTTCTTCTTAAATAGTCAGGGAGCTCAGGTCCCCAAAAAGAAATAAGTTAAATCTCTTCTACCTCCAGTACCTGGAGAGGCTACCAGTGAAAATATTTACAGTTTAGTCTGTTCTGTTTGTATTTTTAAGTAGAATCTAACATTTTTTGTTAAATAATTTTAAAAAGCCTCTTCTCAGACTATTAAAAGTTGACAAATGGCAAAAGTTTGAATATCTGAAACACACTTGGCTCTCTTTTAGCTACTTTATGGTCATCAATTTCAGCCAGTTGATCTTGTCATCTGACCCTGAGCTTCTATCCTTTCAAAGGATCAAAAAGATCCTTCTATAAGTCAGAAACAATTTGGAGCTCTAAAAAGGGCTGTGACAGATCAGAGTCAATCAGCTTATTTTTAAAACTTGGCCTCTGACATAATATTTCTTTTGACTATGTATGTGGTCCTTGAGTGTGTACACACTTGGTTGTGTCTGACTCTCTGCGACCCCAAGGACTGTAGCCCACCAGGCTCCTATCCATGGGATCTCCCAGGCAGGAATTCTGGACTGAATTGCCATTTCCTTCTCCAGGGGATCTTCTCAACACAGGGATCAAACCCACATCTCCTGTCTCCTGCGTTGCAGGCAGATTCCTTACCACTAGGCCACCCAGGAAGTCATGTGGTCCTTAGCCCAGACCTAAACAAAGACAGAGTCTTTAAAATATGTCAGTGCTACAACAAGGAAGAGCTCTTTTGTGAGATGTAATAGCCAGGCATCTATCTAGGCAATCAACAAATATGTATTGAGCTGCTAATGCCTACTCAGACTGTGCCCCAATTTGAGACCATAATGAAGAGCAAAACAACCCAAACTGGTTGCTGATGGAGCTGGAAGTCCAGTGGAGGGAAATAAGTGTCAAAAAAAATAAATAAATAAAATACCTCACACAATTAATAATTTAAGTATCATTGTGAAGAGTGCCCCAAAAGAAATCAGGGAATTCTGTAACTGGGGTCACAACCAAGCCTGGGAGTGTTTCCTAAGAATGAGAGATGGAAGTCCTGAGTCCTGAGACTGAGCAGGCATTACAGTAACCTGGTGAAGATGGGGAGGAGACCATGCCCAGGAGAGAGAAGAGCAAACACCGAGCCCTGGGAGAAGCTCTGTTCATACAGACCCCTCACGTGAATCATGAGCTGGCACACTTCAAATGTGCACGGTCTTTTTTTTTTGGCTGCACTGGGTCTTTGCTGTGATATGCAAGCTCCCCACTGTGGTGGTTTATCTTGTTGTGGAGCACAGGCTCTATCTAGGGCATGTGGGCTTAGGAGTTGTGGCCCAAGGGCTCAATTTCCACATGGCATGTGGGGTCTTCCCAAACCAGGAATTGAACTCATGTCCCCTGCATTGCAAGGCAGACTCTTAACCACTGTACCACCAAGAGAGTCCCTGTGTGGTCATTTTGTATTTTTGCTTGTGTCAGCCACTTCCTCTTCCTCACCTCTCTAAGTCCTGGGAGGCTTATCTGACCATCACAGATGTTCAGATTCCTCCCTCTTCTCAAATATTTATTATAGTCTTCATTCACTGCTAAGCACTTACTACTTTGAGCTACTTCTTAAAATTATCTTCCTTGTATCATCCAGCTCGAGCTGCAAAAACAAAACACCATTTAACCAGGTGGCTTAGATAAGAAATTTATTTCTCATAGTTCTGGAGGCTGGGAAGTCCAAGATCAAGGTTCTGGTAAGGTAAGCTTCATTCTGAGATTTCCTCTTCGCTTGTAGGTGGTGCCATCTCTCTGTGTGCTCATTGGCCTCTTCTTTGAGGGCACGAGAGAGAGAGAAGGAGTAAGGAGCTCCCTGGTGTCTCTTGTTAAAATGGCACTAATCCCACCATGAGGACCCCACCTGCATAAACTCATCCAACCCTAACTACCTCCCAAAGGCCCCATCACAAAAATGCCATCACATTGGGGGTTAAAAACTTCAACATGTGAATTTGGGGGAGATATATAGACTTTCAGTCCATATCAGTCCTCTATGAATATACATCTTGCCTCTACAACAAGACTGTCAGCAAGAAGAGTTTTTACATATTCATAAATCCCCAAAGCCTCTTAAACATATCAAATGCCCATAGCATTTAACAGATCACCATGAATTATTTCTGCCACTATGCAGCTAATCAAACACACAGAGCCAATTATATACACCAGGTCATTCAAGGGTAAAACTCTATGTCAAATGATCCAATATTTTACTAGAAATATGTACCATTTCCATTACTTTTTATCTGTGTGTGTGTGTGTGTGCTGGGGAGTACATTTCTTCTCCCTGATTTTTTTTTAGCTGCTTATTATTGGCATGTTCTATTTCTTGGTGAAATATTTATTTCCATATCCAATTAGGATGAGTATAATCAAGAAAAAGAACTCCTATACAAATGCATGCTGAAGACATATAGTTAGATACAAAATTAAAGAACAGGAATATATAACATGATTCCAATTTTGCAGTCTAGGGGTAATGAGATATATGCATATAGAAGATATGTATATATGTAGAGCAGAATGGTTAAGAATGGGACTCAAATCAGACTGTGTAAATTTGCATGTGAGTTCCACCATTCATCAGTTATGGAATTCCAGACAAGTTACTTAACCTGTCTCATTTATATTTTGGGAATAATAATAGTACCTGCTTCTTAATATTACTATGAAAATTACTAAGCTAATATTTATAAAGCATATAGAATGGTGCATGGCACAATGGAATCTGCACACGTTTTCATAAAGTGAAATGAAATAAATTGAAATGCAATAAAATAAAATAAAAATGTGTCACATAAAAGGCCATGTAGACATGAAAATATACTGATTGAGGTGATCTCTGATAACAAAGTTATTTGATAACACAATGTTTATATATATATTGGGCTTCCCAGGTAGCACAGTGGTAAAGAATCCATCTGCCAATGCAGGAGATGCAAGAGACACAGTTTCTATCCCTGGGTCAGGAGGATCCCCTGGAATAGAAAATGGCAACCCACTCCAGTATCCTTCCCTGGAAAATTCCATGGACAGAGGAGCCTGGTGGGCTACAGTTCATGGGATTTCAAAGAGTTGGACACGACTGAGAAACTGAACATAGATAGATACACACATACACACACACACATACACACACACACACACACACACACACATCTATATAATTGCTTCACTGCTTACAAGTCAGTTTCCTTTTCTGAAAAACTGGGACAGTAATTATCTTGGGAGGATATTGTAAGGATTAAATAGGTAATCCATGCAAAGGACTCTATTTACCCTTTTACATATAAACACATCTGTCTCTACCTTGACCTGTATGGACTACACCTAGGGGCTCTCTTGACCTCTGGCTTCAGATTGAAATTGGCTGCTGAAGAGCCCCGGCACAGGGTCATAGGGGAGGAGAATGAGGGTGTGGCATGTATTTCCTGAGCCCCTCCCTTTGAGGTCACTGGGCAGGCTGGCCATATTTCCTCCAGCTAAGGTCAGGCTCCATCAAGCCAGCCTCTCCTCAGAACTGACTCCAAGTTTGAATAACGGCTTCTCTTTCACCTTCACTAGGTTGGTGATGGTCCCACTCCTACTAGCCTAGGGATCTGGCCCTCTTCCTCCTGGGTTTCCTATACCTTGCCCACACCTTTGTGCATGTTTTTTTGTTAGACACTCTGTGCTTCTGTAATTTATCTTAATTGAGCCTGCAGTCTGCTTCCTGTTGCAAATGGCTGAATATAGAGCAGACATCATCTGACCCAGGGTGACTGCTCAGTAATTGCAAGGTGGGTATTACCGTATGGGTGAGAAAACAAGTGCAAAGGCTGAATCTCTGGGGCTGGAGCCTAATGACCTACCAGTGGTGCAAGTTCTTTGTCCTTCCCAAAACCTGATGCCTTTGTTTCAGAGGAAAGAGCATATATAAGTATATATCCTCTACGAGGTTAATTAACCAGGTAACTAAGTAGTGTCTGAAGTGTCTAGGTCCAAAATGTATCCTCTTTATAGGCATTCAAGGGTTTCCTGGGCAAAGGTCACCCAAAGCCAGCAGGGGCTTCCACCTTTGAGGGGACTTCTCAATTTCCAATGATACTAGAGGAACCTGAACCCCATCAATGGCAACTAGCAAGGGCAACCCTGACCTGGAAAGAGAGGGCCATGAGAAGAGCATTTTGATGACACTGAAGTCCCTGGTTGTCATGAGCCAGTTTTCTTTCCATCATGCAAAGTGATAAAGTCAACCACTTGTTGGTACAGAAGGGTGACCATTCAGTTTGTCTTTCTTCGGGTCTAGTTGGTGTCACCTTTGGAGGTTACTTAGTGGGTTATAGACCTCTTCATGGCAGGGCTGGAACTCTTTGTCTGATCTAACCCCATCTTTTGTCAATCTGTTTATATAATCATGACATTGCAAATAAACAAACCACTTTTGTTATAAGTATGATTTATTAACAACATGCAGAGCAGGCCTTCTCCCTCAGTGTCTCGCTTTGTGCACGCATCCCTTTTGACATGCACTATAATTTCAGGAACTCAGTAGTTTTGAAATAAAGAGTTCGGTGCTATAGTCATTGAAGACAGAGCATGTCTAGTGATTAGGAATGTGAATTCTAAAGCCGGGTTACCTGAGTTCATCTCCAATGCTCTCAATTTACTACTGCCTCTCGGTTTTCTCGTCTGCAATTTGAGGATAACTATGGCATCTGCTTCACGGAGTGGTTGCAAGGAGGAAAAGAGTGCATAAATACAAAGTGCTTAAAACATTGTTTTGTGTGTGACACATATATGTACTACAGGAATATTAACAATATTTGACCAGGAACTAGAGCAAGTGTTTCTGAAATCTTGACAGGGCAGGGAGAGAGATGTTAGGAATTATGAGCATGGGGGTGGGGGTGGTGTTAAAGTAACTTACTTTTTTGCACGTTTTAAAATCACTACACCCTAAGAGGAATAAAATACCATGGCTTCTCAGATGATTCATTCATGAAATACTTTTGAGCACCAAATATGGGCCAGGCAGTCTTTACTAAGCATTGGAGATACAGCAGTGAGGAAAACAAGCAGCAAAAGACAAGGAGGAAGGTAAGCAAAAACTAATATTATATAATATTTGAGTTTAGTCACTAAGTCGTGTCTGACACTTGCTACCCCCTGGACTGTAGCCAGCCAGGCTCCTCTCTACATGGAATTCTCCTGGCAAGCATACTGGGATGGGTAGCCATTTCCTTCTCCAGGGGATCTTCCCCACCCAGGGATTGAACCCAGGTCTCCCGCACTGCAGGCAGATTCTTTACCAACTGAGCTATCTGGGAAGCCCATAATATTTAATAGTTATTAAATATCACACTGATTGTGTTCAGTTGAGTTACTGTGCCAGTCACCAGGATCAAGACCTAAGGCCCTATCTCATAAGACATTTCATTCTCTTTGGTGACGCTGGGCAGTTATGTGGAAAGGTCTTTTTTTTACCAAAGGCCGATGAGTGTTACTGATAAGTGTTGAAGATAGATAGAGGTGAAAAAGGCTGAGAAGGAGGCCTTCCGGATGCTAGACATCCACTGGAGCAGGATGTAGTGCAGTCACCCTGATTCAGGTTTGGGGCCTCTTGTTTGCAGATTCAGAAGCTCAGTTTAGTTACGGCGGCAGTGCTGTTGAGAATGTGGGGAAACTACTCCCAGTAACCACGTTCCCAAAAGACTGGTGCATAAATCAATACATCAAAGTATTTTCAAAGATATATTCTATTCCTATGACAAAAGTACAAGTTCGATGCATGAAACAGGGCACTCAAAGCAGGAGCACTGGGACAACCCTGAGGGATGGGATGGGGAGGGAAGTGAGAGGGGGGTTCAGGATGGGGGACACGTGTACACCCATGGCTGAGTCATGTTGATGTATTGCAGAAACCACTACAATATTGTAAAGTAATTACAATAAATAAATTTTTTAAAAAACCCAATTGAACCAGATGGGACAGCCTCCTGGTAGAACTCAAGATAACTGAGGAGGTGGGGAAAGGGCAGAGGAGCCTGATTTTATTAATGAGGTGGAATCAAAGAAAAATGACTTAGTCACAGCACTTACCTAAATAGGACCCTATACAGATTGTTAAGGAACTGTGAGTTTTGTTCATTCAGTAAGCTGTCGGGTGAGGAGGCAGCTTCCAAATGATATTATCCTGAATAATAAGGACCAGGCCTCCAAGAAATTGTAGCAAGCCCCCCTGGGGCAGTCGTTTGAAGCTCTGTCTTTCTAGGTGTGTCTAGAGTAGAGTAAATCCAGTGAATCTGAAACCCTGGCAGGATGAAGGGGCTGAGCTATCAATCAGCTCAGTTTAGACAGTGCTGAGCTGTGGGGTGTAGGGGTGCTGCAGGCTCCAGATCACTCCCACTCTTATAAACTTCGCTCTCCTTCCCCTATAACCCATTATCATCCCCTTTTCTCCTGGGGATTCTCAGAGCCACAGTACTGCTGCAGTGCTGGGATAGGAATTCTCTAAACCACAGCATCCTCACTGCATTGCTAACCCCTCAGAAGAATCTCAGGATGCTGAAGGAAGACGTCACCCAGCTTCTGTTAAAGGGGAAATCTATTTGCGTCCCTGCAAAAGTTTATCTATCTGAAGACTCAAACCTAAATGTACAAAAGCCCCCACTTAGTGGGAGCTGAGTTTTATTCATGGGAATGTCTTTTCCACTGTGAGTTTTGAGCATATCTGAAAGCTCTCTCAGAAGTCAGAACTCTTAACTCAGCTGTTTCTTTCCCATCATGCCCCAGAGAGGCTCTATTATATGAAGAAACAAATTCCCGTTCTGTGGACTTCGAAAGCCAGTTAGGAGATTTGATTTTCTACATTATGTTCTTCCATTTGGACTTGATGAATGCCATTCCTTTCCTAAAATATGCCTGATTTTGAACAGGTGGGCTTCTTGATTCAGTTCATTAGAACACTAGTCCCAAACTGGCTAATAGAATCCTTGGTGTCCTTCTTAGATGTAACTGGCACAAATGTCTTCCTTAATAAAGCTGAACGTCTAGAGGTAGGGTTTTTTCCCCCTGAAAAATGCCATGCCTAGGCTGAGTGCAACATATTTACTCCAAATTCCCTACTTCAGTCAGGAGAGATCTGTCCCCATGTGACATGCTTTACATTTCCTTATAACACATCAAGAGTCTCTGAAATATATATTACTTCAATTAGGTGAGTCAAACCATCTGCCACAGAGAATTCAAAATGTCCTCTCTGCCACCTGATGGAACGTAGTTAATTTATTCAGGAGGTGGCTGGAAAGTTGGCAAAGGCTCAGCGCTTCATGGAGGGAAGCTTTGCTGTTATGAAACTCAGAAACAAAAGCCTCACTCGTGATAAAAGAGGCATGCCTGCTGAAGGCAACATGAAAGGGATCGCAACAGATGCCCTTATTAAACTAGCTTAGTTTACAATAGATTGCAGATCCCAGGTGGGCTTCATGTGAACGAATCTTGGCATAATCTGTGGACCTTGGAAACATGATCAGTTGTTCTGCAGCTGCCTGGCCATACCACTTGCATATTTTACCTACTGATGACATGCAGCTTCTAAAAACCTCCTCATGAAAGGTTGACATGCAAATTGCCACATATGAACAATCTACAGTCCTTCATATATTTGGGTGGAGGTGATTAGAAATAGGATAGGAGTAGGGCAGGTCATAAATTTACTCTGAATTTCTTTCCTCCCCGAAGGCTTATTAGGAAGTGGGGGAGTAAACACTGAATGCTTTACCATCAGCAGTGAGGTGTGAGAATTATTAATGAAGGAGACTGGGAGTCTTATGTCCTTCTCATAACAGGAGTGTTCTGAATTAGATTTTATCACTACCAAATTGACCTTTTTCATAGCCAATGTGGAGTGGATCTGACCCAGGCTTATGGTTCATTTTCCCAGTCCCCCACCAGCTGTCTCTGAGACCTATTACCTCAAAAACAGGGTTTCTCAATCTCAGCATTATTGACATCTTATATCTGATAATTCTTGTTGTGGAGGGTTGTCCAGTGCATTGTAAGATGTTTAGCAGTATCCCTATAGTCTACCGGGCTTTCCTGGTGTCTCAGCTGGTAAAGAATCCCCCTGCAATGCAGGAAACCTGGCTTCGACCCCTGGGCTGGAAAAATCCCCTGGAGAAGGGCACAGCTACCCACTCCAACATTCTGGCATGAAGAATTCCATGTACTGTATAGTCCATGGGGTTGCAAAGAGTTGGACACAACTGAGCGACTTTCACTCACTCGCTGGGGTCTACCAGGTTTCCCTGGTGGCTCAGATGGTAAAGAATCTGCCTGCAATGCAGGAGACACAGGTTAGATCCCTGGATCAGTAAGATCCCCTAGAGAAAGGAATGGCTACCCACTCCAGTATTGTTGCCTGGAGAATTCCATGGACAGAGAAGTCTACCTACTAGACACCTGCAATTTCTCCCCAGTCACAACAATAAAAAATGTCTCCAGACATTTCTAAGTGTCCCCTGAAGTGGAAGGGGTAAATTGTCCCCAGTTAAGAACAGAAAAGGCAGAGGAACCAGAGATCAAATTGCCAACATCCGCTGGATCATCGAAAAAGCAAGAGAGTTCCAGAAAAACATCTATTTCTGCTTTATTGACTATGCCAAAGCTTTTGACTGTGTGGATCACAATCAACTTTTGAAAATTCTGAAAGAGATGGGAATACCAGACCACCTGACCTGCCTCTTGAGAAACCTATATGCAGGTCAGGAAGCAACAGTTAGAACTGGACAAGGAACAACAGACTGGTTCCAAATAGGAAAAGGAGTACGTCAAGGCTGTATATTGTCACCCTGCTTATTTAACTTATATGCAGATTACATCATGAGAAATGCTGGGCTGGAAGAAGCACAAGCTGGAATCAAGATTGCTGGGAGAAATATCAATAACCTCAGATATGCAGATGACACCACCCTTATGGCAGAAAGTGAAGAGGAACTCAAAAGCCTCTTGATGAAAGTGAAAATGGAGAGTGAAAAATTTGGCTTAAAGCTCAACATTCAGAAAATTAAGATCATGGCATCTGATCCCATCAATTCATGGGAAATAGATGGGGAAACAGTGGAAACAGTGTCAGACTTTATTTTTGGGGGCTCCAAAATCACTGCAGATGGTGACTCCAGCCATGAAATTAAAAGACAATTACTCCTTGGAAGAAAAGTTAAGACCAACCTAGATAGCAGATTGAAAAGCAGAGACATTACTTTGGCAACAAAGGTCCATCTAGTCAAGGCTATGGTTTTCCCAGTGGTCATGTATGGATGTGAGAGTTGGACTGTGAAGAAAGCTGAGCGCCGAAGAATTGATGCTTTTGAACTGTGGTGCTGGAGAAGACTCTTGAGAGTCCCTTGGACTGCAAGGAGATCCAACCAGTCCATTCTGAAGGAGATGAGCCCTGGGATTTCTTTGGAGGGAATGATGCTGAAGCTGAAACTCCAGTACTTTGGCCACCTCATGTGAAGAGTTGACTTATTGAAAAAGACTCTGATGCTGGGAGGGATTGGGGGCAGGAGGAGAAGCGGACAACAGAGGATGAGATGGCTGGATGGCATCACTGACTCGATGGAAGTGAGTTTGAGTGAACTCCAGGAGTTGGTGACGGACAGGGAGGCCTGGCGTGCTGCGGTTCATGGGGTCACAAAGAGTCGGACATGACTGAGTGACTGAACTGAACTTATCCCCTTTTATGAGCTGAATTAAAGTGTTCAAAGTCATAAGGTGTCTAGTGGTCTTCCCAGTGAAACCAAGGCAGGGCAGATCAAGAACTCATAACCTTCATTTCTCATGTTGTTAGTCAACCACAACAAAAGCAAAGCACTATTCAGTCAGATGACAAGTGATAACACATCAGACTTCAGCTCCATCTCCTGTATGAGTGTGTCAGAAAGCAGTGATTTGGGCTTCCCTCCAGCTGATGAATGATGAGGGCAGTGAGCACTATAACACTCAGGAGAGTACAATGATCACACACCCAAACGATACTGTAAACTGACACATTTTGGAAAAATGCTTTACGCTTTAAATCAAAAAATAAATGTTAATTAAAGAAAATGGCATTTATCTTTGACAGTCTCTCTCTCTCCCTCCCTCTCTCTCTCTCTCACCTACTCATACACAAACAGAATTTCTCATGGCATATTTTAACCTAGGATTTGGAGTCTACTCTACTCAATAAAGAATCTGGCCTTGGGTCCTAAATCACTGGTATTCATGATCTAGAAGTTATCCTTTTATCATTACTCATCAAACTGATTAAAAACACTTTAATGACTCAAAAAAAAAAAAAACCCTTTTCTAAAATTCTACTTCACTCCTTACGAAATGCAAAACATATTTTTCCAAAGGAGAGAGGTCCCCTTCTTATACATCTATTGGATGCTTCTTAGATCTTAATTCTTCTAGCACCAGAGTATAATATTCCTGGCTAATAACAGCAAGATCTTATACATTTTTATAATGCTGCTCCCTATAGCACTTAGCACTTTCCCACATATTATCTCAATAATTTTTACAAATACAATCATCTTCATTTGAAAACTGAAACTTTAGGTTTTTTTCAAGATCATCTTGGGAGGGAAGGAATGAAGAAGATTAAACGCTGCTCCTCTGATTTACAACAAACAAAAAAGACAGCTTTAACCTTTGCATTTTTTGCATTTGTTGGAATATAAAAGAAGCAAACTGCTTGCTGAAACTGTGCAGTGCTATAAATTGAGATGTTTGTGTCTGAATGGTGGAAGATGAAATGTTTAAAAAAAGAAATGGTAAACTGTACTGTGACATGTTAGACTCGTTCTTTAAGAAGGAAATAATGCTTGGTGGATTATATTCTTAGAGTTGTGCCGTATCAGGCATCAAGTACAATTGCAAGGCAATTGCAGTCTCCGGACATATCACACGTGTGTTCGTTCCTCTTACTCCTTCCTTCACAAATTTACTCAGGTTAAATCACAGAAACATGAACACCAAGTTTTGCTCCGCAATGAAAGGAAAATCATAAAAAGGCAAGAGAAGACATGTTACATGGCTAGGGGAGGGATCCATTTTCATTATTGTATTTTGGTGATGATAGGAGGGTTTGTGGGCAATTTATACCATGTCATCTTTAGGTAATTTTTTTTTTTTTTTTTTAGCACCAGATCCTTTTTTCTCTCAAGCCAACTGCCTTTTCAAGTTATTGCCTTCTTAGCAGCAAGCCCAGGTCAGTCTCCCACTTACCACCCCAGCCCCCAACCCTCAACTGCCTGATCTATGGCCAGTGTTCTTATTTTAGGGTAGTATTGACAGTGGGAGTAAAAAATTAAAAATTGCTTTCTAGTTAAGCATATAGGGAAGAATGAGCCACCAAAGTGTCATGGTCTCACACCCTCTTAGGAACTAATTCACCCTGAAATATGTTTTCATGTTCAGTGGCTTATGGGAAAATTGAGGCTCCTAATATGAGCCAGCCTCCCTAAGGTGATGTGACTAACTCCTAACAAAAAAATGTTGACTCAGCCAGTGTTCAGCAGATAGTTATAAAAAATAGGGCCCAGGTGATGGGCACTGTATAAACCTGAAGCCGAATAGATTAAGGAATTAAAGACTTCAGAGCTTATCAGCTGCTCCCCCTGTAACAATGTGTGGTCCTGCCAAACAGAGTTGTCCACGCTTGTCATCCTTTTGCAGTCACTGTGCACCAGTTATCTCCACACATTTATCCTCATTATCTCTGATTATTATAATGAGGATCTACATTTTCGTGGAGCCTTAGGTTACTTCCTGATACCGAGAGGACAAACATTAACTCTTTCAAGTATTTAGGGCATCATTAAGGATACAGAATGTTAAATGACACCTACCTGGAAAAAATAATCTACTTCTTTTAGCGCTTGGCACAAAACCATGAGTTCCATTCAGATGACGACATGATAACCATGTCATATAAAATAGGGATGTGAATAGTAATCCTAATCTGTGTGTTAAGTTGCAGTGAAAAACTAGTCCTGATATTTATGGATCTGTCTTGGGTGCAGCTAAGATTTTAATTTCTCCTGAAGAGTTTTTGCAGCACAGTCAAAGCCAAGATAAAACTTTGATTTTTTTTTGTACTTAGTTCATGGCTCTTACTAAACAGTGAGGTCTTGGGCTTCATAAGTCTGAGTCCCTTGAATCCGATAGCACCAGCAAACACATTTTGGAGAACTCCAAGACTTTCATGAAGCCTTCCAAGAGAAGTAAGGTCTCTAGAATTTACAGACTATTTGGAGACCATAGAAAGATGTCATATTACTGATCTAGGAACCAGCTACTCCTAAGTGAAAATTATTAAAGAAAGAGTTGAAACAACAGAGCTGTCCTTTCAGCAGCATCCCTTGCCTTTCCTAAACAGTCCAGCTTCTTTCTCAGTATTCATGGGAGTTCCACCATCTACAGAAACCCAGCTTATATCATGCAACATTTGTGTTCAAAATGTTTTTCATCATGCCCAAGCCTGTAAACATAGCAGATGTTGTTCCAATTTGTCTAGGAAACTCCTTGAGAGACTATGTTTTTGCTCATTATAATGATTTTATTTTAGACCCTGACATTTTGGCATATACACCATCACTATAGTGTTGGACTATCAGTGAACCAGTATCACTCTTGTCCTGAAAGGGGACATGTGTTCATTTGCTCTCAGATTTGATGTTTGTATACCAACTGATGAAATATAAATAGCAGGATGAGAATTTTTAGCTTTTCAATTCAGTTTCTGGCCATGATGTTAATATAAAGGCTTATATTCCCATTGTATAAATAAAAAGAAAGAAGGAAGTTTCTTCAAAACAAATAATGTTCTTCCATAGGTTAGTAGGATTTTTTACATTTTTATTGCAGTGTAAACTTTACATTATTATTGCAGTGTATTTCTTCTGAGACCATTTCACATTTTGAATTGAGACACTTACCTATCTTATGTATAGTAATAATGTCCAAAGCAACCCTCCTTCTCTTTAATTTTTTAATATTGTCATTTTTAAATGTAAATTATCTGGTTGTGTGGTTGCATCAATCACAGGTTCAAGAAAATGGAATTCATTAAAAATGTGCATAACATTGTGGTCTAATGTCTTTAGAAATGAAAGAATTTTCAATAAAAGCCCAGTTTTTCATTATCATGTAGCTCTGAGCTATTCTTTCTCACAGTTTTAACCTCTGTACCCTTGCCAAAAAGAAAAAAAAAAAAGCCAGAAGAAACAAATACTTTAAAAGTTGAGCCTATCATCGAAGTAGGGGCATCTGTAGTGACTGAGATGATAAAGAATCTGCATGCCGACATAGGAGACCGGGGTTCGATCCTTGGGTCAGGAAGAGGCCCTGGAATGGGAATGGCAACCCACTCCAGTATTCTTACCTGAAGAATTCCATGGACAGAGGAGACTGGCAGGCTACAGTCCATGGGGTCACAAAGAGTCCGAAACAACTGAGTGACTATTACTTTCATTTTCACTATCATCAAAGTTGTTTCTAATTGTTTTATCTTACCTTACTGTAGCAACTGAAATGGGACTCCAGAGAGCTTTACATTCCTGAAACAGCTTCTTCATAGATTTTAAGAGAGACACCAGATAATCTGAAGAATTCTTGACAAATACTGCTAAAGGAAAAACATTCCACGAAATATATCATACACTGAATCTAGAGACATCCATGTGAACAATTACAGTTCTATTTCAAAGTTTGTTCAGGTAGAAACCTTCTCACAGAGAGTTGCACCTCCAAAAATATCTCTTTCACCCCATCCCCACTTCTACCCATGTTACGTCCATCAAACCCTCAGCAAACAAGCACCCCTGAAGCTTTCTTCCTGGGTATCCTGGTGTTACACTTGTACCTGCCTTCACGGGTCATCTGTGGAAGCTCTTTTTGCAACATGGCTCGGTTTCCCAAGTGAACGTGAAAGTCTGACTCCTTGTGACCCCATGAACTGTAGTGCATCGAATTCTCCAGGCCAGAATACTGGAATGGGTAGCCTTTCCCTTCTTCAGTGGATCTTCCTCACCCAGGAATCAAACCGTAATCTCCCGCATTGCAGGCAGGTTCTTTACCAACTGAGCTATCAGGGAAGTGTGGGTTTCCCAAGGCTTCTAAAAAACAGGGTCAGTGACTCAGGAATTCATAAGCCTCTTTTGTCTATATCTCTGCAAGATTTTCTCCCAGAGTGCTATGCTTTAGAGAGCCCCACAGACCACATAAATAAAAGATTTTAAAAACACAAGGCGCCTCTGTCACTTAGAATTTAGTGCTCAATTATGGTAACATTCAAATCATAACCTGAAACATTCATGCTTATAACCAATACCATTCAAGTCCTAGAAAAACTCTTCTGCTCATCTCTCTATATCCTAGACACAGTAAGGTACTATAACCAAATCCCACAAAGGTTTTGGACTGTAAACCTATTGACACTGAAGATGGGCACAGCTATGAAGGTCAGAGGAGGATTTAAGCAAAAAAAAAATTAAGACAAATTAATTTGTTAAATTCTTCCTCTCAGCATGGATGCAATGATTCCTACAAATTAAATCATTGTTTCCCAGTGACGAACATTTTTTCCTTGATCTTCTTTGTGTTCCAGTACATTGGATATACTCATGGATTGCAACAATATTCAAAACAATTGGACTGGGCTGAGGAATATTTTATAATATTAAAAAATTCATTTTCCCCTTGAATGTGTACTTCCAGGTATAACATCAAGAAGTATGATATCATTGGCAATTACTTGGATGATGAATGACATAATTGCCAATACTTATATAGAAGTATTTACTGAGATTGGACAATGTATTAAAATATATTTAAAGTTCATTGTCATCTAAATTATACATATTTAAAATGTGATATTTACTAATAATTTTATAGTTTCAACTTTAAATGAAATTGACAATTGTGAATATTGTTTTATAAAGCTACATAAAAACAATAGACTAATCCAAAATTCTCACTTTGTCATTTATGAAGGTGAAATCTCGAGGTTCAGTTCAATTCAGTCACTCAGTCGTGTCTGACTCTTTGCAACTCCATGGACTGCAGCATGCCAGGCTTCCCTGTCCATCTCCAACTCCTGGAGTGGGCTCAAACTCATGTGCATCAAGTCAGTTGTGACATCCACCATCTCATCCTCAGTTGTCCCCTTCTCCTCCTGCCTTCAATCTTTCCCAGCTTTAGGGTCTTTTCTAATGAGTCAGTTCTTCGCATCAGGTGGCCAAAGTACTGGAGTTTCACCTTCAGCATCAGTCCTGCCAATGAATATTCAGGATTGATTTACTTTCAGATTGACTAGTTTGATCTTGATGTCCTAGGGGCACTCAGAAGTCTTCTTCAACACCACAGTTCAAAAACATTAATTCTTCAGTGCTCAGCTTTCTTTATGTTCCAATTCTCACAGCCATACATGACTACTGGAAAAACCATAGCCTTGACTAGATGGACCTTTGTTGGAAAAGTAATAGCTCTGCTTTTTAATATGCTGTCTAGGTTGGTCATAGCTTTTCTTCCAAGGGGCAAGTGTCTGAACTTCATGGCTGCAGTCATCATCTGCAGTGATGTTGGAGCCCAAGAAAATAAAGTCTCTCACTGTTTCCATTGTTTCCCCATCTATCTGCCATGAAGTGATGGGACCAGATGCCATGATCTTTGTTTTCTGAATGTTGAGCTTTAAGCCAACTTTTTCACTCTCCTCTTTCATTTTCATCAAGAGGCTTTTCAGTTCCTCTTTACTTTCTGCCATAAGGGTGGTGTCATCTGCATATCTGAGGTTGTTGATCTTTCTCCTGGCAATCTTGATTCCAGCTTGTGCTTCATCTAGCCCGGCGTTTTGCATGATGTACTCTGCATATAAGTTAAATAAGCAGGGTGACGATATACAGCCTTGACGTACTCCTTTCCCAATTTGGAACCAGTCCATTATACCATGTCTGGTTCTAAGTGATGCTTCTTGGTCTGCAAATAGATTTCTCAGGAGGCAGGTGAGTCTGGTATTTCCATCTCTTTAAGAATTTTCCACAGTTTGTTGTGATCCACACAGTCAGAGGCTTTAGCATAGTCAATGAAGCAGATGTTCTTTTGGAAATCTCTTGCTTTTTCTATGATCCAACAGATGTTGACAATTTGATCTCTGGTTCCTCTGCTTTTTGTAAATCCAGCTTGAACATTTGGAAGTTCTCAGTTCATGTACTATTGAAGCCTAGCTTGGAGAATTTTGAGTATTACTTTGCTAGCATGTGAGATGAGTGCAGTTGTGCAGTAGTTTGAATATTCTTTGGCATTGCCTTTCTTTGGGATTGGAATGAAAACTGGCCTTTTCCAGTCCTGTGGCCACTGCTGAGTTTTCCAAATTTGCTGGCATATTGGGTGCAGCACTTTCATAGAATCCTCTTTTAGGATTTGAAATAGCTCTGTTGGAATTCCATCACCTCCATTAGCTTTGTTCATAGTGATGCTTTCTAAGGTCCACTTGACTTCCCACTCCAGGATATCTGGCTCTAGGTGAGTGATCACACCATCATGGTTATCTTGGTCATTAAGATCTTTTTTGTATAGTTGTTCTGTGTATTCTTGCCACCTCTTCTTAATCTCTTCTGCTTCTGTTATGTCCACACTGTTTCTGCCCTTTATCGTGCCCATCTTTGCATGAAATGTTCCTTGGTATCTCTAATTTTCTTGGTAGGAAGATAGAAAAGTGAACGTGTTAGTCACTCAGTCACGTCCAACTCTTTGTGACCTCATGGACTATAGCTCACCAGGCTCCTCTGTCCATGGGATTCTCCAGGTTAGAATACTGGAGTGGTCAGCCATTCCCTTCTTCCAGGGATCCTCCTGACCCAGGGATCGAACCTGTGTCTCCTGCATTGCAGGTGGATTCTTTACTGTCTGAGCCACCCAGTCAAATGGGAAGATAGAACACATTTTATTTATCAATTTTTCAATTGACTTCTGATGCCCAGGCCACACAAATATTAGAGATAAGGCTGTTCTTTGCCTTTAATCAAGAATTCCCAATTTCGTGTTCAGCTCTATGTTACCCATATGACTTCTCACCAGACTTTTCTCTCTTCACTGCTATTCTGAAGTTTTCTTCAGAATTCTTGGAAGGGCATAAAGATGGACAGAAGCAATAAAGCTTCTCCAGCCTTCACCCAGGACTTTATCTTCCATGTCCTTCTCTTTCTTCTAGCATTCATAAATTCACAAAGACATGAGCTCAATGCTTAGGGAAATGAAAACTATGAAAGTCTCACCAGAATTCTAGGGAACCTACTCCCAAATTTATCCTAGGATATGTGTCCAAATGAAAACTTTCCTTCTTGCCCTTCATGTTTGACTTTATGACCTATTCTAAAGCTATAAACGGTTTCTTATCAGGCACATAATACATATTCTGTGAACAAAGCAAATGTTTTCTGAAGAGTGAGTCATTCTCTTAGAAAAGAAAAAAAAATAAAAATTACTCATGTGGGCTACAATTATTTGGTGAAAGTTTCTGGAACATTACTTTTTAACACTCCTCATATTTTTAGATCTTTGCTTTAAGGTCTAAATTTAAGTTAAACAGCCCTTTGAACTTTATTTAGAATAAACTACTCTTCTATCACTATTTTAGGAATGCCAGGATCTAGCTTGGGGAGGAGGCTATTTCACCAGTCCATGCTGTAAAGTCTGTAGGGATCTGTCTCTCAAGATGCATCATACACGTGTGAGTTGCTATTAATAATAATTTGTCATGATCAGGAAAAAAATTAGGTAGTCCTTCAACTGTCAGGTTGTTATCCTAATGAAAAGCTGTCAAGATAATTTTGTTTTACTCTGAAATGTCTCCATCAATTAACTTCAGCTGATTGCCAGAACATTAACCTTGGTTTGCCTTTCAGATCTGCTGTTCCCAGAATGTGTAAATAAAGATAGGGTATCAAATATCTCACTGTTTGAATTTGATTTGTTGGACTTTTTCCAAGCTATGTAAATAAAAATCTATTGTTCTAATCATTTAAGTATTGTTCCTGGGGTTAAGAACATATACCTGAAAGTACCAAATGGACTCTAAATCTTATGGCAGGTGCAGGTCTTATTTGGGTTTTTTAATGTCCATAGAACTGCTGCTGCTGCTGCTAAGACGCTTCAGTTGTGTCAACTCTGTGCGACCCCATAGATGGCAGCTCACCAGGCTCCCCTGTGCCTGGGATTTTCCAGGCAAGAACACTGGAGTGGGTTGCCATTTCCTTTTGCAATGCATGAAAGTGAAAAGTGAAAGTGAAGTCACTCAGTCGTGTCCCACTCTTCGCGACCCTATGGACTGTAGCCTACTACTACTCTAATATCTTATGAAGTTGTAAGATAATTGACCAACAAGTGACATCCATTGTTATGATCATGTACTGGAAGTGACACATATGGGATCTCCTTGACAATACTGGTAATTACAGTCTCCCCAGGAAGGTCATACTGATGGTTCACATAAGTGAGGCAGGTTTAGACAACAGGCGATAACAGACTGTATCAATTTTTAAATGGACCCAAGAGAACAAAGTTTACAAAGATAAAGAGAGCAAACTAGAGGTTACCATTGATGAAGGGCAAATATCTCATTGGGTATAGGGGGGACATGGGAGGTACAAACCATTGGGAGAAAGACAGGCTCAAGGATATATTGTACAATACAGGGTATATAGCCTATATTTTGTAATAGCTGAAAATAGAAGGTAACATTTTAAAATTGCATTAAAAACTTTAAATTGTATTTTTAAAAGAGAACAGAATTTAAGCTCTTGGTAATATCCTTGGAACCCCCATCCCCACCCTAGTTTTGCTCCTAAGTTTCTTTCTCTTAAATCTCTGTTCCCTCATAGGAACCATAAAATATTGGGGGTGTTAATACAGAGAATAGTGATTCACAGATTTCTTCCCACAAAGCTAAATTCTTAGTACTTGAATTGCATTTGGGAAAAAGACAGACATTGCATTGTAATTAAAGTTAAACTTCTCTACTTCTGTTCAGAAAACTTATGCATTGATTAGTCTTCACATACTTCCTTCTGAACTTAATTGTAAGCCCTTCATGACATGAATAATACCCAATATATAATTGCACCCCCCAAATATCCAGCTCAGTAGCAGATATCCAATAATTGCTTGTTGATTGAGAGAATAAATGAATGGACTTCTGTTTATGAAGGGTTTCCCCAGTGGCTCAGCTGTAAAGTATTCACTTGCAATGCAAGAGCTGCCAGGAGAACCCAGGTTTGATCCCCAGGTTGGGAAGGTCCCCTGGATGAGGGAGGCCATGGCAACTCACTCCAGTATCTTGCCTAAAGAATCCCATGGCCAGAGAAGCCTAGTGGGCTACAGTTCATAGGGTTGTAAAGAGTTGGACATGACCAAAACTTAGCACTTGCTGTTCATGATAAAATATTTGGCCAAGTATCCAACTGAAACCAACTGAAAAGATAGGAAAGTAATTTTTAAGCCTTCTTAGTTGCATTGAAGACCTTAGAAGATTATAGGAATTTTTCAGGCCCAATTCTTCCTGTAGGAAAAAAACATAGAAGTTTCTTCTTATAGGAGAAAGCCACTTTCTCATGAGAGCATTTGCTAACCTGGCAAACTTAAATTTCAGGTTTCATGGCCTCATTTGGTACAGGAACAGAAAAACAGGCTAAAAACAGACAAGTGGGTAGTTGAACAGGAGACCTTCTTCTCATAAAGCTAGATCTCAGGTTAAATCTGAATCAGATGTAAACCACCTTTTCTTCCAATATGAGGACACTACAAGGAAAGTTACTTTGGTGCTGAACAAAAAATAGAGAATTGTCCTGAGAAGTTTATATATATATATATATGTATATGTATATATATATATATATATGTATATGTATATGTATATGTTTGTTATTATGCAGCTTTGTAAACTATATTTAAAGTCACCAGGGAACTATAACAAATGTACCCTGTTAGTATGAGATGTTGAGGGTGGGGAAGGCTATGTATAGGGAACGATTGGAGTATGGGGAACTCTGTTTCACACTCAGTTTTGCTGTAAACCTAAGAATTCTCTAAAAAATAAAGCCTATTATTTTTTAAAAGCTAACTAAGAGGAGTCCCAGAGAAGGCAATGGCACCCTACTCCAGTACTCTTGCCTGGAAAATCCCATGGATGGAGGATCCTGGTGGGCTGCAGTCCATGGGGTCGCTAAGAGTCGGATACAACTGAGCGACTTCATTTTCATGCATTGGAGAAGGAAATGGCAACCCACTCCAGTGTTCTTGCCTGGAGAATCCCAGGGACAGGAGAGCCTGGTGGGCTGCCGTCTATGGGGTTGCACAGAGTCGGACACAACTGAAGTGACTTAGCAGCAGTAAGATGAGTCCTCAAAAACCTGAAACTAATGTTTTATTTTAAAAGGATTCTAGAATGGGACTTCCCTGGAGGTCCAGTGGTTAAGACTCCGTGCTTCCACTGTAAGGAGCACAGGTTCAAAGCCTGGTCAGGGAACTAAGATCTCACATGGTGTGGCCAAAGGTGGGGATGGGGGGAGGGGGTGGGGAGAAAAGGGTTCCAGACTGATAATGCTCCATGCTTTACAAGCAAATGAAAGTCTTCAGTGAAAAAATACACCTTCATTCTACACTTCAAAAGTTCCCAAAACACTTTTGTGAGGATTATACACAGAGTCAAATATCAAAAATACTCAAGGAAACAAAACTTCATGAGCAAAATCCAACAGGAATGAAGCCTTTAAAATGTCAAATATTAAGATAATATTGCTCACAATTTAAAATAAGTCAAATACAAGCTTAAAAATAGTTTCAAGAAATATGAAATTATGGTGTAAGAAATTTGAATGGTGATGAAATATTACTTTTAGAAATGATAAATATAATAATTACAATAGAAAACCTTCTCTATGGATTTATCAGCAGATTAGATACATCTGAACAAAGATATCGTAAACTGAAAAGCAGACGAAAGGAAATGCTTCAAAATTCAGCACAAGAAAAAAGAGTTAGAGAGAGACAGAGATGAAAAGCAGCCAAGAGACAGAGAAGACAGAGTAAGAAAGTGTAACATATGTTTAACTGAAGTTCCAGAAAGAGGAAGAAGGAAGAAACAGAGGCAAGAGTGAAGAGGAAATCTTCCACACCTGATAGAAGACATTGATTTATAGATTTAGGAACTTTAAAAACTCCCAAACAGGAAAAATATTTTTTAAAAAACTCATATCTAGTCATATCATAGAGAAACTGCCAAACAAAGGTCACTGGAAGATTTAAGGCAACCAGGGAGAAAAAGATGGTTCCCGTCAAAGGAACAACATTTAGACTAATAGCCACAATAGTAGTCCTAGGAAGCCCACAGGGTCAGAGCCCACATAACTGAGCCTGCCATTTCGTCTTTAGCCTTATTTCAGAACACTTTCCTCGTTGTCTTTATTCCAGTCAATCTGGATTCCCACTGTCCTTGAATGCACCAGAGCTGCTGCTGCCTCAGAGCATACTTCCCTGGTGACTCAAATGGTAAAGAATCTGCCTGCAATGCAGGAGACACAGGTTCAATATGAGGGCAGGGAAGATCTCTTGGAGTAGGAAATGGCAACCCACTCCAGTATTCTTGTCTGGAGAATTCCATGGACAGAGGACCCTGGCGGGCTATAGTCCAGGGATTGCAAAGAGTCTGACAGGACTAAGCAACTAACACTTTCACTTTCAGAGCGTTTAAAAGTTATGCCCACTCAGAATTCTGTTTCTTCAGAAATACTCATGACTCTCTCTCTCATCTCCTTCAAGTCATTACTCAAAAGGTTTTCAAAGAGACTTGATTGAGAAAAGGTATTCAGGAGGACAACTTCTAATCAAGTAATGTTATATTCCTCTTATTACTTAGGTGTTTGATCTATAATCATTCTTTAAAACTATTACATATAGTTTATGTACCTCTTGGTGTATTTCAACACTTGTAAAATGAAAAAAAAAAATTAAATGAATGAGTGAACTAACAAAAAATGAACAATGACTGTCGACTAGAAATCATCTTTTCCAGACATCTCTTACCTTGAGATTCATATGACATTGCTGCTTACTTTTGGGGAAAGCTACTTGAGCCAGATGCCATCCCTATTGAAATTGCTAGCAGTCCTATGTTGCTTAAAAGAATATGAAGTTTTTCTTTTAAAAAAGAGCAATAGCCATTCTTAGAATCTCATTCAATAACATTTTTTTTTTTACTAGAAATAGTTGGTTCTTTTTAATCAGCTATTGATGGTATAATAAAATAAATTTAAGTGGCACCTAATTGAAACATTTAAAATAGTTCATTGAAGGATAATCTACAACGCAGTATGTTAAGCCAAATAGTCAAAATAACACCTTTTTTTTTTTTCAAGAAAGAAGAAATAAAGGCATGATCAAAATTATGACCAACAAGTTGGTTTCATTTGGACATTTTTAGATGACTCTGTAGGCATATTGGCAGGCACGATGTTCAAATATCAACCCATTTGACTTTAGAAATAATGGTAAGAAAGCTATACATTTCAGAATTAATGTCTGAAATTAAAGAAAAATATCCACCAAATATCACAACAGATCTTTTAATGACTAAGTTTTTTAACATTACAATTGTTATTTTAGGGAATACTTTTTTCTTTTCTTTGAACAGTTAGCTAAATGTTCAATATGTTAAATAATTTACACAAGAGAAATAAGTTTCGTGTTCTGTACAAATTAGAGGACTCATGAATATAATCCCCTCCCACCACCAAAGCTCAAATTTGCAATGGTCTCAGCAGAAAATAAACAGTTCACAATTTAAACAATTTAAAGCATTACAAAAATTTACAGGACTCCTCTCTCAATAACATTTTTAAACAATTATTTTTTTCCTTTTTAAAAGCTTTTTATCTTCAAAGTTCCCACTAAAGCTTTGGATTTTGTTTGCTTTTTTGTTGTTGTTGTTCCTAAGCCAGGCACTCTGCATAAAAATGTATTTCATTTGAAAGTTCCACACTGTTGTCAGAAGCTAGCTGCCTGCCCACTGTTTGTAGCATGATATTGGTATAGCTGAGGATTAGCCAACTAAAGTAATAGTTATAATTATTTATGTTGTATTTAATTCCTGCTCCTTTCCCAAGCTTGTGGGCAAGCTTTAGACTTCTTTTATGTCCCCTGCATTGGCAGGAGGGTTCTTTACCTCTAGTGCCACTTGGGAAGCCAGAACTAACCCTGCCTATGGTTAAATCCTACCTTTGTCATTTACTAACAGTATAGCCTGGAGGAATTCTATTAATATCTCTGAACCTCTGTTCCTTTAACTTTGTAAGGTAGATATAAAGATTTGAAATAAGATAAGGTAAGATACCTCTCACCCATATCTGATGCACATTAAACATTCACTAAATGGAAATAGTAACTATGTCAGAATTGAACTGAACTAAACAGAATACATTGATTTGACTGATTCAGAGCCGAAGAATATGAGAATGGGAGTAAAAGAGTCTAGGAGGAAGACTAGAACCCATTTCTTTCTCAAATGCTTTCTTCACAAGATAAGTAGGATTTAGGTGATTAGCCGGCTTTTGTGGAGGCTAAGTGATGCCTGCCGTCACAGCCATACAGGAGCTAAGACAGGAATGCAGAGTTCTCAAGAGACTATCAGGCCCACAGCCTTTCAAATAAGGCTCAATGCCTCTAGGGACATCTAGCTTTATTTAGTGCCCTCCTGAAATGCTTTATGTGTTACCTTGGTTCCAATCTGCACCTGGATCTGACCCCTGGGGTCTTAAAAATATCCTATGTCCCCCATGAAGGCTTCATTAGCTCTTTTAGCCTAATTCTCTTTCTGAGTCCAGCAGCACCTCATGATTACTGTCCAGTGTCCTAGGGACCCAAAGTCCCCGCAAATGAGGTTCCTGAGGCCGTAGGTCTCTCAGTCATTAGAAGTTCCTCATCTTTTGATTCTATATTAGTCCTTTATTCCCTCACACTGTGAAGTTACACACTGATGTTGGCCTCTCTTCTCTTCCATCAACTTAACCTCAGAGCAAATCTAGTCTTGGAATGAGCAAGATGGAATACAAACATTCATGGCAATTGTAGGTCTCTCTACAAATTGTGCTCATTTTTCCTTGTCTTAATTTTTGCCTGAATTTTTGGAAAAAAAATCTAATTTTTATATTTTCCTGAGAAAAACAGGACTATGAATTATGTCTCACAATTTACAGAGTTAATTATATACCCTATCATCTTATGTGTTCTTGCAACAGCTTCCTTCCTACAGTTCCTTCCTCTCTCCCCATACTCCATTTTGTGCGTTCATCATGTAATGCTTACTTTGCATTATTATGAAGGACTTGTCATATTTTAATATGATTAGGTCTCTCTCTTACAATATTTTGCTTGTCTAGAGTAGGACTCAATACAAACTTAGCTCTGTTTGTGTAGAATCTAGTAGATTTCTACACGAGAAAGAAAAAGGTAATGATTTAAAAGCTCTGATAAGCAAAAGAATGTTCCCTCTGCAACAAAGAGAATGACATTTCTTTTATAAAATATCTTTTCTTTTTAAAAAAAAAATTATTTACTGGTTTTTGACTGCACTGGATCTTCACTGCCTTCTGCATGGACTTTAGCTGCAGTGAGCAGGGGATACTCTTCATTGCGTGCGGCTTCTCGTTCCAGGGTCTTCTCTTGCTCTGGAGCACAGGCCCTGGTGCGTGGGCTTCAGTAGTTCTGGTGCACAGGAGCAGTAGTTGCAGCTCACGGGCACTAGAGCTTGGGCTCAGTAGTCGTGGCACACAGGCGTAGTTGCTCCTTGGCATGTGGCATCTTCCTGGACAAAGGATCAAACCCATGTCCCCTGCATTGGCAGGTGAATTCTTATCCACTGTGCTACTGGGGAAATCTGTAACTTATTTCTGAAATTGCCTAAATTGAAGCAACTGATAGCCAAGTAATATTTTTTTCTCTCCATTCTACCACACACACAAATTTTTTCCATATGGATTTGAGAGAGTGATCTTCTCTTCTGGCCCTTTCCATTCCCCCACCTCCAAACAGATTTTTATTCTTTTTAGCCTCATGAGAGGGGGCACTATGTTTGCCCCTCATACTGCTACAGAGGCCTTATCTTAATTTTGTGTTGTCTTTATGTCATTTCCATAGTAGAACTCCAGTAAAACAGATTTCTAACTGAACATACAATTTAAGATTATACTATTACTCTGAACAACAGTAGAGTGTACGCCATAATTTAAGAGAGAAAATATCACCTATTCATTTATCTATGCCCTTAGGAAATATACCATCTGCCACTCCAGTGTTCTTGCCTGGAGAATCCCAGGGATGGGGGAGCCTGGTGGGCTGCCGTCTATGGGTCACACAGAGTCGGACACGACTGAAGCGACTTAGCAGCAGCAGCTACAGGAATAAGAAGTAAACACAAATAGGGATTCATTAGAGAAAGAGAAAACATCCAACTTCACTGAAAAGACACCATTGAGCTGGACCCTGAAAGGTGGGCAGGATTTAAATGTGTAGAAAGACATTCCAGGGAGAGAGAATAGAGTGAGCAAAGGCTGTTAAGTGGGAAGGGATCGAGACCACCTAAATATCAGAAAGGTGTTTGTTGTCTTGCTATCTCAATTTCTAGCATTATTACTTGCAAAGCAGTAACACAATATTTGTCTCCAAAAGAATTTTTATCTCCCACAGATTTATGTAGAACACTGAAATAATGTCACGTTAGAAAATTACCATTTTAGTTAAAATTACAAATGCTGTTTCTGTTGTCAAGTGGTAAAGGAAAAGCTTTCCCATCATTTCCATATAATTTCTCTACTACTCTTTACTCATATCATTCTTGACAAAGAAAGAGGCTGAAACATGGCCTAATTGTCTTTGCAGAATGTTTCTGATTAGCTGAACATTCCAGAGACCAAGGGTATTTGATCAACCTGTTGCAACAAGAGTCCCTGCACTGTGGGTGGTGTGATTGCATTCAGAAGAAACAGAAATTGGTTGTTGAGGATGTCGACAAGCTGTGATGCAGTTTCCCTGGCCCAGCTGGACCCTGCCACTATATTATTGGGTCTTTCCTGTTCAGTAAATGTAGTTTTCAGTTTCTACCATAATGGCTAGTATATTTGTTGAATCCATAAAATGTTTACCAGCCAGGTGGTCTCTTGTGGTTTCAATCTCTGTACTTGTACCATAAGGACCTCATGACAGAATCAGTAATGATCATCTCTTAACATTCTTCTGATGGTACATGCTAAAGTAGAGTTTGCATGGTGACCCATAGATGCAATTTGTCTGGTCTTCACAGTGACCTAAAATTTTTAAATTAAATGCCCAAATCCTGGAGATTCACATATGAATTACACTTGAAAAATCAAAAGACATAACAGCATTGTGCCAAGCAATTTACTTGCCTGATGTGAGTCAGTTGGTTTAAGTGAGATCCGATCACTCCAGTGGGCTTCATTACACATCATTCCCTATTACTTACCACAACTCATTTCATCTGTTTCCTTTAACTCTCTGGTTCCTGTAGACATTTGACTTAAATCTTACCTAAAACACAATACCCATCCCATTTAGGATATGGGGCTATAGACACCAAAAAATCATGCGTGTTCAATTTCCCATTACGTATCAAAACCTGAAAATAGAACTCAAATCCACTCAAATTCAAACTATCCAAGCCACTATACATTTCTCCTAGCTTTGAATTTTTTTCACTGCCAAGACTTCAGCTCTCTTTCAGGTAAAACTTTCTCAAGACTCATTTGCAATAGAAAAATGTAAAACTCTATAAAATTGTATGAAGTAGGTTTTGTAGAAACTGTGTGTGTGTTTAGTCACTCAGTTGTGTCTGACTCTTTGCGACCCCATGGATTGTAGCCCATCAGGCCCCTCTGTCCACAGGGATTCTTCAGGCTAGAATACTGGAGTGAGTTGCCATGCCCTCCTCCAGGGGATCTTTCCAACCCAGGGATCGAACCCAGGTCTCCCACATTGGAAGTGGATTCTTTACTATCTGAGCCACCAGGGAAGCCCATAGAAACTGTAGTAGCATCTGTATTTTACAGTTATGAATCCATGATTTTGAAAAGATTATTTTTTCTATGAAGCATTAAGCTGTGTTTACTTATGCCATTAAAGTAGACAACTTCCCTCTTCCTTGACCCTATAGAATATTATTTCTTGCATTGTTTGAAATGACAGTACTAAGGATCTAAGAGACTTTCTAGTCCATTGTCAAAGTCATTTTCGACTGTCTATGGAAAGTCTGCTTTTGGACAATGGTGCTGCCCATGTTTTCACCGACAGAAGGAGAAAACAGGCTCCCAAGGTTTGAGCGCTTGCACAGAGCAAATAAGTGGCAGAAATAGAAAAATAACCTGTATTCCTTAACCTCTATTTGAGCTGTTTTTCTATTACACCATGCTGACCATGCTGCTCCCAAGTCCACTCTTTCCTTTTCCAAACTGCAGGGAGAACTGTTACTTTGCAGAATGATGGTGGTAATACTTTTAATTAGGGCGCAATTTACCAAGCATAGAGATGTCAACAAAATTGTGAAATTTCACAGGTTGCATGGCTTTTTCCTTATCTCTCTTAAATCTTTCCTATCTAAAAATTGAACTGTCACTCCTGGAAAAAACATTAAAAATGGAATTTTACTGGAAAATTCCACTGCTTTAATGTTGGCCATGACTAAATATTATTCCATATTTGGAGCATTCTCAAATCACTCAATCTAAGAAACTAATAAACCTATTAACCAATTAAGATTAATTACCCAGTAATGGACCATTCATTGTGTGTGCTGGTGGGGAGGGCACTATAGGGTCTCTAAAACAAAGAGAAGTCCTAGGAAACAACTTAGGTCAGTTGAAAATATAGTAGGAACTCAGTGAAGAAACTGATAGAGCAAACTGGGTTAAATTGAACAGGCTGCTTGGAGGAGATGGGACTCCATCTGGCTGCTAAGACAGAAATAAATTACAGGTAAATGAAAAAAAAAAGTAGCTAAAATGCATGAGAATTTCTAAAAATCAGAGCAAGTATAGCATGTATATAAATTGCAAACAAGTGTCTCCTGAATTACCATAGAAGGAATATGTGGAGAGCAGTGGAGAAAAATATAGTAGGTACTGCAGGACTGAATGACTTTCAAGAAAGTGACTCTAAAAATAACCAAATGGAAACAAAATGAAAATGATTAATTAATTTCAGAATTAACATATAAATTAAAATATTAAATTTAAAAAATAGTTAAAATCTAAAATAACTATTATTTTCTCATCTTGTTTATGATGGCTCTCCCTGTTAATAACTTTGCTTGCTTTCCTTAATCTCCCCAATAGCAATTTTTGTGTGAAAAGATTTAGCTTAAGTTCAGAATGCCAGAGGGGAGGTACTGAGCAATGTTGGATGGCCGTCTGGCCAGTCTTGCCCTGGGAATGTCTCGGTACTTGGTACTGCTTGGGAGGTGCCTCCCGCTGTTATGACGATCGGCTCCTTCTCTTCAGTACCCACCTCCTCCCATTGTACTCTGTCTTCAAATTTCTCTTCATTTTGCATTTTTAGAATGATTTATTTCCCTCTTATTTGCTTCCTTCCACATCATGATCTTGGGGTCTCGTGTTTCATTCGCAAACTGGTTGGTCAAGGTATTTGACCAAGCCCCAAACCATCTTCTCCCCTAGGGATAAATCAAGCCAGTGCAATCAGTTACGGTTTAAATAGCCAATACAAGGGAGTATGTAGATAGATACAGATCGATAACACATAGATGATAGATAAAAAGAAGAAAGAGAAGAATGAAAGAAGGAAGGAGGGAAGTTGGAAAGGAAGGGAGGGAGGGAGGGATGGAGGGAGGAAAAAGAGTTTTCTTGCCTCTTATTTCTCTCACCATTACCTTCCTTCTTAAATATAGAATTTGATTTTTCTCCCTTTCAGAAAATGTTAATACTGACATACTAAACATAAATCATAAGCCTTTAAAAATAAACCAAATAAATCTGCCCTGGAAACAGGTCTGTGAATTTGCAACTGATTTACTTGAAATGGGGCAAAGGTCCATTTCACCATTCCCCAGCACAAGATGGCATGAAGGAATTTAAGTGTGAAAAGGCTCTCAGGGTAAATCCCTGGGTGTTGTGATCCAAAGCCTGGAAAGTAAACAGAATTTCAACAGAAACATAGATTCTTTTAGGCAGGCGTTGCTGAGGTCTTAATGGCAAGCATAACATGGGAGCAGGTGGGTACTGAAGAGAAGGAACACACGTCTCTACACACAAAAATTGCTATTGGGGAAATTAAGAAAAGCAAGCTAATCTCATGAATAGACCACTGGAGTGAAGAGAGGAGCAAGTGGATATGAGGCATGAGTGAGTGGAAGAGTTCAGAAGGAACAGGAAACAGGAGCAAGGTCCTACAAAGAGAATGTAAACTCCCTGGAATTTGAAGAAATCTTGGCGAGGACTTCAGAATTTCCATTGGATGGGAATAGGATCTTAAAGTAAACCCAGTGTAACACTCGGAGAAGGAAATGGCAACCCACTCTAGTATTCTTGCCTGGAGAATCCCACGAACAGAGGAGCCTGGTGGGCTATAGTCCATTGGGTCACAAACAGTCGGACACGACTGAGCAACTAAGCATAGCACAATGTAATATTCAGGGTTAAACAATCTCATTGGCCATACACTGAATATCTACACACTTATCTTTGTCTACATTTATATCTTTATGCAAAGATAGATATACAGTCTTTGTGTATAAGTTCCCTGCTCTGTGGATTGAGATCATAATTTTAAGAACTTGTCAAGAAATTTAAATTATTACAGTAATAATCTCAGGGCCATTTACCTTGCAACTTTATTTAGTTCTATGGTTCTAAATGCCTATAGGTCACCTCTACCTCAGCAAATATACTTTCCCATATTTCTCCCCTCTTCTCCCATCCTCCTTTTTCCTTCCATTTTTCTGTCTCTTATCATATCTTTCTTCTAATTTCCTAAATAATAGACTGACACCTATCTTTCCTTTTTCTTTCCTTTTCCTTTACATTCCTCAAGCAAACCTTTGGGTGTTTCATTTATAATATATTCTGTATGTGTCCTTGCTTTCAACTATTCTGATCACTAACAATTACAGGTTCTCATAAGTTTTATTTTCAATTATTAAAATATCTTAACTAGTCTTACCATCTTGAGTCTCCCTTCTTCAACAACTCTCTTTGCTTCCAAACCATCTGCGTTGAGTTTGCACTTAGCTAAACTGGAAGCATATTTTCTTAATTGTTTTCTTTGCCTGGCCCTCATAGCTCAGTTGGTAAAGAATCCACCTGAGATGCGGGAGACCCTGGTTCGATTCCTGGGTCTGGCAGATCCGCTGGAGAAGGGATAGGCTACCCACTGCAGAATTCTTGGGCTTCCCTTGTGGCTCAGCTGGTAAAGAATCTGCTTGCAGAGTGGGAGACCTGGGTTCAGTCCTCGGTTGGGAAGATCCCCTAGAGATGGGAAAGGCTACCCACCCCAGTATTCCGACCTGGAAAATTCCCTGGACTAAGTCCACGGGGTCGCAAAGAGTTGGACACGACTGAGCAACTTTCACTTTCACCTTCACCTTGGATGATTCTGGGCTGGCAATAGAATAAATTTCTGTAAGATTGGGAAGTGAAAGTGAAGCCACTTCCATGACTTTGTAAAGGTTATTGTATGATATGAGGTACTTTATAGTTCATGTATGTTGTTGCTGATCTGCTGGCTCACCTTTTGTTATAGGGAAGGATCCAGACCTCTGCTGCTGCTAATTTCTTCCCTGGTTTCAGAGTCCTGACCCACGTGCATATGAAGTTCCATGATGACAGATGTATGCGTCTTCCACATCAGTTATTGGGTTGGCCAAAAATTTTGTTTGGGTTTTCATAAGATGTTACAGAAAAACCCAAACCAATGTTCTGGCTCACCCAGTATGTTATCAGACTGGAGCTGAGACAGGTGCAGATTCTAGTCTGTCTCATGGGTTCCAGCGTGTATTTTCTCTCCCCTCTTTCATGTCCAGCTGGTGTACTGACCTATAGTGATGTTACACTCATTTCCAGAAGCAAAGGTTATCCATGGGTTTTTCACCAGCTACCACACTGTGTCAGTTCTAATTCCTGTAATAAATCCCTTCTTTCTTATCTCTCCACATGGCCCTTCTCTCCTAGGTGATACAGCAGTTGGCACCAGAAGTAGTTCTAGGAAAACAGAACTTTATGGGTAGGTTCTCTAACTTACTTCTGGCTTATCTGGAATTATTCTCTGATTTAATTAAGTTTAAAGACATTGACTAGTGGTGAAGAGGACACCATTGGTACATGGCATGCAATAGCAAATAACCGTTCAAATGATCACTTATGGATACCTATAATTAAGTGCTAATAGAGAGTAAGGCTTTGAGATACCACATAGTTGCTTTCATAAAATATCTTAGTGAAAATAAGTATAATGGGATTATTGGTTGCTTTATGTAGGGTGGAGAACTTGAGGGAAAAATTGATGAGTTCAAAGCTTTAAATTTCCAGATGAAAGTTCAAGTAAATGACCAGAAAGCATTTATGACTCCCCTGAAAGAAACCCTTATCTCCTATAACTACAGGACAATGATTTCTGAAAAATAAACCCAGACTCTACTCCTGCGGATGGCTGTATTACTGCACAGATTGAATTCAAATCTCACAGGGTCTCTTGTGTTAAAATTAGGACACAGATTGGTAAGGAGTAAACCTAAAAAATTTGGGTTGGGACGTACAAGTGGGTTCTATTGAAATAGAAAAATTCTAAGTTTTGGTGAATAGATGTCTAATTTGAATTACCACAATAGAGAGTTCTATTCTTGCAACCATCCCAGACCCTAGGCAGTTCAAAAAACCAGTGCCCCTTGAAAGATGGGGAAGTTGGGCCTCCTTGAGAAAGGACCTTGCAACACAGCTTAAATTTTATACTATAAATCTTCCTCTAGCCTTCCTCAAGCAGTTGTTCAGCAGACTGACAATATCTGGGAGATCGCTGACCACTTTCTGTGAAATGACCAAAATTCATAGACCCCCGGTTCCCTTGTGGTCCCCTAGTTACAGTAGAAGCTTATGGTGGATAGATAATTAAGGGACTTTGGCTTGAATACATCCTACCGTTATTTCAGGGGATCACCAAATTCATTCTATGATTATTTTTCCAATTCTAGAAAGCACAGTTGGAACAGACATACTTAGCAGCAGCCATCGAAATCCCCACAAGGGTTGTTTGGCTCATGGGATGAGGGCTATTATGACAGTAGATGGTAGGTAGATAGATAAATAGAAAGATAGATGATAGATTATAGATAGACAGACAGACAGGGCTTCCCAGGTGGCTCCGTGGTAAAGAATCTGCCTGCTGATGCAAGAAGATGTAGGAGACACAGGAGATCCCTGGGCCAGAAAGATCCCCTGGAGGAGGAAATGGCATCCCATTCCAATATTCTGACTGGGAGGATCCCATGGACAGAGGAACCTGTCAGACTATAGTTCATGGGGTCACAAAAGAGCAGGACATAACTGAGCTACTGAGCATGCACACACGCACAGATAGATAGATATTAGAATAGTAATAAAGTGGAAGCCACTGGTACTGCCCCTACCTACCAGAACTGTATACTCAAAGCAGTGCTGCACTGCAGGAGGGATTTGAGAGATTCGTGCTACTATCAAAAGTTTGAATGGTACACTGATAGCGATTTGTACCACATTCCCATTCAACTTATCTGTTTGGCCCGACAGATCTATTTGGCTGGCAGATAACAGACAGATCTTAAAGAAAGACAGTGGATTATCTTAAACTTAGGTATCCACCTCAGTTACAGCTGTTTTTCCAGATGTGTTTTTTTTTTTTTGCTGGAGTAAATCAATAGAAGTCCTGGCACCTGGTGTATAGTTATTGATTTGGCTAATACTTTATATCTCTATATCTTTTGGTCAAGACCAACAGAAGCAGTTTTCTTTCAGTTCACAGAGCTCATAATAGACCTTCACTTTCTTATCTTACCAAGTATCTCAATTCTCCCACCCTGCATCGTAATACCATCTGCAGGGACCTCCATTAAACAGGACATCACACTGGCTGTGAGGTGTCATCATTACATCGATGATCATGTGCTGATAAGATCTGGTGAGCAGGAAGTAGCAATTACTAATGCTCCTTAAGGCATGTGTGTACCAGTGGGTAGGTAATAAATTCCTCAAACATTCAGGGTCCTGCCACCTTGCTGAAATTTATAAAGGCCTGGTAATCTGGGGTATGTCCATATATTCCTCTCAAGGTGATAGACAAGCTGTGGCCTCTGGAATAGCCTATACTAGGAAAGGAGGGTACAACGCATAGTGAGTCTCTTTGGATTTTTGAGGGAACATATACCCAGTTTGGGTATATTCCACCAACCTGTCTACCAAGCAACCTAAAAGCTTGCCAGCTTTGATTGGAGCCCTAAATAACAAAGCTCTGCAGCTTGCCCAGGATGCTGTACAAGCGGTTTTGTCACTTGAGTGCCATGACACGATTCAATGGTGCTTGATGTGCAGGTGGCATATAGAATGCCATGTGGAATTTTTGCATGCCCCTTCTCTGTAAGCCGGTCACAGTATCAACCTTTAGGCTTTTGTAGCAAGCTATCCCAACCTCTGTAGGAAACTCTTCTATTGAGAAACATCTTCTGGCTTGCTACAAGCTTGACAATTGCTTTCTTTTAGCACTTAAAAATGTCACTCCACTCTCCCATTTTTATTTAAGAAGTCACTCTCCAACTTATTCTTCCTCCAATAAAAGTAATGTATCATTTGTTCTTTTGGCTGCTTTTAAGATTTCTTTTGGTCTTTGATTTTTAGATACTGGGTGCTAGTATGCCTAGGTTTTTCTCTTTGTTTTCTTTTTATTCTGCTAAGGTTTGGTGGAGCTTCTTTGAATCTGTGACTTAAGTTCTTTTGGCCATCTTTAAAAATGTTGGTCAATGTTTTGCCAATTAAAGCTCCAGCCTCATTCTCTATTTCCTCTTCTTCTCTAACATTTTACACAGATATTAGATCTTTTTCACTATGTACCATGTGTCTCTTATACACTTCTCAGTATTTTTTATTCCTTTATTCTTTCTGTGCTTCAGTTTGGATATTGTATATTATTCTATCTTCCAATTCACTAATCCTCTCTTTTAGCATCTCATCTACTCTTATATTTATCTATTGAGTTCTTAATTTCACTTTATCATATGTTAGAATTTCTCTGGTTAAATTGTCTATCTCATTGTCTATTTTCTTGAATGTAGTCACCTTTTCTAATGTCTGTGTCTGGTGACTCCAACATCTGGATCATCTATCTGTCGAATATTGTGGCAATAATTTGAGGCTTTTTCTGAGGTCCTCTTGAGGGAAGTTTTCTTTTTTTTGTGGGGTGGAGTCAGATTAAAAACAGATCACCTTATTCCTCTCATGGAATGAGATGTTTCAGAGATGGGTTTTCCTCTTTACAAAGGCTTGCCAACAGATACATGTATCTGTAACTGAATCACTTTGCTCTACACGTGAAACTAACCCAGCATTGTTAATCAGTTTTATCCAATGCAAAGCAAAAAACTTTTTTTTAAAAAGACTTACCTATTTCTGGGTCCACCCTTACTTCTGCGGTAGCCCTTCTGGGGAACTAACTGGAATACTAAGTTGTTAGCTAGGAGCTTTTCTTTCCTGCTGCGTTAATTTCTAATGTTTGTTTCCCCAACTTCATAAGGCAGTTTAAGCTCTTCCAATCTTTTCAGACTCTTCGCTGTCACTTTATATTTACTTTCTCAGTGTTTTAGCTATACAAATCTTATAAATTAGCAAGTACCTCAAGAAGAAGAATACCATGGAATGTCAAGTTTAAGAATATAAAGCTAACTGCATTGTGCTTCTATTTTTGCTGAAAGTTCCAGCTGCCTTGTGTGCTCTTTGATACCCACCCTCAAACCTTTTCTGTGAGGTGAAGTGGATGTGGAGGGTCATGTGAAAATGGATATGTTATCCAGCTGTCCTGGTTGTTGCTTTCTGTGACCACTTTTACCTGCAGCAGTCTGCAGCACCATTACTGAAGCAGAAAATTCCCTCCTTGCTTTTTAAAAGAGTAATTTTTCTCATTCTACCATCAAAAATGTTTATTGTCTGCTTCATAAAAGTAGACGGATCTAGAAACACACATAATTACTGGTGGTGCAATGTTGGTCTTTTCATAACTTCTCATAAGAAGGGCAGAACAAGCACTCACTGAGTATTTTTACATTTTTACATCAAGTGTCATTGGCAATAAATGAGCATTGATGAGAGACCACCATGAGAATTTACATTTGTCTTTAGCAGCCTAATCTTTCAGCATTTTAAATCGCCATTAATTTCAATGCCCATAATTCTTGATTTTATATGCTACACTTGGTTTGGAAGAGAATAGATAATTGAAACCCACAGATAATCCAATATCTCTTTTTGACTATTAGTTTTAAGCTTTTGTCTCCATAATTAAAAGTTTTACTTTTATTTTTCATGTTCTGGGGGCTACACAGACACATAAGAAAATTAAATTCAGAAGAAAATTTCTGAAGACAAAAGGAACAGCAAAAGTAGAAGAGCAGGGGTCCTAAAAAATCTACAAATGAAAAAATTATCTCCAATGTGATGGGGGATTTTTTAAAAATGGTTTCTATGTATCAGGTACTTAAGATATTTTTTAATACTAATAACATCACTGTCAAGAAAATACTATATCCATTTACACCTTAGAAAACCAACTTATTTAACTAGTGAATGATATTCCTAGATAATAAACAACTATTTGCAATTATTAGTAGGAAGATTTCAACTTTTTTAAATTCCAAGTGAAAAAAGAAAGAACATCTGCCAAAGTTTTGAGTAGGCATTCTTTGAACTTTCAGTTATTTTTGCACTTATTTTTTCATTGAAATTTGTACTGAGATAATTTTACATTCTCATTCAGCTGGAAGAAATAATACTGAGATGTCTAATTCCCTTTACCTGTTTTCCTTCAATAGCATCATCTTGCAAAATTACATTATAATATTAGAAGCAGATTAATAACATTGATACAAGCCATCAATTTTATTGCATTTCTCATTTATGTATGTGCTTAGTTGCTCAGTTGTGTCTGACTCTTTGCAACCCCATGGACTGTATATAAATTTAGTTCTATGCAATTTTATCACATGTGTAGGTTCATACATCCACTACCATGGTTAAGACACAGAAAAGGTGAAGATCCCTCCTGTGATTCTGTGATAACCACACCCATCTCCCTTCCACTCTCCTCAGATCCCTAACCCCTGGTAACCATTAATCTGTTCTTCATTCCTAAACTTTTGTCATTTCAAAAATGTTACATAAATGAAATCATATAAGATATAATCTTTTGGTATTGGCTTTTTTTTCACTCAGCATAATTTTCTGGAGGTTAATCCTAGGTGTTACGTATATCAATACCATTGGTTTATTACTTTTTTTTTTTTTTTGATGTGGACCATTTTTAAAGTCTTTTAAAATTTGTTACATATTGCTTCTGTCTTATGTTTTGCTTTTTTGGCCAGGAGGCATGTGGGATCTCAGTTCCCCAACCAGGGATCAAACCCACATCCCCTGCATTGGAAGGCAAAGTCTTAACCACTGGACCACCAGGAAAGTCCCATTCATTGCTTTTTAATGCTGAGTAGTATTCCATGGATTGGATTTACCATAGTGGTTTACCATTCACCCACTGAAGGACATCTGGGCAGTTTCTAGTTTTCAGCTTTTATGAATAAAACTACTATTGACAATTACTTACAGGTTTTTGTATGGCCATAAGTATTAATTTTGGGGAAATAAATGCCCAAATTAATTGGTGAATTTGATGGTGAATTGATGGTGAATTTGCTAGGCCATTGCTTGCACGTGTGCTCAGTCATGTCTGACTCTTTGTGACCCCATGGGCTGTCACCCATGAGGCTCCTCTATCCATGGAATTTTCCAGGCAAGAATACTGGAGTGGATTGCCAATTCCTCCTCAAGGGATCTTCCCAACCCAGGGACCTATCCTGCATCTCCTGCATTGGCAGGTGGCTTCTTTAGCGCTGAGTTACCTGGGAAGCCCTTGGTAGGCCACATGGTAATGCATATTTAGTCTTTAGAGAAACTTCTGGACTGCTTTGCACAGTGGTTGCTCCACTTGACATCCCCAACAACAGCTATGTAGGACTTATTTAGTGTCTTCACATCCTCATCAGCATTTGGCATTTTTGCTTTTTTATTGTAATTACTCTGGTATGTTGCTATCTCATCAAGGTTTTAATTTGCATTTCCCCAAGGACTAATAATGTTGATTGTCCTTTCATGCTTTTTGCACTTGTTTTAATTCTTCTATTTAGCATGAAGATTTGTGTTACTAGTGACTAGAAGAATTTTTTAAAAAGCTTAATTTTAAAAAGCCATCTTTCTTATCCAAAATCAAGTAGACCATCACTAAGTATCCTTATTCAGAACTGTAGTTATTATAATGATACTGAAATGGATATTTATTTATATACTTTGAAAACCCTTTTAATATGAAAAAATTTCAAACACACAGGAAGTGAATAATAACAATTATTCCATTGTAACCATTCTCATGTAACAATTGCCCTCAGCTTCATTAATTACCACAATTTTGCCAATACTATTTCACCTACCTTTGCAATCTTTATTACTTTACAGAGCATTTTAAAGCAAATGCCTACATCATATAACTTCACCCATGAATTAAATACCTTTCCTGATAAGGTGGACATTAGATTGTCTAAGCTGGAGGACATAACTTGATTGTGGAGCAAGGATTCAAAATGCTCTTTTTCATATTATTGAAAAAAATCAGGGCAGAACATAATCTATGAAGCAGGTGTACTTCTTAGAATGTTTTATTGAATTTTTTTTCAACACAATTACCCTTTTTCTGGACTGGACTCCACTGTTTTATACATATAAGTAGATGGTTCATTTTGTGCTATAGTCAATAAAATAAAAAAGACCTTATTAAATGGAAGGCCATATGAGATAAACAGAAGCGCTATCTACTTCCATGTATAGAAGAGTTGTTTCTCTGGCTTTAAGCCTTCACTTTTTTCCTTGCTGCCATAAGAAATGACTTTTAATTTTGTGCCTCAGTTAACTTTTGCAAACATGTTCTGCTGTCCTTGGAATATTTCTGCTTCTCCATGATACTGTAGATGACAATGCGGTCATTTCACAATTGCTTCTTTTCTGAAAAACACAGCTGGCTCGGTTTGGTCAGCAATGTTCTCATTGCTGCATTTCCCAAGCAACACAGCATTTCAATTGACCTCTTCAGAACAGATTGTATCTATGTCATATCCTTCCACAATAAAACCTCCATAATCAAATGACTACAATAGCCACTGAGTGGTATGCACCTTACTCTGAACCAGAATTGTTCTATCCCATATCCTTTCAATAACTCTAGCTCACTGAAACTTTCAAGTTCAGATTTTCTCAAACCAAACATAACTGATGGTTGATGTTCATCTTCTAACCACTCTTTGCCAGAAGTATTGCATTGTTTGGGACAGAATTCCTTTTGATTTTGTATAGATTGTAATACTCATAAATTACTTGATTTCCCTATTGTTTGTTTGTGTCTCATTTTTATTTTTGATTCTTAAGAATCACTTTAGCTCCTTTTTTCTAAACATGGTTACACATTTTATTGAGTAACTTGTGGTATATTTAAGGATGTGCTAAACAAAAGCAAGTATGTTCAAGATCCTTCTAAATAATCTCTCATGGTACACATATTTTTCCTTTATAGGAAAAGAATTTTTATGTTTACTCTTAATTATGATTATTTGATTAAGCTATATCTCTCCACTCTTACTGCTGTATCCTTAGAACATAGCATACTTCTGGCTTATAATTGGTGCTATGTCAGCCATCAACTTATCACCTTTCATCTCCAACCCTACCCTTCACTGTCTGTTCCATGATAATGGAGATGGACCCTGCAAATAGTACGTCTTAGCCCATTGGCACAATGTTTTGTCAATAGAAGGTGCTGGATGGGCACTTGGAAGAAGAAGAGGTTTCTCCCTCTGCTATGGTGTGCTTTCCTTGTCAGGCCATGGTTTTTCCACCGTCCAGTCCCTGCAGCACACACAGCTTTTATACATCCAGAAACCACAGTACAACTGACTTCTCCAATTCCTGGCTCCCATGGTGTGATGGCCAAGGGGACCCCATGCCAGAAGCTTCCCCCAACACTTCCTCAGAGTGCTTTTCAGTGGAGTGAGATATCTTCCTGTGAACACTTTCCCTGGTATCTCTTTAGGTGGGTTTCTGGCAGAGTCTGAAGTGTGGCACTCCCCCGTAATAGCTTCCTTCAGCACTTCAGAGGCAGATTTCCAACAAGTTCTGCTGGTGTGGCACCATACTGACTTCTCTGCCATCCAGCAAGCCACCACTGCACATTTTCCAACAAGGAAAATCTCAGTGCTGGAGGCCTCTCCTTGGATGCTCTATCTCAACCCTAGGGGTCATGGCTGCTCCTTATATACATTATTCCTATGTTGTGTGGGATTTTTGGTGAATATTTGGGGCATTTTTAATTAGGCAATTCTGTTATGACATTTTTGAACTTTAATGTCTTTCCACACTTCAACTGTTACCTTTGGGTACATAAAGCTATTGGTCTTTGGTATAAATGTTTAAAAGTTCAAGTTCTGGAGTCAGGGGATCTGGACTTATGTCCTAGCTATACTGTTAATACTTACTAGCTGTGTGATACTGGAGAAGTCACCTAACCTGTCTGTGCTTCAGTTCCACTATTCCTATTTTGAGTTGTTTTGAGTTCTCTTTCCTTCTTACTAGCCAATTTCTCATCACTTCAATCCCTGTTACAGTTAATAGTTTTTTATATTGAATTTTCCCTGTTCAACTTACCATGTAGTATCTGTCTCCTGATTAGACCCTGAATGATTAAGTGCTCAATAAATATCTATTGAAAGAAAATAAGGAACAAAAGAAAACAGAAAAAGGAGGGAGGTAAAGAGAAAGAGAGATCTAAATTTTTACTGTCATATCGCCAAATCAGCTATGTGGTTATTAGCTGTTATTATTTGAAATTAGAAATTTAAAAAGATCAAGTGAATTCTGTATAAATATAATCCTGTGCCATTAATTACTTGTAATTACTTTATCCACTTTTTATTTATTCTGTCACTAAACCTTTATTAAGAAATTAGTTTTTCAAGCATATAATAGATTTCTTAGGATAATGAGAGGGTTGTTGTATAGGCGAAGAGAATACAGACCATAAAGTCAGTAGAAATTTCCTTGAATATCAGATTTCAGGAACACTAGATTTCAAAACTGCCATTTAATCAAGTACAGATTACTTTTCCTGCCCCTCTTCTACTCTCAACTCCTACCAATAAAGGAATAAATGAATGAGTAAATAAATGAATAGGTCGATAATTTAATTTCTGTTCTTTAAAATTTTACTGTCAGGAAATGAGGCTAAATGTCTAAATTAAATTCCTCACCCACCTTGTGTTCTTTCCTTCAGACCAAGGACATTCTTCATTAGTTATGCATAGCAGCTCTTTAAATTCTTATTAAATCACTCCTCTCACTTCCCTTCTACAAGTTAAATATTCCCATTTTATTCTCTCACCATAGTTTCATTCTTTTTTTAAACATTTTACTGTATATTGGAGTATAGTTGATTTGGGGCTTCCCTGGTGGCTCAGATGGTAAAGAATCCACCTGCAATGCAGGAGAACTGGATTCAATCCCTGGGTTGGGAAGATCCCTTGGAGTAGAGAATGGCTATCCACTCCAGTATTCTTGCCTGGAAAATTCCATAGACAGAGGAGCCTGTTGGGCTACAGTCCATGGGGTCTGTCCATGGGGTCAAGTCAGACACGACTGAGCAACTAACACTTTCACTTTTCATAGTTGATAAACAATGTCGTGTTATGTGATGACTTAGAAGGGTGGGATGGTGAGGGATCGGAGGGTCAAAAGGGAGGGGATATATGTATACATATAGCTGATTCACTTTGTTGTACAGCAAAAACTAGCACAACATTGTAAAGCAATTATACTCCAATAATAAAGAACAAAACAATGTGTTAATTTCAGTTGTACAATGAAATGGTTCAGTTATGCATATACAGGTATCTATTCTTTTTCAAATTCTTTTCCCAGTTAGGTTGTAACATATTGAGCAGAGTTTCCTGTGCTATATAGTAGGTCTTTGGTTATTTGTCTTCCTGAAGTTTCTCCAAGTTTTTCACACTCTTCTTAGTTCAGGCTGCAAATGTTATAGACTAGGTAGTTTAAATACTAAATTTAAACTTCTCACAGTTCAGGAGGCTGAGAAACCCCAAATCAAGGTGCTGGCAAATTCAGCATCTGGTGAGAGCCCTCCCCCAGGAAAGCTGCAGATGACTGCCTTCCTGCTGTATCCTCAGATGGCAGAGAGTGTGGGGGACTCTGGTCTCTTCCCCTTCATATAAAGGCACTATTCCCACCATTGAAGCTCCACCTCATGGTCTTCAGTTCAGTCACTCAGTCATGTCCGACTCTTTGCAACCCCATGAATGGCAGCACACCAGGCCTCCCTGTCTATCACTAACTCCTGGAGTTCACCCAAACCCATGTCCATTGTGTTGGTGATGCCATCCAACCATCTCATCCTCTGTCGTCCCCTTCTCCTCCTGCCTTCAATCTTTCCCAGCATCAGGGTCTTTTCAAATGAGTCAGCTCTCCTCATCAGGTGGCCAAAATTTTGGAGTTTCAGCTTCAACATCAGTCCCTCCAATGAACACCCAGGACTGATCTCCTTACCTAAACCTAATCTAGACCTCCTGAAGAGCCTACCTGCAAATACTGTCACAATGAAGATTAGGGTTTTCAACATGTGAATTTGGGTGGAGGGGCAGAAACATTTATTCCACAGCGACAGTCATCCTAAATGACAGTATACTTTCTTCAGCAATCTCTTGTCGAGTTTGATACTCTTGGCTTAATGAAAGTGCCTCTCAAATGCCTTGGCCTTCCATGTTTATGTATTTGGGTATCAGTGATATGTTAAACACTTTTAGTTATAATATTAAAAACTTTTCACAGGTAAACTTGTGTATACCCAAGATAGAAACTGTGTACATGGAAAAGATGGGAGTTAATGAAGGAGGAAATAGAGACATACCTGGAAGGCAAATTGTAATAGGAACATTACATGATAAGCACTTGGCCTACTTGGAAGAACAGTTAAAGACTATTTACACACACGCACTAATAAAATTATTGACTCTTTTCTATCCATAAAACAACTCCCTAAGAGTCTTTTTCTATGCCATCAACTCTTTGTGTACTTGAGTTATAAAATAGGTTTCTTTAAAATATGAACAGTCTTATGGACTCTGTGGGAGAGGGAGAGGGTGGGAATATTTGGGAGAATGGCATTGAAACATGTAAAATATCATGTATGAAATGAGTTGCCAGTCCAGGTTCGATGCACGATACTGCATGCTTGGGGCTGGTGCACTGGGACGACCCAGAGGGATGGAATGGGGAGGGAGGAGGGAGGAGGGTTAAGGATGGGGAACACATGTATACCTGTGGTGGATTCATTTTGATATTTGGCAAATCTAATACAGTTATGTAAAGTTTAAAAATAAAATAAAATTAAAAAAAAAATATTCTTAAATCATATACTATGCTAATTCAGAAAAGCTCAGAGGACCCTTTCAATTTATTAATCCCAATATGAATGATTTCCTACATGTTTAAGTCTTTGGAACTGGAATGCTTTCACAACTGATGGAATTGTCCAATTCCTTGACCCCTTCAGCTTCCGGCAGCCCTACTGCTCCAGGAGAAGATGAGACAGGCACCTCAGCTCCCTCTCACCCTTATCATGACTGATCTCCAGCCCAAACTGTTCCTTGGACAACTCGAACTCTCTTGTCAACGAGAAGCCCCTGATAGTAAATGCACAAACTTCGGGAAGGGTGAATTTCCTTGGGCTATTAACTGCTTATGATGTCTATCCACTGAATAAAGCATCCATAAATGACCCTTCTTTATTTTTGTTCTATCTTTTTATTTTACTGAATATAGTTGATTTACAATGTTGCTAGTTTCTGCTGTACAACAAAATGATTCAGTTATACATACATTAAATCATATACTATTAAATAAAAGAATATATACATATACATTCTTTTTCATATATAATTCCCTGGGCTATCCAGTAGGATCATGTTGTTTATTTATTCTATGTACATAATAATTAACATCTCCCAATCCAAAAAATACCAGGCACACTCTCCTGAGACTGAGGGAAAGTCTAAAAAGTATCCTAATATGCATATGATAAAATAGGTTAAGTGATAAGAAGCAAATAAAATCACAATGAATTTTTAAATTGATGGGTGTTTTCACACATATAAACCAATGGAAAAGAACACAGAGGCCAGAAATAAACCCTTGCATATATGGTCAACTGATCTCCAACAAGGGTGCCAAGAACAAACAGTAGGGATAGAAGAGTCTGTTCAATGAGTGGTGCTGGGAAAATGGGACATCCACAATGCAAAAGAGTGGAATTAGGCCCTTATCTTACACTAGACACAAAAATCAACTCAAAACAGATTAAAGATTTAAACATAAGACCTAAATGTAAAAAACCTCCTAGAAGAAAACAGTACAAAAGCTTCTGGACATTGGTCTGGGCGATGACTTTTTAGATAGCACACAAAGAGCACAGGCAACAAAAGCCAAAACAGAACTCTGGGGCTTCATATGCATAAACTCCAGTAACTCAGTAGCAAACATTTCAGTCAGTTCAGTTCAGTTGTCACTCAGTTGTGTCCAACTCTTTAGACCCCATGAACTGCAGCATGCCAGGCCTCCCTTTCTATCACCAACTCCTGGCTGGAGTTTACCCAAACTCACATCCATTGAGTCGGTGATGCCATCTAACCATCTCATCCTCTGTTGCCCCCTTCTCCTGCCTTCAATCTTTCCCATCAGGGTCTTTTCAAATGAGTCAGCTCTTAGTATCAGGTCTCCAAAATATCGGAGTTTCAGCTTCAATATCAGTCCTTCCAATGAACACCCAGGACTGATTTCCTTTAGGATGGACTGGTTGGATCTCCTTGCAGTCCAAAGGACTCTCAAGAGTCTTCTCCAATACCACAGTTCAAAAGCATCAATTCTTCTGTGCTCAGCTTTCTTGATAGTCCAACTCTCACATTCATACATGACTACTGGAAAAACCATAACCTTGACTAGATGGACCTTTGTTGGCAAAGCAAAGTCTCTGCTTTTTAATATGCTGTCTAGGTTAGTCACAACTTTCCTTCCAAGGAGTAAGCATCTTTTAATTTCATGGCTGCAATCACCATCTGCAGTGATTTTGGAGCCCCCAAAAATAGTCAGCCATTGTTCCACTGTTTCCCCATCTATTTGCCATGAAGTGATGGGACCGGAAGCAAACATTTAAATAATCTAATTTTAAAATGGGCAAAGGTACACTGTTGGTGGGAATGTGAATCTAGAGATCTGTACTTAACAATACCATATTTAAGAGGGTAGATCTCATGCCAAATATTCTTACTAAAAAAAAAAAAAAAGATGGTGTCATATTCAAAGAAATACAATAGTAATAATTGGACATTCTCATATGAAGGCCTAATGCCCTCCCACACTTACACTCATGTTCAATAACAACATGGGCTTCAGTGCTGTGACTAGTTTTCGTCTTTCCAGGACCTGGTAACTAGAAAGGCCCTAGATCTCGCTGGACAATGCTCTTGCTGTGTCACCATTTTCAGACTCCTTCCCTGGTAGCTCAGCTGGTAAAGAATCCATCTGCAATGCAGGAGTCCCTGGTTCAATTCCTAGATCAGGAAGATCTCCTGGAGAAGGATTAGGGTACTCACTCCAGGATTCTTGGGCTTCCTTGGAGGCTCAGATGGTAAAGAATCTGCCCGCAATGCAGGAGACCTGGGTTCAATCCCTGGGTTGGGAAGATCCCCAGAGATGAGAATGACAACCCAGTATTCTTGCCTGGAGAATCCCCACAGACAGAGGAGCTTGGCAGGCTATAGCCCATGGGGTTGCAAAAAGTCAGACATGACTGAGTGACTAAAGACAGCACAGCAATGAAGGAGTCTGAACCACAACTCTGACTTTGAAAGTGAGTTAAGATTAACATCATGAAAATCAAATTTCAGGTGTTCAGCTACAAAGATAAAGCAGTGTTCATCAGCCCCTCGTGCTGGTGTCAGATGAGCATCCTCACCTGCAAGCCTAAATGGGGCCATTTATAGGAGCAAACCCAGTCATTACAAACCTTCCACAGGCACAATTTCCCTGGTGTTGCCATTAGCCTTTTTTAACAACCACTGATTTCCTTGTAAATTGGGTGGACAATAGCTGTGTGGACAAGAACAAAACCTGAAGACATATACCATTAGGTTGAAAGGTTTTGAACTCTCTGCTTTGCAACTTACCAGAGAATAACAAATCTAGTTCTATTCAGGGGATTTAATTCACATTAAGTACCTGGGCAAAATCCAACATTAGCCCTGAAAAGTTAATCTGATTAAAGAGTTGATGGACATTACTTCTCTCAGACTAATAAAGTTAATTTTAATGGAATAATGTCTCCCTGGCAGATTACTGAGAATGAAATAACTAGCTAGGTGTTTAATACATTACAAAATGCTCAACAAATATAGGTCATTATTCAGGTCTCTATTCTTTTGTTAGCCTCCAGATTCTGCCTCTTATTTCCTTCCTTTTCTTTTCTTACATCTTCTTTAGAGGCCTTAATCTAATTATTTAGCTGATGGAAACCCTCAGGCCTGGCTTACTATCACCTCATGTTTTCAACTAGTAAATTAATTCAATAAACACACTTGGAAAGCTACCTTGGGCAAGTTATGGAGTTGTTATACGAATACACAAGATCTTAAAACAGCACACAGACTTTGTATGCTCCACTCCAAAAGCCGGCCATTACAGACACATTTTGGAATACTTGGCTAAGAAAGAGACAACTCTGTAAACCCTTGCTTACGCTGGACACAAAAGAGTTGAGAGAGATTAAAGTCATATCTGAGATTTGCAGATTGAGCACTCTAACCCAAGAATGCAAAGTAGATGCTACCACCTATCCCCAAATCAAGGGGTCTCAAGAGAGAGGGGTCTCAAATGCAACACCAGGATTTCTATATGAGCTTCTGCCCTGGTCTCTGATGTTCTCTTGAAAAAGTTATAGGTAACAGATGGGATGCCTAAAAATGAGACAACAAAATAAAATGACCACATGAGGGGCCTGGGCTTTCATGGTTTGTCAGTGGAAACCAGGAGTGTTTGGTATAGCTTCTATGTAATTCACGCTACAAAGAAGCCAGAATAGTGGCCTGACATCATTTCCAGGTGGAAACCCAGTGTGGCACCCCGTTAAAGACAATAATGACCATGATAATCAAGCATGCTTAACCTTCACAAGTAAGTATCATTTGTGTGGTTTTTTTTTTTTAATATTTATTTATTTGGCTGTGTTGGGTCTTAGTTGCGGTGCACAGGCTATCTATTTTTGATGTGTGAGCTCCAGAGCTGCGGGCTCAGGAGTTGCTGCATAAGGGCTCAGTTACTTGGGATCTTGGACCCCTGCTCAGGGATCAAACCCACATCCCTTACATTGAAAGCATGGGATCTTAACCACTGGACCACCAGGGAAGTCACTCATTTGTGCTTGATAGCAGCTTTAAGGGAAGGCATTGTCTTAAGCAATTACTTACCTGGGTTGGTACTGGCATCACACTCATGAGACTTGCTGAGTGGTCCATGAAGAGTGCCTTTGGATGACTTCACATAGATATACTGAATACTATGGAAGCAGGAAACTTCAAGTATATGTCATATAGCCATGTTCTCAGACCACATGACTTTTATTGACAGGTTTAAATTGATACTCAGTATGGCAGTGAAAGCAGAAAGATAGTGTAGATGTTGAAAAATAAAAGGACAGAACAACTCATGATTCTGGTAATATTATGACACACATTTTTAAAAGGACTGTCAGTATTTTTGCAATCATGTTATTAATTATATTGTATTGAATCTATGGTGGAACATACCAGATTCTCTCCTTTTCAAAAACAAAGAATCTGAAAATAGGCTAAAGAAACCCAAGATCCTATTTTTTGAGAAAAGGGAAAAAGTTAGTGCAAAGAAACTCATCCATTGAATAAATCTCTGCTTATACTTCCATTGGAATAATTTTCAAAGTTGTGCTGAGTACACTGAAACTATAGAATGAAAGCCTCCACCCACAGCCTTCCTACCCACTGGGTAACACCTATAAATGCTCTTATATGTGTCCTGTGGGCCCAGGGAGAAGCAGATTTGCTTATATTCTGCATACCTTCTGTAGGAGACCAGATCCCTCCCAGGACTTAAGAATTACCAGAGTTGCTTGAGTTCACACTCTGGCTGCAGGTGACAAAGGATCAAACAAAAAGGGAGACTTGTGGGCTCATGTCTAAGCATGGCTGCAGAGAAGTTAGTGCACCTTAGATGGTGCAGAACCAGAAACTCAAATACCACTAGGATGCCTCCTCCCTACAGCTCAATGTTTTGTGTTTCCATTTCTTTCTCTCTAACTGAAGCTCAGTGTGTGGTGGGGAGAGGGGGGTGAGTGTTGGTGCCAGGCTCACATTCTTCTTACGGCTCAGTGAGCAGAGACGAATAATAAGAAAATTGGCTTCTCTCTCATCTTCAGTTTTCAACATAGGATAAACAACCTGAATCGTACATTTTGGGCCATACAGCCACCCCTTATAAAATCACTGTGGACAAAGGAGAGTTACAAAAAGAGGCATATCCTTGGCCCAGCTCCTTGGACAGGGGGTGAGTCTGTTACAAGAAATGCTGGTTAGACACCTGGGTAGGGCACTTCAAAATGCAAGCAAAATCTACATATCACTGGAAAATTACTCACTACTAAAGGAATGTTGGGCTTCCCTGGTGGTTCAGCAGTTAAGAATCTGCCTGCAATGCAAGAGATGTGGGTTTGATCCCTGGGTCTGGAAGATCTCCTGGAAAAGGGAATTGGCAACCCACTCCAGGATTCTTGCCTTGGAAATCCCATGTACAGAGAAACCTGGTGGGATACAGTCCACGGGGTTTCAAAAGAGTCGGACACGACTCAGCAACTAAAGAGCAACAACAAAGGAATGTTAGATACATGCAAATAAATAACACATGGAAATCTGGGATAATCGATTTTTGTAGACAAATAAATGATTGACTCTGACAAGAAGCAAAGTCAGAATTCATGTAGGTAAACATTTCACTTGTTCTTTCATGAAGGATAACATCTTTTCTTTGACAAGAGCAAAAGAAAAAACTCACTTGATTAGAAGTGGTTAAGTGTGCTAACTTTATTATTGGCTATCACACCAATCTCTGTTGCATCATTCCCACTTTTAAACCATTCCCAAATGAGAAAAAGGACAATCACGCTGATCGACATCCATTTGGAATATTTATTGTAGTTCTTAATGCATTTCCTAACACCTATGGTACTCTGTAATCAAGAATATAAAGTCATCTACTTAGAATTTGCCACTCAAATGAGGAGCTTTCTTAGAATCACAGAAGTAAGTTTACAAATACAGCAACCATCAATGTCATACATTTTCCAAACCATAACTCTAACACGGATGTAAATTATTCTCCAGACCATTAAAATTCTCTAGAAAGTCCATTTTACCAGTATTGGGAGAGGAAGCTTTCAAACACGCAGCCAGCCTGAAAGACCATTTTATATATGGAGTGTGCTTCTCCTCTCCTTCCTCTAAAATGACAGAACTGTAGCTGTATCTGAAGAGAAAGTGAATTTAATGACAGCCATTAGCTAAAAACTCGCAGAAATGCCTGTGTCTGGGATGAGAGGAATGATACATTGCACTGCAGCTTGCCTACCTCTGTCCAGAGGACAGCAATCTGGCCTGTCTTCAGGGTGCCTGGACTTCTCTCCAATTTGATACCCCGGATGCTTGGTAGACCCCCTGGGGAACTGTTTGATAACTGAGGATACCTCGGAGGAGAAGGTCCTTACAAAATCTAATCTACCACGTTTATTTTCTAAGGATGAAGTTCACTGCACTTCAAATCCTGGATTTGCTCATCGTTATTTTCCCTAGTTTGATAAAGCTGAATAAAAAGTATTTTGTTCAAGGAAGAATCCTGGGCAGAAGAAAGAACACTGTTCTGTAGAAAAAGGCATTCAATATTTAGAAACTTTCCCAAGAAGAAAAAAGAGACCCTGAAAAGAAAGAATTCTTAAAAAAAAACAACTAAACCTCTCCTGTCATTGTTACTGCAGGTTCATGATAAATTACCCTACAGCTCCTCTTACCTTAAGAGGAGGTATTATACAAGAAGCCCACAATACCATAGAGAAAGACTTCTAAGGATCCTTCTGGATACACAGGAATACTTCACTGTTTGAAAATGAGAAAACTGACTAATCAGTTAGGTTTATAGCCGTCTTCCTTAAAAAAAAAAAAAAAACAAACAAAAAAAACTGTCATCTTTGGCAAAGCACAGGTAGTTATTTGGTTTGTTTATAAAGGCAACTTCTTGGTTGGATGTCAGCACCAATAGACTCTATACCCTTCAGTCTCTCCCACAAACCAGGTTACTTCTCTCACACAGAGATGTTCCTGTTTGCCTTCTTGGGCATTTATTTTAGTTACCAAAAGTGGGGACGGAGAAGGGATGCACTAAGATGTAATCACAAAGTCAGAGGCTCCAAAAGAAAAGACAGAGAAGGCTAAAGGAAAAACCTGATCTTTAAGACAACATTTCTCCTAATTCAATCCACACAAATGTTATCTTTTAGAACTAGAACAATGCTGCCCTGGGTATACTCTGAGTGGAGTTCTTCTCCTCCCTCCTTTTTTTCTACATGTCATGATTTAGTTAGGAGGGAAAGTATACCAATGAAACTCTCCCTAAGGGCCCATCTTGGTACAAATTGTGCACAATTTAATGTACCTACCACAGAAGATGAAGATAAATCCAATGTGAGCACCAACTGTAAATATGACCTTATCAGCACTTATAAAACAAATAAGCTAAGCATATATATTTTTCCTTTTGGTTATTCATTAAAGTGCCATAGCACGCTGGAGAGAACAAAATCTGTATGGCTATAAAAGCACTAAGATACTAGAAGAAAACTAGACAAAAACTGTAAGATATACAATTATGATTACTGATGTCCTTCTAATAAACTCCTATGTGGTTGAAATGAAGAGCACAAGGCCTAGAACAACGGTTTACTACACATTTCAAGTTGAGATCTGCCGCATTGGTATGAGTTTTGGTGAAACCTGGTAAAAGAAAGAGAAAAAAAATTATGGACTTATGAAAAAAACCTCATGGTATAAAACATCTCTGCTTTGAATTTCCAAAACTGAATGATGTAGGCAACAAGTAATCTTGCCATAGCCCTCACCTGGAGTTTCCTCATTATTTCCCCATCTGAGCCACTGAGAAAAAGAACACTTTTATCCATTTACATTTTGTGTATCTGGTAGTTCTCAACCTTCTTGCATTATAGCTCTTAAAGATATTTAAGACTTGCAACCATGAGGAGGTGGAGGAGGAGCAGCAGGAGATGAACAAGGGTCCAGATGACCAAACTCTCCTGAATGGCCCCCTGAGCTCTGAGACTGATGAACTTCACTCAGAACAGAGCCATGGAGCAAGCCACAAGTTTCAGAATCTTAAAATAGGTCCAGTCAATTCACAATTTTGTTAAGAGATAATGTAGTCTTTGGATAACACACTTTTATCAGAAATTTCATAATCAGAGTGGAAATGATAAAAAGGCAGTAAAAAGATACCAGGTTATTATAAAAAGGAAGTAAGAGTATTAAAAACATTAAATATTAACTATGATTATGTTCAATGTACCAAATAGCAAATGAATTCCAAGGAGTCTTGAAGTAGAGAAATATGAGGGCAGATCTATATTTAATGCTAAAGCTGGTGGAGGAGGAAATCTAAATATAAGTGTGTGTGTGTTAGTTGCTCAGTCATGTCCAACTCTTTGTGACCCCATGGACTATAGCCCACCAGGCTCCTCTGTCCATGGAATTCTCCAGGCAAGAAAACCAGAGTGTGCTGCCATGCCTTTCTCTAGGAATCTTCCCAACCCAGGGATCAAACGTGGGTCTCCCACATTGTAGGCAGATTCTTTACCATCTGAGCTACCAGGGAAACCCTGGTGGTAAGTAGTCTGGCTTAATTTTGACGGATCTTTCAAGGTGTAATAGCAGGTAAATTTAATCTGGCAAATATCCATTAAGTCTTAGTTAACAGGCTCCATGGAAAGCACAGTATGGAATACTAAAATTTAGGTGATTTTTGAGCCCTTCATGGATGTGACAATTGAAGGGGATCTAATTTGTCTTCCAGAATAAACACTTAAAATTTTGTTAAATGAATGAATGAATGAGTGGATTAGATAAGCCTCAAAGAACTAGAAGAAAGGTCTCCTAATACAGGTTAAGTCAGTAGTAAAAACAGAAGACAGTTATTTGGCTATGATGAAGTTAAGTATTGCTATTCATTTGTAAATTGTTTTCTTGTTAAGTCTTCACAATGTCAAAAGTTAATGTCCCCTCTTCCATTTTTCTACCTAAAAATGCCATGACCAGAATAAAAAAGATCAGAATGGCTTGGTACATATCTTAGGATAAATGAGAGCTCACTCAGACTTTCCAGCTCCAAGAACAGATATATAATAATAGACAAAATAAAAGATATTAATATACAAAAGTCACAGATCTTCAATTCTACCGAAAAGAATAAAGATATATGGGCTCTGAGTATTTAGAGAATGTGTCTCATAAACAATCAATTTTCTTTTTTTAAACAGAGCATCTGTGGAAATAATTTAATGAAATAAAACTCTTCTTTGGAAACAGGTCATTTTCTAATAGGTGCTTTATAGCATTGCCTTTAAAAGGAAACTGGACACCTTGACTTTTTCAAACTAAACATCTGATCCTTATCCTTGTCATGCTGGCCCTATTTTGAGCTCTTAGTAACCTTTATAGCCTCAGCATGGAACTTGACTTTTAACAGAAAAGAAGATGAACGTTTAGGTACATTGACTTGGCCTGTCTATTTTTGTAAAGAAAAACAGCTACTAACCCACCATTTTTCATTTGTTTTCTCACAGTCTCATCAACATGGTGAACCCATGTAAGCTGAGGCAGATTATCCTGCCAAAGTGATCTACAGGCTAAGCATAGGACTGTATGATTTATGAGCAGAGGATAAGCTAACAAGTTGTTTTCCTAGTCCACTGAAATCCAAAGAATATACTGTTTAATTCTGGTATAATACCAGTTCATAATAGATATTGAGCATACAAATTTATTCAACTTGCAAAGAATGCCTGCAGCTGGCTTCTTTCAGATTCCCCTACAAACATATCAATAGGCAGGATTCTTATTTGATTTGTTGCCACTGGTGGTTTAGGTGTATTCCTACCTACAGAAAAGACCAAGGTTCTTGGGAGTAGGAACTATACTAGTTTGTCCTGTTTTATTCATATTTCATAGCTTAATATGGTAGATACACTGGGAGTTTAATAAATAACCATGGACAACTAATAACCTCTGAAAGTTTATTCTACTACATGATGTCCAACTATAGATTCAATTTATTTTTAAGTTTTTAAATTAAAGAAACAGAAAACTTAAAAAATAAAATAGAAATATTCTAGTTCAAAAAGGCCCACAGATATATGTGGTAAAGAAAAACCTATTTTATGTAATTCAAGCATGAATCAAAAAAGAAAGAAATGAATATCCAATTGAACCAACTACTTATTCAAAAGGATACTTTGGAATATAATGGAATTTAAGTGGTAGGATGCCACCTTCCTTTTTTTTTTTTGGCTGCACCACACAGCTTGCATGCTCTCAGTTCCCCTGACCAGGGATTGAACTTGGGCTGCGGCAGAATCCTAATCACTAGGCCACCAGGGAGCTCATTTCCTTTTTCTTTCTATTTGACCCAGGAAGTAGCTGGCAGTAACACACTGAGTGATGTAAGTATAGCCAGAAATAAAGAAATTTAACATGTTCATTAGCTTGTCACAGCTTTAATATGAGAACTGTGCAATATCACTTTGGCTCTTTGAAAATGAATTATTACTGACTATTTATTTGAGAGATTTTTTTTTCAAAATGTGAGTGCCTAGAAAAAAAGTAAACCAGAGAACTCCTTAGTCATAAAAATGTTTGAAGCTAAAATTATTAAAAAAAAAAAAAATAGAAAAGCATTCTCGCACAGCATCACAGTCAAGCATTTGTAGGGCGTGAACATGTGTGTGTGGCTTTACCAACCAACAGAGCTGGTGTCAAGCATTTATTCCCCACTGCTCATGGGGAAGGACACTTATCAGTGTAATACTATGGCCTCAAGTGTGTCCCCTAAGAATGATTTGGGCAGAGGAACTGGGGGTATATAGGGCTCAGTCTGACCCTTCTTCCTCAGCCTTCTGTAGGGAGCATGTGCTGTTTTGCTTTCAGCCACATGGAAAGAAGTTCAGTAGAAAAGACTCTCCTCTGTGTGGAAGGCCTGATTTTTCAAGGCTGCCTATAACTGGGAGTGGAGGTCCCTCTCACTTCAGGGGTTTGTAATTGGGAAAGCTTATGTGGCTGTACATCTAGGCCACATTCTTCAACCTAGGCTTTATAACATGATGTTTTAGCCTCTGTCCAACTCGTTTATCTCTCTCAATAGATTTTGAACTCAATCTTCAAGAAATATAAAGGAAAGTCCCTTTCTTTATAACAATTGCATTTTGAAGGAAAGCGATCATATGGAACAAGACCTCTGTCCATTATGGGTTGGCTTCTTTTGCTGTCAACTACTCCTGACCAGAATCTTATTTTAGAAGTGTGAGGAAGTTTCCTGAAATATAGTCAATATTTGCATTTCTTTTACAAAACGTCTACTGCTTTCTCTGGAGTTTCAGACGTAACATGACAGAGACTTTCCTACTAATTGAAAAGAAAATTCCTTTCTACTCACATCATGGTTACTATGCATTTTTTTTAAAGCTATTTCAAGTGATACCTAAAGGACACATTTTCCCATCACATTTTTTGTTTTTGCTAATTGCACTGTGACATACAGGAAAAGTCTTAGTCATTTTTTTTTTAAATGCTCAGATATTTCATTACCATTATTTTTAATACCCTGAAACCTCAATTTTGTCATGTCCTATTATCTGATATTGTCATATTTGTCTTTTTTTTTTTAATTCTCAGGATTTTCTCCATCAGCTCACATTCTATATCCTTTGCCCAGTCCCTTGCCCATATTCTTAGGTACATGGGATTTTTACCAACACATTTTAATATTTACTTTGACCGAGGTCTTTAGCTTTCTTTGGTCTAACTATTCCTTTCTAAAATGTTCAGTTCTCAGTATACAGTGAAGGCTGAGTGGCCTTTGTCAAATAGAGATCTTGAGTAAACTGTATGCAGTCACATGGAGTAAAATTCTATCTATGCAGTAATAATCATGAGATATCTTTTGAGTTATCAAATAAAGAGATGCTATCCCAATGTACTTTGTTATTAAATGTAGCTTATTGATAACCCAGCTATTAAACAGAACTTCTTATGAATAAGAACACTTCAGTCTCTAGTCTTACAGAGAATTTGATACATGTGGCTTCATCTGTCAGGGACTAAAGAGATGCCATTAATCATTAGATCCTCAAAATCCAGTTCTTCTGTTGAGATGGCTTAGCTGATACTACTAGACCTTTTCATTTTCAGAGCAATGTTGACATAAAAATTAACATTTCACTTCAACAGCCTCATTTGGAGAAAACAAAATTATATGTCAATGCCAAAAGAGGAGGAGGGTTGCTACTGCGATAAGAGAGGTGCCACAGAGATATTTTTCAGTGTATCAAGACATGGAAACTAGCACTTAAAAAAACAAAGTAAAAACAGTAAAAATCTATCTTTTTCTTTCTTGATTTACCTACATGACTTGAAAAAAAAAAACTGATAACAATGAGGATCTTCTTTTACAATTCCCTTCTGTAGCAGAGATTTGAACATTCTATAGAATGTCTCAAAAATGTTATCTGCTGAAGAAGAGGTTAACTTATCCACAGAGGGAAAAAATATAAAGAATAGCTAATTAAGGAAGAAGAACTGTTTGCTTTCATCACTGGAGTAAGGAATTCTAAATAGTTAAACTAAACAAATCCCATTTGTTACCCACTGAGGTCACTGAAAAGTTAATTAAAGATGTGCTTTTCATGTAAGGAGTTGTTGGAAGACTTCTTTTTTCTGGAAGGAAACTCAAAGAAGGTTAATAGACAAAGACCTTCACACAGTACCAGAAACAGTTATATGTGGATCGTGAATTATGCAGCACAATTGTTTACAGATGTTTGTTAAGCACTAATAGGTACCAGCCAATCATGTAGTACTTCAGGAAGAAATGTATGAAATACATGCTTGATTTATCAAGGAAGTTCCTTGCTTGCTCAGATGGTAAAGAATCTGGCTGCAATGTGGGTCAGGTTGATCCTCATTGGGTCAGAAAGACCCCTAGAGAAGGAAGAGGCAACCCACTTCAGTATTCTTGCCTAGAAAATTCTGCGGACAAAGAAACCTGATGGGGTATAGTCCACAGGGTTGCAAAGAGTCAGACGTGACTGAGCGACTAACAGTTCGTTAAATTACTTTCTCAAGGATGGGTAGCTGCAATATTTCTTCTCATTATAAATATATTTCATTTTAACATGTAGAGCTGTTCTTAAAAAGGTATGTGAGAAGCAAAGTCTATTTTTTCGTTTTTCAGACACATTTCACCTTTACTTTCAATTAACTCCAAATGGACTGAACTCTGACCAATCCCATTAGTTTGGTGATTGGTGATTCACAAATAAGCTCTTATATTAAAAGGCCATTATTTATATTATCAGGCCCGAGCTGGTCTCAGTAGTAAAGAATCCACCGGCCAATGCAGGAGGCACAGATTCACAGGTTAGATCCCTGGGTTGTGAAGATCCCCTGGAGAAGGGAATGGCTACCGACTTCAGTATTCTTGCCTGAAGAATTCCATGGACATAAGAGCCTGGCAGGCTACAGTCCATGGGATTGCAAAGAACTGGACACAACTGAGTGACCCCGTGGACTTTATTCTCTTTGTTTAAAAAAGGGATTTGGAGATTTCTTAGTGGATACTCCCGATGTTCTTATATGCTTTGTCAGTCAGAGTTTTAAAGCACAGTTTTTCTTCAAATACAGGAATCATCTATTTTGTGATTATCAATCCAGTGGTGTTAAAAGCTCAACATTCGAGGATCGCCCATAGATGGAATGATCAGGCAAAGAAGTTAATCAGAGAGAAAATCAAATTCCACACATACGTTTCAAAATAAGGAAGTATCATTTGTCTGTGTGTGGCTCACATTTTTTAGTTAATTAAGTTTGGCTGTGCCCAATACATAACCCAGGAACAGAGGACTGCAAGGAATGTTACAGCAAATAGCTTAGAGCTCAAGCTCAACCTGCTGTTTGCAGCAGCTCCTAGTGGTTCCTCCCCCTCCTGCTTCTGATCCCTGAGCCAATTCTGTCCCGAGTCAGCCTGTTCCTGCTCCCACCTGCTCTCACTGGAGGCACCCATCCTTCCACTCCTGTTCCTGCAAAGGTCAACTCCAAAAATGATCACAAATTAATGGTTCATGTCCCATAAATACCCATTAATCAAGCTCGGGGTACAGGACAAGTGGCTGGATTTGTTCATAGAAACACTTACTGTGAAATCACACCCAGTGCTCTTTTTTATGTCATCCACTGTCAGGCCTTCCCAGAGTTCAATTAGAGTCAGACCCTTTTTGCTGTCCACATCAAACACAGCCTGTCAAAATCAAGAAGATGACAATGACTATTTCTATCACTGTAATTATTTTATAGCACAAAACAGAAATAACCTCACAAGTTTTTTAAGGACAGAAAAGACCCAGGGTAAAAGACTGAAAATCAGCAATGAAAACATGTCAACTGTAACTACTATATTTTGGTGAGAATAAACGCCAATGCCTTAATTGGCAATTAGTTGGGGAGTGCTGTTGATGCCAGAAAATAAATGAATGCTGACTATTGATGGCATTTGCCACTATTATAACCAGTTTTTTTTTTTAACTACTTTCTTTTTGTTAGATCTAACACTTTTGGTCAAAATTTAACTTGGCATTTAACAATGATCTGAAAAAAAAGGAGGAAGAAAAGCAGGGAGGAAGGAGAGATTTAGAGGGTGAAAGCACAGGAATGATGGGGGAAAGTTGACTGATGCTTCTCAGTAAATTACTGGAAACAAAAGCAGGTGCTCTGAAGTAGCTAGGAGTTAATTGTAAAGGGACACTTTGCCCTGAAAGACAACTCCCTCCCCCAGGTAAATATTAAAGCTTTCCCTTAAGTCCTGTGAAAACACACAGGTCTGAAAGCATAGTGACTCTCCTTCTGGTATGGAAATCAAATGAAGATGCTCATGTTTAGGACAAGCATGAGAAGGCTCACCTCACCCTAAACACTGCATTCAACATTCTGATTGGTTATACTAGGTGATGGTGGTGCCAATTGGCATAGCTTGATCCAAGCAGGTAGATTCAACCAGCTGTGTCTGATACAGAACACATGTGGTCACTCTTGGTAAAACAACAAATTGAGTAGAAGGGACCCACAAAGTCATGCAATAAAATCTTCCATACAAGAATTCTTCAAAGCATCCTTCTGAGATGGTCTCTGGGGCTTTGTTTAGAAACTTCTAGTAGTAGAAGGCTCACTTTCTAAGGCAGATTACCTACCAATGGGAAGCTCTAACTGCAAGAAGCGAAACTGCTTCCCTAAACATTCACTCATGGACTTTAAAGTAAGTTGTCCTCCCATGCACAGGAACTGTTCCCTCTTCCAGTTTTTAAGGTCAGTCTTCCTCAGACTTAAATTTTTTATGCTTCCCAGATCTCTCCTCTCCTCTGGAATTACCTTAAATTCAACTATTATTTGCAGCCTTAGAATCTTTATTTTCATCTAGCTTGGAAGTCCATCCCTAAATTGACATTTTTAAACACACTCCTGGAGGCTATTAAAAAGACACAGCAATGTGTACGCCAATATAAAATAGAAATTTTAAAAATAATAAAAAAGAAGACACAATATGTAGCGGAAAGAATCCTGGCTTTCAAGATGAACTGGAATTCCAGCTCAGCTGACAATAGCTATGCAATCTTTGCTGAACCTGTCTTCACATCTGTAGATGTATGTCAAACAAACCTACTTCCCAAGATTGTTATACAGGATAAATATAATAACAAACCTACTCTGAGCAGCTGGCCTCATGCCTGAGACATAGCAAGGACACCACAGAGGCATATTCTTTCTCCCACATGTGCGTATGTGTGTGAACACAAATTAAAGCCTCCAAATGATTATCTGTCTCCAGATAATTGATATTTCTCCTCAGGAGCAAAACATTAAGGGGACTAATGATATTTGCTTTGTTTGATGAATACATAGACACCTGATTGGTTTTACTGGAAAAGATGATTTAAATTTGGGATGATATATTTCAGCAAACTTTTTTGTTTCCATATTTTTATGTTCCTAAAGAAACTTTTCAGCTGAAATATGTTTTGAGGGGGAGAAATTATTAGTGAGGAACGTCCATATGATGCAGTAGGTTATTCAGTTTCAAAATGACAATTATAATTTTTTTTTTAATTGGCAACTTTTTATTTGCAGAAAATGTGTCTGGAGCATCATTCATACTATATTCTTTCCCTTGTATTATGAACAACCACAAATTTATCAAAATGGAACAAATAAGAGAAAAAGAGCCTTATTGTGTATAACTGTGGTATTATGAGTATAAAGCTTCGGTGATCAAGAAGATAAACTCTGTGGCAAATGACATTGCTTTTAAAAACCTTTTATTAACATCTTTATCAATCCCTAATTAGCTCTAAAGGTCATATATTAGAAAACTAAGCATTATGAATTTTTTAAAAAATGAGAATTCTAGTTTTGAAATATTGAGGGAGATTCCCCACTTAGTCATATAAAGTGTAAACAGAAACTTAATAAAAGACAGACACTAAAATCTAAAAGCTGCAACCAACTGTTCAACTACCAAGAATAATATTTCAATTACTTTGTTTTACAGATGAATAATTTTATTATTTTTTCACCACCGTAACAGGCTGCATTATGGATAAAGCAATTAGTCACAGCCCAAGTGCTGTTGAGGAAGGTATCTATCATCCCATCATTCTAGCAACACAAAACCAAGAAAGCAGAGTCGAAATATCTCTGAAGCGTCTTTCAAATGGCAGGCAACTAATGGAACTTTCCTTAAGAGCTGAAAATGGAATTCTAGTCCCACATCTGCTCTGGCAGTGTTCACAGTCATTAAAGTTAATAGCAAGGCAGCATTTATTAAGCATCTACTATGTATAGAGCACAGGGGAAATACCCTACCTACTCCATTCCCCGAGGCACCCAAAGTGCCACACCTAGCTCCCTTTATCTACACAATGCCACCTACAGGTTAGGTTCCAGTTACCCCTGTCTGCTAATGAGTTCACACATTCCTTCAAACGGTGACTTCTCTGAGCTCCAGATACCCATCTCCACTTGTTTATCATAAATCTCAGACTGGATACTTTGGATGTCACCTTACTCAGGAATATCAAATTGAGTATGTTCAAACAAAACCTATTTTTTCGCTGCCTTCCCTTGCTCCTCCCTGTCTCTTCCTGCAGAGCCAGGCTTCATTAAAGATAAAAGAGGTAAACCATGACTCTAGCCAGAAAACTCAGGAATCACCTCTGCCTTAGTGACTATGCCCCATTCATCACCAAGTTAGGCTGAGTCCATCTCCTAAATCTTTCTGAAATCTCTCTTTGGGTCTTGTGGTTTAGGACCTTGATATTTCTGACCAAGATACCTGAAGGGAGTCTCATGGCTTCTCCCCCTACTCTATGTAAAAACCACATGGCTCTTTGCTGCTGCTGCTGCTGCTAAGTCATTTCAGCTGTGTCCGACTCTGTGCGACCCCATGGACTCCAGCCTACCAGGCTTCTCCGTCCATGGGATTCTCCAGGCAAGAACACTGGAATGGGTTGCCATTTGCTTCTCCTGGCTCTTTACAAAATGCTAATCTAATCAATGGCTGCTATTGCTGCTGCTAAGTCGCTTCAGTCGTGTCCGACTCTGTGCAACCCCATAGACGGCAGCCCACCAGGCTCCCCCATCCCTGGGATTCTCCAGGCAAGAACACTGGAGTAGGTTGCCATTTCCTTCTCCAATGCATGAAAGTGAAAAGTGAAAGTGAAGTCGCTCAGTCATGTCTGACTCTTTGTGACCCCATGGACTGCAGCCTACCAGGCTCCTCTGTCCATGGGATTTTCCAGGCGAAAGTACTGGAGTGGGGTGCCATTGCCTTCTCCACTAATCAATGGTGTCCGCAGCTATTAAAGATCATGAAAGTGAAAGTGAAATTCGATCAATTGTGTCCAGCTCTTTGTGACCCTATGGACTATACAGTCCATGGAATTCTCCAGGCCAGAATACTGGAGTGGATAGCCTCTCCCTTCTCCAGGGGATTTTCCCAACCCAGGTCTCCCACACTGTAGGCAGATTCTTTATCAGCTGAGCCACAAGGGCAAAGTCCATTAAAAATCATGAAGGGCTCCCAACTGCCTTCTATATAAACCCCAGATTTATTAACAATATATTCACATTCCTTCATAATTTGGCCCTTCACTGGCTTTTTATCTTCAGCCTTCAAAATCCCTGGCTATACCCTCACTCCATGCTGTCCCATGCTCCACACTGTCCCACATGCAAGTCCTTGAGTAAGCTGTGTTTTAATACCTCTGTGACTCTGCCTATTTTATTTCTTTTGCCTAGAAGGGCCTCTTTGGTCTTATTTTCACTTATAGAAACTCATGTTTATTTTTCAAGACTCACCACTCAATCTATTAATTTCTCATCAAGGAACGTATGGTATTTACTCATCAGGCATTCACTGCGTACAGGTCAAGCATTATGCTCACTGTTGGATAAACAGTAATGAGTGAGACAGGCAGAGCTCGGAGGTTATTTCAATACAGTGCTGTTAGGGTGGAGTCCTAAGACTCAGGGAAGCAATGACAAGACTTGGGGAGAGATAGGGAAGGTTTGCCAGAAGAATAAGTAGCTGAGACATAAAAGATGAGCAGGAAATAGCCAGATGGCTAGGGTGGGAAGAGCATGCCAGGGAGAGAGACAGGATGTGCAAAGTCCCAGAAGAACATGGTGTGTGCTGGGGGGGAAGGTGTAAGTGATGCCACATAGTTCACAGCATTTAGGACGGCAGAGGTGGGGAGAATGTTAAGGCAAAAAGAGAGCAACAGACTGGAGGAGAAAAGATTCAGACTGTGAAATGCCTTGCAGTTAAAAGCTTAAATTTGATGGGAATTCCCTGGTGGTCCAGTGGTTAGGACTCTTAGCTCTCACTGCCGAGAGTTGTTTTTTTGTTGTCACTGAGACCCTCAGTCCTGTCCAACTATTTGCGACCTCATGGACTGTAGCCTGCTATGCTTCTCTGCCCATGGGATTCCCCAGACAAAGATACTGGAGTGGGTTTCCACTTTCTTCTCCAGGGGATCTTCCTGACCCAGGAATCAAACCCATGTCTCCTGTGTTGGCAGGCGGATTCTTTACTGCTCAGACTACTAGGGCCTGGGTTCAAACCCTGGTGTTGGGGAACTAAGATCATACAAGCCGTGCAGTGTGGCAAAAAAAAAAAAAGAGAGAGAAAGAGAGAGAGAAAGAGAGAAAAGCTTATATCTGATACCACTTAGAAGCTTTCCTGAGACTCTCTTGAGCCTGCTAAGCAGCCTTCCTCTATGTTTCCAGCTCAGCATCCGATCTGGCACATCTCTTCTGTGGACTCTACTACATGCATTACTCTAACTGCTGGCACCTCTGGATGCTTGATGTCAGCTCCACCTGAATGTGCTCCTGGGCAGTAGACTGTCCTCCTTTCTGAGCCCACTGTTGGCAATAGCCTGCCTCAGAGAAGGAGCTCAGAAATATTTATGAAATGAAAGAATGTATAAAGCAATAATGCAGATGGAGAGAAAGGGTAGAAAGCTTTTTAAAATGGCAGCAAAGTTAAATAACATATAAGTAATCTCATGAGAAAATGCAGGCATGTAATCAGTGGTTCCCAGGCTTTTCTGGCACCAGGGACTGCTTTAGTGGAAGACAATTTTTCCACAGACTGGGGGTAGCAGGTGGGATGGTTCAGGTGGTAATGTGAAAGACAGAGAGCGACGGGAAGAAGCAGATGAAGCTTTGGTTGCTCATCTTAACGCTCACCTCCGGCTGTGCCAGCCAGGTTTAAGATGGGTACCCGGGGGCTGGGGGCTGCTATATTAGATGGTAAGTGCCAAAACGAATGGTGGGCCACTCTGAGGATGAAATTGTGAGTGCTAAGTTATCGGAAACCTCTTCATGATGAAGCTGGAAATTATATTAAAAGATGGGTAGAATTTGGGGAGGCAGTGTTGAATGGGAGTGGTTCCACATGAAAGCACTAAACTGGTAAGAACACAGTGAGGGCGCACGTGAAGGGGGGCTACAGGGAGAAGAGGAAGATCGGGGGTAAAACGTAGCTGGGGTTACCCTTAGGAGCTGTACCGCATCACTTTATTAAAGAAAACAGGAGCAAGGACTGTTTTGTCTTTGATTTCAAAGTAATGAATTCTTTTCAACAAGTTCTGTCCATGATTGTGGAGGAGTTTAAGAAATGATAAGACTTGGAATAAATGGTAGGTTAGATTTGTGCCCTTTTATCTGCTTGTTCTTTTCTATATGTCATCTTTATGGATATAAACTGTCCTGGGGCAGGCACTATTTTAGGACAAAACTCTCCTTAAAATGTGGCTTCTGAAAAGTATTATAAACCTTCTACTTCAAAAGGCTGCTTTAGGGTGCTTCGTACCACAACTGAATGAGGGTTCTAAACCTGATTGATGCCAAAAGGAACAGCCCCATTATGAAAAAAACAAACAAACTCTAGATCTAGAGAATTCTGTCCTGTGGTTCATCAAAATACTGAATCAAAACAAAGAAAATGACATCCTCCTGGCTCACTTACGAGAGCAATGTCATTCCAGCATCTCAGGTTCAAATCTGGGTCGGAAAGGAACTACAGCACCTGCAGCCATGCTGCTCTCTCAGTTTCAATTTACCAGTAACAATTTTCTATCAAAGAGGATAATATCTAGAGGCCCTCTAAAACGCAAGTGTGTTCTGAAGTCCGCTTTATGCAAGAACCATAGATTTTTTGATTCACTGTGGGGCCATACTGCAATTTGCACCTAAATGGTTAAAACCTAATTTTTACTGAGTTTCCTAAAATGAGATCCAACAATATGTATTTGCAATTCAGGAAATCAAAGAAGACAGGAATGATAAATATATTCTTAACTTTGTATAGATCATCTATTGTATTAGTCATAAGGCTCAATATAACTTTTATTTGTATCACACTGTCCAAGTTACCAAGGGCAGGAGTTCATTTTGTGTGTATATGTATATTTCCAGAGAAGTTCACTTAAGAATTCTGCATCCAGTAACATTAAATTGATGAATCTTCCTATTCAGTCTACCCACAGATTAAATTAATCCCATGACTACCAATGTAATACACTTTTAGAAAGTAACAAAAAGTTCTAAAATGCTTACACATTTTTTAAAAAAGGTAGCAGGCACTAGAGGAAATAAAAGAGAAAGGCACTTTACCTTTTCAGTAATGATACGGTTGACACACTGCTTTCCTGTTAGAGGTAATGTACATTTCTCCATGATTTTATGTGCATTTCCCTGTTTTAAAAAACATCAAAAAGAGTAGTTAGGGGCTGATTCTTATTTAGAATTGGTATAAGATAGGACAAAAGGAATTATCAGAGAAATTGTCTCCTAAGTACAGGCTGTTTCAAAAACTTGCGCCATCATGCTTTCACCTTTCTGGAGGCAGCTTGTGTTCCTACAGTAATTTAAGGAGAAATACAAATGAGTAGCCAAAGGCATAACTGGTTTAGCTGGAAAACAGCCAGCCACAGATTTGATCTAAGCCTCCGCCCTTAGATCTCCCAAGGAAGGGTCTCCTTGACAAATGAGTTATTTTTCTACCAAGGGTAGGGGGCATACATAGGATGCAAATGCATATTATACATTCCTTCAAATTTTATTTTTATTTGTTGAAAAAGTAATATATTCACAGAAAACAGCAGCTCTGGACTTCCCTCGTATCCTTAGACATGCTCTGAACAGGAAATCAATTTCAACTTTATTTAGCATTTTTCTATATACTTCTATCAATTTTCTTCTTACCTCTGCATTTTAAATTTTTTTATTTTATAACAAATTTTACTATCTACTATGGCTTACTACAGGATATTAAATATAGTTTTCCATGCTATATGACAGGACCTTGTTGTTTATCCACCCTATATACAATAGCTTGCATCTACTAGACCCAGGCTCCCAGTTCAACCCTCCCCTGCCCACCTGCTTTCACAAGTCTGTTTCTTTTTATTTTATTTTTTTGGGCTGAGCAACATGGCTTGTGGGACTTTAGTTTTCCAAAAAGGGATCAAACCTGAGCCCTAAGCAATGAAAATGCTGAGTCCTAACCACCAGACTGCCAGAGAATTCCTTACAGGAATTCTGTTCTCTATGTCTGTGAGGCTGTTTCTGTCTCATAGATGAGTTCATTGTGTTGTATCTTAGATACCACATGAAAGTGATATCATAGGTATTTTTCTTTCCCTGTCTGACTTACTTCACTCAATATGATCTCTAGACTCATCCATGTAGTTACAGATGGCATCATTTTATTCTTTTTTACGGCTGAGTAGTAGTACTCTAGTATATATATATTAATTAATGTAGATATTATTATTTGATGATAGGCAATATTATATATATGTGTGTGTATACATATATATCTATATATACATATATATAGATATCTTCTTTATCCATTCATTTGTCCATGGACATGTAGGTTTCCATTTCTTGGCTATTGTAAGTAGTGTTGCTATGAACGTAGGCGTGCCTATATCTTTTAAAATTAGAATTTTGTTCAGATATATGCCCAAGAATGGGACTGCTAACTCACAGGACAACTCTGTTTTTAGTTTTCTAAGGAACCTTCATACTGTTTTCCACAGTGGCTGTCCCAATTTACATTCCCACCAAAAGTGTAAGAAGGTTCCCTTCTCTCCACACCCTCTGCAGCATTTAGCATTTTTAAACTTTTTAATGATGGCCATTCTGACTGGAATGAGGTGGTACCTCAATGTAGTTTGATTTGCATTTCTCTAATAACTAGTAATGTTGAGCATCTTTTCATGTGCTTATTGGCCATCTGTATGTCTTCTTCGGAGAAATATCTATTTAGGTCTTTTGCCCATTTTTTCATTGGGTTGTCTGGTTTTTTGTTATTGAGTTGTATGAGCTGTTTGTATATTTTGGAAATGAAGACCTTGTTGGTTCCATTTTTTTTCAAATATTTCCTCCCAGCTTGTAGATCATCTTTTCATTTTAAGGTTTCCTTTGCTGTGCAAAAGCTTATAAATTTGGTTAGGTTCCATTTGTTTATCTTTGCTTTTATTTCTACTGCCTTGAGAGACTGCTCTAAAAAAATACTGCCATAATTTATGTTAGAGACTGTTTTGTCTATGTTTTCTTCTAGTTTTATGTTGTCATGTCTTATATTTAAGTCTTTAAGCCATTTTGAGTTTATTTCTGTGTATGGTGTTAGGTAGTGTTCTAATTTCATTCTTTACATGTAGCTGTCCAGTTTCCCCACAACTTATAGAAGACACGGTTTTTTCTGTATTGTATATTCTTGCCTCCTTTGTTGAAGATTAATTGACCAAAGGTGTGTGATTTTATTTCTGGGCTCTGTATTCTGTTCCATTGAACCTCTGCATTTTTAAATGCTATGTTGACAAAGCTATTTATGTTTTAATTAATCAGCTTTAGGTATTATCTATTAACTTCTTACAGGGGCACATGAAGACTTTCCTCTCCTGCAAACCCCCATGCTTCATCATCTTCAGTTCGCCCAGCGTAGCTATGTCACAATTCGTATATGACTCAATAGTCAGAATTTACACCATGCTGGCAAAATGACTGTACAATGGCTCACTGATGCCCCAGGCAGTGTAGAAAACCATGATTATATTCACTTTCTTATATAGCTATTTGCCTTTCCTGGAATATATCTGGGCCTCCGTTTGCTCACTGGTAAACTGTGTGTGCTGGTCTATACTCATATTTTTTTCAGTTTCCTTCAGCTACAATGCCTTTTCTTCAAACATGAAAGAGGGATTGAGACGGGAAGCAGGTTTTCAACCATCAACCCCTTTCCGCCATTCCCTAACCCCCCCAACCCCACCGCAGTGCAGAGGTGACCGATGGGGCACATCTCTGGAGCACAGATGAAACATTAGCTCTGATGATCTGATCTTCAGATCATTTTCTTCTGATTATGATGAAGCTCCTTTCTAAGGATCAAGCACCAGGAGCCTAAATTACTATTTCCCTTGAGGCTGAAGGCTAATTTGTCACATTTTAGATCCTCTATTTAAAATGGCAAAAATGTTCCTACTGCTTCCATGTTGGGTCTAAAAGCCCCACACATGATGCCATCACCATCTTTACCCATCTCCAAGTTTTACCTTCTCAATTATGCACTGCTAGCTGGCTTATGTCTCTCTCAAAACTGCTATCATACTAAGTATGATCAGAAGCAAAGGATTTCAAATAACTGGGCTTAAGATTTTACTCCTTGTGATAACATGTCAATGCACCAACATACGAGTAATTAAGAGGTTTTAGTATACTTAATCCAGTGTATGGCACAAAAGATATTCAGTGTTTTTTGAACGAAGGAATGGGGAAAAAGAGGGAATTCCATTGGGAATCTTGGGTGAATCTCAAAAAATGACAAACTGTATTACTTTAATTTAGTCAAAATTAGTGCTAAATATATATAGAGAGAGTGGATAGACATTACACTTTTAACAACAAACTGTATGTTTCTAGATTTTACTGTGTAAGAAAATTTATAGCTGTAGAAATAAAACCTCATTTCTGCTTCATTTTTAATGGTCTATTTTCATTCCCAGATTTCAAAGAAAGCTTGCACATGTCACAGACGCTTAATTAAAGAGCTGAAATTAATGATGAACATTTGAACTGCTATAGCTGTCAGGACTCCTTGCACTTCATACAACTCAAATAAGACATGTCACAATGAATTCCAGGTCTGCATGTGAACAAAGTGAACAATCTGTGGGCCTCCAAGGAACGTTTTTCTGTGGGGAGCTCTTACTTTGTTCCCGTTATTTGAGCAAGATCTACATCTGGTGTGAAAGCAGCCACTTGGGTTCCAATGAACAACCAACTCTGGTTTCGGAGAATTTCAACTACCAGAATTAATTGTGCCCTACAAAGACAGAAGGGCTTCCCTGGTAGCTCAGCTAGTAAAGAATCCGCCTGCAATGCAGGAGACCTCAGTTCAATTCCTGGGTTGGAAGATCCCCTGGAGAAGGGATAGGCTACCCACTCCAGTGTTCCTGGACTTCCCCTAGTGGCTCAGACAGTAAAGAATCCACCTGCAATGCAGGAGACCTGGGTTCAATCTCTGGCTTTAGAAGATCCCCTGGAGGAGGCCATGGCAACCAGTATTCTTGCCTGAAGAATCCCCATGGACAGAGGAGCCTGGCGGGCTACAGTCCATGGGGCCAAAAAGAGATGAACATGACTGAACGATTAAGCACAGCACAGCACATCACCAAAACATACCTTTCAGAAACCATTTTCCATGTAAACAGTACAGCTCAGTGATTCAGAGCAGAGTCAAAGGACCTGAGTGTAAAGCCTCACTCCACTCTACACTAGCTGGTCAAGGATCCTGTGTCTATGCTTATTCATCTGCTATACCTCAGGGGTGACTGTAAGTGTCCAGCACTTAGCAAGTGCTCAGTAACCTTGAACTGTTTACATAACATACACTGAACATTTCTACAATCTACTAGGGAATTCTTTAGGCTTTCTTGGTGGCTCAGATGGTAAAGAATCTGCCTGCAATGCAGGAGACACAGGTTTGATCCCTGGGTGGGGAAGATCCCCTGGAGAAGGCAATGGCAACCCACTCCAGTATTCTTGCCTAAAAAATCCCATGGACAGAGGAGCCTGACAGGCTATATGGGGACCTACATGGACACAGTCCATGGGGTCACAAAGAGTCCTACACAACTTAGCAACTAAACCACCAGGGAATTTTTCAGAAAGTCTTAAGTTCCTCAATGAAGTTGAACACAGAATTACACAGAAAATGGCCTAAACAAAATTCCTGAGACCCACAGAACCAATGAAACTGCAACCCATATTTGGGAGCAAACCATATGGCTGGCGGAGAAGGCAATGGCAATCCACTCCAGTACTCTTATCTAGAAAATGACGGAGGAAATGAAAATGCTCCTGCCATGGACGGAGGAGCCCGGTAGGCTGCGGTCCATGGGGTTGCTAAGAGTCAGACACGACTGAGCTACTTCACTTTCACTTTTCACTTTCATGCATTGGAGAAGGAAATGGCAACCCACTCCAGTGTTCTTGCCTGGAGAATCCCAGGGATGGCGGGGCCTGGTGGGCTGCCGTCTATGGGGTCTCACAGAGTTGGACACGACTGAAGCGACTTAGCATATGGCTGGCCTAGGATGGTAGCACCAACAGTATTCTTGTGGTAAGAACAAGGTATCTAGATGACTCCATTCACACTGAGCTTCAAGACATAACACAGATCAAGGAAGAAGAGAAAATGAGATGCAGAAGGATTAAAGAATGTCACAGCTTCAATATTCAACAGTAGGTTAGCTATGAAGCCAAAATATGACTAACTCTCACTTGAGCACTCTATTCTAACCATGCCAGGCCGAGCCTTACAATGTGCTATGATTCACAAAGCAGGAACAATTGCTGGGTTTTTAGCAATAAAAAATAAATCCCAAAAAAGAGATGCAGTGTAGTGTGGTAGCAAAGAACACTTTATTAGGAGTCCAAAGACCGGGTGTTTCATTTTAACTCTTCCATTTAATTGTCATTTGGTCCTTTAAATTCTTTGTGCTGTGGTTTTATTTTCAACTGCCAAGTCTTCTTCCTTACCTGATCACGGTAGGAAGAAATGTTCTGAACATGCAGTATAATGGGAGGGATTGACTCTACATCCGAATTTTTAGGGTGAGTGGTGTCTTGTTCATCTCCATCAATCTGCTCCTTTCTTTCTCCACGAAGAAATGTCCAAAAAGGTAGATGACCAGACACCAAGTGAAGCATCAAAAAAGCTCTGACTGGTCCTCAAGGCTTCTGATTTTTATATATATTTCCTTCTTTGCTAACTTCATCATAACCTTGGTGAACATTTAAATCTCTTTCCTCCACCTGCTTCTCCAGCTTTTCTCTTCTCCACTGCATCACTTACAGGCCTCCTACAAAATCTAGGAAACCACCATTTTCTTTTTATCCAACCGAATACTTTCTATTACTTGCTTCATGGTGATGTCTCTTTAATTCTTTAGATAATCTGTGTGCAATTTTGCTAAATTCTTCAGTATAAATAATTCTGGTTAAATGATAATAAACCTCTTGTCATCATTACAACAAGCTTCATGTTATCATAATAAACTTAATCCAAGATAACAAGTTCTCTTTTTTACAGTGATTTTTGCATTCCATGTCAACACTTCATTTATCGGAGGCAACAGAGCATTCATGTAAGACTTTGATTTACATAAAACCCCATTTCATGCCCATCTTTTCTGTTAAGTGTTTCTTAAATGTGCCCCAATATTATTTCTTCTTTCAGGCATCTTCTTTGGGAAAGCCCTGTGATCAAGTACAAAGAAGGCAAAGTCTAGAAGGTGGTTGCTCCTTAAGGGAACAAGTCTTCAGAAGCGTGTGTTCATGCCACCTGAAACACACTCCATGTACCCCTTCACCCCACATTTGAATGTCAACACCCGCCCCACTCTTCATGACTTGGCTCCGGTGTCATCTACCCTGGAGAAACCATCTCTAACATCCCCTATAGAGTGCCCCTACACCAACTGCACTCATCTCACACGCTAGTAATGTAATGCCCAAAATTCTCCAAGCCAGGCTTCAGCAGTATGTGAACCGTGAACTTCCTGATGTTCAAGCTGGTTTTAGAAAAGGCAGATGAACCAGAGATCAAATTGCCAACATCCGCTGGATCATGGAAAAGGCAAGAGAGTTCCAGAAAAGCATCTATTTCTGCTTTATTGACTATGCCAAAGCCTTTGACTGTGTGGATCACAAGAAACTGTGGAAAATTCTGAAAGAGATGGGAATACCAGACCACCTGACCTGCCTCTTGAGAAACCTATATGCAGGTCAGGAAGCAACAGTTAGAACTGGACATGGAACAACAGACTGGCTCCAAATAGGAAAAGGAGTTCGTCAAGGCTGTGAAGAAGACTGAGCACCGAAGAATGGATGCTTTTGAACTGTGGTGTTGGAGAAGACTCTTGAGAGTCCCTTGGACTGCAAGGAGATCCAAGCAGTCCATTCTGAAGGAGATGAGCCCTGGGATTTCTTTGGAAGGAATGATGCTAAAGCTGAAACTCCAGTACTTTGGCCACCTCATGCCAAGAGTTGACTCACTGGAAAAGACTCTGGTGCTGGGAGGGATTGGGGGCAAGAGGAGAAGGGGACAACAGAGGATAAGATGGCTGGATGGCATCACTGACTCGATGGACGTGAGTCTCAGTGAACTCCGGGAGTTGGTGATGGATAGGGAGGATTGGCATGCTGCTATTCATGGGGTTGCAAAGAGTCAGACACGACTGAGCGACTGATCTGATCTGATCTGACCCCAGTGTCCAAGGGACATCCCCAGTCTGCACCCCTTAGGCACTCCTGTGTTTCCTCTGCTTTCCACAAATGTAATTGTTGCTTTCTCTTTACCCACCACTGGACTCTGAGCTCCCTGGACGCTGAAACAATTTATCTCTGTATCTTCAGCAAATGAGTAGAATACTAGACAAACTACAGTGATCAATAAACGCTGTCTGACTATTACAATTCTGATCCAAGGAATCCAGCAGCATTAGAGTTGTAAAATATCATGTGGCTGAGTGCCTGTGGTCTACTGGAGGCTGCTTTAGTCCTAAGAAATGTACTTCTACCTCCTTAGCATCTCTGAGCTCACTAGGAGAAGTAAAGCTCGCAGAAGTGTGCAAAGGAACTTAGGGGAGATAGATAAGGGCATGAGCAAAAGGAGAAGCAAAGACTATACTATAGAGAATGCCCTTGTGGTCCATTGGTTAGGACTTGACACTTTCACTGCCCTGGCCTGGGTTCAATCCCTGGTCAGGAAACTAGTATCTCACAAGATATGTGGCACAGCCAAAAAAGAAAAAAAAAAAGGACTGCATTATGAAGCATACAAAAGTGTAAGTCAGAAACTGAGTGAATTATACTTATTCTACTTCTTCTGCCTGCTCTCTCCTAAAACTGAAATGTTTACATTAATCTGCTGAAAAGCAGGGCTACAAAGGCTGACCCTGCCAAAGGAATACTCCATACTTTGTCTGCTGGCAAAACAAAACCAAGGACAGGTCTCTCTTACGGCATGCCAAAATATCATGGAGGAAACCTGAGTGCCACTGCCCTCACCCCTTCCTTCTATACACACACATACACAAGCACACACAGAAAAGACATAAAAAACTGGGGAACACTCTATTACAAAACCCACGGCTGTCAAATCACTGTGATGATTGATATGGTACCTAGAAGAGAAACACATGACTTGCTAAAGAAAGAAAATCAAGGTACACAGAATAAAAGGACAAGATGATGATCATATTACTCACACTGAGTTTATCTTCATGGGATATTTTTAGCCTTTACATAGCACCTATTTGGTTGGGATGCCAACAATCCACATAGGACTTTAGTGGAAAGACTCAGCTAGCTCTGAAATGGAGAACAATTGATATTACAAATGGTTTTTACAAGTGGATGTAATAACAGTTTGTAGTTACACAGGCACATTCTCAGGGGAAGACCAGCCAAATGAGACAATAGATACAGCAAGTCATTTCCCTGAAAATTAGTCTTTAGGGCTTTGAGACCTTAGAATAGAAGGCCATTTTTCTTCAATATAATACAAAGGTCTTTATCATCGCCTTTTATTTTCTCTCCAAAGACTGAATCCTATGGTCTCTAGACGAAGGATGGCAGAATCCAGGACTGAGCAGAAATTGTTTTCTCTTTCCATCCCTGAACTACTATGGTGCCGTAGAAAGCAGCTCTGAGCGTTAGCTTTCCTATCAAGAACTATGGATACTCAAGATCACAGGACTTAATGTTATTCACTTAATTAAATTCTATAAGACATTTTAAAGGGCTTTATTGGCTGCTGGGCTGTGTTCTGCTATTTTCTTCTATTATAACATTTGTTTTTTTGCAGGCATGGCCATCATTAAAGAACAAATAAAAAAGACAAAACCATGTGAGGATTTCTGTGGAAAATTCCGAAAGAAATGGGAATACCACACCACCTGATCTGCCTCTTGAGAAATTTGTATGCAGGTCAGGAAGCAACAGTTAGAACTGGACATGGAACAACAGACTGGCTCCAAATAGGAAAAGGAGTACGTCAAGGCTGTATATCGTCACCCTGCTTATTTAACTTCTATGCAGAGTACATCATGAGAAACGCTGGACTGGAGGAAACACAAGCTGGAATCAAGATTGCTGGGAGAAATATCAATAACCTCAGATATGCAGATGACACCACCCTTATGGCAGAAAGTGAAGAGGAACTCAAAAGCCCCTTGATGAAAGTGAAAGTGGAGAGTGAAAAAGTTGGCTTAAAGCTCAACATTCAGAAAACGAAGATCATGGCATCCGGTCCCACCACTTCATGGGAAATAGATGGGGAAACAGTGGAAACAGTGTCAGACTTTATTTTTCTGGGCTCCAAAATCACTGCAGATGGTGACTGCAGCCATGAAATTAAAAGACGCTTACTCCTTGGAAGGAAAGTTATGACCAACCTAGATAGCATATTCAAAAGCAGAGACATTACTTTGCCAACAAAGGTTCGTCTGGTCAAGGCTATGGTTTTTCCTGTGGTTATATATGGATGTGAGAGTTGGACTGTGAAGAAGACTGAGCACCGAAGAATGGATGCTTTTGAACTGTGGTGTTGGAGAAGACTCTTGAGAGTCCCTTGGACTGCAAGGAGATCCAACCAGTCCATTCTGAAGGAGATCAGCCCTGGGATCTCTTTGGAAGGAATGATGCTAAAGCTGAAACTCCAGTACTTTGGCCACCTCATGCCAAGAGTTGACTCATTGGAAAAGACTCTGATGCTGGGAGGGATTGGGGGCAGGAGGAGAAGGGGACAACAGAGGATGAGATGGCTGGATGGCATCACTGACTCGATGGTCTTAAGTCTGAGTGAACTCTGGGAGTTGGTGATGGACAGGGAGGCCTGGCGTGCTGCAATTCATGGGGTCGCAAAGAGTCGGACATGACTGAGTGACTGATCTGATTTGATCTGATTGTTTTTTTTTTCCAAACAAGCCTAGCGAAGAAGTTTCATTAACAAATTATAAAACAGCGACAAGCTCTTACGAATGAAAAAAAATTAAACCAAATGAAACTGTTAATTATGAATTATCCTCACAAAAGAACACTTTATCTTGGGATACTTTTCAATGTTGCAGAAAATTATCTCAAGGATGTTTCTGAGAAAGCATTTTTTAAAAAAACTCTTTCATATTTGCAGCTTTTGGTAATATATTTGATCCAAATTAAAAAGGATGAATAAATCTCATTTATACTTTGTATAATTCCTCTGCACAAAAAACAAAACAAAGACAAGGTAAAACAGTATTCAAGATTTCCATATGACACCTTTGCTATCATATATGAAATGGACTTAATAAAAGTTTATTCACAAAGATTTATTCTCAACTTCATGACAAAAAAAGACAAATGAAATTATATATGAAACAGAATCCGAGACCTAGAGAACAAACTTCTCATTGTGGGGAACAAACTTCTCATTGGGGGGAAGGGTGGGGAGGATGGACAGATGGGAGGTTGGAATTGACCTATGCTGCTGCTGCTAAGTTGCTTCAGTCATGTCCGACTCTGTGTGACCCCATAAACGGCAGCCCACCAGGCTACGCCGTCCCTGGGATTCTCCAGGCAAGAACACTGGAGTGGGCTGCCATTTCCTTCTCCAATGTATGAAAGTGAAAAGTGAAAGTGAAGTCGCTCAGTCGTGCCCGACTCTTAGCAACCCCATGGACTGCAGCCTACCAGGCTCCTCCATCCATGGGATTTTCCAGGCAAGAGTACTGGAGTGGGGTGCCATTGCCTTCTCGGGAACTGAACTATACGCACTGCTATATTTAAAACAGATAATCAGCAAGAGGCTACTCAGGGAACTCTGCTCAATATTCTTTAATAACCTAAATGGGAAAAGAACTTGAAAGAGAATAGACATATGTATATGTATAACTGAATCACTTTGCTGTACACCCGAAACTAACACAACATTGTTGATCAACTATAGCCCAATACAAAAGTTAAAAAATAAGTTACATTATATTAAAAAAGCAAAGGCAAAGTAAAACAGTATTCAAGATTTTGATATGACTGCTTTGCTATCAGATACAGATTAGACTTAAATAAAATATTATTCACAAAGATTTATCCTCAGCTTCGTAACAATATAATTATGACTCTTTTTATCCTTTAGAATCCAGGACTCCTACTGTAATAAAAATAAAACCTAAGCCTGTTTCAGAAATAGAGCTCTCATTTATGTTCTCAAAAATAAGTACTGGAGCTTTGCCTGTTTCCAATAAATGACAACTATGACTGAGTTTCTTTGCTTTTGTGCTCTGAGAGTTATACCCTTAGGAACACATTTCCAGTACACAATACTGAGAACAAAACACTTTCCTTTATCTTGTTAGTGATGATGGTAGTTGCCAGACAGAAAAGTTTAGTAACAGAAAAGGGAGGCAGGATATATAGCTTCTCAGCTTGCGTCTGGTCTTAATTTTCTACTTGGTCTTAGTTTTCTACTTGACCTTTATCAGAATGTTTAATCTCCAGGAAATTTGGCTGGATTATCTTTAGAAGGAAAACAGTTAAGACTTACCTCAGAAGAGGGTTATAATGATAAAATAGAGGCAGTTTATGAACATGTAACTGCTTGGAAAAAGTTAAGTGTTCAAATACGTTCAAATTAGTGAATTCAACAATTACTGATTCCTAATATGAACCGGGCATGATTTTCCTCAGCTGTTGTGATAGAAAGAGCCCCTGCCCTCATGGAACTCACATTCTAGTGCAGAAAGGAGAGGAAGCTGCTCTGGTATTCTCAACAGAGATCTGACTGAATTGAGGAGGCGAGCCATGCAGATAACCTGAGAAGAGCTTTCCAGGCAGAGAGTAACAAGCGCAAAGGCCCCGAGGCAGAGGGTGTTTGGAATGTTCCAGAAACTTACAGGAATAGAGTCTGGCTAGAGCTCAGTGGGCAAGTGGGAGAATCCCAGTAGCTTGAATCACAGAGGTACTGCGATTGATGCTGACAAACCGGGGGGGGCTTAGAAACAATACGTAGCACTCTGAACTTGATCTAAGGGAGATGGGAAGCCGTGGAGGGTTTCTGAGCCCAGAAAGAAGTGATATAATCTGGTTTATATTTTAAAACATCACTCCTACCACATGTGGAGAACTGTGTGTGTGCGTGTGTTTCCACCCAACTCGTCTTTGTTTCTCTGACAATAGGGATCTCAGCATGCACTGCCCTCCAACACCAGTGCCTGTTCTCCTGACCTGCAACACACAGGTCCCCGCAAACTCTGCCCCATCCATCACATCTCCACGCAAATGCTGCATCCCATGACATGCACTCTGATGTATAACTATTCTAAGTATTGGTTTCTATGACTCTATCCTGGTGAGACTCTTACCTGTCTAAATGAAGGACCACATCTTTCTAACTTCCTCAGAGCCTATTATAGTGCTCGGCATATAGTAGGTACTCAACAAATATTTGGTGCCTGCAGAAACAAGTAAATTAACATACTTACATACAATAATTCTGCCAAATTTCCAGAAAAAGCATCAAAGAATATTCATCAGAGGATGGAAGGTGCTAAGCCAGCAAATTCATAAAAAGCTGGCTCATTTATATTTGATGGGGTAGAGGTAGAAGTGAGCCATTAAAAAAAGAAAGAGAACAGAACATGGAAACAACTAAGAACTTGAAACAACACGATGCATTTGTGGAGATCCTAGAAGAAGTGAAGCCCTTGAAACAGAATGGGGTGGGCTGCTGGGGAGTTGATGACAAAAGACTGGGAGGCTCAGATAAGCTAAATACCGTGGCCCTAATTCAATCCAGCTTTAGTTTGAGACTAGCCACTTTGGCAGTGGCATGGCATGACTGGTTACCAGGAAAGAAAGTCTGTCTAGCAGTAAGAGGACCTTTGGGATGCTATGCAGATGTGACAAGGACCTAAACAAGCAGAAATGCACAGGATGGAGCAGATTACAAGGGGTGCTGTGGATGCAATATGTACAGTGCTTGGTGCCAGGGGAGGGGCAGAAATTTCACAGGTAATTTCCAGAAGGGGCAGGGGCATCATCACTTCTCCAGTTGGGCTAGCAGATGGGAGATTTTTAGAGGAAATGGTGATTTTACTTGTATAAGTGTTATAGTTGAGGCAGTTATGGAATAATCGGGGGGAGTTATCTAACAGGGAAGAAATACAGTCCTAGAATTCATCAGACAATTCCAGTGTGGACATAAGGATCAAGGATTCACTAAGTGAAGAATAACAGTTGGGGACAAAAATTTATATAGCATCCAAGAAAGATGCAGAGAGTCAGAGGTACAGAGGACCTTGGATGAAGTTACATGGAGCCCTGAAGGAACTAGTGAAAAAGAGGATGTGGTATCTAGGGATCCAGGTTGTTGAGAACAGCTTTGCACTGGGGTAGCATGTGGTTTACAACTTTGGGTCCAAGGCTACAGTTAAGGTCTTTCTCAGAAGACCAGAGAGAGGCAAAGAAAGTCCAAAGAATTTGGCTTTAAGAGTATGATCCAGAAATTACATGGGTTCAAATGCTCAAATCCCACTGACTCAAACTTGGTTACATGGATTGACGGCAGAAAAAGGGGATGACAGAGGATGAGATGGTTGGATAGCATCACTAACTCAATGGACATGAGTTTGAGTAAGCTCTGAGAGATGTAAAGGACAGGGAAGCCTAGTGTGCTGCAGTCTATGGGATCGCAAAGAGTCAGACATGACTTTGTGACTGAACAACATGCAAGGGAGGTCTGGAAAATGTGGTCTGTCACTGGGCTACAATGTGCCCAGCTAAAGCCTGGGAGGCTTCTAATACAAAAGGGAAGAAGGGGAGATGGGTACTAAGTGACACAATTCCGTTGCTTTCTTTTAAATATTTTGCTGAGAGAATTCTCTGGCGGTGGTCCAGTGGTTAGGGCTCCTTGCTCTCCCTGCTGAGTGAGAGCAAGGAGTTCAATCTCACAAGCCAAATGACATGGCCAATAAAAAAATAAATGAATATTTTGCTGATATCCATCTCAACAAAGTAAGGAGAGCTTTGACCAGGAAAAAATGAAAAAAAAGAAAGAGGTAATTCTGAAATCTGATGCTCCCAGAAAATGGCCGGTGTGGGTGGGATGGTGATACAGAGGTAACTCTTGTGAGGATGCAGCATGGAATCGTATGATGAACATGGACTAGACCAAACTGAGTATAACTTGAAGCTCTGCCGCTGACCTGGACAAGTTTCTGACCTGCCTACATCCCAGCCTTACATTACAGGGTCACTGAGAGGTTAATAGATTCAGTATCTACAATGCCATACACAGAGCCTTGCACCTATTGAGGACTCAAACTCCTATTCCTTTCCTCCATTTTTCCCCATTTTTAGAGGGCAAAAGAAGGACATGCCAAGAGATCAAAAGAAGAGAAGAAAGAAGGTGGCTAGACACCAAAAACTACCACTACTTTTTTGTAATTTTGCCTGGAACCTCGACACCTAAGTTTATTTTTTTTATTATTATTTTTTTAATTTTATTTTATTTTTAAACTTTACAATATTGTATTAGTTTTTCCAAATATCAAAATGAATCCGCCACAGGTATACATGTGTTCCCCATCCTGAACCCTCCTCCCTCCTCCCTCCCCATACCATCCCTCTGGGTCATCCCAGTGCACCAGCCCCAAGTATCCAGTATCGTGCATCGAACCTGGACTGGCAGCTCGTTTCATACATGGTATTATACATGTTTCAATGCCATTCTCCCAAATCTTCCCACCCTCTCCCTCTCCCACAGAGTCCATAAGACTGATCTATACATCAGTGTCTCTTTTGCTGTCTCGTACACAGGGTTATTGTTACCATCTTTCTAAATTCCATATATATATGTGTTAGTATACTGTATTGGTGTTTTTCTTTCTGGCTTACTTCACTCTGTATAATAGGCTCCAGTTTCATCCACCTCATTAGAACTGATTCAAATGTATTCTTTTTAATGGCTGAGTAATACTCCATTGTGTATATGTATGTACCACAGCTTTCTTATCCATTCATCTGCTGATGGACATCTAGGTTGCTTCCATGTCCTGGCTATTATAAACAGTGCTGCGATGAACATTGGGGTACACGTGTCTCTTTCCCTTCTGGTTTCCTCAGTGTGTATGCCCAGCAGTGGGATTGCTGGATCATAAGGCAGTTCTATTTCCAGTTTTTTAAGGAACCTCCACACTGTTCTCCATAGTGGCTGTACTAGTTTGCATTCCCACCAACAGTGTAAGAGGGTTCCCTTTTCTCCACACCCTCTCCAGCATTGATTGCTTGTAGACTTTTGGATCGTAGCCATTCTGACTGGCATGAAATGGTACCTCACAGTGGTTTTGATTTCCATAAACATGAAAGCCACTCTACAATGCCAGTCTGACACCAGTGCCTGCTATATGTCTCCAGAGGCAGTTTCAAGGCAAGGAAAATGTTATGATGGTTACTCTAGAGCAGCACTGTAGGCAGCCAGGCTTCAAATACCAGAAGCTGCTAGCTGGCTGCAAAGACTTACAAGAAAAGAGTTTCCTTTGATTAAAACATTTGTAAACATTAGGTCATGCTGTATTTGTAAGTAACCTGCATCTGTAACCCTATAGATGAAGAAAAGGAGCAAAAAGCTATACCTAAGACCAGCTGATGGCTCCATCCACTTACTGAAAAAAAAGATTAGCAGCCCAAGAATACAAGATTATATTTCTTTCTTCAGGTTTTAATTCTTCACTGCAAACTATCCACTCTGTATCTTAGAAAACTGTAGGGATTCTCCCCCTGGGCTGATTAGTCATAAGGCAGTAGAAGTTACCTGGCATGTCTAAAAGAACTGGTCATTAACTGGAGAGGCCACTAGGAGTGAAAGAACTCTCCTCTCTCTTTTATTTCCAACCTCTATCAATCTTCAGGCAGACAAAAGATGCAGGGAAGAAGTGAGGTCCTTGTGTTTCCTTAAGTTGGGCCAGTAACAATGAGTCCAGGTAAACAATAGAGAGTAGGAATCACATTCCAGGAGTAAAAAGTAAAGGTGGCAAGAAAAGAAACTTCTTATTTTGGTTAGTTTTCAAGGTTTGTTGTTATTTAGTTGCTAAGTCATGTCCAACTCTTCTGCAACCCCATGGACTGTAGCCCACCAGACTCCTCTGGCCATGGGATTTCCCAAGCAAATATACTGGAGTGGGTTGCCATTTTCTTCTCCAGGGCATCTTTCCCACCCAAGAATCGAACATGTGTCTCTTGCACTAGCAGGTGGATTCTCTGTCACTGAGCAAACAGGGAAGCCCAGTTTTCAAGGTTATCTAACTATGAAGTATGAAGAAATCACTATTATTATTGCATCCTCCTGTCAATGGTTGTTCAACTGCTACTTGTGATTTGGGGCTCTCGCAAGAGGAGATAGATAAACACATGTCCTTCTATTCTGCCATCTTGAACCAATCTCTTAATCACAAGAATACTTTTTGCTAGTTTGTTCAATTGAAAGTATCTACGGAAAATTTCTAACTTCAGTTCTGGTCTAAAAGTCAGTGCCAGTTTCCTCACTGAGAGAAGAAAAATAAGAAATGCTAAAAAAAAAAAAAAAAAAAAGAGAGTATCTTCCTTCTATGAAAAGCTTTAATAAGGGACTTCTAATCAGAAGTTTGAAGCGCCATGTTTCCTCTATCAAAAATTCCAGCTGAGGAGAAAGAAAACAGTTTGGGGGGAAAAGAGAAGTGAGAGAGAGAGAATTTGCTAACTACAGGCCCAGTGTTTTTAAAACGAATGCACAAAAATAATCTGAAATGAGTTGGACTTCACTGCCTATGCGTCAACACTGAAGGAACAACAAAAGGAAAGTCGGCAAGAGTTTCCTCCAAACAGACATTATGTTCTGGAAAAAATTTGGATTTGATTTGCGTGCTTGGCATTCCTTTGTCTCTGAAATGGAGTATTTTAGATGCTTTTTGCAAGGCACTGCTCAGAAGTCACCTGTGTTGGTTTCATTTCTATTGTTCCATATTTAGGCTTCACTGCTCAGTTTTCAGTGTTTACTAAGCAATTTATAATTTTGTATTTATTACAGTTTTCACAATGAAACTGCTTCATGACACACATCATTCTGTAACAGAACTCCCCATGGGAAGCAAGTCAAATGCAAATCTTTCAGATCCAGGCTCTCCAACAATACTTCATCACCAAATAAAAAAAGTGAAAATGAACTACCACTTCCACTCAAAATAGCAGGTATTAAGGAAAAGACCCTGATGCTAGCAAAGATTGAGGGCAGGAGGAGAAGGGAACGACAGAGGGCAAGATGGCTGAATGGCATCACTGATTCAATGGACATGAGTTTGAACAAAATTTGGGAGATAGTGAAGCACAGGGAAGCCTGGCGTGCTGCAGTCCATGGGGTCGCAGAGTCGAACACGACTTAGCAACTGAACAACAACAACAACAAGGTGAAAACAAATAGTTTTTGTTTCAAAAGTAAGACTTTTAAAGGAGAATGAGCAGAGGGCATAGAGAGTGAAACGCGTACTCGTCACTCAATATCAACTTTGCAAATTATCAGAAGCCCAGGGATTCAGGTCAGGAAGGCAATTAAGCTCAGCTGGTTCAAATACAAATAAGAAAGGAAGTCATACTGATAGCTTGATATTTAGAAGACTGGGCTTCAAAGTCAGAGGTATCAGGACTAATCTCAGTTTCACTAGTTATGTGACCTCAGGCAAGTACCTGAGGCAAGAAACTCTGTTTCTGGACCCATGACAAATACCTATATCAAGCTCGTGGGCTTGTACAGGCAAGCACACACAGAGCTTGGTGTACCTTTGGAGCACAGTAAGCTCAATGAATGGAAGCCATCACATTGTAGGATAATGATATCATCATCATCATTAATTACACACCACGAGGTCAAGGATTCTTATCCATTTTTAGTCACAGCCAAATTCCAGCAGTGCCCAACACAGAACAGGCATTCAATAAACACTGAATAATTTATCAAAATAGAAGTGTAATATTCTTCAGAATAGACCACTTGCTGTTACCAAGTCCATCATTTTCTAACACTTTCTCAAAATGGCACCTCCACAGCCTTGGTAAAAGGCCATATTATCCATATGAAAATAACTGCTTTTAAAAACCCACATTCTGTTGCATTTTCATTTTTCACAGAAATAGCAACCACTATAACCATCTTTAAACCTAAATCAGAATTCACTGGCAGTCCAGTGGTTAGGACACTGAGCTTCCACTGTCTGGCAGAATGAGTTCAATTCCCGGTTGGGGAACTAATATCCCTCATGCCGCTGGGTGTGGCCCCAAAATTAAAAATATCTACAAACCAGAATCAACACCTCTTCCCTAACGTCTTTTCACTGCCTTTGAAGACATTATAGCTTTTACCTTTAATGTGCACGTGAGGCAAATAATCAAAGAATGCCCTGATGTTTGCTTCAAAGTTAAACAACCATTTAGCTGAATGATAATAAATAATTGTCTTTATTTGCAATATTTTGCTCTAAAATATAAACACTATCAAGTTGAGTGATCCAGAGCAAACAATAAAAACCACAGCCACATGACCTGCTGCACAGGATTTCAGCCCAGTGTGAATTTCCAAAAGTAGCCCTCCTTACCTTTGCAGAATGTTCCATGGTGACCACTACTTTGGTTCTGGCACTGGACACTAGATCCATAGCCCCTCCCATTCCTTTCACCATCTTTCCCTGCAAAACAAACATAAAATAAGAAGTAATTCTCTTTCAACCTTTCAGTATGTGGTGTAACAAAATTAACTTGCAAGAAGTTGCTGGAATAATTAATCAGAAAAACTCATTGACCTTCATTGCTTAGTACTTGAACTTTATCACCTTAATATTCTGTTGTTCTCTATTATTCTGTGGCTGAAGGATAAGTTCAGGATAAATATTACTATGTCACATTTATTAAATATAGCTAACATTATTACATCAAAGAAATATTAGCAATAAGGCAATAAGTGGATAAGAAAAGCCTCAAGAATCTTTCCAAAATTCTGGGCACATTACTACTATCAGAATAATAGGAGATTAAAATCTATATACCCCTGACATTCATTTCTTTCTTTTTAAACATACAATTGGCACCACTGAGTCTTCAATCACAGACCCGTTCTAAAGCACTCTCTTGGATGTCCTGCAGATTAAATGCCACTAGGTAATAAACTAATGCATTAGTGGTGTTTCCCTAGTAATGATTAATATGAAAGGTGGGTCTGTCTTTCCAAAACTTGGCACTCCTCTTGCTCTAACAAAAATAAACCAAAACAAAAATATATGTTTCTGTGAAGCAAAAATGGAAAACAAAAGCAGGGTTCAGGATGCTTTCATCAAGACAATTCTATTGGTGTTCATCTGTCCAGATCCTCATTCATTAAACATTTACCAACCACCTTCTCTGTGCCATATACTCTGAATAATTCCCACTGTCTAGTCTGTCTCCTGGTTACAGAATTTTGGAAAAAGCAAGTGCTTCCAGAGATGATGAAATAAATTCTTACTCAAGTAGATTGACGAGAAATATTTCTAACACCGAAACCTCCTGAAAATTTAATATATTTTTTCATACAAGTCCTCTTGCTGATTTGACAGTAAATGGTTACAGGGCTCTCAGCTCCTTTCCCCTAATTTCATAGCTTTAAGGAGATTAGGAAATACACTCAAAGCTGGCTTTAAAACAGTCTCAAATCCCCTGGTTTCAGAAACATTTTAGAGGTCAATGCAACACTGCATGAACATGAATTAGGAAATAGAAAAGAAGGGAGTAAGTAGTCAGGATATCTTAGTGGTTTGGAGCTTGTCACTAAATGACATGAGAAGCATGGCAATGGTTGGAGAGTGGAGCAAGAACGGAGTAGAAGAGACCAAATGAGTCAGTCTTCAGACATTAAGATTGCCATGAAGCAGAATATCCATGTAGAAATGTACAATTTTATATTTCTATAAGTCATGCCTTCAACCTTATTTGACTGCAATTTTAATAAGTTAAGCACCACGTCATAATATTTCTGTAGAGAACACTGATGTGTTATGGTACAAAATATGAAAGTTATAGATGGAAGCAATGAATGTCTATCATAAACTCCAATTGTTAGAAGTTTGAGATTTTTTAATGCATCAGAAGACACTAAAGCTAGTCCATTTTAAAATATCTCAAACTGCTGTGGTAAGAATATCCAGCCAGTCTGAGCTTCCACACACGGTGTCCTTGGGCAGACTAAGAGTGTAAGTGCCAAAGAATGAGAAAGCCAAAGAAAACTGGAGGCTAAGTTAGTGCATTAAACGTTCCTTGAATTAAAACAGAATTCTTTGAATCAGAATATACCACAGTCCAATTTTGTCCATTGTGACACAATGATACTGGTAAAAGTTTATGACAGACTCTAAAAAGAAGCTTGTCCATTTTAGGTGAATCTGATGTATGTATTTTAAACCCCTGTCAATTATTTAAGAAAGACTTACACAGTACCAACTAGGCACATAACACTGTGCTGACAGGAATATGAAAAGCTATAAAACATGTCGGAAAGAACTAGCTCTTTGTTTCTGTTAAAAAGAACTTTATCCCCTGACTCAATGTAAATGAACAGCCTTCATCAGGCAAAGGAATTCAAGTGATCTAATGTTCTGTCCTCAAAGTACATGCTATGTTTCAAAGCACGGTTCTGAAACTTACACATTGGTTTCCAAGAGTGAAAAATGCACAAGATCAAGTGCAGAACACCTGAGATCTATTAACCCATCGTGTGTCATGTGCAAAACACCGAGAGACAGGTTCAATCCCTGAGTCATGATCCCCTGAGGGCATGGGAACCCACTCCAGTATTCGTGCCTGGAGAATCCCATGGACAGAGGAGCCTACAGTCCACGGCTACAGTCAATGGGGTGGCAAAGAATTGGACACGACTGACGTGACATAGCATGTACATGCACAAATCTCTCTGAATTTGGGCTCATTCTTCATAATTCAGGAATAAGAATATCTGCCCTACCATAAAGCTGTTGTGAGGAATGGATGAAATAATGTATAAAAACTGTGGAATAAACAAAAGTTTGTAAGTTTACCGACTTACATATTCAGTCAATTCAGTTTCCTGAGTGTCTAACATAAGCCTGACAGTACTGGGTGCTAGAGTTAGAGATGATCAAGACAGGCTTCTTTCCTCATAAATTTCACCATTGAGGGAAGGGAAAGCATCCTTGTGTAATTAAAGAGACTGGAACTAAACTTCTTCCCTGTTAAAAGAAGCATTCTCCACCTCTCTCTCAACCCAAGGCAGAGCTAAGTGCCTCTTCCCTGTGTCCTTGGCACTATTCAGTATGTAATTCTATCATAATGAATGTCAACTCTCCTTTTCTTTCTGTCATTGTATTGTTTATTATTATTATTACTACATTATAGGTGCTCAGATGAATAAGTGGATGAACGGCTTCAACTAACATAGGTATGTTCGAGCTCTAGCAGAACACTGAAGATGCAAATGCTAACTGTGCCTGGAGAGGCAGGAATGGGAGGAAGAGGCTGGGGCAGGGGGGTGTTACAGAAGAGATGCTTCACAAAAGCAGTCTGCCAAATGGGAAAGAGAACGGCAGTGACTCCTAAGGGAAAGCATTCTAGCAGGTTAACAGGAAAAACCTTCAAATGTTTGTTTTCATATTTTTTAAGTAAGTTCATTGTATTAGAAAAAGAAAATACAACATTTCCTTCCATTTCAATTTCCAAGTGATTTCTGAAACAGAATCAATTACTAAAGGAAAACAACTTATTCTATCTATACCAGCAGAAAAAAAAACAGTTATATAAGACATACTCTCTGAAGCAGGTGGGAAATTCAACACAGTCTTTCAACCCCACTCAGTAGGCACTCTTCTGGGACTCAACTACTTGAATATCCCATTTCTCTACTGCAGCTGGGGAAGACATGTGCCTGAGTGCTAGACAACGGAAGAGAGGGAGGAGACATCTGTAGTTTCAGGTTCTGGCCCATAAAAACCTCTCACATAGAATCCTTCATGCTCCTTCAAGTTCTACAATCTGGACATTGACATCATAGATGACTGAGCTTCCTTCAGCCTGGGTCCTTTAATAACCATGTGGAGCAGAGCCCACTTATTCAGAAACAAACTGCATTGTTCAATACAAGTGAAAAATAAACATATAAGATGCTAAACCACTGAAGTCAGGAGGCTTATCTCTTACATCAGCTAGTGTGACTAATAAAATAGTGTGTTGTCCAAAACAGTTCTATGTAAGGGACAGAATTCTGCACAGAAACAGAACTAACTGTTACAGCTGCACAACAGTGGGGGACCTGAGGCCTCTTCAGGAGACGTTGTACCACTGCTCTTCTGGGGGGCGGGGGGGGGCGGGGTGTGACTCAGCCAGATACTGTCCTAGGCACTGTAATTACCTGTTTATCCAAATGTCCTACACACTGCTTGACATTTGATAGAGTTGAGATACAGATCTCATCTCTGTCTTCATCTCCCTCCTAGAAACCCTATATCCTATTCAATATACAAAATAAAAAGCTGATAAAACAGAGAGGTTAAAGGGCTAAAAATATACTTTTAAATAAATCACAAGAGAGAAAGTGGTATTTAGAGAAAAACAAGCCTATAATAAAGAAGAGATTCTGGGCACGATTGAAGTACTGGGCCAGGGTGACAAAAAGTGTAGCTTTCTTTAGAATCTCATCAGCAAATACACATTTCTTGAATGGGGCAACTTTAGTTCTGAAATGCATTCTGGCTAGCATAATGGGGAGATGATTGCTGGATACTCACTTCATAGCCAGCTCATTTTATGGATTGACTCTGACATCAAGTATGAAAAGAATACTGAAATAAAATGCACTAGAATGCTGCAATCTGTATTATTTAATACGACAGTTATAAAACTTTTCTAAAAAGATACTGACTCAAGTGTTATCCTCCATTCACAAATATTTCCAGGGTCTATTATGAACCAGGAACTAAAGAATTAGGAATAAAAAATGAATATGATCATCTACCTTTTTTCCCTAGGAAATATATTTAAACCAAAATAAATATTTTAAACACATTTTTATTTACTTTGATCCTATTTCCTAATATCAGAATTCTGAAGAAAAGTGAAGGAAATGGTTAAAATACCATTTAAAATAAAACATAAAACATACTGAAAATGATTCTTGCCATCATCTTTAGCATTAGTATATAAAAGTAATGGCTTATTTTCAGATCTGTTACCTCTAAATATTCTGTTAAGTAAGAAACAATGTACAATCTACAGAAACAATTTTTAAAGCATTTTAAACTAATGCTATGTGCCCCACTGAAAAATGTGAATCAAGTGTAAGAAAAGGGGAAAGATAGCTGTTATTTATTAATAAAGCTAGGGTTTGTTGTTCAGTATTAAATATCAGAACATTAAGAATCCATCTCAATCCAAATGTAAGCTTCTTTATTTCTATCTCAGTTCCCCATTATTAAAAAATGTTCTAGGAAAGAAAAGGGCCTCTAAACATGTTTCCAGCTAAAGTGCAGGATAGAGGGAAAGTAAAAAACATAATAATCAACATTGTTTAAACAAAGAGAGAAAGGTTATAAAAGATTTAAAATTTGCGTTAACTTAGCAAAGTTATAACAGAAGTACAGCAGAATATTTCTCTTTTCTGTTATACTTTGTATTCAAAACCAAGAAAAATGTGACTTTCTTTTCTAAGATTAATGTATATTTCCCAGGACAGGTGAATTGATCATGTAAACCAATTAATATTTAACTAGAAATGAAATAATAGTCTCTACTGCTAAGTAAATTGACAAAATTGCTTGTAACAAATATCAGTTATCAATCATAATATGGGCTGAACACAAAAGCATTATATAAAAAGCAGTACTTGAATAAACTCAAAATTTCATTTTAGTAAGCACCCTTGCTCCTGTTCTCTCTGAGATCTTGTTTTATCAATTATCCCCCTCTCTGTAGATTCTTCAATACACTGAGGTCCGATTTCTGTCTTGATCATGCCCTTGAAGTGAGAACTACTCAATCCCTTCTCTAATATTTAATCATTTGATTCAGTAACACTGAGGGTTTATTTTATACATTCCTGGGCCTTTCCATGACATTTTACACTCTTGTCCACCAACTTCTGAACACTCTCTATACTCACTGGCTTCCATGGTTCATAAAATACCTCCTACTCTCTTTCAGGCCCCCTTTTCGCATCTTTTTCCCCACACCAGCTTTGTGTGTGGCCAACTTAAAACCTCTACCCTTGGGCTCCTGCTCTTGTCACTACTTGTTCTCCATGAGTGACTTCATCTGTGTGCTCATGATATAAATCACTCCATCTTTGATATTTCTAAAACCACATTTCAGCTCAAATCTTTGCTCTGAGTTTCGGATTTCAATATCTACCAGTCAACCCTGTGGCACAATCTACTGGCTGATTCCCAAAATAATTTCCTCTTGTTTCTGGGCAATTGGCTACATTTCCCAGCCTTCCTTGAAGTTAGGGTTCATCATATGGATAACCTCTGACCAATGAATGGAACAGGGTGAAAGTGATATATAATACTTCCAGGACTGGACCATAAAATCTTCCAAGAACAAGGTTCCATGTTTTTCCCCTTCCTGCAAACTACATGTTGAAGATGGTGCAGCCACAGAACACAAGAAATCTCAATCCCTGAACAGAAGACAGCTGTCTGCCAATGAGGAGTACTCATCTGGTCCTATGGGAGTGAGAACTAAAAACTTCTATTATAGTATGTTAATTATTCATGCCTCAACTCAGTATAGTCCAAACTAAATTAAGCATCTTTTTCAAGGCAAATCTCATCTGTTAACAAACTTCCTGTTTCAGTTAGTGGCCAACCATCTCAGGGTCTGAATCAGAAATGTTCCTATCTCTTGCTTCTCCTTCACTATCTAAGTACAATCAACGCGTCATTCAATCACAATATTTCTTGAATTTGACCATTTCTTATCTAGATAAGATATTTAAGACTTCTTCCCAAGTGGTGTTATAACATCCCTACTAGTCAACCTGTGTCCAGCCTTGACCTTGGTGCTATGCTGTGCTTAGTCTCTCAGTGATGTCTGATTCTTTGTGACCCCATGGACTGTAGCTTGCCAGGCTCCTCTGTCCATAGGGATTCTCCAGGCAAGAATACTGGAGTGGGTGGCCATGACCTCCTCCAGGGGATCTTCCCAACCCAAGGATTGAACCCAGATGTCCTGCGTTGCAGGCAGATTCTTTACCGTCTGAGCCACCAGAGAAGCCCCTTGACCTTCTCAAATCTTTTCAACTCACAACCTCAAAAATAATCTTCCTAAAATTAGCATTTTATATCATTCCTCTGCCTAAGACTCTTCACTAGTTCCCCAGTGCTGCAGGGTAAAGCCTAAGCACATCACTCAGTCTGGCACACAAACTATGATGGCCTGGCCTGGACCCTCCTCATCTCCTTACACCCCAGTTCCCATGTTTATTCCAGGAATAGTGAGTTTCTGGTCTACCACATATGGCTTCACACTATGCTGTAAGGCTCCACCCTCATTCTATCAAGTGTACTCCAGGTCACCCTTTATGTAACAATCCTGATTGAAGTCTCCCAGGAAGCATCCACATGCCTCTGCCCCACCCCATCAACAAGACAGATTAGGGACCTCTCTTTGCTGCTCTCACAGCATCCCTGCTCAGTCTCATTGCAGAATCGGTCACATGGCCTGCATCAGGATCAGGGCTGATGTTCCACTGGCAAGTAGTGATGAAGCCTCATCACTAATCAATCCAGGTAACTATAATTGAAATTCTTCCTCATGAGAAGCATCCCATTCCCCTCTCAACAAACTCTGTCCCACCCACCACCACCATATAACAACTTTAAACACAATACCAGGCCTCCAAGACAATCCAGCTATGACTACCATATGCTGTGATCGATCACATCTATTGTGATTCATCAGTATCTGTGCACTAGAGAAATCAATTATCTTCAAATAGGAAAAAGGAGCCCTAGCTATTAACTACACTGATTCTCTCATTTTGTAAAAGTATAAATACCACTCAATAGTGCCTACATAATTCACCTTTGAATTGGGTGAATGTAGGTGAATTCAGCTCAACCTACTCCAAGTAAATAAAAAATTTTCAATGTGCATAAAATTGATTGCAGGTCATTAACTCCACCTTTGTATAAGAAATTGATTATAAATTTACTAAGTGAAGAGTTAAAAGTAGAAAATGTTAATATTTTCTTTTCCTAAGGTATAAGCAATATATGATGAAGTTTCCCTGGGTTATAAATGAAGCATTTTGGGTAGGTTAACTTCTTACAAGGTCAGATAGATTGACAGTCTGATTACTCTGTTTGATTAATAAAATGAACAGCAGGAGGAAAACTCTTATGTTATTCTTAGCTCTGTCATGAAGCTATAGTTTCAGTCTTCATAGAATCTATTCATTATTCTGTAAAGATGGAAACAAATATCAAATAAGGTGGCTAGGTGAGTTCACCTTGTTTCATCAGACCTCCTATAGAAGACATCAATAGAAAGAGCTTGAACAAGTGCTCCAGGATAGATGTAAGGGGATTTGTTTTTATTTAACATGATTAAGTATTATTACAGTATAAATAAGTTATTTAATAAGAATTTAATTGAATTAATTAAATAATGCTAAGCACTGGCATTTCTGGTCCTGTACATTATCCAGAAACAGGATAAACACAATATTTTAAAATCCAAGAGTTAAGTTATTTTCTTCATTAATAACCTCTTCTTTCCATTGGGTCACAGAGAGAAATGCATTAGAATCATATGAAACTGTCCCTATGATACGAAGAACTAACTCATTGGAAAAGACCTTGATGCTGGCAAAGATTGAAGGCAGGAGGAAAAGGGTGCAGCAGAGCATGAGATAGTTGGATGGCAGCCCGACTCCTTGGGCATGGGTTTGTGCAAACTCTGGGAGATGGTGAAGGAGAGGGAAGCCTGGTGTGCTGCAGTTCATGGGGTCACAAAAAGTCGGACACGACTGAGTGACTGAACAACAACAAAACAAAAACACATATGACCTAAAAACACAAAAATTTCATATGGCTGGTTCAAATTAATGTTCTAATGGTGGGAACACAGATCCCATTTACTATAACACAGAATATTTTTAAGGGCTTATGTTATTTTTAGGAAATCTCTAGATAATAACAACAAAAATGACAGCTAAAATACAAACAAAGATAACAATCATTTTTATGTGTCTGAATGTACAAAAATATATCAACATCCTTCAACAAGTCACTCACATGGAATATGAAATTATTACATTACTTTTGGAAATATGAAATAATCTTTCTCACAAAGTTTATCATCTGCTTCTTCAAAGGGGGTGTGGGTTGGTTGGAATGAAATGCGGGCGGTGAGCATAGAACCACGGGCAGAAGTACACTTGCTCCATCACCTCCTCCCACTGTCTGCTAAGCTCTAAAGAGCACAATTACAGAATTATTATAATTACACAGCCATCTCTGACAGCTGGATGGAGTTTTCAGAGAGAGAGGCACAGTGACTGAAAGAACATTACTAAGGAATACATCAAAATCATTACCAGTGTTTTTAACCACAGCAGAAAAGATCAAAAAATAGTGTAGAAGATAATTTAAAAGCTAAACACATACACACTTAAGAACAATTGCGAAAGAGCATAAGGGCTTCCCAGGTGGGTCAGTAGTAGAGAATCCACCTGTCAAGCACGAGACGTGGGTTCAGTCCCTGGATCAGGAAGATCCCCTGGAGAAGGGAATGGAAACCCACTCCAGTATTCTTGCCTGGGAAATCCCATGGACAGAGGAGCCTGCTGGGTTACAATCCACAGGGGCACAAAAGAGTCGGGTATGACTTAGCAACTAAACAACAACAACAAATGCTATGTATACTAAATGTAGGTTCTATATTAAGCAAGTTAGAGGGTTAGGTAAAAGAACATGAAACCGTTTTGATTCTAGACTAAATTACTAAGTACTCTGCTTAATTTCCAAGGTAGCCTCTAGATTCAGCTGAAGATCCTGTTTAATGATGGCTAATTACTCACTGAGAGCTAACATCTATGAATGTTCACAGTGAATTGATAACCCATTAGTCACTGGTGGAGAGTCTTTTAAATTTTTTTCTCCTAAGCAAACCCAGTTCTGTAAAATGTGTACCCAGTGCCTCTCACATGTGAAGACAGTTCTCATTCTGGTTTCCTCAGAGAGCATACTCCACTTTCAGGACTAGGAGAACCATGGGTAACATTATTCCAGAGATTCAGATCCTAGGACTAGCAGGAGGTCTGAGCTCGAAAAAGGAGAAGCACAGTATCTTTGTAAGAAAGACCCAATTCTGGTAGCCAGCAGAGAATACTAAGGAGCCATGTCACTGTGGGAGGGTCCTGACATCACAGGCATCAGATGGTTTTAGGAATCAAGGACAGAATTTCTCTTCTGAAGACCCCGGAACTACAAGTGCATGGAAGATAAAATGGCTCCTCCTCAAACTAGGGAGAAGCAGGTGGAAACCAAGAAACTTTTCAAACACTGTAATCAAGTTTAAAAAATTACTTTCTGGGGACTTCCTTGGCAGTGTAAGACTCTGTGTTTCCACTGCAGGGGGCACGGGTTCAGTCCCTGGTCAGCACGGCCAAAAAAAAAAAAAAAAAAATTTTTAAGCCTCTATATAAAAAAATTGGAGATTTTCCACAAAGTTAATATTTTTGAAAGATATTTAATGAGGGAAATTGAGGAAGCATTAACTGGCTCAATGGTAAAAGAATCCACCTGCCAATGTATTCTTGGAGACAAAGGAGACACTGGTTTGATCCCTAGGTTGGGAAGATCCTCTAGAGAAGGGCATGGCAACCCACTCCAGAGGAGCCTGGTAGGCTACAGTCCATGGGATTGCAAAGAGTCAGACATAAATGAGCACATACACATTCCACACTATCTTTTAAGTCAACTGTGCCAGATAAAGCTCTTAGATGGCAAGAAGGAGAGGTTGGGGGAATGGTTCTAGGACTAAAAATGAAAAATGAAGTGTCTTTAGAGAAAATTAACAAAAAAACCTCTTGGTGAAGGTCTTGATAATGTAGAAATCAAAATACCAAGGTCAGAATGACAAAAATATAAAAGATATTCTTCTGAAGTAATTAGAAGAGGGTAGAAATATAAACACATAAACTTTAACTTATTTATTGATATGTTAGTGCTTTAACTCCCTATACTTTGTAAGTGACCTGATTTTAAGTTTCTGATCTTGATGGTTTATGTAACTTTATCTCTGGTTGCTCAGATGGTAAAGTATTTACCAAGAACGAAGGAGACCTTGGTTTGATGATCCCTGGGTTGGGAAGATACCCTGGACAAAGAAATAGCAACCCACTCCAGTATTCTTGCCTGGAAAGAATGGACAGAGGAGTCTGGTAGGCTACAGTCCGCGAGGTCACAAAGAGTCAGACACAATTGAGCTACTAACACAACAACTTTATCTCTTAACTATTCATGATATCAGAGGCAGATTACATACATGGCAAAACAGCATTAAAAGTCAATGAGAGGGCTTAAAATCTGCCTGCCAGTGTGAGAGAATCTGGTTCAATCCCTGGTCCAGGAAGATTCCACATGTCAAGGAGCAACGAGGCCTGTACGGCACAACTACTCAGCCTGTGCTCTGGAGCCCACAAGCTGCAACTTCTGAGCCCACATGTCGCAACTATTGAAGCCTGAAGACTTTGGAGCCTGTGCCCCACAACAAGAAAAGCCACCGCAATGAGAAGCCTACGCACTGCATCCATAGAGTAGCCCCTGCTTGCCACAACTTGAGAAGAGCCCGCATAGCAACAAAGACTCAGCAAATACATAATTTTAAAAAATCGTGTGAACACAAAACTTGATTATTTCAGACCTGTTTTCCATGGAGCATAAGTTGAGGTACATTCTAAATCTAATACTTACATTCTCAGGTGAGCAGCAAGAGCTGCAGTGAGAAAAATTTTATTCCTTTTACTGCTATAACACTCTGTGGCAAAAATGATTTCATTCACATTCATCTGGAATTGAGGTATGGCAAATATTTGGAGCTGAGATGTACTCCCCAAAATATCATTTTTATTCCCAAGAATGCTATTTTTAGGCTCCATATTTAGAATGAAACACACTCTCTTGATAACCACTTGAGACACAGCTATTCAGGAAGGAGTTGCTTTTTTCTCTAACCTCAGTTCAGTTCAGTTGCTCAGCCATGAATGACTCTTTGCGACCCCATGGTCTGCAGCACACCAGGCTTCCCTGTCCTTCACCAACTCCTGGAGCTTGCTCAAACTCATGTCCATAAAGTTGGTGATGCCACCCAACCATCTCATCCTCTGTCATCCCCTTCTCTTCCTGCCTTCAATCTTTCCTAGCATCAGGGACTTTTCCAATGAGTCAGTTCTTCATATCAGGTGGCCAAACTACTAGAGTTTCATGACTGATTGCCTTTAGGATAGACTGGTTGGATCTCCTTGCTGACCAAGGGACTCTCAAGAGTCTTATCTAACAGCACAGTTCAAAAGAATCAATTCTTTGGTGCTCAGCTTTCTTTATGGTCCAACTCTCACATCCATACATAGATACTGGAAAAACCACAGCTTTGACTAGACTAACTTCAGTGAGCAGGTTTAAAATGGAAAGTTGTTTATCTTCATTATTCAAAACTGTATGAGTGTGAGTTCACATGTGTATATATATATATATATATATATATATATACACACACACACATATATATATATATATATATTACTTAGCTTTGTTCATTGAGAAGGCTTAGAAGCAAAGACATCATGGTAGGAACAAGCACACCCAAACACCCAGATCTTGGTTTCAAATACTTTGCTCAAGCAAAATAAACCAGGATTCCTTGGAGAAATAGCTGATACTGGATACAATAAAAATATAAGATGAACACCCTGTAGTAACAGAAAGGAAGTACTCAATGAAAAAATTTTCAATGAAGGTATACAGAAGCCAGTGTGAAAAAATTCCCAATGGCCACAGCTGGAATAACTTGAGTGTGAAAATAAACAACATGGCATTGGATGATAACTCAAAGTATAAAATATACATGAGTCCATACTGTCATAAACAAATAAATGGTAGAGAAGAGATAAATCTCTCTCAAAGAACAGCAAATAATATATAATACCTTTCTCTTAAGAGATCTTTGAGGGCGGGCTGAATCTACTGACTTGCTTTTAAAGAATAAAGTATGGAAAGGGAAAAATAGTAACTTTATAGTAAACAAACCTTGTGAACAGTATCTTAATCAAAAGATAAAGGTTAATGTCAACAGTGTTATCATGTGGCTATCCTATACTCCTTAACATGATGCAAAAAGAAGAATATTTACCTCTATAGTATTCTTTCCAAAAACTCAGAAGCTCACTCTAATGATGAAAAAAAAAAAATCAGACAAACCCATACTGGGGAACATTATACAGGACATCTGGCCAGTACTTCTCAAGACTATCAAAGTAATGAAAAATAAAGACTTAGACACGTCACAGACCAGAAAAGACTAGGGAGATGTGACAACTAAGTGCAATGCAGTACTCTGAACTGGATCCTGGAAAAGACAGAAAACATGAATGGAAAATCTGACAAAATTCAAACAGAGTCAGGAGATTGATATTAATGTACACAAAAGACCTGCACACTGAAAACTATAAAGCACTGATGAAACAAAATTTAAATGAAAGAAACTCTATGTTCATGAGTTGGAAGACTAATATTATTAAAATGTCCATACTATCCAAAGTAATTTACAGATTCAGGGCAATACCTATCAAGATACCAATGACTATTTTTTTTATAGAAATGTTTTTAAAATTCTAAAATTTATGTGAAGCCACAGAAGACCCCAAATAGTCAAAGCAATCTTGAGAAAGAAGAACAAAGCTAGAGGGATTATATTTTCTGATTTCAAAATATACTATAAAGCTTCAATAATTAGAACAGTATCATACTGGTATAAAAACAGACACATAGATCAATGGAACAGAATATAGGACTGTGAAATAAATCCACACATATACAGTCAACTGATTTTTGACCTAGCTGCCAAGAATATACAACAGAGAAAATATAGGTTTTCCAATAAATGGTGTTGGGAGAACTAGATATCTGCATGGAAAGAATGTAACTGGGCTCTTATAGGGATAACAAAAGGCAAGAAAAGCAAAAATAGGCAAGGAGGACTACATCAAACTAGAAAGTTTCTGCACAGCAAAGGAAATAATCAATGACATTAAAAAGTAACCTAAGAAATTGGAGACAATATTTGCAAACCACATATCTGATGAGGAATTAATACTCAAATATAAATGAAACTCCTATAACTCAACAGCAAAAAAATCAAATAATCCAACTAAAAAATGAACAAAGGACTTGAATAAAACTTTCTTCAAAGAAGACATACAAATGGCCAAGGTATATGAAAGTGAAAGTTGCTCAGTCATGTCCAACTCTTTGAGACCCCATGGGTTATACAGTCCATGGAATTCTCCAGAATACTGGAGTGAGTAGCTGTTCCTTCTCTAGCAGATCTTCCCAACCCAGGGATTGAATTCAGGTCTCCCGCATTGCAGGGGGATTCTTTACCAGATGAGCCACAAGGAAAGCCCAAGAATACTGGACTGGGTCTATCCCTTCTCCAGCAGATCTTCCCAACCCAGGAAGCGAACCAGGGTCTTCTGCATTGCAGGTGCATTCTCTACCAACTGAGCTTATCAGAGAAGCACAAAAAGTGTATGAAAAGATGCTTATAATCACCAACCTGCAAGGAAATGCAAATCAAAACCACAATATAGTATTACCTATTGTTAAAAAAAAAAAAAGGTAAGTGTTGACAAGGATATGAAGAAACTGGAACCCTTGAACACTGTTCAATGGAATGGAAAATGGTGCGGTTGCTACTGGAAAATAATATGTCAAATGTATCACAGTAATAAAAGATTATAATAATGAGGGAAATCGAGTGAAGGGAATATGAAAACTCTTTGTACTATCTCTACAGCTTTTCTGTAAATCTAAAATTATTCCAAAACACAAAGTTTATTTTTTTATTTTATTTTTAAACTTTACATAATTGTATTAGTTTTGCCAAATATCAAATATTTGGCAAAGTTTATTTTTTTAAAAACCTCAATATGTGGCTTGTTCCTGTAGTTTTTGTTTTTTCTTTAAAATGAAACCAATACAGATTAGTACTCAGATTTCCCTCAATGAGGGCCTCTCCTAGTAATTTTTTAGACAATTGCTAAAAAACTTTGCAAAATCTGACTCTAAAAACAATAAATTTATGACAGTTAAATGAATTTGTGTTTTGTTTTTAGCTATGATCTGTTTTCTTGTAGTAACTGAATTTTATTCCAATACGGGGTACACTAGCTTAACAGAAAGTCATAAGTTAGTATCTGGATAAAGAATAAGAAAGATAGTTCTGAGAACTGTATGTGTGGGCTTTTCATTGTTCTTGTTATAATTTTCTTTTTGACATCCTTCACCCATTTTTCACACCTCCACCCCCAACCTCTAGCAACCACCAACTTGTTCTCTAAATCTATAAGCTTGTTTTTGTTTTTTAGATTCCACATATAAGAGAGATCATATGGTATTTATCTTTCTCTGTTTGACTTATTTCACTTGTTGTAATCCCCTAGAGGTCCATGTATGCTGTCATAAATGGTTAAGATCTCATTCTTCGTTATGGCTGAGTAATACTCTGTTGTGTTTGTTTATGTGTGTGCATACATACATATAACATAGCTTCTTCATTCATCCATAGATTGTCACATAGGTAGCTACCATATCTCAACTACTATAAATAATCCCTCAATGAACATAGAGGTGCATATATCTTTTCAAGTTACAATTTTTGCTTTCCTCAGACAAATACGCAGAGGTAGAATTGCTGGTTCTTATGGTAGTTCTATTTTTAATCTTGGGGAAACATCCATGCCATTTTGCACAGTTGCTGGACCAATTTACATTCCCATTAACAGTGCGCAAGGGTTCTCTTTTCACCACTTTATCACCAACACTTATTTCTTGTCTTTTTTTTTTTTCGGCTGTACCACATGGTTTAGGGGATCTTCATTTCCTAACCAGGGATTGAACTCAGGCCATGACAGTGAAAGTCCCGTGTCTTAACCACTGGATTGTCAGAGAATTCCCATTCTTGTCTTTTTTATAGTAGCCATTCTAACAGGTGTGAGGTGATAACTCATGAGGTTAATTTACATTTCCCCAGTGATTAATGGTGTTCAGCATCTGTTCATGTACCTGCTGGCCATCTGTGTATTTTCTTTGGAAAAATGTTTATTAATATCTTCTGTCCATTTAAAAATTAGATTGGTTTTTTTGGCATTGAATTGCATGAGTTCTTTAAATATTTTGAATATTAGCCTCTTAGCAGATACATGATTTGCAAATAATTTCTCTCATTTGACAGGTTACCTTTTCATTTTGTTGAGGATTTCCTTTGCTCTATTTTATTTTTTCCAATAAATAAACTTTGCCATCTAAGTCATTATTATTTTGATAAGCCAATTCTGATATTGGACAGCTTAGGTTTTTGATAGAACATTTAAAAAAAAAACTTGAAACATGGTAATGAGGACCTTTTAAAATAATGTTCTACAACCATATTATTACAAGTTTGAAAAAACCAGAAATACAGACTGGATCTTTGTTCTATGATACATAATGTGCCATTTCTACTTTGCACTATTATTTTATTTTTCCTGTCATGGCTTACTTTTTCCACAGTAAGAGAGAATCTTTCAATAAACACAATTTATAAAGATAATTCCTCATTATAAACAGTACTTACAAAAGGTAAGTAGATATTATAAAAGTAAGTAGTAAGATTATTACTTACAAAAAGTAAGTAAATAATCATATTTACTTACTTACTTACTATTACTTACTTAATTTTACTTGCTGCTGCTAAGTCGCTTCAGTCGTGTCTGACTCTCTGCGATCCCATAGACAGTAGCCCACCAGGCTCCCCCATCCCTGGGATTCTCCAGGCAAGAACACTGGAGTGGGTTGCCATTTCCTTCTCCAATGCACAAAAGCGAAAAGTGCAAGTGAAGTAGCTCAGTCGTGTCCGACTCAGCAACCCCATGGACTGCAGCCTACCAGGCTCCTCTGTCCATGGGATTTTCTGGGCAAAAGTACTGGAGTGGGGTGCCATTGCCTTCTCCAAATATTTACTTACTTAATAATATTACTTACTTCCTTAATATTTACTTACTTACTGTCCCTTACACAGAAAAGAAAATACAACAAAGAAAAGTTAAATAAATTACCTGAAGTTAAAAGAACAAGTCAGAAAAAAATTGAAGTCTTTTAAGTTTTTTCTGGAAGTCATAACTTCCAGAAAAATGTAATTGAATCCCCACAGAAGATGCTTCTTATTTAAAATGTCCATTATGTTGGACCTATTGCACTATTTTTTTTCTTATTGTTCCTAATCTATTGTATGTTGTTAATAAATTTAGTTAAGAAGCAGACAGCAAGCCTATAGATGATCTATGTAGTTTCAGTTTAGACAACTTCTAAAAATACAGTTGGATCCTTAAGGACAAAAATTATAAAACTTTCCAAATGTGCTTATAAACAAACCATGTGTCCTTCACCAACCTGAAAGCCATGATTTAAGAAAATTAAATTTCCTAAAAACCACATGACTATGAGCAGAAGTCACATTCAGGATGGAAAATGTTAGCTGATTAAGTTTCTAAGTGCCAGGGTAATAAGTTTATTTTTCATAATGTTCTGGTCGTAAGAAAAATGTTGCAATTTTAAGGGAGCTAGTTCTACATTGTTTGTGGATTAGCTTTTCAGGCTCTGATTATATAGACGATAGGCTTATTTTTTTTTCATTTTAATATGTACTTCTTTGGCCCTTTATTACTTGGTAAGTACAGGATCCCCACCAGAAAGTGGTGTTTTGAAAAACAAAAGATAAGACGCAAATCATGATAAGAACTCTCCAATGAGGAATTCTCTTATCTAATTCTGTTACTGTTCAAAGTTATAACAATATTCCATAAATACCAAAACAGATAATGAAAGGATAAAACATGTCAAATCTCTTATATATGAGTTAAAGCTTATGTTAGTGTTAGTCGGCTCAGTTGTGCCTGACTCTTTGCGACCCCATCGACTGTAGCTGCCAGGCTCCTCTGTCAACGGGATTCTCCAGGCAAGAATACTAGAGTAGGTACCCATTCCCTTCTCCAGGGGATCTTCCAGACCCAGGTCTCCCACACTGCAGGCAGATTCCTTACTATCAGAGCCACCAGGGAAGCAAAGGACTCTGTGTCAAGCCCTTGTGCAAAACATACTTATGTTTTTTATGCATAATTGTAACAAGACTGGTAATCTGGTTTTCTATCCAAAATTATACTTAGAAATTGGTACTTATATAGCCAAATTTGGGCTTCTCTGGTGGCTCAGATGGTGAAGAATCTGCCTGCAATGCGGGAGACCTGGGTTCTATCCCTGGGTTGGGAAGCTCCCCTGGAGGAGGGCAGCAAACCCATTCCAGTATTCTTGCTTGAAAAATCCCCATGGACAGAGGTGCCAGACAGGTTACAGTCAACGGAGTCACAAAGAGTTGGACACGACTGAGCAACAAAGCACAGCATATAGCTAAATTTGGATAATCTGAAAAAAATAAATGGAATATCCTATTCTCTACTAATTCTCAATAAATAAAGTATTATTACAAATGATCCACTTTGAGTTAGCAAACAATAAATGGGCAATGTTATATATATTATTGGGTATAATAAATGTTAAATTTATTATTGGGTACAATAAAGCTCAAAAACTCTATCTGCCTTTTACTTAAGAAAATTCCACCATACTGACTGAGGAGGGAAAAGAAAGGAGAAAGAGAGCTAAAATGTAAAATGTTAATGATTTTGCCTGGCATTCTATTTAGTCATTGAAGTTCTGGAAAGAGGGTAAGATGGGAGATGAGAAACTGATATTCACGCAGTCTCAATCCCATATGCTTCCAGCAATGCATATTTATCAAGATAATTCTAGGGTTTATATGACATGTTGTTATATCATATTTGTTTTCATTTAATTGCTAAGTTGTATCTGACTCTTTTGCAACCCGATGGACTGTAACTCACCAGGCTCCTCTGTCCATGGGATTTTCTGACCTCCCTCAAATAAAAGTCAACTTCTCTATCTAGTTCTTAACAATGATAATCATGATCTGATTTAGTATTGATCCTGCGGGTCTTAGCAATATACATCCCAGGGCTAATACAATCAGATAACAGAAGTCCTAACATTGCCACACTGTGTACACTACACTGGTAAGGAATGCAAGCAAGCCAGAAGGGTCAATTCACAGTATCTGCAAATAATAAAAGTATTTATGGCTCTCAATTTTTTTCTGAGTCTAATTTTAATTGTATTCTATAAGCTTTGATATAAAGTTTTATTCTCATTAATTTCTAGGTAATTCATAATTTAGGTTTTGATTTCTTTTTGATTCAATGCCCTAAGGGAAAAAATACAAAGAATATATGATAGATTTTATGGGTCTTCCAACCTTTAACAAAGAAATAAAACACATTCTTAAGTGTAATTTGAATAATGTGATTTTCGCCTAAGGGCTAACATTTAGAAGCTAACCCTCAGTATAACTTTCTGTATTTCAAAACCTTTAGATCACCAAAGGCTCAATCTTTTTAATGTCAGAAGCTTGGACTGAGTATGAAACTTTTGAAATTTTACCATCTCTCAACTATTTATTTCTCTAAGCATTCAAATTTCCCATTATATCACAGCATCTTCAAAAATACCTAATATGTAAATTTACAGCTTGAAAGTTAAAATAACATTTTATAGTTGGGCTCCCTTGAGATTTATTGAGTGTAAGACTTTAATAGATTATACCTGCACTGTCCAATATTTGGCTATATAAATTTGAATTAAATAAAATTTAAAATTCAGTTATTCAGTAACACTAGCCCCGTTTCTATGGCACCCCACTCCAGTACTCTTGCCTGGAAAATCCCATGGATGGAGGAGCCTGGAAGGCTGCAGTCCATGGGGTCGTTGAGGGTCAGACACGACTGAGTGACTTCACTTTCACTTTTCACATTGATGCATTGGAGAAGAAAATGGCAACCCACTCCAGTGTTCTTGCCTGGAGAATCCCAGGGACGGGGGAGCCTGGTGGGCTGCCGTCTATGGGGTCGCACAGAGTCGGACATGACTGAAGTGACTTAGCAGCAGTAGCAGCAGCCCCATTTCAAGTGCTCAAAAGCAACATGTTACTAGTGCTACCATATTGAACAAAGTATATATAGAACTTTTACACAATGACAGCAAGTTTTTTTTGGATAGCACTGGATTAGACCAAAAGAGATAAAGTCATGTAAGATCACAATTTGTTAGCAGAAAAGTTAAAACTAGAATTCAGGCCTTTTGAATTCTCTTATTTGCTCTCTATTAAACCACATACTGTCCCTAAGAACTAGTGAATAAATAAAGGATATGACCACATTAAGTAATAGGCTGAATTTAATATAAAATTATTTTATTTCCATATGAAGTTCAGAAAAACAAATCATGTACTTGGCCATATAGAAAACCTAGTAAATTCAAAAAGTATAAAGAATACCCCACAAATCTTTGAAGGGAAAAAATTCTTCTAAGAAGTTACTGAATCAAAAATGAAATTAAAACTGAAATTCTGGGGCTTCTCTGGTGGCTCAGTGGTAAAGAATTTGCCTGCCAATGCAGGAGACACAAGTACAATCCCTGATCTGGGAAGATTCCACATGCAATAAAGCAACTAAGTACGTGCACCACAACTGCTGAGCCTGTGCTCTAGAGCCCAGGAGTTGCAACTACTGAAGCCCATGAGCCCAGGAGCCTATGCTCTGCAACAAGAGAAGCTACCGCAGGAGAAGTCTACAAGCCACAACTAGAGAGCAGCCCCCACTCTCCACAACTAGAGAAAGCCCACGCAGAAACAAAACTCAGCACAGCCAAAAACAAAATAAAGTATAACAATAAAAAGATTACAAATGACCTAGAAATTAATGAAAATACAAACTTAACATTAAAGTTTATAGTATACAATATTGTACTAAATAAAGAGAAAGCCCTAAAAGTTTTTATTATTAAAACAGAAAGATTGAAAATTAAGTAAGCAGTCAATTTGTAAATCTAGAAACTAGTATAACACAGAGAATAAATAATAAAAAGAATAAAATAAACAAATCATATGCTTCTTAAACTTGATTAATTTAAAAACAATTAAGTAGAGTTCTTACAAGCCTGATGAAAACAGAAGAGAGACAATGAATATCCACAGAATTAGGAATAAAAAGCAGATACAAGTTCCTAAGCTATTAAAGAAATTATACAAAAATATTGCATGTTGTTTTGGACCAATAAATTTGAAAATCCAAAAGAAATAAATGCTATAAAGAAAAATACATGTTAACAAGATTGTCACAAAAAAGGTCACAAAATATGAGATCAATAAACAAAAAAATTTCTTGCAGATTGTTAAAAACTGATCATCTGTATTAAAAGAGTAACACCTATCAACTTAAGATTCAACACCTATCAACTTAAAATATAACTAACAAATTCCAATAATCCCAAAGAAAGGCGATGCCAAAGAATGTTCAAAGTACCACACAACTGCACTCATTTCACATGCTAGCAGAGTAATACTCAAAATTCTTCAAGCTAGGCTTCAACTGTACATGAATATAGAACTTCCAGATGTTCAAGCTGGATTTAGAAAAGGCAGAGGAATCAGAGATCAAATCACCAACATGCACTGGATCACAGAAAGAGCAAGGTAATTCCATAAAAACATCTACTTCTGTTTCATTGACTACACTAAAGTTCCTGGACTGTGTGGATCACAACAAACTGTGGGAAATTCTTAAAGAAATGAGAGTACCAGATCACTTTACCTGTCTCCTGCCTCCTGTATGCTGGTCAAAAAAGCAACAGAACTAGACATGGAACAATGGACTGGTTCCAAACTGGGAAAGAAGTCCATCAAGACTGTGTATTGCCACTCTGACTATTGAACTTATATGCAGAATACATCATGTGAAATGATGGGCTGGATGAAGCACAAACTGTAATTAAGACTGCCCAGAGAAATATCAATAACCTCAGAAATGCAGATGACACCACTCTTGTGGCAGAAAGCAAAGAGGAACTAAACAGTCTCTTAATGAAGATGAGGAGAGTGAAAAAGCTGGCTTAAAACTCATTATTCAAAAAGGAACATCATGGCATCCAGCCCCATCACTTGATGGCAAATACATAGAGAAACAATGGAAACAGTGACAGACTTTATTTTCTTGGCCTCCAAAATTACTGTGGATGCTAAGTGCAACCATGAAATTATAAGATTCTCTCTACTTGGAAGAAAAGCTGTGACAAACCTGTGTGTGCGCTTAGTCACTCAGTCATGTCCAACTCTTTGCAACCCCATGGACTGTAGCCCTGGGGCTCCTCTGTCCATGGGGATTCTCCAGGCAAACGTACTGGAGTGGATTGCCATGCTCTCCTCCAGGGGATCTTCCCAACCCAGGGATTGAACCCAGGTCTCCCTCACTGCAGGCGGATTCTTTACCAACTGGGCCACCAGGGAAGCCCTAGATAGCATATTAAAAAGCAGAGACATCACTTTACCTACAAAGGTCCTTCTAGTCAAGCTATGGTTTTTCCAGCAGTCATGTATGGATGTGAGAGTTGGATCATAAAGAAGGCTGAGTGCCAAAGAACTGATGCTTTTGAACTGTGGTGTTGGAGAAGACTCTTGAGAGTCCTTTGGACTGCAAGGAGGTCAAACCAGTCTATCCTAAAAGAAATCAATTCTGAATATTCTTTGGAAGGACTGATGCTGAAGCTGAAGCTCCAATATTTTGGCCATCTGATGCGAACAGCCCACTCATTAGAAAAGACCCTGATGCTGGGAAAGATTGAAGGCAGGAGGAGAAGGGGATGACAGAGGATAAGATGGTTGGATGGCATCACCGACTCAAAGGTCATGAGTTTAAGAAAGTTCTGGGAGATAGTAAAGGACAGGGAAGTCCAGGGTGCTGCGCAGTCCATGGGTCGCAAAGAGTTGAATACAACTGAGTGACTGAACAATAGCCATGTGTAAATCAACAGATTAAAAACACATTGGATAAAATTCAACAGCCATTAAGTTTAAAAGCAAACAGAAACTTCTAGAACAATATAAACTTCTAGAACAACAACAATACAAACAGCAAGCATAGTATTACAAGCAAAAATTTTACATAAAATCTCATCAAAATCAAGAGAGTCCTCAATCACTATGACTTACTCATATTTGTTTTGGATAATATGTTAAAAGAAAATAAACTGGTGGCAGGCATCTTAGAAAATAAAAATGATTTTTATTTGCAGATAAAAGAGATATGTAGAATATCTAAGAGAATTCTAAAAGAACCATGATAGCAAATAAATAAATAGATTAGAAGTTGAAAGGGAATATCCAGCTCAATACATTGACAAACACTTAAAAATAATTAGGAGTAACTGTAGTGCAAGAGGTAAAACAAGACCTAAATAAATGGCAAAGTATGCCACACTCCTGGACGAAGAAACTTTATTATTCTAAACCTACCAGTCCTTCCTAAATCAACATATCTAATGCTTAGTGCACTCCAGGAAAAAGATTCTTCCTGAAGAGGTTTGCACACCACTCTATCCACAGTCCTTAATACAACACATAAAACCAAAGAAAGTAGGTATAAAATACAAAAAGTTGTATAAAATACAACCTATTGCATTCATCCCATTTTAAAAATAAAGAGGTGAAGTCTAAAAGGTTAAGTGACTTCACAGAGACGCAGAGCTGCTTCTGAGTGTACTTATAAGGAAAACGGAAGGTTTTTTATGTGGGATGTTACATTTCAAAAGTAAACTCTTCCTCTTACAGTGGAAGTGCCATTCCTCTAAGACTGCAAGGCTGGAGTGATGCCTTATAGCACTGGCCTAGCTGCTGCCTAGTTTTGTGACCTGGGTCAAGCCACTTCATTTCTTTGAATTCAGGTTCTCCATCAGTAGAAGGAGGGTGCTGTATCGACGGATGATATTAAGGAATTGCATCCTTAATCGCTTACTGTTAAGGGAATAAGGAATTGTGGTTTATAAAAGGAACCTTTATCTTTCAGAAATAATGCTAAAAAGTTTATTGATAGGATGATATGATGATGAGATTTGCCTCAAAATAATTTGGGGAGGGCAGAGGTGAATAGGAGTATAAGACTATAAGAAATAAGACTAGCGATGAATGGACAACTGCCTAAGCATTCGTGTTCTATTTTTGTACACATTTGACATTTTCCCTAATAAAACTTTTTTGACAATAAAAGTTCTAGTGAAAAATTATCTCTAAACCAAAGGAGTAAAGTAAGAAATAAAGCTTTCACCAACTGGAAATGCTAAATTCAGTCATTCAATAACATTTAGTCTTCAAGATTCATTAGTCTTTAGCTGCAGGGTCACACTGTCTTCAGCCCTTTGGCTTCATTCCCCGCTAAGTCATATCAGAAGCACCATTATTTATGAAATTACTAATAATGGGTTTCTAGGAGACCTCATCTATCATTTTTAATGTTTCCTCCCCTTCTTTTAAGTGGGCTCTTTAATGAGAGGAGGCTGCTGCAGTCATACTAACCATCTGTAACTAAAGTGATAATAACTGAAAATAACAAACTCACTCATTGCTTAGTCTCTTTATAAAGAAGGAGAAAGGGGACAGATACTATTTTAACAAAAAGGTCCAAACTCCTGTTTCATGCATAGACTTCTGCCTTCCAATACTGAGGAGGTGGAAAGTATGATCAAATTCATACAGAGCTGCTAGGAGGCCAAGTAGCATCATGTCTTGGAACCAATCAGATATCCAGCTTATGTTTCTTTCAGAGTCTGACTTGAATATATCTGAGTTCCAGTGAACAGAGTTCTTAAAACCAAGCAGTTGTTCACAAACACATCATATGCAACATACAAAGGAGGAAAATATTTCCTTTCCTTCAGAGCAGAAACAGATTCAGATAGCAATCAAAAGACAAAGTCTCTTTTAAGATTACTGAAAATTGAGATATTTCTATTTCATATTCTCATGTTACTTTGCTTACCTAAAAGATTAACACTGGTGGGGACCTAGGCTGAGTGAGGTAACTTGCTAATGAATCTGCTATTGTTCCTTCCTGATCTCACATTTAATCTTTTTTTTAAAAAACCTCTATTTAGGATTCCCCTTTGCATTGATTCCCATATTTCTATAATTATGTCTCAATGTTTTCCATTTAAGAAATATCGAAAGCTAAAATTATAAAAATCCTAGTAGAGGACAAGAACTCTTTCAAAGAATGCTTCAGTTGGTAGATTATAAAAAACAAAATGGGTTGATAATGAATAAAATACTTCATACATGAGATTGATGTTAATTACCGTGATTAGGCAGTGGAGACTTTAGAATTCAAGTGAGGACTTAAAAGATAATATGCAGAAGAAAGAATATGCAAATTGTCAATCCAGCACCTTCCAATGCCTGCAGCTTGAACTAGTAGTACACATACAGCATGTATCCTTCCAATTGTAATAGCCTATACCCCACACATGGGCTTCCCAGGTGGCACCAGGGTAAGGAACTCACCTGCCAATGCAGGAGACATAAGAGATGTAGATATGATCCCTGGGTCAGGAAGATTCCCTGGAGAAGGGAATGGCTACCCATTTCAGTATTCTTGCCTCGAGAATCCCATGGACAGAGGAGCCTGCCAGGCTACAGTCCATAGGTTCACAAAGAGTCGGACACGACTGAAGCAATTTAGTACGCACACATGCTACCCCACACAATGAAACAGAGATTTCTTTCTCAAGTTTACAGAAATTCTATAAAGATATTTATTTATTTTGCAGGTAGTTTTGTCTCATCACAAAGGCATTAGTAAAATACATCCAAAAAAAGGAACAAAGAAACTTGTGGAAGAATGCAAAGTACATAAAAGCAAACAATACTGTAACTAAATCCCCACTGCATAACTTGCAACACATGTAAACTTGAAAGGTTAACTCTCCTGGCCTGAGTCTCTTCATCTATAACAGGGACTATTATATTTAACTCACAGAGTTAAAAGGATTAAGTGACAATAAACATACAAATAAACAGCATAGAACCTGGCCAATGGCATGAACCAAAGAGCTTCTGGTAAAAATAGTAGATTTATAACTTAGCTCCCTTGTAGTAAAAATAGTAGATTTATAACTTAGTTGTGGCTTCGCTGGTAACTCAGGGGTAAAGAGTCCACCTGCCAATGCAGGAGATATGGATTCAATCCCTGGGCTGGGAAAATACCCTGGAGGAAGGAAATAGCAACCCACTCCAGTATTTTTATCTGAGAAATCCCATGGATAAAAGAGTCTGGTGGGCTGAGCACACACACACAGCTTTTGATCATCCATAGGATCCTCCATGGAGAAGGCAATGGCACCCCACTCCAGGACTCTTGCCTGGAAAATCCCATGGACAGAGGAGCCTGGTAGGCTGTAGTCCATGGGGTCGCTAAGAGTCGGACACGACTGAGCGACTTCACTTTCACTTTTCCCTTTCATGCATTGGAGAAGGAAATGGCAACCCACTCCAGTGTTCTTGCCTGGAGAATCCCAGGGACGGGGAAGCCTGGTGTGCTGCCATCTATGGGGTTGCACAGAGTTGGACACGACTGAAGCGACTTAGCAGCAGCAGGATCCTCCAAGTAAGAGAAATTTTCGCTATAAAATTCATATGTCAATATGTTAGTCAATAAATACTTTTAATCTGAAAAATATTGACTGTGAGTAATAAAACTAAAGACTAGTTTTCAACATAATGTTTTCCAGACAGTCATAGATTAAAGTATTTTTGGATAACCAAATATAGTTTTCAAGTGAAAAACAATAATAAACAGCTTATATTCCTAATAACACCCTAAATTCATAAATTTCACTAATCCTAGGTTGTCCTTTTTTTTTTTTTAACGTATGCTCATTTGTTAAATTGCAGAACAAAAAGAAATCATTCTTTGGTCTCAGAAAACTTGCGGATATTAAATGTGTCTCTAATTGACACAGGAAGTGAAGTTCTATCCACGGAGTCAATGTACGTTTTATTCCCTGGTAGAATGAGAAGGGCTTGGCTAAGTTCTTCCATGGTCCTCTATTCTATCCAGGGGAGCTAGGAACAGAATAAAGTGGGGGGATCACCCTGGTATACAGGAACCATAGACAGGACACAAGCGCACATATGGAGACTTAGCTGAACATAAGCTTACAAGGGAGAAATAATGACAGCAAGGAAACAGCAGGGCCACAAGCCAAAGTGGTAGAAACCAAATGCTAGAGTGGGACTTTTTTTGTCTCGCTTTTGACTGATGTTCAACCGTGACAGCTATGAGATACCAGCATGTGAGACAGATGCTCAGTAACAGAATTTTCAGAGAAAATGGTCAAAAACAAGTTCTATGATTTTTGGATCCATTGGCAAGATCAAGGAGCAGAGTATAGGCCACAGCAGAGGATTCTCTATAAAGGGCTTGAAGAAAGGTCCATCCCAGCAACCAAAAAGAGGGGCAAGTGTTTGTCTACCCCTAAATCAACATATTAGAGCCTGGATGACAACAGGACAGCATCATACCCTTTGGAGAAGAGCCAGGATGCAACCATGGAATGGCATGTCTGACTCCTACCTGAGAAAGGAGAAGCTACCATTCTGGCAAAGTAGCTACACTATTCTTGAAGGTGGACAAGAAATGTGTGGGTGCTTCCCAGATGTGGGCCATGTAGGAGAGGGTCGCACAGAGTCGGACATGACTGAAGTGACTTAGCAGCAGCAGCAGCATGAAGATGCTTTAATATGTTCTCAACAAGATGCCATGGAAGGAAGAGAGGGTCCTATCACTGAGAGTGTATGTGTGAAGAGAACAACAGGAAAACCAGGAGCTGCTGGGAAAGCATCCAGCCATCATTCATCAGGACAGACACTACAGAAGGAGCCCAGAAGGGGGTCCCCAAAACCCCAGCCCAACCACACAGAGAAAGGGATCAGCTCTAAGCATCTGAAAGGACCAGAAAGCATGGAGGCAGTTCACAGCATTACCAGTCAACAGCTATATAAGAACTTTCCCGACCTTCTTCCTCACCTTCCCATTCTCCTGAATTTTGACCCTGCGGTGCCAAACTGAGTTGGTGGACGAAGTGAGTGAAGAGAAAAAGCAAAAGAACACCAAGCAACCTTCCCCAAATGCAGGCAGCCTGTTCTGCCCATAGCTGGGAAGCAGTGGTTAAAGGAGATACATTGCTTTTGAATGTATACTGAAGCAAAGGTCACTAGTTTGCACTGTGTGTGTTTAGTTGCTCAGCTGTGTCTGATTCTTTGTAAAACCACGGACTATAGCTTGCCAGGCTCCTCTGTCCATGGGATTTCCCAGGCAAGAATACTGGAGCCATTTTCTTTTCCAGGGGATCTTCCCAATCCAGAGATTGAACCTGGGTCTCCTGCATAGCAGGCAGATTCTTTACCATCTGAGCCACCAGTCTGAACTGGATCCTTTAATTTTAGACTCACTACTGAGTTTGGGAATCAAAGTGGCCCACTGAAAGTTTATTATCTGAGAATGAGCTGACACAGAGGGAAAGCTTCCCAACAGAATGAAGTTAAATGCACCACAGGAGATAAAAATTGCTGTGCTTTGATTTCATCCCAAGTGTAAGACTTGTTCAACATATCGGAAACAAAACACAAACACACACACGTTCACACATGCTTGCTTGTTACAGATGGTCTCTTAACACACATTTACAACAGAGAACAGTCACCATCAATACTTTTTTTTAAAATGATCAAAGACAGCAGTACTGGAAACAATATTTGATAAGATATAATAAACACTAAAAGCCAAAAGGAAGGCCTCCAGAACAACAACAAAAAAAAGGATTAAGTGCCCCTCCAGAAAAATAAGACATTGCCTGCTCTTTAAATAGTCAAGGATGCAGTTTTTAAAGAAATGCAAAATAACTGATTAGAATAACAGGAAAAACAAACAAACAAAAACTGATACCAGTGCTGGTGAGAGAGTGAAAACAGTATGAGTATAAAATGAGATAATTTTTTGACAAGAATTCAGTAAGTTTCAAAACCCCTAAAAATTGACCAAGATGTTCTATTACTAGGGATTCACACTAGGAAAATCATCTAAGAACTATATAAAGACCAAAGTTCAAAAATATAATTAATGCTTTTAAACAATTAGAAAATCAGACAGGGACTTCCCTGGTGGTCCAGTGGTTTAGAACCTACCTTGCTGGGAGAAAATAATAGCAAATGAAACAGCTGACAAAGAATTAATCTCCAAAATATACAAAGCAGCTCATGCAGCTCAACACCAGAAAAAAGAACAACCTAATCAAAAAATGGGCAAAAGACCTAAACACACATTTCTCCAAAGATTATATACATATGGTAATAAATACAAGAAAAGATGCTCAACATCACTCATTATTGGAGAAATGTAAATCAAAACCACAATGAGGTATCATTTCACACTGGTTAGAAGGGCCATCATCTACAAAAAAAAAATAAGTCTACAAAGAATAAATGCTGGAAAGGGTGTGGAGAAAGGGAACCCTCTTACACTGTTGCTGCTGTTAAGTCGTGTCAGTCATGTCAGACTCTGTGCGACCCCATAGACGGCAGCCCACCAGGCTCCTCAGTCCATGGGATTTTCCAGGCAAGAGTACTGGAGTGGGTCACCAGCGCCTTCTCCACTTACACTGTTAGTGGGAATGCAAACTGGTACAGCCACTATGGAGAACAGTGTGAAGATTCCTTAAAAAACTAGAAACAGAACTTCTATATGACCCAGCAATCCCACTGCTGGGCATACACTCCAAGGAAACCAGAATCAAAAGAGACACATGTACCCCAGTGTTCATTGCAGTATTTACAATAGCTAGGACATGGAAGCAACCTAGATGTCCATCAGCAGATGAGTGGATAAGGAAGTTGTGATACATATACACAATGGAATATTACTCAGCTATAAAAAGGAATGCATTTGAATCAGTTCTAATGAAGTGGATGAAACTGGAGCCTGTTATACAGAGAGAAATAAGTCAGAAGGAGAAAGACAAATACTGTATGTAAATGCATATATATGGAACTTAGGAAGAGGGTAACGACAATCTACATGCTGGGTAGCAAAAGACACACAGATGTTAAGAACAGACTTTTGAACTCAGTGGGAGAAGGCAAGGGTGAGATGATTTGACAGAATAGCAATGAACCATGTACAGTATCATATGCACAACAGATGACCCATGCAAGTTCAATACATAAAGCAGGGCATTCAAAGTCAGTGCTCTGGGACAATCCAGAGGGATAGGGTAGGGAGGGAGGTGGAAGGGCGGTTCAGGATAGGGTGGACACATGTATACCCATAGCTGATTCATGCTGATGTATGGCAAAAACCATCACAATATTGTAATTATCCTCCAATTAAAATAAACTAATTAATGAAAAAGAAAATAGAATCTACCTTGCAGTGCAGGGGACACAGGTTCAATTCTTGGTCAGGGAACTAAGATCCTACATGGCACAGAGCAACTAAGCCCACATACCACAACTAAAGATACCACATTTTGCAACTAAGACCCAAAACAGCCAAATAAATACAAATAAATAAATATTAAAAAAAAAAAAAGAAATACAGACAAATAATAGAAAAAGCATCTTTCAGACATCAGAGAGCAGGCAGTATAGGACTGTGATCTCTGAGAAAAGGGAAGCCAATGAGATGGGCCCACAACTGCCCCAGGCTACTGTCTAGAGAGTTTCCAGCCTGCAGTGCAAGGAGGGGAAATCAGAAGTCCAGCTGCCTCATTTGGGTTGAGATCTCTGATCAACTAGAATTTGACTTGAGATCTCAAAATACCAGAGGGGAGCTTGCTATACAGAGAGAGAGAGCTCAGAAGATTTGCAAAAGTTGAACTCAAGTTATTTACCAGAGTAATGATGTGTATATATTACAAGAAAAAATTGTCTGAGGCCTGGTGAAGAATCACAAGAAGTATTAGGTGAAAAATGTCCATAATTCACACAGGTCTGAGAATAATTCACATTCCCACTAGCCAGAGGGGAAATGCCATGGACATCAGGTAATGTCCTCAGAAAAAACAGTATGAGTAGTGGGGCTAATTAGACTGAAACTAAAGGCTGCAGCCATGAAATTAAAAGATGCTTACTCCTTGGAAGGAAAGTTATGACCAACCTAGATAGCATATTCAAAAGCAGAGACATTACTTTGCCAACAAAGGTCCATGTAGTCAAGGCTATGGTTTTTCCAGTGGTCATGTATGGATGTGAGAGTTGGACTGTGAAGAAAGCTGAGCACCGAAGAATGGATGCTTTTGAACTGTGATGTTGGAAAAGACTCTTGAGAGTCCCTTGGACTGCAAGGAGATCCAACCAGTCCATTCTGAAGGAGATCAGCCCTGGGATCTCTTTGGAAGGAATGATGCTAAAGCTGAAACTCCAGTACTTTGGCCACCTCGTGAGAAGAGTTGACTCATTGGAAAAGAGTCTGATGCTGGGAGGGATTGGGAGCAGGAGGAAAAGGGGACGAAAGAGGATGAGATGGCTGGATGGCATCACTAACTCGATGGACGTGAGTCTGAGTGAACTCCGGGAGTTGGTGATGGACAGGGAGGCCTGGCATGCTGCGATTCATGGGGTCGCAAAGAGTCGGACACGACTGAGCAACTGAATTGAACTGAACTGAAAGGCTGTCAACTAATCTCAAAGAGCTTACGAGCAAATTTTCCATAAATTAGAAACAATAAATAAAAATTAAAAAAAAAATTTTTTAAGCAAATACTGAAAGAATCAACCTGAGTAACATCTGTAAGACTTGCAGTAAAAAAAAAAAAATCAAAGGATGTCCTTCCAGCAGACAGACAATAAGATCAGATGGCATTCTGAATTGGTGTAAAGGAAAAGTGAAGGAAAGAGCAAACATACAGGGAAAAGAGATAAAATACACAATTTATATACATAAATTATAAACAATATTTTTCTCATTTTCAATCTCTTTAAAAGAGACTTGACTGTTAAGAGCAAAATAATAACAAAGTACCATGGATTTATGGGGCTTCCCAGGTGGCATTAGTAATAAAGAATCTGCCTGTCAGTCCAGGGAACATAAGAGACACAGGTTCGATCCCTGGGTTGGGAAGTTCTCCTGGAGGAGGGCATGGCAACCCACTCCAGTATTCTTGCCTTGAGAATCCTCATGGACAGAGGAGCCTGGCAGGCTATAGTCCACAGAATTGCAAAAAGCTGGACAAAACTGAAGTGACTTAGCACACATGCATGCACCATGGATGTATAACACATGCAGAATAAAACATATGACTAAATAGCAAATAAGATAACATAGAATATAAGTTTATAGCTGTATGGTTCTTTAATTATATATAAAGTGATATAACCTGAAATAGACTGTGATAAATACAAGATGGTCTGTATTGCAAACCTTGAGAGAACCACTAAAATATATATATAAGAAAATAAGTCAAGACTGGATAAAAAAAAACAAAATCTAACTATATATGTTAACTGCAAAAGCTCACTTAAATGTAAAGACAGGTTATAGGTAGAAGAATGGGAAAAGATATACCATGCAGAGTGAACATATTAAGATAGTCAGCTTCAGAACCTAACTCTATACCTAAAGCAACTAGAAAAGGAAGAAATGAAGAACCCCAGGGTTAGTAGAAGGAAAGAAATCTTAAAAATTAGAGCAGAAATAAATGCAAAAGAAACAAAAGAGACCATAGAAAAAAATCAACAAAGCCAAAAGCTGGTTCTTTGAAAGGATAAATAAAATTGACAAACCATTAGCCAGACTCATCAAGAAACAAAGGGAGAAAAATCAAATCAATAAAATTAGAAATGAAAATGGAGAGATCACAACAGACAACACAGAAATACAAAGGATCATAAGAGACTACTATCAACAATTACATGCCAATAAAATGGACAACGTGGAAGAAATGGACAAATTCTTAGAAAAGTACAACTTTTCAAAACTCGACCAGGAAGAAATAGAAAATCTTAACAGACCCATCACAAGCACGGAAATTGAAACTGTAATCAAAAATCTTCCAGCAAACAAAAGCCCAGGTCCAGACGGCTTCACAGCTGAAGTCTACCAAAAATTTAGAGAAGAGCTAACACCTATCCTGCTCAAACTCTTCCAGAAAATTGCAGAGGAAGGTAAACTTCCAAACTCATTCTATGAGGCCACCATCACCCTAATACCAAAACCTGACAAAGATCCCACAAAAAAAGAAAACTAAAGGCCAATATCACTGATGAACATAGATGCAAAAATCCTTAACAAAATTCTAGCAATCAGAATCCAACAACACATTAAAAAGATCATACGCCATGACCAAGTGGGCTTTATCCCAGGGATGCAAGGATTCTTCAATATCCACAAATCAATCAATGTAATACACCACATTAACAAATTGAAAACTAAAAACCATATGATTATCTCAATAGATGCAGAGAAAGCCTTTGACAAAATTCAACATCCATTTATGATCAAAACTCTCCAGAAAGCAGGAATAGAAGGAACATACCTCAACATAATCAAAGCTATATATGACAAACCCACAGCAAACATTATCCTCAATGGTGAAAAATTGAAAGCATTTCCTCTAAAGTCAGGAAGAAGACAAGGGTGCCCACTTTCACCAGTACTATTCAACATAGTTTTGGAAGTTTTGGCCACAGCAATCAGAGCAGAAAAAGAAATAAAAGGAATCCAAATTGGAAAAGAAGAAGTAAAGCTCTCACTATTTGCAGATGACATGACCCTCTACATAGAAAACCCTAAAGACTCCACCAGAAAATTACTAGGACTAATCAATGACTATAGTAAAGTTGCAGGATATAAAATCAACACCCAGAAATCCCTTGCATTCCTATACACTAATAATGAGAAAACAGAAAGAGAAATTAAGGAAACAATTCCATTCACCATTGCAACGGAAAGAATAAAATACTTAGGAATATATCTACCTAAAGAAACTAAAGACCTATATATAGAAAACTATAAAACACTGGTGAAAGAAATCAAAGAGGACACTAACAGATGGAGAAATATACCATGTTCATGGATTGGAAGAATCAATATAGTGAAAATGAGTATACTACCCAAAGCAATCTATAGATTCAATGCAATCCCTATCAAGCTACCAACAGTATTCTTCACAGAGCTAGAACAAATAATTTCACAATTTGTATGGAAATACAAAAAACCTCGAATAGCCAAAGCGATCTTGAGAAAGAAGAATGGAACTGGAGGAATCAATCTACCTGACTTCAGGCTCTACTACAAAGCCACAGTTATCAAGACAGTATGGTACTGGCACAAAGACAGAAATACAGATCAATGGAACAAAATAGAAAGCCCAGAGATAAATCCATGCACATATGGACACCTTATCTTTGACAAAGGAGACAAGAATATACAATGGATTAAAGACAATCTCTTTAACAAGTGGTACTGGGAAATCTGGTCAACCACTTGTAAAAGAATGAAACTAGAACACTTTCTAACACCATACACAAAAATAAACTCAAAATGGATTAAAGATCTCAACGTTAAGACCAGAAACTATAAAACTCCTAGAGGAGAACATAGGAAAACACTCTCCGACATATATCACAGCAGGATCCTCTATGATCCACCTCCCAGAATATTGGAAATAAAAGCAAAAATAAACAAATGGGACCTAATTAAACTTAAAAGCTTCTGCACATCAAAGGAAACCATTAGCAAGGTGAAAAGACAGCCTTCAGAATGGGAGAAAATAATAGCAAATGAAGCAACTGACATACAACTAATCTCAAAAATATACAAGCAACTCCTACAGCTCAACTCCAGAAAAATAAATGACCCAATCAAAAAATGGGCCAAAGAACTAAATAGACATTTCTCCAAAGAAGACATACAGATGGCTAACAAACACATGAAAAGATGCTCAACATCACTCATTATCAGAGAAATGCAAATCAAAACCACTATGAGGTACCATTTCACACCAGTCAGAATGGCTGCGATCCAAAAGTCTACAAGTAATAAATGCTGGAGAGGGTGTGGAGAAAAGGGAACCCTCTTACACTGTTGGTGGGAATGCAAGCTAGTACAGCCACTATGGAGAACAGTGTGGAGATTCCTTAAAAAACTGGAAATAGAACTGCCTTATGATCCAGCAATCCCACTGCTGGGCATACACACTGAGGAAACCAGAAGGGAAAGAGACACGTGTACCCCAATGTTCATCGCAGCACTGTTTATAATAGCCAGGACATGGAAGCAACCTAGATGTCCATCAGCAGATGAATGGATAAGAAAGCAGTGGTTCATATACACAATGGAGTATTACTCAGCCATTAAAAAGAATACATTTGAATCAGTTCTAATGAGGTGGATGAAACTGGAGCCTATTATACAGAGTGAAGTAAGCCAGAAAGAAAAACACCAATTCAGTATACTAATGCATATATATGGAATTTAGAAAGATGGTAACAATAACCCTGTGTACGAGAAAGCAAAAGAGACACTGATGTATAGAACAGTCTTATGGACTCTGTGGGAGAGGGAGAGGGTGGGAAGATTTGGGAGAATGGCATTGAAACATGTAAAATATCATGTATGAAACGAGTTGCCAGTCCAGGTTCGATGCACGATACTGGATGCTTGGGGCTAGTGCACTGGGACAACCCAGAGGGAGGGTATGGGGAGGGAGGAGGGAGGAGGGTTCAGGACGGGGAACACATGTATACCTGTGGCGGATTAATTTTGATATTTGGCAAAACTAATACAATTATGTAAAGTTTAAAAATAAAATAAAATTTAAAAAAAAAAGAAATATTATCAGAGATAAAGAAAAATATATTTTTTTAAAAGGTCAATTTGTTAAAAGAATATAATAATCTTAAGTACTACTGTAATGGAGTTCTATATGAAGTAAAAAGTGATAAAACTGAAAGGAGAAATATACAAATGTACAATTATAACTCAAGATTTCAATGCTCTTCTCTCAGTAACCAATAGAAAGGCACAGTAGACATGAACCACACCATCTCCCTACTTGACCTAATTGACACTTATAGAACACTCTAGCCAACAAGAGCAGAATACACATTCTTTTCAAGAATGGAAACAGATGGAATAGTCACAAAGTCGCAAATACATCTCAAACTTAAAAGGAGAGAACCCATGTAAAGTATGTACTATGACTTCAAGAGAATTAAACTAGAAATTAGTACAAAGTTTTGTGGAAAATCACCAAATATTTTGAAATTAAATGATATACTTTTACATAACCAATAGGTCATGGGAAAAAACCACAAAAGAAATTAAAAATATCCTGAAGAGAATGATAATAAAACAAAAGAGACAAAAATTTGTGGGCTGTTACTGATACAGTGCTTAGAGAGAAATTTAGAGCATGGCCCTTAATACACATCTAATAGATATTTGTTGAATTAATGAGCTAACTTAATCCCCAAAGCAAGCACATGAGTTAAATGTTATCATTTTACAAATGAATATATCAAGGTTCACCTAATTTGTTACACCACCAATAAATGACAGAACCAGTACTTAAGCAAGGCTTCCCTGGTGGCTCAGATGGTAAAGAATCTGCCTGCAATAAGGGAGATCTAGGTTCACTCCCTGGGTCAGAAAGAACCCCTGGGGAAGGGAATGGCACCCCACTCCAGTACTCTTGCTTAGACAATTCCATAGGCCGAGGAGCCCGGCGGGCTGCAGTCTCTGCGTGCATCCTAAGTCACTTCAGTCGTGTCCGACTCTCTTTGACCCTATGGACTGTAGCCTTCCAGGCTCTTCTGTCCATGGAATTCTCTAGGCAAATACTGGAGTGAGTTGCCATGCCTTCCTCCAGGGTATCTTCCCGACCCAGGGATCAAACCTTCATCTCATGCCTTTTGCACTGGCAGGCGAGTTCTTTACCACTGGTGCCACCTGGGAAGCCCAGCTTACAGTCCATGGGGTCTGAAAGAATTGGACATGACTGAGCGACTGACATGACTGAGCGATTAACACTTTCACTTCAGTACTTAAGAACAGGCATATCTAACCCCAAAGTTCTGTACAGTTTCTATTACATTACACTGATGGAGCAAAAGCAATACTGAATAATTGTTAAAGTACACATAATTCCCACCTGTCCTTTTTCCTTGCCCATGGTTTGCAGCTGCCTGAGCATTGGGACAAATGGACAAGACACCAATATCTTAAAACAACTATCTAGATCTGTATGTTTGTATCTATCCATACAGTAATCTTTATATTTCTGTATCTGTACCTACAGTTTAGTATATAGGCTACATTTCATGCATCTAAACCACGAGATTAAATGTTGAGCACAACCTCTTCCCCTCAGCTGTACAAGAAGGAAGACTAGAGAATTAGCTTATTTAAAACAGGCATCATATCTAGGAGACCAAATCAATGTTATGCACTCATACATACAGCATACGTGAGTATGACGCTGATTTGTGCTTAATCTTCTAAAATGCACAAAGAAATGAAAAATATGAGGGAAAAACAAAACACCTAAACATCCTATTTTTGTTTGTTCCAAGAATCCCTCATTTCTGTTCTCCCCGTGTAGAAGGAGCAGGCCCTCGGCTGTTACGTTCAGCTCAGATACAGCAACTTGTCCAGAGGGCAACTATTGCATGCCTTTAATAACCAGCTCCCATAGTAGGTCATACATATCTACTTTCCCTCACAAGTCTATCATCTATGTCAGCTGTTTCCCAGAAATAAGCATTAGAAGAGCCAGAGCAGTTCTGGATGGAGAGTCAACGGACTGCACATCTTCTCATATTTCTGCAGCTTGCCTAGGGTTACCATCATCAAGGAACTAGAAAGAGCCAATCACTGTTCTGTCACATTTTCTCTCTTTGTATGCTCAGGGCAGAATTTTCAAAAATCTGTGAAAACAGGACCCATGCTGCATACTAAGAAGCTATTAGAGGATAAGACAAATAGCATCCACACCATTTGCTTGCCTTAAAAGCTTAAAGTTTATTATAATCTGACATTGTAATGATTGATGGAGATGCTACGGTGCAGAGAAACTCAAGACTTTACAACCATTGAAAGATTATTAAACTCAGTAAAAAGATAAAAGTAAATGAAAAATGATATAATAAAGCTGAACCCTTCAGCGCCTTGACTGCCAGGTCTTGCAATAAAAATATATCTAAATTTTATAAATCAACATAAATCTTTAGGGCAAACAGAAATAGCTCACTGAAACTACATAAGGAGGCTAGGCTGTTATCCATAACCAATAAAAACAAGAAATGTGTCCTCAGATCTGGTACTTGAATATGAATTTGGATACATAGGTTTTACAGTTACTGTAAAATAGTCTTGCTTACGCCAGCATTTTTTGAGGCAAATATTCCCTCTCAATGTTAAGCAATAGTACACTGAAGAAGTTAAAAATAATAGCCACTATTTATGGAGTGCTTTGAGTCTTCACTTTTCATTTTCTTTTCATTTAATCCTAACAAAAATCCATGTACTCCAGATTGTGTAAATTTTAAGGGGTAGAGCTGAAATTCAAATCAGATCTCTTCCAAATTAAAGCTCATGGTCTTGACTCTTAAACTATCTTGAATCCAAAGGAAGCAAAATATATACCTTGTATCACATACAAAGAATCCCAGAAGTCATTATCAGTTACTAAAAGAACAAAAGAGGGCTTCCCTGGTGGCTCAGGGGTCAAGAGTCTGCCTGCCAATGCAGGAGACAGGGATTCAATCCCTGATCTGGGAAGACCTCGCCTGCTGTGGAGCAATGGAGCCCATGCGCCACAACTGCTGGGCAAGCGCTCTAGAGCCTGAGAGCTGCAGCCACTGAAGCCTGTGTGCCTAGAGACCGTTCTCTCCAACAGCAAAAGTCACCGCAACGAAAAACCCATCCACTGCAACTAGAGAGTAGCGCTCACCACAACTAGAGAAGAGCCTGCGCAGCAATCAAGACCCAGCACAGCCATAAGTAAAATTCTAAAAGAACAAAAGAAATGCTCCTTCAGAAAAGACGCTATTAACTTCCATGACCAAAAGAGTGGAACCAGACACAAGAACACTTTTTAAGCTTAATTTTTCTCCACACCCCTTCAGAAATCCAGAGTTCTCTATTGCTGCTCCACTAGATCCAGTCCTTTGCAAACGTATGATCTCCAAACTATATTAGGAAAATTACAAAGTAATAAACATTGATGTTTTAATCATTCATAGGAATCTTCATAGGATATGTAAAACCATGATACATGTTGGAAAATCTTTCCTACAAATGACAACTACATAATGCATACTCTCACCATGAGAGCTTCCAGTTTCACTGTGCGCTAAATCATAATAAAAACACATTGTATAGTAACTTGTTAAAGATGCCCAAGTTCCCTGAAAGCAAAAATATGTTGGACATGTTTCTGTGATTTAAAAACTCACTAATAGTCCAGAGAAATAGACTCTAGTTTGAACTCTCTTGCTTCTGTTCATAGTAACCAATCCTCTTCCGTCCTCTGCCAGGCATCTCCAACTTCTCCTTCTTAACTTATCAAATAATAACAACCCATTTATCTAGCATATACTATGTCAAGCTCTATGATATGTATTATAACCTTAGAGTCAGGGCTAAAACTCGGGGCTTGCTATTTTATGCTCCTTCTACTACCCTCTATTAGCCTTTTTCTAAAATTTGAAGAGAAGTACACTCTTTCTACACAAATAAACATTCCTATAAAGTATCAATCTGACTTACTGTATAATGCTTAGGAGACCCCCTGATTTCTTCAAAGCCTCCAAAAGTTGCCAACTCTTATAACTATGGCTAATTTAGAATAACAATATAGCAACAATATAACAACTTAGCAAATCCATAATTTGCTAAGTGTTCTTACTATTAATGGGTCAATGATATTTTCCCTTTACATTTTAAGTATGATTGATGATCATTCTTTAATACATTCAAACTTGGTTTTCAAACGTGGTTACATATCATCACCATATAGGACTGCTTTTAAAATGACCAGTTCCAGGTTATATCCCAGATTAAACTGGAAACTAATGATGGGCCAGAGGCATCACCATTTTTAAAAATTCCCAGGTGCTTCCAATATGCAACCAAGTTTGAGAACCAGAGCTGTAATAATAACTGAAATTTTAAAATAATGTTTCAAGAGATCATAGTTCAAAAAAGCTAAACTAATACAATCTCTACCATTGTTATCAACTACATTAATTTACCCTCCTCAAAAAATGAACAGGAAAAACTAAGAAATTAAAAAAAAAAAAAAAAAAAAAAAAAACCTTTCATTATAGAACACCAACCTCAGTTAAACAAAATATTTTTTAGCTCAAGCTTCAGAGAAACACAGAGAAACCTTTAAAGATACACATTAAAAGAGTAACCTGAAAAAAATGAGCTCATAATCATGGACACTCATTGCTGTTTGCCTACACATATAAAGAACCACACTCTGGAATGTAAAGAACTACACTCATAAATCAACTGATTATAGTCTTTTTTCCAAAGCTAATTTCAAGAGGCTTCTTCCTTGATTTAGATCGTTAGTAAATGAAAACTGTTTGCATTTCACAGACCTGTTTAAATACCACAGGTTTTGTATTCGGTAATAGAAGACAATGTGATTGATTACTCATAGGGTCACATGACTAATCAAGAGAGGATTTTACTCACTGTGAATAAGAAAAGAATTAACATAAAATTAATGAACATATTAATTACTCTTTCTCGTTATAAAGCTTAGTTATAATAAATATTTGTATTTCTTACTTTTATCAGAGTATAATTAACCCATATTTTTTACCTTCTGAGGAAGTTCTCTGTTTTTCTAGGGAAAATTATGCTTTGACTCTGATCTTATTATTTTTAGTTCCAATTACATAGTAAACTGGCAAAGCTAAATATTTTTCAGGAGAATTAGAAATTTGATTTTTATTAAAATTTGAAATAAATACATATTACAACATCTATTTTTGCAACAATTATATTCGTACTCATAGCAATCTGACAAGATTTTTCTTAATATTAATACTTCAAAAACAATTATTCTAACCCAGGCATAATTCAGAAGAAAACGTGCCTACTTACAGGTATCATCCAGTTAGCCAGGTCACCATATTTGGAAACCTGCATGGCTCCTAGCATTGTCAGATTGACATGTCCCCTGAGAAAGACAGAGAAGAAATATAAAGCAAACTTCCATGTTTTATGTCCCTTTTGCTTCAAATTGCCAGCAATTAAATAATCCTACTCCTCCTGCCCCCAAATATATTTGCTTTCCTCCACCCAACATTTGATTTCCAAATAGACTGGCTTCAAGCTAATGCAGAAAAATAACTATTAAGAGTTCTTTAAAAAAATTATAGCCTATATTGTATCCAAAGACAAATTAAAAACAGGTGTACACAGTGAGTTTGTTTCCTTTGGTAAGGGAAAATGTGGCTCGATTTGAAGGCAAACACTAGCTAGAAAATGAAAACACAGTTTGTAGAAAATGTTAGGATCCTCAGAAAGAGCCTCAAAAACGTTTACTTCAGTTTAGTTGGCACACAGACATATATTCCACTTTGAAGGTTCTTTTAATAATCATGGGCTGCATGTTCCAATTGCCAACATTCAATGTGAATAATTTCACATCCTGGTGCAGCCAAGCAAGTCCATGATCATTTTCTGGCTGGGAGAGGTGGTTATGTTTCGCAGTCTTGTTAACAGACTCAGGGATGACTCAGCTCATTCCACACCGTGGGAAACATGAGGAGCTCCATTATTACATACCCTCTAATCATTGCAAATGATTCATCGCTGGAGAAATAAGAGGCTCCTGGAAGAACAGTAACTGTTTCCTTGCCTACACACACACACACACACACACACAGACACAGGGAAAACAAAAGAAAGAAAAGGCTATTAGATTTCTAAGAGTGGAAATCATGGTGGAGACAGAGGTCTATACCTTCTCTATTTCATACAGAACTAAGTGTCCCTTAACCAAAACACAGCAACGACAGGGGGATGGGGGGACACAATGGGAACTGCCAACCTACAAAGACAAGTGCTTTGTTACCAACATTGTTCAGATTTGCCCTTGCATGGGGATAATGAAAAACAGACCAACTTTTCATTTTATTATTGTTTTGAAATTGTCTACAGACAATGTACTTCTCTATTGCCTATTATTACATAACCATCCCTGTCTCCCACCAGATCCAGTCCCTTCACAAGCCCCTATTAAATGCTAATAGGAGCAAAGAAGAAAGGGGTTCCTGGGATGCACCTGTCAGAACCCAATGCTACTGTAAGTCACTGGACCTAAAACACTGTAGAATAAACATGAAGAAATACAGCTGGAAGGGAATGAAGCAGGACATGCTTCTCAAATATGTCTTTAAAATCAGTGAATAATCTAGAAAGACAGGTTTCACCTAATTCCTTAATGTCACTGGTTGAAAGAATCTCTTCTTTCAACCTTTCTCTCTGCTTCATCTTTCTGCCCTTGCTTCAGTAAATTTCTATTAATAACCAGAAAAGGTCCTCTTAGAAGGACCTCTCCCAACACTTACATCCCATAATAAAAACTCAGAACTAGAAAAGTTCTTCAAGGTCATCAAATCCCTACACAAGCAATAATATAACCTAACTCAAACCTGAGCTGCTGAGTTCTTGTGACCTATCTATTCAGGAGCTTGAGGTACCTAGGAGATGCTTCTGGTCTCAACAGAAAAGTGTTCACGTGCCACTCTGCCAAAGGTTAAGTCGACTGTCTGAGCACACTGCATGCCACTGCCCCAGTGTAATAGGGCAGACAAGAAGAAGGGGAAGATACGTGATTCCAAGACTGGAATAGAGCAAAGCTCTTGGACACAACAGGACAAGAGTGATCTGACTGTGATCAGATCACAAGAGTGATCAAATGTGCAACAGCTGTCCCCTCAACTTCTCAAATCATGTCCAAGAGCTAACTTCACCAATATCCCCCTCCATCTGAGCTCGAATACAGAGCATGACTATCTATATCATGCTGAATTATTTACTGACCCCCAAAAGTTTGATTCTAATCAAAGGAAACATTCTCACCTCTTTTAAAGGAACATAAAGCTGAAAAGCTTTGGAGAATACTTTCTGGTGTGGTTAATAAGGGCTGGCTTGTAAACAGCATGTAAGATTTGGAGGATTAAATGAAATCATGCATGTAAAGCCCTTACTCTAGGACCTGGCACAGAGAAAGCACTTTGTGAACATTAATTTTTAATATTATTTTCATTGTTATTCCTCACTCCAAACCTACTTGTGAAAAAGACAATGCCATCAACCCTCTAGGGATAAATGCTACAGGGGCAAGCAATCAGCTTTTATGATACGGTTATATACCAGCGTGTGAACTCCAGGTTTCAGGACAAGCAGAATACAACTAAACCTTATCCTAACACCACTTTCATGTCCAGAAAATACAGTTCCTCTCCAGTCCTGTGAGATGGAGAGGCAAAGAAGAACTTGTAGGCTGAAAATGCAAAACAAACAAATGAACAAAAATTTCAATTCTTTGTTCTCTATGTGATAAATCAAAATGACTTCCAAAGGGCTATCTCTACCGGCTAGCAGTACATAGAAGACATTATTTACCACTTACTGTAAAGGAAACTCTGAGATCAATGCACACAGAGCTTCCGATCTCCCCATGTGATTTATCAAGGATAGTATTTTTTAAAGAGCCCAGAAAATAATTCTTATGAAAGTTATTGTCAGGCCCCCTGTTATATATTCTGGCATCTTATAAATATATGCTTTGAAAAAAATTTTCATTTTTAACATCCCAAAATCTAAATAAAAATAGGATATCCTAAAGTTGATATCAATGCTTTTCAAATACGGTGTCCTAATTTGGTTAAATAATTATAATCAATAATACAATCAATATCTTAAAAAGGCTTTCTTATTCAGCTTTTCCTAATTATTTGTCTCCTTCAACTTCCCCTGTATATGTCTATATCCTCTCATGATATTCAGGCAATAGAATTATCCAGTTTCATGGTTATTGAGTCATTTGGCTTATGACATAACATGCCACTCACTCAATATCAAGTAGATGTTCACTCTGTGCCTTAAACAAAATGCAGATGCCCTAAACAAATGGTTCTCAAACACTCATCGGAATCACATGGAGGTCTTATAAAAACACGGACTGTTGAGCACAACTCCCAGAGTTTGAGAATTTTCATCTCTAAGAAGTCCCCAGTGATGGGGATGCCAATGCTGTGGCTCTGAAAACCACACTTTGAGAACCACTGCCCTAAGCAAGGGCTTCCCAGGTGGGTAAAGAATCTGCTTGCAATGCAGGAGATACAGATTCAATCCCTGGATAGGAAAGATCCCCTGGAGAAGGGCACAGCAACCCACCCCTGGAGAATCCCATGGACAGAGGAGCCTTGAGGGCTACAGTCCATGGGGTCACAAAGAGTTGGACATGACTGTAACAACCAAGTAAGCATGCACGCCCTAAACAAAAGGAACACAATACTCAGCAAGAGAGATGAATATACACAAATAATAACAAGGCAAAATGTGGCATGCTTATGAGATGCTAAATGTGTTGTGGGTTCGAAGGAGAAGCACTTCTGAGCCGCAAAAGGATTTGGAGAGGACAAATGAACTAGGACTTGAAGGATAGGCATTACCGATAAAGAGACGGGGATGAACAAGGGATAGAACGAAACAAAAAAGAAAGGGCACTGAAAGAGCTAAGTCATGGAGGAAGGAAACAGAACAGATCGAGCAGTTCAGTATGGGTGAACTCAGCTATACCGAAAGATCAATCTGGAAAGGTCAGTCACAACCATTAGAGAGATCCTGAATGTGGTACTATTTGTACTTTAGACTGCAGGCCTGTAATTCTTCAGATATGGCACGCAGACCTCTAGAGCAGATACTGCTGATGCTGGGGGCTGGAAACTGCTCTGATTATTGCAGGATACTTAACAGCATCCCTGGCCTCTGCATACTAAATGCCAGTAACACTGGCACTCCAGACATTATCCAATGTCCCCAGAAAGGTGAAATCACCCCTCTTTCCCATTGAAAGCCACTGCTCTAGAGGCACATGGCAGGAAACAAGGATATTCAAAAGCCATGAGATTAACATGGCTCTTTCTAAGTCGTTGTTGTTTAGTTGCTGAGTCTTTCTAAGTAGCTTTTTAATCAAAAGGTAGGGAAGCCTGGCACGCTGCAGTCCATGGGTTCGCACAGTTAGACATGACTTAGCGACTGAACAATGACCAAGAAGAAGTCATTAAAAACATTTTGATATTAAAATAAGAAAAATATTAAGAAATAAGAAAGAATGCAAAATGCACATTAATATGAACGCTAACATGAGATTTATTAGAAATTTCACAATTGCACTAGGATGCTGCAAATCTTCCTGAGATCTCGGAAATGTTCTAAATGCTGCCTTCTGCACCCTTGTAAATTCTCAAGTTATCAGTGGATGTAGCTCAATGTGCAGAGAAAAAGGCCTGAGGCCAAGAGCAGGAGACTACCTGTGAATCTGTCCCTAGCAACCTGATCTTGAGCACATCACTTCACTTTTCTGGGCTTCAGTTTCCCAACGTGTATAAAAAGTTTTCACTTGAGGCTCAATTTTTACTTGATATATTGATCATATATGTGAAAAAATATGCTGTAAATTGTGTGATTCTATACAAGTGGTCATTCATTGTTACATAACCATATAAAATTATTTAGAAAAGAGGATCCTTAGAAATAGTTCTAATTATTATTTTAATACACTTTTTATGCCCAGAAACATAACTCTGTCTTTGTTCTAACGGATTTCTATGAAAATCCTTTCAAATGAACACAAACAATGGGCTAATCTTCCTGGTAATGTCCAAACTTGGGGAGTTGAGGAAATCATCAATTTATGTTCTGGGTTCTGGAGTTCAAAGTATTTCCCCTCTAACTTAGCTCCAAAGTCAAAAGCATCATAAATCCCAAAAAGGACTTGGATGAAAGAGATAGAATACTATTGAACTGATTGGCAGCCTGGCTTCCCAAAAGCAATGAATTCTGGTTTTACAAAGTACTTTAAGATTATATATATATATATATATATAAGATATATATATCTAAAACTGGTGGCTTCATTAGGATTGGGCTACTTTTAAGCTCAATGGACTCAGAAATGTCTACTCTCCAATGATGTCACTGAAAAGATTAACTACTTTCCAAAGAAAGTGGGTTTTATGAGCTCAAGCCTGAAATTTGGAAAATGGAGTTATTCATTTTGCAAATAACTCACTAACATCATAAATTAATTAAACCAAGCAGCAAATATTTTCACAGATCAATGAGCTATTGCTAAAGGGTACAGTACAATTAAATCACAGCCTTGGTTAAATGTCATTGCTTTATCACAGTGCGCCTTTCAGAGTTAAGTCATGTTAACTAATTCAACTATTCAACCAGAAGCTGTTTTACTTCCAAAACTCCTAAGTATTAAACATCAATTCTACTTGGCAGCTGGCCTTTATATTTGGTTCCTGTTGCTTCTCTTCAGAAATTTACACATATTATTTTTGAACACAAAGTAAGAATTATACTTTTGTGGGGGTAGAGTGAATAGAAGTAAAAGAAGGATAAAGAAAATCATGCTGGAATATAAAAATTAGCTTCTTATGGGAAACTCCATTGGGGAGGGAGGAGGGAAGAGGGTTCAGGATGGGGAACACATGTATACCTGTGGCGGATTCATTTTGATATTTGGCAAATCTAATACAGTTATGTAAAGTTTAAAAATAAAATAAAATTTAAAAAAAAATAATAATAAATAAATAAAAAAAAAAAAAAAGAAAATCTTTAGCTCCAACACAGTGGCAGTATTGCCTCACGTATGGGCAATGATGGAGGCCAAAAGGTCTGACCTGTTTTTCTTCCTCCTCCAGGCTGCTGCAATGTGTGACTCTCTGTCCCAGTCAAATAAAAGGCTAATAATAAAAGGCAAAGCATATGAATACCAGAACATAGGAGAAGACAGGCTAGAGTTCCCAATTCAAAGAAACTCTGTATTTATCACCTATATCATTAGGTCACAATGAGTAGCAGAGTACATCCTTAAGTACCCTTGAAGTTTTGAAGGATGCTCTACTAACCAGCATTCTTGCCTGGGAACTGCTACAGACAGAGGAGCCTGGCTGGCTACAGTCTGTGGGGTTACAAAAGAGTTGGACACGACCTAGCAACTAATCAACAAACAACTCCTAACTCTCATGTCAATTAGAGCAGCAATCCCCAATCTTTTGAGCACTAGCAACTAGTTTCATGGAAGCCAATTTTTCCATGGACCAGAGGGTAGAGGGAAGATTTCAGGATTATTCAAGCATATTACATTTATTGTGCATTTTATTTCTATTATTATTACATCAGTTCCACCTCAGATCATCAGACATTGGATTCTAGTGGTTACAGACCCCTGGATTAGAGGACAGAACATATTACCCACGACAAAAACCCCAGAGCCCAAGATCTTGGCTTTGGCTGCTATTATGGATCCACTTCCCACCTTCTCATCATGAGAAGACAGATCTATTTCAGCCTGGGGTCTGCCAATTGGAGGCACAAGCAGGAGATACAGCAGAGGAGACTCCCATCCTCACCCTCATGCAGGTTTCTGCAAGATGTTTGTGTTCCTCCACAAAGACCCTATTCCTGTCTGGTGACCCTCTCCCACAGTTGCCCCTTAAGGCCCAAGGGTGATAAGAACTCCCTGTGGTACTTCAACATCCTTTCTGGTTTGCCTTAACCCTGTTTACACCTCTGTAAACTATCCTTTCCTTTAATTCTAGTTACCCCATCTGAGAGCATTCTCTGTGCACAGTCAGGATGGCGCCTGATTGACCCACCAAAGCTCCTGCCATTTCTTGTAGCCCCTCTTGCAATTTCCCCTATATCTTACCCTGCCCTAAATAGGGGAGACCTCTGATGGGCAAGCAGACCCAGATGGCACTGGGAAGGCTTCTCTCACCTCCTCCAAGTAAAGTATAGTGCATATTCTCCAGGAAACATCAAAGAATCAAGCCCAACTCCTTACTCTAAAATCATTTGGCAGAGAACGAAACTAATAGCAAAGGAAAATGCTGGAAGAACATGTAAAGAGTTATTTTACCTGCATTGATTAGATCTGCATCAACTTCATTTTTTAATGGGTATGGACCCTGTAAAATAAAGCACATGTCCAGTTAGGAAAAGAAGTTTCTCACTGAATCACACACTAAAACTTTAATGCAAACAACTCATTTAAAACCTTAGGAAATGATTATCAGAAGACTTGAGGTGAACCTTTTCAAAGTAATCCTGATGTTTTCATGGTTCTGTATCTCACATTGATTAGTCTTTTCTACGCTAGTAAGTGTGATCGGGTAAGTGAAAAATAGTTTCTTCAAACTACCAGAGTCTGAAAGAAATGTTAAGCTATTGGAAATCCAGGTCAATAAAAAAGTAATTATTTAGTATCTACTATGCAGTCTATGCTATAGTATATCAATGTTGCTGCTAAGTTGCTTCAGTCCTGTCCAGCTCAATGAATACAAACTAAATGGCTACTTTATTGGGCTAGAAGGATCTGAAGAAGCAAGTCTCATCTTTTTGATGCCCTTATTGTCCCTTTGACTGGTAATCCTAAGTTTTTATTTTTTATGTATTTTTATAAACCATCTCTAATAACTTGAATAGGGTGAGCAGTTTCATAACATAACATATATTAAACTAAAAGAGAGGAAATAGAAAAAGAGGAAAGAAAAGGTCTAAGTTAGAGCCAAGAAAGAGAAAATAGTGGCTGTGAAACTTTAACATACTTTCAAAAAATGGGATCAAAAATGTACTCTTTAAATAAACTGAAATGGTAACTAATGTTTTAGACCTGTGTAAATTTTTCTTTAAACAGTGATCATAGTTATGCATATCAACTTATTTCCTTTGTCTTCAAAATGAGGGATCTGGTCACTCTAGATAATCTCTAAGGTATCTGAAAAATGTGAGTCTTTGCAGTATGAATCTTTTTTTATCCAGACAATTACCATTTTTGTGTTTTTGAAAATGGTCACAATCATTGCCTCAATCAGAATCAACTACATGCTCATGACCATAATTTATATTTTAAATGCTGGATATACATTTTCCATATGTACAATTTGTACTGTATTAACAGTTAAGATCTACTGAGAAATAATAAAAGATTAGGAATATTATAAATTGTCAGACAATAAGTAATCTCTGCCATAATTAATAAGTAAATAAAAGTTATTCAGGAAGCTAAACTATTTAATTTTATTTTATGTTAAATAAATATTAAAATAAAAGGAATGGTCAAATTCTATGAGAATATTGAGCCCATTTGAAAAGTTATTCTTGAGAAAGGGAAAATTCTACCCTTTTGAACAACATGGCCTCAAAATGATTATGACATGAAAACTTTTCGAATTAGCCAACTGTCAAAAAATGTCCTGTTCTAAAGCATCAATAGAAATGTTACTCTTCAGTTTCTCATGCTGAGACTTGCTGATTTTTATTTAATGTAGGATTATTAGTAATCTTCATTATCTTGTGCAGTCACACAAAGGTTAATAAATAGTTTACCTGAACAGGCTGGTGTGAGGTCCCTGAAGTCGGTGTAATAGGGGAGATGGAAGCTCATACAGTGATAAATGAGGAGTGACTGAAAAGCTCATGGAGTTGGGAAACTACCATCTACTCCATAAAATGTGACAGGACATGTTCATAAGTACTACCATTTTATGGGAAAAGTTAAACATTTATTATGAGGATGAAGAGAAAGAAAAATAAGATTGGAAAATCTAAGCTAACAACTCTAAGAAGACTGCACTATATAAAAAATCTTATTTTCCATCAAGACTGGATAAATAAAACTTTAATTTTTGTCTTACCAAACCCAGGACTCCATTTTCACTTTGCAGATGGACAGTCATATTGGGGCTGATATAGTTGCTGGCCAGAAGTGGTATTCCTATGCCCAAATTGGCTGGAATAAAAGATGTTAAGGTCCAACATACAAAAGGTAGAGATTATGTCATAAATCTGCTACATGAATAAATCTGCACAGAGCATTTAAAGTCACTTTTTCTGAATGTATTCTCCCACCACTCTCTAGATATTATTTTGTAATTTTTTCAAAAAGAAAATCTCTCAAATAATCACAGCTTTCACCATGAAGATATCAAAGTAGTGGCTTCAGAAAACTAATCAAAAGGTCATTTTTATTGTAAGACACATTTAGCAAATTTTTGGCTTGTATTAGGACTTATATACTATGTATTAGGACTAATGTATTATGATATATGTACTATGACTGCTGACTGATGTAACACGGCCTGAGCTTTGTTTAAAAGCATTTTTCACTATTCAAAACTCCAACTGAGACTAAAGATGATTAAAAATATTTTACAAGGGGCTTCTGTGTTTGAATTTTAACAAAGTTTTCTGACGACACCAAAATGTCTACCTAAATTGTATGGATTCCTTTGGGTCACTGTAATAACATCCATCAGTAACTGAATCTTCTCTAAGACATAAAGAGGATGGTGGGGATGCTTAAGTTTCAGTGAATACATCTGAGACCATCTATTAAAAAGAAGCTATGCTACAGCATCAAAGTGCTAACTGATTGGGATTAGCAGATGCCAACTATTATATACAGAATGGATAAAAAACAAGGTCCTACTGTACAGCACAGGGAACTATATTCAATATCCTATGACAAACCATAATGGAAAATAAGCTGTAAAAGAATCTATGTATGCCTAACTGAGTCACTTTGCTGTGCAGCAGAAATTAAATACAACACTGTAAGTCAACTATACTTCAATAATTTTTTTTAAAGAGCTAACTGAGGCTATTAAACCTTCTTCAGATGATCAAAGTCCTGACTTGTAGGCAGTGGTGTGAATTTGATCTTGCCTCTCAAGATCAAAGTGGCTGACCAGATCAGAAATCCTGACTGACTGTGGGAATTCCCTGGCATCCAGTGGTTAGGACTTGGCATTTTCACTGCTGTGGGCCTGGGCTTGATTCCTGGTGGGGGAACTAAGACCCCACAAGCTACACAGCATGGCCCAAAAGAAAAAAAAAACAACTGACACTGTCTAGAACCACTGTCCATGCTGTCCACTACTGCACACCACAGACCCTGACACAAGTAAAGAATAACAGCACTCTGATGAGATTCTAATAACAGGGAGTGCTTTAAGAATCAAGGCCAGAAAAGATAAAGGGTGTATATGGTACCATATTATAAACTACAAAGGCCAGCAGAACAACCCAACGTGCCAGGTCACCTCTAGTGAGTATAGGGAGTCTATGAAGGTATGAGAATAGCTACTTGGATTACCTCCTACCAAACCATCTAGCATAGAGTTAACTGTGTTTCTCACAGTGACTCACATAACACACTGAGGTACTGATTCCATTATGAGCAGGTTATTTTCAAGAAAGGGCAATCCAAATTCCAAGTTTTATACTTCAACTTTCTTATCATATGCTGCAATTTTCAGTTCTTTAATATTATTTAGTGAGTCAAACACCAGAGAGAAAAAAGTCCATGCAATTTGGGTTGAAAAAGAGTAGGTGCTGTGGAAAGACCATTTTATGAACTGACTTGCAAATATTTTTCATAGGCAATACAATGACAGTGAATAAAGGATACCTATAAGAGAAGCCAATACATCTAAAAGCAGAGTTATCATTTAGTCAGTGTTAACAGTGTCAATGGTAAACCAGTTGACTGGAGGTAAAAAGAAAACCCACAGACAAGCTTTCATCTGCTCAGCCAATTTGGTTGACTCTGTAACTTGCTGATATGGGAGCTGAGAAAGAAGGCACTATAATATTCTCTTCCCTGTGTGAATTCCCGCCATAAACCAATGCATAAGCTGAAAGATTAAAAAAAAAAATGAAGTGATGGAGTTAAGAAGAAAGTAAAAAAAAGGGAGTTTTCCCAGTCAATATCTGTCTGAAAGAAGGTTTTTATGGACCAGAGGAAGTTCAGAGAATGGATACACATGCCATGTTTCTACCTCCTGTCCCAGGACTTTAAGTATGGCTTTACTGCATTCACCATTCAACAAATATTTACCTTATCATACATTATTTGAATTTATATATATTATTTGTATTATATAGTTCAATGGTTAACGTCTCGAAAATTAGCAAAATGGCAGACTCACTGACATTTAAACACATTTAAAATCCAAACACTTTATCTACCCTTTTCTTGACAAAGTATCTAAAGCAGAATTGAATCATTCGTTGAATACAAAACATTAGACATAAAAGGGTACACTCACAGGGATCTTTGTCATGGGAAACAAGAGGCTGTTATGAAGTTGGATCTTATGTTTCAAATGAGTATGTAAATGTCAGAACACAGAGAAAGCAAATAGCATTGGTTATAACTAGTACTTCTGAGAATTTAAACCTTCATCTGGGGTAATCTCTTTTCCCAATTAACTTTAGCCAAATGCCAAACTGAACTGAAATTCACTGTATATCAGAGAATAGCTAAGCAAATTTTCAGTCACTATTTTGCTTCAAGAAGGTAAAAGGATTATAATTTCAATTCCATTTATCTTTGTATCTTTAGGTTATGTGCCACATTTTGTAAAAACTGATCAATTGCTTTAGAAACTTCAATGGACTAGAAAAGAATCCCTATGCAGGAAGTCTAGTAACCTGATGAATATGTAAAAAGGGCTGTCTTTGCTCAGCCCCAGAAGGAATAAAGGATACCATACATGCCATCCTCAAATTCAAGAGCTGCCCGCTTGATGATACGTTCCCTGACATTATCTGCAGGTTTACCAGATGTGGTTTTTATATCTTCCTCTTTCCGGATTGATAAACGCTTTAAAATAAACAAATAAATTATTCATGGTTGAGGTATGCCTTGTATTTTATCACTGCTGAAATACGAAACTGTATTGGAAAAAATTTTAACTCTCCCCCATTACTAACAGGAAGCAAATCTGCAATATAATATAGATTTTTTTTTAACAAAAGAAGAGTAACATGGATGACATTTGATGACAGAAATTATTCTTTAGGAAGTAAATGAAAGGTCAGATTTGTTTGAAGATGAAGATACACTTGTTCTATCTCTGAAGCGAATAATTCCTCTGTTACTGTCACAAAGAGTGCTACTACTGTTACTCTTAAGAGTCCTACAGCTGAATTCTCCTCAGGTGCTCAGGGATGGAGCTGGAACAAAGAGAACAAATAGACCTTTCGACTCTGTTTTTTTGTGGGGCTACCAGAATGTGTTTACCAAGTATTGCTGCTATCAATCTCCTATTTCCACCTGCAGAGTTGAGACTGGTTTTGCTATAAGTGCATCACAGAAATCATAGATATATCCAGAAACCAGTCAGAAAACTATTTCCATCACTAGGTCTCTTTGACACAGACTCTGACCCTGTTTGCAAATGTCCTCTTTTTGATCCCTGGCCACTGACATTAGTTTTAGATTGCAGTCTCTTCCTGTTTGATGTCAACAGGTAGAGGGCATCTCTGAATCTCTGGTATCTCTTACTGCTTGTCTATTCTGTTGCGGATCCCTACACATTTCTGAATCTTAATATCAACTCTGATCCAGCTGATCTTCATGCTCTCAGTAGCCTTAGTATACCTCCAATGCTCCTGGTAGCCTCTCCTTATCGTGATCTCATATCTATCCACCAGCCGCCCAGAGCCCAACACTTGTGGAAAAACATGAAAAGACATCAAGATAGTTAGCGCTGAACACTCAAACACTAAGAGTCCAGCAGGGGTAAAGCAACCAAAGACCTGATTATTGTTCTCTATCTTGCAGGACAGCCATCCAAAACTATGCATTATAAATTAGAACAGTTACAAAAGCTTGGAAGACACAGTATGGAGAATCATGTAATTTAGTGATATACATGTTGTAAACACAAGGCACTGTTAATCTAGACAATCACACAGACGTCCCCTCAAGATGGACACATGAGAAGCGTCTATTAAGATTCAAAGCAAGACTTCCTGTTCAGCTTTAATTCCTTATCATCTGGAATAGCTCCAGGGACACATCTCTCTGACAGTCAGATCCATAAATACTGACAAACAAGGTAAGTCAATTACCTCAATTCTTTTCTCATATTTTTCTCCCTTTATAAGGCGATGTACATAAATCTTAGGAATATGAATGTCTTCTGGGGCAAATGATCCAATATCAACAATTTCTTCAACCTAAGCAAAGAGAAAAACATTTTAAATTAAATAATGAGAGTTTAAATTGAATGTTTTTATTTTAAAAAAACAAAGAATATTCATCTTTACCTCCAACTTAGGTTGGACACACAATGTAAAATATATATATGTATATACATACAAATATCATATACAAATCTACATATACATCAGAGAGAAAGAATACACATATACATACATATACACAAACTTCTACACCCACAAAAAGAGAAGAAATTCAAATACATGGCCTGAACATAAAACACAGAACATAAAGTTCTAGAACTTTGCTTAAAACAGCCTCAGCTACAAATTTGTCAAATGTTTGTCAGTACAGCTGCTTGAACTTTCACAAATTGCAGCTCAACTATGCAAAATTTGAAAGCACATCCCTTAAACCCAGATTTTCAAAATTAATGGAAATTTATCATATCAAAGACAAAAATCTGTAACAACATCTGCTTGGTCAATTGCTTTTTAAATATAGACACAAATGCTATTTGTAACCATTTTTAATTATTCCTGTTATTAGCTTCCTAGGATCGTGATAGAACTGCAATTGCTGAAATAATTTAAGATTGATCATTAATTTCAATACGGAAATTTGAAAAAGGAAATATTAACTAGAAATTCTAAAAATTAAAATTATTCATAGAGCATAAAGGTACTTTATAGCAATACCAAATGTCCCAAGTCAGTCTGCTATTTTAAAACTCATTTTTAAAAAGGACAAAAGAAAAATTTTTATATCAACATTAAAAAAAAAAAACCCTCAGAGTAAAAAGGATTAAGAAAAACTAAGGTCAACATTGTTGAGATAAAAAAATTATCTTTCTGGTGCCAAGAAAAAATATTATCTTGAAGACTGAGAGTACTCAGTTTAATAGATGTCATACCCAAAGCAAAGAACTATCTGCAAAGGAAATGACTTGTACAAAGGGAGTTGTATTATACTTGTCTCCTAAACTAGTAATTGAACTCTTCAGAAGTTTTTGAGGTTAAGCACCCCTCCTTATGCTATTCTACCATGTATGCCCAAATCATACTCCTTCCACAATGAAAGAATAATGGGGATTAACAAGAGTCAATTTCATTATTTTGCACTGCTCTCAAATAGCTGAAAAAAAACAGGACATGGTACATAAAAACCATCTTCTCTGATCGAACAAAGACTCCAAGGAAGTGTCAGTAAACATGTGGGAATCCAAAAATGAAATAGTGAGTAGAGATGTATATCTAATATTCATCTGAGAATGAGTCAGGGGGAGGAAGGGGGCTCCCCATCACTGTGCTCTGTATCTTTTCCTCCAAAGTTCTCTATACTCTGATATATCAAGAACATAGCCCTCACTTTTTACATATCCATCAGGTTATTAGGCCTCCTGCATATTGATTCTTTTTTAATCTACTGCAACCAAGGTAGGGATCAGGTAAACAGGAGGTGGATATAGGAAATGCAGAGCAACTTCCACCTCTTCAACAAGCCAGAAATTTCAGCCATTAGAGTTCATTCACATTTTACACTTATTCAACTCAAGCCTTCAAAGAAATTCTTGACTTTAAAAAATTTATTCTGAGGATATTATTCTAAGGATATATATGAAGCCATTATATTGAGGATATGTGTGAAGATTTACTATTCATGAAAATGCTGGCCATAGAATTTGTTAAAATAACATTGAGTTGGGGCTTCCCTGGTGATCTACTGGTCAAGAATCTGCTTGCCAAGGCAAAGGACACAGGTTGAATTCCTGGTCCAGGAAGACCCCACATGCCATGGATCAACTAAGCCTGTGAGCCACAACTACTGAGCCAGTGCTCTGAGCCACAACTGCTGAAGCCCGCAAACCTAGAGCCCATACTCCACAACAAGAGAAGCCACCACAATGAGAAGCCCATGCATGGTAATTAGAGTACAGCCCTCCTCATGTCGCAACTAGAGAAAGCCTGAGCACAGCAATGAAGACTCAGGGCAGCCAAAAACACATACAAAAAAAATTTTTTTAACTGAGTTGGGAACAACCTAAAGGATCAACAATAGAATAACACTAAAATATACATGGTATGGGGTTCAGTCTCTGGGTTGGAAAGATCCCCTGGAGAAGGGAATGGAAAACCATTCTAGTATTCTCGCCTGGAGAATTCCATGGACAGAGGAGCCTGGTGGGCTACAGTCCATGGGATCACAGAGTTGGACATGACTGAGAGACTAATATATTGGCTCAAACGATTATATGTCTGCAAAAACTAAGAGGAAAAACCAAAGGAAACTAGTACTGAAATGCTAATTTTTATCCCTAGGTGACAGTACAAGTTATTTCTGTTTAAGTTTACGTTTATAATCAAGAGGTGAAAAAAACATGCAAGTTTTTTTTTTTTTAAGTTGCAATAGACATCAAGTAGATGGTTTCCAAAACTAGGAAATACATAAGTGGAGGATGTGATAAATTGCTTAGTTAGCTATGTATCAAAAGGACATGTTAAAAAGAAAATAGAGCCCTAAAAACTGTGATTTCTAAACTCTAAAAACATTTACAACATTATGAAATGTAAGTTAAAAAAACTTTTTGTTACATTTTTTTAAGAAAATGCAAATTATTCTCACTGCCTAACGTTGTTCCAGTAGATCAGGCTCTCTCAGCTCTGGCTTGAATTACTGCATCAGCTTCCTCACTGGTTTCCCTGCAATGACCCTTCAGCAGGAGCAAGAAACACATGGGGAAAGAAAAGGAGTCATACTTCTCACTTAGCCAAAAATGTTGATGGTAACCAATCTCTATTTTCTTCTGGGTTCCATCGGAGAAAGTTCCGACAAAAAAACACCAAATCAAGACCAATTTTCTTTACCAAGGGCAACTGTATCATGACTTTCACAACAAACGAAGTGAAAGAATGTGTCCCAGTAAAACAATTCCAATGAAAAGCAAGAATGTGGTTAAGCGTAATCAGTTCCAGGCTTTGTCATCCTAATAGGAATGATTTTCATCTTGTGGAAAATGCATGGGCAGCATTTGTCAAAACAATATCAACACTCAACAGCATTGAAAATTTCTATACAAAAATCAAAGCTTTCTCAGAGTTGGTTAGCAGAGTTAATCACAGAGGAAGAAAATATTTGAAGTATAAACCCAAAGAAGAAAACATATGTTTTCAGACAATCTGTGAAAAGAGTTTACCAAAAAAAAAAACCTGAAGAGGCAGAACTATCTTAATGTTAGCAACTGAAAGGTTCTGTGCTGATTTTGTGTGATCTTGAAAAAGAACAAATGGGGAGAGAGGGAAGGATCTGGTGAGATCAGACAAAAACGTAAGAGTCAAAGGAAATCTGAAAAGAAAAAGATGAAGGAGTTTGTTAAGGAAGAAGTAAAAATAAAAGCTCACAAGAGCACTCACTAAGCATGGCAGAAATGTACTCCTGAAATCAGAAGTGGGTAAGACAAGAGAAGAAAGAACAAAGAAAAAGCCTCAGTGCACAGTGATGGGCATGTTTAAGGGTCCTCAGACAAGATCAAAATGGAGGAGAGGTGGTAGCTAAGAGCAACCCAGGCTTCTTCCTGGCACGATGCATAGTTCTTACGCAGCCATCTGGTACATCCAGAAATCCAGACACTTGAGGCTTCTCTAATTAGTACTTGTCTTCAGTTATTAGCAGGAAAAGAGAGGCCAGTGAATGTTAATTATTATTGATTTGAACTTTGTTTTAAAAGGTTGCTTTCTCTGCCCTAAACCCTTCCCACTTTATAATTCTGCAAAAATTTAAACCTCAGAGAAGGGTAAGAATTCATCCTCGGGTGACAGTGTTTTTGTTTTTCCTTGGCAAACATTATTTATATCTCAGGTAATGTGACAGAGGAGCAGCAAAGTAATAACCTCCTTATTTCATATTTTATTTTAGTGACAACAGTCGGTTATGGCCACAAAAGTGTGCCCAACCCTGAAGGCTGTTAGTGGAAAAAGCTGCACACCTGCAAACCTCACCATGTGAAATAAAGTGAGGTGGGAGGAAGGGGAGGAATCACACTGCAGATTTTATTCCTGAGTCATCTTAGCCTTCAGAAAGACTTAGGATGAATATTCTTCTCTTATCAGGAAACTTAAAAAGCAAATAACAAGCCACAATGGCTAGAAACATTAAAAAAAAACAAACAAAAAAAAACCACCAGTACCCAAATTAGCAAAAAAAGAAAAAAAGCCTTGGAAGACTAGAAAAATGGAGAAGGGAAGCAATGAGCAATAACAGAAAAATTTAGAAGATGCAGAGGTATTCTCTATACTACTTTAATCCAGAAAATCGGGGAAGAGAAAGAGGAAATGTCGAGCAAAAGGAGGGTTGGCCTGAAGGGAGTCCTTCCCCACAAATCTAACAGAGAAAAAACATCCAAAGGAGCAAGAAGGTGCACAGCTTCTTAAGCTCCATGCTAGGGAATAATTTGACTACTACAAAAATATAGTAGAAAATGGCATGAAAGCTGAAAAGGTCTGGAAAAATACATGGGGTCTTAGATGTCTTTATAGAAAGGCACAAAAACTGAAAAGATGAGTGGCTATTAATGAAACTGCAACCTCACAAACAGTTGTAAATGTAACCGCATAGTCATTGAATGTCTCACGCCAATGGGCATTCTCCAATGTCTGATGACAATAAGCTCAAAGGCACAAGGTATGTCACGAAAACAGGCACAAGCCTGGGAAGCCACTGACCTAGCAATGATGTGACAAAATGTATTTAAAGTGACTTTAAAAGGAGAAAGAATATCGCACTAATGGACATATAATCAAGAGTGCTCACCAAACTAAAGATGTAGATGGCATATTTTTTAACAGAAATGACAAAACTGGCTCAGAAACAAAACAGTGATATAAAAGGGTGATATCATGGAAAATGTCAATTATTAGAACATCTTCTGTTCATCATATTCTTCTGATAAAGTCGATATTGCCTTCTGACAAGTTCTATTTTTCAGAATGAAACAGTGAGAGAAACCATGATTCTGGACTTTTAACCAATAAAGATAAATTCTTTGGTAAAGTAGAAATGATGGAAACCCTGAAAGAAAGTGACAATTTAAAATTGGAATTTGTAATAAGCCAGGAACTGAATCTTAAGATATACACAAAAATGTATCCTGGTTTTTGAAGGGAGGTAGATTTTGAAAAGTTGAGAGGATAAAAACAAAGATCAGGATCAAGCGGTCAGAAACTGTAAATGATAGAAGACTATGAGGGATGTAAGGCGCTCAAAACCCCCATTCTGACAGTATGAAAACGGATCATCCTGACAATGAGAACACGGTATACAAAGAAAGAATATGATAACATGGATAGCAGTGTGTCTTCTCATAGTTTAAAAAGGCTATCTACGAACAGAAACAGACTCACAGACATAGAGAATGGACTTGTGGTTGCCAAGGGGGAGAAGGAAGGGCGGGGCATGGACTGGGCATTCGGGGTTAGTAGAGGCAAACTATTACATTTAGATGCAAACTATTACAGCAAGGTCCTGCTGTAGAGCACGAGCAACTATATCCAATCTGGGATAAAGCATAATGGAAAAGAATATAAAGAAGAATGAACATATGTGTACAACTAAGTCACTTTGCTGTCCAGCAGAAATTAGCACAACATTGTAAATCAACTACACTTCAATTAAAAAAAAAAAAAAAAAAGCTCATATAAAAGAGAGACATGCATGACCTAAGACAAAAGGAGGTCACATGAAACTTTAACAGGTAGGTCAAAAAGTACAAATTGTAATGAGGTGAGTTGTGTCCAAATACTAAAGACGATGGAAGGGTGGTTTCTGGGGTGATTCTGTTGCTGCTGATGGGGAGTTCAGACATGGTAATCACAACCACTGGAAACAGAAGACAGAATAAAGCACAGCAGCTCAATTCCATTTCACTTCTGGCTCCACCATCAGGGAGAAGAAAAGGGAAGAGCTAATACGGCTAAGAAGGAATTGAATTCCAAGAAGATACACCTAGATTCTCCAAAGTAATTCTAGGCTGTAGACCCACAAAAATTACAAGTCAGGATTCTTAAAAAGCCTGAAAATATAGTCACAGAATTACAGTCAAATAAAAAATGGCATAGATGTCAGCGTATGGAAAGGCAAATATACTCCTTTTCAAACTGGGGCTCTATTCACAAGAGTGTGCTAATGAATTATTGAGACTTCACTGGTGGTCCAGGGGTTAAGATGCACTTTCATTGCAGGAGGCAAGGGTTCGATTCCTGATCAGGGAACTAAGATCCATGTTGCGTGGTGGGGCAGGGGAAAGATTATTGAACAAATGGTCCACAAGGTCATAAACAGATAAAAGAACATCGTTAGACCCCAGGACAAGTTTTTTCCCACACCAAGCCCTGCCAAGTGAACTTCATTAATTTGCAGATCTAGCTAGTGCATTGCTGAGTCGAGAGAAGAGCACACAGTATGATTTCACAAAGCACCTGGCCAACTCCCTCACGCTACAGTTTTACAGACGTATCGAGAAAATGTGACTTGGTTTCATTCACTTTAAAATCAACAAATATGAATTAAGCACCTACTAGATACAACAGTGAAGAAAACAGGGAGCCTGCTCTGATGCAGAGACAGAAAGATAACAGAAGAACCACAAAACTACTGGATGGCTTGACAAAGTCTTAGAGGCCTCTGATATTGTGGTTCTTAACTTTGAGGGAAATACGTACTTGCTTAAGAATCTGATGAAAGCTACAACATCTGTCCACACACAAAAATATTTACTGACCTGTAAAATCCCTCTAAGGATTATGAAGGATTTGTACATAAACATCTACCCATTTCTACCCCCAGCCTCAGTGAGACCCCACATTAAAAAAGGACCCCTATTCTAGTGCTTTCGTTACAGGGAAGAATAAAATCTGACTAAATGTTGCATCTGTTTTATTTTAACCTTTCCTTCTCATTGCTTTTGTTCACTAAAAGGATACTGTATATACATAATGGTCTGCCTCTCTGCCTGAATGTTAAACCAAAGTGCTATTATCCAGGACCCAGTCTACCCTTGGATGGCTACAGGAAGGAAAAAATTAACCCATCCCCTCCCCAAGTCTGGTCATTCCAGGAGACACTGCAAGACTAATGGCCATTTTATTTTACTTCCTTACTCCCTTCCCTAAGACTCTGATAAGATTGTTTTTGGGAGACACTAGTCAGCCAGCTTTCTGAATACAGTCATATTCCTTGCCTCAACAACTCTTCTCTGATTTATTGGCCTGTTGTGCGATGAGCAGAGCAAGCTTGGACTTGGTAACACTTTGGTGTCTTTGGTCCTATCCTGTTCAATATCTTTATCAAGCCCTTAAATGAAGACAGGGAATACATCCTGAGCTCACGGTGGTTAAGGAGCAAGGGTCTGGGTACAACTGACAATTCTGAACATCTACATTCCCATTTGCATCTTAGAAGACAATCTTAAGCTCATGACCTCCAAGTATTCAGCAAAAGTTTGAGCAAAAAAAATGATTAAGGAGCCCAACCAGTCTTTTAATGCTCCAAGAATAGTATGCTCTTGGAGAAAACCTACACCACAGTTATAAAGAGTTTTTCCTTCCAATTAAAACAGGGTGCCTACCATATGTAAAACAAATAGCCAATGGGAATTTGCATTACGTCTCTGGAAACTCAAACAGGGCTCTGTATCAACCTAGAGGGGTGGGATGGAAAGGGAAATGTGAGGGAGGTTCAAGAGGGAAGGGACATATGTATGCCTATGGCTGATTCATGTTGATATTGGACAGAAAACAACAAATTCTGTAAAGCAATTATCCTTCAATTAAAAAATAAATTAAAAAAATTAAAAACAACAACAGGGTGCCTAAGATAAAATTCTGTCTGGTTTTAATAGCAAGACTAGTTGTACTTCACTTGATCATTTTGAGGGGGGTGGAAAACTAGAAGTTTGGTATTACCATATACACTATTATATACAAAATAGATAATCAACAAGGACCTACTGCATAGCACAGAGGAAAACAACAGAATGGGAAAGACTAGAGATCTGTTCAAGAAAATTAGAGATACCCAGGGAACATTTCATGCAAAAATGGGCCCAATAAAGGACAGAAACAATAAGGACCTAACAGAAGCAGAAGAGATTAAGAAGAGGTGGCAAGAATACACAGAACTATACAAAAAAGATCTTAATGACCCGGATAACCACAGTGGAGTGATCACTCACCTATAGCCAGACATCCTGGAGTGTGAAGTCAAGTGGACCTTAGGAAGCATTACTATGAACAAAGCTAGTGGAGGTGATGGAATTCCAGCTGAACTATTTCAAATCCTAAAAGATGATGCTGTTAGAGTTCTGTACCCAATATGCCAGCAAATTTGGAAAACTCAGCAGTGGCCACAGGACTGGAAAAGGTGAGTTTTCACTCCAATCCCAAAGAATGGCAATGCCAAAGAATGTTCAAACTACTGCACAATTGCATGTGTGCAGTAATTTTCACATCATTTCAGATGACAGCAAGGCAGTGTTCAAAATCCTTCAGCTAGGCTTCAACAGTACATGAACTGAGAATTTTCAGACGTACAAGTTGCATTTAGAAAAGGCAGAGGCACCAGAGATCAAACTAGTGCCAACATCCACTAGATCACAGAGAAAGCAAGGAAATTTCAGGAAAACATATACTTCTGCCTCATTGAATATGCTAAAACCTTTGACAGTGTAGATCACAACAAACTGTGTTAAATTCTTAAAGAGATAGGAATACCAGACCACCTTACCTGCCTCCCAAGAAACCTATATGCAGGTTAAGAAGCAACAGTTAGAACCAGACACGGAACAACGTGTTACAGACATGGTTCCAAATTGGAAAAGGAGTATGTCAAGGCTGTATATTGTTACCCTGCTTATTTAACTTCTATGTCTTTGTGACCCTATGGGCTGAGCCCGCCAGACTCCTCTGTCCATGGGATTCTCCAGGCCAGAATACTCGAGTGGGTTGCCGTGCCCTACTCCATGGCATCTCTCAGACCCAGGGATTGAACCCCTGTCCCTTATGTCTCCTGCATTGGCAGGAGGGTTTTTTACCACTAGCACCACCTGGGAAACCCTCTATGTAGAGTATATCATGTGAAATGCAAGGCTAGATGAATCACAAACTGGAATTAAGCTTGCTGGGGGAAATATCAATAACCTCAGACATGCAGATGACACCACCCTAAAAGCAGAAAGTGAAGAGAAACTAAAGAGCCTCTTGATGAAGATCAAAGAGGAGAGTGAAAAAGCTGGCTTAAAACTCAACATTCGAATGAAGATCATGGCATCCGGTCCCATTGCTTCATGGCAAATAGATGGAAAAACAATGGAAACAGTGACAAACTTTATTTTCTCGGGCTCCAAAGTCACTGCGGACAGTGACTGCAGCCAGGAAATTAAAAGACACTTGCTCCTTGAAAGAAAAGCAATAACAAGCCTAGACGGCATATTAAAAAGAAGAGACACCACTTTGCTGAGAAAGGTCCCAGATAGTCAAAACCACACTTTTTCCAGTAGTCATGTATGGATGTGAGAGTTGGACCATAAAGAAGGCTGAGCGCCAAAGAATTGATGCCTCTGAATTGTGGTGTTGGAGAAGACTCCTGAGAGTCCCTTGGACGGCAAGGAGATCAAAGCAGTCAATCCTAAAGGAAATCAGTCCTAAATATTCACTGGAAGGACTGATGCTGAAGCTCTAATACTTTTGCCACCTGCTGTGAAGAGCCAACTCTCTGGGAAAGACCCTGACCTGATTCTGGGAAAGACTGGGGCATGAGGAGAATGGGTAGACAGAGGATGAGTTAGTTGGATGGCATCATCAACTCAATGGACATGAATCTGAACAAACTCTGGGAGATAGTGAAGGACAGGGAAGCCCCACATGCTGCAGTCCATGGGGTCGCAAAGAGTCAGACATGACTGAGCGACTAAACAACAACAACAGGGAACTGAATGTTCTGTAATAACTTATGTGGGAAAATAAACCTGAAAAAGAATGTATGTATGTATAATTGAATCACTTTGCTGTACACCTCAAACTAAAACAACACTGCAAATCAACTATACTCCAATAGAAAATAAAAAATAAATTTAAAAAAATTAGGTGTATTTCTAACCATATAAACAAGTCCTATAATTTTTATTTGATATCTTGCACTTGCTATTACAGTATAATTTTTCATTCTGGTCCTTGCTCCATTTTAAAGCCTTACCATTGCTTTTCTTTCTTTGTAGGGCCCTACTTTTAACTGATGTTATCTTGTGTATTTTCTGTGCCTTATAAGCTACTTTACAATATCTGAAATAAAACGTATAAAAATTAAACAGTATATTTATCAAACTGGAGAATGATACAAGGCCAGAAAAAATACTGATACAATGAAGATAGAAAATGGCCTCTACTGGTTAAAAAAATAAAATGAGCCAATTAAATGAATGCAATTAAACAGGGATCAAAGTTAATATTCTAAAATAACACCTAGCCTAGTCATTTTTTCTAGGAAATAAAAGGGCTTAGCTAACTACCAGCAAAAACACTATAATATGGCAAAGATACCCAGAGAACAGTGAAAGAATCTTCCTTTCTTCTCTTGTTCAACCTGAGTTTATGATAATCACCTTCAACCTAATGTTCCTCATTACAAAACAAAAACAGTTCTTTGTCCCTACAATGTCTCATTTAGAACCACGGGATGAGGTGGAAAATGGGATGAGTTTGAACTCATTAGGAGAAAAGCTTCACCTAAAATAATTCCATTTATTAAAACTGTGACTAGCAGGAAAATTAATAGGACATATTGATCAAAAAAAAAAAAAAACAACAGTAAAAAAATTACTTACTTCATGGACTAATCCAATAGTTTATGTAGAAGTGAACTGTTTTTTAAACAAATTCAAATGCAGCTTATGATAAGTATTATTTTCATTTCCACTGACTAATACAACATCCAGATAGTCTACACCATGATGGCATTCTGCCGTCACACTTTCTATTTAACCAAAAAATGCCATCCTTCACTAAGTATATGATTTAATAACATTCAGTAAGTATTATAAATATCCAATTTTATTTGTCCTATCTTTTTCTAAAAGAAAACATTAGGCTGTAGCAAATCCAAAGAAATAATTAAAATGAGAACATCTACCCAAAGGAATTAAAATACCTCCAACACATTCATTCAAAGCACCAGCCTTATCTATAATAGTAAGAAAAATTACACCATTATCACACACTCCAAGAAAAACAGCGAGACATGATATAATTAATAGAATTAACTAGGAACGATTTTCAATGAAGAGAGTTATGGAGAAACAAGGAGAGAAAAAAAGTTTGTGCTGGGTTTTACAGCCACAGATAAACTGCCTATTAGTGATGTCAGCTAAAACTTTAAAAGGTTACTTTTTAAGACTGTTTCCTTCAGTTGGGGCCTGTTAATCACCCTTGGAGCTTTTTATAATGCAAGAACACAGTATTTAACACAGAAACTTCAAAGGAGAATTGGGCTAAACTCGAACATTTCCAGAACACAGATAATAGCTGCTTAACCCAACAGGGATTGTGACTCGAATTCAGTTTGTGAATGACTCAATTTCTAAATTTAAAATCGTTTAGCATATGCCATTTTGAATATGAGCTTTATTTTTCACTTAAATTTCTATATGTTCTCAATATGCTTTCATTTTTAGGAAGCAGTAAGCAAGGCAGAACCCTGTTTATTTGATTAAGAAAACTAAAATGCTGTTTGCTTTCTCTGATTTAGTATAATAAAATAGTCATAAGGTGCAAAAATAAACTTCAAAACATCTTTCCTCTCTCTGTAGTTCAATTTCTAAAACTAGACCTTTAAGTCCTAAAAGATATTCAAACATATTCATGACAGTCTCAGCTCTGATTTTAGCATTAAGAGCAAATGACTCCTCCCTTAGGACAACTGGCAGAGACAAACGATCAGGTTTACAACTGGCATCACGTGTTCTGATACTGAGCAAGACCCTGTGGGAATCCTGGATAGGAAAGTCTTTTGGTGTTACCCATCTCTTGATTACAGGAAATAGGTTTCATTCAGCATCCATGACCTTCCTCCTCACTTCCAATAAACAGGTTCAAAAAGTTGGTAATTAGGAACGGGAAGGGATGCAGAGACAAGAGAGGAACGAATGGTCAGAGAAACAATAGTGTAGCCTTGGAGCAAGCTCCTGGTTCCCCATCAAAGGATAAACGTAACAATATCTTTGAGCTGTTTTGCAGATACTAAAAACCCCACCAGCTGAGAGAAATTAATGGGGTGCTGCCCACAAGCACACAGACCCCAGAATCAGTTGGAACCAGAAGGTCGATGACACTGACTCGAATCATCAGAAGAACGTCCATGAGATGATCATCCCTCTCTGAAGCATTACTATAAAACTTCTCACTACCCACTCCCGATGGGCACACACAGTTCTGAAGGCATTAGCTCACTGTGGCCCCCTTTGCCTGTCAAAACAATAAACCTATTCTTTTCTACTTCAACCAAAACTCTTGTCTCCAAAACTTAATTTGGTGTTGGGTACCAAAGAGGCTGGATTTGGCTTCAGTTTTCAGTTTTCTTCCAACAAATTGAATTTTAACCTCTAGTCATCACTAGGAAAGCAGGGCTAGTCCTAACTCTGAGGTAGTCATTCACAGCACTAACTGAAAACTAAAGTGAATAAAGCTGATCAAGGTCCTGCATCTAAAATGTCATCTGAGCATATACAGCTCATTCCTGAAAATCAACAGCATATTTGAAAAGTTAAGAATAAAAATAAATAAATAAATAAATAAAAAGAAAAGTTAAGAATGACAATTTAAAAAGCACCCTGATATTTTAGGCAGAATTTCCCCCCTACCATTAAAGAAAAATGACTATGGTTGACAGAAAAAAAGTAATTTACTGATGTCAATAGTTTGTAAGAGAAGGACTTTTGTCCATACATAATTTCTCTGATGTCTCCTATCCTTAAAAACTAAGAAGATAGCAGAGTGTGAAACAAAGAACTGGCTTTGGAGTCAAAAGATATAGATTCTGGGTTTTAGCGGGAATACCTTCTTGTACTATGCTCTTATGTGAACCACTTAAGGCCCTTTTACCTCTAAAATGTGACAGGTGAACTTTAAGCGATGCCTAGTATTCTTTCCAGCCCTTATGTGTTGTAAGTCTACATCAGTTGCTGGATGTTCTACAACCACTCTTCCTGCATAGCTTAGGCGGTAAAGAATCTGCCTGCTGTGCTGGAGATCTGGGTTCAGTTCCTGGGTCTGGAAGATCCCCTGGAGAAGGAAATGGCAACCCACTCCAGTATTCTTGCCTGGGAAATCCTATGGACTGAGGAGCCTGGCAGGCTACAGTCCATAGGGTCACAAGAGTTGGACGTGATTTAGCTCAATCTTTCTTTTTTTCTACGATAAAGACCTCAAAGTACACACATTAACCTACAGCTTTCTCATTATTCTGGGTTATTGAGCACTAGATCAAACCCCTTTTACTGGGTGTACTTTGTTAAATGCAACACATGATCTTAATTCCATGCCACTTAGTACACCTTTAATACTCCTCTGCACTTGTGTATTTGCTATGCCAATTCTCTCCTGCCTTATCAGGCTGTTGCATTTAAAAGGGCAGTTTATTTGCCACCAATTTATAATCCTTTGCAAATCTAGTTAACTACCATATGGCTTGTTCTCCTTTAGCTGAGGAATAAAAGCTATCTATTCCAGCCAGCATTAAAAGGCACACCTTGAGATAAAGTGATCCCAGAGAAATCAGAGGAAACTAGTCACTGTAATAAAGAAGGGAATTACAGAACATCTGGTGGCAGGTTATCCAGCCTCTCCAAGCAGGGCCCAATCAAGAACTCAATCATAAAGCCATCAGGAAGAACTACTGAACACAAGGCATTTTTCACTTTCTTAGACTATGGCAGGATAATGTCAAGCAACTAGCATGGGCAGAACATTTCTAAGCCTGCAAAATGATGCTCATATTTTAACCTTCTGGCTCAGTGACTCAAACATCATTTAATGAGCACCTCTTTTGTGCCAGGCATTGTGTGCATACGCGGAGGATACAGAGATGAATAGGACAAGGTCCCACGAGGTGCTCACAATCTACTGGAGGAGACAAACGAACAGCTAATCACAATTTAACAAGGTAATAAATGCTATAATAGAGAACAAGCTTCACCAAGAAGGCAGAAAATGAGCCACATAAAGAAGGATGAGGAGGGCATTCCAGGCAACAAGAGGCCAGGGCAAACGCCTGGAGTTAGGGAAGGATGTGGCCTATGGAGGAATGTGAAGAGAGGATACTTGTGAAAAAATTTGGGGAACATAGGAACGGAAATGGCAGAAAGATGTGTGAAATTTTTATTTTATGGAATGAGGAACCTAGTTCTGGAAGAGGTATCAGAAATCGCAACAGCTCACCTGAACAAAAAAGAAATAGGATTCCCTTCATACTTCAAAACTCTCACAAGAGTTCACCTTAACTAATGCTGCCAGGGCAGTTTCTATTCATTATGGTGGCCTCTCGCCAGAAAGAAATTTTCAATACCATGGCAATCACAGTCTCTCACTCTTACTAATTTTTGGTTGTGCACCTGGATTTTATAGGGGCCTTGTGAAAGGCTACAGGGAAATCTGAATATATTCTAATTTTAGGAGACTGTCATATGTTACATGCTCAAACTACAATAATGATACATGAAAAAATGCATTTATAAAAATTATAACCAGAAACACAAAAGGGGTCAATGAATAATATTTTTCATTTTTCCTCTCACTCATTTCTTACTTAAATCATTTATGTAAGCCATCACTTTAAAATGCCTTTTTTTAGCTATAAACTCAAACCAGAACAATTTGAAAAGTAAATCCTTTAAAAAAAAAAAAAAAAAAGCAGCTAATTTTTCAAGTGAAACAATCTTGCACAAGCCCTAATTAGCACTTCGGTATTTGTAGGCCAGATCTATATTTGAGGTGGAAAAAATAACATTTTTTGACAAAGTCTCTGGAAGGAGTGCGGAAAGCCACTATTATTTTAATAGGAGTGACTAAAATCACAAGCTAAATTCTTAACACCAATGTGGAATAAATTGATAAGTAGGTCAAACATTGTTCATTAAAATAAAGGTGAAAACAAAATTAGTAAATGAAACTTTTGTTCTTTCTTGCAATAAGATAATTCATAACAGTACATCTCCTCAATTTATGTCACTCATACTGTGCCTTATTATTCAATAACTTTTCAGGAGAGAATATCACAGGTAAAAGATTCTAAAACCATTAGATTATGTTAGAAATACCCTCTGGCCCTTTCTTCCCTTCTCTTTTTTCAACAGGATTTATGTCCTCATTTGCAGTGAGATGATTTTGTGGGAAATCACGACTGTAAGTTTTAGAGAGCTGTCTCAAAATGGTGAATCAACGGAGCACTTGACTCACACCTTATTTTAGGAATGAGTTCTGGGGGTACAGCTGCCAGCCATGGTTACTTTTTGAGAGCCTTATTCATCTTTACTCCTATAACTGGGTGACTGCCTCGAAGTTCAAATGCCCTTCCTTTGCCTGAGTTCAGCAGATGGGGGATCACTCAGGAAGCTGGGTTCAAATCCAGAAAGCCTAACTCCAGACCTCATGTGTCAACCACAATCCTGCACATCCTCTTTCTCCTTTTTTAAAAAAAAAAATTTTATTTTATATTACATATATTATATATACACACACACACACACACACACACACACACACACAGCCAATTAACAATGTTTTGATAGTTTCAGGTGGACAGCAAAGGGACTCAGCCATACATATATGTCTTCAGTTCAGTCGCTCAGTCATGTCCAACTCTTTGCAACCCCATGGCCTGCAGCACACCAGGCCTCCCTGTCCATCAACAACTCCTGGAGCTTACTCAAATTCATGTCCATCAAGTCGGTGATGTCATCCAACCATCTCATCCTCTGTCATCCCCTTCTCTTCCCACCTTCAATCTTTCCCAGCATCAGGGTCTTTTCAAATGAGTCAGTTCTTCACATCAGGTGGCCAAAGTAACATCAGTCCTTCCAATGAACACCCAGGACTAATCTCCTTTAGGATAGACTAGTTGGATCCCCTGCAGTCCAAGGGACTCTCAAGAATCTTCTCCAACACCACAGTTCAAAAGCATCAATTCTTTAGTGCTCAGCTTTCTTCACAGTCCAACTCTCACATCCATACATGACTATTGGAAAAACCATAGCTTTGACTACATGGACCTTTGTTGCAAAGTAATGTCTCTGCTTTTTAACATGCTGTCTAGGTTGGCCATAGCTTTTCTTCCAAGGAGCAAGCGTCTTTTAATTTCATGGCTGCAGTCACCATCTTCAGTGATTTTGGAGCCCAAGAAAATAAAGTCTCTCACTGTTTTCATTGTTTCCCCATCTATTTGCCATGAAGTGATGGCATGTATCCATTCTAACCCAAACCCACCTCCCATCCAAGCTGCCACATAACATGGAGCAGAGTTCCATGTGCTATATAGTAGGTCCTTGTTGGTTATTCATTTTAAATATAGCAGTGTGTACATGTTGATCCCAAAGTCCCTAACTATCCCTTCCCCCACATTCTTCCCCTCAAGTCAACATAAGTTTTTTCTCTACATCTGTGAGTCTGTTTCTGTTTTATAAATAAGTTTATTTGTATCATTTCATTTTAGATTCCACATACAAGGAATGTCATTTGATATCCCTTATATAACTCCCTCTTATACAACTCATCACCTAAGAACTCCTGGGAATGAAATACTAGACATGCCCATTCAAATAATTATCATACTTACAGCAATACATAAAACCACACATACACACAAATACAAAAAAAGACAACAAATATTCAACTTCCCTGGTCATCAAAGATATGCAAAATTAAAACCACAGACAGTTTTTTTTCACTTAGCAGATTAACTAAAAAAACTATAATATTCATGTTATTGAGAATGGTTCAAAATGATACTGTTATGTATCATTACAGGGTTATAATTGAAACTACCTGCCTATAGAACAATGCAGCAATATTTATCAAAAGTTTGTAAAATGTTGAGGTACACATCCAAAAAATTCACTTTTAGGGATTTCATCAAATCATCAGACACTCACAGATACAAGATACAGATGTTTATCACAGCATTACTAATAATAGTGAGCAAGGAAAACCAACATGAAAGTACAACAGAACTGTTGATATAAATTTGAGTATAATTACTAAAATATCCTCTTTTGGGGAATATTTAATGATCCCCAAAAACTTTCTTGGAACTTCCCTGGTGGTCCAGTGTCTAAGATTTCATGCTCCCAGTGCAGGGAGCCCAGGTTCCATTCCATCTAGGGAACTAGACCACAGAAGCTGCAACTAAGAGTTCACACGCTGCAACTACAGATTCCACATGTTCCAATGAAGATCGAGGATGCCACCTGCCGAAATGAAGACTGGGCGGAGCCAAATAAATACTTTTATTAAAAATGCTTAACGCTTTACAGTATGAAAAACAAAATATGATTCTAATTTTATAAAAGCAAACATATAGGTAACAAACAGGAATTAACAAAATCGAACCAAGAGACTTCCATTCCATTTTTTTCCCTCAAGGCCCTTGATTCTGTGGAAGATGTGTCTCCACACTCCATTCTGGCCCATCCCCACCCAAATGTCCTTAGACCTGTGAGCCAAGAAAGAGACTGTAAAATACCTGAAGACCTATCCTTCCTTTGCTTGCCCGCGTGCTAAGTCGCTTCAGCCGTATCTGACTCTTTGCAACCCCATGGATTGTAGCCCGCCAGGCTCTTCTGTCCATGGGATTCTCCAGGCAAGAATACTGGAGTGGGTTGCCATGCCCTCCTCCAGGGGATCTTCCAGACCCAGGGATCAAGCCAGTGTATCTTACATCTCCCACACTACAAGCGGATTCTACTGCTGAGCCATGGAGAAAGCTCATCCTTCCTTTAAAAGCCATCATACATGTGTATCTAAAGAGGGCTTCCCTGGTGGCCCAATGAGTTTGAGCAAGCTCTGGGTTGGTGATGGACAGGGAAGCCTGGCATGCTGCAGTCCACAGAGTCGCAGAGTCGGACACGACTGAGAGACTGAACTGATTGCAATGCAGAGGACATGGCTTTGATTCCTGGTCCAGGAAGATCCCACATGCGAAGAGCAACTAAGCCTGTGCACCAGCTGCCGAAGCCTGTGCGCTGTACAGCTTGTGCTCCACAACAAAAGAATCCCCTGCAGTGAGAAGCCTACATGCACACCGCAACCAGAGAGTAGCCCCCACCTTCTTCAACTAGAGAAAGTCCATATGCAGCAACGAAGATCCAGCACAGCCCAAAATAAAAATAAACAAATAATTTTTTTAAAAAAGTATCTAAACAAACAAAGCTAAGAAACAGAACACTTTAGAGGTTACAGCCACAAACCGTCAGGATCCCACAGCAATGACTATCTTAATCATTAAATTTAGCACCATTGCTCTAGATACAGCTTCTAATTTCAGGCTTATCCTATCACAACAACTAAACTGAGATATCATCTAAGATCATTACTGTGTCTCACAGAGCAAATCCTTATCATTGTGAACTTAACAGTCATTTTTTTTTACTATCTTTCCAAGCAACTCTGAAGGTGGTCATTTCATAAAATATGAAACTTCAGATTTCATAAAATATGAACTTGGTCCAGTGTGCAGTTAGAATGACTTTCTAGCTAATTGTTCTTTCCCACATTTAAGTGAAATACTGTTTTCTGTCTAAACATGGTCACAAATAAAGTAACTTCTTGAAAGAAAGAAACGTTTATTTCCTTATGAAAGTCAGCACACTGGACTAACAAGAGTTCTTGGTTACTTGGACAAATACAAGTACCTTATGACACAGTATTCTCATCTCTCCCTCCCGCCCCTTAAAACATTGCTTTCATTCATCTATCAGTTATAATTATGAACTACATCACTACTATTATTCTTGTGAACAAACTGTTTCTGCTGATTTTCAGTTTGTTCACTTTCTTATTGTGAGGACAAGAGTGGTAATGTCTAAGGTTCTTAGATGTCAGTAAAGAAAATGGAAATTCCTAGTTTTTAAGTAGATAATCATGCCACTATTTATTATCCAGAATCCTAAAATTTCTATCTTGTTTTCAAACTATTGTCTGAAATGAAATTAATATCATCTACATCATTTTTATTGGGGAGAAACCATTCTAGCTTCTCAAGTGTAAAGACTCTCATTTTATAGCTTTCAGGAGATTATCCTATTTTATAGGTTTTACGACATTAACATTTCTGAATGATTTTTAATTTTATGTTTATGGAAGTATTAACATTATCCTGGAGCCATACTTAGTTAACTGAAAAATTCAATTAGCTAAAGGTCTATGACCCTGCCCTTAAGGAGCTAATAAATTATACTTTAAATATTAACACTGAAAAGTATAAAACAAAATGTATCTTAAAATACATCCATTATCCTTCATTTATCCTTAAGAACATGGCTTTGGAGGCAGAAAGAAATGTCTTTAAATCTTAACTCTCCTTTATTAGCTTTATCATAAAGTTTCTCCTTATCCTCATTTCCTCCCTGTATAAAATAAGGATAATAAAACCTACCTTACTAGGCTATTCTAACACATGACCTTATTTGCTTTGTATGTAAGTTCATGGTATAAATAGTACTTGTTGCTATTGCTGTTCTTATTATCATTAGGCTATAACTCCTTTATCTGTTATTGCCACAGTTGAAAACATTTCAATTATGGATCTACTCCACTTTATGTAAGGCACCCCTTACCTGTTATCTTTTCTACTTGGACCATTTTACTGCCCCTTCTGTTTTCTGGGAATGAATTTTATGAAGAAAAGTTTTCCATCCTGTTTTCTTCTCTCCTTATAAAATCTAGTCCTCATTAATCCACATATAAAATGCTACTCTGTATTGATATATTAAAAATATTTATCAACAAAAAGGAAAAGTAAGTGAAAACTTTTTGGGTGCAAACATAATGCCAAAAGCACTGGAGGGAAAAATTTTATAAATAAAACAGCAGCTAAAATACTCTTTACAGCAGAAACTGATCTATAGAACTGCCTTTAAAATACCATTTAATACTTCCTTTCTTCCTAAAGATTTGATTCCATTTCTGAGATGTCAGTTTTCAAAATGAATGAGCTTTGTAAATTTCTCAATCTGGAAGAAACTTAAATTATACCAAAACTCAACAGTCTTAATCCTGTAGCTTGAACAGTCAACCTGTATTTGTCTGAATTTGATAATAATGAATTTTTCTTCCCTGAGTTTTGTCTGTGCCAGCAAACTTTTTCCAAAATTTAAAATAAAATTCTAAACTGAAAAGAATCTTTTCAAGAATACAAGGCAAAACTTGTGTCCTTTCCTGTAATTATCAAGGAAACTAAAATAGCTTCTTTAAATGAATAACCCAGATCCTTTTCACAGCAAGCACAGCAAAGATACTAGGTTATTCAGGTTCCTGTTCAACTTCCCTCCATAGGATTTGGATTTAAAATTCTCTTCGAAGAAACTGAGTGCAGGCTTAGTTATTCAGTGATAGAAATTAACACTAAATTTCAGAAGCCAAGTCGGAGAGAAAGTGACCTATATTCCCGGACATGCATGGTCTGGGCTTCTTCATGGAATGAAAAACAGAATAAAAAACCATCACCAGTGCTTCCTTGTCCACAGGGAATATATTCCAAGACCTCAGTGGATGTCTGAAACTGTGGAGAGCACCAAACCCCTACATATACATTTTTATTCTATACATACAGACCTATGATAAAGTTTAACTTATAAATTAGGCACAATAAGAAATTAACAATAATTAATAATAAAATAGGGCAATTATAACAATATATTATAATAGAAGATATGTGAATGTGGTCTTGCTCTCCCAAATCACCTTACTGTTCTGTGCTCCCCCTTCTCCTTGTGATCATGTGAGATGACGAGATGCCCATGAGATGAAGTGAGGTGAATGACAGAGGCAATGTAACACAATGTTAGACTACTACAGTTAAGCACCCTAAGTACGAACCTTCAGGTTGCAAATTTTCAAAGGTGTAAACGTGTGGTCTCATGTCCAATCACATAAGTTAGTCCACATTTCTGGCATACACTGTCACATGTATGCATCCTCTACAAGGGGTGCCTTTGTGTACTTTACTGTACAGTACTGTGTAGGATACAGTGGCACAGTATCGTTATTTCAAGCCCAGGATGTCCAGAAGCAAGCATAAAAGCAGTGGTACAGCTAAGAAGCACCAAATGATAACAATGAAAACAAAAGTGAAAATAATTGAGAGAGTGGACTGAGGCAAAAAGTTGTACTGTAATAATACTGTACTGCTGCACTTTTCAAGATACTATACTGTAAGATTAAAAATGTTTTTATTTTTGTGTTTTTATCCATTATTTGTGTAAAAATTATTAAAACCTATTACAGTACAGTACTATATAGCTGATTGAGTTAGTTGGGTACCTAGGCTAACTTTTTTGGACTTAACGAACAAACTGGACTTTTGAAGGTGCTCTCAGAACTGAACTCATACATATGTAAGGGACATACTGTACTGACCTTCTGATGATTTGTCAGAAGGAGGACCAACTGTTGTGGGTGGTCCTGGATCACAGACATTATATTGATGGTTGGATGTTAGGAGCAGAAGATGTTGACAACTGGGGATCCCGGGTGGGACAGAGCTGGAGGGGATGAGATTTCATCACCCTATTTAAAACCTATGAATTGTTTATTCTGGAATATTCTATTCAATATTTTTGAACCACAGCTGACTATAGGTATCAGAAAACCTGAAAAGCAAAACCTCAGGTAAGGAGGAACTACTGTACTTTCCAACAGTTAAGTCATTCTTGGTTTCTAATCATTCATTATTTCTCCCAAATAAACCATTTCAAATCATTTCATCGAAAAACAAACTAAATAAAACATACTTTTCCTTGAGTCTGAAAATTCAGTAAGGCAAAGCTTTCATAAGGAAAACACATCTGCAGACTAATTTACTTATATGTAGCAGTGTGCTGCATCCTAAGGAAATAAGGATCTATTTCTGGACTCTTAGTCCCTCTGATGTTTGTAGGTAGTGGTGTGCACTGAGTTGAACATAAACCATCAACGAGTATCTAAGGCTCTCCTTATTCATTCTGTTTCTCTTACACCCCCTAAAACAATAAATGTTACTTTCAGTGGAAAGAATTCAAGGAGGATATTCAGCATAAGTATGTTTTATCAGAGAACAAACATTAGTTTCCATCCCAAACCAGAATATTTGAACCTTCTGAGCCAAAGTACAAAAAGAGATAAACAGATCATTGGCTAATCCTCCATTTAAAATATGACAGCAGAGACTGGTCATCATTTTTTTTTTACTGTATGCAACTTGAGCTAATGAAATGACAGATCTCTAACAACATTCCTTTTTATAAGGGGTTTGTAGTGCTCCCATTAAAAGTCATCACTGTATTTGCTTGACGTAAGCTATCAAACATATTTAGGCTGACTTTGATGAGCTTTAAATATTAGGTAATTTACTGCTGATTAAAGCTAACAATGGCTTCCCAGGTAGCATTAATGATAAAGAACCCGCCTGCCAATGCAGAGTAGACATAAGAGATGCAGGTTCAATCCCTGGGTCGGGAAGATACCCCTGAGGAGGGCATGGCAACCCACTCCAGTATTCTTGCCTGGAGAATCCCATGGACAGAGGAGCCTGGCGGGCTGCAGTGCATAGGGCTGCACAGAGTCAGACACGACTGAAGTGACTTAGCACGCATGCATGCAAAGTGAACAATATATTTAAAAAACAATTAATTTTTGCTTTTTGTTATTATCAAAAACAATTAGTTTTTGATAATGCACTAAGATTTTAGAAATTGGAGGTATTATGAAATTTTTATTTCCTTAAATCTCAAGAACTGTGGAAGACAGGGAAAGGATAAGGCGGATATACCTTGCCAGGTACTATTCACAGGGTGGTTCTACAGTCATTGTCACTGGGCCAGTGAAAACCACAGTCATCTGAGGTTCATTAATCAAAGCAGCAGGAGGGATCAAGGTGAGAACATAGCACTTCAGAGCTTTACAAAACACATCCAAATGCCCTAACCCACAGACATTCAAAATAGACCTGAGAAATAGAAATAGGAGATGCTACAAAGAAGCTGGGATTCTTAAGTACATTTATTTGTCCAAAGTCACAATGTCACAGAGAGGCAAAGGTGTGATTCTTAATCTCAGATACTGTTCACCAAATAAATAAATAAATATACTGAGACTCCTAATGCTTGATTCCAGGACCTTTCCCCTAAGTGGTCTTTTCCATTCCATGACTACTTATCAAATACATGTAGATTATTTCCAACTGTATAACTCTTTCTAGACTTCTCCTCTGAGCACAACACATACATGTCCATCTTCACCTACATCACCATTTGAATGACTAAAAATGCCAATCATTCATAGCTGGGTTCTTGTTACTTCTTCCAAAAGCTGTTACCAGGCTTTCTCAACTCTACAGGTGACACACCATTGTTAAGTAGAGTAGGAATCATTTTATTCTCTGCCATCCCCCTACCCCAGTCCATGTCCAAGGCATTAGCAAGTCTGAAAATATTCCTCTTCCAAAATACTGTATACCTCAGTTCCGCTACCTCTCCCCACCTCCACTCCACCACTCAAGTCCAAGCCACAGCCACCTCTTGCCTGGATCACAGCAACAGCCTCCTCGTTGGCTACCATGTGTCTTCTTTCCTGCCTCCAGAAAAATCCATTCTACACACATCACCTAAAATCACAACCCTCTCATTTGTTTTAAAATAAGGTGCAAGCTTCTATAAAAGCCCACTTAGCTACATTTTCAGAGTTTCACAATTCTTTTTGTTGGTCAGTGTCTTAGAAATAAAGCTTCAGGACTTCCCTGGTGGTACAGTGGATAGGAAAGAATCTGCCTGCCAATGCTGAGGACACGGGTTCATTCCCTGTTATGGGAAGATTCCACTTGCCTCGGAGCAACAAAGCCTGTGTGCCACAACTACTGAGCCCACGTGCTACAACTTCTGAAGCTCATGTGCCTAGAGCCTGTGCTCAGCAACAAGAGAAGCCGATGCAATGAGAAGCTCAGGCACCGCAGCGAAGAGCAGCCCCTGCTTACTGCAACTAGAGAAGCCCATTCATAGCAATCAAGACTCAACGCAACAAAAAAAAACACTTAATTTTTTAAAAAAGAAAGAAGGATAATCAACTGTGTCCTAATACAAAATCTTTTGGATGTTAAAATAAAAACAAAAATTAAAATTAAAAAAAAAAAAAAAAGGAAAGCTTCAGCATTGTAATGGCAGGACCATGGCAGAAGAAATGTGGAAAAGCAGGACTCCAAGTCTTTCAAATGCCCCTTTCATTAAGCCATTCAACTTCCTACTGATCTATTCCAGAAATGTATCTATGTCTCAGTTTCCTCATGGGTAATATATAATAAAATTGCTTCTCCTCCTACCTCACCTGGTGATTAAGAGGATCAAACTAGATACACATATGCAAAATCACTTTGAAAACATAAAGCATTACAAAGTAATATAAAACGCATGCTAATACAGAAGTGGTACTCAAGCATAGGGTTTTCTGGGCCTTTGCTTACAAGAATGAGGAGGCAAATCTAGCTGAAATAATTGACTTTCAGGAATTCCCTGGTGGTCCAGTGGTTAGGACTCTCACTGCCAGGGTCCCAGGTTCAATCCCTAGTCAGGGAGCTAAAATCCCATATGCGGAATGGCAAAGCAAAAATTAGTAAATAAATGACTTTATCTTTAATTATTAGAATACATTTTGGCTGGATGGAGCCTTTTCTATTCCTTAAGAGGACTAGTGCCACATAAGAACGCACACGACTACCCTAGTGAACTTTCTGATTTCAAGTTTCCCTTAGCAATAAATAAGACATAATCAGATAACTCTTACATACATATTCCTGATTAAAAAGAAAATCAGAAGCTAAAATCCCTGGTTTGGAAGGCTGAGACAACCAGTCTCACCTTGCCCAAAGTCTATCCACAAGTCTTCTCCTGGGCTGTCTCTGAGAAGCAGGGGGCAGAGCTCCAGAGGAGACGAAAACCCAGGGCTGCAGAGCCCTTCCAAACCCCAGGCACACAGGACGACTCCAACTCTGGACCATTTCTGCAGCTCCTGGACACTCTGCCAGCCAGCAGGAGCTGCAGGTGCATGCTGGACCCAGGTCAAGTTGGAGAAGCCCTCACCCCATCACCCCAGGATATAGACACTGTACATAAGAAACTGGCCCTCAGGTATGTGCTAAAATCTAATGGGCAAGAAAAAGCAAGATGCTTCCAATAAAATGAGTCTATCAGTACAGAATTGTATTAAAGTCAGATTTATTGATAAAAGCATTGAGATAGTAAAGAAATTGTAAAAACCATGGCAAGATAAGTAAGTTGCTATATCTAATCTTCCTTTCTTCATGGTTGTCCCCAATACAGGCCTACTAAATTACATAATCATTTTACTACTTCTTCAATTTAATTTTTTCATTGATTCTTTTCAAACCAGCTATCATTATTTTATTTCAGTTCTTTAGGAAATAATACTTAGTGACATTTAATATATTTAGAGTATACACATGGAAATTATGCCATAAATCAAGGGTTTGAAAGTTTTTTTCTGTAAAGGGCCAGATAATGTTTAAGGCTTTGTAGGCTCCATACTGTCTCTGTCACATATTGTTCTTTTCTTTTTTCAAACAACACTTTAAAATATATACATTAAAAAAATTTCTTACCTGTTAGGCAGTACAGAACAGGTCACATTGCAGTTTATCAATCTTTGTTGTAAATAATAATTATGTACTAACAGTATATAGGATATATACAGTATACACAACAGAAATTAGCCTTTCACTTATATCACACTTGTTCAACAGGCTCCCTTTTCCTAAAGCAGATTCTAAAACTAGAAATGCTCTGTATTAGAGAAGGATGATGTATGTGTCCTCACAATTTTTATGAGAAAAAAATTCCACGCAGGTATTCTTTTCTCTCCTCTTAAGTGGTCAAGTATAAAAGATGTTCACTAAGAACTAATGAACAATCACTTAGAACGTACATATTTATGATGAAATTCAAAAGCAGTGTAGACAGATAAAAGACAACTTTGTGAAGCCTCAAAAATTATACATAGATACAAAGCCAAACAGCCCAAAATAGCTAGAATTAAATCTACCAATCCATCAAAAAAGTAGGGATGTATTATTAAAATGACTTCCTTTTAGGATCTCGGCACTAACAATAAAAAAATAGCACCAAAATTTTGTAAGGATAATGGCATACAAATGACTTGCTGTAATTGGTATTTCTACCCCACAATGTAATGAAGTCCATTGTAGCTGAGATAAAGGAACTCTTACAGAGTTCCTGCATTGTTACCAAGCAACAAGAAATAAAATGTCAGGATTAGCACTTGATTTAATATATTTTTACCATCAATAAACCATACTTCTATCCTGCTATTCTTCTGGATGTAAATGGTCATTAGTTTAAGGATTATATTTAGTACTCTTTAAGAGTATGCAAAAAAAAAATTGCAGTGAAGTTAATTTGGGCACTCATCAACTTCATATTTGGCAGAAACAACAAATAATAATATAATAGTGATTCTATTACTTAGAAGGTTATTTTGTCAAAATATTCAACTACAATGTGTCTTCACTAAATACATCTTCATTAGTATTCAAATATTTTCAAATTAGTTTTGCATTTTATGAAAAGTCAAGGAAATGTCTCTAAACACTTCAATACTTCAAAATAAGTAGAATCAATCAGTTTATTTAGTTGTGTAAGGATATTATCATTTGTCAAAGCAATGTATATCTGGCTAAATTTGTAGCATGAAGAATTTATAGCTATCTCTTTCAGAGAGGCATAGCAAACAATTTAAAAAAAAAAATGAAATCCAAAAGCATGAATAAAATCTTATAAGTGAAAAACTGTAATAAGAGAAAAATATGTAAATTAAAGATATCAGATAATTTAGCAGGCTTAAAAATCAATCATTTAAAATGATATCCGTAGCTCACCACATCCATTTCCAAAGTTAACACTTGAGAAAGTGATTATATTATGCCTTAGGATTGATGGATCCCAGGGTTCTTGGTAGACTAGTGGGAAGAGGGTGTTCCTTCTTTATATTTTGCATCAAATAGCTTTCCTACCCCACCTGTGTTTTTAAAGAACTTGTGTTGACTGCTCATCTCAACTGGTCTGTGTGAATGAAGTAAAGAAGACTGGGATTAAACAGGTCCTTGCTGTCCTCATCTTCTGCTTAACGAAGAGAAGTAGAAAGCATTACCAAGTAAATACTAAAGTGCAGTGAAAGGCATTTACTGTATTATGTTTCACACAGTGAATGTCACATTTGACATTTCAGCCAAGTTTTCATAAACATCACATCTCCACGTGTCAGTCAGAGATTTGTGTGTGGGCATAAATCCCACACAGGCATGAGCAGGGGCCGTCTTGTGTGTGGATGCATGTCATTAACAGTGCATCTGTCTAACGAAGTTTCTCAATGTGGTTAGGTATGTTTCTCTTGGGTGGATAGAACCTTTCATTTTTTTCCTGTTTGGACCTAATTTTTTTTTTCCTTTTTACTGTTTTTTGGAAAAATTATGAGTTTCTCTGTAATATCAAAAGGCATTAGCAATCTAAAGATTAAGAATAAAAGCAATCTAAGAGGAAAGGAATTATGTTGATCTCTTGGGCAGTTTCATTTTTTCTAAAGCAGGATGAAAGATGACCAGTTTCTAAAATGTTGATACACTAATTGGCCTGCTTGGCAGAAATTAAATGTTCACAAGATCCACTGAAGTGATTAAGTCAAACAGTTAAACCCACTGTGTTCCCACCTTCTAGTATAACGTGAACTAACCACCAGTATGATTTCCTCTACGAAGATAATGCATAAGCTGGTATCAACACAGAGTTCTCCAAAGAGGGCCAGAAAGTCACAAAAGCCAGGAGGTTCCAATATAAAAATCACATTCTCCATTCATCTCAGAGTTTTAAAATCAGATTTAGGTCTCATCATCCCAGGAATGATTACAAAATGAACTAAGTATAGAAATCATACTACTCTCAAGATGGCTACCCCCATGTAAAGATTCACTGGCCCACCATCTCACACTGGAGAAAGGGGGGTATGGCATTTCAACTCTTCAAGTCCACCAGGAATATTCCACCTGCTCCTTCTTCCGCCACCCAGCTTACTCCCCCGCCGGATACTCCAGAGCTATCTTCCTTACTTCCCTGAGGTCTCTATTCAAATGTCATCTCAGTAGCATTATATCTCATCTTTGTTATAGACCAACCCATCCAGATTTCACTTTTGGAATTCCTGGTGGTCCAGTGATTCTGCATTCTCACTGCTGAAGGCCCAAGTTCAATCCCTGGTCGGGGAAGAAAGAACCCAAAAGCCTCACAGTGCAGACAAAAACAAAATTTAACTTTCTTCTCTTGACAGCTCATGTCCCTTTCCATGCTTTGTTCCATTTCTTTAATATTTATCAATATTTAATATACTATATATTTTACTTATTGATTGTACCTATTGTCTATCTTGAGCATCATCATGTAAGCTCGTGAAGGATATAATATCTGGTGCTTATTTCAAAATACTTCAAGAGGGGGCTTCCCTGGTGGCTCAGTGGTAAAAAATCCACCTGCAAAAGCAGGAGATGTGGATTCCATCCCTGATCCAGGATCCCATGTGCAGAGGAGCTACTAAGCCGTGTGCCACGACTACTAAGCCCGTGCTCTAGAGCCCAGGGAACCACACTATGGAGCCCACGCACCACAATTCCTGCAGCCTGTGCTCTGCAACAAGAGAAGCTGCTGCAATGAGAAGTCGGCCCGCTGCAATGAAGAGTAGCCCCCACTTGTCACAACTAGAGAAAGCCCAAGCACAGCCACAAAGACCCACTGCAGCCAGAAAACAAATAAATAAATAAAAATCATTTTAAAAAATATTACAAGAGGAGAAGGAAGGAGATGGGAATGTAGATGGGGCAGGAGTGATCAAGGGTGGGCAGGACTTGGAACAGCAGGATGAGCTCAGATGGGTTCATTACCCTCTTCCATTTACTGTTGTATATGTCCATTACCCTTCATAATAAACATTAAAAACAAAAATCTGTAATATCTTTACACTGCAACCTGCCCTTTTCCTTATCCACTAATCAGAAACAACACGTCTTCATGCCCAGATGGCAGATGAACCCCTAATATTTTCCTTTAATTAACCTCCTCAGGAGCCATGGCATGTGCCAAGCACTAGCACAGAACACAGAAGTCACAGTCCCCAGAGCATGGCTCTTCTAAACAAAAAGTTTTATGATATCACTTTGGAAAATGATTTTCCATATGTCCACACCTTATGACTCTGACGTTTTTTAAAGGGACTGATAATCACAATATTCCTGACAGTGGCTCTCTCTGCAGGAAAGGCAGGCAGATGACAATGAGAAGAAGCCATCCTCTAATTCCTACCTTAGGTGGGTCTGCAGGTGTTTCATTTATTATTATGCCTTCTAACCTGCACAGGCTACATGTATATAATACCAGTATGCATCAAATATCATATAATAGACATAATTCTTTCACAAGCAAATACATAATATACCATAATATAAATATAATAAAAATAAGTTTATTGAAGTTATGGTAATGAATATATTTGTCTTAACTAAAAGCTGAAATTAGCTAAAACAGCTGAAGAAGCTTTGTGTAAACCTTGCCATCTTCTAACACCAGCCAGGGCACACGTTTGACGAAACCAGCCAGGTTATTTTGGTCACAGGCAGCCTTAACAGCCTTCGGTGGCTGAGTCAGATGACCTTTCCTGACAGCACAGACATGCCAGGCTGCTTGCAGGAGACAAAATATCTACAGTCTCCTGAGTGAAGCGCTCCCACCCCTCCTCCTGGGTTTTCTATTATAAGTTGCTTTTTTTTTAAATGTAGAGACAATTCCCAGAGAAACCTAGACTGATGGGATATGAACCCGAGAGACTGAGCAAGGAGCACATGGGAAGTTGAGGGTTAACAGATCCCTGCAGAAGCCAAATGAGTTCCAGAGTCCTGCTGCTCACGATACACATGGAACACAGCACCAAGAATTGTTCCCTGGCTGGTTTTGCACTTAAACTTGTGAAGTTTATCAGGGAAGATTTCACCCACTCAAAGAGAAGGTCCAGAAATAACACTGCCTGGCCTAAAAAGAGAAATGTGTTTGTGGCATGTGTGCCAATATGTACACCCACTTGTACTGTTTTTCCCAAGCAACTACCCCCAGGTTCCTTAAGAGGGAAAAAGAGACAGCCAACTTTGTGGTGAAACAGACCACTGGCTGCAGGTTTTAAGAGATGCAATGCAATATTCATATCAGTTTTGTTAAAGGGAAAAAGACATACTGATCACCTCTTTGGTTTTCCACAACTCATGTTTGTTTAGAACACATCTGAAAGGTAAAACATTTCCAAAAAGGAGGAATGTCTCATTTTAAGAGAACCCAGAAATAATTCATGCCAAGGGTCATTTTGATATTCTCTTCAAGATAAATAGACATTTCTCCAAAGAAGACATACAGATGGCTAACAAACACATGAAAAGATGCTCAACATCACTCATTATCAGAGAAATGCAAATCAAAACCACTATGAGGTACCATTTCACACCAGTCACAATGGCTGCGATCCAAAAGTCTACAAGTAATAAATGCTGGAGAGGGTGTGGAGAAAAGGGAACCCTCTTCCACTGTTGGTGGGAATGCAAACTAGTACAGCCACTATGGAGAACAGTGTGGAGATTCCTTAAAAAACTGGAAATAGAACTGCCTTATGATCCAGCAATCCCACTGCTGGGCATACACACGGAGGAAACCAGAAGGGAAAGAGACACGTGTACCCCAATGTTCATCGCAGCACTGTTTATAATAGCCAGGACATGGAAGCAACCTAGATGTCCATCAGCAGATGAACGGATAAGAAAGCTGTGGTACATATACACAATGGAGTATTATTCAGCCATTAAAAAGAATACATTTGAATCAGTTCTAATGAGGTGGATGAAACTGGAGCCTATTATACAGAATGAAGTAAGCCAGAAAGAAAAACACCAATACAGTATACTAACGCATATATATGGAATTTAGAAAGATGGTAACAATAACCCTGTGTACGAGACAGCAAAAGAGACACTGATGTATAGAACAGTCTTATGGACTCTGTGGGAGAGGGAGAGGGTGGGAAGATTTGGGAGAATTGCATTGAAACATGTAAAATATCATGTATGAAATGAGTTGCCAGGCCAGGTTCGATGCACGATACTGGATGCTTGGGGCTGGTGCACTGGGACGACCCAGAGGGATGGAATGGGGAGGGAGGAGGGAGGAGGGTTCAGGATGGCGAACACATGTATACCTGTGGCGGATTCATTTTGATATTTGACAAAACTAATACAATTATGTAAAGTTTAAAAATAAAATAAAATTAAAAAAAAGATAAATATACTGGTTTTACATCTTGTCAATTAGAGGAGAAATTATGAGGCAAAAAAGAAAGAGATGGCTTGCATGTTCTTTCGCCATCCTGTTTCTAAGTTCAAAAAGAGGGACTTCCATGGTAGCCCAGTGGCTAGGACTCTGAGCTTCCAACGCAGGGGGCAGAGAACTCAATTCCTGGTTGGGGAACCAAGATCCCACATGCTGCACAGCACAGCAAAAAAAAAGTCCCCAAAGATTTTAAGATACCTGAGGGAAGCATCGGGGCTTCCCTGTATGGTAAAGAATCCCACCTGCAGTGTAGGAGACCTGGGTTCAATCCCTGGGTCAGGAAGATCCCCTGGAGAAGGGAATGGCAAACCACTCCAGTATTCTTGCCTGGAGAAGCCCATGGACAAAGAAGCCTGGCAGAGTTGGACACGACTGAGCAACTACACTCTTAAGGAATCATCACTAATATTTTAGATATTTATAGTACTACCGCCCCCCACCCCCCCACTGACTCCCTTTAACTCTAGTTATAGTGGGTACCAAGGGAGAAAGGCTGAAAAGATGCAGCCTCAGGAGTGGGGTGAAGCTGCAAGGAGGCAGGCTCTACCCCAGATCCTGCTACTGAAAAGCTCCCCCTGGCCTGACCTACAAGAGAAAGGAGATGAGCTAAGAGGTCTAAAAAAAAAAGTTTTTGTCTGAAATGTAGGGTGTAGTTGTTGTCAAAGGACACACTGCTTTAAGTTCCTGATGGATTAGAAGAGACATTCAATCACCACATTCAGAGAAGTTTGTGAAAAGCTGCACAGCTCAGAGAGGCTACGAAACAGAATGAACAGAGTCTAAGAGGAGGACTGAACCAATTCACAGGGCTACTGATCCCACCCAGGATGATGCTTTTCTCAAAGCCCTCTTGGAGGCAGATGGTACAAGAGGCAAAAAGACCTTCACTGGAGAAGACTGGAGATAGAGGAATATGCTGGCCCCAAACTCCCTATCTACTTGATTCTAACAGTTAGCATTGAAATGGACTACTTTCAGAAACTCAATATCTTTCAAGATTTTGAAATATCACCCATTGATGATGATTTGAGAGTATTTCATAAAATAGTGGAAAAGCGCAGGCACCTGGGAATCATGTTTCCTATGGGTCTATCTTAGCTCCATCTAGCTGTGTGACACAGGTACACAACCTCACCTCTCTGTGCTTTATAGCCCTTATCTGTAAAATAAGGATAATAATGATTCCTATCTCATAAGACTATTGTGAACATTTTTTAAAAATCCACTAAAATACAGAAGTGAGTAATACATAATAAATACTTGATTAATAGTAGTTATTATTACTGTTAATACTGATACAGGAAAATATGCAGCTAACTTATGATCTCTAAGGACTCCCTGTTAAACCAGCTCACAATCATCCATCTTACCAAGACCACTACACAAGAAAGCAGGATAGGGCTGGAGGAAAGAATTATAGAGTCCTGAAAGCCAATGAAGGTCACAGAGTACACAGAACATAGCACAGAAGAAGAGCTGGAGGTCCAGGGTACTCACCGGACTAAGAATAATACAAAACTCACACCCTAGATAGATTCTTCACTATCAGAAAACACCCAGTCTACTCATCAACCCCAATTTCAAATATTTTACACTTCTAAGAGCTGAGTTCTTCCAATTCAACCTAAAGCAATGTGGACCTCTTCTACTATGAGCAGGCAGAGGGGACAACCTTACCATAATTTATTGTCTAAATTGCCGTTTTGCTTACATTCCTAAACTAGAATTACAAATTAGATTTTATCTTGATCCTTCTAATTAGCCTCTGTCTAATCAAACTTTCTTCGCATGAGGTGGCCAAAGTACTGAAGTTTGAGCTTTAGCATCATTCCTTCCAAAGAACACCCAGGGCTGATCTCCTTTAGAATGGACTGGTTGGATCTCCTTGCAGTCATGCGAAGAGTTGACTCATTGGAAAAGACTCTGATGCTGGGAGGGATTGGGGGCAGGAGGAAAAGGGGACGACAGAGGATGAGATGGCTGGATGGCATCACCGACTCGATGGATGTGAGTTTGAGTGAACTCCAGGAGATGGTGATGGACAGGGAGGTCTGGCACGCTGCGATTCATGGGGTCGCAAAGAGTCAGACATGACTGAGCAACTGAACTGAATCAAACTTTCTACAGGGATGATCCTGTTCTTTATCACTGTTGATCAACACAGTAGTCACTAGTATATGGAACCAATGAAGAGAAACTGAACTTTTATTTAGATTAATTTAAATTTTTAAATTTAAATAAAGGACAGAAACAGTAAGGACATAACAAAAGTGGAAGACATTAAGAAGAGGTGGCAAGAACACCCAGAAAAACCATACAAAAACATCTTAATTACCCAGATAACCATGATCGTGTGGTCCCTCACCTAGAGCCAGAAATCCTGGAGTGTGAAGTCAAGTGGGCCTGAGGAAGCCTTACTATGAACAAAGCTAGTGAGGTGATGGAATTCCAGCTGAGCTATTTCAAATCTTACAAGATGATGCTGTGACAGTGCTGCACTCAATATGCCAGTAAGTTTGGAAAACTCAGCAGTGGCCACAGGAATGGATCCCAGGGAAAGGCAATGTCAAAGAATGTTCAATTCTGCTCATTTCTCATGCTCAAAATCCTTCAAGCTAGGCTTTAGCAGTACATGAACTGAGAGTTTCCAGATGTACAAGCTGGATTTAGAAAAGGCAGAGGAATCAGAGATCAAATTGCCAACATCCATTGGATCATAGAGAAAGCAAGGAATTCCAGAAAAAAACATCTACTTCTGCTTCATTGACTATGCTAAAACCTTTGACTGTGTGGATCACAACAAACTGGAAAATTCTTCATGACATGGGAATGCCAGACACTTTACCTGTCTCCTGAGAAACTTGTATGCAGATCAAGAAGCAACAGTCAGGACTGGACATAGACAATGAATGGACTGGTTCAAAATTGGGAAAGGAGTACGTCAAGGCTGTGTATTGTAACCCTGCTTATTTAACTTGTATGCAAAGTACATCATGCAAAATGCTGGACTGGATGAAGCATAAGCTGGAATCAAGATTACCGGGAGAAATATCAACAACTTCAGGTATGCAGATAATACCACTCTAATGGCAGAAAGCGAAAAAGAACTAAAGAGCCTCTTGATGAGGATGAAAGAGGAGAGTGAAAAAGCTGGCTTAAAATTCAACATTCATAAAACTAACATCATGGCATCCAGTCCCATCACTTCATGGCAAATAGATGGGGAAAGTAGTGACAGGTTTCATTTTCTTGGGCTCCAAAAATCACTGCAGACAGTGACTGTAGCCATGAAATTAAAAGATGTTTGCTCCTTGGAAGAAAAACTATGACAAACCTAGACAGAATAGTCAAAAGCAGAGACATCACTTTGCTGACAAAGGTCCATATAGTCAAAACTATCATTTTTCCATTAGTCATGTATGAATGTCAGAGCTGGACCATAAAGAAAGCTGAGTGCTGAAGAATTAATGCTTTTGAACTGTGGTGCTGGATAAGACTCTTGAGAGTCTCTTGGACTGCAAGGAGATCAAACCAGTCAATCCCAAAGGAAATCAACTCTAAATATTTTTTGTAAGGACTAATGTTAAAGCTGAATATCCAATCCTTTGCCCACCTGATACAAAGAGCTGACTCACTGGAAAAGACCCTGATGCTGGGAAAGACTGAGGGCAGGAAGAGAAGTGGGTAATAGAGGATGAGATGGTTGGATGGCATCACCGACTCAATGGACATGAGTTTGAGCAAATCTGGGAGGCAGTGAAGGACAGAGGAGCCTGGCATGCTGTAGTACGTAGAGTCACAAAGAGTTGGACACAACTTAGTCACTGAACAACAGTAGTTTAAATTTTAAAAGTTGCATGTGGGTACTGGCTAGCATATTAGACAGTGCAGGTATAATCAATTAGGAGTGGCAGTCAGCAGCCCTATATTGAAGGGGATCCTAATGTAAGTCTCTCTAACAGGACAGAGTGCTGTGAATAAGAGATGTCTGTTCTTGTACATGGGAGGGCAGCCTTGATCATATTTGCAGGCTCAATTAAAGGATTTTATCTCCCTTTCCCTTATGCCAACAGCGAAAGTCTTTTCAAATATCTTCACTAACTCTCAAACTACTAAAGGTTCACTTCCTGCTTTTGGAAGAGATAAGACTGGCTGAAAAGAACTGGATTATAAAAGGGAAAAAAAGAAAGAAAATCACCCAGGACAATGCATATTGACCCCATAGCACTCAGAGAAAAAATACTCGTTTGTGGCAGTTTTACAGAGGTACATACAATCAACAGAGTTAAACTACCAATTAGTTCAAGCTGTGTTATAGGCGTTTTTCAGTACCGTTACAGGTGTATGAAAAGGCAAAGTCATTAAGATGATTCGATTAAAAAAAAATTGCACAGATTAAATCACATTATCCATTTTAAATGCAGGAAATATACCAAAGCCATTGCAAAAGAAACCATCCTGCCAATGTTGAAAGTACCACATTTCCCAGCACTTTAAAAATAGTACACTTCAAATATTGTCAATTAACCATTTTTCCATAAGAGGGGAAAAAAAAGAAGCCAAACTATGGCTATCTAGTAAAATAATAATACACTGTACTTTCCAAGAGAATTCTAACATTTGATTGTTTCAAAAATACAGCAGCACTGCCTCCATGAAATATCATCTTGGCCAAGTGCTTGAAGGAATGAAAAGATGTCAAATACAATGGTACCATAACAAGAAAAATCAAGAACATACATTCTCATTTCCAGATCCCAAGATGGGATCCTATAAAGCCCTCCCGTGGGGAAATTTATCTCAAATCCTATGAAAATCTGGTTCCAAAGTGATCCTCAAGCCTACATGAATTATTTTGAAGTCTCCTTTCAAGTTCCAATATATACACACAAAATGGCAGGGTTTTGGTATAAGCACCTATTTCTATCTCAGAGCTTTAACCCTAGGCACATTCTAGAATTATTCAAGTCTCTTCCGAACAAACCCTGAGATGTTTAAAGGAGAGTCAGTTAGTGCATTAATTCAACTGTTCCAAACAGAACTACATCAAAGCAATGAGTTGTATTACCCTCCTTTCTTGAGGGGCAAAGTATCACCACTTTCTGTCACAGTGAGATAAAGAACTTCTCCTGACACAACTTATTATTTTCCTTGGGATTCTGTTTAGAAAAATTCATCCCTGAGATTTTACCCAAGAAGGTCCACTTTGCTCAAGTACCAAAGAACTTTCATGAGCTGTTCAGCCTCATAGCTTGGTTCCCAAAGTGAGCATTCTGCTGAGATCCTAGCTAACCAGAGAGCTCAAATTCCAGCAAAATTTCAACTATCATATACTTAAATAGAATCCTTCAACATCTAAAATGAAAAAAAATGGTCACTGTCCTTCTTCATGAAAACAAATGAACTGTAGTACTTTTTCTTAAACTAACACATAACATCAACTTTAAAAAAGTAACATTAGGAAATCAGAAATAACCTCTTCTCTTACCTCCACCACTGTGGTTTCTGCAGCTTTGCACATCGGCAAGTTGAAATTCCTTGCACTTTTCCTACATTGGGGGTGAGGGAATAAGGAAGTGTGGAAAGAATGCCAAAAATAAGAACTGTCTCTCTCAGCTTTAATTACAGATTAAAATAATTTCTGCAATCTAAGACTCTGTGAATTTTTTTAAAAGAGTATATCGTATTTTCTGTAAGTTCTATAGATATTTTATATATAAAAACAATGTAATGGCCACTTAATGGAATCATATCATATTTATGGGGTTAAGAGAAAGAACTATTTTTCATTTTCAACATATAATATACAGAAAAATAAAATGGATATTAATGAGTATAATTTCTCTAAATCTTTTAACTGAAATGCTACTTTGTTTCTATAGTTAAATATTTCACTGAACTTGCTCTTGTTAAATATTAAGAAAAGTAGCGAGTGCTTTATCTGAGAAGGCATAGTAATTATACTCATTATTAAAGAGAAATCTATTGCTGAAATTAACTGAACATTCATGGGTAATTTGTGAGTCACTTATAAAGATCATTCTGGAGAACCAACTTCCAATGAAATTTTTGAAACTACAACCTCCACATCAGACCTTGAGGTATAAAAAAAGGGGGCCAATTTTGCTGATGCTTCTGCATTCCCAAGTTCCTAAATTCATGCACTTACTCTAATAATAAAAATTGAAATGTGTTCTTGTTCCTGAGAGTGTAAATTGGAAGGAAAAATTCTTTGGTAAAGAGGAATAATTCACAGCTGTGTCTTACCAGCCCTTTGTGCTAGCAATGTTTCTTTCACTTGGATTCAAGGATAGGTGTGTTCTTGAGAGAGGAATATCTCTATGTACTTTCACAAGCTACTGTATTGGATTCCATCAAACATCCAGCATCAAAAGCTCCAAGGACAGAGTGGCCTGGGGTGCAGGTATGCAGGGCCCGCCCACTCTACCAATGGCCTAGACAGACCTCTGTACCAGTTGTCCCACTCAACATGAAGGTCAGCCTAGAAGTCAGGATCTTAAGAATCTAGGCCACCTGACCGCTGGCGACAAGCACTCTCATTTCACATCAAAGCTCAATGGCTACTGAGCAGAAACCACAGGCATAAAGTCTATGCTCAGAATAGCTCTTGTGCTGTCTTTAGACAACAGGCAGTAAAGCACAGGATAAACTCATGGAAATATTTTAAGTAATTCATTTTCATTTGCTACTATACAATTTCATTAATTTTCCAAAAAAAAAAAAAAAAAAACTAGCTTCAAAAACATTACACCAAGGTATCAAATAAAGGTAGATAGCATTCAATGTCCTCTGTAATTGCTAAAATTAGTTATAATACCAAAAACTGACTAAATTTGGGGACTTCCCTAGCAGTCCAGTGGTTAAGACTCTGCACTTCTACTGCAGGAGACACAGATTCGATTTCTGGTCAAGGAACTAAGATCCTAAGTGCTGTGGCCCCATCAAAAAAACAAAATCAAACAAACAAAAAAAATTGGCTAAGCTCAAAACATCAAATACAGTATAGTTAATGTCATATAAAGTGTTAGTCACTTGGTGGTGTCCACTCTTTGTGACCCCATGAGCTGTAGCCTGCCAGGCTTCTCTGTCCATGGGATTCTCCAGACAAGAATACTGGAGTGGTTAGATATTCCCTTCTCTAGGGAATCCTCCCATTCCAAAGACTGAGCTCTGGTCTCAGGCATTGCAGGCAGATTCTTTACCATCTGAGCCACCAGGGAAGCCAATGTCATATAAGATCTTCAGAAATGAAACAGTAACATGAGAGTGATCACTGATAATTTAATTGTGATCATACCAAAGCTGCATTTGGTAAAGATTTTTTAAAAATCACTAACAAAAAGCAGGAAATGGACCATATTATAAAAAAGAAAACTAGTTCGGTAACCTAACAGGTGAAGTCTTCAAAACCAAACATTTTGAAAGCTTTTATGAGTATATTCAAAGGTGGCACAATTTTCAAAAAACAACTACATAATACCTAAATCCAAGATACTGAAACTTGGTATTTAGTATGCTTAGCGTAATCAAAAGATGTTGAAATCCATTAAGTGGCTTAATCTATCTGTGGCCATCCAGATAATGAAAATGAAAGCTAGGCATTATTAATGTTAATCAACTTTCCAAACATCATCTTTATAAGTGTTTCCTAGTAAACACCAACAAGCTCAGAAAAGAACTGACCTAAATGGTTATTAGCAATATTTTTCCAGAATATCAAACTAACTTAGGTGTTTTAAGACAATGCATATAAATAACGATGTCAAAATTAAATATAATTGTGTGCTTTTGTCAACTTTTCTAAGTATGTCACAACATGGTAATTAGTCTTAACCACTAAATTACACAGGACAAAAGTATATGCGACTATATACAAGACTAGAATAGATTCAAATGGTTAACAAACAGCGCACCATGGGCACCAATCAGTCAGAACAGATGTCCTCAAGTGCACCAAACCAGCATGGCCACACAGCAATGGTTCTGCACACACCTACACACACACATACACACATGTGACTGATTTTAAGCAATCTTTAAAATAAATTTTTAAATACCAAACACATTAAGATATCCATTTTGTAATCATAATTTTGGAAACATAAAGTTGCTAACAGGCATTATGTTGAACATTTTTTAAAACCATTGTACTACCTGAAAATCACGTTTCCGGCTCGGTCTGCCTTCCAGGCTTTCACCAAAGCAAAATCCCCTGTGATTGCTTCCTCCAAGATAAAATGCTGACCTTTAAACTCCCTCACCTGCAAGAGACAAAGGGCATCATCAGGATCTGCACAGGGCTTGGTTGGTTGTGATACCTGCTCTGATGTGTGTGTATGTGTGTGCTCAGTTGCTCAGTCGTGTCTGACTCTTTGAGACCCCAAATACTGCAATCCATCAGGCTCCTCTGTCCATGGAAGTTTCCAGGTTAGAATACTGGAGCAGGTTGCCATTTCCTACTCCAGGGGATCTTCTCTACCCACAGCTCAAACCTGCATCTCTTGTGTCTCCTGCATTGGTAGGCAGATTCTTTACCACTGAGCCACCTGAGAAGCCCCGCTAGTTACTTATTTGCCTAAGTGTAACTTACTTATTTTCTTATGTGTTTTACTAAACTATTAACTTCCCAACCCAGGGGCAGGTGCGTTCTTTGCTCCTGAGCCACCTGGGAAGACCCACCTGCTCTGACAGAGACAGATAAAAGGGATACAAGCCTAGTTAGGGCAAGGAGGAGACGATCTAAACTGAGACTTCCAGGATGAGCAGTGTTGGCCAGCAGTCCCCAACCTTTTTTTGGCACCAGGGGCCAGATTTCGTGCAAGATAATTTTTTCATAGACAGGTGTGGAGGGTAGTTTGGGGATGATTCAAGTGCATTTTATTTATTGTGCACTTTATTTCTATTATCTTTACATCAGCTCCACCTCAGATCATCAGGAATTAGATCCAGGAGGCTGGGGACCCCTGGACCAGGGTTCACTCAAAGTGGTGAAGAGGAAACTAAGGGAGCAGTGCGTGCAAAGGCCCCGTGGTAGGAGAGCTTGGTAACTCTGAGGAACTGAAAATTCTACATGCTTGTGGCATAGACTACATGTGTTAGCACTCACTTTACTATTTCTGTGAATAAGTTACATACTGACATGAAAAAGGCCCCTCTTTCCCTCCACTCTATGGCCTCCTTGGTGGCTCAGACAGTAGGAAATCCACCTGCAACGTGGGAGACCTGGCTTTGATCCCTGGGTCGAAAAGATCCCATGGAGGAGAACATAGTAACACACTCCAGTATTCTCACCTGGAGAAATTCACAGACAGAAGAGCCAGCGGGCTACAGTCCATGGGGTCACAAAGAGTCCAACCCGGCTGAGAGACTAACACTTTCAGTTTCCCTCCACTCTAGAAAAAAACTATATAGTTGCATGAAACGGGCAATGCATTATTTTCCTACCTAAAATAGTTATAAAAATCCATTCCTCTCTAATTAATTCATAATCATCTGCTGAGATTTTAATTGGGATTCCTAGAATTTATAGACTAATCTGAAGAGAACTGATATGCCATATCCCACCTGTGAGCATATTATAGGCCTATATTTTTTAAAGTCTTCTTTTACCTCCTTCAATAGTTTTACAATTCCCCCCAAAAAAGCTCTGTATGTATTTTCTAGGTTTACTCACAGGTGCTTCATGGTTTTTGATGACCACTATGACTATTATATTTTATTCTATTACACCTTCTTTTCTGTCATTACTGTTCTAATGGAAGGTTATTGATTTTTTGTATGTTTATTGACTTTTAATTCTACTCCAAATGGAAGAGATGGGGAGAAAAAGCATAAAGCAAAACTATGCTGTGGCATTTTGTTCCCTTTTTCTTCATGGGGACTTAGCTCTGGGAATTGAAACAAACAGAGGAAACAAAATCAACATCACACTCCATCACCACATGGGATGGAAGCCATTTGAAGGCTGAAGTCCATTCTCATTCCTACTGCGCCTCCTAGTGGAAAAAAAACTGCATGCATTTTACAGAAAGTTTTGAGAGACAGTTTGGGTACATATACTTTTCTTAAACTATGGTTTAAAAAAAAGAAACTTTTTAAAAAAATCATAGTTAATTTATAATATTGCATTAGTTTCAGGTATATAGCAAAGTGATTCAAATCCCAGATATAGGATTCAGATATCCCATATATGTATATATATGGGATTCCTGGGTACCTCAGCTGGTAAAGAATCTGCCTGCAATGTAGGCAACCCCAGTTCTATTCCTGGGCTGGGAAGTTCCCCTGGAGAAGGGATTGGCTACCCACTCCAGTATTCTTGGGCTTCCCTGGTGGCTCAGACAGTAAAGAACCCACCTGCAATTCGGGAAATCTGGGTTCAGTCCCTAGGTTGGGAAGATCCCCTGGAGGAGGACATGGCAACCCACTCCAGTATTCTTGCCTGGAGAATCCCCATGGACAGAGGAGCCTGGTGGGCTCCAGTCCATGGGATCACCAAGAGTCAGACATGACTGAGTGACTAAGCACAGCACATGTACACATATACATACATATATTCTTTTTGAGATTATTTTCCATTATAGGTTATTATAAGATATTGAATAAAGCTCCCTGTGTTACAGAGTAGGTTCTTGTTATTTATTTTTATATAATAGTGTGTATATGTTAATCCCAAACACCTAACTTATCCGTCTCCCCAACTTTACCCATTGGTAACCATAAGTTTGTTTGCTATGTCAGTGAGTCTATTCCTGTTGTGTAAATAAGCTCACTTGTATCAATCTTTTAGTTTCCACATATGTGATATCATATGATATTCTGTATTTGACTGAGTTCATTTAGCTCTAGGTCTATCCATGTTACTGCAAACGGAATTAATTCATTTTTATGGCTAAGTAATATTCCATTGTATATATGTACTACATCTTCTTTAACCATTCACGTCGATAGACATTTAGGGTGCTTCTGTTTCTTGGCTACTGTAAATAATACTGCTATAAAACACTGGGGTGCATACATCTCTTTGAACTAGGGTTTTTATCTTTTCCATATATGCCCAGGAGTGGGACTGTTTTCTACTCTGGCTGCACTAATTTATATTCCCACCATCAGTATAGATTCCCTTTTCTCCACAGCCTCTCCAGCACTTATTATTTGTAGACTTTTTGATGACAGCCATTATGACCAGTAACTATGTTTAGTTTAACTTCTTGTTTTCCGCTCTGGCTGCATCAATTTATATTTCCACCATCAGTATAGGTTCCCTTTTCTCCACAGTCTCTCCAGCACTTATTATTTGTAAACTTTTTGATGATGGCCATTCTGACCAACGTGAAGTGATACTTCACTGTAGTTTTGATTTACATTAAAACAGAAATCATTTCTTACAGAACAGTTTCCTTAAAGGTATTATGACACATTATGTCAGAAAAAAATGAATGAATTTAGGGAATCACAGATGAATGAGGATCATATTAATATGAACTTAGATAAATTATATAAAGGATATTTGTAAGATACACATCAATAGTTTTTTCAGTTCAGTCCCTCAGTCATGTCCGACTCTTTGTGACCCCATGGACTGCTGCATGCCAGGCTTCCCTGTCCATCACCAATTCACGGAGCTTACACAAACTCATGTCCATCGAGTCAGTGATGCCATCCAACCATATCATCCTCTGTTGTCCCCTTCTCCTCCTGCCTTAGTTTTTTTAAGTCTTATGAATTTCAGTCATCACTAATGATGATAGTTGAGTCTTTTCCATGCAGACCTAGAAAAACACATCTGAACATATGCCAACTCAGGGCAAAGTAAAAACACTGACATTTTTTTCTATTCCAATTATATGACTTCCTTAAGGGGCTAAATATCAGCAGTTGCTAAGTGTTAGCTATTTTAAAATTTAAAAACAGAGACAGAATTGGTTTTGTCAAACTAGCTATTATATTCACTTGAGTCACTCATTTCACAGTCTCCATGTCCTCATCTTTCCATCTGAATCCACTCCATTCAAATTTTCACCATTCCAGAAAAATCCTCTGTTCCAAAAAAATCACCGTTTAAGGTCACCAATGACCTCCACATTTTCAACTGCAATGGTCAACTTCCAGTCCTATTACTCAGCTCCTTCACTCTCTGACACAGTTGATCACTCCTTGCTTTGTAAAAGTTTCCAACTTCCAAATCACCTCCCCTGGATCTCCTCTTTACTCACTGGACACTCCCATTTTATTCACTGCTTCTTTTCCTCTTTTCAATCTTTAAATGCCAGGCCTCTTCTAAACCCTTAAATGCAAAAGAGGTGTTCTCTGCACTCCAGCCCTCATCACTCAAGTCCCATGGTTTTAAACACCACGTGCTGATCATTTCTGGGTTGGGAAGATCTGCTGGAGAAGGGATAGGTTACCCATTCCAATATTCTTGGGCTTCCCTGGTGGCTCAGTTGGTAAAGAACATGCCTACAATGCGGGAGACCTGGGTGCAACCCCGGGTTGGGAAGATCCCCTGGAGAAGGGAAAGACTACCCTCTCCAGTATTCTGGCTTGGAGAATTCTGTGGACTGTATAGTCCATGGGGTTGCAAAGAGTCAGACATGACTGAGCAAATTTCACTTGCTGATGCCTCCTAAGTTCCTATCCCAGCTCTCAACCCTCCCTGAGCTGACCTAAAGCCTACTGAGTAGCTACTCTTGGAGGCCAATGAATCTCTTAAACACTTCAAGTCCAGAAAGAGCTCCTTGTTAATTCTCATACTTGGCCCATCTCAATAAGCAGCATACCTGATTCGTGTCTTTTCTTACTCAGTAAATCGTGTTGGCTCTACTCTTAGTGTATTTCCCAACTGCAACCACTTCTCACAAATTCCGCTGTCACCACCTCAATCTAAATCACCTTCTACTTCCAACTGGATCAGTATTAATACAACAGCCCCTCATCTCTCTCGCTGCTTCTGCTTCTGGGTCTCCGACAAAAAAACCCACTCCCATCTCTCTAAATATAGATAATGTTCATCCAAAAGAAAAACAACTGAAAAGCTCTCCTTTTCAGGATTGAGAAAAAGATGGAGTGATATTTTGATGCTAAAAAAAAAACCCACTCCCAAAAGCCACAGTGATCTTTCCAAAATATAGCTCAGGTCCCATCACTCTCCCACTTCTATTCAACACTCTCAACCCCTCACCACTCTCAGTGAAGCCCAAGCTCATGTGACCTGGCTCCTGCCTCTCTTCAATCTCCAATCCTACCACTCTCTGCCTCGTTCACTCTGTTCCAGTCTCACTGCCCTGCTGTTGCACACACTCGGCAAGCCTGCCAAGGACCATGTCCTTCCTCTTTCTTCTGACTAGAGCACAGCCTACAATCATCACCCAGCTCATTCTCCTATCTTATTCAGGTCTCTACCAAACATCACCTCTCAGAGAGGTTCCCCTGACCCAGCCTGGAACACACCTTCCTGGCCACTCAGCACCCTCTCTGCCTTTGCCCTACTTGATTTCTTACATTTTGAATTTGTCTCTTCATTCTTTGTCAGATCCCCCACTACAGGGGGACTTGGCCTAAAGGACCCCTTTTTCCAATCACGTTTGGACTAGTGCTTAGCAAACAGAAGGACCTCAAATAACTATCACTAATCCAAGGAATTCACTCATTTCCTCTTCCCATCATAATCAAGGAAAATAAAGTTGGCTAACAAGAATCATTTCTAGAGATTATCTGTTGTATTCCTCGGGATTCAGACAAAATCACAAAACTGCTAGATGCCTACACCTGACTCCAGGCTGAAATGAACCCAGGCATTCAGGAGAGATTCTAGTCTATCCTTTGTTTTCATAGGGTGAGTTAATGATGCAACTTCTAGCAAGTCCTCAAAGCATTCACCAGATTTTGCTGGCTATCCTAATCTACATTAACTAGGATCCATCTTAATAATTAGGTTCCTGTCTTTTTCTTTGCGAAAACTTTTTAAACCTAATTAGGCAAGAAGCAAGATAGAGTATAAAAATCGTTAACAAAAGCTTTGAGTCAATATAGGTAACCCTAAGCAGAAAAGGCACAGCTAAGGACGAAGGACGCTGCTGGAGACAAACATGGGACAGCAGGGAGATGAGAGCAACGACCTTTATCTTCCCCCAGAACCCCGAGGGGCACAGCTAACATCCCTATACGAAGAAAGGTGACAAGACCCCTTGATATACTAAGTTCTCACTTCTCTAGAGATAAGTTCAGCAGTCCATGACTTTTGTTAACTCTCATGAGCCATGTGGGCAGAGAGAAGGGAAAGATACCAAAAATACAGCAATGAAATACTGGCCTGTGTCATTTTTAAAACTGGCTCCTGAATATCTCAAATACCTGTATCTAGAGTTCTATTCTTTTCTAATGTGTGAGGAAAGTTACCTAGTATAAAGATACTCCATCCTATCCAGCACTTTAAATAAAACTGTTATTCAGTCTAAGGCTCAAATGTGTCCAGCGTACAAAATGAAGGATAAAGAAGATAATATAAACTTGGTATTCATTCTACTCATATTATATATTTATAACCATTCTCTGTTTTTTAAGATTATAGACAAATTTGTGATTTCTTTAGCTTTTTTTCCGCTCTTCAATCATGTCCAGAAGGGGCCTGAACATGAAGAGTTTAATATTATACATATTATGGTATTAAATAAAGTAGCTGTATTTTATTTTCCATGTAAACATAATCAGTAATTATACACACTCCTAAATTTCTTAAAACCTACCATAAAACTAATCTTGACTCTCATTTCTATGGATTAGTTTTCCTTCTCATTTGTTTATTTTGGTTCCTCTACGTGACTTTAATTACTAGCAGATGTTCAGTGTTAGCTAGAAATTGTAGCTAGCATATGTATGTTACTGAACGAATGTGTTTTATTCTCACCCAGGTATGATTTTATACTTATTTACCCAATGAGTCCACCTGGAATCCATGCATCTTACCTCTCTCGGCTTACTGGCAATGGCAATGCTGCCATCTTTGTTGTATTTGATTGGTGACCCCCCTTCTTGCACCAGGGTCCCATACCCTGTGCTGGTGTAAAATGCAGGAACTCCAGCCCCACCTGCACGAATCCTCTCTGCAAGCGTGCCCTACAAGCGAGCAAACAACATTGCATCAAAAGTCCATTAAGCACACTTATGTCTGTGGACGCAAATACTTAGCCACACGGTCCCTGCTCTCTAGGTGTTTATCCATCTAAACCACCCCTAGTAGGGCATATTGGTCTACCTCACTAACACTGCAGGCTAGAAGATCAATGCAAAACAATGACTGACTCTCTAGACAACAACTTCTCTATTTTTAATCCTTAATTTGTAATGGAACTGCTTATTTGTATACTCATGTTCTCGGTTTCCATGTCTCCACTGGTTTCTCAACATCATATTTTACAAGTCTATTTGTAATACTTTTAAATCAATTTTCAAATCTGAAGTATATAACTTTAACTGTATACATTTAAAGACATACAATAAAATATTGTGTTTTACTGTGTGCTACATGTAGGTACAGCCTGAATCTTATCATAAATAACAATATCATGATTATATAATAATAATGTAAAATTTCCAGTTATTTAGAATGTATTTTAAACCTTCTCTTAAGTATTTTATCTACTATGTTATCTAATTAAGGAAAAATACAAACAACAAAGACTACAACATAAAGCTAAACCGGTTTTTAAAAAGCCAAGAGAAATTCAAATTTTGTTTAAGAGTAGGAACAGCTGTATGAAAAATGACTTTGCATCTTCTTCTGATCACTTTGTCTCCCTTTTAGGTACTAGTCATTTCAAATCTAATTTCCCCAGCTGCGCTCTCACCACCACCTGCCTTTCCACCCAGTTTTCCTACAGGGAAATAACTCTGGCCCTAAACACTTGCTGAAACACACCCTAACATATGGTCTAGTTATACCATATTCAGTTCAGTTCAGTTCAGTTCAGTTTAGTCGCTCAGTCGTGTCCGACTCTTTGCGACCCCATGGACTACAGCACGCCAGGCCTCCCTGTCCATCACCAACTCCCGGAGTTTACTCAAACTCATGTCCATTGAGTTGGTGATGCCATCCAACCATCTCATCCTCTGTCCTCCCCTTCTCCTGCCTTCAATGTTTCCCTGCATCAGGGTCTTTTCCAATGAGTCAGCTCTTCGCATCAGGTGGCCAAAGTATTGGAGTTTCAGCTTCAACATCAGTCCTTCCAATGAACATTCAGGACTGATTTCCTTTAGGATGGACTGGTTGGATCTCCTTGCAGTCCAAGGGACTCTCAAGAGTCTTCTCCAACACCACACTTCAAAAGCATCAATTCTTCGGCATTCAGCTTTCCTTATAGTCCAACTCTCACATCCATACATGACTACTGGAAAAACCATAGCTTTGACTATATGGACCTTTGTTGGCAAAGTAATGTCTCTGCTTTTTAATATGCTGTCTAGGTTGGTCATAACTTTCCTTCCAAGGAGTAAGCATCTTTTTATTTCATGGCTGCAGTCACTATCTGCAGTGATTTTGGAGCCCCCCCCCCAAAAAAAGTCAGCCACTGTTTCCACTGTTTCTCCATCTATTTGCCATGAAGTGATGGGACCAGATGCCATGATCTTCGTTTTCTGAATGCTTTAAGCCAATTTTTTCACTCTCTTCTTTTACTTTCATTAAGAGGCTCTTTAGTTCTTCACTTTCTGCCATAAGGGTGGTGTCATCTGCATATCTGAGGTTATTGATATTTCTCCCAGCAATCTTGATTCCAGCTTGTGCTTCATCCAGCCCAGCATTTCTCATGATGTACTCTGCATATAAGTTAAATAAGCAGGGTGACAATATACACCCTTGACGTACTCCTTTTCCTATTTGGAACCAGTCTGTTGTTCATGTCCAGTGTTAACTGTTGCTTCTTGACCTGCATACAGATTTCTCAAGAGGCAGGTCAGGTGGTCTGGTATTCCCATCTCTTTCAGAATTTTCCACAGTTTATTGTGATCCACACAGTCAAAGGCTTTGGCATAGTCAATAAAGCAGATATAGATGTTTTTTTCTGGAACTCTCTTGCTCTTTCAATGATCTAGTGGATTTTGGCAATTTGATCTCTGCTTCCTCTGCCTTTTCTAAAACCAGCTTGAACATCTGGAAGTTCACGTATTGTTGAAGCCTGGCTTAGAGAATTTTGAGCATTATTTTGCTAGCGTGTGAGATGAGTGCATCATATTCAGACTAGATAACTGCCTGCCTAACCAGTAGTGAGAATAGGCTTCGATATTAACAATGCTGAGTTTAATATTGTCCCAACCTGAAAACAAGGGTCTACTTGAACTGGGACCTTTATTTTCCTGATATGTCTCAGCAAGACCAGATTCTGCATAAATTTCTAATTCTATGATTAGTAGGAGTTGACTTTTAGGACAATCTTCAAACATTTCAGTGAGTGCTTTTGCATGCCACAGTGAAATTCACATTCCAGTGCCAAATTTAACATTTTATCCTGAAGCCTGGATATTTTCACTAGAAATACTTTCTTTTACAGTGCATAGCAACAAAACATTAGTCCTCTAGCAGTCAAGAGGTGTGACTTATAAACAAGTTTTCTCGGTTTGGCAAAACAGCATTCTATCTTACCTCTCTTACACAATGAAATTTCTAGAAGGAAAAAGCTAAACTTCAAAATAACTTTGTATTATTAAAAAAAAAAAAACTTTTTTTTTTTTTTTTTTACCTGTGGTGTCAGCTCTACTTCTAATTCGCCAGATAAATACTGTCGTTCAAATTCTGCATTTTCTCCCACATAGGAAGAGACCATGCGTTTTATCTGCTTGGATCGAAGTAAAAGGCCCAAACCAAAGTTGTCAACCCTAGAAAGAAAACACAAGTGGCTAACAATCAAAGGGACATCCGAAGGAACACTAACATCCTCACATTCAGAAACTTGAGATTTTATATGACAAATCACTGACATTACTCCTAACAACTTCCTTTTCTCCCTCATTCAACTTCACATCCTAATCCTTCTCATGCCAACAAGTAATTATTTGCACTCACCTAATTCTTTCCTAATTCTCATAATGTGTCATTTCCAAGCCTATAACCTTCCCCAGGCAGTCCAGATACAGTAAACACCTTAAAGCAGTCCAGGTAGGTACCTGTCAACTTTCTGATAGATCTGTTTCATAGTCCAAGTCTTCCAATACTGAATCTAATAACAATTCCCACTCACCATGGGTGTAAGGAAATAGTTGCATAGAAGAGTTCCCTGATGGTCCAGTGGTTAGGACTCGGCACTTTCACTATGGTGGCCCGGGTTCAATCCCTGGTTGGGGAACTAAGATCCCATAAGCCATGAAGTGTGGCCAAATATATATATAGATATGTATATATATTTGCAGATTTTATTCTTACTTGAAGAAACTTGGCTGCCTATGTGCTCAGTTAAGTCCAACTCTTTCATGACCCCATGGACTGTAGCCCTCCAGGTTCCTCTGTCCATGGGATCTTCCAGGCAAGAATACCAGAGTGGGTTGCCATTCCCTTCTCTAGGGACTCTTCCTGATCCAGGGATCGAACCCACATCTCCTGCATCTCCTGCACTGGCAGGTGGATTTTCTAATACTGAGCCACCTGGGAAGCCCTTCCAAAGGAAACTAAAGCCTAAATAGCAAGTATTTTCAGGAATGCAGTTTTGAAATGTGGGGAGAATTTCCTGAAAATTAATAATATACTTGTCCACTAGAAGGCTCCAAATCACTAAAGAGCCTCTCCAAACACTGATTATGCACAAGGCTTTACACTTTCTGTTTATTCCCTTCTCCCAAATGGCAACCCACTCCAGTATTCTTGCCAGGGAAATCCCAAGGACAGAGGGGCTGGGTGGGCTACAGTCCATCAGGTTGCAAGAGTTGGACATGACTGAGCACGCACAGATACACACAGACATTAAAAAATTTCCCAGTTCTTTGGGTAAACAATTCTATTCCCCTCAATTCAACTCTACCTACAGCCTTCTCCAGCTCACTTGATGGCAGCCCCATCTTACAGATCTTAAGAACAAAACTCAGGGAGTGACTCCTGACACACAGGTTCCACGTCAGCTCTTCTGGAAAATCCTGACTCTGCATTCAGTATCCACCCAGAATCTGAGCATTTCTCACTCCCTCTCTGGAACTGGCACCATATCTTGCCTGGATACCACAGTAACCTTCCCTGCTTCTACTCCCTCCCACTACGATCTACTCACAAAATGATAGCCCAAACTACAATATGTCAGATCATGTCACTGCTCTGCTTGAAACCCTGCAGTTGTACCCATTTATTCAGAGTAAAAGTAAAGGTCTCTCTCTAGAGTGGCCCCCTAGGATGGGTTGAAATGCCCTTTCACACCTCTGACCTCACTCCTCCCATTCTTCTTTTTGCTCAATTCTCTGCCTCTGCCGGCCTCCTTACAGTCCCTCAAATACACCGGGCATTCTGCATGGAGGCCCTTACACTGGCCTTTCCATCTCTCTCGGAAACTCTTTCCCCATATAGGGTTTTACATAAACATTTCTTGACATCTGTCAAATGAATTTATTGCTTCATTTCACTTTCCCCTCCTCACTGGTTCTTTAGTAATAAAAATGAAAATCATTAAGTCTTCAAGCTGGATATTTGCTATATGTCCCTCCAGATCCATTCTTCAACCTCCAGTCTGCCCCACGCCTAGGGTGGCTGCCCTGTGTAGACTGAATCATGGGGTCCCCTGCCCTCTGGCTTCTATTGAGTCCATCCACTTTTGATTGGGTCCAGCCAATCAAAGGCACCACCAGGAGGATCAGGGGAGTGAGGGGAGAATGATGTCAGGACTTCTGTTCCCTTAGCTCTCTCCCTGGCACCTGCAGCACACTGGATAGCCCTCTCCAAAAGACTTTCTTCTGGGTTCTAACAGCCCCCATCCCCTTGCCCCGTCAGGGCCAGGGCTGGTGATAACAGCTCTCCACTGTTACTAACTCTAAGGTTCTTCAATACTCATGTTTGCCTTCCCTCAGCCCTGACTCTTCCTTTAGAAAGAGTCTCTTTGGTAAATTCTCTCAATTATCTAATGTAACAATACCATTGATATCCTCTGGAGCCCTGTCCATATAAAGTTGTAAAGTTGTATATAGTAAAAGAATCCATGAATGTGGATATAACCCATTTGCTTTTTAGTTTTAACAAATCTGAAACTCCCTCCAAGTACTGAGGTCCATACCATAAAACACAATACAGTTGGCCATTCACTGACTTGGGAATTTTTCCAACCACACTTTCATTGATCTCTATGTAGTCTCCCAACCCATTACACATTTGAACTTATCTCTGTTTGGAGATAACCTCTCTGTATTTGTTTATCTTGGCTCTGGACACCATGTGTATTTAGCTATTGGTTTATTTCTGGACTAGCAAGCTGGCATAGCAACCCAGCAGAGCATAAGATACTCAGCTGAGGTTATCACCTGACCAGGAACAAATTTAGTGTTTATGCCTCAAAAAATGTGGTTAGATAGCTTATCATAAGAGTGTCTTTCCTAGTTTCCCTAGTGGTCCAGCGGTTAAGAATTCGCCTTGCAATGCAAGGGACACCTGTTTGATCCCTGGCCCAGGAAGATTCCCCCATGCCATAGAGTTACCAAGCCCATGCGCCACAACTCCCGAGCCAGTGCTCTCGAGCCTGAGAGCCACAACACCTGAAGCCAATGTGCAGAAACTACTGTAGCCTGCATGCCTAGAGCCCGTGCTCCACACAAGGGAAGGCACCGCAATTAGAAGCCCACAGCCCACAAAGAGCAGCCCCCACTCGCTGCAACTAGAGAGAGCCCTCGTGCAGCAATGAAGACCCACCACAGCCAAAAGACTAATAATAATAAAATAAACAAATAAATCTTAAAAGAGTGTCTTTCCTGCCATATACTTTCCAGTTCATAAATTCAGTAAACATGTACCCCTTATCTACTGTGTCTCAGACACTAATGATAAAAAAGTGAAAAGGGCAAGGCCTCACACAAGAAAAAAGAAAGACATATGTAATCTTTTGCTAATGAAAAATCTACTATATTCCTAATAGAGAAACACACATATTAAAGCATCTTGAAGCTCTCTGGTATTAAAGATAATCTGAATGAACTTTCAAAGATATTATCTTACTTAGTGTCTTTAGTGGGAGAAGGCAATGGCACCCCACTCCAGTACTTTTGCCTAGAAAATCCCATGGACGGAGGAGCCTGGTAGGCTGCAGTCCATGGGGTCGCTAGAGTCAGACACAACTGAGCGACTTCACTTTCACTTTTCACTTTCATGCATTGGAGAAGGAAATGGCAACCCACTCCAGTGTTCTTGCCTGGAGAATCCCAGGGACGGGAAGCCTGGCGGGCTGCCGTCTATGGGGTTGCACAGAGTCGGACACGACTGAAGCGACGCAGCAGCAGCAGTGCCTTTAGTAGCCAATATTTTTCTAGCATACCTGAAGAGAGATCTGACCTTTCTCCTACAGCACCACAAACTCATGTTAAAACATTTTAATGGTTAAAAGAAGTCTAAGGCCAAGAATTCATTAGAGAGGTATACTGCTGCTGCTGCTGCTAAGTCGCTTCAGTCGTGTCTGACTCTGTGCGACCCCATAGACTGCAGCCCACCAGGCTCCTCCATCCCTGGGATTCTCCAGGCAAGGACACTGGAGTGGGTTGCCATTTCCTTCTCCAATGCATGAAAGTGAAAAGTGAAAATGAAGTCGTTCAGTCATGTCCACAAATGTGTATTTCATGGAAGACATCAATGTACTACAAATATTTTTCATTTTCTGAATCTGAAATTTCATTTTCTGAAATCTCACTGACAATTCTAAAATAAACTGTCAAAATAAAACTCTAATAATGAAATTGCAACCAATGATGCAATCAACAAGGGGTTAATTTACAAACTATACAAACAGCTGATACAACTCAATATCAAAAAACCCAAACAATCCAATCAAAAAATGGGCAGAAAACCTAAATAAACATTTCTCCAAAAAAGACAAACAGCCAACAGGCACATGAAAAAGACACTCAATATCACTAATTACTAGACACATGCAAATCAAAATTATCAGGAGGTATCACCTCACACCAGTCAGAATATCCATCATCAAAAAGTCTACAAATAATAAATGCTGGAGAGGATATGGAGAAAAGGGAACCCTCCTACACTGTTGGTAGGCATGTAAATTGGTGCAGCCACTACGGAAAACTGTGTGGAAGTTCCTTAAAAAACTAAAAATAATTATCATATGATCCAGCAACACCCCTCCTGGGCATATATCTGAAGAAAACTCTAATTTGAAAAGATACATGCACCTCAACATTCACAGCAGCATTATTTTCAACAGCCAAGACATCAAAACAACCCAAGTATCCATCAACAGATTAATGGATAAAGAAGATATAGTGTATACATGTGTTCAGTTCAGTTCAGTTGCTCAGTCGTGTCCGACTTTTTTCGACCCCATGAATCGCAACACACCAGGCCTCCCTGTCCATCACCAACTCCCGGAGTTCACTCAGACTCACGTCCATCGAGTCAGCAACGCCATCCAGACATTTCATCTTCTGTTGTCCCCTTCTCCTCCTGCCCCCAATCCCTCTCAGCATCAAAGTCTTTTCCAATGAGTCAACTCTTATACATAATGAAATATTACTCATCCATAAAAAAGAATGAAATATTGCCATCTGCAGAAACATCAATGGACCTAGAGATTATCATGAGTGAAGTAACTCAGAGAAATAGAAAATTATATGATATCACTTATATGTGGAATCTAAAAAATAATACAAATGGGGAAGGGACAGGGTAATAAATTAGGAGTATGGGATTAAGAAATACACACTATCATATACAAAATAGTTTGTATTTCTTAATCCCATACTCAACAACAAGGGTTTACTGTATACAACAGGGAATTATATTCAATATCTTATAATAACCTATTGTGGAAAAGAATCTGAAAAAGATGAATATATATATATATATATACAGTTCAGTTTAGTCGCTCAATCGTGTCCGACTCTTTGTGACCCCATGAATCACAGCATGCCAGGCCTCCCTGTCCATCACCAACTCCCGGAGTTCACTCAGACTCACATCCATCGAGTCAGTGATGCCATCCAGCCATCTCATCCTCTGTCGTCCCCTTCTCCTCCTACCCCCAATCCCTCCCAGCATCAGAGTCTTTTCCAACGAGTCAACTCTTCGCATGAGGTGGCCAAAGTATTGGAGCTTCAGCTTTAGTATCGTTCCTTCCAAAGAAATCCCAGGACTGATCTTCTTCAGAATGGACTGGCTGGATCTCCTTACAGTCCAAGGGACTCTCAAGAGTCCTCTCAAACACCACAGTTCAAAAGCATCCATTCTTCGGCGCTCAGCTTTCTTCACAGTCCAACTCTCACATCCATACATGACCACTGGAAAAACCATAGCCTTGACTAGACGGAACTTTGTTGGCAAAGTAATATATATATGTATATATAAATATATAGCTCCCAGGCTCCTCTGTCCATGGAATTTTCCAGGCAAGAATACTGGAGTGGGTAGCCATTCCCTTCTCCAAGGGATCTTCCCGACTTAGGGATTGAATCCGGGTCTCCTGAATTGCAGGCAGATTATTAACCATCTGAGCCACCAGGGATGCCCATATATAGAATTAACAACAAAGTATTAATGTACACCTCAGGGAACTATATTCAATATCTGATAATAATTTACAAGGGAAAAGAATCTGAAAAAAATTTATATACATATACATATATACACACACACACACACACACACACACACACACACACATACACACACAGATGTGTAACTGAATCACTTTACTGGACAGCTGTAAGTAATAATATTATAAGTCAACTATAATTTAATTTTAAAAAATGAAGTTGCAACTATTTTCCAAACAGTATTTCTCTTCTTTACTCTCAATTTAAATATACTCATCTCAATTATAGCCACAATTGCCTGTGGCTCAGCTGGTAAAGAAACTACCTACAATGTAGGAGACCTGGGTTCAATCCCTGGGTTGGGAAATCCCCTGGAGAAGGGCAAGGCTACCCACTCCAGCATTCTGGCCTGGAGAATTCCATGGACTGTATAGTCCATGGGGTGGCAAACAGTCAGACACAACTAAGAGACTTTCACTTTCACCAGTGGCCTGATAGCTCAGTTGGTAAAGAATCTGGCTGCAATGCAGGAGACCTGGGTTTGATGCCTGGGTCGGCAATATACTCTGGAGAAGGAAATGGCAACCCACTCCAGTATTCCTGCCTGAAGAATCTCATGGACAGAGGAGCCTGGCAGGCTACAGTCCATGGGGTCGCAAGAGTCAGACATGACTTAGCGTCTAAACCACCAATAATAAAAGCTTATGATTTTATATGTACTGTAATAATATCAAGTGTACCAAAACAAAAGAAAATGTAGTGCAAATGATCCCCAACTAAAAATGGTTTGACTTAATTTTTCAACTTTACGGTTGTGTGAAAGTCATATGCATTCAGCAGAAACCATACTTCAAATTTTGATCTTTGTCCAGACTAGCGATCTGCAGTTCAACATCCTCGTGACACGGGGCAGAGGCAGCCACAGCTCCATCAGCCACGCAATCATGAGGGTAAACAACCAGCACTCTTACAACCATTCTGTACCCATAGAACCATTCTGTTTCTCACTCTCAGCACAGTATTCAATAAATTACATGAGCTAATCAACACTGTATTACAAAATAAACTTTGTGGTAGATGATTTTGCCCAACTGTAGGCCAATATAAATCTCAGCACGTTGAAGGCAGGGTGGGCTAAGCTACAAAGCTCAATAAGTTAGGTGTACTGATATACTGATGACTTAGAATATTTTCACTTTAGAATGGGTTTATTGGGATTTAAATGGAGGAAGAACTGTATTTGGATATAAGGTTAATTTATGACATAGTGAGGGGCTTCCCAGGTGGCACTAGTGGTAAAAAACTGGCCTGCCTATGCAGGAGACATAAGAGACACGGATTGGTTCCCTGGGTCAGAAAGATCCCCTGGAGGAGGGCATGACAGCCCACTCCAGTATTCCTACCTGGAAAATTGCCATGTACCAAGGAGTCTAGCAGACTATATTCCATAGGGTCACAAAGAGTCAGACACAACTGGACTGGTAAGTCACTTACCAGGCACACATACATGACATAGTTATATGAGACAAGTGAAATCTTGAAGGGGCTGAGCAGGAAGTCCAAGTGCACATCCCAGGAAGTGGTTAAGTTCAGTTCAGTTCAGTCACTCAGTTGTGTCCAACTCTTTGTGATACCATGGACTGCAGCACGCCAGGCCTCCCTGTCCATCGCTGACTCCTGGAGCTTGCTCAAACTCATGTCCATTGAGTCTGTGATGCCATTCAACCATCTCATCTTCTGTCATCCCCTTCTCCTCCCACATCAGGGTCTTTTCAAATGAGTCAGTTCTCCGCATCAGGTGGCCAAAGGATTGGAGTCTCACCTTCAGCATCAGTCCTTCCAATGAATATTCAGGATTGATTTCCATCAGGAGGGACTGGTTGGATCTCCTTGCAGTCCAAGAGTCTCTCAAGAGTCTTCTCCAATGCCACAGTTCAAAAGCATCAATTCTTCAGAGCTCAGCTTTCTTTTTTCATTTTTAAACTAATTTATTTCTCTTAATTGGAAGCTAATTACTTAAAATATTGTAGTGGTTTTTCCCAGAGAAGGTAATGGCAACCCACTCCAGTACTCTTGCCTGGAAAATCCCATGGACAGAGGAGCTTGGTAGGCTGCAGTCCATGGGGTCACTAGGAGTCGGACACGACTGAGTGACTTCACTTGCACTTTTCACTTTCATGCATTGGAGAAGGAAATGGCAACCCACTCCAGTATTCTTGCCTGGAGAATCCCAAGGACAGGGGAGCCTGGTAGGCTGCCGTCTATGGGGTCACACAGAGTCAAACACAACTGAAGCGACTTAGCAGCAGCAGCAGCAGTGGTTTTTGCCATACATTGACATGAATCATCCATAGGTGTACATATGTTCCCCATCCTGAACCCCCCTCCCGCCTCCCTCCCCATCCCGGCCCTCAGGGTCATCCCAGTGCACCAGCCCTGAGCACCCTGTCTCATACATCAAACCTGGACTGGCAATCTGTTTCACATATGATAATATACATGTTTCAATGCCGTTCTCTCAAATCAGCTTTCCTTATAGTCCAACTCTCACATACATACATGACTACTGGAAAAACCATAGCTTTGAATAGATGGATCTTTGTTGACAAAGTAATGTCTCTGCTTTTGAATATGCTGTCTAGGTTGGTCATAACTTTCCTTCCAAGGAGTAAGCATCTTTTAATTCCATGGCTGCAGTCACCATCTGCAGTGATTTTCGACCCAGAAAAATAAAGGGTGTCACTGTTTCCACTGTTTCTCCATCTATTTGCCATGAAGTGATGGGACCGGATGCCATGATTTCTGTTTTCTGAATGTTGAGTTTTAAGCCAACTTTTTCACTCTTCTTTCACTTTCATTAAGAGGCTCTTTAGTTCTTCTTCACTTTCTGGGTATCATCTGCATGTGTGAGGTTATTGATATTTCTCCCGGCAATCTTGATTCCAGCTTGTGCTTCTTCCAGCCCAGCATTTCTCATGATGTACTCTGCATATAAGTTAAATAAGCAGGGTGACAATATACACCCTTGACGTACTCCTTTTCCTATTTGCAACCGTCTGTTGTTCCATGCCCAGTTCTAACTGTTGCTTCCTAACCTGCATACAGATTTCTTAAGAGGCAGGTCAGGTGGTATGGTATTCCCATCTCTTTCAGAATTTTCCACTGTTTATTGTGATCCACACAGTCAAAGGCTTTGGCATAGTCAATAAAGCAGAAATAAATGTTTTTTTCTAGAACTCTCTTGCTTTTTCCATGATCCAGCGGATGTTGGCAATTTGATCTCTGCTTCCTCTGCCTTTTCTAAATCCAGCTTGAACATCTGAAGTTCACGGTTCATGTACTGTTGAAGCCTGGCTTGAAGAATTTTGAGCATTACTTTACTAGCGTGTGAGATGAGTGCAACTGTGTTGTAGTTTGAGCATTCTTTGGCATTGCCTTTCTTTGGGATTGGAATGAAAACTGACTTTTTCCAGTTCTGTGGCCACTGCTGAGTTTTCCAAATTTGCTGGCATATTGAGTGCAGCACTTTCACAGCATCATCTTTCAGCTCAACTGGAATTCCATCACCTCTACTAGCTTTGTTCACAGTGATGCTTCCTAAGGCCCACTTGACTTCGCATTCCAGGATGTCTGGCTCTAGGTGAGTGATTATCTGGGTCATGAAGACCTTTTTTATACAGTAGCACAAGGTTTGTTTGAGCCCTCTGAGCATCTCTGGCAGGAAAGGAGGAAGTGGTTAGACCTTCCCAAACCAAATAACCTAATCTTGGGGAAAATGTTCATGATCAGCCAAGGCAGCCGAGATCTCCCCTTCAAGCCCTTTGGAGCTCTCAGAGCTGTAGCTATCTTGACAAATAAGATGGCACGGCAAAGGAGTCATTTGCCTTTATCTCTGGGTTCAAAACCATTGGTGCAAAACCAGAAATTTTATTCAGAATGAAAAACTGCTCCTGGACCCCCAGAGAATTCCTATATCTGAGCGGTACAGAACTACAGCATACCTCACCAAACCACCACAGAAAAGCAAACACTGCAATAAAGCAAGTCCTGAAAATTTTGTTTTCCAGTGCATATAAATGTTTATACTATACTATAGTCTGTTAAGTGTGCAATAGTATTTATTATGCCTAAAAATAATGTCAATGCCTTAATTTAAAAATACTTTGTAACAACATTGCAAAGTAACTGTACTCCAGTAAAAATTTTAAAAAATGAAAGCCACAGTGATTCAAAAAAAAATGCATTATTAAAACATGCTAACAATCATCTGAACCTACAGGAAGTCATAATTTTTTTTCAATAATAACATCAAAGACCACTGTCATATGTATACCTAGGCTAATTCATGTTGATGTTTGACAGAAAACAACAAAATTCTGTAAAGCAATTATTCTTCAATTAAAAAATAAATTTAAAAAAAAGATCACTGATCACAGATCACCATAACAAATACAATAATAATGAAAAAGTTTGAAATATTGCAAAAATTATCAAAAAGTGACAGAAGCATGAAGTGAGCAAATTCTATTGGAAAAATGGAGCCAATACACTTGTTTAATGCAGGGTGCCCTGAACCTTCAATTTGTAAAAAGTGCAATGTCTGTGAAATGCAATAAAGCAAAATGCAATAAAACAAGACATACACAAGTATATACAAGTAACAGCATTGTAATCTCATGTACAGGTACATACAGGCATCTCCCCTTAACCAAGGATACATGCCAAGACAGTACCAACCCTACAGATGCTATGTACAATCCCCTGGAGAAGAGAATGGCAATCCACTCCAGTGTTCTTACCTAAAAAATCCCACGGTCAGAGAAGCCTGGTGGACTACAGTCCATGGGGTCACAAAAGAGTCAAATACAACTTAGCAACTAAACAACAATACATAGGTATCTTCTTTTCTTATACATGCATATCTATGAGAAAGTTTCATTTATAAATTAGACACAGTAAGATATTAATAATAATAACTAATTATAAAGTAGAACAATTATAACAGCTGCTGCTACAATTTTAACAGCATATTGTAATAAAAGTTTAGTGAATGTGATCTCTCAAAATATGTTATTATACAAATTTAATACCTTTTTCAGCTTAACTGGGCACTCATCATACACTATGGCTGTAACTTGCAATTTGAGATGCAGCAAGGAAACTAGTACAAACTTCTTTTTTCCTTCTTCACAGTTTCAGGCTGAAGACTCATTCTCACCATACATCTTAGCAATCTCAGCATACGATCATTTTCCTTCCTTATTAAATCAAGAATATTCACCTTTTCACTTTAAAGAAGCACTTCATGGCTTCTCCTTGGCATATCTGAATTACCAGCGTCACTACTCTTGCATCTGGGGGCCATTATTAAGTAAAATAAGCGTTCCTTGAACACAGTCACTGTGATCTGGCAACACTGATGACCATGGATCTGATTATGGAGTAACTAAGGGACTAACCAGTGGACACGGTGGACAAAAGGATGATTCTCGTCCAGGGCAGGACAGAGCAGGAAGGCGTGAGATTTCATCATGCTACTCAAAATAGCCTATAATTGAAAACTCATGAATTGTTTATTTCTGGAATTTTCCATTTAATATTTCCAGATCAAGGTTGATGCCACATATCTCAAACCATGTAAAGCAAAACCATGGATAAGGCGGGGACTGTTGTACATATGTACACATGCTGTATATATGTTGTACATATTACCACTATTTATTAGTCTTCTACACGAAGTGGGGCTGCCCTTGGGAGTTGTCTAAATCCCCACCTTCAAGAAACATAATCTAAAACAACCTTGTCCTGAGGAAATGAAAATGACTAACACAGCACACCTATTCTTTCCTTGACTCTGTGATTTAATTACCTGAAATAAAGTTTACTGTGAAACATTTGCCCATCCAGGTTGTAATTCGTATGTTAAAGTCTTCCAAAAATCAGAGGAACATCTGTGATGTTCCCGCTTTTCTATCAACCCATATCAAAGCACTGATTCATTTCAGTGGTCCTAAAGGAGGGTTTATCTCATCAACATTTAATAGTCAATACTCATAGCAAAGTAAGTGGTACCTCAGGCCAACAAGTCTTAGTGGTCATTAAAAGCAAACAAATTAAAAAAAAAAAAAAACCAGACAATTAGAAGTCCTGAGCTTTGGAAGACTTCCAATTCAGGCAGAACTTCTAAAGATGGAGTCTTTTTCTAAAGGAGAAAATAGTCATTACTTCCTTATTTTAAAAAATGAAGTAGAACTGATTTCCAATGTTGTGTTAGTTTCAAAGTGTGGAGCAAAGTGATTTGGTTATATATTCATATACATTCTTTTTCAGTTTCTTTTCCATTACAGGGTGTTTTACAAAATGTTGAATATAGTTCCCTGTGCTATACAGTAGGTCCTTGCTGCTTATCTATTTTATAAATATATACAGTTGTGTGTATATGTTAAACCCAAACTCATAATTTATCCTCCCCATCTCCTTTCCCCTTTGGTAACCAAAAGTTTGTGTTCTATGTCTGTGAGTCTGTTTCTCTTTTGGAAATAAGTTCTTTTTTTTTTTTTAATTTTATTTTTAAACTTTACAAAATTGTATTAGTTTTGCCAAATATCAAAATGAATCCGCCACAGGTATACATGTGTTCCCCATCCTGAACCCTCCTCCCTCCTCCCTCCTCCCTCCTCCCTCCCCATACCATCCCTCTGGGTTGTATCATTTTTTTAGATTGAACATATTGGTGATAACCATTACTTCTAATTCCATGCTCTCTCCCTTTACCCCACAACTCACACATGTTTGGTTCTCAAATAAAGACATACTAAGCTGTCCTCCTCATTTACCTGATTCTAATTATCAAAACAAAGCCCTCATCCCTATAAACTTTAAACACCTCTAATTAAGATAATCAACTGCACAAAAAAAAAGAAAAAAGATAATCAACTGCCAATCAAGGTGTGCCCAGTGCCTTCTTTGACTTCAATGAAGTAGGTTATCAGTACTTACTCTGCATCAAGAATTTACATTAATCTGTACTACTCCCTGTGCTTCTCAGGTGGTGCCAGTGGTAAAGAACCTGCCTGCCAATGAAGGAGATGTAAGAGACATGGGTTCGATCCCTAAGTTGCTAAGATCTCCTAGAGAAGGGAATGGCAACCTACTCCAGTATTCTCACCTGGATAAACTCCAGTATTCTTGCCTGGAGAATCCCATGAACAGAGGAACCTGGTGGGCTACAGTCCATGGGGACACAAAGAGTCAGACATGACTGAAGCATCTTAGCATACATGCATACACTCCTTAGAAGCACTGAGTTATCAGGAAAATTCAACCAAGTATAGATAATCAAAAGTATTTTTAATAAACATTAAGTAAGTTCAAAGGGCACAGGACGTGTTTCAGAAATAACAAGTGACCATGAACAAGTTACTTCCCTATTTATAGAGGGTTTCCCCTGTTAAATGAAGGAACTGGAACATATGGTCTCTATAATCCCATCTAGCTTCAAGTCTCAATGACTCTGAGATTATAGGCTAAGCATAAATAGTAGGAAACAGAAAACTACTCTAGGGATTTCCCTGTGGTCCAGTGGTTAAGACTCCCCACTTCCACTGCAGGGGGCACAGGACTGATCTCTGGTTGGGGAACTAAGATCCTGTATGCTCCATGGTGCAGCTAAAAAATTCAAAAAAAAAAAAGAAAATATAAAACTACTCTAAGTAAAAAGATTGGCCTGTAATCAGAGATAATAAATACATATCAGTACACAAAAACAGGCTAACCATCTCCACAGGAATTCAGAAAGGGACAAAATCAATGAAGGCTAGAGCTGTTTTCTAACTGGATATGGCTTCTTTAAGATGGGAAAAGATGTGGATACCCAGAGAAGTGGACAGGCTTCCAAACAAAAATAACAGCATAAAGTCAGCAAAGAAAAAAATGAGCAAGAAACAACTGATAGAACTGGACATGGAACAATGGACTGGTTCCAAATTGGGAAAGGAATACATCAAGGCTCCATACTATCACCCTACTTATTTGACTTATACGCAGAGTACATCATGCGCCATGCTGGACTGGATGAAGCACAAGCAGGAATCAAGACTGTCGGGAGAAATATCAACAACCTCAGATATGTACATGATACCACGCTAACAGCAGAAATCGAAGAGTATCTAAAGAGCCTCTGATGAAGGTGAAACAGGAGAGTGAAAAAGCAGGCTTAAGACTGAACATTCAAAAAACGAAGATCATGGCATCTGGTCCTATCACTTCATGGCAAAGAGATGAGGAAAAATGCAGTGACAGACTTTATTTTCTTGGGTTCCAAAATCACTGTGGACAGTGACTGCACCCATGAAATTAAAAGATGCTTTCTCCTTGGAAGAAAAGCTATTACAAACCTAGACAGTGTACTAAAATGCAGAGACATTACTTTGCAACAAAGGTCCGTATAGTCAAAGCTATGGTTTTTCCAGTAGTCATGTACAGATGGGAAAGTTGGACCACAAAGAAAGCTGAGCACCAAAGAATTGATGCTTTCAAACTGTGGTGTTGGAGAAGACTCTTGAGAGCTCCTTGGACAGCAAGGAGATGACACCAGTCAATGCTAAAGGAAATCAACCCTGAATATTCATTGGAAGGTCTAATGCTGAAGTTGGAACTCCAATACTTTGGCCACCGGATGTGGCGAGCCAACTCACTGGAAAACACCCTGATGCTAAAAAAGATCGAGGGCAGGAGGAGAAGGAGGCAACAGAAGTTGAGAAGGTTGGATGGCATCACTGACTCAATGGACATGACTTTGAGCAAATTCTGGGAGACAGTGAAGGGAAGCCTGCCTTGCTGCAGTCCATGGAGTTATAAAGAGTCAGACATGGCTGAGTGACTGAACAACAACAACGACGACGTAGATTAGTTTTGTTGCCTAAATAATCTATGCTATTTCTTCTAAATTGAATTTATGATAATACACTAAACTGCCAAATTAATTAATTTCTTTAATTTTTAAGATCTTTGAAGTCTTTAATTGTTAGAAGAGCTGATAATTTACTATTGTGAATTAAAATGTCCTTTCCCTTGATAACTAAATATATCTTAATATGCAGGCCATTAATCATTAAGATTTTATGGGTCATTGCTGACCATTTTGATATGCAAGCCTACTGTCTTAATGCTGGCTGCATACCCTCCTCTTTCTACCAAGACCAGCAACATTTTTAATGACTGATTATATTCTTCATGTATCTTCTATGGTAAGGTCATAACCAAAAAAAAAGAAACAGATTTCAAATCGATGTCCATCTGCCTTTATAAATAAAGATCTACAATAAGGTACAACATACAATCTCTAAGTTTTAAAATGAAAGGGGGCTTTGCTGGTGGATCAGTGGTAAAGAACCTACTTGCCAATGCAGGAGACATGGGTTCAATCCCTGATCCAGGAAGATCCCATACGCCTCGGAGCGACTAAGCCTGTGCTTGTCACCTACTGAGCCTGTGCTCTAGAGTCCAGGAGCCACACTACTAGTAGAAGCCCACATGCCCTAAAGCCCATGCTCCACAACTGGAGAGCAGCCCCACCTTGCAACAACTACAGAAAAGCCCATGCACCAATAAAGACCCAGCACAGCCAAAAACAAAATAAATAACTAAATAAATTTTAAAAGAAGGGCTTGGTTTGAACATTTTTTTCTTGTGGCATCTCGGTTCCCTGACAAGGGAGCAAATCTGTGCCCCCTGCAGTGGCACCATGGAGTCTTAATCATTGGAATGATAAAACTATCTTCTGATCCTTAAGCTCACTGCTCCTGTCAATGAAGAAATATTTCACTTCACTGATAGACTTCATTTCAATATTATGAAGGATTATCATTTCTTTCAAGTCAATTGTTTTAAAAACACACACTTACCCAGCATTGTTGCTGACTGCAGTTAGTCCTTTTACTCCAGTCTTGAGCAAAGCTCCTATAAGATTCTCTGGAATTCCACATAACCCAAAACCTATAATGGGCCAAGAAGATAAATAATTTTATGTAGAGGGTAATTTTCTTCCAAGGAAATGTATCTGTTACTCTTTTAAAAAAAAAAGAAAAATGTACCAGCACATTATTAGACCTACTATGCAAATGCACAGATATATCTCAGCAACTTAAGAAGTGGTCATAGACAGTAAAAAGATCAACAGTTGCCATGAATTTGAGGGGTTGGGGGATATGAATACACAGAGTACAGAAGTTTTCATGAGCAGTGAAATACTTTGTATGACAATATAATGATATGTATATATGTCATTATACTTTGGTCCAAACCCATAGAATGCGCAACATTATTTACTTCATTAAAGTGAACCCTAAGATGAACTGTGGATGTTGGTGATTATGTCAATGCAATTCATTCTTGGTTAAAAAAAAAAAGTACCATTCTGTTGATAATGGCTATGCATGTTTGGGGAAGGAGTATATGGGGAATTTCTGTACCTTCCTGTCAATTTTATTATAAACCTAAAACTGCTTTGAGAAAAAGTTTCCAAAAAGAAAAAAATTAACACTCAGGATAGACATTTTTGGAAAAACTTGTGTTTCACTTATATATGTATACATATTACATACATGTATGTTTGTTGGATTGTGATGTAAAATGTGTTTTTAGATCAAAAAAGTTTGCAAGTCACTTTATTAAAGTTCTACTGGCAAAACAAAGCGCAAATAAACCTCAAAAAAAATGAAATAAAATAAATGGCCATATAGCTATCTCCAAATGTTTTACATCATTATATAGCATCAGACATCACTGCCAAGTCCTTGATTCATAAGTATAAAGCCAAGTGCAATGTATTAATACAGCCAGCTACACATTGTTCTTCTTGCACTTAACTACATATTTGTTATTTTCCCACTTTAAAATTGAACCTTTACACAGTTACTTTTTCAATCATGTTTGTTTTACATTCCTGGGTAGATTCTGCAGATCTAGAAGCCTAAGCCAATGACTTTCATTTCTTTTACACAATTCCTCAAACGGTATTAGGTCTAAAATTCAATGACTGCTGAGTTGAATGAATGAATGAAGAGCAGCCCTAAAAATAATCTTTGATTTTTATGACCAAGGCCTAGAAATCCAAAGAAACGTATAAGAATCAGGCAACAAGTTTAATGAGTGTGAGAGAGGGGTGCTAAAAGACATTCTAAACAAAAAGAAGCAATAGAACTTGAGAGGCTCACTAACAGATAGATGTGGATGTGCTCTCTAGGTTCCAAAATGAGAAGGAACAAAAGGAATGGCCAGTGTGGGCTGCTGAGATACATGCAAACTTTTTTTTTATGCAAACGTTTTAAGGTAAGCAGAATTCCCAAGTATCTAGGGATTTTTCAAAGCCACTAATTAAGATATCCCCATTTAAGGTGTCAGCTTTTCAAATAATAGGAAAAGAAATAGAAAAGGAAAGAAAAGGTCAGATATAAAGTGCTAAACCTTGCTAAACTTTCAGAAAGGGGACACTATAATAAAAAATAGATAATATGTAATAAATAAAATACGATAAAGAATCGACAACTAAACAATAAAATAACTGGCATTTCTAATAACTGGCATTTATTAACAAAGTAATAAAATAATTAGCCTTTCTAATCACCTCACCATTGTGATTTCCCTGCTTTGCGAAAATCAAAAGGAAAACAATACTATTACTCACCACCAACCAGTATTGTTGCACCATCAGGAATGTCTTTTACCGCTTCCACTGGGTCTGCATAAAATTTGGTATGGTGACGTGTGCTAGTTGAAAAGTAGCAAATACATCCCTAAAACATTAAAAAACATTTTTAAGTGAACAAGAATTTGGAAATTTATGTTTATTTTGCATGTATATGAATATATTCAATTATTATATATACAAGGATAATTTCACTAGCTTGTCTTTGAAAGAGTGGGGTTGTAAGTAGTTCATCTTAAGAGTAGGATGGACAGAGACTTCCCTGATGGTCCGGCAGTTAAGACTCCAGCCAGGCTCCCAATGCAGAGGACTCAGGTGAAATCCCTGGTTAGGGAACTATATCCACATGCTGAAAGTAGAGTTCACGTGCCACAACTAAAGATCCTGCATGCCACTATTTACAATAGGCAGAACATGTTAGCAACCTAGATGCCCATCGACAGGTCAATAGATAAAGAAGTTGTGGTACATATACAGAATGGAATATTACTCAACCATAAAAGGAACAAAATGAGGTCATTTGTAGTGATGTGGATGAACCTCGAGTCTGTCATACACAATGAAAGAAGTCAGAAGGAGAAAAACAAATATTAGCATATAGATATGGAATCTAGAAAAATGAACCTAGCTGCAAGGTAGGAATAGAGACACAGATACAGAGAACAGACTTGTGCACACAGAAGGGAAAAACAAAGGCAGGACAAACAGAGAGTAGCACCGACATATATATGCTACCATGTGTAAAACACAGCTAGTGGGAAGCTGCTGTAAAACACAGAGAGCTCAGCATGGTGCTCTGTGATGACCTGGAGGGGTGGGGTGGGGGCGGGGAGGGAAGCTCAAGAAGGAGGGGATATATGTTATGTATACTTATAGCTGATTCACTTCGCTGTACAGCAGAATCTAACACGATATTGTAAAGTAATAATCCTCCAATTTTAAAAAATCCTATGGTAAACCATAATGGAAAAGAATATTTAAAAAAATAATGTGTGTGCATATATATGTGTGTGTGTGTGTGTAACTGAATTACTTTACTGTATGACAGGAATTAACACACGGCAAATCAAACATACTTCAATAAAAATAAATAAGGAAAAAGAAAAGATATTGTGTGTGGCAACTAAGACCCAGAGTAGCCAAATCAATAAATAAATATTTAACAACAACCAAAAAAAAAGAGTAGGGTGGACATACTCTATTCACAAATTACCACCAGAATCCCCTTATGATCCATATCTTCTATTACATAAGGAAAACTTTGTGTCATTTGGGGCCCCTACAAAGAGTAAAAGAAAGTAGATACTGTGTATGATGGGACTCAAATTCACAGTATCAGGGTCAATATCGATTTTTGATAGCAATACAACCAACAAATATTTCCTGAGAACCCATATGTGCCAAATACTCAGCTATTTATTCCAACCTAGTAAGTATTAAGATACAACTGCTGCTCTCAATATTATAAATACTACAGATTTGGCCTTGATCCAATCTTGGGTATCAAAGAATACCTCTGGAAGAGACAAGAACAGCACACAAAAAACTCATTCCCTTCTGGAGCCTAGAGTTTATGGATGCCAGAGAAAAACAGCAAACTGTTAACTCCAAGAGGGGCACGGCCAGCCTCATCACTGTGTACTACCTGGTGCAAGCCAAGCTATCTGGCGCGCATTCACCATCAGCTTCAAACTGTTTCCCTCTTTACACTTCACTCACAGTATGAACAGGAAAAATGCACAGTCGATTGAGTTGCAATCAATCACTCATACTTAACATCATCTCTCCTTTATTCTCATTATATAGTCAACCTAAAAATAGAGGGATTTCTCAGTGGCTGAGGGGTAAAGAATTTGCCTGCCAAGCAGGAAACAGAGAAAATGTGGGTTCGATCCCCGGGTTGGGAAGAACCCCCTGGAGGAGGAAATGGCAACCCACTCCAGTAGTCTTGCCTGAAAAATCCCATAGACAGAGGAGCCTGGTGGGCTACAGTCCATGGAATCGCAAAGAGTGAGACACAACTGAGCACGCATACATAAAAAGAGAGGGGGTAGACAGAATGACTGGAGAAGGCAATGGCACCCCACTCCAGTACTCTTGCCTGGAAAATCCCATGGATGGAGGAGCCTGGTAGGCTGCAGTCCATGGGGTCGCTAAGAGTCAGACATGACTGAGCGACTTCACTTTCACTTTTCACTTTCATACATTGGAGAAGGAAATGGCAACCCACTCCAGTGTTCTTGCCTGGATAATCCCAGGGACGGGGGAGCCTGATGGGCTACCATCTATGGGGTCGCACAGAGTCGGACACGACTGAAGCGACTTAGCAGCAGCAGCAGCAGAGAGAATGACACCTGACTCCTGAGACACTGCCCCTTAACTAGCCCATCGATGTTGTAAGCTCATATCCATACCTATCAGAGCCTCCTAGACAGAGAACCCCAGGGGATCAAAGTAAAAGCATAAATGGGTGCTCTCATCTTTTTCTCCCTCCAAAATCTCCTTTCATTAAAAGTATCAGTTCAGTAAAGTTCAGTTCAGCCACTCAGTTGTGTCTGACTCTGCGACCCCATGGACTGCAGCATGCCAGGCCTCCCTGTCCATCACCAACTCCCAGAGTTTACTCAAACTCATGTCCACTAAGTCAATGATGCCATCTAACCATCTCATCCTCTGTCATCCCCTTCTCCAGCATCAGGGTCTTTTCAAATGAGTCAGTTCTTTGAATCAGGTGGCCAAAGTATTAGAGTTTCGGCATCATCATCAGTCCTTCCAATGAATATTCAGGACTGATCTCCTTTAGGATGGACTGGTTGGATCTCCTTGCAGTCCAAGGGATTCTCAAGAGTCTTCTCCAACACCACAGTTCAAAAGCATCAATTCTTCGGCGCTCAGCTTTCTTTATAGTTCAACTCTCACATCCATACATGACTACTGGAAAAACCATAGCTTTCACTGCTGCTGCTGCTGCTAAGTCGCTTCAGTCGTGTCTGACTCTGTGCAACCCCAGAGACGGCAGCCCACCAGGCTCCGCCGTCCCTGGGATTCTCCAGGCAAGAACACTGGAGTGGGTTGCCATATTCTTCTCCAATGCATGAAAGTGAAAAGTGAAAGTGAAGTCACTCAGTAAGTGTCCGACTCTTTGTGACCCCATGGACCGCCCCCTACTAGGCTCCTCCATCCATGGGATTTTCCAGGCAAGAGCACTGGAGTGGGTTGCTATTGCCTTCGGACCTTTGTTGGCAAAGTAATGTCTCTGCTTTTTAATATTCTGTCTGCTGCTGCTACTGCTGCTGCTAAGTCGCTTCAGTCGTGTCCAACTCTGTGCGACCCCATGGACTGCAGCCTACCAGGATTCTCTGTCCATGGGATTCTCCAGGCAAGAACACTGGAGTGGGTTGCCATTCTGTCTAGGTTGGTCATAAAAAGTGTCAATTAATACAAAAGGTAGAAAAGGAAATGGCAACCCACTCCAGTGTTCTTGCATAGAGAATTCCATGGACAGAGGAGTCTGGTGGGCAAGACCCCCTGGGGTTGCAAAGAGTAGGACACAACTGAACAACTAACACACAACACAAAAGGAGATTAAGAAACTATACTGAAAGTCCAATGAGATCTGCAAAGGTATAGGTGCTAAATGACCTTTGTTCTTTTAAATTGCAACCTTGGTCAAGGTCAGATGAGGAAGAGTGGTTTACTGTGGCACATTGCCCACACAAAGGGAAATAGGCAGAGGTGGGGATAGGAAGGAAAGAGCGTGAACCACCAACAGCGGTCTCCTCTGTCCTATACTCAAGTAACAGGGATTTACTTGATTCTGTTTTAACACACACATATATATGAAAATATGTTTTTAATCTTAGAACTTAAAACTTTGATAGCCTAATGAGGCCAACATATATATCATAAAATGAAACTGAGGATATCTCCTAGAAAATAGGGGCTTCCCAGGTGGTACAGTGGAGACACAAGAGATGGGGATTCGATCCCTGGGTTGGGAAGATGCCCCTGAGAAGGAAATGACAACCCATTCCAGTATTCTTGCCTGGGACATCTTAAGGACAGTCTGGCAGGCTACAGTCCATAGGGTGGCAAACAGTCAGACACAACTGAGCACACATGCATGCCTAAAAAACAGAGAAGAGAAAAACACACACGTATCTAATCCAACCAACTCATTTTACAAGTGAAGTTTCTGAAGATATAAGGATTTTGTAATTTACCTTGCACTGTTAAAGCAAGACCAGTTCCCAGGTTTAGCCTTCTATCACTGGGGCCCTCTACCACAATATGCTCCTCTCTGTCCTTTTCAAAAATCCTCAGTCTTATACTACTTCCATTTTATTACTTATGTACAACAAACCTTTATGAGTGTCTTATTTTTTCATGAAGAACTCTTGTTTTCCTTATTTTCAGTGAAAGGTAAAGAGGGCCTTAGTAGGAAGAGGAAGAAAGTTAAAAATTTTGGGGGGTAAAACTGCTGAAGACTGAAAATTCTCTCAATATGACCGTACACTCTAGTAATCTAACACAATTATCTATTAATGTTTCCAAACTTATAGCTCCTCTGACATTTTTTACTGTAGTTAAAATTGGTTGTTGTTGTTCAGTAGTGTCCAGCTCTTTGCGATCTCATGGACTACAGCATGCCAGACTCCCTGTCCTTCAATATCTCCCGGAGTTTGCTCAAACTCATGTCCAGTCCATTGAGTCGATGATACGATCCAAACATCTCATCCTCTGTTGCCCTGTTCTCCTCCTGCCCTCAATCTTTTCCAGCATCAGGGTCTTTTACAACGAGTTGGTTTTTTGCATCAGATGGCCAAAGTACTGGAGCTTCAGTTTCAGTATCAGTCCTTCCAATGAGTATTCAGGATTGACTTCCCTTAGGATTGACTTGGTTTGATCACCCTGCTGTCCAAGGGACTCTCGAGAGTCTTCTCAATCACCACAATTCAAATGGCAAGCCATTCCAGTATTCTTGCTGGAAGAACCCCATGAACAGTATGATTCATTACAAACAGTCATAAATTACTGAGAAGCGGACTTACCTGGTGGTCCAGGGGTTAAGACTGAGCTCCCAGTGCAGGGGGCCCAAGTTTGAACCCTGGTCAGGCAACTAGATCCAACCTGCCACAACTAAAAGTTCGCATGCTGTGATGAAGATCAAAGGTCCCAAGTGCCACAACTCAGACCCACAGCAACCAAATACATATGTAAATCATTTTTTTTTAATTACTGAGACTCTTGTGCCACATCTCTCCCCAAAACAACCTCAGAAGTATTTTAGAAAAAACCCAAGTGTTTCACATTTACCCAGACAATCAAAAGCTTAAAAGCAATAAACTAATTCGTATTTTCAGAGAATGTGAGAAGGACTCAAGATAATAAAGAATTTACAGGTACTCAGCATTGGTCTGTTCATTTTGCATATGTTCAGTTAACAGTATTTGTTGATATGTATTATCTATTTATTATAACAACATTTGATATCTATTGACTGAGAAAGAGTGGCATAATGGGCCACACTCTATTAATCTCAGTCTAAAATATCCTTGTTTCAAATGCCAGTAGAAGTATTAACTGGAGAAAATTACTTAACTTCTGAGCCTCTTTTTTTGGCGGGTGGAGGGGGGGTGGCAGTGACATTAAGTTTACAAAAGTGAAAGTTGCTCAGTCATGTCCAACTCTTTGTGACCCCATGGACTATACAATCCATGGAATTCTCCAGGCCAAAATACTGGAAAGGGTAGCCTTTCCCTTCTCCAAGAGATCTTCCCAACCCATGGATCAAACCCAGGTCTCCGGCATTGCAGGTGGATTCTTTACCAGTTGAGCCACAAGGGAAGCCCAAGAATATTGGAGTGGGTAGCCTATCCCTTCTCCACCGGATCTTCCTGACCCAGGAATCAAACCAGGGTCTCCTGCATTGCAGGTGGATTCTTTACCAACCGAGCTTTCAGGGTTTACAAAAAGATGATCATTTTTTTTTAATTCCTGTCAATGATTTCCATATAATTAGACATGTAATTGTATCACATAAGACACTCTTCTTAATATTTTTTTTAAAAAAAGCATGATACAAATGATGATAACTGTTTCCCAGGGATATAGTACAGATCAAACAATTATGTATTATTATTATTAAGCTAAGAAGCACTTAGCCCTGAGCCTGGATTGTAATCTTCTGTAGAAGATACCCAGGGGATATGATCTTCGCTTAGGAAATGCAACCTTTTCTCCATTCCCCACCAGGGCAGTAAGATTAACCTGACATTGATTGGGAATTTAATTTTCATTTTTAACCTCCCCACTCTACCCTCCACGCATGCAAAAACAGACACATTACTGCTTTTACAAAGAATTTAACATGATCCATACTATAGCCAATTAATCCAAGCAATCTTTGTTGGGGGTTTTGAAAAAAAAAAATGAGCGCCAGCTTTAAGATTACTTTAATGTAATTATTTTATTTGCAATCAAGCTGCCAGTGTAAGTATCCAAAGATTACTGGGCAAACAGCAATATGAACTGCAGGCAGTGGGACAAAGAGGAAGCACGATGCCTGAGGCCAGTTACCACAGAAAGTTTGCTGTGGATCTTCAAGGCCATAAATCCAGCGAACTGCCCACAATCTGGGAGGCAGCACCCCTGAGAAAGCCTTGGAATCTGTTCTCTGACACACATACTCCTTGCCCACTATCCCTTCCCACATTCCCTGCTTCTGGTGGTCAAGAAACAGACACCCAACACCTTCCAAGAATTGGCAGGGAGGTGGGGAGAAATATGTTTCTAATCACCTACCTTAATTCCTATGATAACTGAATTCAAGTAGAGCTCTAAACTGCTCTACCTTCTACTATATTTTAAATATTAAAATAATGATGTGAAAAAACCCAAGCATCATCTGCTACAAAAATAAGGAAATAAATAAAATAACCTTCAACTTTGCAGAAGTTACCTAAAAGAACGAAGAGTAATGAACACTGTACAGCTTTGACAGCTACTGATTCTAGAAGTAATTTTGTTTTTCCACTGAGATCTTCCTTTACACTAACATAATATATTTTGTTTTGTTTTTCCACCCTCCTACCTTCTGCAAAATTCCATCTCATTGTTGCCACTAGTTTCTGCCAGCACTATTGAGGGAAAGAAATAATAATGATTCAGTACATAATGAAGCTAAGAAATAAAATTCTTACAGTGCAAAATTGTTTTCTATTAAATCTAGTTCTTTCAAAATCTTCTCCCTCTTCCCACTTTGTTCTCATCTTCAAATTCTTACTGAATCTTTGAGATCAGATTCTACTGTGGAGCCTAAGTTTTATCTCATGACTTCCCAATCCAGAACTCCTTCCTTTCTAACCACTTCTACCACTAATTCTTTCCCCTAAATTTCTCTTTTTTCTGTCATTCAACACTCCAGAACTTAGTGAAATGAAAATGTACTTCACTTTGAAGATGTCTGAGGGAAAATTCACAAACCACACTGTGTTTTTTTAAACAAATTTTATCTTAATGATAGGAACTATACACCTACATGCTCTCTCCCTTGTCACCCTATAGTTAAATATATCAGGACACAGAAAGATTGACATTGCCCAGGTCAGTCTCAAAATTGGATATATAGATATAGAAGTGGGGAGGATAGGCCATCTGGAGAGAGGTTCAGAGAACACCATTAGAAGGAAAGGGCATTAACATGTAAGTGGATATACACAGTTTTACAAGGAGAGCATGGCATTACTGCCAAAAGGAAGTAGTGACATGTGCTAAAATGCTTTAGGTATCCAGCACCGGACCAGTGTTGACCAAAGATGGACACTGTCATGAATAATTAATCACTCACTTATGACACAAATGAATCACAAGGAGCTCACAGGAGTTGCTGACATGGGGCAGTGCTCTGCAGCAATAGCATACTTATTCCAATTTGGAAGGCTGCCCTGAAGCACTCTGAAGGATCATAGATGAATAAGCAACGCATTCTGCTTGGCAGATCAGAAAGTGTAAAAGTGTGCCGAGACTTAAAAAAAAATAATAAGGGTTGGGATTCCAGAAAGGGGGAGCTGCCTGAGCAAAGGTACCAAGATGTAGCTGCTGCTGCTAAGTCACTTCAATCGTGTCCGACTCTGTGTGACCCCATAGATGGCAGCCCACCAGGCTCCCCTGTCCCTGGGATTCTCCAGGCAAGAAAACGGGAGTGGGTTGCCATTTCCTTCTCCAATGGATGAAAGTGGAAAGTGAAAGGTAAGTCGCTCAGTCGTGTCCGACTCTCAGCGACCCCATGGACTGCAGCCTACCAGGCTCCTCAGTCCACGGGATTTTCCAGGCAAGAGTACTGGAGTGGGGTGCCATCCCTTCTCCGACCAAGATGTGGAAAGACTGTGTTTTCAAGGGCATGTAGGATCACACTGTGGAGAGAAGCTCATGAAGATCAGGCTGGTAAGGGAGTCAGGGCAAGTTGCAAAGGCCTTAAAGACAACACTAGAGAGCTTCAACTTCATCCTTCAATGAGGAAAGGACAGCAAAGTGTTTTGTTCTGTTTTGTTTGAAACAGAGATGTCACAACTCTCATACAAAAACCTGAATCAGGAAAGTGGCAGGGGAACTCATTCTTTCATTCACTCCTCTATTTGTTCTAAAATACCCATTCTGGTGCCTCAGCTGGAAAAGAATCCACCTGCAGTGTGGGAGACCTGGTTTCGATCCCTGGGTTGGGAAGATCCCCTGGAGAAGAGAAAGGCTACCCACTCCAGTATTCTGACCTGGAGAATTCCAAGGACTGTATAGTCCATGGGGTCACAAAGAGTCAGAGACACTGAGCAACTTTCCCTTTCATACTTAATACTGAGACTAGAGAGTTAACAAACAAATAAACTCACAAGCATAGTCTCTGCTCTAATGAAACTTACAAGGATAACAGCCACTAAATAACTACAAAATTATTACACATGACACTGGTAATCAACTGCAAGTTAAAGAAAGGAGCAGAGGAGAGAATGGTTCTAAATTTCTAGCTTACATTCTGGATGGATACCGGTGCTGTTACCCATAATAAAAACAAACAAGGAAGGAAAATGCCACGTTACAGCTGGTTCATTTTTGATCAGAAAGACCTGAGAAGTACTGAGTGACATGAACCAGTAAGTTGTACTGGAAGGAAGGCAGTTCAGGAGAGTCTGGGGTTGGAGATAAATCTGGAAAAGATGGTTTTCAAAGAAGAGAAATAGCTAAAGTGTTAATGGTAGTTTTAAGATTTTTATTTTCAGTAATAATTTTCTATAGTGAATGGAAAATAGTATTAAACATACCCTCCAAAACAATCATGGACTAAGGAAGATGGAAGATACCTTTGGGTAGTCTGTTTAGGTCAAAGCCAATGCCACTGGCTCTGCAAATGCAGTCCTCAGACCAGCAGATTTACTATCTGGGAACTAATTAACACAAAGTACTGAGCTCCTACCAGGACCTACTAAATGGGAAACTCGGGATGAACACAGCCATCTATTTGATAAAGCCTCCAGGTAATTCTGATGCACACTCAAGTCTGGAAGACATGTTAATCACAAACAAACAAGAAAAAAAAAAAAAACTACCTCATTTTACCTGTTGGTTATATTTAGTAAAAAAATCTATGTCCTCAAGGTTACTCCATAAGTTTGCCCACAGTGTTTTCTCACCCACATAGGAAATGTGTTGAGTGTCTATTCTATGCATGGCAGTGCGTAATGCTCAGAGAGATGGAGAAAAAGGCATACAATATGGTCTGCAAATTTCATCTGGTTATGAAGATGATGTCTACACGTTCAAAAAGTTAAACAAGTATGCAAGTGTTACAGTTAACGCAAGTAGGAGGTGAAGATTTAAGGGGTAAACACTAAGGGATTTAAGTGCCAAGTGCTGGAGGAACACGGAGAAAGGGGAGCTGGACCTACAATCAACAAATCCTGAAGGAGAGATGAGATACAGGAAAACCCATAATTTGTAACTCGGCCATCTAAGAAGACGTTTGCTGGGCTTTGGGAATAGTTTAATAATACAATAAGAAAATAAGTAAATTACACTTAGGCAAATAAGTAACTAGCAGGGCTTCCCAGGTGGCCCAGAGGTAAAGAATCTGCCTGCCAATGCAGGAGACACAAGAGACGTGGGTTCGATCCCTGGGTCGGGAAGATCCCCTGGCATAGTAAATAGCAACCCACGCCAGTATTCTTGCCAGGAAAATTCCATGAACAGAGGAGCCTGGCGGGCTACAGTCCATGGGGTCGCAAAGAGTTGGACACGACTGAGCATGCACACACAACTAAGTGCCAAAACAAGGAATGTCATTAACCTTGGCCCAAGGAGGTCGCTGTGTCCCGATTTGCACTCGTTTCAGCGCCCACAGCAATGACAGAAGGTCGAGCTCCCTTCTAACAATGCTTTACAAATCCAAAGCTATCTGCAATTATCAAAATGCCTCCTAACAGGCATTTATGTGTATATCTTTCCAGTTCTTAATCACCATCTAGCACTCACCTACCGGGCTTTGTCACAGCCCCTCTCCGTTCACCACTCTCAGAGTGGATGCCAGTAAGATGCCCCAACAATGGGGAAGAAGAGGAGTTCCTTGTGAGGAGGTAAGTGTTCAAGGCACACTTTTAAGCTCAGAACTATTATTCAAAAACATCATTTTTCTTTGTCTCTTCCAAGGAAAAGGCTCCCGTGGTGACGGGAGTAGCGGAGGTAAGCTAGTCTCCTATACCCGTCACTCTGGTCCTGTCCGAGGACTCCGGATAAGAACCGCACCGGGGCGAGGGCTTACAGGCGGGGACAGGACACGCGGGAAAAAAAGACGACACAGCCCACAATCGCAGCGCGAGGGCCTCGAGATACTACCGTTCGTGAAGAGTTTGCAGTGAGAGTGGACAACGTTTGCAAAGAACTTTGAAAACGGAAATCCCAAGGAGCCTCAGAAGAAAGGGATGCCCGCGCTCGAAGCCCGCGTCCTGGCACCGCCAGACCTCCACAGGCTACTCGGCGTGGCGAGGTAAACGCGCCGGCAAGCGCTCCAGTCCCGGTTCCGCTTCCCCCCGCCAAGGTGCAGCGCAGCCCCGTGAGGAGAAGAAGGGGCGCAGCGTTCCACCCCCTTGGCGGCAAACGCGAGCCGACCCCTGGCTTGCCCAGCCCTCAGTTCCGGGCCTGTAGAGGGGCCTCCGCCCCGAGATCCCCAATTCGGAGCGCAAACCTACCCCTTGCAGCCGTCGCCCTTTGCCCTCCTTAAGCCGGCGAACCCTCCCGGTCCCGTTCCTGCCGCCAAAGCCCCTTCCCAAGAAACTGCCCACGAAACGGAGACGCGGGCCAGGGCCTCTCCGCGAACTTCTGTGCCTCGTCTCGCCTCACTGGGGAAGCAGGTGCAGAACCAAGTCAAGGAGGCCAGGCGGAGAAGCAGCGAGGCAAGGAGGCGTCAGCGCGCCTCGGGGCCCTGGGTACTGCGCCCAGATGCCGGCTCCCGGGCTGGAGAGGTTGGGTGTGGGCAGACAAAAAAAAAAAAAACGCTCAGGCTTTCGTCCGCGTTCTTCCGGGCGCGGCCTTGCTCTTCACCTGCACTTTACCTTGGACCAGACGCCCGCTGAGGGGAGGGCGGAGGCGCAGAACCGCAGGCGCGAGGAGAGGCGTGCGAGAGTTGCCATGCTGGGGTGGGCGCAGGCCGGGCCGCAGCGCGCGTGTGAGTGTGTCCACTGACGCCGCCGGGCCGCCGCGTCACGGGACAGGAGGAAAAGGAAGGCGCACGGGGGGCGGGCTGGAGGCTCGATAGCGCTGCGGTGACGTCGTGGGTCCTCTGGCGCCGGGGCTTGGCAGACGGAGCAGCGAGGATGGGAGGGGCTCGCGGGCGGGGCGGGTCGCGGGGGAAGGTCCCGGCCTGGCGGCGGTCGGATACATCACGCGGTTGGGCGTGCCTTGATCTGCCCCGGTGCGCTCATTTACCGCAGCAGCCGGTAGGGTGCGAGCGGTCATGGGTAACTGTCTTTGCCAAGGTCGGGGATAGGTCTTGGCCTAGTGTTCGGGCGGTGGAGCCTGTTGCTCTTTCTTATCAGTGTCTGGAACCTGTGGAGGCTGCAAAGGTGGACCCGCCTTGAGGCCCTTCCCCATCTGTGCACAACGTTCCCACGTCTAACGTTTCTCAGTCTTTTCTCCCCACACCCGTCCTCGCTTGTGTAAGAGTAAGTTTGCTCTGAGAATCAGCCGGGAGCCGTCTGCCCTGAGATATGATCAGACAGGCCGCATCAAGATGGTCCCTGGTAAAGAAGGCTAGACAAGGACTGGCCCTCCAGGACCGGATGTAAGCCCAACTTTTCCCCGCTCGGCATCATCCAAGTCTACCTTGTTCAGGATCTTCGGACACTGGACTCCTGGAAAACCCTGAGATTACTCACCAGATGCAAACATGCAGCTGGTAATCCCTTTGACAGATCTGAGACAAATTTCCTAACTTTACTAAGCCTGCAAATTAAAACTGTTAATACTACTCAGAACTGTTGTAAAGATTACATGAGGTAATTCATGCAAGGCTTCTGGCTCCATTATAAACACCCAATAAATCTTAGGCGTTATTCTAAGTTTATTCAAGTTGCAATGGTGCGTTGATACGGCACATATATTCAATCCAAGCCGTATCTTTTAGCCAGCTAGCTCCTTGAAGACCTGAGCCAAGTCAGGTTTCTTCAAAACCATCTATGCTCTTAGTAGCTGGAGGGAAGGACCAAGTGAAAAGTCCATAATCATTTTATTTGATTAAGGGCTGACCAAAGGAACTTGGTTGTTAGTTTTAAACCAAAGCAAAGCAAACACAAAAATTAAATGAGCCCATAGCTTCCTTAGCAAGTACACTGAGATTCAAATGGACAGTTGGTCCAGTTTAAAGTCTGTCCATCAAAGTGCTTGCCCCTTCATGCTATTCTTTCAACTCCGAAGTTTTTCATTTTTCCTATAAATACTATAATTTTAATTAAAGTCATTGAGGGAACAAAATACCAAGTTAAATTGTCCAACTACATGAGGAGAAATTAACTTTGCATTGCCCAATATTTTCAGCACATAAGAAATCGGATGGAGGGGAAATCCAAGTATTAGAACTAAAGTTCCATTGCTAGTCGTAATACAGTATATAACATTTATTGTGCTGTAGCTGATAGAATGTGAAAAATCTATCCTCACAGCTGGGTCTGCTTTTCCATTTTTGCCCTTCCACAGGGCACATGAAATGGAAAATAGCATTAGTAACTTTGTCAAACTGTGGTCATATGACACACTCTTCTTGGCTGGTCTCAGTCTGTTGCTCCTGGCTGAGGAAAAGATGCATATTTTTAGTATTACTCTGTGTGACTCTAAATCTTGTGAAGAAAATCAGCCTCGTTACTTTGTGGTCAAAACACATTATTATTTTTTGGTGACTCTATGGTTCTGTTTTGTACTTTATAAATAAAACATGAGTATCTTCAACTGGAACAAATTATTGAAAAGTTGTTCTGTACAGATTTTCCTTCTGGTTCCACAAAACCATTTTAAATTTAATCAGTTTGAAATCAACTTTTTAAAAATATCTTAATTTTTCTGAACTAATAAGAATAGCTCCCTTTTGTTTAAGGAGCAGTTTGTGACAAATATATATCATATTCTGGAAACTTTCCTTCAGGTAATCTTGTAGTGCTTAACTTCCACAGTCTTAAAATGGGGGAATTGAATTGAATTCAAAGCTTTTAAACAAATGATCTGATTTTAGACACACAATAGGAAAGTTTATTTTGTATTATGTTATATATAAAAATACATATATTTTATACATATATTGCATTTATTAGTATTTTTACATTTTTTAATTTCAAAATTGATTTTATTGAAATCAAAACAGTGTCATTAACTGTACATAATAAATGGCTCAGTCAGTAAAGAGTCTGCCTGAAGTGCAGGAGACCTGGGTTCAATCCCTGGGTAGGGAAAAATCCCCTGGAGGAGGAATTGGCAACCCATTCCCAGTATTCTTGCCTGAAAAATCCCGTAGGTGGAGGAACCTGGTGAGCTTCAGTCCATGGGGTCACAAAGAGTCAGACACGACCGAGTGATTAACACTTTCACTTTTCAATAAACTATTATATATGTGTGTGTGTGTGTGTGTTAGCAACTAAGCACATACATCTATGTATACTTATACAAAAACATTCCCCTCCCTTTATGGCTCACACACTGAAGAATCTGCCCGCAGTGCAGGAGACCCGAGTTCAGTCCCTGGGTTGGGAAGGTCCCCTGGAGTAGGAATTGTCAACCCATTCCAGTATTCTTGCCTGAAAAATCCCATAGACAGAGGAGTCTGGTAGGCTACAATCCATAGGCTCCCAAAGAGTCAGACACGACTGAGGGACTAACAAACCCTTTCTATCAAATGATTGCCATCAGTGTGTCAGAGTTGGTTAGACAGTAAGTTGTCATTCTCTGTTTAAGAGAGTTTTATTTAAATTCTGCTAAAATACGGTAGTTATCATCTCTCATTACTGAAAGATAGGACATTTTGCCATCACAGTTGGAGTATTTCTCCAAATTGATAATCAGGGTATTTGAAGACTTGTTTTCCAATGTTGTTTGACTGGTTTAACTAGTAATAGGAGTTTTTAACCAGGTCATTTGAGGATTAAAAAAAAAAAAATCTATGTATGCTTCATTTAATACAATGATTCTTAAACATATGGAAAACAAATCTCTTCAGACAGATAATTTTCCTCTAATACGTATGAAAGACATAAAAAAACTTTTTACTTTGCTGCTGCTGCTGCTGCTGCTAAGTCGCTTCAGCCGTGTCTGACTACGTGCAACCCTGTAGACGGCAGCCCACCAGGCTCCCCCCATCCCTGGGATTCTCAAGGCAAGAACACTGGAGTGGGTTAATTTGTACTAATATTTATTCACTACATTAAAAAATTAGTTTAATTTTACTTACAGTATAGTTTTTTTCCTCAGGAAAAAATACTAAAATAAACACATAAAATGTTTGGAGGCTCAAGTCCTGGAATGAATTTGAAAATTTTGTTAAAGTGCTAAAGAAACTCAAAGAAGCAAAACATACCAGCATTATCTCTCATGCACTCAAGTCTGATCATGTTCACTTCAGTTCAGTTCAGTTGCTCAGTCATGTCTAACTCTTTGTGACCCCATGGACCACAGCACACTAGGCCTCCCTGTCCATCACCAACTCCCCCGAGTTTACCCAAACTCATGTCCATAGAGTCAGTGATGCCATCCAACCATCTCATCCTCTGAGGTCCCGTTCTCCTGCCTTCAATCTTTCCCAGCATCAGGGTCTTTTCAAATGAGTCAGCACTTCACATCAGGTGGCCAAAGTATTGGAGTTTCAGCTTTAACATCAGTCCTTCCAATGGACACTCAGGACTGATCTCCTTTAGGATGGACTGGTTGGATTTCCTTATAGTCCTAGGGCCTCTCAAGAGTCTTCTCCAACACCACAGTTCAAAAGCATCAATTCTTTGGTGCACAGAGTCGGACACGACTGAAGTGACTTAGCAGCAGCAGCAGCTGCTTTCTTTATAGTCCAACTCTCATATCCATACATGACTACTGGAAAAACCATAGCCTTAACTAGACGGACCTTTGTTGGCAAAGTATTGTCTCTGCTTTTTAATATGCTGTCTAGGTTTGTCATAGCTTTTCTTCCAAGGAGTAAGCATCCTTTAATTTCCTGCCTGCAGTCACCATCTGCAGTGATTTTGGAGCCCCCCAAAATAAAGTCAGCCTCTGTTTCCACTGTTTGCCATGAAGTGATGGGACCGGATGCCATGCTTGTATTTTTCTGAATGTTGAGATTTAAGCCAATGTTTTCACTCTCCTCTTTCACTTTCATCAAGAAGCTCTTTAGTTTTTCTTCACTTTCTGCCATATGGGTGGTATCATCTGCATGTCTGAGGTTATTGATATTTCTCCTGGAAATCTTGATTCCAGCTTGTGCTTCATCCAGCCCACCATTTCTTATGATGTACTCTGCATATAAGTTAAATAAGCAGGGTGACAATATACAGCCTTGATGTACTCTTTTTCCTATTTGGAACCATTTGTTGTTTCATGTCCAGTTCTAACTGTTGCTTCTTGACCTGCATACAGATTTCTCAAGAGGCAGGTCAGGTGGTCTGGTATTCCCATCTCTTTCAGAATTTTCCACAGTTTGTTGTGATCCACGAAGTCAAATCCTTTGGCATAGTCAATGAAGCAGAAATAGATATTTTTCTGGACTCTTTTGCTTTTTCAATGATCCAATGGATGTTCGCAATTTGATCTCTGTTTCCTCTGCCTTTTCTAAAACCAGCTTGAACATCTGGAAGTTCATGGTTCATATACTGTTGAAGCCTGGCTTGGAGAATTTTGAGCATTACTTTACTAGTGTGCGAGATGAGTGCAATTGTGCAGTAGTTTGAGCATTCTTTGGCATTGCCTTTCTTTGGGATTGAAATGAAAACTGACCTTTTCCAGTCCTGTGGCCACTGCTGAGTTTTCCAAATTTGCTGTCATTTTGAGTGCAGCACTTTCACAGCATCATCTTTTAGGACTTAAAATAACTCAACTGCAATTCCAACACCTCCACTGATCATGTTACTTCTGCTTAAAACCCATCAGTGGTTTTACTCATTGTCTTTAGGATCCAAAACTCCCACTAACTTGGCATAGAAGGAGATCATCTCTTTTGGTTTTTCTCATCACCTTTAAATTCCAAAGTCTAGTTGCCTCTTGATTTTCACAGGATGAATCTGCACAATTCAGAATCAAATCCCGATATCAAAATAATAAACAGCATGGACTCTGTAGTAGCAAGACTGTCTGGATTAAAAATCTCAGCTCTGCTGTTGCCTAGCTACATGGCCTCCTGTGGTGCAATAGTTAAGGAGAGCTGCCAAACAGCAAGATAAAAGTCATGTCTGGACCAATACCTGCTTGTACTACTCAGTTTTTAAAAAATTATACTCTGAACAAATATGTCAAACATACACTGTGAACATCTTACACGAATACCCGAAAGAACTATTTCTTCAAACCAGTATTTCTCAAATAATTTCTATGTTTTCATAAACTGAGAAACATCAAACGCTGCACTGTGTGGTGTTCAACACCTCCTTCCTTACGACATATCTTTGAATCGGATTCCAACCTCCGCAGTTTCACTCATTTTGCCCTAGTGCAGGACTTTCCCTAAACTAGATTATTGCAGTTGCTTCCTAAATGAAGTAGTAGTTGTTCTTTTTGTTGTTCGACATGTCCGACATTCAGGCACGTCCGACTCTTTGTGACCCCATGAACTGCAGCACACCAGGCTTTCCTATCCTTCACTATATCCCTGAACTTGTTCAGACTCATGTCCTTTGAGTCACTGATGCCATCCAGCCTCCTTCTGCCCTCAGTCTTTTCCAGCATCAGGTTCTTTTCCAGTGAGTCAGCTTCACATCAGGTGGCCACAGTATTGGAGCTTCAGTTTCATCATAGTCCTTCCTATGGCTATTCAGGGTTAATTTCCTTGAGGATTGACTGGTTTGATCTCCTTGCTATTAAGGGGCTCTCAGGAGTCTTCACAAGCACCACAGTTTGAAAGCATTAATTCTTCAGCACTCAGCTTTCTTTATGGTCCGACTCTGACATCCATACATGACTACTAGAAAAACCATAGCTTTGGCTATATAGACTTGTGTCAGGAAAGTGATGTCTCTGTTTTTAATACACTGTCTAGGTTTGTCATAGCTTTTCTTCAAAGGAGCAAGCATCTTTGAATTTCCTGGCTGCAGTCACTATCCACAGTGATTTTGGAACCCAAGAAAATAAAGCCTGTCACTGTTTCCATTTCTTCCCCATCTATTTGCCATAAAGTGATGGGGCTGGATGCCATAATCTTAGTTTTTTGAATGTTGAGTCTTAAGTCAGCTTTTTCACTCCTTTTTCACCTTCATCAAGAGGCACTTTAGTTCCACTTTGGCCCTTGACTTCACACTCCAGGATGTCTGGCTCTAGGTGAGTGACCTCGCAATCATGGTTATGTATGTCATTAAGGCCTTTTTTTGCATATTTCTGTGTATTCTTGCCACCACTTCTTAATATCTTCTGCTTCTGTTAGGTCTATACCATTTCTGTCCTTTATTGTGCCCATCTTTGCATGAAGTGTTCTCTTGGTATCTCTAATTTTCTTGAAGAGATCTCTAGTCTTTCCCATTCTGTTGTTTTCTTCTATTTCTTTATACCAATTCACTTAAGACTTTCTTATCTCTCCTTGCTATTCTTTGGAACTCTGCATTCAGATGGGTATATCTTTCCTTTTCTTTTTTGTCTTTTGCTTCTCTTCTTTTCACAGCCGTCTATAAAGCCTCCTCAGAGAACCATTTTGCCTTTTTGCATTTCTTTTTCTTAGAGATGTATTTGACCACCACCTCCTATACAATGTCATAAACCTCTGTCCATAGTTCTTCAAGCACTCTATCAGATCTAATCCCTTGAATCTGTCAGTTCCAATGTATAATCATAAGGTATCTGATTTAGGTCATACCTGAATGCCCTAGTGGTTTTCCCTACTTTCTTCAATTTAAACCTCAATTTTGCAATACAGAGCTCATGATCTGAGCAACAGTCAGATCCCTGTCTTGTTTTTGCTGACTGTATAGAGCTTCTCCATCTTTGGCTGCAAAGAATATAATCAATCTGATTTTGATGTTGACCATCTGGTGATGTCCATGTGTACAGTCATCTTTTGTGTTGTTGGAAGAGGGGGTTTGTTATGACTGGTGTGTTTTCTTGGCAAAACAAGAATAGCCTTTGCCCTATTTCATTTTGTACTCCCAAGGCCAAACTTGCCTGTTACTGCAGGTATCTCTTGACTTCCTACTTTTGCATTCCAGCCCCCTATAATGAAAAGGATATCTTTTTTGGTGCTAGTTCTAGAAGGTCATCATAGAACCATTCAGCTTCAGCTTCTTTGACATTCGTGCCTGAGGCATAGACTTGGATTACTGTAATACTGAATGGTTTGTCTTGGAAACGAACAGAGATCATTTTGTTATTTTTGAGATTGTACCCAAGTACTGCATTTCAGACTCTTTTATGACTGTAAGGGCTACTCCATTTCTTCTAAGGGGTTCTTGCCCACAGTAGTAGATATAGTGGTCATCTGAATTAAATTCGCCCATTCCCATTCATTTTAGTTCACTGATTCCTAAAATGTCAATGTTCACTCTTGCCATGACCCAGATAACCATGATGGTGTGATCACTAACTTAGAGACAGACATCCCGGAGTGTGAAATCAAGTGGGTCTTAGGAAGCATTACTATGAACAAAGCTGGTGGGTATGATGGAATTCCAGTTGAGCTATTTAAAATCCTAAAAGATGATGCTGTGAAAGTGCTGCACTCAATATGCCAGCAATTTGGAAAACTCAGCAATAGCCACAGGACTGGAAAAGGTCAGTTTCATTCCAATCCCAAAGAAGATTATAATAGCAAAGAATGTTCAAACTACCACACAACTGCACTCATTTCACATGCTAGAAAGGTAATGCTCAAAATCCTTCAAGCTAGGCTTCAATAATATGTGAAACGAGAACTTCCAGATATACAAGCTGATTTAGAAAAGGAACCAGAGATGAACGTTCCAAATCCTTTGGATCATAGAGAAAGCAAGAGAATTTCAGAAAAACATCTTCATCGGTGACTGTGCTAAAGCCCTTGACCCTGTGGATCACAACAAAATGTGGAAATTTCTTAAAGAGATGGGAATACCAGACCACCTTACCTGCCTCCTGAGAAACCTGTATGCAGATCAAGAAGCAACAGTTACAACCAGACATGGAATAACAGACTGGCATGCTACAGTGTACGGTTTTGCAAAAGTTGGGCATAGTGAGACTGAACAACATAGGCTACAGGTTAAAGTTCAACATCCAATTATAGCCAAGCTCTTTCTAAACCATCATACCTTAAGAGCTTTGCAGAAGTACTTCAGGTGTTATACAAACATTGAATTTTGAAAATAAATTTTAAATTATATTTTTACTTTTCTATCAACTCTAACAAAGTAGTAGCTTCTACACTCAATTGTGGTGTAACTGATTTTAACCTATTAAAGATTACCAGGTCATGAAGCTGGGAGGTAGAACTCAGAATAATATATGACAGATTGTCTTTTTAACTAGCAGAAACAGATTAACTAGTCCCTGAATTGGATTAGGAAAGTTTGCTGTAAATTTAAAAATATATATAGATTGCTATATCTCAGAGTATATATAAAATACAATCCAGGTTGATTGAACTACTAAATACATTTTAAAAGACAATTTTGCTGCTATTTGATACGAATGTTTACCTCTACCTAAATACCTCAAAAAGGGTAGGGACTCTGTCTTTCTGTGTCTTTCTTAACCCATCGAGTCTCATAATATAGTACTTAGGCTTCCCTAAAAGTGATGTGAGCCATGAGCCAACTGGCAAAATAAGTGTGTAGAATTTACTTGACATGAAGTGCTTTTGGAGCTATTTATGAAAAGGTGATAGTCTAATAGTCCAGGTCATCTGTGTGAATGAATAATGATTGGTTCAGCAACAATGAAAATCAACCTCAGAAATCAGCTAATGACTATGTCCCTAAAACCCCCTATGACACCTAATTGAAACAAAGCAAAATATAAAATAATCTTCTGCTGCCCTCTTCTCCTTTTGCTTTCAATCTTTCCCAGCATCAGGGTCTTTTCCAATGAGCTGGCTCTTCATATCAGGTGACCAAAATATTGGAGCTTTAACTTCAGCATCAGTGCTTCCAATGAACCTTCCAATTCAGGGTTGATTTCCTTTAGGATTGACTGGCTTGATCTCCTAGCTGTCCAAGGGTTTCTTGGCACAATTCAAAAGCATCAGTTTTTTGGTGCTCAGCCTTCTTTATGGTCCAACTCTCACATCCATACTGGAAAAACCATAGCTTTGAGTCTACAGACCTTTTTCAGCAAAGTGACACTTCTGCTTTTTAATGCTGTTTAGATTTGTCATAGAGATGTATACATACCTCCTGCTACTCAGAGGTATCTTTCTCCAGGACCTGAAACTATTCCTTGGAAATATAATTATCAGGATGAATTGGGCCTTTGTCTCCTAGTCTCAGTGAAAGGATAGAATTTCAGTTTCCTTAACTGCCAGCTGGCAGACACAGCTAGCCTAATCACTTTGATACCACCCTTTGTGGTTGTAATTTTTCTTTTCCCTTTTTACTTGGGCCCTGCTCACTCTTCCCTACTCCTTCATTCTGCCATTAAAATGCCCAGTCATCTCTGCACTAATCAGATGGAGCTCAGCTCTTGCCCCTACAGTCAGTAATTATTGAATAAAATCTATTTTCAAACTTTAATGTCCTGCTTGGGCTACAGTCCACGGGGTCGCAAAGAATCGGACACGACTGAGCGACTTCACTCACTCACTTACTCACTCACTTGGTTATCTTTGACACTGGCAATACAGGAACAGAATTTTCTATGTAGTTCCAATGACATCACTTGCTTAGCAAACCAAATATTATTTCTGCAAATATACTTTAAAGACAGATTGTACACAGAAATATAAGAATTAATCTTCTTAAATAAATAACAGAATTAACATGAGATTCAGTAGTTCATATGCATGTGAATTTAATATGTGGCTAAACTGGTCTTTTTTTGAAAAATATTTATTTGGCTACACCAGGTCCTAGTTGCAACATGTGAATTCTTGGCTGCAGCATGTAGGATCTAGTTCCCTGAGCAGGGGTCAAACTCAGGCCCTCTGCATTGGGAGCTCAGAATCTTAACAACTGGACCATCAGGGAAGTCCCTAAACTGGTCTTTTTGATTGGTAGAAAAAGATGAGTTAGTTCCTCAGTTGGTGTTAGTATGTATGAAGTAAATGAAGTATGTAGAAGTAAATGTAGAGGAATTATTTTATAATCTTAGAATGGGAAAGTCCTTTTCAAAGAAATCATAAAATCCAGAAGTTATAAAGTGAAAGACTGCCGAGGTCCAGCCCCGGCTGATCCAGGGTATTCGAAGGGGAGACGGAGTAGGCGACCTATTTATTTATTTATTTATTCAGAGATATAAAGAATAATAGAATGAGGATAGCTCAGTAGGAAAATTCAGTGGAGAAAAGAAGCTGAGTAGCTTGGTTTACGCGGGAGACCAATAAAACTTCAAGACAAGAAGTTTGCACCACTTACGTAGGCCTCAGGCATCCTTCCGTTCTCCCGAAGGAGAGGAGACACTGAGGCCTCCCCGGTCGGATCTTAGAAGCCCAGGCATAATTAGTAAGCATGGTGGGTTCCGCGCTCCAGATGGAGACTCAGCTGGAAGTTAAAGGGAAGAATGACATGGGGAGACCAAGCGTTGGTGAGCAAGGCCCATAGCTTTATTTTTAACAGGGGCTTTAATACCCTAAGTTACACACAGAGGATAATAGGGAATGCAAAGTCAGCAGTCTTTGATGCTTATCAAAAACCAGGGTTTCTTTCCTGCAAATTTATCATATACAAATGGTTTAGGTGATTTACATCATCTTCTGGCCAGAAGGCCTATTAACATTTTATGACTCTTGACAAGGACTTATCAACAAAGACTTATTTTCTCTAAGAGTAATTATTTTAAGGTTTGGCGCCATCTTTCGAAGATAAAATTACATTCCTATAGGGCGGATGTGTAATGGGTTTACAAAGGAAAGAATTTATTACCTTAAGGGTCTAAAGTTACTAACACCAAGGCCACTACTTATTTTTTTCTACATACCAACTTTATTAATTAATACACATTCAAGGATACAATTCAGGGCATGTGGAAACTTGGCAACAAACATTGGCTCATCAATGAAATCTTTTACTGGTTTTATTCTGACAGTTTCTAACTCTCTGAGAGGCTCTAAGCTATTTGAATATCTTAAGCTTCCTGTGCCTCTGGAGGCTGGGAGACTGTAAACAATCATATGCATAACTGTAGGTGTCCGGGTAAACTTGTCAGGCGAGTTAGAGAGCCGTCTGAGGGGTTTGGATTTAAACACTCCTAATTGCCCGGGAACTTTATTAATTGGAGCTGTAAGTTAGCTCTTTGACAGAGAGAGCGAGATGGTGGTGGGGGACAGTTCCCAGTAAAGTCAGAGGTGAGAGCACAAAGCAATAAAGTAGGCAGACTCTGGTTTTTGGGGGTAGATGCTCGAGAATATCTGGGGGCACTCCCAAGGCTCGATCCCACCTTTGCGTATGCCGAGCCTCCTTCCTCATGACCTTTGTCACGAGTGGAATGTCTCTCGCCGGCTCCCGGCAAAAGACTGATAGATTCAACAAAGCACATAAACCTTAAAGCTATAATCTCATACTCGTGAGCAAAATTAAAAGACAAGAAAGTGGGAAAAAGTATTCTTTACATATAAATCTGACAGTTAATAGCTATAACTCTAATGTCTACAAAAAGAAAGCCAAAACATAGTCACCGAAAAAGAAAAATGAACACACATAATGGAAAGATAAATGTAAATAACTATTATATGAAAAGATGGTCTAACCAAGGAAATGCAGTTTCAAATGAGGTGTCACTTTTTGTTTAACAGATAGGCAAAAATTAGAGAGATTAATTATAAACAACGTTGTCAAGAATGTAGAAATAATCCTCTCATGTTTTACAAAGCAAACTATCAAACTTTAAATTTCTCCCTCCTTCAACATCTTATATCTTTACTGTAGGATGTTGTTGTTGTTCAATCGCTAAGTTGTCTCAGACTCTTTGTGACCCCGTGGACTGCCGCATGCCAGGCTCCTCTGTCCTCCACTATCTCCCAGAGTTCGCTCAGATTCGTATTCATTAAGTCAGTGATGCTGACTCTACTCTACTTCCCCCTTTTCATCCTCTACTGCCCCCTTCTCTTTTTGTCTTCAATCTTTCCCAACATCTGGGCCTTTTCCAATGAATTGGCTCTTTGAGTCAGGTGGCCAAAGTATTCTAGCTTTAGCAACAGTCCTTCCAATGACTATTTGAATATTCAGTGTGGATTGACTGGTGTGATCTCCTAGCTGTCCAGGGGATTCTCAAGAGTCTTCTCCAGCATCACAGTTTGAAAACATCAATTCTTTGGCACTCAGCCTTCTTTATGGACCAACTCTCACACAGTAGTAAAAAAGAATCAGAGGGATCTTCACATACTTACAGTAACACTTTACCAGGATATATTGTTAAATAAAGGAATCAAGTTGCAGGATAATGTCTATGATGTGATTCCACTTATGTAAAAAATAAATAGATCAATTCTATATTAGTGGTACTTGTATAGAAATTCATAGAAAAATTAAGGGGATTTAAAATTTTCCATTTATATGTGTTGCCTTGTTTTAAGTTTTACTATATTTAGTACATATTATTTGTATAATTCTAAAAAGTGAAGAGCCAATAATTACCTAATAATTTCTTAAACTCAATTTTATATGTTCAGCAATATTAAAAAGAATGACACATTTCAATATCTTTAAGACTTTGACATGTCATAAAAACAAGTTAAAACCCTATAATTTGGTTCCATGAAAAAATTTGACTTCTGTTTGTGCAGAGATATATCTGGAAGAATATTTATAGACATTTTACTAGTAGTCACTTTTATTTCAGGTGATTTTAACTTTTTTTTTCCCTTTTTTTCCCTTTTTTTCTTTTTTCTTATTTGGCTGAACCCCACAACTTGTGGAATCTTAGTTCCCTGACCAAGGATCAAACACAGGCTCCCTCCATTGGGAACATAGCATTTAGCCACAGGCCTACCAAGTTACACCACTATTTTTGAAGACAGAAGAGGGGGTCATGAGCCTAGGGATGCAAGAAATGCAGCTCTAGAAGCTATGAAAAGACAGGCTATTGATTCTTCCTTAGAGCTTCTGGGAGAGAGTGGGCCTGCTGACACCTTGACTTTAATCCAGTGAAACTGATTTTGCAATTCTGACTCCCAGAGCCATAAGATAATAAATATGTGTTGTTTTAAGCCAGTAATTTCATGTCAATCTGTGACAGAAACAATAGAAAACTAATAAATTGAGGTTGTAGGAAGAATCTGTTTCCTTGCCTTTTCAGCTTGTAGCAGCTATCCGTATTCCTTGGCTCATAATCCCCTTTCTCTATCTTCAAAGTTAGCTATGGCAAGTCAAGTTCCTTCTCAGAATGTATCACTCTGACCTCTTCTTCCTCCATCTTCCACTTTTAAGAATCCTTGTGATTATACTGAGCACATCCAGATAATGCAGGCTAATATTGCAGTATTAAGTTCAGTTGATTAACAAGCTCATTTCCATCTGCAACCTTAATTGCCCTTTGCCATGTAACATGTTCACAGCTCCAGATATTATGACATGGACGTCTTTGTGAGGCCGTTGCTCTGCTCACAGGGAGTTAATTATTCACTTAGTAAAGTTGAACACATTAATCAACACTCTGGCTTGGATAGTTCCTCACCTCAATCCATAAATGGAAAGAAGTTAAAATATTCAGGACTTTGGCTGGCCGGATTTGACCGGAGCGGGGCTGAGTGAGTGATGGGATTTAAGAGTGATGCCATGGTAGGAACTGTGGATGCACAGAAGGGCAGAGGGTTGGGGATGATGATTCTGGGTCTGGACATTTTAAATTTGAAGTGCCCATGGCATCTGCAGCTGAAAATGCCTAGCAGTCAGTTTTGTATGAGTATATGGAGTGTGGGGTTTCCCAGGTGGTTCAGTAGTAAATCTTCCTGCCAATGTGGGAGACCCAGGTTCTATCCCTGGGTCAGGAAGATCCCCTAGAGAAGGGAATGGCAACCCACTTCACTATTCTTGCCTAGAAAATTCCATGGACAGAGGAACCTGATGGGCTGCAGTCCATGGGGTCACAAAGAATCAGACATGACTAAGCAACTAACACAGACACACACAGTATAGGTGGTAGCTGAAACCATGTGTGTAAGGTATGTTAAGCAGGGCAGGAGAGTGAGAGGCAAAGAAAGCAGTGAACTAAAGACAGAATGGGAGACGGCAATGGCACCCCACTCCAGTACTCTTGCCTGGAGAATCCCATGGGCGGAGGAGCCCGGTAGGCTGCAGTCTGTGGGGTCGCTAAGAGTCAGACACGACTAGCGACTTCACTTTCACTTTTCATTCTCATGCATTGAAGGAAATGGCAACCCATTTCAGTGTTCTTGCCTGGAGAATCCCAGGGACAGGGGAGCCTGGTGGGCTGCCATCTATGGGGTCGCACAGAGTCGGACACGACTGAAGTGACTTAGCAGCAGTAGCAGCAAAGGCAGAATGGGAGGGAAATTCTCACTGTAGAGGAAGCTATACTGCACCCTCAGTTCACCCTTCACAACCAAGGCACTCACCTCCCCAGCTTCTAGGAACACTGACTGTGGATTGCTCCCAGCTCTGTCAGAAGGATCGGAGAAGACAATGGCAACCCACTCCAGTGTTCTTGCCTGGAGAATCCCAGGGACGGGGGAGCCTGGTGGGCTGCCGTCTATGGGGTCGTGCAGAGTCAGACACGACTGAAGCAACTTAGCAGCAGCAGCTGTCAGAGGGATATCACTTCTCTAGAACTGCCCTACACCCAAGGGAGACGCTTTGCCCTACTTTGAACCAGCCCATTCTGTGGGGATATCCCTCATCCAAGGAATTATCAATGTAGAAATCCAATGCCTTGGCCCCTTTGCATCAATTTGTGACATCAATCAAGGACCGTCTAATTCAAGAACTCTGTACAATCAGTGGAGGCTTCTGTTGCAACTGTATCACAGTTCACCTTGTCTCTTGCCTCATCTCCCTCTCCTACTGATAATCATCTTCCTGAGAGCAGTCCAAGCACACACCTACACTCTTCTCCATTTTAGTGTCCATTTCCAGGGAAGTAGCTCACACTAATCCTCTCACATTTAGTGGGATGGTAGAAAAGTTTAATTTTGTGGAAAGGACAGTAAAGAAATGAATTAGAACAGTATTAAGAGAGTGCAGTCTTTGAACTGTGAAATGAAACAGTGTCACATGCTACAGAGATGTTTGGTGAGATAATGAGTGGACCATGATGAGGGAAGAAGACACACTGAAGTATGGTGATGATTCTTAAAGGATAACGATCAGTAACAGGTAATCATGAGGGCAGTCTATGCTTCTGCAAAGATTGAATGTTGGGATTGAATTCAGAATGGGAAGGAGCCAGAGAAGAACACAGGAACAATGAATGGGAGAAACTCAAGCATTTTAAAGGTGCGTTCATTTGTTAAAAAAATAAATATTGAACAAATTAATTACCATTTAATAAGTTAATAGATATTTATGTCTGTTATATAAATCAGTAGTCATATGCAAGTGATATGACTGCCCATCAGGCACTCAATTTGCCCTCAAGGAATTTACTGTCTGAAAGGGATGAGAGGAAGCTGACCAAGGTAACTGACTAGGGACTGCTAGGCAGTAGGAAGGCTCCAGATCAATTTATAGTCTGTTGGCAATAAGTCTGCATGCCAGTCAGTCTACTGGCAATAAGTCTGTTGTGCTTCCCTGCAGGGCAGAGGAACATTCAGTGAAGATTGTCAGAGTTTTTAGAGTGGAAGGATAGGAAACCAAAGTGCCCATTTGGATGACCAATCTTGTGACCCAGGGGAAAGAGGCCAGAAAGGACCTAAAAGAATTGAGAGAATATTTCACCAAAAGGTTTTTTTAGATTGAAAATCTGCAATGTTTAAGATCATGAGAGAATGATAAAGGATATATGGAATGTAGTTAGAGAATGAGTTTTGGAGTTTAAGGCTTCTGAGGGCTATAGCCTGGTTCATTGGTCCACCATGATGTTGGGCTAGTTTAGGCTTATAGCAGGGTCTAGGGTGAAGGTAAATGATGTAAATCAAGACAATATCTTTACTGAGTTGTGAGAGGGAGCCAGAGGTCAATAGAGGGGAAGAGAATTATGAGGGAGCTTGACATCAAACAGATGAAGTATTAATAGGCAAGTGTCCATTGAAATAAATAGATGAACATTTTGAGGAAATAGATGCATTTGTTAACATTGAAGCTAGATTCCCAGAGCATACAGTGAAAAAAAGTGGGAAGGGGGTGATTGTTAGGAAGAATCTTGGAAAAGGATGTTCAGGATAATAAGGATATGAGGACACAAAAGCAGATTGTAGCTTGTAGGACTTCCCTTCCCTAAGACCACAGGGTTTAAAAATATGGTAAAAAGTGACTGACTCCAAATGATTAACTTGCCACAAGTTGTCTTGAGTCTATACAACTTGGCACAAGTTGTTTGCATTTTACCCAAGGCAGTTAATTATTACTGGCAATAAACTCAAAAAGAGGTTTCTGGGTCAAGTACAAGAAATGAAAGTTTATTCAATTTTGGCAATGTAAGAAGTGGAATTTTTTTACTTAGAAAAGTATTAGCTTCTCTTTTATATGGTATTTTATTGTCTTAATTTTTACTGATAGATTGAAAAGAAAAACTAAAGCTGCTAAGCCTTGTGCATTAAAAGCATTTTTAAAAATCACTGAAGTTAGTATAAACAGTAGTATACAGTGGGGTAAGGAGAACTTTTACTTCGGTGGATTCAGTAGAAATTAAAGGATGGATTTTTCTTACTAACAGGCACAAAGCAATGCTCTTGGGCTTTAACTTTGTGCTACGTTACTGACCAATTCTTGGTCAGGATCTTGATTTTGTACAGGTTTCCATTTTCACTCTTCAACATATTCTTTACAGGTTTGGAAATGGATCTTGTGATGATTAATTTTTGATTAATTAATTATTAGGCTGCTTTGACTCTTGGTTGTGGTAATGTGGGATCTTCCATCCTTCTGCTGGAATGTGGCCTGTAGGATATACTTCCCTGACCGGGGTCAAACCTGGGTCCCCTGCATTGGGAGCTCAGAGTCTTAGGCACTCAATCACCAAGGAATTTCTGTGATGATTACTTTTATGTGTCAACTTTGATAGGCTATAGTATTAAGTTATCTAATCAAGTACTAACAAAGGTGTTGTGAAGTATTTTTTTAGGTGAGGTTAATATCTATGAGTTGACCTTCAGGGGATTATTTTTGTGACATATATGTGTATATATCTCTACCTATATATCCATCCCCTATTGGTTCTGTTTTTCTGGAGAACTCTGACTGATACAGACCTGATTGGTATAAGGATAATGTTAACCCTGTGTTAACAATTGGTTCTGGACCAGTATGTGACCCAGATTGAACCAATAAAGTGTGAGGAAATGTTTGATCTGGGCTTCTAGAGAAGTACTTCCCTATAAATCTGTGAGAGTTTCCACTAGTACCTGCCTCTGTCTTCCTCTGACAGTAGTTTCCTTAGATATGAGGCGTGGAATGGGTGCATCTCTTTCACTGTCAGGTTGAGTATGAAGCCAACAAACAAAGAAGGCAGAGCCAAGACACTTGTAGAGACATGGAGCTGGGGCTGCTGGTTTAAATCAGTACTGAAGCCTGTCCTGCCTCTGAGATTCATAATCCAAACCATGTATCATATTTCCTCACTGTTTATCTGGTAGTTGGGCTTTCTGACTCCTGCAGCCAAAATTATTTTACCTAATACAACACTTTTCCTTAAGATGAGTTCTTTGGGATATTAAGAAGCTAGTATATATGATCTGTTAGTTGAAATTTATGTCCTGTGTGGATACTTTTTTTTTAATAATAATTGCATATTTGGGATTTAAAAACAGGTAATATAAATCAAAGAATAGCTTTTAATTGAATCTTTGCAAGTTAGACAATGTGTTGTTTGTAAAGTTTCAATGTGTTCTGTTAATTTGTTTTAGAAGTATTAAGATTCTTAAGATTCCAGTGGACTTATATCATACCCAATCTTTTTAAAAAAAATTGGGGTATAGATGCTTTACAATGTTATGTTAGTTTCTGCTGTACAACAAAATGAATCAGCTATATGTATACATATATCCCCACCCTCTTGGACTGCCTTCCCACCCCCACATCACCATCCCATCCCTCTAGGTCATCATAGAGCATCAAGCTGAGCTCTCTGTACTATACAGCAGGTCCCTACTAGCTATCTGTTTGACATATGGCAGTGCACATAAATCAAGCCTGATCTCCCAATTCATGCATAAGTCTTTTTTTGCATTATGATTTTTTCAGAGTATATGCCTAGTAGTGGGATTCAGTTCAGTTCAATCACTCGGTCGTGTCCGACTCTTTGCGACCCCATGGACTGCAGCATTCCCGGCCTCCCTGTCCACCACCTACTCCCACAGTTTACCCAAACTAATGTCCATTGAGTTGATGATGCCATCCAACCATATCATCCTCTATTGTCCCCTTCTCCTCCTGCCCTCAATCTTTCCCAGCATCAGGGTCTTTTCAAATGAGTCAGCTCTTTACATTAGGTGGCCAAAGTATTGGAATTTCAGCTTCAACATCAGTCCTTTCAGTGAATATGCAGGACTGATTTTTAGGATGGACTGGTTGGATCTCCTTGCAGTCCAAGGGACTCTCAAGAGTCTTCTCCAACATCACAGTTCAAAAGCATCAACTCTTCGGCACTCAGCTTTCTTTATAGTCCAACTCTCACATCTGTATATGACTACTGGAAAAACCATAGCTTTGACTAGACGGACCTTTGTTGGCAAAGTAGTGTCTCTGCTTTTTATTTATTTTTTTTAATGAATTATTTTACTTTATTTTCACTTTGCCATTGTTTTTTTTATTAATTTTTTTAAATTTTATTTTATTTTTAAACTTTACAATATTGTATTAGTTTTGCCAAATATCGAAATGAATCCGCCACAGGTATACCTGTGTTCCCCATCCTGCTTTTTAATATTCTGTCTAGGTTGGTCACAACTTTCCTTCCAAGGAGTAAGCGTCTTTTAATTTCATGGCTGCAGTCACCACCTGCAGTGATTTTGGAGCTCAGAAAAATAGTCAGCCACTGTTTCTACTGTTTCCCCATCTATTTGCCATGAAGTGTGGGACCGGATGCCATAATCTTAGTTTTCTGAATGTTGAGCTTTAAGCCTTTTTCACTCTCCTCTTTCACTTTCATCAAGAGGTTCTTTAGTAGTGGGATTGCTGGGTCTAAAAACAGAACTACCATATGACCCAGCAATCCCATTACTAGGCATGTACCCAATATTTAAATGCCATGTCACTGACAAAGCACAGAACTTGGAAATTATTTGATATTGCAGCAATAGTGCACACTTATTAGATAGTTAATCTGGCAGATATATATTGCAGGTAATATGGATATCACTAAAAATGCTAAAGGAAACAGCCAAATAAGGCTGCCCACAGAATAGGGCAAGTGATTAATTACCTTGGGGAGTGGGAAAGGAGAAACAGTTTCTTGTAACATAAAAATAGACCTAGAAAACCTAAATGGCACAGCAGTCTTTCTGCTCTGTTCAGAAAGAATTTATTCTAGAGCTTAAATTATATATTTAACCCTTTAATCATCATGCTTTTAATATTTTGAGTCCTTTTGCACAGGGTGCTGTTAATTACCAGTATGCCTATAAAGAATCACTCTCTCTCTCCCTTTCTCTTTCTCCCCAATGAAAACTTCAAAAATTAATTGCTAATTACTTTTTTAGATGAATGTAAAAACTTAGATAAAAGTTTTAGTCAGGGACTTAAGTACATGTACATGCGTATTCACAGAAGCACTTTTCACAACAGCTGAATGGTGGAAGTAGTCCAAATGTCCATCAACAGTGAGTGGTCAAACAAGTTGTGGTATCTACATACACACAATGGAATTTTATTCAGCCATAAAGAGAAGTGAAGCACTGATACATGTTACAGGATGTGGCACCTCAAAAACACTATGCTCAGTTTAAGCCAGACAACAAAGAGCACATGATTTTATGTATGTGAATTACCCAGAATAGGTAAATCCATAGAAACAGAAAGCAGTCTGGAGTTGTCAGGAACTTGGAGGAAGAAAGAGTGAAGATGGTTGTTTAATGGGTATGGGGTTATCTTTTGGAGGAGTTAAAGAAAATGTTTTAAAATTTGATAGAAATGGTGATTGAATGATATTGTGAATGTTCTAAATGTCACTGATTTGTATACTTTAAGCTGGTTAGTATTATTATGTAAATTTTGCCTCAATAAAAATGGGGGGAAAGTTTTATTGAGCTTAGGTTTATATATAGAGCTCTACAAATCAATAAGGCTGAATTAATTCTTGCTTTTCCCCACAAATCTGTTCCTCCTCTATCTTCATCTGATCCAACAAATGTCACTGCCATTGGCCAAATAGCTCTTGGCAAAACCTGGAAAACATTCTCCATACCTCTTTTTCCTTCTCCTCTCCCATCCCATCCTATCACCAAGTCCTATTGATTCTTTTTCTATAGTGTGTCAAATTTAATCCTCTGTATTTCAGCTGTGCTCATTCTGATAGGAATTACTTTATTTTCATCCAGAGAACTAGTCTCCCAACTGAACTACCAAATTTTCCTTCACATTTCTGTCATTCCATTCTAGCCAGAGTGAGTCATTAAAATGCAGTCTGATCATATCAGTCCCTTGCCAAAAACACTTCAATAGCCTTTTTTTCCCATTTAAGATAAAGTCTACAATCTCCAACATGTTATCAGAGGCCTGCTTGATCTGCCTCTACTGTCCTATACTCATACTGTTTATATATATATAATATTTTATTTATTTATTTATTTGATTGTGCTGGATCTTAGTTGTGTTCTATGGGATCTAGTTCCTTGACTAGTGATCAAACCTGGGGCCCCAGCATTGGGAGCTCTGAGTCTTAGCCACTGGACCACCAGGGAAGTCCCTCTGTTTATGTTTTTGTTTTATATGGCATGCAACATAAACTGACTCTAATTAGTTTCAGGATACAGATACAGGAGATGATCAAGGAACAGTTGAGCAGTCAAGACAGAAGTGGGGAGTTAAAGGAACCAAGTCCTCCCCAGGGACCTCTGCAGCAGCAGGTGGGTTCCTCTCACTGGAGTGCTGACATGGATGTGTTTAGTGTTCTGTATTTAGTGTCTCAGATTACCAGGGGAAAGAATCTAATTGGCTTGGCTTCTGTCAGACTTTTACCCCTGGATCTGTCTGTCCTTGAATTTATCTCCACAAAGATAGATCTGTCTTGTGCCATGTTACATGTGCCTGGCATAGAGTAGGGGCTCATTCAATAGTGAACAAATTTATGTCCAACTAATTGAATAAATAAATTGGCCATGGCCATAAGACAAAGCTGAGTAATTCAGCTTGGGGCTCACTTCCGGGTATGAGTTCATTTCCATGGTTGAGGGTGAGGCATCCACTTCAGGAGATAACTTCTCACTGTGCTGCTCAGCCTCACCTTGTTCCACTTTCCTCCTTGCACCAGAAACCTTTGCCCTTCTCTCATCCCTCAAAACTCTCAAATTCTTTCTAAACTCAAAGGCTTTGCATATGCCATCTCCTGTGCCAGATATGTTCTTCTCCATTGTTCTGGTTGTAGATTTAATGCCTCTCGGCTACAAATTTATTCATTTTGCCTGTTTTGTGAATATATATATATATATATATATTCACAGGCTCCTCCTCTGTCCATGGGATTCTCCAGGCAAGAATACTGGGATGGGTTGCCATTTCCTTCTCCAGGGGATCTTCACCCAGGGATCGATCCCATGTCTCTTAACCTCTCCTGCATTGGTGGTCGGGTTCTTTACCACTAGTGCCACATGGGAAGCCCATATATATATATGTGTATATATACATATGTTAGTCGCTCAGTCGTGCCTGACTCTTTGCAACCCCATGGACTGCAGCCCACCAGGATCCTCTGTCCATGAGATTTTCCAGGCAAGGATACTGGAGTGGGTTGCCATTTCCTTCCCCAGGGGGATCTTCCCAACCCAGGGATCAAACCCAGGTTTCCTGCACTGCATGCAGATTCTTTTACAACTGAGCTACAATGGAAGCCATATATAAACATGCATATATGGGCCCTTTAATTTTGGTCAGCTGATATAATATTAAACTTTGTCAGTAGAGGGAGCTAGAGAGACATTGCAGGAAACATCGTCTTCGGGGTCTCCTGTGCTTTCTTGGCACTTCTACAGCACCGCCAGCAGCTTCTCCTGGCACCCATCTCAGACATGTTTCCTGTAAGACACCCCGCCATAAGCAGCTTTCCCAGCACCTTGAGGGTAGATTTCTGGCAAGTCCCAGAGGGTAGAGTTCCAGCAAGTTCCAATGGTGTGAACTACAGTGATTTCTCTGCTGGCTAGCTATTCCCAGCCAGAAATTCTCCAACAAAGTCTAAATTTATATCCCAGGGGAAGTGGCTGCCCCTTGTCCCTGTTGTTTCTCTATTCTTACTTCTTACCAGCAGTCCATTGTGACTTCAACCCCTTGTTAAAAATCTTTTTTTTTTTTTTTTTTTTGCCCATGCTGTGTGGCATTGTGGGACCTACTTCCCTGATCAGGAATTGAACCTGGATGCCCTACAGTGTAAGCATGTGTTGAACAGCACTGCCACCCTTGGGGTAACACTGGTATTGCATTTTGTACCAGCAGAGGCTTCTTTTGAATCCTGTGTCCACATGATGAGATATCACATCAAGCAAAGGGTGCCAAACTGATCCTTGCCAGGAACCAAAATCTACTACTGCTAGCAACACTCAAAAGAGTGCACACTTTCCCCTCCTCCCTTTACTTGCTATGTGTTTATAATTAAATTAGTTACAATTAGGCTCTGGAGTCAAGCGGACCTGGTTGGGTTTCATGATCAATTCTTTCACTTGCTAACTTAGGTGAAGATGTTTAGCTTTTCTAAGCTTCTGTTTCCTCCCTTGTATGGGTGAGATAGAGAGTAATATCTATATCATAAGGTAGCAAGTAAGGATTAAATAAGTTAATGAGTAGTGCTTGGCAACAAAGTGTATGTATGTAGGCTGCTGCTGCTGCTGCTTAGTCGCTTCAGTCATGTCCGACTCTGTGTGACCCCATAGAAGGCAGCCCACCAGGCTCCCCTGTCCCTGGGATTCTCCAGGCAAGAACACTGGAGTGGGTTGCCATTTCCTTCTCCAATGCATGAAAGGGAAAAGTGAAAGTGAAGTCACTCAGTCGTGTCCGACCCTCAGCGACCCCATGGACTGCAGCCTTCCAAGCTCCTCCATCCATGGGATTTTCCAGGCAAGAGTACTGGAGTGGGGTGCCATATGTATGTAGGCTAGCTGCTGTATAAAAGGCCCATGAAGATAAATCCATTAAGTTTTTGAAAAGATGAACTCTTCTGATATTAAGAATGTTCATATTAGCTGTCCTTATTTTCCACTGTTTCCCAGTCAAAGGACTGCTCAAAGTTCTCGGGATCTTCAGTTCAGTTCAGTCACTCAGTCATGTCTGACACTTTGCGACCCCATGGACTCCAACATTCCAGGCCTTCCTGTCCATCACCAACTCCCGGAGTTTACTCAAACTCATGTCCATCGAGTCGGTGATACCATCCAACCATCTCATCCTCTGTCGTCCCCTTCTCCTCCCACCTTCAATTTTTCCCAGCATCAGGGTTTTTTCAAATGAGTCAGTTCTTTGCATCACGTGGCCAAAGTACTGGAGTTTCAGCTTCAGTATCAGTCTTTCCAATGAATATTCAGGACTGATTTCCTTTGGGATGGACTGGTTGGATCTCCTTGCAGTCCAAGGGACTCTCAGAAGTCTTCTTCAATGCCACAATTCAAAAGCATCAATTCTTTGACATTTAGCTTTCTTTATAGTCCAACTCACACCCATACATGACTACTGGAAAAACCATAGCCTTGACTGGATGGAACTTTGTTGGCAAAATAATGTCTCTGTGTTTTAATATGCTATCTAGGTTGGTCATAGCTTTTCTTTCAAGGAGCAAGCATCTTTTAATTTCATGGCTGCAGTCACCATCTGTAATGATTTTGGAGCCCAAGAAAATAAAGTCTGTCACTGTTTCTAGTGTTTCCCCATCTATTTGCATGAAGTGATGGGACTGGATGCCATGATCTTAGTTTTCTGAATGCTGAGTTTTAAGCCAAATTTTACACTCTCCTTGTTCACTTTCATCAAGAGGTTCTTTAGTTCTTTGCTTTCTGCCATAAGGGTGGTGTCATCTGCATATCTGAAGTTTATTGATATTTCTCCTGGCAATCTTGATTCCAGCTTGTGCTTCCTTCAGCCCAGCTGATGTACTCTGCATATTTTAAATAAGCAGGGTGACAATATGCAGCCTTGAGGTATTCTTTTCCCTATTTGGAACTAGTCTGTTGTTCTGTGTCCAGTTCTAACTGTTGCTTCTTGACCTGCATATAGGTTTCTGAAGAGGCAGGTCAGGTGGTCTGGTATTCCCATGTCTTTCAGAATTTTCCACAGTTTGTTGTGGTCCACAGAGTCAAGGCTTTGGCATAGTCAATAAAGCAGAAGTAGATGTTTTTCTGGAACTCTCTTGCTTTTTCAGTGATCCAGTGGATGTTGGCAGGTTCCTCTGCCTTTTCTAAATCCAGCTTGAACATCAGGAAATTCACAGTTCACATACTGTTGAAGCCTGGCTTGGAGAATTTTGAGCATTACTTTACTAGCCTGTGAGATGAGTGCAATTGTGCAGTAGTTTGAACATTCTTTGGCATTGCCTTTCTTTGGGATTGGAATGAAAACTGACCTTTTCCAGTCTGTGGCCACTGCTGAGTTTTTCAAATTTGTTTGGGAGCTTTCTGTGGCTCAAATTAGTTGTCTTAACCACTGGACCATCAAGGAAGTCCTTGTAATAATTCTTTATATCAGACTTTCCCTATTCCAATGCTTATGTAGTTTCTTTGTCCTAATTGGGCCCAGGTCGGTACATATCCCCACTCTTCACCTGGGTAATTTTATTTGTCCTTTAGGTGATAATAAAGCATAAAGGATTTTATTAAGTCCTTCTCTGAGATCTCAAACCAAATTATTCCTCTGTTTTTCCTTCATAACATCTTCCACAGTTTTAAACTTATGTATTAGTTTGTGTGATTCTTGCACATCTTTATCTTCCCAAACTAGATAACAGTCTTCAGGAGGGCATTGATCACATTTATTTTGTTTACTGCTACAAATCCGGTGCCTATTACAGTGCTTAACCCAATAATGGGTCATTAAATGAAAAAGAGAGTAAATCTTTTTTTAAAGGAGAATTAATTATTTATTTTTGGCAGCTGTGGGTCTTAGTTGCTGCTCGTGGGCTTTCTCTAGTTGTGGTGAGCGGGGGCTACTCTCTGGCCATGGTGTGTGGACTTCTTATTGCGGTGTCTTCTCTTGTTGTGGAGCATGGGCTCTAGGAAACACGGGCTTCAATAGTTGCGGCACATGCGCTTAGTTGCTGCCTGACATATAGAATCTTCCAGGACTAGCGATCAAATCTTGCATTGGCAGGCAGCTTCTTAACCAATGGACCACCAGGGGAGTTTGAAAGTAAATTTTTATTGTGGTTTTATAACAGTCAAGTCACTGGTGGCAACTGAAAAAAAAAAAAAAAGAACTCAACTTCCTGTTCACAGGGGGTTGACAAATTTATATGAAAGAATAAGACCTGCACAAAAAATGTAAATCAGTAAAGAGTTTCAAAAGAATGGTACAAGTGGTAAGTACTAGTAGTTCAGAGGCAATCAAGAATTTTATTTTTAAAAAGCTTTTTTTAAATTTTTATAGACATCCCTAGAAATTAATTTCTTCTTAGCTAATTGTATTTTATCTATTATATATTAATGGGGAGGAAAATGGCCCAAATGAGATCAATTATTTTAGAAGATACTTTTTAGTAGATTCATAATGGGTTATTAATCTTTCTGGGAAGTTTTTAAAACTAGCATTATATTTTAATTTGTTCTATGCATTTTGGCGTCACCATGCAGCATGTGGGATCTCAGTTCCTCAACCAGGGATCGAAATCATGGCCTCCTATAGTGAAAGCTCAGGGTCCTAACTGCTGGACCACCAGGGAGTCCCCTCTTTAGCCCACATTGATCACATAATATAACATTCCTGGCTTTCAGCTTCCTTATTAGAGACTGTCCTGAGCATTCATTGGAAGGACTGATGCTGAAGCTGAAGCTCCAATACTTTGGCCACCTGATGCAAAGGACTGACTCAGTGGAAAATACCCTGTTGCTGGAAAAGATTGAAGGTAGGAGGAGAAAGGGACAACAGAGGATGAGATGGTTGGAATGCATCAGTGACTAGATGGACATGAGTTTGAGCAATCTCCGGGAGTTGGTGATGAACAGGAAAGCCTGGCATGCTGCAGTCCACAAAGAGTCGGACTTGACTGAGCAACTGAATTGAATTGATATTGACAAAATAACATGAAATTTTTTTAATTAATAAACTTTTCCTAAGTATTTATTATGTATCAGCACTATAGGAATCACTGAGGACACAAAAGTAATATGTTTCCTGCCCCCTATATTTAGGGTGAATTGCAGAAGGAAGAAACTTTTTACAAAGGTCAGCTAAGAAAGCCACTGTGGCCAATCACTTATAAATCACAACACACAATTTCCTCATGTGAACTGAAAGAAAAAAAAATGCACAGTGAGTTGTGAGTTAAGTTTTATTTGGGACCTGATGAGGACTATAGCTTGGGCTGTACATAACTCCTAGGACCTGTCAGTATATACATGGTTTTAGTCAAGGGGGATACTTGCAATCAGGCACACATTTTTGCAAAGGTTTGATGCTAGTCACGAGGAACAGATGTGTCCGTTAAAGACTAGTGGTTTTCCAGACATGAGAAGATACAAGGAATTGGGCTCACAAAATCTTCTGAAAATAACCATCCAAAGGCCTGTTCTGCCAGTTTTTCCCAGAGCACAGGATGTGTCATTTCTGATCTCTTCCCTGAACTCCTTTCAGGGTGTGTTGAAGGTCAGTGACAACAATGGCTAGTGACTTCATTCTTGTAAAATGGCAACAGATGACAAGTGACAATTTTTAGTTGGCACCTATTTTTAGTATCCCTTATTAAATAAAAAACTAACTTCCATAAGACAGAAGATAGGATGGAGATTATTCAAGATACTGTGTCAAATCAAAAAATGAAAAAGATGAATTAAAGGTTAGTTTGATCAGAGGCAAGAAAATAGGGAATGCATAATGGAAGTTAGACTTCTAAGTGCTTTGAGACTCACAGTTGAGAAGAACTTTGCACATGAAGTTTTTTAGACCCTCTTTAAGGGAGGGTCTAGAGATGTGTGGCAATAGAAATTTTTGTAAATGCAAAGTTTTTGTACACTGGGACAAGATGAATATGTTAAATGTGAGCTAGACAAAGCAGACCAAAAATAAAGCAAACCCAACTGCTAAAATTCAACTTTAGAAAAACTCAGCCACATAGACTGGGAATTTCCATCAGAGTTTAGCGGTCCCGTGGATCCAATCCCTGTCTCCTCCATTGCACGCAGATTCTTGACCATTGAGACACCAGGGAAGCCCAACTAGACCCACAGTAACCGCTCAGAGATTTGGATATGCTCCAGAAGAGCCAGTCGGGCTTTCCGTATTTTAGACAACCAAAACCACACAGCCCTATTTTCAGAGATTAATGGCTGCTCTGTTGAAGAAGTGAAGTCACTCAGTCGTGTCCGACTCTTTGGGACCCCAATGGACTGTAGCCTGGCAGGCTTTTCAATCCATTGGATTTTCCAAGCAAGAATACTGGAGTGGGTTGCCATTTCCTTCTCCAGAGGATCTTCCCGACGCAGGGATTGAACCGGGGTCTCCCGCGTTATAGGAAGACTCCTCAACGTCTGAGCCACCAGGGATGTCTCACAGGGGAATCCCGCGCTGCAGCTCTGCTCTCCAACCAGTCCTCGGAGGAGAGAGCTGGCTTTTCATTGGATCAGCGCGGGGACAGACCCAGCTCTCTATTGGTTTAGAAGGGGGGCGGGAGGGAGGCGTGTCCTGACGTCACGCCCGTCCTCAAAGTGCTTACTCAGGGCTGTGGAAGGAGAAGTCCGAGAGGAAGAGGATAACCCGGAACTACCTTTGCGGTCCTGAGCCATCCCTTTCTCGGAACTGGGGTCCCCTCCCACCAACCAAGAAAGCTCCGCCCAAAGCAGCCCCGCCCGCACCAGGGGATCAGGTGACCTCGGGCCGGTGCGGTCACGTGACTGGGCGCGCCCGCCCGTTGTGGCCATGGCGGCCGCAAGCTCTAGTGTGGTCAGGCGAGTGGAGGAACTCGGAGACCTGGCTCAGGCCCACATACAACAACTTAGCGAAGCCGCCGGCGAAGATGGTGAGGGAGCTGAGGAGAGGGAGGCGGTCAGGCGGGCGGTTGTTCGGAGCTGGCTCTCGACGGCCATTGGGGCTGAGGCTGCGGCCTGTAGTCTATGGATTCCAGGCCAGAAACACAGAAGGTGTTGCGCTTCTGGCCCTAGCTGGGCGTTCTCTTGTCTACCTCCAGGAGCTCACATCGCTTTAAGACAAAGGCGTTTACTTCCGGACCAGGTTTTTCATAACCCGCGAAAACCGCCTAAATCTCAGGCAAATCAGGGCTTCTTGTCTTTACCTGTCTCGGTCGGTGGCGACTGGCAAAAGGGCGAGATCTGGATGAAAGTACACAGGGAAGTTTAAATGAGTGGTTAAAGTTGGATGATGGTACGCAAATAAGTAATGGTAGTTTTGCATGTCCTAAAGATAGTTTGGCGTGTATAATAGTTCTACTTTTTCATTGCTACGTTGTAAATTTTTTTGTTGTGTTTTGGAGTCTAAACTCAACTGTAAACAATAGTCTACAGACGAGATTTACATTGGAGTAATTAAAACGATTCTCTCACGTTCATCACCTCAGTTGTCACAAGGGCCCTGTCAGTACTGGAATAACTTTTTTTTTTTAATATCTAAGCGGTTTCCTTGGATTTCCCTGGTGGCTCAGACGGTAAAGCGTCTGCCTACAATGCGGAAGACCTGGGTTCAATCCCTGGGTCGGGAAGATCCTCTGGAGAAGGAAATGGCAACCCACTCCAGTACTCTTGCCTGGAAAATCCCATGGACAGAGGAGCATGGTAGGCTCCTACAGTCCATGGGGTGGCAAAGAGTCAGACAGGACTGAGCGACTTCACTCAACTCAAGCGGTTTCCTTAGGAAAGACTGACACAGAATCACCTCGACGTTTGCTCTTTTTCATTACTTACCAGCTGCCTATAGGTTTCTACATTCTTACCGAGTTTTGCACCTTTACTACAGATAGAAAGTTTAAAAAATTTTTGTGGGCTGTCTCGTTGTCTTCGGAGTCATAGAGAAATAGTAGTGGAACATTTTCTCAAGCGATTGAATAGTTGGTGAATTTATTGAATAGGGTCCATGATAAAATGGCTCTAGTTCCATACAAGACTATTTGCTGGATTTTCTTTTCTTAGGGGTCTGTTGTTAAAAATCCACAAGACTACCCTGAAGTAGTTTCCTTTTTTGGTTTGTGGTAAGTGAATCACATGAATAATTTTAGTTTATGGACAGTAGTAGCTATTCCAGTACCTATTGTCTGGAAGTGCATCTAAGTTACTTCCAAATAAACTATTCAGTGATTTCCACCCCACTCCAGCTCCATTAGAACCAGTCTGAAGAGATGAAAGAATGTATGCTATTCACTTACCAGTAAACTAAAAAGCCATTCTCATTTTCCAGTGGAAGTGTACTTTAATCCAGTCTAGAGTGAAGGCTGAAAAGTAAAGTATATATTCTTGTTTGGAGGCTTTAAAGTTCTGAAATGTACTAGAATTGCAATAATAGTGGTCGACGTTATGAACTGTTCAGTATTACTAGCAAGATTTTCATATTAAGTTTAACTAAGACATAGTTCCATATATTTGAACTTGTATTTTCTAATATAGCAAAAATTATACACAGTAAAAATTTGTTTTTTAATGATATTTATGTTAGGTTGTAGGGATTGATAATTCCTGTAGTTTTTTAATTGATCAGATACAGTCAGACACTAGTCCATGTAAGAATGCTCTCCTTTGTACTACTGGTCAATTTTGGTTCATTTATTTCTCATTGTACAAGCACAATGTGTTTACGATATGGAAATATATACCATTAGAGGGACCTTTTCTGGGGACTATGTTAGAATCTCTTATCTTTGCCTTGTCAGTCACTATTTTGACTGAATGGTTAGGAAAAATTCTACATTTCATAAAAATTTTCTAAAATGGTGAACCATTATCCCTCCATTTGTCTAATTATGTCATGAGTTCATGTGAAATGCTCCTTCAGCAATGGTTTGATGAATTCAGTGCAGACCTTTACATTTAAAATAATCCTGCAAATTAAGAAAAAAATATCAACTCAGTGTTGAAAGAAGCTCCTGAGGGGTGTTTTGTTCCAAACCGTTTCAGTTCACAGTAGAATCTTTTTTCCGGAGCTGTATGGGTGTTACTTCTGGACTGAGGAGAGATAGGAAGGCAGTGCTGAAGAAGTAGTTTTCAATTTAGGTGAATATTGGACCTTAAAGTGTTCAGAATCTGGTCTAGATACAGGTTCGGCCTTACTGGGGAAAGTTTAAGGTTGTCGTATTACTGCGAACAGACGCAACTTAAACTGGTGGTGCTTTTGTTCCAACACTGATCTGCTTACCTACTTGTGTAGGTGCTGAGGCTGGATCAGATGGACCCTCACCAGGTCCTGAAAGGTTGTTGAATCACGCCAATACACCGGGATTCTTGGCCCCCAGAGGAGAAGAATTCAATCCGGGGCCAGAGATGAGGCTTGATCGCTCAGAGCTTTTGTGTAATAAAGTTTTATTAAAGTATAAAGGAGATAGAGAAAGCTTCTGACATAGGCATCAGAAGGGGGCAGAAAGAGTACCCCCCTGCTAGTCTTCAGCTGGATGTTACATAGTCACTAGCAGTCTGTTTAATGAAAGAAAGGAATGTCTTAAAATTCAGAATGGCACCAAATGGTTTATCCTGGGCCATAAAATGATTAACTTGAATCTTAAAAGAAGGGCAGACCACCATACAAATAGTTTCATTTACATAGATTAGGGGAACAATATCTGTGTATAACATACTGGTTTGTCAAGTAGGTTCTGGGCCAAGAGGCGGAACCGACTTGGAGACAGAGTTTGGGGTAAAGGCGTAGTACATTAGCATAGTTTAAGACAAACATTTCCATAAGAAAAAGGCATTGGTTATCTCTAGGCTCAAGAATAGCTAACTTCAGGCCAAACCAGATGTCATTATGGCAACACAGTATTTTAAGAGAAACCTCCCTTTAAATTTGTATAGAGAAGGAAAAAAATATTGCTAGTTTGTTTCCTCCTGCCGCTTAAGAGAGAAAAATGTTTGACACTTGCAGGCTATTTCCTCCATTTGGAGACCCCTGGCCTTCCTGCCTGTTACCCTCTCAGTCCTACATTGTCCCTTTACCAGTGAGGGGAAAAGGTTATATATTTCAGGAGAAAGCTACAGAGGGGCAGTCTCAAGGATCTAAGTGTCTTGATGGGCTTTTTTTTTTTTTTTTTTTTTGATGATGTGTGTGTGTGCTTAGATGCTCAGTGTCCAACGCTTTGCAGGTTTTGGAACTGTAGCCTGCCAGGCTCCTCTGTCCATGAGGATTCTCCAGGCAAGAATATTGGAATGGATTGCCATACCCTCCTCCAGGGGTTCTTCCCAACCCAGGATACACAAGGGTGCATAGCACCTTGGATGCATATGGACAATTTGTAGGTTAGAGAGGAAAAATTCATAAGACAAGGTGAAACCATAGAAGCAAAAGAAAAAAGGAATAAGTTAGACAATGTAGAGGGAAAGTGAGGACGATGCTTTTAGAGGGTGTATCAGAAATATTTAGTTTAATTTTGTCCAGGTTTTGATTTCTAGGTTTTTAAGAAATAAACTACTCAGGCGTATTGTGTAATTTTACTTACAACAGCTATTTGTATACCTAAATATGTAAGTATAATTATAAAGTTATAATTTCATAACTAACAGCACTTAACATTTTATGAGGCATTTGGTTTAATCAGTCTTTTTCCTTCACAGAATGTATTTATGAAATTATAAGTTTTTAGTGGAAGTCCTTTCTATAGATTTATGTATATTATTTGTACTCTTCCAATAAAAGTTTTAAATTTAATGCTTAAACATTTTGAATATGTCAACATCATAAAATAAACATTATGAAAGTACACGTTGTGCTTAAGAAATGGCAACTGAACCTAGAAAGTTTTAAGTCTCGCTTTTAAGAAAAAATTTCCATGATAAATTTAAGTAGAGTTAGATATTATGATATACTTCATGTTTTACAAAAGATACTACTATGTTGTATTAATTTTATCATTTTAGATATGTAGCTTTTTTTTTTGTTTAAAAGACACCTGAAAATAGGTGAAGTAATCATATTTTTATCTCTTATAGATCACTTTTTAATTCGCGCCTCTGCAGCTCTAGAAAAATTGAAACTTCAGTGTGGAGAAGACAAAGAATGTTCAACCCCATCAAATCTTCTAGAACTTTACACACAGGTACTGAATCAGATGGTTTCTGACATATTGTGGGGTAGGTTGTTTACTTAAGAGGGTTGACTCCAAAATTTAGGTTTAATGTTCTTTATTTAAAATGTTTTTGTTCAAAAAACTATGTATAAGGCATATAGACTTGAAACTGTGAGGCAGTTTGCAAAGAAGTAAAGTTTATTGGATGTGTGGATTATAAAGTCAGGGAAAAAATCTTACATATACCAGTATTGCTTCCCTATACATAATTAAGCAAAATACTCATATGTGCAATTTCCAAGCTCTGAAAGGTTAGAGGGAATGGAGGTTTCTCTAAGGCCTCTGGTTATTTTTTTTTTTTCCCCCTGAAATTTACCTTTCCTTTGGATTCTTCGCTTGACTACCTGTGATTTTGTTGTGCAAGTCCATAAGAACAGAAAGCTGTTCCCCCTTCTTTCCCTTTTCTTTCAAATTCAGACCTCTCTATGGACAAAATCTGTTTTCTAGGTTTTCTCAAACTGCTGAGGCAAGTTCACATTAATAAACATAATTTTGAGGGACTTCCCTGGTGATGTAGTAGTTAAGACTCTGTTCTTCCATTGCATAGGGCACAGGCTCCACCCTGATGGAGTTCCATCAGTGAACTAAGATCTTGCATTTGCAACAAGACCTTCAAATATGACTTCAAATATGACTTGACTGCAAATATGACTTGTCTTTGGTTGGTTAAATAGAACTGATAGCAGAACTCGTTTCCTTAGTCTTCATGCAGCACAACAAAAAAGCAAAACCTGAAAAAAACATAATTTTATTATAGTAGCTATCATTTATATAGCACTTTATAGTTGACAGAGTGCTTCATATGCCCTTACTTGATTGCCAGTTGTTATAGGAAATAAGAGTAAACTTACTCGAGTTTCCAAAACACATTCATAGCACTTAGCTGCCTGATGCTGCTTTCTGTTAGGAGATACATGGGCATAGTTCTGCCTTCAGATGTGGTTGAATGAGCCTCTGACAAGTACCCACAAACCCCAGAGAGCTATTGTAGCTCGGGAGAAATTTCCTTCACTTTCTTTCTTTCCTTTCAGAAGGTTCCCTGTTTATCTTACTTCTTTCATATAGGAGAGCTGTAAACACTTTTAACTTATTTCTGAGAATAAGGCAAAAGAATTAGAGATATAATTAAAATTCCTCAAACCTTTCTGGAGCTTACTTGTGGTTCTGAATCAACAGGTCCTTTTCCTTAGGATGATGATCTCTCCCTTCCTGGCTTAGTCCCTCTAACACAACAGCACCTGTCACTTAAGTAGTGCTGTGTGCTAGGTCATGTTCTAAGTGATTTACGTATGTTAATTCATTTTATCCTCAAGGCTGGGGACTTTAAAAGACAATTTGTCAATGAAGTAACTGAGGCTTTAAAAAAGAAGTAAAATATGACTTGTCTTTGGTTGGTTAGATAGAACTAGTAGCAGAACTCAATTTCCTTAGTCTTCATCAAGTAGATTAAACAGAGACAAAGGATTGAGTAGTTTGAAAGGGCTGACTCTTCATTTGGGGAAACAGGTAATCCTTTGAAGATTCAGTGTACAAAACTGGAGGTAGTGACCTTTTCTTGATACGGCAGGCATTTAGAAAATGTTCAGAAAGTAATATATGCAAATAACAAAGAATATAAAAAACTTTTTATAATTATATTGCATATGATTAACTTACTTGAATTAAAACATAAATATCCATTTTATTTTTTGAGGAAAGCTGGATTATCTTAAATCAGTGTTTAGTTAAATCTTACAAAGTTTACTATAAATTCGTCTTAGATTATATTTACAGCTAGGACTGACTACTGGGGCTTCCCTGATGGCTCAGTGGGTAAAGAATCCGCCCACAATGCAGGAGATGCAGGTTCGATCCCTGGGAAGATCCCCTGGAGAAGGAAATGACAACCCATTCTGTGTTCTTGCCTGAAAAACCCCATGGACAGAGGAGCCTGGCGGACTACAGTCCATGGGGTCGCAAAGAATATATGTAAGATTAAACTGTAAGAGTTATTCATTCTAATTCAAATCTTTTATATTATACTTTTTTCTCTCTTACTGCAGGCTATTTTGGACATGACATATTTTGAGGAGAACAAGCTAGTAGATGAAGATTTTCCTGAAGATTCTTCACAGAAAGTAAAAGAGTTGATCAATTTTCTTTCAGAACCAGAAATTTTGGTTAAAGAAAATAATATGCATCCAAAAGTAAGTTTTGCACAACTATAAATTATGGTGGAATGCTGCTAATTCCTGCTAGACTACCCTTTAGGATCTGTGTTTTTTCCTTCTTAAATGTGTCTTTGTCTCTATTTTAAATTGACTGAAGGAGGGATATATGAAGTTGAATGTTTCAGACTGATGTCAAAACTAAAGTATCCATTTTTATAAATATGTTTCAGAACATTTTCTATGATGAAGTTACACACAGTGCATAGTCATTTTCTAAAGATGCACATTTGCTATTTCTGCTCCCTTTACTTTTGCAGATGCTATGTTTTCTTGAAGGTTCCTAGTGATTTTAATGACCACGTCTCTGGTTCTTTCACAGTCCTCTTCTTCCTGGACATTTGCTGTCTTTCCAAGGATCATAACATCCCTAAAGGCCTTTTATGCTTCTCTTCGTCTCTGAGAAGCCTTGCTCTTTCTCTTTCTAAGCATCTCACCTCTCTCCCATTCTGGAAGCATAGGCACTCCCCAAGAATATCTCCTTAATTCTCTAATAGTTTCTATTTTGTCTTTGTTTGAATATCTCCTTAATCCTCTAATAGTTTCTGTTTTGTCTTTGTTTGTCCACACACTTTTTACTGCTGTCTCTATTTCGATGATTCCCAAGATTTTTGTATCTAGCCCTGACTACTTTAAACCCCTGGATCAGCAGGGAAATCCATTCATTCAGGCAAATAATTTCTCATCTTCAGCTATCTGCTGGCTGTCTCTACCGAGATATCTTTGTTGCTCTCTGTTTTATCAGGGAATGCTAATTGTGTAAATGAATAATTCCAAGTTTTAAAAGATACCACATAATAAAAGTTTGATTCATTTAAATTATTTTTGTATATATCTTTTCATTGTTTTAATTTAGTAGTAGTAGAAAATGTTTCAAGTAACATATATATATATATATTTCTGAAAACTTATTTTTCCCATCAGACTATGGAATACTTATATTTGAAATACATTAGAGGATTTAGTTACTTAAATACTTGAATATCAATTATCTAGAAATACTTGTAAATTAGAGTAGTTATTGTAATTTTTATATAGCAGTAGATGTTTATATTTCTAATTGATTCAAAGTAAGTCATTCCTGTGTAGGTTGCAAAGTAAAGGGCAGATTTTATGAAATGAATATTTTTAATTTCTCAATATTTTGAAATTTAGTTTTTATTTTTACAGACATGAAGTTTCTCTTTTTAACTGAGTCTTTGTTGTATTTCAGCATTGCGATTTGCTTGGAGATGAACTCCTGGAATGTCTCTCCTGGAGACGAGGAGCCCTGCTCTACATGTATTGTCATTCTCTGACCAAAAGGAGAGACTGGCTCACAAGAAAATCTAGCTTACTTAAAAAGGTAAAAAGGCAAATTCTTCATACATATTTGATTGTTGACATTTAAATGTTTCTAAAATCTGTCTTTAATATAGGATTAAGAACCAAGGAGTCAAAGGGCCTGGGTTTTCATTCCAGGCCTGTACTTATCAGCTGTGTAATCTTAAATTGAAATTACTGTAAAGATTAAATAATATGGAAAAGAAAAACCATAAAATAACATGTGAAAATCCTTTGTAAACTGGAAAGTTTTACACTTTTAAGTCCCAGATTTTTATTTTTTATGATATAAGACAATCTGTATTAATTTCTAAGCATATTTTTTGGCCTGAAGAAAACAAAACTTGGTAGTGAGCCTCTTTCTATTAGCAGATCACTCCTAAAGATTCCACATGACCCTGCTCTTAGAAAATTGTGGCTCTCTGATTTTTCCTGATTCTTCCGACCAAATCAGTAAATGCAAAGATCCTGTCTTAATATTTGTATAACTATGGATCCTTCCTATCTTGAGTTGGTTGTACACACAGTTTATGTGGGCCTGCAAATGAGAGGTCACAGTTTCAGATATAAAAATTTGATTATAGTGTTTCTAAATTATAGTAAGTGTATCCATATTTTTAACAAGTTGTTATTGAACATATCTTTATTATCTTTACTGATTTCTTCCTCTGATGACATTTTTGACAAGTATGTTACTGAATCATGTGTTCTTGATTAGTGATTTTTTTTCCCCCTGTTGTTCAGCCCTTAAGTTGTGTCTGACTCTGTGTAACCCATGGAATGTAGCATGTGAAGCTCTTCTGTCCTCCACTATCTCCCAGAGTTTGCTCAAATTCATGTCCATTGAGTTGATGATGATACCTAACCATTTGATCCTCTCCTGTCACCTTCAGTCTTTCCCAGCATCAGGGTCTTTTCCAGTGAGTTGACTCTTCCCAAAACATGGCCAAAGTGTTGGAGCTTCAGCTTTAGCATAAGTCATTCCAGTGAATATTCAGGGTTGATTTCCTTTAAGATTGACTGGTTTGATCTTGCAGTCCAAGGGACTCTCAGGAGTCTTCGCCAGCATCATAGCTCAACAGCATCAATTCTTCGGCCTTCAACTTTCTTTATGGTCCAACTCTCACATTCATACATGACTTATGGAAAAACTATAGCTTTGACCATATGGGCCTTTATCAGCAAAGTGATATCTCTGCTTTTTAATACACTGTCTAGCTTTGCCATAGGTTTCCTTCCAGAAGCAGATGTCTTTTAATTTCATGGCTGCGGTCATTGTCTGCAGTGATTCTGGAGTTCAAGAAAATAAAATCTGTCACTGTTTTCACTTTTTTACTTTCTATCTGGCATGAAGTGATGGGACCAGATGCCTTCATCTTGGTATTTTTTTAGTGCTCAGTTTCAAGCCAGCTTTTTCACTCTCTTCTTCACCTTCATTAAGAGGCTCTTTAGTTCCTCTTCGCTTTCTGCCATTAGAGTGGTATGATCGTCACGTCTGAGGTTGTTGATACTTGTGGCTGTCTTGAGTTCAGCTTGAACTTCATCCAACCTGGCATTTCACATCATGTACATGTACTCTACATATAAGTTAAATAAACAGGTGACAATAAACAGCCTTGACATACTCCTTTTCCTATTTTTCCTATTTTGAACTGATTGTTCCTTACATGGAACAATCAGTTGTTCCATGTAACGTTCTAACTGTTAATTCTTGATCTGCATACAGGTTTCTCAGGAGGCAGGTAAGGTGGTCTGGTATTCCCATCTCTTTAAGAATTTTCCACAGTTTGTTGTGATCTGCACAAAGACTTTAGTGTAGTCAATGAAACAGAAGTAGATGTTTTTCTGGAACTTCTTTGCTTTCTTCATGATCCAGAAAATTGATGGCAAATTAGTCTCTGGTTTCTTTGCCTTTTCTAAACCCAGCTTATACATCAGAAGGTTCTTGGTTCAGGTATTGCTGAAGCCTAGCTTGAAGGATTTTGAGTATAGCCTTGTTACAATAGCGTGTAAAATGAGTGCAATTTTGTGGTTGTTGAAACATTATTTGGCATTGCTGCTCTTTGGGATTGAAATGAAAACTGATCTTTTCCGGTCCTGTGGCCACTGCTGAATTTTCCAAATTTGCTGGCGTATTGAGTATAGCACTTTCACAGCACCATCTTTAGGATTTGTTTTTTTTTTTTTTTTTTTTTTTTTTTAATTTTATTTTATTTTTAAACTTTACATAACTGTATTAGATTTGCCAAATATCAAAATGAATCCGCCACAGGTTTACATCTTTAGGATTTGAAATAGCTCAGCTGGAATTCCATCACCTTCACTAGCTTTGTCCTTAGTAATGCTTCCTGAGGGCCACTTGACGTCACACTCCAGGATGTCTGGCTCTAGGTGAGTAATCACACCATAGTCGTTATCTGGGTCATTAAGACCTTTTTGTATAGTTCTTCTGTATATTCTTGCCACCTCTTCTTAATCTCTTCTGCTTCTGTTAGGTCCATACCATTTCTGTCTTTTATCATGCCCATCCTTGCATGAAATGTTTGCTGGATATCTCTCATATTATTGATGATATCTCTAGTCTTTCCCATTCTGTTTTTTCCTCTATTTCTTTGCATTTTTCATTTAAGAGGGCCTTCTTATCTCTCCCTGCTCTTTTTGGAATTCTGCATTCAGTTGGGTATATCTTTTCCTTTTTTCCTTGGCTTTCACTTTTCTTCTTTTCACAGCAATTTGTAAAGCTGCCTCAGACAATCACTGTCTTCTTGCATTTCTTTTTCTCTGGGATGGTGTTGGTCACTGCCTCCTGTATAATGTTATGAACTTCTGTCCATAGTTCTTCAGGCACTCTTGTCTACCAGATTTAATCCCTTGAATCTGTTTGTCACCTCCACTGTATAATCATGAGGGATTTGATTAGGTCATGCTTGAATGGTGTAGTGGTTTTCCATACTTTCTTCAATTTAAGCTTGAATTTTGCAGTAAGTAGCTCATAATCTGAGCCACAGTTGGCTCCAGGTCTTATTTTTGCTGACTGTATAGAGCTTCTCCATCCTCAGCTGCAAAGAACATAATCAGTCTAATTTTGGTATTGACCATCTGGTGATGGTGATGGTTATGTCCATGTGTTGAGTTGCCTCCTGTGTTGTTGGAAAAGGGTGTTTGCTATGACCAGCATGTTTTCTTGACAGAATTCTGTTAGCTTTTGCCTTGCTTCATTTTCTACTCCAAGGCCAAACTTGCTTGTTATTCTTAGTATCTCTTGACTTCCTACTTTTGCGTTCTAGTCCCTTGTGATAGAAAGGACATCTTTTTTTTTTGGTGATAATTCTAGAAGTTCTTGTAGGTCATCATAGAACCATTCAACTTCAGCTTCTTTGGCATCAGTGGTTGGAGCGTACACTGGGATTACTGTGAATGTTGAATGTTTTGCCTTGGAAGGGAACCAAGATCATTCTCTCATTTTTTAATTTTGAACTGCATTTTGGACTCTGTGAGGGCTATTCCATTGCTTCTAAGGAGTTCTTGCCCACAGTAGTAGATACAATGGTCACCTGAATTAAATCCACCCATTTCTGTCCATTTTAGTTCACTGATTGCTAAGATGTTGATGTTCAATCTTGCCACCTCCTGCTTGACTACGTCCAATTTACCTTGATTCGTGGACCTTACATTCCAAGTTCCTATGCGGTTTTGTTCTTTATAGCATCGGACTATACTTTCATCAGCAGAGACATGCTCTACTGGCATCATTTCTGCTTTGGCCCAGCTGCTTCATTCTTTCTGGAGCTGTTAGTAATTGCTCTCTGCCCAGTAGCATGTTAGACAACTTTTAACCTTAGGGTCTTGTCTCCCAGTGTCATATCTTTTTGCCTTTTTATACTCTTCATAGGGTTCTTAAGTCAAGAATACTGGAGTGGGTTGCCATTTCCTCCTCCAGTAGACCACATTTTGACCCATCCATCTTCATTATGACCCATCCATATTGTATGGCTCTGCACAGCATGGTTCATGAGTTACAAAAGCCCCTTCGCCACAACAAGGCTGTTACCCTTGAAGGTTTTTTCCCCCGTACCCTTTTACTAGTTGGCGGGTTATACTTTAAAATACCCTTTTAAAAATTTCAAGGTAGTGGGTCCTTACAACATTGTAATGTAATAACCATAAGACATATCTAGTAATAACTATTAAGCAGTATTCTCCTGAGTGAAAATATTAACATTTGAAGTTTCTATAGCTCTGCATTTAATAACCTGGATTCTTTGTTTTTGACTTTCATTTAGTACCTTGTTGATGGAATCAGTTACTTACTACAAATGCTGAATTTTCGATGTCCCATCCAGTTAAATGAAGGAGCTTCTTTCCAAGACCTAGACACAGCTAAATTACTAAGTGAAGGTAATATGATTTCTTTTTTCAGTTTTCTAAGTGTTTCAAAGCATTTTAAGATTTTAAAATGTTTCTTAGATTTAAATGATTTAAGTAAATTTCAAGGTTTACATTACAGACAAAACAATAATAAAAGGCTTTTTTTAAAAATTGGAAGTCTTCTCATGTAATACATAAAAGTACTGCTAATCTCTGTTTAATAGTTTAAAGAAATTAATTTATCATGTTGCTTTTACTTTCTTTGCATCCCCACCCAGCCCTGATCAGGCTCTAGGTATGGCTTCTTATAACAGGGAGTAGAAGTAACTTCAAAACAAGAAGAAATTTACTGCTTTTTCACTTAAAAAAGGTCCACAACTGGTTATGGTGGCTTCATGGCATCAGATTCCTGTCTTTTTCCTCTATCGTCTTTTGAAGTAGAGCCCTGCGACTTCAGAGGGATGGATGTGCTTTATAGAATTCATATAAATAGTATTTGCCAGAGTTGTGCAACAGGCATCCCTGTTGAGGACATTGCTTCCATTTTCAGTGTCTCAAGATGCTGCTGGAGCTCCTTCTGTTTCAGCTATGTTTCAGTCTCTAGGAATAGCAAAAGGAAGTTTCTTTCAGCCAGGTCTTTCTTACAGCCTTCTTAGAAGCTTGTTAGAACACTGAGAACACTTCTGCCAACATTTCACTGGCCAGAATTTAATCACAGAGCTTCATATAGCTAGAAGGAAATCTGGGATGTATTGCCCTTTACATTATACGTTGCCATCCCTAGTAAAGTCTCTTGACTAAGAAAGAAGGGACGAGTACATGTTGGATGGTACCTGCTGGTTTCTGTCATAAACATATGTGCACTTAAAAATGTTAGGAACTGGAAGTAGCGCATCATTTAGGTTTTAGACTGAGGTTTGAGAGGGAAGAACCGTTTAGTTTTAGTGTCTCTTTTTACAAATGGAAGAACTGAGGTCCTGATAAGCCTGGTAAGGTCACATAGCTGGCGAAAGATGTTAGATTATATATGTAAACTTTCTTTTATGCTTCATGTGAAATTCTGGGGAACCTTGATGAGAAAAATCAAACATGCGGAAGAACAAGAAAACTTCTTAGGGAAAATTCTGTGTCTTAATTTTACAAGTGTGTTTTAATTCTTCTTTGTTAACTGCTGTAGACTTTCCCTTTCTAGTAGAAAACATTGCATGGAAAAAAAAAAAACACTGTGAATTAAGTGCCATTAACATATATGACTGGCTACAAGTGGCTTGTCCTTAAAAAAACTTGTTGTAGATATAAAGTGAGCATGATGTTTTGACAAACATGGTGTTTTGACAAATGTTTTGATTTATTCGTGAGAAGTATTTATTCCAGGTAACTAGTGAATTGATTAGTTGCATTGAAAATGAGCTTTCTAAAATTTCCTCTCCTGCATGGATTGATTTAAAAGAAGAAGCAGAGATGGACATTAAAGCTATTTAAACTCAAAGAAAGAGGCAAAATATTTCCCTTATTCTCCCATTTCTAGTCATAAAGTTATATATTGTCATGGCCTGGAATTTTTTTTATCACTATCCTGATGATCAGTTCAGTTCAGTTCAGTTGCTCAGTCATGTCCGACTCTTTGCTACCACATGAATCGCAGCACGCCAGGCCTTCCTGTCCATCACCAAATCCCGGAGTTCACCCAGACTCACATCCATTGAGTCAGTGATGCCATCCAGCCATCTCATCCTCTGTCGTCCCCTTCTCCTCCTGCCCCCAATCCCTCCCAGCATCAGAGTCTTTTCCAATGAGTCAACTCTTCGCATGAGGTAGCCAAAGTACTGGAGTTTCAGCTTTAGCATCATACCTTTCAAAGAAATCCCAGGGCTGATGTCCTTCAGAATGGACTGGTTGGATCTCCTTGCAGTCCAAGGGACTCTCAAGAGTCTTCTCCAACACCACAGTTCAAAAGCATCAATTCTTCGGCGCTCAGCCTTCTTCACAGTCCAGCTCTTACATCCATACATGACTACTAGAAAAACCATAGCCTTGACTAGACGGACCTTTGTTGGCAAAGTAATGTCTCTGCTTTTGAATATGCTATCTAGGTTGGTCATAACTTTCCTTCCAAGGAGTCAGTGTCTTTAATTTCATGGCTGCAGTCACCATCTGCAGTGATTTTGGAGCCCAGAAAAATAAAGTCTGACACTGTTTCCCCATCTGTTTCCCATGAAGTGATGGGACCAGATGCCATGATCTTCGTTTTCTGAATGTTGAGCTTTAAGCCAATTTTTTCACTCTCCGCTTTCACCTTCATCAAGAGGCTTTTTCGTTCCTCTTCACTTTCTGCCATAAGGGTGGTGTCATCTGCATATCTGAGGTTATTGATATTTCTCCCGGCAATCTTGATTCCAGCTTGTGCTTCTTCCAGCCCAGCATTTCTCATGATGTACTCTGCATATAAGTTAAATAAGCAGGGTGACAATATGCACCCTTGACGTACTCCTTTTCCTATTTGGAACCAGTTTGTTGTTCCATGTCCAGTTCTAACTGTTGCTTCCTGACCTGCATACAGGTTTCTCAAGAGGCAGGTCAGGTGGTCTGGTATTCCCATGTCTTTCAGAATTTTCTACAGTTTATTGTGATCCACACAGTCAAAGGCTTTGGCACAGTCAATAAAGCAGAAATCGATGTTTTTCTGGAACTCTCTTGCTTTTTCCATGATCCAGCGGATGTTGGCAATTTGATCTCTGGTTCCTCTGCCTTTTCTAAAACCAGCTTGAACGTCTGGAATTTCACGGTTCACGTATTGCTGAAGCCTGGCTTGGAGAATTTTGAGCATTACTTTACTAGCGTGTGAGATGAGTGCAATTGTGCGGTAGTTTGAGCATTCTTTGGCATTGCCTTTCTTTGGGATTGGAATGAAAACTGACCTTTTCCTGTCCTGTGGCCACTGCTGAGTTTTCCAAATTTGCTGGCATATTGAGTGCAGGACTCACATCCTTGTGATACTGATCTTCTTTTGCATTATAATTGATTACACTTGCCTCTACCTTCCATTGCTTCTTCAACAGGGGAATCAAAGGCACAGATACGGTCTCTTTTTTTCCCAGGAAATAAGAAAGTAAAATCAGCCCCCTAGCAGTTTTGTCACAGGAGTCAGTCCTCTTGGTGTTGGCTTGCTCTCAACTAGAGCAGTTTGTTCCTCCCTACTTGATTCCTTGAGATGTAGACTAGTAGCCAGGAAGCCTACTTCTCATAGGCTAAATTACTCTTAAGACCCTGGTGGAGTGGTTCTAAATTTTTTTTTTTTTAATTTTGTTAGCCAGTATAAAAAACGTAATTCAGAATAATTATTATTTTTTCTTTTTTGGCTGTGCTGTATCTTCGTTGCTGCATAGGCTTTTCTCTAGTTGCTGTGAACGGGGGCCTACTCTCTAGTTGCAATGCATGGGCTTCTCATTAGGATGGCTTTTGTTTTTGTGGAGCAGGGCTCTAGGGCACGCAGGCTTCAGTAGTTGGGGCCTGTGGGTTCTAGAGCACAGGCTCAGTAATTGTGGCACATAGGCTTTAGTTGCTCTGCAGCATGTGGGATCTTCCCAGATCAGGGATCAAAACTGTGTCTCCTGCATTGGCAGGTAAATTCTTTACCACTGAGCCACCAGGGAAGCCCCAGAATAGTTCTTAATGCTAATTAGAGTTAAAAGTTCTTTAAGAATCATCAAAACTTTTGTGACCAGGTCTTAATAATAGTTTGCCTGATTTTTGATAAAACTTAAAGCAATGTATGCTTTCAATGATTTTTATGTCTTTTTAGAAGGTGAGATAATCATTTTGTCCTTTGATCATTACCTGTGTGCCATTAAATTTTTTGCTTTTAGAAATTATCAAGTAATGTATTCAGTAAACCTTTTTATTTCATTTCTGTGTTTCATTATTCTGTGGGCCCTTATAAAAATAGCCTTGTCACTATAACCCTGGAGTTAAATAGGTTAAAGGACTGTTCAGCTGGGTGCATCCTTGGTTTATGCCCTTTTTATGCCACTAAGAACCACCCATCCTGGCAGCCTTTGGCTCATTGCTTAGCCCAGAACCTGAATTTCAGATGTCTTGAAGGAGGAGCTCTGAATTGAGATCACTAATTGCCTGGGTAGCATGTTAAAAATACTGATTTCTGTGTATCACCTTAAGGTTCTGATTCAATATCTGGAGTCCAGGAATCTATTTTTATTACCTCCTGTAATTATGATGCAGTCAGATTTAGATATCACTGCTTCTAGAGAATGCCAGTATGGCCACTTTTTTTTTCTTTTTTTTTTTTTTAACATAAAACTCTCTGCCCTCACTCTTACTTCATGGGTTATTCATCCTCTCCCTCCCTTCATCCCGCATGCTCACATACATGTTCACTAAGCATATGAACAGTAAATAGTGAAGTATTTTATTGAAAACCATGCTGAAACTTAGCAGAAAAATATCAAAGAAAATTTATAGCACCAAAAACAGTGTAACTAGAGAGTAATGGATTCCTTGAGAGAGTAGGGAGGGAGGAAGAGTATTTTTTATGTTGTTCATCTCTTCCCTTGGTATTTTGAAACAATAGTTCAGCGTAGTTTATGGACCAGCAGCCTCACCCTAGATTCTAAGTCTTTGTTAAAAATGCAGATTCATAGATGCAATCCCATACCTGAATCTGCAAGTTTTGGAGGTGGGAATCCAGCAACCAGCATTTCAGCATGTCCTCCAGGTAATAATTCTAGTGAAGTTTGAGAAACACTCTTTAGTATATAGCTGTTCTTTTGCTCCTCAGGGACACCTTCCTATAGGATATCTGTGTACTTTTCTTAACCTTCACTCCTTGTTAGTATAAAGGATGAGGCTAGCTTAGAGTTGGGTGTAAACTGGATGCCAGATCTCCCTTAAACAAACCCTTCTCATCTTTCCCATGTGGCCTCACTTTGTGGGTCTTACTTCAGCTCTTCCTTCTAAAGATCTAGTCTACTTAAAAGTTTAACCTTTCATTCAGTTTTGCTCCTGTCTCCTTACTTTACCAGTCTTTTTAGGAATAATTAGGGTGTAAGATCACAAACATAAGAAAGGATACTCATTTGATGAAATGCCCTATCTAATATGAAATATAATTCTGGAGTGAAAATCTTTAATTGGGGATGCAGAAAACCCCACCAACTATTCCTTAAGAAAACTTCATGAAATTAAGGAGAGCATATGGAATCTTGATTTTTGCAAACTGGGGCCTAAAGAGCTTTGATGAGTTGCACAAAGTTAGTAATTTTTATCCAGATCCTCTCAGATTCTAGGTCTGTTTCTTTTTACATTCTGAATAATATCTTATGCTATTCTAGCTTTTTCTCTGAAGATTTTGATCTTTTAACTATGAAGAAATGAAATGAGAAAGAAATGATTATGGGTAATATGTACAAAACAACTTAATAAGTATAAGGCATATTACCCATAATCTTTTCTTTTCACTTCATTTCTTCATAGCTAAAAGAGAGAAAAAATCTCAGAACAAAAGCTCGTTAAAATTCCATGAAATAAGTAGGGCATGTGGAATCCTGAGTCTTGCAAACTGAGGTTTAAAGAGCTTTGGTGAGTTGTACAAAGTTGATCATTTATCCCCAAATCTTTACTACTCTAGGTTTTTTTTTTAATATCAAATTAATAAACTCTGTATGTCATAAATGTTTAATCATATAATTGCCTTCTTCTATGATCATGCTTTCAACTTTTGATGGAAATCCTGCAGTGTATTCCTTTTTCCTGAGAAGATGAAGCTTGGATACAATTTAACACCTTTAGTTATTTCAAATTTTATGGCCTCTAAGGGACATGATTATGCAGGATTGTATCTGTACACTATTGTAGAAATATAGGAACTGTATTACTGATCCTTGAGTATACCCCCTAAATAAAAGTTATGTTCATGAATGGGATCGAGGGAATCTCGGAGTAGTATGCGGAATATGCAATGCACGTTCCTGGGAGAGGTTCCATTGATTTAGATTAGATTTTCAAACAGATCCTAAAGATAATCCCAGAAAGGTGAATACACAAACCTAAATGATTCTTTAAAAATAATTTTTGGGGAGGGTGGGATTTGGCTTCTTTTATAAAGTAGAGATGGAAGTGTCAATGAAATGAGGATTGTGTTAAGTGATATTTGGCTTTTCTAAGTATAACTGTTAAATGAGAAGGGAAAATGCTTAATAATATAAAAGGATTTTATTAGAGTCTTGATCATTAGGGTTTCTTTTAAAGTTTTAAAATTCTAATCTCTCAACTTAAATGACTTTCCTAGGAATATTTAGTGACATTCATTTGCTGGCTATGATGTACAGTGGAGAAATGTGTTATTGGGGATTGAAGCATTGTGCAGATCAACAGCCAGAAAATCATGAAATGGATACTGGCGTTTCTGGAGGAAGTTACGCTACACACAAAGAACCTTTGGATTTCCGAGAAGTAGGAGAGAAAATTTTGAAAAAGTATGTATATGTATGCGAAGGACCCCTGAAAGAACAAGAATGGAATACAACAAATGCAAAACAAATTTTAAACTTCTTTCAGCATCACACTAACTAGTAAGTTCTTCTAGTCCTTTTCAAACAGAAAAACAAAAAGACTCAGGAAATGAAAATTCCAGAAAAGAAGACATAATGATACTGAATTTATGAACATTACACTACATAAAGATAGCCAGCATGGTTACCCTTTTTTAAATGCCATTACTGTCTTTCACTATATATTCTTAAACCTGTGAAGGAATGATTCTTTAATTTCTGAAATGGCATTTACATTATTCTAACTCAGCCTGAACTACAGATATCCTGTGACTAATATTAAGAAGGAATCCAATTTATCTCTATAAAGATTTTTTCTGTTATTAATTCTTTAGATTTTTTTTTACTGTGGTACAATAGACATAACATAAAATTGAACATTTTAACTGTTTTTATATATTTTTTTAGTCTCCCTCTCTTGAAGTTTGCTACACTTCAGAGATTAAAATCAAGTCACCTCTTTGCTTTGGATATATGCTATGGGTGTATTTAAAAATTGGCAAAATGAAAAATTGTGACTTGTATCCATGTACCACTTTCAGAGTAAGATAAATAATGAAAGACTCCACAGAAGAATTTTTGTTTCACTACATAGTACTAATGGCATTTAAAATTTTTAGTCTGTTAGGCATTTTATAAAAATTTTAAAATGATTTTTCTTCTTTTGTTTAAAAGAATATGCATGGTTTATTAAACAAATAATGAAGATAAAATCGTTAGGTTACTCTGCCATTAGTCATGTGTCTTAGGGCACATCTTTTCATACATTCTGAAATTTTAATATTTTCTGTCTTTGATTGTAGGGGTGAGTGTTAAAGGCCAAGAGCCCAGCCTGCTATCTCACTGACAGTCTTTCTGTCTACCTCAGTTCCTGTTGTCGTCTAGGGATGACCTGGCTGATACCTTGCCAGTGTCCTCAATCTCTGGGCCATTGACTTCATCACATTCCAGGAACTTGACTCCCATGGCCACTCCATGAATATCACCATCCTGAGTTTCTGTTTCTGAAATCTTTAATTTCAGTAACTAATGACATTTTCATCTTTCCAACTTTTTACTTCCTCATTTTTGTTGATTTTTCTCTCTTACTGCTTTCCTATCTCTTTTGCTTCTTCAGAGCCTCCTGTTACTACTACTTTTTTCCTCACCATCAGCCCCTTTCAGAGTTTTCTTCCTTCCCTGTCCAGCCTTGATTTTCTGGGACATCACATGAAGAGCTTTCTACAGTCCCTTCAGATCCCATCTTCCCCTTGTCCTTCAGCCTAATCATTCTTCAGGCCTTCTCTCCATATTGAATTAATCCTATCATTCCCCCTTCTTTTCTGGGATACTGAATTCCATGTGAAGTTCCTGCAGCCCTTCAAAGTGGAGTCACTCTAAAGATCTCACCTTCAAGTTTAGAAGAGCCCTCAGCGTAGGCCGTTTATCTGTCCCTTTCCCCTTGTGGCTCACACGCACCTCTGACTTGCCTCATCACTGTTCTCTGGCCATTTGTCCCCTCCCCTAGCACATGGCTCTTAGTCTTGAATAGAGACTATGCGGAGGTCAGTCTCTGTTTCCCCGCTTTGCCCTACTCATTTTCCCGCTTTTTCGAGGAAAAGAGGTCTCCACCTCTTTTCCTCTCCACCAATTTCCCCACCTTTCCTTTCTACCGACTTTCTCCTTTCTCCCAGGGCTTCTCTTTTTTACTGTCTGTACCCTGTAGGTATTACTATTACCCAAAGTACTATCCTTTTTCTCTTTTTCCTCCTTCTCCCCTATTTCCTTCCTACCTTTCTCTTTTTTTTTCTTTTTTACTTTAAATATAGTTGACCCTTGAACAATGCAGGTTTGAATTTTGAACTGCATGGGACTGCCTATAAATTTTTTTTTAAATAGTTAATACTACACTTCTACACAACCATCAGTTGGTCATATCCTCAGATATGGATGGCTAACTATAAGTTATATTCTGATTTTTTACTGCCAGGAGGATTCATCCCTAATCCCCTCATTGTTCAAGGATCAACTGTACTTCTGTGTGATGTTATTCATAGCCATGGCTTCTGCCACCTGTAATGTTAGGCTGACTCCAAAACCTGCACTTTGAATCCCAACTTCTGCTCTCTAAACCTTCTTTCTAATTGCCTATTAAATATCTTCACTTAGACATCCCACAGTAATTTTAAATTTAACGTGCTCACACACAGCTAATCTTCATCTTTCACCTATAATCTTTTCCAGTTCATGTTTTCTTTTTTCTTCAATCTTCCACAAAGCAGGGCAACACAGAATGCTGTAATCTGCTTTCTTCTGCCTACCTTGCCAGTCTCATCTCTGCAGCTCTTCTTGTGTGATCATATTCTAGTACTTGTTCCTTAGGCTCCTTTTTGATAAATATTCTGATAGAACCTCTTGGGACAAGTGGATACTTTCTCCCTATCTCTGTCTCTTGTTTATCCTCACACAGCTAAGAATATTTTTATTTAATTCAGTCTTTAACAAGTTTTGCTGTGAAAAATGCCTCTATGCTTTCTAAGCATGAAGATTTAAATCACAGACTACCCATCCTCACTCCACCCCTTTTGGAGCATCATGATCAGTCACAAGTGTACCAGTTCCTTTCCCAATGTGCTATGTGTTTTTTTTTTTCCTTTGTTATTCTTGTTACTTCTAACTGGGATGCATTGCCCTTCTTTGTGGCTAAGGGAATATTTTTCCTTAAGGACTCAGCCCCAGTGATATTGTGTCTGTAATGCTTTTTCCAGCCCTTTTCAGTCAAAGTTACAAGTTTTGTTTCTGCTCCCTGAATCTTCGCCTCCCTGAATCTTCCCCTCCCATGTTGTTTTATTGCTTTATAGTCATTTTTCTTAAGAGTTGACAAATTCCATGTTTTGAAAATTTATCTTTATGCATAGTGTTTAATGAATGATAGGCCCTTAGTAATGCTTTTTGAATTAATAAGAGACATGATTCTTAAGTGCTTAACTCTGCCACAAAAGGGTTTCTGATATCTGATTCCAAACTGCCATGCCCTCTTGTACCAGTGGTTGACAAGGCCAAGAAGGAATTATTCCTCAGAGGAGTAAAGTATTGTTTAGATTTAGAACCAGAGAAAAAAAGAGGACTTTGTCTTCAGAAGCTAGAGACTCCATTTTGTCCTCATGACCCCTGTGAAACAGCCCTTTTGGGTCTCTCACTGGTTGGTATACTAATGAGGGTACTGTTGGGGTGCTTTCTGTACAACTTTTTCATCCCCCACACAATTGGAGAATAATTTGTAGATCATAACATTTACAGTGCTTTTTACTGTGATATATCACAAAGCAATGAACAGTACATTTTTATATATTAAAGCCTGATAAATGAATTGTTTCATTTAGAATGGATTAACTTCAAAATACCAAATATTCCACATAAGGAAGGTACTATAATTCACTGATCAAAGTATTATAATTTACTTATCAACACGTGCCTGCTACATGCTGTTTTATCCTTTAGCCCTTCAAAGTGGAGTCACTCTAAGTATCTCACCTTCAAGTTTAGAAGATCCCTCAGCATAAGCCATTTATCTGTCCCTTTCCCATTGGACAGGGACAGACTTCACATGGAATTTCCACTTTATCCACTGAGAATATAGCTTTGTAAAACATCAGAGTTTATATTCTAGTGGAAGAAGTTAATGCATTTTAAGAAGTAAAAATATAGTGTGGTGAGTGTTGAGTGCAATGAATAATTAAGCAGGCTAGTGTGACTCTTAAGAAAGGTGCTGTTTTATTTAGGGTGGTTGGGAAGACACCTCCAAGCACCTATCTACTTCATCATTTGTGTCTCCCCTCTGTTTAAACACCATCAAATGTGCCATTTTGCATTCAGTGTATTCATAAAATTTCTCTTTTGAAAGTTTTGATGCTGGATTAAAGAATGAATCACTTCCTAAGAACTTTTCATTTTGATCACATTTAAAGGGTTTCTCTCCAATGTGGGCCTTACTATTGGGTAAGTGATAACCTAAAGGCCTTGTAGAATTTATTACACTTGGAGTTCCTCTCCATTTTGAACTCCTTGATGGGTTACTAAAACTTTAACTCTTGTAAAGGAATTTTCATAATCCTTAAATTTGTATGGTTCTTTTCCAGGATGAATTTTCCCATGTTAACTAGGCTTTGAGACTTAGTTAAAGGCTTGTCTGCTTTGCTGCATTTATAGGGTTTTTGCTATTGTGAATTGCTTGATGCTGATTAAAGTGCACATAATGACAGAAGACTTTCTCTTATTTCTTCGTGTTCAGTAGAGTGAAGTGAGAGTCATGGCTAAAACCCCACAATAAAATTTCCCTTCTTGCCTTGTAACAGCAAGTAAGTTCCATCTGTAAGTTCCACTGGAAATTCTGTAATGTAAGGGGGTATGGTCTCTTAAAGGCTTTCTCAGATTCTTTTTAATGCCATTTTTTAAATACTCACAGCTGGCTGATAGGCTAGTTGTAGATCGCTTGTCACTTTTTCTTCTCCACCTTCCAGGGCTCCTTTTCTGGCTCCCATAAGGATATCCCTTCTGCACAGAGTACAGGATTCCGTAGTTCTCTAGCATCACTTTCTTGTATTATTTTTTTTTAACACAGTATGAGCTGTCATGTTATGAAAGTATTACATGAACATACATTTAATGTATCCACAGTCAAAGTATGCATTACGTATTTGTGCTGCTGTCCCTTACTGGTTTTTGTTTGTTTTCCTACTTCTAGTGAAAATTTCCAAGTAAAGTGTTTTGGAGCATATAAAATTAAAAAAAAAAATAAAACCATAATCCCATATTTGTTTTTTGTTTGTTCTTTGTTTTCTTTTATATCTGGGTATTGTATTAGAATGAAAACTTTCATCATCTTAATTTAGTGTTTATAACCAAGCACAACCTTATGTTGCCTTTCTGAGACAGATTGCCTCCTCTGCCCACTATGTCCTCTACCTGCCTCTTCACAGAAGAACTTGAGCTTCCCAGGCCTTCCCCAAGTTCAAAATATAAATTTAATCAGAGAAGTGAGAAAATGCAGAAACAGTCAAACAAGACAAAATAATGATTTAGCCATTAAACAAAGTCAAGGAGCTTTAGTTCCTCCTCAGGGTTTATAGATAATGTTATAAACCATATCCTTTGAGCTGTTTTGCAAATACCCAAACTTTCACCACATGGAAGAAATTAAATTGTAGGCCAACCAGAAGAACATAGGTCCCAGACTGATATGAACCAGAAGGATGTTGCTCTTGACTGCCACCAACCAATCAGAAGAATGTCCACAGGCCAATCAGGTACCCTGCAACTCTCTGCCTTACTCTGTCTTTAAAAAACTTTCTCTGAAAGCCATCAGCGAATCTGGGAGTCTTCTTTTGAGCATTAATGGTGCATGCTTCTTGTTTTGTGTCTGCAATAGATGCTGCACTGTCCTTCATGATCTGGGTGTCAGTAGATTGCCTTTAAGGCATATAGGCAATGGACTCAAGTTTGGTTTGATAATGTGTTGACAGTATTATTCTGGTCCTGATAACCTTCAGACAGAGTAGTTGTTAGGAATATGGGTTCTAGAGCCAGAGGCCCTAACCCCAGCTCTCTTGTTTCCTAGCTTTGTGACACCATATAAATTATTTAACCTTTTTGTGCTTCAGCATTCTGTTGTTTAACACAGGAATAATAATGGTACCTACTTCACAGGTTGGAAGAAAAAAACGAATTAATCTTCGAAGTGCTTATTCAATAAACCAGAAATAGATGTTTTTCTGGAACTCTCTTGCTTTTTCTATGATCCAACAGATGTTGACAATTTGATCTCTGGCTCCTCTGACTTTTCTGAATCCAGCTTGAACATCTGGAAGTTCATCATTCACGTACTGTTGAAACCTGGCTTGGAGAATTTTGAGCATTACTTGGCTAGCGTGTGAGATGACTGCAATTGTGCGGTAGTTTGAACATTCTTTAGCATTGCCTTTCTTTGGGATTGGAATGAAAACTGACCTTTTGCAGTCCTGTGGCCACTGCTGAGTTTTCTAAATTTGCTGGCATATTGAGTGTAGCAGTTTCATAGCATCATCTTTTAGGATTTGAAATAGCTAAGCTGGAATTCCATCACCTCCACTAGCTTTGTTCATAGTGATGCTTCCTAAGGCCCACTTGACTTTGCATTCCAGGATGTCTGGCTCTAGGTGAGTGATCACATCATCATGGTTATCTGGGTCATGGAGATCTTTTTTGTATCGTTCTTCTGTGTAATCTTGTCACCTCTTCTTAATATCTTCTGATTCTGTTAGGTCCATACCATTTCTGTCCTTTATTGTGCCCATCTTTGCATGAAATGTTCCCTTGGTATCTCTGAATTTTCTTGAAGAGATCTCTGATCTTTCCCATTCTATTGTTTTCCTCTATTTCTTTGCATTGATCACCGAGGAAGGCTTTCTTATCTCTCCATGCTAATTCTTTGGAACTCTGCATTCAAATAGGTATATCTTTTGTTTTCTCCTTTGCCTTTAGCTTCTCTTCTTTTCTCAGCTGTTTGTAAGGCCTCCTCAGACAACCATTTTGCCTTTTTGGATTTCTTTTTCTTGGGGATGGTCTTGATCACTGCCTCCTTTCAGTGTAATGAACCTTTGTCCAAGTTCTTCAGGCACTCTATCAGGTCTAATCCCTTGAATCTGTTCGTCACTTCCACTGTATAACCTGAAGGGATTTGATTTAGGTCATAAATGGATGGTCTAGTGGTTTTCCCTACTTTCTTCAATTTAAGTCTAAATTTGGCAATAAGGAGTTCATGATCTGAACCACAGTCAGCTCCCAGTCTTGTTTTTGCTGACTGTATAGAGCCTCTCCGTCTTTGGCTGCAAAGAATATAATCAATCTGATTTTGGTGTTGACCATCTGGTGATGTCCATGTGTAGAGTCTTCTCTTGTGTTGTTTGGAAGAGGGGGTTTGCTATGACCAGTGAGTTCTCTTGGCAAAACTCTGTTAACCTTTGACCTGCTTCATTTTGTTTTCAAAGGCCAAATTTGCCGGTTACTCCAGGTATCTCTTGACTTCCTAGTTTTGCATTCCAGTCCCCTATAACGAAAAGGACATTTTTTTGGGGTGTTAGTTCTAGAAGGCCGTGTAGGTTTTCATAGAACTGTTCAATTTCAGCTTCTTCGGCATTACAGGTTAGGGCATAGACTTAGATTACTGTGATATTGAATGGTGTGCCTTGGAAACAACAGAGATCATTCTGTCATTTTTTAGACTGCATCCAAGAATTGCATTTTGGACTCTCTTATTGACTATGTGGGCTATTCCATTTCTTCTAAGGGATTCTTGCCCACAGTAGTAGATAAAATAGTCATCTGAGTTAAATTCACCCAATGCAGTCCATTTTAGTTCACTGATTCCTAAAATGTCAATCAATGTTCACTCTTGTCATCTTCTATTTGACCGATTCCAAATTACCTAGATTCACCTTACCTGCCTCCTGAGAAATCTGTTTGCACGCCAAGAAGCAACAGTTAGAACTGGATATGTAACAACAGACTGGTTCCAAATCAGGAAAGGAGTATGTCAAGGCTATATATTGTCACCCTGCTTATTTAACTTATATGCAGAATACATCATGCAAAATGCCAGGCTGAATGAAGCACAAGCTGGAATCAAAATTGCCAGGAGAAATATTAATAACCTCAGATATGCAGATGACATCACCCTTATAGAAAGCAAAGAACTAGAGTCTCTTGATAAAAGTGAAAGGAGAGTGAAAAAGGTGGCTTGAAACTAAAGATTCAGAAAACAAGGATCATGGCATCTGGCCCCATCACTTCATGGCAGATAGATGAGGGAACAATGGAAACAGTGAGAGACTTTATATTTTTGGGCTCCAAAATCACTGCAGATGGTGACTGCAGCCATGAAATAAAAAGATGCTTGCGCCTTGGAAGAAAAAGTTATGACCAACCTAGACAGCATATTAAAAAGCAGAGACACTTTGTGAACAAAGGTCTGTCTAGTTCAAAGCTGTGATTTTTCCAGTAGTAATGTATGGGTGTGAGAGGTGGACTATAAGAAAGCTGAGTGCCAAAGAATTGATGCTTTTGAACTGTGGTGTTGAAGAATCTCGAGAGTCCCTTGGACTGCAAGGAGATCCAACCAGTCAATCCTAAAGGAAATCAGTCCCGAATATTCATCGGAAGGACTGATGCTGAAGGTGAAACTCCAATCCTTTGGCCACTTGATGCGAAGAACTGACTCATTGAAAAGACCCTGATGCTGGAAAAGATTGAGGGCAGGAGGAGAAGGGGCAATAGAGGATGAGATGTGGTTGGATGGCATCATGGACTCGATGGACGTGAGTTTGAGCAAGCTCCTGGAGTTGGTTCTAGTGTGCTATAGTCCCTAGGGTTGCAGAATGGGACATGACTGAGCAACTGAAGGGACTATCTGCCTTACTCATCAACCACAATAATTATCTCCCTGTTTTTTTGGCCTTGTCCCTTTTGGAATATTAGTTCCCCGACCAGGGATTGAAAGTAGGCTTTTAGCAATGAGCACGGAATCCTAACCACTGGGCTGCCTGGGAATTCCCAAATGGCTGGTTCTTGTTCTGGCTAGTGAGCACTCACTAACGTTTGCTTAGTTCAAGTTGTGCTGGCATTCTAAGTGGGAAGCAGTTTTCAGAGGAAATCATTGACTGTATAGGCATCTTAAATGTTTACATTTAGTATGGCTGGAAGAAAACCTACAATTTTCAGAAGCTTTTCAGCCCCAGTCTCCAAATGTGTATATACCTGCTATAATATACCAACTTCTACAGTTACCATTCAGCTTCATTTACTGGGCTTCTGGTCTCACACTTAACTTTTGGTCTCACATTTAACTCACAAGTCAGATGCGTTTAATAAATATTAGTCATCTGAACATTATGCATACCCTGTTTCAAAATAGATTAAACTGGTAAATGCACATGACTGAGTAGCATGTAGCTTTAAAAAGCAAAGAGGAATATTTCTTTAAAATGCTGTGGAGTGGTATTATTAAGTGAAAAGGTGGAAAAGGTATACAGTACTATTTAAGAAAGAGTATAAATGTGTTTGTATAACCTTGTTTGTTTATATTAAAAAAAAAACAAACACGGTTATGGTGAAAGGAGGAGTGGGGGGAGCGGAATCAGATGTAGGGGATCAGGGTGTAAACTAGACTTCTCTGAATATATGGTGAATTTTGTCCATTGGCTTGGGAATCACGTACTACATTTTTGCAGTTTTTTAAAAATAAGATAACATCAAAAAGGAAACTCCTAAAAATCCGAAACAAAATGAAGCAAATTAACTGTAATTGTGTAGCAAGTTGGTGGCTTCAATATACAGGAATGTTTCAGTTAGCTTTCAGTTCAGTCACTCAGTGGCATCTGACTGTTTGTGACCCCATGGACTGCAGCATGCCAGGCCTCCCTGTCCAACTCCCAGAGCCTACTCAGATTCGTGTCCATCACATCGGTGATGCCATCCAACTATCTCATCCTCTGTCATCCCCTTCTCCTCCCGCTTTCAATCTTTTCCAGCATCAGGATGTTTTCCAATGACTCAGTTCTTCACACCAGATGGCCAAAGTATTGGAGTTTCAGCTTTAGCATCATTCCTTCCAAGGAAATCCCAGGGCTGATCTCCTTCAGAATGGACTGGTTGGATCTCCTTGCAGTCCAAGGGACTCTCAAGAGTCTTCTCCAACACCACAGTTCAAAGACATGAATACTTTGGTGCTCAGCTTTCTTTATAGGCCAAGTCTCACATCCATACATGACTACTGGAAAAACCATAGCTTTTACTAGATGGATGGACCTTTGTCGTGTAAAGTAATGTCTCTGCTTTTTAATATGCTAGCTAGGTTGGTCATAGCTTTTCTTCCAAGGAGCAAGCATCTTTTTATTTCATGGCTGCAGTCACCATCTGCAGTGATTTTGGAGCACCCTAAAATAAAGTCTGTGACTGTTTCCATTGCTTCGCCATCTATTTGCTATGAAGTGATGGGACCAAATGCAAGTTTTAAGCCAACTTTTTCACTCTTTCACTATCATCAAGAGGCTCTTAATTCTTCTTCACTTTCTGCCATAAGGGTAGTGTCATCTGCATGTCTGAGGTTATTGATGTCTCTCGGCAATATTGATTCCAGCTTGTGCTTCTTCCAGCCCAGCATTTCACATGATGTACTCTGCATATAAGTTAAATAATCAGGGTGACAGTATACAGCCATGACATACTCCTTTCCTGTTGGAGTCAGTTATCTTTCAGTTCAGTTCAATTCAGTCGCTCAGTTGTGTCCAACTCTTGGTGATGCCATGAACCGCAGCACGCCAGGCCTCCCTGTCCATCACCAACTCCCGGAGTTCACTCAGACTCACGTCCATCGAGTCAGTGATGCCATCCAGCCATCTCATCCTCTGTCGTCCCCTTCTCCTCTTGCCCCCAATCCCTCCCAGCATCAGAGTCTTTTCCAGTGAGTCAACTCTTGGCATGAGGTAGCCAAAGTACTGGAGTTTCAGCTTTAGCATCATTCCTTCCAAAGAAATCCCAGGGCTGATCTCCTTCAGAATGGACTGGTTGGATCTCCTTGCAGTCCAAGGGACTCTCAAGAGTCTTCTCCAACATCACAGTTCAAAAACATCAATTCTTCGGCGCTCAGCTTTCTTCACAGTCCAACTCTCACATCCATACATGAAACAGTAATTTGGACACCCTTAGTGTGATATCCCCAAGGGCAAAAAGAACTGGAAAGAAATCAACCTCCTTGATACTTATGTTGTTATTAAGTATGAAAATTGAAATGTATGTAATTAGAAATTAGAATTTTCAGTGTAAGAGAAGAGACGTGAAATTAAGGTAAAATTTTTGTAGTTCTAAATTTGAATAGGGAGTAATAACTCATCCCTTTATGTATATGAAGACCACTAAATAATGTCCAAAGACCATTTCTCATTAAAATGAAGTAGGGCTCCCTGGAGATAAAGCCAATTCCAGTCTTGGGGAGGGTATTCAAATGGTTGATGAGGGATAATTTTTCTTTAATTATCTAATAAAAGGAATTATAAAATTGGAATAGCAACATTTTTCAACTGTAAACAAATAACATTGATAACTGCTAAATCCTTTGAAGTAAGAAGTTTATGGAGCATTCAGTTACAAATGGATCAGACTTTTGAAACCATTAATCAGTTTGATATCAGAAAAGAAGAATGACTTACTTTGAGACCTCACTGGGAAGTCATTTTGTAAGAGTTGAGAACCATTTTAGTACTTCATACTTAAACTGATTTATTTGTGTTATTCCTAGAGAGGTAAGAGAAATGCCAATTAATTTATGGTTCTTTTTCTTGTCTGGAATCCCTTGCAGAACTAAGCCTGAAATTGGATTGGTTATTGGCTTCTAGCAATGGCATGCAAGATAAATGATGAAACTTAATATTCAGATCTCACAGAACCTCTGGGGCTTTATTGGATTTCTGTTATTTGACATTTAGATCCCCAGATAATTTACTTTTGAAGTGTAAATACAAGCTCGTAAGCACTGTGTCCATTATTAAGCATTATCGCGCTCTGCTATGTAGAATATAAATACGGATATAGATACAGATAGAGATGAATATTATGTTAAACATATTATATATTTAATTATTTGTATAAATACACACAACTTATCTATGTTTCCTGTAGCTTATCATGATCCTTACAGTCTTAAATGTTTTTGTGAAGTTGCTGATCCTCTGTTCTATTTTTGAAGGCTATTTAAAAAATGGGATTAATTTTCCACTCTTGGGCACATATCTGGACAAAACTATAATTCAAAAAATACATGTACCCCATGTTCATAGCAGCAGAATTCACACTAGCCATGACATGGAAGCAACTGAATGTCCATGGACAGATGAATGGAGAAAGATGTGGTATATACACATACAATGGAATATTACTGAATCATAAAAAAGAAAATAATGCCATTTGCAGCATGACTGGACACAGAGTAAACATAGTGAAGTCAGAGAAAGACAAATACCATATCACTTATGTGTGGAAACTAAAACATGACACAAGTGAACATATCTTCAAAAGGGACTCACAGAGATAGACCACAGACTAAACAGGTGGGAAGGGGAAGGGGGTGGGGGAGGGATGAAGGGGGAGTTATGGCTTAGCAAAAGCAAACTATTATATATAGAATGGATAAACAACAAGATCCTACTGAATAGCACAGGGAACTATATTCAATAGCCTGTGTTAAACTGTAGCAGAAAAGAATATAAAAAAGTATCAGTTCAGTTCAGTTGCTCAGTCGTGTCTGACTCTGTGACCCCATGAATCGCAGCACGCCAGGCCTCCCTGTCCATCACCAGCTCCCGGAGTTCACTCAGACTCATGTCCATCGAGTCAGTGATGCCATCCAGCCATCTCATCGTCTGTCGTCCCCTTCTCCTCCTGCCCCCAATCCCTCCCAGCATCAGAGTCTTTTCCAATGAGTCAACTCTTGGCATGAGGTAGCCAAAGTACTGGAGTTTCAGCTTTAGCATCATTCCTTCCAAAGAAATCCCAGGGCTGATCTCCTTCAGAATGGACTGCTTGGATCTCCTTGCAGTCCAAGGGACTCTCAAGAGTCTTCTCCAACACCACACTTCAAAAGCATCAATTCTTCAGCGCTCAGCCTTCTTCACAGTCCAACTCTCACATCCATACATGACCGCTGGAAAAACCATAGCCTTGACTACATGGACCTTTGTTGGCAAAGTAATGTCTCTGCTTTTGAATATGCTGTCTAGGTTGGTCATAACTTTCCTTCCAAGGAGTAAGCGTCTTTTAATTTCATGGCTGCAGTCACCATCTGCAGTGATTTTGGAGCCCCCAAAAATAAAGTCTGACACTGTTTCCACTGTTACCCCATCTATTTCCCATGAAGTGATGGGACCAGATGCCATGATCTTCATTTTCTGAATGTTAAGCTTTAAGGCAACTTTTTCACTCTCCACTTTCACTTTCATCAAGAGGCTTTTGAGTTCCTCTTCATTTTCTGCCATAAGAGTCGTGTTATCTGCATATCTGAGGTTATTGATATTTCTCCCGGCAATCTTGATTCCAGCTTGTGTTTCTTCCAGTCCAGCGTTTCTCATGATGTACTCTGCATATAAGTTAAATAAGCAGGGTGACAATATACAGCCTTGACGTACTCCTTTTCCTGTTTGGAACCAGTCTGTTGTTCCATGTCCAATTCTAACTGTTGCTTCCTGACCTGCATACAGATTTCTCAAGAGGCAGATCAGGTGGTCTGGTATTCCCATCTCTTTCAGAATTTCCCACAGTTTATTGTATATACATATAACTGAATCACTTTGCTGCACACCAGAAATTAACACGTTATAAATCAATACTTTAAAAAGTTTGCAACAAAAAAGGATTTTTTTATATGGGTGATTTGGGTAATACATGAGAGAATTTTAACAACTGAGATAAGAGAATGGTGGGCAGAGGCTGATTCTGAAATTTATAAATCTCCATAGTTGGTTATTTTCACGAAGAGAATGGGTAGCTGCATGTCCTGGAAACTGCAGGTTGACAGTGAGTTAAACCAGGTTTCAGTTTCAGTTCAGTGGCTCAGCCCTGTCCGACTCTTTGTGATCCAATGGACTACTGTACACCAGGCTTCTCTGTCCATCACCAACTCCAGGAGCTTGGTCAAACTCATGTCCATCAGTTGGTGATGCCATCCAACCATCTCATCCTCCGTCTTCTCCTCCTGCCTTCACTCTTCCCCAGCATCAGGCATTAAGCACCAAATAGTGGAAGAGGGCCATCTATTGCATAAGAGTCGCCCAGACCCAGGCAAAAAGGAAAAGAAATGAGTTCCACACAGAGAGGGACGGCCTTGGGTGAAGTAACGCAGTTATAAGAGGGGCAAAGGGCGAGAGCTCTTAAATCAATGGGTGAGGTCAGCGCGCCTGAGGTTGAGGCCTTAAGGGAGGGGCGCAGTGATTTCTGGTGGGAGCTTCAAGCTCCGCTGCGAACCACGCTCAATTGGGCCATCTCTCTCCCCGGCTCTGAAGGTTTCTTCGTCTGCGGTGGGACCGGGGTAGGAGGGCAGGGGGTTGAGGGGAACGCAGGGAGCGGGGCGGGGAGGAGGAAGGGAGGGGAAGGGGGAGGAGGCGGGGCGCGGCTGTGCCGCGTCACCGTGCGGCGCGCCTGGAGAGGCGTAGGCAGCCATGGCGGGAAGCGACCCTGGCAGCCGAGGGAGCTCTCCTCAGCCTCCTCACAGCGACTGGGGCCGCCTGGAGGCGGCCTTCCTCAGCGGCTGGAGGAACTTCTGGCAGTCGGTTGGCAAGGAGAGGGCGGCTCCTAGGGCCTCCGCAGAGGAGGTGTACGAGGAGGCCAGTTCTCTGACGCGGCTGCCGGTGAGCATCGGTCGCCGCCCGCGAGGAACCGAGGGAGGGGCGCTCGCTGGGGCGGCCTCTTGGGGGGCCGGGGAGAGGGTAGCCCGCTGGGCCCAGCCTAAGTCTGGCCCGGTCCGTGCAGCTTTACGGGCACTGTCGCCACCTGTGGGGCAGCAGTTGAAAAGAGACGCCTTAGCGTTGACGCTTGGTGCCTGGCAGCCGGACCGAGGGTTGCTGCGAAACTCACCTGCAAGGAGCGCCCTGGTAACCTGCCAGGTCATCCTCAGGTTTTCTCCCCCCAAAACGAGTCTGGGGACTGGGACACCCTGAACATCCTGTTGAGGAAATGCTGAGACCATTCCAGACATTCTTGGAAACATGGACAGCATTCAGCGTCTGGGTTCTCAGCATCTTTCATCCTAGGCTTCACGTATCAAAACACACTTTCTGAGGGTTTTGCGGCTGTTTTCTTACCGTGTATTTCAAGTAACAAAACCGACAAGTGAAATTAAATAACTAAGTTACAAGGGTCTCAAGTTACAGCAGGCCTTGAGAATTACACATCTCATTCCTTGTTCAACTGTTTAGGAAGATGGGAACATGGCGAGAGAAGAATATCTTAGAAATTAAAATTCTGTATCTTAGCTGGACTGTTGTCACTTCCCTCTGAGGTACATCAGAAATTGAAAACTGCAGGCTTAAATTTCATCCATAGTTCTTGCAGAGATAACAGATTTTTACAGAAGAACACAGGTGACAGATATACTCTGATTTGATCTGATAAAATCAGAAGTTTGTTTACTTGAAAAGATTTTATTTTGAAGAATAAATTATTTCATTAAGTAATTTAATGCAAATAATGTGGTAGAATATTCATGAGGAGAAATTAAATAAACTGATTATTTTGTTTGAAAAATACCAGAACAATGGGTGGTTTTTCAGGAATGTTTCAGTGTGTCAAAATGAAGTGTTCATTATGATTCTGCCCTGAGGCAGGAAATTAACTTCAGCATGGTAAATTTCATGAGTAAAGATAATGACTGTTAAGTTGATCTTTTGCTATTTAGTATAAAAATTGTTTGTTAATTTTGTAATTTATTGTGATTTAATTATTAAAATGATGGATTGTTCAGTTGACCTATCGTTTCCCAGTATAATTGTTAATTTGTAATTTATTTTTCAAAAAAACCTATCTGCCAAGGTAAATTATTCATTCCCTTTACCTACCTGCTGCTTCCCTCTGTTTCAGATTGATGTACAGCTATATATTTTGTCATTTCTTTCACCTCATGATCTATGTCAGTTGGGAAGTACAAGTCGTTATTGGAATGAAACTGTCCGAGATCCAATTCTGTGGAGATATTTTCTGTTGCGGGATCTTCCTTCTTGGTCTTCTGTTGACTGGAAGTCTCTTCCAGATCTAGAAATCTTAAACAAGCCTATATCTGAGGTCACCAATGGTGCATTTTTTGACTACATGGCAGTGTAAGTACTAGTTTTATGAATTAAAAAGAAGATATTAATTTGATTATAGCAAGTCAGTAGCCTAAGTTAGTCTTGGTCCTACAAATTTGTAGCATGAATTTTAGGTCTAAGGGTCCTTTTGTAAGAATTGGGGATTAGGTTAAATAACATCATTCAGGACCTACTGTAAAGCCAAAAAAAAAAAAAAGTCTGTGACAGAAGATAGCACCTTAAAAAAAAAAAGAATATTTGTGCTTTAGGTAAGGATTGTTTTCCTGTGCTAGACTTAATACATGTGGTTTTTTTCCCCCCCATATGTTAAGTTATTTAGAATCCTTATTCCAATACAGATGCCATTACATCAAGTCTTGTGAGACTCGTTGACTAAAATGTACATGTGTATAATTTTAACTAGTGATGGCTCAGTGGTTAAGAATCCTGCAGTGTGGGAGATGTGGGTTCAATCCCTGGGTCAGGAAGATGCCCTGCAGGAGAAAATGGCAACCCACTCCAGTATTCTTGCGTGGAAAAATCCCATGGACAGAGAAGCCTGGAAGGCTATAGTCCACGGGTACTCAAAAGTCGGACATGACTTAGTGACTAAACAGCATAGCACTGTAGTCTCACTTGCTGGTTACTTCCACATTGTCCCACAGCCAACCAAGACATCAGGTGTATCTGTGGTGCTGTGGAACCATGTTTTCATAGGGATAGTAATAATCATAGTAATGAACATTTGTGATCTGACTCAATGGATATGAATCTGAGCAAACTCTGGGAGATAGTCAAGGACAGGGGAGCCTGGCATGCTGCAGTCCATGGGGTTGGAGATAAACGATTTAGTAGCAAACAACATGACCATTTGTGAGCATATATATTATTTCTGATTCTTGTTATCTAGAGTTGATTGTTATTGCTCAAATAATGCAAATTTAAAAATCTGAAGTTCAGACTATAAGTGGCTTATATGACTAATTAAAGTGGTGAGGCTTGGCCAAATCTACCTAGCTGCAACGTTGACTTTTTTTTTTTTTCTTCTTAAATTACAAGATTCCTAAGTAAAGATGATTTTCTTATAAAGTTAGTGATTGTTTTAAAGGGCTTGATTTAAAGCCAGCTTGATTTAAAGGGCTTTAGGTTTTATTTAGATTTGAGCAACTCTGTTTTAATTTTTGATGACATGTTGAATCACTTGTTTAGAAATTCATGACTATTGAAAAAGCTGTTTCTTTCACATGATTCTTAGTTTGCTAGGTAACCTGTAATAAGTACTTATTGAACTGCTAGTGTTAATGGAAGTACTCTAAGAAATTCAGTTATATTGGTAGCTTTTAGTAATTTTTTTCTTTTTTACCTCTAAAGACATTTTTATGCTATCTATGTAATTTAGTGCAGGGTTTCTCAGTCTTGGCACTATTGACATTTTGCACCGGGTGTTATGGGAACTGTCTTGTGTGTGCATTGTAGCATGTTTAATAGCATCCCAGGATCTGCTAGATGTCAGTAGCACTGCCCTACTCCCCCTGTAGTTGTAATAACAAAAATGTCTCCAGACATCAGCAGATGTTCCCAGGGGGTGCAAAATCTCCCCAGGTTGAGAATCACTGCTCTATGTAGTGAATTTTAACCATTAAAACACATGTTAGACCAAGTGTTTCATGAGAGAATCTAAATGAAAAAATAGAAAGTAACCACTTCCTGGAGAAGACTTCCTCAGTTACTTAACCACTACTACTCCCATAGCACCTTGTGCTTTTTCTGTCATGGCACTTGACATATGTATTATTAATATAATAGTATCTGTCCTCCACTGCCCTCCATGAGGATTAGGACAGTAACCATTGTATACCTTTTGTCTAGCAAGTTTTCGATGCATTATATATTGTTGAATGAATAAATGGCTAAGTAAGTATTTGTGTTAATTATCTAATTGTGACAATTTTATACAGCTATAAAATGTGCTGTCCACATACAAGAAGATCCTCAAAATCTAGCCGTCCTATGTATGGAGCTGTCACCTCATTTTTACACTCATTGATCATTCAGAATGAACCACGATTTGCCATGTTTGGACCAGGTTTGGAAGAACTAAATACATCTTTGGTGTTGAGTTTGATGTCTTCTGAGGAACTTTGCCCAACAGCTGGTTTGCCTCAGAGGCAGATTGATGGTAATTTTCATGTTAATGTACAATTCATAATAAGTCAAACACTTTGAGCTTGACTCTAGTAATTACATAGAAAAAAATTAGTTTTTTAAATTATTTAACTCTTTGATGTAATGAAATGTACTAATTTGATGGATGGGAGCCCTCACGTCTCTATGGACGGAAAGAACTAATTTACTTTTTTATAAGAGGTAAGTTTTCTCTTACTTAGTCTAAAATATGAGATTATGTGAAAGCAAATTGTATGTTGTTAAAATGTTGTACCATATTTTAAAAGAATGTTACAGTAAAAACCATTCAGCATCTACTATATTCAAAGTACTTTGATATGTCTTGGAATTTCAAAAAAGAGCTAAATTGTCACCTTACCTTTATTTCTATGAAAAACAACAGGAACAACAACCATGTAGTTAATTTGGTAAGTAGGATTTATAATAAACGTGTAATAGTGGTCTAGCTTCTGCTTTACTTTTTCATTTGTTGAGGGTACCTATTAGAAACTAAAGATGCAGTGATTTAAAACAAACAACATCAAAAATCTCCACTTTGCCCTGAAAGGTGATTAGTCTAGGTGAGGGCAGAGACATGTATACAGGTGATTAGAATATGGTGTAATGAGCTTCTTTGTAGAAAGTTAAGGGTCATAGAAGGCTCTGCATTGAACATGATGCCTTATATGAGTCATTTTGATAAGCAGGGGTAAGCCATCAAAAAAAGGGTAAAATATTCTAAGCAGTGAGAACTGCATCTCTAAATTCTCAAAGTTTTGGGTGTGCATGACACACTTGAAGTAGCTCTGTGTGTCTAGAGTGGGGCCAAGTGAGAAGATGCTTATATGTCAGACTTAAGCATTATATTGAAGGATTTGAAGCAGAAAAGTAAGATGATCAAGATGGCATTTTAGATAGATCACTCTGGCTCCTGAGTGGAGAATTGATTAGAAGGGGCTCTAAAGGTGTGAATACCCATTAAGAAACCACTATAATATTGTGATAAAATATGAAGGATATGGAATTGACTCAATGTGTATCAGCAGTAATAAGAATAATTCCTAGTTTCTGGGTCTTATTTTCATATTGGATGATGGTGTCATTCTCTAGGTTAAAGAAACACAGGAGTAGGAAGAGAAACTTTTTATACAGGCAGAGATCAGAGATGCCTGCTATAAGCTAGCTATTTGAATGTGAGTCCCGTTAGACCAGAAATCTCAGCCTATTTTTTTAAGAGGTTTTTTTTTTTTTTTTTTAACTGTTTTTGGCTGCACTGGGTCTTTGCTGCTGCATGTGGGCTTTTTCTAGTTGCGGCGAGCTGGGGCTACTCTTCATTACAGTGCTCAGTTTCTCATTTTGGTGGCTTCTCTTGTTGCAGAGCATGGGCTTTAGGTATGCAGGCGTCAATAGTTGCAGTATTCAAGCTCAGTCGTTGCAGCTTGCAGGCTCAGTAGTTGTGGTGCACGGACTTAGTTGCTCTGCAACATGTGCAGTCATTCCGGACCGTATCCCTTGCATTGGCAGATGGATTCTCAACCACTGGACCACCAGGGAAGTCTCTCTTGTCAGCTTTATTCTTAGTTGTATCTGTAGTGCTAGGCACATAGTAGACATTCAATATGTATTTGATGAATAAATGAATGATTTTATGGAATACTTTATGCATTCATGTGTCAAAAGAAAGACCTGGGCTAGAACTGAAGATTTGGGAATCGTATGAAGTCCATGTGAACTTGGAAGTTTCTGAAAATAAAGAAAATTGTGAGCCAGGTGATATAGTCTTCAGTGAATGTTTGGAGAAAGGGATTATCAAAAGTAGATTCATAAGTGACCAGGTTAAGGATGGGAAAATGGTATTAGAGCTAAATGGTGTGTGTGTCTCAAAGAGGTGGAGTTTTTTCAAGAGGGTTGGTGAGTAATGGTTTAAGACATGGCATTGAGAAGTAAAGAGAACACTTATCTCTGTACCCTGAGATGTGAGAGAATAAGCAGTTTAGTTACTGGAAGCCCACTGCAAGAGAAGCAGCACCTAGGCACAGGCCAGTTTCTGGTCAGGTCATGAGGTGGAAGGATCCCATTTCAATAAGAGGTTGGGGATATGGGGAAATTGGCTGATTATGAAATAGCCATTTCATTCTGTAGAGTAATTGTGATTGTTTGAAATTGCCAGTCTAACTGTGCTTCAGATCCTGCAAGGTCAGGGAAGCATAAAGGGATGAGTCGTTGGCAAGGTGGGGCAAAACAGCATGCAAATCTTATTGGACTGAGGTTAGATGCGTTGAGAAGGTAGTTTCTGGAAGTTAAACTGATGAAAACAAAGATTAGAGACATGGTTGTTGTTCAGTTACTCAGTTGTGTCCAATTCTTTGTGATCCCATGGACTACAGCATGCCAGGCTTCCTTCACCATCTGCTGGAGCTTGCTCAAAATGCATATCCATTGAGTCAGTGACACCATCCAACCATCTCGTCCTCTGTTGTCCCCTTCTCCTCCTGACTTCCATCTTTCCCAACATGGTAGAATGTTATGATATCTTTGGGAAGTCCCCTGGTGGTGGAAGACTAGGGCCACTTTGCCTGAAATGCTTACAGACCCCGTTAGGATCTCTACATAATGTGTTGCCTGAAATGGTGATGTAAGTAAGATAGTATGGCATGGCTTCTTTAAATATCTAGATTGGTTATAATGCAGGGATTAAGGATATGAAAGATGGAGTTGTTCTTGGGCTTCCCTGGTGGCTCAGATGGCAAAGAATCACCTGCAATGCAGGAGACCTGGGTTCAATCCCTGGGTCTGGAAGATCCCCTGGAGAAGGGCTTGGCAACCCACTCAAGTATTCTTGCCTGGAGAATCCCCATGGACTGAGGAGCCTGGTGGGCTACAGTCCATGGGGTCGCAAAGAGTTGGACACGACTGAGCGACTAAGCACAACACAATGAGGTAAGTAGAGGCCATATTATGTTAAAGTTTTATTTATCTGAAGAGCAGCAGCTTTGAAGAGAAGAGACATAATTAAAGACATTTTAAAGCAATCTCTCCAGCTGCTGTCAGAAGATTGGATAGTAGGGAACAGAAGTGGATTAGGAGCATAGTTAGAAATGATTACAGAAGTTCAAGTGAGAGATGATGATGATATCTAAATTAAAGGTGTGGGGTGGGAATGGAGAGGAGTAGACAGATCTAAAAGGATGTTTGTTAATATATAGCAAAAAGACACAAAGCCAAAAAGGAGTAGAAGGATCTTTGCAGGAGGCAAGAGGAGAATCAACCCCTAAGTGTTAACACAAAGGAGGGAAGGAGTTAAGAAAGAAGGACAAATAATAGTGTTGAATGATTTAGATATAAAATATAATAAGTAATATTTAGCACCTGTTACTTACCAGTTATGTATGTAATCTTATTTAATGCTTACAATAACCCTAAAAAATGTGTATTATTTCTGTATTTCAGTGTCAAAATCAAGGCTCACAGAAACATGGGTATATGTGACAAATTCTAGCTCAAATCTAATTCCAAATTTCAGTGTTTTCTGTATTTCTTCCATTTTCTAAGACACTATGAATTTAAAAATGCCTTTTCAGAGTGCAGGGGAAAAACCCATTTGGTTGAATGTATACATGGAGTATGAGACTAATGAGAAACACAAAAAAAGTGAAACTAAGTCAGTCTTGAGGATAAGTAGAAGTAGTTGTTGTTATGCAGCTGCTACTGATAGGATGATAATAAAGTTAATGATGATAGTGATGATGGTAAAAAAAAAAAATCAATGTTAAAGCCTAAGAGTTTTTTATTCTGTATCCATGATTTACTATTTTGTGAATGAAAATTGCATATAGCATCTTTTCTTTAACATAAACATTTTATTCCAAAGCTATATATAACTTGTCATAGTTTTTTGTTTGTTCTTTTTATACTAAGTAATTTTTGCATTGTCATCTTTTGCTATCTTTATTTTTTGTTTTGATAACTGTAATTTTCTCCTTTAGGCATTGGATCAGGAGTTAGTTTTCAGTTGAACAATCAACATAAATTCAACATCCTAATACTATATTCAACTACAAGGTAAGGCTACCAATTTAGCAGCTACCTGAGACATCAGTAATAGAATATTTTAGAGGGGGTGAAGCCTGTTTAGTGTCTGTTTATGTTTTATATTTACATTTTTCTTATAGAAAGGAAAGAGATAGAGCAAGAGAAGAACATACAAGTGCAGTTAACAAGATGTTCAGTGTACAAAATGAAGGGGACGATCAACAAGGGAGCCGGTACAGTGTAATTCCACAAATTCAGAAGGTGTGTGAAGTTGTTGATGGGTTCATCTATGTTGCAAATGCTGAAGCTCATAAAGGTAAGCATTATCTTATTTTCTTTTTAAAAGCGCTTTCTTTGCAAAGCAAATAAAGTATTTTTATAGGCTTTATTGTGGCTTGTTAAGAATATCATGGCTAATTTTATCAGTGTGATTCTGTTAATATTACTATCAGTATTGGATTCTCAAACCTTGATGTGTGTTAGGATCACCTGTGGATCTTGTTAAAAACATGGCAGCCTGATTCCTATCCTGATGGATTATGACTCATAGATGTGGGTTATGTCTTGGCTGTTTTTTTAAACAAACTTTACAGAATTCTGATACACACTGAAGTCTGCTACTGTAACTACATAGTATTTTTTTTGTTGTTTCATGCTTCTGTACTTTTAGTTATTGATATTTTGTTTGCTTTTGGCCTTATTCAAATAATTTATGCAGGTAAATGAAAAATTTTAGGTTATTTTAATCATCCAGATAGTAGAGTGTGAGTTAGTAGAGTTGGTGGAGTGTTCAATAAAGTGGATTAGTTAAGAACACTCTCCATATATTCTGAATAATTGCCATTCACATTGATAAATAGCATGAAAATAGAATACTATTGGGCCATAAGCCAATATTGTAATTTCTTTCCCAAATCCTTTGTGAACAAGGTAGGGCATAAATATGCAATATATTATTCTCACTTGGAAAAAGGTAGAAGCAGTCCACTTCTGAAAGAATTTACAGTTTATAGTGCACTGAAATTATAACAACAAAAGCCAAATGCAGCTCAACTACTGACTAATTGGACTTGTCTCACTGCATAAATGGCCTAACAGGAGAAGAAGCATACCCATTTGTAGAAGTAAATCCTTTTTACCTCAGTCTCTTCTGTTCTTCCACATAAAATCTAGCATTAAATTAAAAAGTATGATACCAAAAAAAAAAAAAATGAAATGACCCGTTCTTAAGAGATAAAGCAGTCAATGGAACTAGACCCAGAAATGGCCTCAATATTGGCACCCTCAGAAAAGGACATAAAAAGAACTATGATTAATATGTTGAAGAATCTAGTAAAAAAAAAAGTGACCAATGTATGTGAACAAATAGAGATTTTCAGCGGAGGGAAAGAAGCTATGAAAAAGTAAAATGAGTGTGCTAAATACCAAAAATACAACAGGTGAATAATTCCTTCAATGGACATATCAACAAAGGAAACCTTTTGTGAATGTGAAGATAGATCAGTTGAAATTACTCAAATTAAAGAGATGGGTTTCCCTGGTGGTTCAGTGATCAAGAATCCACCTGTCAATGCAGGAGACATGGGTTTGATCCCTATTCCAGGAAGATCCCACATGCTGCAGAGTAACTGAACCTTTGTCCTAGAGCCTGGGAATCACAACTACTGAGCCTGTGTGCTGCAGTTACTGAAGCCCATGCACCCTAGAGTCTGTGCTCTGCAGCAAGAGAAGGCACCGCAGTGATAAGCCTGTGCGCTGCAATTAGAGAGTGGCCCCCACTTGCCACAACTAGAGAAAAGCCCACATAGCAACGAAGACCCAGCACAGCCAGAAATTAATTAAAAAATAAAAATTTTTTAAAAGGAAAAAATTGGTAGTGGAGGGCAGAGCAAGAGCTGGGGAAAACCAATGAAGTGATCTAACTCAGGGTTGACATTTTCTTAAAGGTCTAGGTAGTACATATTTTAGGCATGTGAGCCATATAATCTCTTACAGTTACTCAGCTCTGATACTATAGTGCAAAAGTAGCCATAGACAGTTTGCGAATGAATGGGCTTGGCGGTTTTTACCAAAATAATTACTTATAAAAATATCTATAGTGTGTGGTATGTGGACCCCTGATTCCATTTATATGTGATTGGAGTCCCAAAATACGAAGAGAGTAAGAACAGGGAAAAAGAAATTTCTGAACAAATAATGACCAAAGCTATTTCAAAATTGCTGAAAGACAATAAACCACAGATCCAAGATTCTCAAAGAACTCCAGACGTGATAAATAAAAAATACAGATACATCGTAGCCAAACTGGTGAAAACAAAAGATAAAGAGAATATCTTGAAGGCAGCCAGGGCAAAACAAAATATACATATAGAGGACCAAAGATAAGGAGAGAGACTTTCTGATAGAATTTTGCTGTAAGCTAGATAGTAACGAAGGGAAATCTTTATAGTATTGCAAAGGGTGGGGTGGGGGAGATAAAATCCAGCAGAGATATCTTTCAAAATGAAGGCAAAATCAAGACATTTTTTGGACAAACAAAATCTGAGAAAGTTCAGTCAGCAAATTTTTATTACAATAAATATTAAAGGAAACTTCAGGGAAAATAGTATACCAGGTGGAAAACTACATTTACAGAAAGGAAGAAAAAGCCTTGGGATAGAAACAGTTTAGCTATACATAAAATGTTTTTTTCTAAGTTTAATTTCTTTATCATTATTTAAAGGAAAACATGATATTTTTTAAAATAAAATATATTGTAACAATATTACACAGCATGGAAAGACAGAAATGGAAATGTTGTAAGGTTCTATATGTGAAGTTATATAATACTTTTTAAAGGTAGACTATTGTAAGTTTAAAATATGCTTTGTAAATCTTTGAGCAACCAACCACTAAAAAAGTATAACAGAGATATAATTAAATAAGCCAGTAGTGAAGATAAAATGTAATCATTAAAGAAGACAGTTCAAAAGAGCACAGGAAAAGAGGGCAAAAGGAACAAAGAATAGATGGGACAAGTCAAAATTCAATAAATATGTGATAGACTTAAATGTACTGTGTTGATAATTACATTCAATGTTTGTTTTCTATTAAATATATAACAAATTACTGCCAACCTAGTGGCTTAAAAATGCATCTATTAGCCCAGAGTTCTTTATGTCAGAACTCTGAGTACAGCATGGCTGGGTTCTCAGCCAAGTGACTCACAGGCTGAAATTAGGGTGAGAGATGGGTTACATCCCTTTCTGGAGGTTCTGGGGGAAAATCCTGCTACCTAGCTCACTCAGATTATTGACTGAATTCAGCTTACTTTTATAGATCTGAGGTCCCTGTTTCCTTTCTGGCTGTCAGCTGGGGGCTGCTCTCAGCTTAACAGGCTATCTTCATTTCTTGCCATGTGACCCCTCTGTCTTCAAATTCAGCAATGGAGGATCTCTCTGACTAGGAAGAATCTCATCTGTTTTAAGGGCTTACCTGACTAGGCTAGGCTCACTGATTATAGTCTCCCTTTCTTGAAGTCAGCTGTGTCTTGTAATATAGCCTAACCATGTTGGTGATATCCCATGTGTTTACAGATTCTTCCCACACTCAGAGGAGGGAATAGAAAAGAATTTGAGTTATTAGGGTTATTTTAGAATTCTGCCCACCACCAAATGTCAATGACTTACACTCCACTGAAAGGCAGAGATTTTCAGTTTCAATAAAAAAGCTAGACTCAATCATATGTTTAAATTTTAGAAACTCTGGCCTTTGAAAGAAAGGGTAGTGACAGCTACAGAATTTGTGAGAAGAAAATACTTTTATCAGAGTAGTTTTGCTTTTAAACCATAGAAACATGTAAGTGGTACTGTTTTTGTTCTCTATGATTTCATCTAAATTCTGATCCTTGCAAGGCTGATTAATGTAGTTTTATGAAAGATCAGTAAATGAACACAGCAGTAGAGGGATAGATGCAGTTTATTATGTTTGGATCCTGGTAATTTTTATAGTTTTCAATTTTGTATTATTATTTTTTAAATAATGAAAATTAAGAATTTTAACTACATTCCTTAGGACATGAATGGCAAGATGAATTTTCTCGTATTATGGCAATGACTGATCCAGCTTTTGGATCTTCCGGGAGACCAATGCTGGTTTTATCTTGTATTTCTCAAGCTAACGTAAAAAGAATGCCCTGTTTTTATTTGGCCCATGAGCTGCGTCTGAATCATCTAAACCACCCATGGATGGTAAGGTTCTATTTTCTCTAGTGAGAAAAATCTCATTTTATTTTTCACTCTGATTTCTAATTTATTTTTCTTTATTCTTTCCTATTCATTCTTTTTAAAAGAATAGCATTCTAAAAGTCAGTTTTAATAGCTTAATCAGTGGGAGATATTTGATATCAAAGCTGAGTTCCAAGATAAGTAATAAACCTCATATTGATAGTAATTATAAGACAGAAGAGAAGATGGTATTTTTAATCTAAACTCTCTAGAAGACAAAACTTGGTTATTTACCCACAGTTTACTGGGATTTTTTTAGTCCTATTCGTTTTTGAGTGTCCAGAAAAATGTCCCACATAATTATAAGTATTTGTGCTTAGTTTCTTAGTAAGTTTCTTAGTAACAAATGGTCTCTTTTTATTTGCTCATAGGTCCAGGACACTGAGGCTGAAACTTTAACTGGTTTTTTGAATGGTATTCAGTGGATTCTTGAAGAAGTAGAATCTAAGCATGCAAGATGATCCTCCCCTTCAACCTTGGCAACTGAAAGCATTTGAAACTTGTTACTAAGGTCATGATGTGGATATTTGCTCAAGTCAGCTCATTCTGCCCTGCCTTTTTGCAGGTAGGCTTTATGTTGGACAGCTGTCACCACTCTAATTTTTATATAACTTTTCCTTTTTACCTTAGATCAATTACAAGAAAAAAGTTTCAGTGGTAGCATTTGGCCCCAAAATGAACCTTTTAAGATTTTTTAATAACTTTCATATATATATTTTTTAATATTAAATTCTAAAAAAAAAAAAAAAATCAAGTTTGTGCCTCTCTCATTCTTCGTGATTTCTCCTCTGTTCAGTTCAAAGATTGCCATCGTGGGGAATAGCAACTTTGCTAAGCTTTAAATAGATTCTTTTCAAGGGTCCTTAACTGGTTATCAGAAAATAAGTTTTATCTATTTTTAATAAATATACTGCTTAAAGATTGGAATATTCACTGAAATTTCATTTACTGGTATGGCCATACAACTTCTTTTTCTTTTCTGAAATAGTAGGAATTAACTTTTTGTCTTATTCAATACTAATTCGGCGAAAATAACTGGAAATTCTTGCTGTTTTCAAATAACCTGAAAGCTCATGAAGTGCTAAAGCCAGATTTTTTTCCTTGCTCATGAAGAAAATATTCCAGAGACATTCATGATCATATGACCTCCTACTCACTAATTGCTTCCACTTTGCAGAGGAAACAATCCTCCTATCTCAGTGGAATTGAGGGATTTAAAAATTACAGTTGAAAAGAGCATTATATTCTCAGTGGTGCTGCACCCAAGAAACAGCCTCCGTCCTACAAGCAGGTGCCATTCTGAAGAAAGGAGCTCTCACATCTTGGGTGCACTTATCCATCCCTTAACTTGGGCATTTGTAGTTGGGGGAAGAGAGAGAAATGCTGACATCCTGCTTTTCCTAGAAAGGAAGCCCTCTGACTTGGGGAGAGAGTGCTGTTTCCTTGACTGCCATGGTCTAGAATGGAGTTTCTTTCTTTCTGAGCTGGAGGAGGGATGTCTTGGTTCACATCCCACATACTCTTACTGTTCTTACTGAGTTTTTTTTGGGGTGTGTGTGCTGTGTACTCTTAGATTTTAATGATTTTTTCAAATTAATTTTCTCCAGTTTTTCTGGGGAACCATTACATGGTACTCTTCATGCTATTATGCCAAAAATACATCCTCTCCACTTTTAATTATGTGTAGTTAGGTGGCTCAGATGGTAAAGAATCTGCCTGCAATGCAGGAGACCTGGATTCAATCCCTGTATTGGGAAGATGCCCTGGAGGAGGGCATGGCAACCCACTCGGTTATTCTTGCCTGGAGAATCCCCATAGACAAAGGAGCCTGGCAGGCTACAGTCCATGGGTCACAAAGAGTTGGGCATGACTGAGTGACTAAGCACATGTTACCTCATTCTTTGCTGATGTTGGTAATGTATTTTCTTTTTTTCTTCATGATCAATCTGGCTAGAGTTTTATTGATTTTATTATTCTCAAAGAGCCAGCTTTTGGTCTTACTAATTTATTCTATATTCTGTTTCATTGATTTATGCTCTAATCTCTATTTTTCTGCTTTTTAAATTATAAAACTTCAATATTTTTTTTTTATATTATTAAGGTACAAATTTAGGTCATTGTGGGCTTGAGGCACAGTGGTAAAGAATCCTTCTGCCAGTGTAGGAGGTGCAAGAGACAGGTTCCATCCCTAGGTCGGGAAGACCCCCGGGAAAAGGAAATGATAACCCACTGAAGTGTTCTTGCCCATAAAATTCCATAGAGGAGCCTGACAGGCTACAGTCTATACGGTTGTGAAGAGTCAGACACTACTGAGTGACTGAGCACGCACATACACATGGGGTTGCAAAGAGTTGAAGATGACTGAGCAGTTCTTTGAGTATGCATGCATTGAAGTATTGCACTTACATATATTGTAAATTCCAGAAGACAGTGTTATCAATTTTTGATGAAACAGTCATATGTATTAAAAAGAAATTAAAAGAAGAAAAAAATTTTAAAATAATAAAAGTAATCTTTTATTCTTTTCAAGATATAGGCATACCTCATTTTATTGTACTTTGCTTTATTACGTTTTATAGATAACTGTGTATTTTACAAATTGAAGTTTTGTGGCAACCCTGCACTGAACATGTCTATCAGCACCATTTTTCCAGCAACATTTGCTCACTTAATATCTCTGTCACATTTTGATAATTCTTACAATATTTCAAGCTTTTTCTTTTTACTGTATTTGTTATGGTGATCTGTGATCAGTGATCTTTGATGTTACCACTCTGACTTGCTGATAGCTCAGATGATGATCTGGAGAAGGCAATGGCACTCGACTCCAGTACTCTTACCTGGAAAATCCCATGGACGGAGGAGCCTGGTGGGCTGCAGTCCATGGGGTCTCTAAGAATCAGGCACGACTCAGAGACTTCACTTTCACTTTTCACTTTCATGCATTGGAGAAGGAAATGGCAACCCACTCCAGTGTTCTTGCCTGGAGAATCCCAGGGACGGGGGAGCCTGGTGGGCTGCCGTCTCTGGGGTCGCACAGAGTCAGACACGACTGAAGCGACTTAGCAGCAGCAGCAGATGATGATCAGCATTTTTTAGCAGTTAAGTATTTGTTAAGATATTTACATTGTATTTTTAAAATTAATTAATTTATTTTAATTGGAGGCTAATTACCTTACAATACTACGGTGGTTTTTTGCCATACATTGACATGAATCAGCCAGGGATGTACATGTGTCCCCTATCTCAAACTGCCCTCCCACCTCCCGCTGCATCCCATCCCTCTGGGCCATCCCAGTGTACCAGCTTTGAGTACCCTGTTTCATGCATCAAACTTCGACTGGTGATCTATTTCACATATGGTAATATACATGTTTCAATGCCATTCTCTCACATCATCCCACCCTCAGCTTCCCCCACAGAGTCCAAAAGTCTGTTATTTATATCTGTGTCTCTTTTGCTGTCTAGCATATAGGGTTGTCATTACCATCTTTCTAAATTCCATATGCTAATGCTATGCTAAGTCACTTCCGTCGTGTCCGACTCTGTGTGACCCCAGAGACAGCAGCCCACCAGGCTCCCCCGTCCCTGGGATTCTCCAGGCAAGAACACTGGAGTGGGTTGCCATTTCCTCCTCCAATGCATGAAAGTGAAAAGTGAAAGTGAAGTCACTCAGTTGTGTCCGATTCTTCGAAACCCCATGGACTGCAGCCTACCAGGCTCCTCCGTCCATGGGATTCTCCAAGCAAGAGTACTGGAGTGGGGTGCCACTGCCTTCTCCCAAATTCCATATATATGTGTTAGTATACTGTATTGGTGTTTTTCTTTCTGACTTACTTCACTCTGTATAAAGGCTCCAGTTTTATCCACCTCATTAGAACTGATTCAAATGTGTTCTTTTTAATATATGAGTAATAGTCATTGTGTATATGTACCACAACTTTCTTATACATTCATCTGGCAATGGACATCTAGGTTGCTTCCATGTCCTAGCTATTGTAAACAGTGCTTCAGTGAACACTGGGGTACACATGTCTCTTTCAATTCTGGTTTCCTTGGTGTGTATGCCCAGCATTAAGATTGCTGGGTCATAAGGCAGTTCTATTTTCAGTTTTTTAAGGAACCTCCACACTGTTCTCCATAGTTGCTGTACTTGTTTGCATTCCCACCAACAGTAAGAGGGTTCCGTTTTTTCTGCATCCTCTCCAGCATTTATTGTTTCTGGACTTTTTGATAGCGGCCATTCTGATCAGTATGAGATGGTACCTCATCATGGTTTTGATTTGCCTTTCTCTGATAATGAGTTATGTTAAGCATCTTTTCATGTGTTTGTTAGCCATCTGTATGTCTTCTTTGGAGAAATGTCTGTTTAGTTCTTTGGCCCATTTTTTGATTGGGTCATTTATTTTTCTAGTATTGAGCCGCATGATCTGTTTATATATTTTTGAGATTAATTCTTTGTCAGTTGCTTCATTTGCTATTATTTTCTCCCACTCTGAAGGCTGTCTTTTCACCTTGCTTATAGTTTCCTTTGTTGTGCAAAAGCTTTTAAGTTTAATTAGGTCCCATTTATTTTTTTTTGCTTTTATTTGCATTACTCTGGGAGGTGGGTCTTGCTGTGAAGATCCTCTGGGAGAGGATCTTGCTGTGGTTTATGTCAGAGAGTGTTTTGCCTATGTTTTCCTCTAGGAGTTTTATAGTTTCTGGTCTTACATTTAGATCTTTAATCCATTTTGAGTTTATTTTTGTGTATGGTGTTAAAAGGTGTTCTAGTTTGATTCTTTTACAGGTGGTTGACCAGTTTTCGCAGCACCACCTGTTAGAGAGATTGTCTTTTCTCCATTGTATGTTTTTCCCTCCTTTGTCAAAGATAAGGTGTCCATAGGTTCGTGGACTTAGCTCTGGGCTTTCTGTTTTGTCTACTGCTCTGTATTTCTGTCTTTTTGCCAATACCATACTGTCATATAGCTTTGTAGTGTAGTCTGAAGTCAGGCAGGTTGATTCCTCTAGTTCCATTCTTCTTTCTCAAAATTGCTTTGGCTTTTCGAGGTTTTTTTGTATTTCCATACAAATTGTGAAATTATTTGTTCTAGTTCTCTGAAAAATACTGTTGGTAGCTTGATAGGGATTGCATTGAATCTATAGATTGCCCTGGGTAGTATACTCATTTTCACTATATTGATTCTTCTAATCCATGAACATGGTATATTTCTCCATGTATTTGTGTCATCTTTGATTTCTTTCATCAGTGTTTTATAGTTTTCTATATATAGGTCTTTTGTTTCTTTGGGTAGATTTATTCCTAAGTATTTTATTCTTTTTTGTCACAATGGTGAATGTGATTATTTCCTTAATTTCTCTTTCTGTTTTCTCATTGTTAGTATATAGGAATGCAAGGGATTTCTGAATATTATTTTATATCCTGCAACTTTACTATATTCATTGATTAGCTCTAGTAATTTTCTGGTGGTGTCTTTAGGGTTTTCTATGTAGAGGATCATGTCATGTGCAAACAATGAGAGTTTTACTTCTTTTCTAATCTGGATTCCTTTTATTTCTTTTTCTTCTCTAATTGCTGTGACTAAAACTTCCAAAACTATGTTGAATAGTAGTGGTGAGAGTGGGCACCCTTGTCTTGTTCCTGACTTTAGGGGAAATGCTTTCAGTTTTTCACCATTGAGGATAATGTTTGCTGTGGGTTTATCATATATGGCTTTTATTATGTTGAGGTATATTCCTTCTATGCCTACTTTCTGGAGAGTTTTTATAATAAATGGATGTTGAATTTTGTCAGAGGCTTTCTCTGTATCTATTGAGATAATCATATGGTTTTTATCCTTCAATTTGTTAATGTGGTGTATCACATTGATTGATTTGCAAATATTGAAGAATCCTTGCATCCCTGTGATAAAGCCCACTTGCTCATGATGTATGATCTTTTCAATATGTTGTTGGATTCTGTTTACTAGAATTTTGTTGAGGATTTTTGCATCTGTGTTCATCAGTGATGTTGGCTTGTAGTTTTCTTTTCTTGTGGCATCTTTATCTGGTTTTGGTATTAGGATAATGGTGGCCTCATAGATGAGTTTGGGAGTTTACCTTCCTCTGCAACTTTCTGGAAGAGTTTGAGTACGATAGGTGTTAGCTCTTCTCTAAAGTTTTGGTAGAATTCACCTGTGAAGCCATCTGGTCCTGGGCTTTTGTTTGTTGGAAGATTTTTTATTACATTTTCTATTTCTGTGCTTGGGATGGATCTGTTAAGATTTTCTGTTTCTTCCTGGTTCAGTTTTAGAAGATTATGGTTTTCTAAGAATTCATCTGTTTCTTCCAAGTTATCCATTTTATTGGCATATAATTGCTGATAGTAGTCTCTTATGATGCTTTGTATTTCTGTGTTGTCTGTTGTGATTTCTCCATTTTCATTTCTAATTTTGTTGATTTGATTCTTCTCCCTTTTTTTCTTGATAAGTCTGGCTAATGGTTTGTGTATTTTATTTATCTTCCCAAAGAACCAGCTTTTACTTATGTTGATTTTTGCTATAGTCTCCTTTGTTTCTCTTTCATTTATTTCTGCCCTAATTTTTATGATTTCTTTCCTTCTACTAACCCTGAGGTTCTTCATTTCTTCTTTTTCTAGTTGCTTTAGGTGTAAAGTTAGGTTATTTATCTGATTTTTCTCTTGTTTCTTGAGGTAGGCTTGTATTGCTATGAACCTTCCCCTTAGCACTGCTTTTACTGAATCCCATAGGTTTTGGGTTGTCATGTTTTCATTTTCATTCATTTGTATGCATATTTTATTTCCTTTTTTATTTCTTTCATGATTTGTTGGTTATTCAGAAGCATGTTATTTAGCCTCCATATGTTTGTATTTTTAATAGTTTTTTTCCTGTAGTTGACATCTAATCTTACCACATTGTGATCAGAAAAGATGCTTGAATGATTTCAGCTTTTTTGAATTTACTAAGGCTATATTTATGGCCCAGAATGTGATCTATCCTGGAGAATGTTCTGTGTGCACGTGAGGAAAAGGTGAAATTCATTGTTATGGGGTGAAATGTCCTATTGATATCAATTAGGTCTAGCTGGTCCATTGTATCATTTAAAGTTTGTGTTTCCTTGCTAATTTTCTGTTTGGTTGATCTATCCATAGGTGTGAGTGGGGTATTAAAGTCTTTCACTATTCTTGTTAATTTCCCCTTTCATACTTGTTAGCATTTGCCTTATGTATTGAGGTGCTCCTATGTTGGGTGCATATATATTTATAATTGTTACAGCCTCTTCCTGGATTGATCCTTTGATATTATGTAGTATCCTTTGTCTCTTTTCATGGCCTTTATTTCAAAATCTATTTTATCTGATATGAGTACTGCTACTCCTGCTTTCTTTTGGTCTCTATTTGCATAAAATATCTTTTTCCAGCCCTTCACTTTCAGTCCCTTGATTTGAGGTGGGTCTCTTGTAAACAGCATATATAGGGGTCTTGTTTTTGTATCCATTCAGCCAGTCTTTATCTTTTGGGTGCTGTATTCAACCCATTTACATTTAAGGTAATTAATGATAGGTATGATCCTGTTGCCATTTACTTTATTATTTTGGGTTTGAATTTATAAACCTTTTCATGTTTCCTGTCTAGAGAAGATCCTTTAGCATTTGTTGAAGAGTTGGTTTGGAGGTGCTGAATTCTTTTGCTTGTCTGTAAAGCTTTTGCTTTTTCCTTCATATTTGAATGAAATCCTTCCTGGATATAGTAATCTGGGTTGTAGGTTTTTCTTTCATCACTTTAAGTATGTCCTGCCATTCCTTTCTAGCCTGAAGAGTTTCTGTTGAAAGATCAGCTGTTATCCTTATGGGGATCCCCTTGTGTGTTATTTGTTGCTTTTCCCTTGCTGCTTTTAATATTTGTTCTTTGTGTTTGATCTTTGTTAATTTGATTAATGTGTGTCTTCACCTTGGGTTTATTCTGTTTGGGACTCTCTGAGTTTCTTGGACTTTGTTGGCTATTTCCTTACCCATTTTAGGGAAGTTTTCAACTATTATCTCTTCAAGTATTTTCTCATGCCTGTTCTTTTTGATTTCTTTTTCTGGGACTCCTATGGTTCGGATGGGGCATTTAACATGGTCTCAGAGCTCTCTGAGATTGTCCTCATTTCTTTTAATTCTTTTTTCCTCTCTGCTTCATTTATTTCTACCATTCTGTCTTCCATCTCACTTTTCCTATCTTCTGCCTCAGTTATTCTACTCTTGTTTCCCTCCAGAGTGCTTTTGGTCTCAGTTATTGCATTATTCATTGTTGATTGACTCTTCTTTATTTATTCTAAGTCCTTGTTGAATGTTTCTTGCATCTTCTCAATCCTTGTCTCTAATCTATTTATCTGTAACTCCATTTTGTTTTCAAGATTTTGGATCATCTTTACTATTATTCTGAATTCTTTTTCAGGTAGACTCCCTATCTCCTACTCTTTTTGTTTGGTGGGCATTTATCATATTCCTTTACCTGCTGAATATTTCTCTGCCTTTTCATTTTGTTTAGATTGCTGTGTTTGGGGTGCCCTTTAGGTAGGCTTAAAGTTCATGGTTCCTCTCTATTGTGGAATCTGATCCCTGCAGGTGGGATTGGACTAGTGGCTTGTCAAGGTTTCCTGGTTAGGAGAGCTTGTGTCCATGTTCTGGTGGGTGGAGCTGGATCTCTTCTCTCTGCAGTGCAATGAAGTGTCCAGTAGTGAGTTCTGGGGTGTCTATGGTTTTGGTATGGCTTTGGGCAGCCTGTCTTTTAATGCTCAGGGCTGTGTTCCTGCTTTGCTGGAGAATTAGCCTGGTATGTCTTGTTATGGAACTTGTTGGCTCTTAGGTGGAGCTTGGTTTCAGTGTTGATACGGAGGCTTTTGGATGAGCTCTTGTCTATTAATGTTCCCTGGAATCACGAGTTCTCTGATGTTCTCAAGTTTTGGAGTTAAGCCTCCTGCCTCTGGCTTTCAGTCTTAGTCTTAGAGTAGCCTCAAGACTTCTCCATCCATACAGCACAGATGATAAAACATCTAAGTTAATGGTGAAACAATTCTCCACAGCAAGGGACACCAAAAAGGTTCACAGAGTTACATGGAAGAGAAGAGGAGGAGGGAGATAGAGGTCACCAGGAGGAGAAGAGGGAGAGTCAAAGGGGAGAAAGCAGTCTAGCTAGTAATCAATTCCCTGTGTGCTTTCCACAGCCTGTAACACCCAGAGAGATTCACAGAGTTACTTAGAGAAGAGAAGAGGGAGGAGGGAGATAGAGGTAACCAAGAGGAGAAGACGGGGGAGTCAAAAAGGGAGAGACCAATCTAGCCAGTAATCAGTTCCCTAAGTGTTCTCCACAGCCTAGAATACCTAGAGAGATTCACCGAGTTAAGTAGAGAAGAGAAGGGGAAGGGAGGAGATAGAGGTGGCCTGGGGGAGAAAAGGGAGTGTCAAAACGGGAGAGAGCAATCAAGTCAGTAATCGCACCCCTAAGTGAAAGTGGATACTGAAGATTAGATTCTTAAAGGTACATAACTGATAGCAAATACCAAAAAGCAAATATTAAAAATCTAGTGTAGAGGCTAGACTCTCAAAATACAATATTAAAAATACAAAACAAAATCACAAAAATTGTGAAAAATATATATGAAGTTTGCTTTAAAATTAGGGTCTTTTTTTGGCAAGGTAACAGGAGGTTATAAAAATGAAAATTAAAGGAGAAATGAACTTGAACTACAAAAATTAAAAAGTGATAATTGTAAAAATATATTTAGGAATGTCTCTGGAGCTGTTGTGGGCAGTGTGGGGTCACTTCAGTTTCAGATAGTTCCTTGTTCCAGCTTGTACTTGTTCGCAAAGTCTGTAGGCCGCCTCCAATACTTAGTCAATGTTAACTACAGGGTTTTAATCTGTTGTACCTGTCACTTCCAGAGCGATTCCCTATTCTTTGTTTATTTTGACTTCCTCTGTTTGCAAGTCTCTTTGGTGTCTAATTTCTGCCCTGACACAAAGGGGTGAAGGTGGTCACTTATTTAGGCTCACTTGTTCAGTTGTGTCGTGGGGAGGGAGGAACACTGCAAACAAATATCGCTGATGTGTATGGGGAGTGCTCGCAGTGTATGGACCGCATTGCCTTTGCCCCAGCTCACAGCAGCATGTGCTTTCCGGGTCTACACTGCTCTGGCTCCAGGGTGCTCTGCAGGGCACTGTCCAAAGCAGGCCCTATGTTTCATGCACTTCCCAGGTCTAAGCCACTCAGGTTCAGGTTCTCGGGTTCTCCTCAAGGGCACAGACTTGGTTGGGCATGCATTTTGTGCCCTTCCCGAGTCTGACCAGCTCAGGTGACCAGGTGCTTGGTGAGCACACTGTTCCAGGTGTGTTTTAATCACACCCCTGGTCCTGGCTGCTCGGCTTCCCAGGTGCACTGTGAGAGCACCATCTCAGGTGTGCCATATATCTCTTTTGGGGAGCTGATCTCAGGCTGTGGCCCTCCTGGCAGATGTCAACCATCCAGGATCCTAGGAAGACGTGATTAGCAACTGGGAGCCTGCTCACAGTTTGCTGGAGGATGCTGGTCTCAGGGGCCGAGATTAGAGCAGCCCCTTGCCTTCAGGCTCTGGCTGTTGCACACCTGCCTCTCTGCCTCCGGTGGTGGTGGGGAGGGGCCTGTATGCAGCCGGGTAGCTCTCCTTTGGTATTCACTCAATCCTTTTGCTCTGAGAATGGGCCAGGCTCTGAGTTATAGCCTTTCACAGGAAAGTTCTCTCTCTTTTTTTTTTTCCTTTCTGGCGATCTCACAGTTTGGGTTGCTATCTCACATTATCCCCTTCAGATTGTCCTCAGGGCATTGAGGCCTGGTCTTTACGCTAAGGACCGATGATACCACCCACACCTCCCTGTCCAGATCCCCCTCGCTGCTGGTGGATACCAGCCTCTGGGCTACTTCTCTGCTGGCAGTTGCAGTTAGGTGCCTATTCTGTGGGTTGTTTTTTTGTTTTTTTTTTTTTCTTTTCTCCCAGTTATGTTGCCCTCTGAGATTTCAGAACTCCCCACAGACCCACCTGTGAGAGGGTTTCCTACTGTTTGGAAACTTCTGTTTCACAACTCCCTCCTCAGGACGGATCTCCGTCCCTAATTCTTTTGTCTCTCTTTTTGTCTTCTATATTTTGTTCTACCTCCTTTCAAAGAGAATGGGCTGCCTTTCTGAGTGCCTGGTGTCCTCCGCCAGCATACAGAAGTTGTTTTGTGGAAGTTGGTCAGCATTCAAATGATCTTTTGACGCATTTGTGGGGGAGAAAGTGGTCTCCCTGTCCTATTCCTCCACCATCTTGGGACTGCCCCCCCTTACATTGTATTTTTAAACATAATACTGTTGCACACTTAATAGACTACATGAGTTTGTGCATGCTCAGTCACTCAGTCGTGTCCAACTCTTTGTGACCCCATGGACTGTAGCTTGCAAGGCTCCTCTGTCCATGGGATTTCCCAGGCAAGAATTCTAAAGTGGGTTTCCACTCCAGGGGATCTTCCCAACCAGGATCAAATGCATGTCTCTTAATGTCTCCTGCATTGGCAGGCGAATTCTTTACCACCACACCACCTGGGAAGCCTACAGTATACCGTAAACGTAACTTTGTATGTATTGTGTTAGCCAAAAAATTCATTCATTTTTTCTGTAGGCTGATTCTAGTAGTGCTTAGTTGTCTTTAATTTCATTCAAAGCAGTTTTGTTAGATTGTATTGTAACAGTTCTCATATCAGCATGCATTAAAAAACTTACCAGCATTGGTGAATTTTTGTGTAGCCATTTTAATGTTGAAGATGGAAGATAAAAACCTCATTTTTGGCATGTTATGCTGTATTATTTAAAGAAAGGTAAAAAACATAACTGAAAAGCAAAGATTTGTTCCGTGTATTTAGAAGGTGCTGACCCTGATCAAACATGTCAAAAGTGGTTTGCAAAGTTTCATGCTGGAGATTTCTCTCTGGATGATGTTCAGACCAGCTGAAGTTGATAGTGATCAAATCAAGACATAATTGACAACAATCAATGTTATACCACACAGGAGTTAGCTGACATTCTCCAAATATCCAAATCAAGCGTTGAAAATCATTTGCACCAGCTTGGTTATATTAATTGCTTTGATGTTTGGGTTCCACGTAAGTCAATTGAAAAACTTCTTGACTATATTTCCACATGCAATTCTCTACTGAATGTGACAAAAGCATTCCATTTTTAGAACAAATTGTTATGGGTGATGAAAACTGTATACTGTACCATAATGTGGAATGGAAGAGATTGTGCTTGAACAATCACCAACCACACCAAACGCCAATCTTCATCCAGAAAAGGTGAGGCTATGTATATTGTGGGATTGGAAGGGAGTCCTCTATTAGCATCTTCTGGAAAACCAAATGATTAATTCCAACAAGCAGTGCACCTAGTACTACTAGGAAAACAATAGAATGGGAAAGACTAGAGATCTCTTCAAGAAAATTAGAGATACCAAGGGAACATTTCATGCAAAGATGGACTCAATAAAGGAGAGAAATGATATGGACCTAACAGAAAGAGAAGATATTAAGAAGAGGTGGCAAAATTACACAGAACAATTGTATAAAAAAGATCTTCACAACCCAGATAATCACGATGGTGTGATCACTCACCTACAGCCAGACATCCTGGAATACAATGTAAAGTGGGCCTTAGGAAGCATCACTATGAACAAACCTAATAGAGGTGATGGAATTCCAGTTGAGCTATTTCAAATCCTAAAAGATGATGCTGTGAAAGTGTTGCACTCAATATGTCAGCATATTTGGGTTAGGGTTAGGGAAAACTCAGCAGTGGCTACAGGACTGGAAAAGGTCAGTTTTCATTCCAGTCCCTAAGAAAGGCAATGCCAAATAATGTTTAAACTACCGCACAATTCCTCTCATCTCACACGCTACTAAAGTATTGCTCAAAATTCTCCAAGTAAGGCTCCAACAGTATGTGAACTGTGAGCTTCCAGATGTTCAAGCTGGATTTAGAAAAGGTAAAGGAACCAGAGATCAAATTGCCAGCATCCGTTGGATCATCGAAAAAGCAAGAGCATTCCAGAAAAACATCTATTTCTGTTTTATTGACTATGCCAAAGCCTTTGACTATGTGGATCACAATAAACTGTGGAAAATTCTGAAAGAGATGGGAATACCAGACCACCTGACCTGTCTATTGAGAAATTAGTATGCAGGTCAGGAAGCAACAGTTAGAACTGGACATGGAATAACAGACTGGTCCAAATAGGAAAAGGAGTACGTCAGGGCTGTATATTGCCACTCTGTTTATTTAACGTCTATACAGAGTACATCATGAGGAACGCTGGGCTGTAAGCACAAGCTGGAATCAAGATTGCCAGGAGAAATATCAATAACCTCAGATAGGCGGATGACACCACGCTTATGGCAGAAAGTGAAGAAGAACTAAAGAGCCTCTTGATGAGGATTAAAGGAGAGTGAAAAAGCTGGCTTACTGTTCATCATTCCGAAAACTAAGATCATGGCATCTGGTCCCATCACTTCATGGCAAATAGATGGGGAAACAGTAGAAACAATGGCAGACTTTATTTTGGGGGGCTCCAAAAATCACTGCACGTGGTGACTGCAGGCATGAAATTAAAAGATGCTTGCTCCTTGGAAGAAATGTTTTGACCAAACTAGACAGCATATTAAAAAGCAGAGACATTACTTTGTCAACAAAGGTCCATCTCGTCAAGGCTATGGTTTTTCCAGTAGTCATGTATGGATATGAGAGTTGGACTATAAAGAAATCTGAGCACGGAAGAATTGATGCTTTTGAACCATGGTGTTGAAGAAGACTTTTGAGAGTCCCTTGGAGCACAAGGAGATCCAACCAGTCCATTCCAAAGGAGATCAGTCCTGAGTGTTCATTGAAGGGACTGATGATGAAGCTGAAGCTCCAATACTTTGGCCACCTGATGTGAAGAGCTGACTCATTTGAAAAGACCCTGATGCTGGGAAAGATTGAGGGCGGGAGGAGAAGGGGATGACAGAAGATGAGATAGTTGGAAGGCATCACCAACTCAATGGACATGAGTTTGGGTAAACTTTGGGAGTTGGTGATGGACTGGGAGGCCTGGCGTGCTGCAGCCCATGGGCTCACAGAGAGTCAGACACAACCGAATGACTGAACTGACTGAGTGCTCCCAGTTAGACCAACTGAAAGTAGTACTTGACAAAAAGTGTCAAGAGTGAGTCAACAGAAAATGCATTATCTTCCATCAGGGTTATGCACAACTGCATGTTTCTTTGATGAATAGGCAAAAACTGTTACAGCTTAGTTGAGATGTTCTGATTCATCCTCTGTATTCATCAAACATTGTAACTTTGGATTTCAATTTATTTCAGTCTTCACAAAATTCTCTTAATAGAAAAAGTTTCAGTTTCCTGGAAGACTGTAAAAGGCACCAGGAAGAGTTCTTGGCTCAAAATGATAAAAAGTTTTGGAAGACGCAATTATGAAGTTGCCTGAAGAATGGCAAAAGGGAGTGGAAAAAAAGGTGAAACTGTTATTCAGTAAAGTTCTTGGTGCAAATGAAAAATGTGTCTTTTATATTTATTTAAAAACCAAAGAAACTTTTTGACCAATCCAATATTTGGGAACCGAACAATTTGTGTGACTCTATTGTAATAATTTGCTTTATTGTACTGGTATACCAATACCAGTACTGGTATGCCAAGGTATGCCAATATATATAAAATCATTGGTTGACAATTTTATTCTCTCAGCCCTTCAAGATGTTCTTTTTTTCTCTTCTATACTCTAATTTCCAATAAGTCATTCACTAATTGCATCTTCAGTCCTTTGAATATAATTTTTTTTTTAACTGCTTTCAAGTTTACTTTTTATCTTTGTTTTCAACACTTTCGTTATAGTGCATCCAGGTATGGTGTCTTTATATTTATCCAACTTAGAGGTTGTTAATGAACATATTGAATATAGAAATTCATCTCATTAACCAAGTTAGGAAATTTGGGGTCATTATTTCTTCAAATATATTTTATTCTCCTTTTTCTCTTCTTTTCTTCCCTTTTAGGTCTCCATTGTATAACACCATAAAATATGTTGTTATTTAACCTATCCCTGACTCTTTGCTCATTTTTTTTTCAATCTTTGTTCTGTAATTTGGGCAGTTGCAATTGATTAATGTTCCTCAAACTCCTCTTTTATCTCTATCCTCTTGTTAAATAAACCCCAAGAAATTTTCAATTAGATGTCATGTTCTACAATTTTCTTTTTTTTAAGTTTATTTTTCTTCTCAGATTTTTTTCATTGAGAGGATACATTCCTTTACATCACTGAGAATGATTGTGATGGCTACTTAAAAATCCTTGTCTGTTAATTTCAAAATGTGAAAGAATGGATTTCAGTTGATATTCTCTTATTAAGGAAAAGAGTGTCATTCTCATTTTCTTTGTTATATTGAAGAATTTTTTATTGTATCCTGAAAAATAAATATACTAAGTTGTGGGAACTCTGGAATCTGTTATTTTTCTCCAATAGTTCATGTTGTTTTCATTTGAACAGTTAACATGTTTAGATATAAATTGCAGGTTCTATCCAGTTTGGGCAATAGCTGTACTCTCAGTTCATATCTTTGTTTAAGTGAGCAGCATAAGTGGTTTTGAACACAAGATTCAGACCAAGATATAGACAGAGAATTAGGAGATTCCCTTCCTAGTTTTTTCTTTTCTAAGACTTCCCCTTGTCTCTCTAATGACTGCAATTGGCCTGCGTTGGTAGGCTTATTCCTCATGCCCCAGAGGCTGTGATTATTCTACCAGTTCCCCATGCTACAATGTATATATACCAATACCTACCCACAATCTACAAGTTAAAAAAAAAAGTGGGAAATCACTCTGTCAAACTTCTCAGAGAGTGTATATTTTCTACCAAAATTTGCCTGCTTCTCTTGACAGTTTAGTTGTATCAGGTAACTGCTTTTTTATATTATATTCTCTGTGGAAGAGTTAGCCCAGTAGTAAATTGTTGGGCCAAAAATCATTTTGACACTATAGCTATGTCACTTTATATTATTTTTTAGTAGTTGCTGTTTTGTTGTTCAGTCGCTAAGTTGTGTCTGACTCTCTGGGACCCCATGGGCAGCAGGCTCCTCTGTCCTCCACTATCTCCTGGACTTTGCTCAAATTCATGTCCATTGAGTTGGTGATGCTATCTAATCATCTCATCCTCTGCTACCCTCTTCTCCTTTTGCCTTTAGTCTTTCCCAATATCAGGGTATTTTTCAGTGAGGCGGCTCTTTGCATCAGCTGGCCAAAGTATTAGAACTTCAGCTTCAGCATCTGTCCTTCCAATGAATGTTCAAGATTACTCTAGGAATTATAATATACATTTGGAAATAAACTCTTGGGTTGACATTTTTATTTCAGCACTTTAAAGATATAATTAATTACCTTTGGCTTCCATTGTTTTTGATAAGTGTCAGCCATCTATGCTATTTTTGTTCCCTGAATTGATTGAGTTATACTTCCCTGGCTACTTTAGCTTTCTCTCTCTCTCTCTTTTTTTTTTTTTGAAGACTTATTTATTTTATTTTTTCACTGTAGTGAGTCTTTGTTACAGTGCATGGGCTTTCTCTAGTTGCAGTGAATGGAGGCTACTCTTTGTTGTGGTGCACATGCTTCTCATTGCAGTTGCTTCTCTAGTGCAGCACAGGCTGTAGGTGCGAGGGCTTCAGTAGTTGCAGCACATGGGCTCAGTAGTTGCGGTTCTCAGGCTCTAGAGCTGGGCTCAGTAGTGGTAGGGCACAGGCTTAGTTGCTCCATGGCACATGTGATCTTCCTGGACCACATGGATCACTAGACCACCAGGGAAGCCCTAATTTTTTTTTTTAATTTTTAATTTTCAATGGTTTGATCTGTCTCAGTGTGATTTCTTAGTTTTGAACTAAAGAACTGAACCTGTTGGATCTCTGGCTGACCATCAGTTTTGTAAAATCTTTAGCCAATATATTTAAATATTTCCTTTGTCCAGTTCTTTCTCTTTACAGTTTCTGGAACTCCCAGTTACAAATATATTAGATCATTTGACATTTTGTCCCACAGGTCTCTGATAATATTATTTTTTATTATTTATTTATTTGCCACACCATGCAGCTTATTTTTTTTCTATTCTACCTAGTTTCTTATATATAATTCATTTTTTAAAAATTGAGTCATACTTTTTAATTCTAAAATTTTCATTCTCTTAGAGCTTCTCTTTTTCTGCTAAAATTACCTTTTCATTCATTCATTCTTTTCTACTACATTCTTTAACATATTTAAATACTTATTTTAAAAATCATTTTAAATTAATTTCATCATCTAGGTCATTTGGGAGCCTATCTCTCTATTGACTATACTTTCTCTTGACTTGGGGCCACACTTTTCCTTTTTCATTATATATTTCCTATTTTAAAAAAATTATATGCAGAGAATTTTTCCTTAAGAGAATAGTAGATTGTGAAATAGGTAATACTTTTTATTTTGTCTTTTGTTTTTTAGGCAATTTCATTCATCCTTCCTATTTTCATCAGTCAGGCTTGGTTGACTTGGAGCTGGACCATATCTTTATTTAACTTATCTCTTTTGCAAATCAGATCATATCTTTCCATTGATGCCAATCCCCAATATGTTATGCTACCACCAAAGAACTGGTCTCATTGATACCATCTGGAAAGGGATTGGGTTGCCTGTATAGACAGTTTCAGTTCATCTCTAGATATAATTCTAGCAGAGTCTTGAAACCTAAGCACTGAATAAAAATGTAAGAGATTTTTCTGCCTTCTTTGTCTCTTGCTAAAATTCCTGCAGGAATGACTTGGGAGGTTCAACGAGTTGTCTTCACATTTGGAGTTCTTTCATCTGTTCAATACAATATGTTGTGCTAGTCATTTTGTCATTAAAGACTTCAGTGGTATTTTTCTCATCTCAGCAAAATCTTGCTTTCTATGATGGGGCTGCTATTCCATCCAAAGTTACCCAAAATAGGCAATTGGTTCCATAAAAGCAGTGTAGCTCTTTGATCACTGAAATAGCCTGATTCTCTTTGGAATTTAGTTTATTCAGATTCCTTTTATATACTATTCTTCAATGACTTAAAGTATGATTTTCATTTTATCCTGTATTTTATTATTGCAATAATAATCTTTTGTGACCTTCTACATTCTATCTGAAAACAACTGTTAGTGGTTTTCACACTGTCTTTTAAACACCTTATCACCTACGATGTCCTAGATTACAATGTTCATTTGTTAAAACATTTTTTGTATTATGTCCACACATTATCTGAACTATACTAACTTACTATTATTATATATTGTGAGAAGTTCTCACATAGTCTCATTTTCCTCATGATTTTCATCATTATTTCATTTATACTATACAGTATAATGACATTTTACTATTTTTTGGTGGAATTTTGTTTACCTTTGTATTCTTTGATCCTTGGAATAAGTCCTAAGCAAATTTGTATAACATATTAGATCTTATTCTTGATACCAATCTCATCAAATTAAATTTCCTGTATTTAAAATTTTCTAGTTGCTTATTTTTCTACATACTGTATAAGAAGTTGTTAGAGGTGGTATAACTAAATTATCATGTGTGAGGACCCTAAAATCAGATTGGTACAGATTCAAATCTTAACTGTATTACTTCACAATCTTGGGCAAGAGCCTGAGTTTCCCTAATTTAAAATAAAGATAAATAACAGTAATATCTACCTTATAAGGATCTTAAAAGTTTTAAATAAATTAAACATTCCTTTGCCGAATTACTATTTTAACTAAAATTTATGTTTTACAGCTAATAATTTGTATCTCTTAAACCCCTCTTAAGGTCCTATCCTTATTATACCCCTCCCCCTTTCCTGTCCTCATTGGTAACCCTAATTTGTTCTCTGTATCTGTGCATCTGCTTCTTTTAAAAATGATATACTTTTAAGTCAGAAATCTAGATGAATAATTCACTAATAAAGTAGAAGGTAGTAACTGGTAATAAATCATTTGCTACCTTGTATAGACTTGGCACCCCATTCCAGTACTCTTGCCTGGAAAATCCCATGGATGGAGGAGCCTGGTGGGCTGCAGTCCATGGGGTCCCTAAGAGTCGGACACGACTGAGCGACTTCACTTTCACTTTTCCCTTTTATGCATTGGAGAAGGAAATGGCAACCCACTCCAGTGTTCTTGCCTGGAGAATCCCAGGGACGGGGGCGCCTGGTGGGCTGCCGTCTATGGGGTTGCACAGAGTCGGACACGACTGAAGCGACTTAGCAGCAGCAGCAGCATAGACTTATTACTTCAGCCTAATTTTTGAGGTTGTTTTTATGAACATTATTATGTTCAAGAACCATTTGAATTTTTTCTTCTTTGAGCTTTCTGTTTATGCCTTTTGCGATTTTTCTATTCAGTTGTTCTTTTTTGCACCTCAAAATTTAAAGGCCTTTGTGTATCAGGGAGACTAATCTTGTCTATGATGTATGTTGAAAAAGTATTTTTTCCCAATTTATCAATTTGTTTTCTGACTTAACAGACAGTATTTTGAATGTGTAAAGCTTTTTAAAATGTAGTCTAATTTATTAATACTTTCTTTGCCATTGTTCAGTTGCTAAGTTATGACTGATTCTTTGCCACCCCATGGACTGTAGCACCCCAGGCTCCCCTGTCCCTCACTATATCCCGGAGTTTGCTCAGATTCATGTCCACTGAGTCAGTGATGATATCTAAACATCTCATCCTCTGTTTCCCCTTTCTCCTTTTGCTTTCAGTCTTTCACAATATCAGGGTCTTTTCCAGTGAAGCAGCTCTTTGCATCAGGTGGCCAAGGTATTGGAGCTTCAGCTTCAGCCTCAGTCCTTCCAATGAATATCCAGGACTGGTTTCCTTTAGGATTGACTGATTTGGTCTCCTTGCTGTCCAAGGGACTCTCACGAGTCTTCTCCAGCACCACAATTCAAAAGCATCAGTTCTTCAGCACTCAGCCTTCTTCATGGTCCAACTCTTATATCCATATATGACTACTGAAAAAACCATAGCTTTGACTATACAGATCTTTATCAGCCAAGTGATGCCTCTGGATTTTAATAATGTATATTGAAGAGTGTTCTGCCTATGTTTTCTTCTAAAAGCTTTATGGTTTCTGGTCTTACATTTATGTCTTTAATCCATGTTGGGTTTATTTTTGTATATGGCATTAGAGAATGTTCAATTCCATTCTTTTACATATAGCTGTCCAATTTTCCCTGCACCACTTATTGACAAGATTGTCTTTTCCCCATTGTATATTCTTGCCTCATTTATCATGGATTAATTGAACATAGGTGTACGTGTTTATCTGGGGGCTCTCTGTTCTATTCCATTGATTTATGTGTCTTTTTTTGTGCCAGCAACAAATGCTGTTTTGATTACTGTAGCTTCATAACGTAGCCTGAAGACAAGGAGTGTGATTCCTCCAGCTCCATTCTTTCTCAAGATTGCTTTGGCTATTTGGGGTCTTAATGTTTGCATCAGTTCAGTTCAGTTGCTCAGTTGTGTCCAGCTGTTTGTGACCCCATGGACTGCAGCATGCCAGGCTTCCCTATCCATCAACCAACTCCTTGAGCTTTCCCAAACTCATGTCTATCTAGTTGGTGATGCCATTGGTATTTCCATACAAATTTAAAAATTATTTGTTCTAGTTTTGTGAAAAATGCCATTGTATTTTGAAAAATCCCAAAATGTACTTTGATAGGAATTGCATTGAATTTGTTTATTACCTTGAGTAGTATAGTCATTTTAACAATATTAATTCTTCCAATTAAGAACACAGTATATCTTTCTATTTGTGTGTCTTTGATTTCTTTCACCAGAGTCTTATCGTCTTATAGATTTTTGAATACCTCATTTACTCTAGGTAGGTTTATTCCTGGGTGTTATATTGTTTTAGATGTGATGATGAATGGGATTATTTCTCTTTCTGGTAGTTTGTTGTTATTGTATGGAAATGCAGCAGATTTTCTCTGTGTTAATTTTGTACCTGCAATTTACTGAATTCATTGATGAGCTCTAGTAGTTTTTTGGTAGCATCTTTAGGATTTTCTGTCTTGTTTCAAGTCATCTGCAAATGACAGTTTTATTTCCTTCTTTTCAAATAGGATTCTTTTTTTTTTTTTTTTGGTCTGATTGCTGTGGCTAGGACTTCCAATACTATGTTGAATAAAAGTGGCAAGACTGGACATCCTTGTCTTGTACCTGATCTTAGAGGGAATGCTTTCAGCTTTTCCCTCATGGGTTTGATGTTAGTTATGGGTTTGTCACCTACAGTCTTTATTATGTATTCCTTCTGTTCCCACTCTCTGGAGAGTTTCTATCAAAAATGAATGTTGAATTTTTAAAAAAACTTTTTATGCATCTATTGGGATGATCATATGATTTTTATTTTTCAGTTTGTTGATATATGGTGTATCACATTGATTGCAGATACTGAAAATTTGAAACTCTAGTTTCCTATTTTTGTGATGTCTTTGTGTATTTCTTTCATGATGTACTCTGCATATGAGTGAAATAAGCAGAGTGACAATATACAGCCTTGACGTACTCCTTTTCCTATTTGGCACCAGTCTGTTGTTCCATGTCCAGTTCTAACTGTTGCTTCCTGACCTGCATACAGGTTTCTCAAGAGGCAAGTCAGGTGGCCCGGTATTCCCATCTCTTTCAGAATTTTCCACAGTTTATTGTGATCCACACAGTCAAAGGCTTTGGCATAGTCAATAAAGCAGAAATAGATGTTTTTGTGGAACTCTCTTGCTTTTTCCATGATCCAGTGGATGTTGGCAATTTAATCTCTGGTTCCTCTGCCTTTTCTAAAAGCAGCCTGAACATCTGGAAGTTCACGGTTCATGTATTGCTGAAGCCTGGCTTGGAGAATTTTGACTATTACTTTACTAGTGCATGCTGCTGCTGCTGCTGCTTCTAAGTCTCTTCAGTCGTGTCCGACTCTGTGCAACTCCGTAGATGGCAGCCCACCAGGCTCCTCTGTCCCTGGGATTCTCCAGGCAAGAACACTGGAGTGGGTTGAGATGAGTGCAATTGTGCGGTAGTTTGAACATTCTTTGGCATTGCCTTTCTTTGGGATTGGAATGAAAACTGACCTTTTCCAGTCCTGTGACCACTGCTGAGTTTTCCAAACATGCTGGCATATTGAGTGCAGCACTTTTACAGCATCATCTTTTAGGATATGAAATAGCTCAACTGGAATTCCATCACCTTCACTAGCTTTGTTCGTAGTGATGATTCCTAAGGCCACTTGACTTCGCGTTCCAGGATGGCTGGCTCTAAGTGAGTGAACACACCATCGTGATTATCTGGGTTGTGAAGCTCCTTTTTGTACAGTTCTTCTGTGCATTCTTGCCACCTCTTCTTAATATCTTCTGCTTCTATTAGGTCCATACCATTCTGTCCTTTATTGAGCCCATCTTTACATGAAATGTTCCCTTGGTATCTCTAATTTTCTTGAAGAGATCACTAGTCTTTCCCATCATGAGAAACACTGGGCTGGATGAAGCACAAGCTGGAATTAAGATTGCTGGAAGAAATATCAATAACCTCATATATGCAGATGACACCACCCTTATGGCAGAAAATGAAGAACTAAAGAGCTGCTTGATGAAAGAGGAGAGTAAAAAAGTTGGCTTAAAGCTCAACATTCAGAAAACTAAGATCATGGCATCCGGTCCTATCACTTCATGGCAAATAGATGGGGAAACAGTGGAAACAGTGGCTTACTTTATTTTGGGGGGCTCCAAAAGCACTGCAGATAGTGACTGCAGCCATGAAATAAAAAGACACTTACTCCTTGGAAGCAAAGTTATGACCAACCGAGACAGCATATTAAAAAACAAAGATATTACTTTGTCAACAAAGGTCCGTCTCGTCAAGGCTATGGTTTTTCCAGTAGTCATGAATGGATGTGAGTTGGACTGTAATGAAAGCTGAGCACTGAAGAATTGATGCTTTTGAACTGTGGTGTTGGAGAAAACTCTTGAGAGTCCCTTGGACTGCCAGGAGATCCAACCAGTCCATCCTTAAGGAGATCAGCCCTGAGTGTTCATTGGAAGGACTGATGTTGAAGCTGAAACTCCAATGATACTGGAAAAGATTGAGGGCAGGAGGAGAAGGGGACAACAGAGGATGAGATGGTTGGATGGCATCATCAACTCAATGGACATGAGTTTGGGTAAACTGTGGGAGTTGGTGATAGACAGGGAGGCCGGTCATGTTGCAGTTCATGGGGTTGCAAAGGGTCGGACTCAACTGAGTGACTGAACTGAACTGTGTATTTCTTTTTTTTTTATTTTGATATGTTCTTAAATATTGTTAATATTACATGTCATATGTAAAATATTTTGTATTTTGTATGTTGTATATTTTTATGGTTGTGTTTTTACAAGTACTTCAATGCCTATTTTCTTAGATTTCTTTTTTAGTAACCCTTTTTACCTCTTTCTGTATTTCATTTTCACTATGTTATTTGTTTTGATTTTTGATTATGGCCCTCTTTATAGTCCCAATCTGTGCTGTTCTTCCTTGGTCATCATACAAGGTATGATGAGTTTATCTTCATTTTTTCCCATGTGTTGCTAACTTTCATTTTACATCTTCTTATTTTTATGTTCATTTCTATTTTAACTTTTAAGTATATTCTTTAAGGTTTTTTTTTCACATAAATGCTCATTTAAAGGTATTTAATTTTGATTGGCATGTTTTGTTTTCATTTTTCTTTGTTTTGTATTTGTTTCGGGGTAATCGTTTTCATCATCTGAAATGTTTTGATTTTCACTGTTTTTATTTTCTGTACAATACTTTTAATATAGATATTGTCTTCTATCTTTTGTTAATTTTAGGAATGGCTTACATTTTTCTAGGCCAGCATTAACAGTTGTGTGTAGAAAAGGAGGAGTTTGATAGTGTATTAAATTTCTTAGCTCATGAGTGTCCTCTTCTGTTGTTAATGATGAAATTCAGGTTCTTTGATTAATGTATACATTCTTTGAGTGTCATGAGAGGATAATGAAGTCTTCTGATATTTCAGTTTTATTTTTGTGTAGAAGAGATATTTTTTATTGCTCATTTCCTTCTTTCCCCTCACCCTCAAACTCATATAAATCCTTCTCCCTAAAGTTATTCCCTTTCCAATTCTTTTCCACTCTTCGAGAAGGGGTACAACTCCCACTTCTGATTGCAAACATTTTCAAGGCTTTCCCCCCTGATTCCCCATAACCAGAACTCTGAACATCTGAATATCAAACTTATTCTCAGCATTTATGCCCAAAGGGTAGGACTCTACTTCTTTTGGAAAATATCAATATTCCATACCTTAAATGCTTATTTGCTGCTTTAATGTGGGCTCCAGTAGTGCCTCTAATGTTTATTTCCCTAGTTATTTATAAATTGAAGTATTTTTCTGTTTTATTCATGCTGTAGACATGAGTTATCAGTGGTTTTACTTATTCTTTCAGATCTGTATGATATTCAGAAGGTGTATGGAGATTCTAATTTAGGTGACCCCATTTATCCTATGGTAGTCTAAAATCAAATCACTTTATTTTTGAACAAATGTAATTGTTAGGCAAGTCTTCTTTCCTTGAACTGCAATTTCCTCCTTATAGTTTTTATCTATCAATTCTAGTTGTGTCTTCTGAAACAACAAAGAATAAATCAAATATACAGCCCATAAAACCTTCTTTTCTCTGGAATAATTATCCTTTGATCCTTCAACCACTCTTCAGGTGGTAAAACTTCAAGTCACCCCTCCCTGCATCTGATCACTCTCTTTATCAAAGATATTAACTTCTCCAGTTCATAGTTTCCTATACTGTATTTACCAGCATAACTTGAAAACACTGTTGCTACTGGAAGATGCTAACAGTAGCAATTGAAAAGTTCATTCTTAGAACAGTTACTTTCTTTCATGCAAATATAATTATTTATGTAAAGAAATAAAGGAAAATTGAAAATGGGAAAAAGCATGTTTTTATATTTTGCTTTCAACAAAAGACAATCATCAGTTGACTGATCTACAAACACAGCAAGTATTTGTTTTGACTGGAAGAACAGTTCACGTGTCTAAATGTTTCTAACCAAATGTAGCAAATAAAAAGTAGAATAGCCTGAATGAATATGAATATTTGTGAATCTTTTAACTAGGAGTCTAAAGCTGCAAACTTAGTGCTAATGAAATAAGAGTACTGCTTTGCTTGTTCTCATTTTATGTAGCACTGGCAGTTACACTTTTTAGGTAATGATGCAAGCAGATCCTAGGTTGCTGAAAGTTTCAACACAGAGCACAGTATACTTAGAGGGTTCAGATAGGAAGATGATAGGAAAATGTGGGGAAATTGGATGGGGCAAGTGGGAGTTGAAAAAGAAAAGTGAGCATTGGATTTTCTTACCAACTTTGGGGGTGGCTCTTGTTGAAAATGGAAGTATATGAAGTTAAATGATGCATTTTCTCTATGTGACTTCCCTACCTCCACTTTCAATGTGATTTCATATCTCTATTAAAGGGCAGAGAAATAAATCTGAAGATTTGGATTCAGAAAGAAGTATCAGTTTAAGTCTAGAGGATATGGGAACTTTGCACCAGGAGTACTAGTTTTCTAGTTCAGAGGTGTTCAACTTCTGTTCAGCTTTGACACATGAAGGATGATGTTCCCATGCATTACACAAGGCATTTGCATTATCTAGACTTGCCCTCTGTAATTCTATCTCCCTTTCTCTTTGGAAATATTGGGAGGCAAGTGAAATAAAGTGACTTTAATATGGGATTAAACTTGAATCTTATCAAATTTATTTTAAAGTAAGTCTTCCTAAAAGATGATGCTGTTGAAGTGCTACACTTAATATGCCATCAAATTTGGAAAACTCAGCAGTGGCCACAGGACTGGAAAAGATCAGTTTTCATTCCAATCCCAAAGAAAGGCAATGCCAAAGAATGTTCAAACTACTGCACAATTGCACTCATCTCACATGCTAGCAAAGTAATGCTCAAAATTCTCCAAGCTAGGCTTCATCAGTACGTGAACCGAGAACCTCCAGATGTTCAAGCTGGATATAGAAAAGGCAGAGGAACCAGAGATCAAATTGCCAACATCCATTGGATCACAGAAAAATCAAGAGAGTTCCAGAAAAACATATACTTCTGTTTTATTGACTAAGCTAAAGCCTTTGACTGTGTGGATCACAACAAACTGTGGAAAATTCTTAAAGAGATGGGAATACCAAACCACTTTACCTGTCTCCTGAGAAACTTGTATGTAGGTCAAGAAGCAACAGAAGTGGACATGGAACAATGGACTGGTTCCAAATTGGGAAAAGAGTACATCAAGGCTGCATATTGTCACCCTGCTTATTTAACTTATATGCAGAGTGCATCATGTGAAATGACAGGCTGGATGAAGCCCAAGCTGGAATCAAGATTGCTGGAAGAGACATCAATAATATCAGATACGCAGATGACATCACACTTATGGCAGAAAGTGAAGAAGAACTAAAGAGCATCTTGATGCAGGTGAAAGAGGAGAGTGAAAAAGCTGGCTTAATACTCAACATTCAAAAAATGAAAATCATGGCATCTGGTCCCATCACTTCATGGCAAATAGATGGGGAAACAATGGAAACTGAGAGACTTTATTTTCTTGGGCTCCAAAATCACTGCTGATTGTGACTGCAGCCATGAAATTAAAAGACACTTGCTCCTTGGAAGAAAAGCTATGACCAACCTAGACAGCATATTAGAAAGCAGAAACATTACTTTGCCAACAAAGGTCCATATCGTCAAAGCTATGATTTTTGCAGTAGTCATGTATAGATGTGAGAGTTGGGTCATAAAGAAGGCTGAGTGCCAAAGAACTGATGCTTTTGAACTGTGGTGTTGGAGAAGACTCTTGAGAGTCCCTTGGATTGCAAGGAGATCCAACCAGTCATTCCTAAAGGAAGTCAGTCCTGAATATTCATTGAAAGTACTGACGCTGAAGCTGAAGCTCCACTTCTTTGGCCACCTGATGCAAAGAGCCAACTCACTAGAAAAGACCCTGATGCTGGGAAAGATTGAAGGCGGGAGGAGAAGGGGACAGCAGAGGATGAAATGGTTGGATGGCGTCACCAACTGGATGGACATGAGTTTGATCAAGCTCTGGGAGTTGGTGATAGACAGGGAAACCTAGCGTGCTACAGTCCATGGGGTCACAGAGAGTCAGACACAACAGTGACTGAACTGAACTGAAATCATCATCATGGTTATAAATAACTTGATATATAATAGTCTCAGTCCAACATGACTGAGTGACTGGACAAAAACATGATAGTCTCCAAATATTCTACTAATCAGGCTCTCTCAGACATAATAGAACAGAAGGGCTCACAGACCAAATCAAGATAATTTAATCATGTTGTTAGTTGAATCAATTGAAAGCATACAACAAGGAGCAAAGGGAAAGAAGTGAGGTAGGTTAATATACTCAGGGTAGTGTTCAAGCAGAATTAAGTTACTATGCTACCTGAATCCTGTGTTACACATGTTCCTATGTCCTCTTTCTATCCCTCTCCCCACTCTTCTCTTACCTTCTCTCCTTTCCTCTCCCTCCTTCTTCACTCTCCACCTCTCTCTCCTTCTCCTCTCTCATATATGAATTCCAAATTAAGTAATTGAGGCCATATAAACACTCTCCTTAAAGCAGAAACCTCTGAGCAAAGCACTGAATCATATAATTATGATGCATCATCCACATCTAGCAAATCTCTCTATTCTGAATTTTCAGTAAAAGGATTTAGTTATTTGAACACCAGCTGTTGCTCTGTTCTCAATATTGCATATAATAGAAGCATTTGCAAACTACTCATGTTGTCTTTTTCTGTGTACTTAGGAAGACAGGATGTTAATATTTATTTTAATCACTTCATAATCATTGATTGCAACAAATAGTTTGTCTGAAATCCGAGGAACATCCAAAAGAGAGACATCAGGGGCTAATCTCAATTAAATTCTTAAATTACATTTTGGAATGAAAACTAAAGCATAGAGACTAACTAATTTATCTCAGATCATTATTTCTTCAAGAAAATTGGAGATACCAGGGGAAAATTTCATGCAAAGATGGTCATGATAAAGGACAAAAATAGTGAGAACCTAACAGAAGTAGAAGAGATTAAGAAAAGGTGGCAAGAATACACAGAAGAACTATACAAAAAATTCTTAATGACACAGATAACCACAATGGTGTAGTTACTCACCTAGACACTCATCCTAGAGTGTGAAGTCAAGTGGGCCTTAGAAAGCCTTACTATGAACAAAGCTAGTGAAGGTAATGGAATTCCAGCTGAGCCATTTTGAATCCTAAAAGGTGATGCTGTGAAAGTGCTGCACTTAATATGCCAGCAAATTTGGAAAACTCAGCAGTGACCACAGGACTGGGAAAGGTCAGTTTTCATTCCAATCCCAAAGAAAGGCAATGCCAAAAATGTTCTAACAACCATTAAATTGCCCTCATTTCACCTGCTAGCAAGGTAATGATCAAAATCCTTCAAGCTAGGCTTCAACAGTACATGAACTGAGTACTTCCAAATGTACAAGTTGAATTTAGAAAAGAGAAAAGGCAGAAGAACCGGAGATTAAATTGCCAACATCCACTGGATCATAGAAAAAGCAAGAAAATTAAAAAAAAAATCTACTTCTGCTTCATTGACTACACTAAAGGCTTTGACTCTGTCAGTCAGAATAAACTGCAAAATTTTTAAAGAGATAGGAATACCAGACCAACTTCTGCCTCCTGAGAAACCTGTTTGCAGGTCAAGAAGCGACAGTTAGAGCTGGACATGGAACAACAGACTGGTTCCATATTGGGAAAGGAGTAGGTCAAGGTTGTATGTTGTCACCTGCTTATTTCATTTTTATGCAGAATATATCATGCAACATGCTGGGCTGTATGAATCTCAAGCTGGAATCAAGATTGCTGGGAGAAATGCCAGCAACTTCAAATATGCAGATACCACTCTAATGGCAGAAAGCAAAGAGGAACTGAAGAGTCTCTTGATGAAGGTAAAAGAGAAGAGTGAAAAAGCTGGCTTAAAACTCAACATTCAAAAAACTAAGATCGCTTCTGGTCCCATCACTTCATGGCAAATGGATGGGTAAAATGTGGAAATAGTGGCAGATTTTATTTTCTTGGGCTCCAAGATCACTGCATGCGGTGGCTGCAATCACAAAATTAAAAGACACTTGCTCCTTGGATGAAAAGCTATGACAAACCTAGACAGTGTATTAAAAGGCAGAGACATCACTTTGCTGACAAAGATCCGTACAGTCAAAGCTATGATTTTTCCAGTAGTCATATATAGATGTGAGAGTTGGACTGTAAAGGAGACTAAGCTCAAAGAATTGGTGCTTTCAAATAATGGTGCTAGGGAAGACTCTTGAAAGTACTTTGGACAGCAAGGAGATCATACCTGTCAATCCTAAAGGAATCAACACTGAATATTCATTGGAAGAACTGATGCTGAAGCTGAAACTCCATGACATTGGCCACCTGCTACAAAGAGCTGCCTGAAAAAGACCCTGATGCTGGGAAGGATTGAGGGCAAGAGGAGAAGGGGGTAACAGAGGGTGAGATAATTGGATGGCATCACTCACGACTCAGTGAACATGAATTTGAACCAAATTTGGGAGATAGTGGAGGACGGGAGCCTGGTGTGCTGCAGTTCATGGGATCACAAAGAGTTGGACACAACTTAGCAACTGAACAACATGATAAAATGGACAAATGTGTGGTGTGAGTTGTATGTGTTTATGTTTCTTCACTTCTAGAGAAATTCCAGAGTAAATTGACTAAGCTACATTACCTAGATAAAGCAGAGTTTGCAAATTTGCAAAGTTTTTGACAACTAAAAGGGTTTTTATACATCCTATGTTACTCCCTCTGTGGAGCAGAAAGTGATCATAGGGAATACTGTTTTGTTTTGTTTTGTTTTTTTTTCTGCACTGGGTCTTCGTTGTGGCAGGTGGGCTTTCTCTAGTTATGGTGCAGGCTTCTTGTTGCAGAATATGGGCCATAGAGTGCACAGGTTCAGTAGTTGCATCACATGGACTTCTCCAGTTGTGGTGCAAGGACTTAGTTGCTCCATGTTATGTGTGATCTTAGTTCCCAAACCAGGGATTGAACCCTCATTGCATGCATTGGAATATGGATTTTCAATCATTGGACCACCAGGGAAGACCCTATGTTGTATCTAAATTTGATATTGTACAACACCTAGAGGATCCTACTTGAGTGAATCTGAAAGAAAAAACCCAGCATTTCAGTGATAATATGCAGACTATATAGATTTAAACTGTTTTTAAAAAGCATGATACAGGAATTTCTAATCAAGATAGTAGATTCAGAGAAACAAAGTTTATATTCCTGAATAAACAACAAGAAACTGAATAAAATATATGAAAAAGTTTTTGAAGGTGTTGAACATTAAGCAATAAAGGGTAGTGATTCCATTCACTATTTGAATAGATGAGATGACCTAAATTGTCCAGCTTATTACCCGCAGATTTCCCAAGCCACAAGGGAGAAAGAGTCCAGATAAAGTGTAGTGGTCTTCCTAAACTGAGAAGATGAAGCTAGGAATCTGGGTACACCAAGAACTGAGAGTTCATAGGGAAGAATATAATAGGAAAAAGCTGTTCAGAAACAGGGAAAGAGCTCTCTGGGGATCTGCAAATCCTGTGTGTCTTCGGTTGACTACTGGTCACTGCATGAAGGTGAGAAAACTGCTTGATGTAGAAGGGATTAGAGGAAGTAATACTCAGTATTTACAGAGGGTGCCAGCCAAATGGAAAACTTCATAATTTATGGGATTTGGATAGAGTACTCAGAAGTGTTTTGCCCCAGCAGTAGCAGAATCATTCCTAAACTAAATGCTGCTGTTTCCTTCTAACAGTGCTTATAAACTAGACCTGGATGGCTCAAACTGTTCCTAAATAATAACATCACAGAATAAAGCTCAAGAATATTTAAAAGAATTCAAAAATACACAGCATCCAACAAGACCAAATTAATAATGTCCAATCAAAATTATCAGTATGCACAGAGCAAGGTATATGATCCATAAGGAGAAAAATAATCAAAACCAATCTAAATGGGACACAGAAGATAGAATTAGTAAACAAGAACAGTAAACAATTGCTATATTTCTAAGTTTAAGAATCTGGAGTAAATATTGCACATGTTAAGTAAAGACAGAAAGTGTTAAAAAAAAAAAAACCCCTCAAGTTAGACTTCCAGGGATGAAAACTGCAAATGAAAAACATACTATTGGGATTAATGATGAATTAGACACTTTAGACACTGGGGAAGAAATGATTATGGAACTTGAAGACATAGTCATGAAACTATACAAATGACGAACATAAGAATGACTGGGAAAAAAAAAAAAAAAAACAGCATTAGTGAGTATTTAATAGTACAGATCTGCCAGAGATTTGATGAATCCTCTTAGCTTTTGCCTGCTTTCAAATGGCTCTATTTTGACTTCATGTTAAAAGGACATTTTTACTGGATACAAAATTATAGATTAACTTTTTTTTTACATATCATACTTTAAAGATGCTATTTAGTTGGATCTGGGCTTAGCTGTTTCTTTAGTTAGGTTTATCTTTACCACAGGCTTCAGATAATTAGTGCAAGTGATCAGAATTTTCATTTTACCACAGGCTTCAGATAATTAGTGCAAGGGATCAGAATTTTCATTTTAGTCAGACAAGGGACCTGAGTACCTGGAGGATTTGTTTCCATTCTCCTGCTTTGCTCGCAGCCTTCCTGAGATGCTGCTTGTCTACATCTCAGAGGAATGTCTCTAGGTTCTCTTGCTTCTCTCCCAGCCAAAAATCAGTCATTGCTTTGTACCCAGTGAAGAAGGAAAGTTATGACCAACCTAGACAGCATATTAAAAAGCAGAGACATTACTTTGCCAACAAAGGTCCATCTAGTCAAGGCTATGGTTTTTCCAGTGGTCATGTATGGATGTGAGAGTTGAACTATAAAGAAAGATGAGGGCAGAAGAATTGATGCTTTTGAACTGTGGTGTTGGAGAAGACTCTTGAGAGTTCCTTGGACTGCAAGGAGATCAAGCCAGTCAATCCTAAGGGAAATCAGTCCTGAAAATTCATTGGAAGGACTGATGCTGAAGCTGAAGCTGAAGCTCCAATACTTTGGCCACCTGATGTGAAGAGCTGACTCATTGGAAAATACACTGATGCTGGGAAAGATTGAGGACAGGAGGAGAAGGGGACGACGGAGGAGGAGAAGGGGACGATGGAGGATGAGATGGCTGGATGGCATCATCGACTGAATGGACATGAGTTTGGGTGGACTCTGGGAGTTGGTGATGGACAGGGAGGCCTGGCGTGCTGCGGTTCATGGGGTCGCAAAGAGTCGGACACGACTGAGCGACTGAACAGACTGAACTGACTGACCTAAAGACTTCAGTTCAGTTTTTCCTATGCTGCCTTCAGACTTCAAGAAACCTTCTATGCTTACACCTCAGGAAGAATCCCTTTCAGCTTCCCTGCCTCTCCCTCAGTCATAGATTATCACTGCTCTTACTCTGTGTACAACCTGGAGAATTTAAGGTCCTTGGTAGGGCAGCTCTCTCTCAGTATTTCTGCACCTCTTCACCAAAGTTAGGTGCCTGGTGCCTTGTATCTGTAAAGCCTGAGTGCTCAAAAGTTTCTTTTAACATTTCTACTCTAGCCCCAATATTTTTCATGACTACTCTGTGAAGGCTGTGAAGTATTGGTAGGTGGGTGTGCTCTGTGTTCTAAAGATTCTAAACTATCATATCAGCTAGCACTTAGTCTACAAAAAATTCTTAAAATTTCAGTAGTTTTCTTCTTATGTTTCCCCAGTTATCTTCTTATCTTTCTTCTTGCTCTGATGGCTTTGTCCTTTTCTACTGCTTCAGCAAGAATGAAAGAAACTGTAGTATTGCTTCCCTCCAGAGAGAGGTTTGTGACTTTCTGGATTTTAATTCATGAGATATTTTTCTCCATCATTAGCTCTGTTGACAAATTTATAATAAACCATGATTTCATGGGTTATCTGACTTGTACTATTGTTAGGGTAGAAAGGACATTTTTCTTGCAACTTTCTATATTCTAGGCAGAAGCTGACATCTGACAGTTTACATATAAATGATTGTTTAACCTTTCAACATATATATGTTTTGGAATTGATTTGTTAGAATCATTCATCATATTCTTTCAAATACCCTGGGTGGTGGAAAATCTTTAGTTCCAAAAATCATATCTGCTCTAAAATAATAATAGCAATCAAAATTAAGTTTCTAAGTAATGCTGCTGATGAAATTTAGCAGTATTATTAGCAAAAATGTAAAATAATTAGGCTGATTTCCTTATATTTCTTTTAAACATCTTTTGAAGAAAATTTTATATAAACAGTTCAAAACTGGTTTTGAGTGATGACAGCATCATTAAAATAAGAAAACTCTTTCTTATGTTTAATTATGTGATAGCAATTTAAACCAAATAGGAAGATGCAATTTTAAAATCCATTTTCATTGCTCATGAGCTATCACCTCACACTATCAGAATGATCATCATCAAAGTCTACAATCAAGAAATCCTGGAAAGGGTGTGGAAAAAAGGGAATCCTTCTACACTATTGGTCGGAATGTAAACTGGTGCAGCCACTGGGGAGAACAGTGTGGAGTTTCCTTAAGAAACTAAAAAGAGGCATCAGATGATCCAGCGATCCCATTCCAGGGCATGTATTTGGAGAAAAACATGGTTTGAGAGGATACTTGCTCTCCAGTGTTCACTGCAGCACTGTTTACAATAGCCAAGACATGAAAGCAATCTAAATGTCCATCAACAGATGAATGGATAAATAAGATTTGGTACAAATACACAGTAGACTGTTAGTTATTAAAAATATTGAAATAATGCCATTTGCAGTAACAGGAATGGACCTGGAGATTATCATACTTAACTAAGGGAAGTAAGTCAAACAAAGACAAATATCATATGATATCACTTATGCAGAATCTAAAAATAATTGTACAAATGAGCTTATTTACAAAACAGAAACAGACTCATAGACTTAGAGAATGAATTTATGGTTGCCAGGGAGGAAGAATGAAGGGGGAGGGATAGATTGGGTGTTTGGGATTGACATGTATACACTGCTATATTTAAATTAGATAGCCAACAAGATCCTCCTGTATGGTGCAGGGAACTCTGCTCAGGATTCTGTAATAACCTAAATGGAAAAAGAATTTGGAAAGAATAGATATATGTACGTGTATAACTGAATCACTTTGCCGTACATCTGTTACTAACACAATTGTTAAATATACTCCACTATAAAATAGAAAAAATTTAAGATGATTTTAATTGCTCATATACCTTGCTTCAAATACCTGCTTTTAAAATTCTTTAAAATATTTGATTTTAGTTCTTCTTATACTTAATAATGCAATGCAATCGATAATACATATTTTTTCCATTTTATGATTTTCTTTGTAAATGCAAAAATAGATTTTTTTTCTTAGTTTAATTGAAAACATGTCATAGCCATCTTTACCTTATTTACAACTGCTTTAATTTCAAATGAAGTGTTTTCGGAGGAAGATAAATACATTTCATTCACAAAAACGAAAGTCGGAAATTTTTACAAACATTGAGAAGCACAGAAAAGTGGGACCAGACGTGACACAACTCTCCCGGCAGAGGGCAGCACTCTATGGGAAATCAAATCACAGGAGAATGCTTCTGAACTTTTGCCTTGTGTACCAGAGCCTGGTCAAAGCATCAAGAAACATTATTTTAACATTTATTTTAAATATCGAGAAACATTATTTTAACTGAATTTTAAACAGCATAAAATGTACACTCTCTTTAGAGGCTTAATATTTTGGCTAGGTATTTACTTACGGGTGTTTTTTTCTGTCAATACCATAATTTCAGTTCAGTTCAGTTCAGTCGCTCAGTCGTGTCCGACTCTGCGACCCCGTGAATTGCAGCACGCCAGGCCTCCCTGGTCCATCACCAACTCCCGGAGTTCACTCAGACTCACGTCCATCGAGTCAGTGATGCCATCCAGCCATCTCATCCTCTGTCGTCCCCTTATCTTGCCCCCAATCCCTCCCAGCATCAGGGTCTTTTCCAATGAGTCAACTCTTCACATGAGGTGGCCAAAGTATTGGAGTTTCAGCTTTAGCATCATTCCTTCCAAAGAAATCCCAGGGCTGATCTCCTTCAGAATGGACTGGTTGGGTCTCCTTGCAGTCCAAGGGACTCTCAAGAGTCTTCTCCAACACCACAGTTCAAAACCATCAATTCTTCTGCACTCAGCTTTCTTCACAGTCCAACTCTCACATCCATACGTGACCACAGGAAAAACTATAGCCTTGACTAGATGGACCTTTGTTGCCAAAGTAATGTCTCTGCTTTTCAATATGCTTTCTAGGTTGGTCATAACTTTTCTTCCAAGGAGTAAGCATCTTTTAATTTCATGGCTGCAGTCACCATCTGCAGTGATTTTGGAGCCCAGAAAAATAAAGTCTGACACTGTTTCCACTGTTTCCCCATCTATTTCCCATGAAGTGATGGGACCAGATGCCATGATCTTCGTTTTCTGAATTTTGAGCTTTAAGCCAACTTTTTGACTCTCCTCTTTCACTTTCATCAAGAGGCTTTTGAGTTCCTCTTCACTTTCCGCCATAAGGGTGGTGTCATCTGCATATCTGAGGTTATTGATATTTCACCTGGCAATCTTGATTCCAGCTTGTGCTTCTTCCAGCCCAGCGTTTCTCATGATGTACTCTGCATAGAAGTTAAATAAGCAGGGTGACAATATACAGCCTTGACATATGCCTTTTTCTATTTGGAACCAGTCTGTTGTTCCATGTTCAGTTCTAACTGTTGCTTCCTGACCTGCATATAGGTTTCTCAAGAGGCAGGTCAGGTGGTCTGGTATTCCCATCTCTTTCAGAATTTTCCACAGTTTATCGTGATCCACACAGTCAAAGGTTTTGGCATAGTCAATAAAGCAGAAATAGATGTTTTTCTGGAACTCTCTTGCTTTTTCCATAGTTTAAGCACATATAATAATTTATTGTATTGTATACTTATTTACTGCTTTCTGTGTAAGATATGATTTCTTCTAATTATTGAAAATGACTTATTTTGAATTTCATTGGTATACTAATGTCTTGACAATTGCAGTATTTATTAAATGCAGTATTCTTATATTTTATGAATGTCGATTATGTCTGCATGAGACATCATTTTCTTTTATCCTCTAGACTGGTTTTTAAGCCTTTTATTTATATGGAAGTTTTTTTTTTTCCATTTAGTGTTGTTTTTGGCATTTTCTAAGTGCAAGTTACTTTGCAAATGCTTTTGTCTTGACTTATTTTGGTTGTCCTTATTTTATCTTCTGCACTTCATTTACACGTGTATCGACACATGGTCAGATACAGAAAGCAAAGGTTGGTGCCTGCCAGCAGTATCCTGCAATTGTATATCCTGTATAATGCCTAACTTTTCCCATTCATCCCTTACTCTTTTCTTATTATGAAATATATATACTTACGGAAAAGTTCATAAAATATATATGTGCTGTCAAATGAATACTTAAAAAAGAAATACTGGTATAACCCAAGTCAAAAAATAGAACTTTGGCAGCATCCAAGAACACCCACTTTGTTCATGGCTTCTCCCTAATTATAATTCTATCCCGCACCCTGGAAGTATACACTATTCTGGCTTTGTGATAATCATACCTTTGTTTTCTTTTATGCTTTTAAAACTATATGTGCATCTATAAACAATGGTGTGGTTTAGCCTGCTTTGAACTTAATATGAATAATAAGACTCATACTTTTGAACTTATTTTTATCTTTCTTCTTTTGTTCAATATTGTGTTTGCAAGATCATCCATACTATACCGTTTGGCTATATAATTTTCTTAGTAACTTATTGTTCCATTGTATACATATTTCAGAACTCATTCATACTATTATAAGTGGAGTTTAAGGTGTTTACAGGTTTTTTGTTGCCATAAATATTCTTACAAATGTATGCTAGTGTATATATTTACATATTTTTAGGGTGGTATTAGCATACTTTAACATTTCCCTGGTGAAATACCTCTTGGACTTTGATATCCAAACTTCAGAATATAGATGTCTTTGCAATACACTTGTCAGCTGATTTATACTTTAAAAATTGTATTTATGTCTCACAAACTCAATACTACATTTTAAACAAAACAATATACATGTAGGAGGGGAAATCTGGGTTATATCCAGATAGAATTGTTAAGTATTAATGTTTTGAAAGGTGCAGCTAGAATCACCAAAGGGCATGTGTGATGGTTAATTTTATGTGTCAACTTGACTGAAAGGGTTGCTCAGATATTTGGTTAAATATGATTCTGGATGTATCTTTGAGAGAGTTTCTGGATTAGTTTAAGATTTGAATAGATAGAATAAGTTAAATAGAGGCCCCTTTCTAATGTAAGTGAGCCTCATCCATTTCATTGAAGGCTTGAATAGAACAAAAGGCTGAATAAAGGAGAATTTTCTCTCTCTGCCTATCTTCTAGCTAGAATATTGATCTCCTGCATTTAGACTTGGACTTGGATAGGAACTACACCATTGGGTTTCCTGTGTCTTCACCAGATTTCTGGGTTCAACTGCAGATCTTGGAACTTCTCATTCTCCATAATCACGTGAGCCAATCCCTTATAATAAATTATATATGGTATATTACATCAATTGGATATCATAAATCTATATAGCTGTATCTATATCTGCAATTGGCTCTGCTTCTCTGGAGAAGCCAGACTAATACAGCATGTTGATGCATACAATGAAACTGTTTGAAGTAACCACATTGGTCATTTAATGAAAACTTTATTCATTTTATGTCTTAACATGACAGCTTGCTACATATATACATATATATAGACATTGTACTCTGAGTTATGTTTTAGGAAATTAGTTGAGGTTTTAGATCAATACAAAAACATTATAATTTTCCTTATTTAAAATATTGAGAAATGGATTCAATTAGCATATTTTTAATCAAATGGGGAATTTTGAATATAGCATAAGTATTAGAAGAGACAAAACGTACTGAAATAGAAAGTAAAGATTATTTACTGAAAAAATAGTTTGACAAAGAGTATGTACAATATGATTTTATATTGATGTGACACTACAAAGGTGTGTATATTGTGTGTGTGTGTCTGGAAATATAGACATTAAGGTAAGTAGTAGTGATTGTCTCGGTGGTGAAGGACTGATTTAATTATACTTTTCTACAATGTCCATGTGCTGCTTTTGTAATAATTTTTAATCAAGTTATACTTAATACACAATGATATAGTAGTTTCAGGTATACAAAATAATGATTCATTATTTTTATACATTATGAAATAATCACCACAGTAAGTTTGGTTGCCATCCGTAACTACACATGATAATAATTTCTTAAATATTAGGTAATAAATTAGATAGTAAAAAGTCAGTCCTGTAATAGATTAGTTTTTTTTAACTGATTAATTTTAATGGAGCATAATTCCTGGTAAAAACTGAGATATAAAAGACAGCTAAGTATTTTCTGCCTAATAATAATTCTAATTCTATGCATGACTAGCATCTTATATGCTAGATAATCTTCCTGGAAATAAATAACAATTACCTGGATAATTATTAAAAACACCACTCCATTGGCAAAACTAATACAATTATGTAAAGTTTAAAAATAAAATAAAATTAAATAATAAATTAAAAAAAAAAAAAAAACAGTACTCCATAGGCTCGTAGCTTCCTTAGTGGCTCAGACGGTAAAGAATCTGCCTGCAGTGTGGGAGACCTGGATTTGATCCCTGGACTGGGAAGATCCCCTGGAGAAGGGAATGCCTACCCACTCCAGTATTCTGGCCTGGAGAATTCCATGAACGGAGGAGTCTGGCAGGGGTTGCAAAGAGTTGGACAGGACTAAGCAACTTTAACTTTCTTTCACTTTCACTTTATAGGTCATAAGTCACCTAGTGTCTTCCCTGTTGATTATGTGCATTTTAATATGGATCTTAAAATAGATAGAACATGTCTTCCTCTATTCTTCTAGCACTTTATAGTTGAAGTTCCATCATTTTCAACCCTGTTATGTCATATTTAGTTTATTAAAGAAGAAATAAATTGATTAAAATAAATTATGAGGAGTTTACAGATAGCTGTCTATAGTTATATACAGAGTATTATACTCGCATTTACTTCATTTACATATATGTATTTTTTAAATGCACCTCTTCTTTCTCCCTGTGACTCTTGAAAGCTTGGATTATAATCTGTCAGTTTTAGTACATTTTTATTCTACATGAGAAATTCTTTTATTGATTGATGTGATCATAAAACAATGATCAATGCATTTTAGTGCATTACAATGATTTTAGTGCATTAGTGAACACAAAAGTGAATAAGTAAGGTTCTTTGTCCTCAAGGAGATCCCAATTCAGAAAAGAGAGGAAGAAGAAATGTGCTAAATAGATCTATGAACAAAATAATTTCCAAACCAATAGAATTTCACTTATTTTATTCAGCAAATATTTATAAGTATTTATTAGGCTCCAGGTTCTATGCTAGAAACTAGGCTTCAGAAAGAAAATATATTGTTTCTCCCTTTGAGTTAGCAATAGTCTAGGATAGTAGACTAATAAAGAGATAAACAGACTAACTACGATCAGTATGATTAGTAGCACTTAATCAGTGGTTCTCAAATAGGGAATATTTTGCTTCCCAGAGGACAGTTGGCAATATCTGCAGACATCTTTGATTGTCACGTTTGGCATGTGTATGCTGCTGGCATCTGGTACTAAAATAAAGATACTACTGAATATCCTATGATGAAGAGAACAGCCCTGCACAACAGTTATTAGGTCAACAACGTCAATAGCAATGCTCTTGAAAAACGTTACACTAATCATTGAGTGTTTTTGGTTTAAGTAAGAGAAGTGTCTAATCCAGTAAAGATAAGTAGGGGAGAAGGGATGGAATGTTTTTATAGAGTTTGGAGCTGAAGTTTGAAAGACAAGTGGAGGTCACCAGGCAGAGGGTGTCAGCAAGGTAAGTGAAGAGTGCCATGGGAACATACAAGAAGGAAAGTCTAATTTAGGAGAATGATGAGGAGTGGGCATGTATAGACAACTGTCAAAGAAGGCTTCTTGGGGATATTTGATGGTTTAGTCACAAAGTCGTGTCTGACTCTTGCGACCCCATGGACTGTAGCCTGCCATGCTCCTCTGTTCATGGGATTCTCCAGCCAAGAATACTGGAGTGGGTTGCCATTTCCTTCTCTAGGGGATGTTTGAGTCAAGTTTAAAAGAATGACTAGGTGAGGACATAGGCATATGGGGGATGGTGTTGGAAAAGTTCTCAAATTTCAGTTTCAGATTGAAGTTTATAATTCTGTCAAGTGTCATTTTGAGAAGTGGTGCATTTAAGTCCTGTAAAATAACAACAAAAAAATTGCATATGCCAATAATAACTTATTTGTACCATAAGGGGATCATCATATTTTAGAGATTACATCATATTTAAGAAAGTAATAGAACTCGGTTGCAATGGATATATAAGAATATTTATTGCAGGTTTAATTTCCAAATATTTGGGAATTTTCCAGATATATCTATTTTATTGATTTCTAGTTTAATTCTATTATGAGCTAAAGGCATTGATCTCTATCCTTATAAATTTGGAAAAGTTTGTTTTATGGCCAAGAATACTGTTTATCTTGCTGAATGTTCCATATACACTTGAAAGAAACAGTTATTCATCAAGAGGGAAGGGACATACACATGTTGGGCTTCCCAGTGGCTCAGACGGACCTATGGCTGATTCATGTTGATGTTTGGCAGAAACCAACACAATTCTGTAAAGCAATGATCCTTCAATTAAAAAATAAAAAGTTTAAAATTGAAAGAAAAGAAAAGAAAGAAATGCTTATTCAAATGTTAGATTGAGCATTCCATAAATGTAAAAAATATGACATTATAGTGATAGATTGGTCAATAGTGTTGCTTCTCTCTTACATCTTTAGTAATTTCTTGTCTTTGTTCTAGCAATTACTGAGAGAGGAAGTGTCAAACTGTTAATTGTGGGTTTATCTATTTCTCTTTTTAGCACTATTAATTTTTGTTTTATATATTTTGAGATTTTGTTAATAGGGATCTATACGTTTAGAATTCCTAAGTATTCTTGGAGAATTGATTATTTATTATTATCTAATTTTTCTCTTAAATATTGATAATATTCCTTGTTCTGATGTAACTGTATGATATTATTATAGCCACCCAAGCTTTCTTGTGTTGGTGTTGCATGGTATATCTTTTCCCATCATTTTACTTTTAATCTAACTATGTTTTGTATTAAGGAGATTGCTTATAAATAGCATATCATTTAAAAAATTCCAATCGGACAGTCTCTGTTTTTAATTGGCACATTTAGATCATTCACATTTTGTCACTATTGATATGGTTGGATCAAACTCTCTGGTTAATCAAACATTTTCCTTATGATTCCATTTTATTTTCACTATTAATTTACTGTCTATACTTCTTAAAAAACTTTAGTACTTTCCCTAGAGATTATGATGTATTTTTTCAGCTAATCAGTCTGCCTTTATAACATTCTGCTTCATGTGTAGAGTTTTTTTTTTCCTTATGTACCACTGACTTCAAAAGAGTATACAATCATGCTTACCACTAATTACATTATTAAAAATTCTGAAATCTATACTCCTTAGTCTATGTCTAGCAAATGTTCAATAACTGCCTATCAGGAAGAAAAAGTCCTCATTTATAGTGTTTGATAATTTCTGTGATATAATGTCTCCAACCATGGCCTATTGCTAGCTACTATTGTGCTATCACTAAATGTAGATTCAGAAAGAAAGGAGACCATCACTGCACTGAGCCAGTGCAAGCTGGCTCTAGTACGTGCTTTTGAGTCCATAAGCTCCCCTGGTATTGCTAAGACATGTCCTTGGTTCTTGTTTACTATTCATATTTCTTGGGCCTAAAGCTTTCAATTCTCAGACCTACAAATTTAACTCTCAATATCTAAGAAGTCTGCAATTACCTTTCATCCTCTTGCAGGTTTATCTTCTTGTAATGTTAAAGACTTCAGGTTCATTAAAAATGATCTATCCCTTCCAAAGAATTTCTTTCCACCTTCAAAAAAAACCTACCAGTGTCTCCCATATACCTATTTCTATTAACCATGTCTGAAATCAATCTAACGACAAAACAAAACAAGTAGATGCATCAGGCCATTCTGTAGTTGAAAGTTATTTGTGACGGTTACCCAGGAGTTGGCTGCACTAGCATTGGAGCTTATAGCAGATTTAATTTGGAAAGGATATGGGAGGGTTAGAGAGCAGGTTTGCATGTTTTCTTCCCAAGAGAACTGTGATTCATTGGATTGATATATGTTAGCCCAAAGGTCTGCGTTTTGAAGACCTAAAATGACTGCCTTGGTGTTCACTCATAATCAGCTACTAACTCTCCCAATGTGAATCAAGTGGTGACTCTGGCCTAACAAGATGAGATCTTATTTACAATGGAACTGGGGAAATGGAACAACTGTTGAATATTTGGAACCTCCTGGGAGAGTCTGCTGCAAGACAGCCTTAAAAGTGTTTCATTTCCAATGTCTTTATAGAAGAGAGAATCTGAGTCACTTATACTACTACTACTACTACTACTAAGTCACTTCAGTCGTGTCCGACTCTGTGCGACCCCATAGACAGCAGCCCACCAGGCTCCACCGTCCCTGGGATTCTCCAGGCAAGAACACTGGAGTGGGTTGCCATTTCCTTCTCCAATGCATGAAAGTGAAAAGTGAAAGTGAAGTCGCTCAGTCGTGTCCGACTCTGTGCAACCCCATGGACTGCAGTGCACCAGGCTCCCCCGTCCATGGGATTTTCCAGGCAAGAGTACTGGAGTGGGGTGCCATTGCCTCATAGTAATGTTTAAATAAAGATTTTGGGGGAGGGGGTGGGTATGTGCTGAAGAGAAAAATTATAGAAGCTCAACATATTTGAGAACTCAAATGCTAAGAGACTGGGAAAGGTCATACAGAGACTATTAGTATATATTCAAGAAAACATTTTGAATAATAGTGAAGTTTACTACAAAAACAATTAGATGAATATTTCTTGTGTTGTTGTTTCTTCGCATTCCAGGATGAAAACAGTAAAAAAGGGTTGAAGAATCTTAAATCTCATTTCTCATTTCTTACTCCCTTTTTAAAAATTTTTGCATAACAATCATCACCAATATCAATCATCATCTTTCTTCTAAAGGAGGAAGTTGGAACATAAAACACATCTTTATGATAAATAAAAGCATGTAGACAGGAGTTGTAAATCATTCAAATTTTCTTTGGTATAGTGATTCCAAAACATTACTTAGTGAACTATTATTGGTATTAATCACCTTTATAGCCAAGAAATTCAGATTTTTCTCCAAATGTATGGTTTTCCTTTTCTGTGAATTAAAGAATATTTACATAAATTTGTCCTAATAATAACATTTTAAATACATGAGAACCATTTTGTTAGACTATGGCTACTTCCGCTTTTTTTGTTTGTTTGTTTTTTAAAACCATGTAGTTTTTCTACAATAAGAGGAATAAATACTCATTATTTTAAAAATTGGAAAATATAGATGATACTTATAAATAAAACAGAAAAATCAACCATAACATGAACATGCAGAGAAAAACCTATTAATATTCATAGAATTTCATCTATATACTTTTATGACATATTTTTAAAATTTGGAATTATACTGTATGAGTTCAGTTCAGACGCTCAGTCATGTCCAACTAGTTGCAACCCCATAGACTGCAGCACCAGCCCTTCTAGTCGATCACCAACTCCGAGATCTTGCTCAAATTCATGTCCATCGAGTCCATGACGCCATAAAACCATCTCATACTTTGTTGTCCCCTGCTCCTCCTGCCTTCAGTCTTTCCCAGCATCAGGGTCTTTTCCAATGAGTCAGCTCTTCACATCAGTTGGCCAAAGTATTGGTGCTTCAGCTTCAGCATCAGTCCTTCCAATGAATATTTAGGACTAATTTCCCTTAGGATTGAACGGCTTGATCTCCTTGCAGTCCAAGGGACTCTCAAGAGTCTTCTCCAACACCACAGTTCAAAAGCATCAATTCTTCTGCACTCAGCTTTCTTTATAATCCAACTCTCACATCCTTACATGACTACTGGAAAAACCATAGCTTTGACTAGACAGACCTTTGTTGGCAAAATAATGTCTCTGCTTTTTAATATGCTATCTAGGTTGGTCATAACTTTCCTTCCAAGGAGTAAGCATCTTTTAATTTCATGGCTGCAATCACCATCTGCAGTGATTTTGGAGCCCAAGAAAATAAAGTCTGTCACTGTTTCCACTGTTTCCCCATCTATTTGCCATGAAGTGATGGGAATAGATGCCGTGATCTTCATTTTTTGAAAGTTGAGTTTTAAGCCAGCTTTTTCACTCTCCTCTTTCACTTTCATCAAGAGGGTCTTTAGTTCCTCTTCACTTTCTGCCATAAGGGTGGTGTCATCTGCATATCTGAGGTTATTGATATTTCTCCTGGCAATCTTGATTCCAGCTTGTGTTCACCCAGTCCAGCATTTCATAAGATGTACTCTTCATAGAAGTTAAATAAGCAGGGTGGCAATATATGGCCTTGACATACTCCTTTCCCAATTTGGAACCAGTACATTGTTCCATTTCCAGTTTTAACTGTTGCTTCTTGAAATGCATATATATTTGTCAGGAGGCAGATAAAGCAGTCTGTATTCCCATTTTTTTAAGAATTTTCCACAGTTTGTTGTGATCCCACAGTCAAAGGCTTTGGCATAGTGAATAAAGCAGAAGTAGATGTTTTTCTGGAACTCTCTTGCTTTTTTGAAGATCCAATGGAATTGGCAATTTGATCTCTGGTTCCTCTGCCTTTTCTAAATCCAGCTTGAACATCTGGAATTTCATGATTCACGTAGTGTTGAAGCCTCACTTGGAGAATTTTGAACATTACTTTGCTAGTGTGTGAGATGAGTGCAATTGTGCAATAGTTTGAACATTCTTTGGCATTGCCTTTCTTAGGGATGGGAATGAAAACTGACCTTTTCCAGTCCTGTGGCCACTGCTGAGTTTTCCAAATTTGCTGGCATATTGAGTGCAGCACTTTCACAGCGTCATCTTTTAGGGTTTGAAATAGCTCAACTGGAATTCCATCACCTCTACTAGCTTTATCCATAGTGATGCTTCCTAAGACCCACTTGACTTTGCATTCCAGAATGTCTGGTTCTAGGTGAGTGATCATTGTAGTTATCTGGGTCATGAAGATATTTTTTGTATAGTTCTTCTGTATATTCTTGTCACCTCTTCTTAATAATATATTATGCTTCTGTTAGGCCCATAGCATTTCTGTCCTTTATTGTGCTCATCTTTGCATGAAATGTTCCCTTGGTATCTTTGATTTTCTTGAAGAGATCTCTAATCTTTCCCATTCTGTTGTTTTCCTTTATTTCTTTGCATTGATCACTGAGGAAGACTTTCTTATCTCTTTGTGCTATTCTTTGGAACTCTGCATTCAGATGGGTATATCTTTCCTTTTTTCCTTTGCCTTTCACTTCTCTTCTTTTCTCAAATGTTTGTGAGGCCTCTACTTTGCATTTCTTTTTGGGGGGATGGTCTTGATCACTGCCTCCTGTACAATGTCAGGAACCTCCATCCATAGTTCTTCAGGCACTCTGTATATCAGATCTAATCCCTTGAATCTATTTGTCACTTCTACTGTATAATCGTAAGGGATTTGATTTAGGTCATACCTGAATGGTCTAGTGGTTTTCCCTACTTTCTTCAATTTAAGTCTGAATTTGGCAATAAGGAGTTTATGATCTGAGCCACCGTCAGCTCTAAGTCTTGTTTTGGCTGACTGTATAGAGTTTCTCCATCTTTGGCGGCAAAGAATATAATCAATCTGATTTTGGTATTAACCATCTGGTGATGTCCATGTGTAGAGTCTTTTCATATGTTGTTGAAAGTGGGTATTTGCTATGACCAGTGCATTTTCTTGGCAAAACTCTGTTAGCATTTGTCCTGCTTCATTTTGTACTCAAAGGCCTGTTACTCCAAGTATCTCCTGTCTTCCTATTTTTGCATTCTAGTCCCCTGTGATGAAAAGGAAATCTTTTTTGGGTGTTAGTTCTAGAAGGTCTTGTAGGTCATCATAGAATTGTTCAACTTCAGCTTCTTTGGCGTTAGTGGATGGGGTATAGACTTGGATTACTGTGATATTGAGTGGTTTGCCTTGGAAATGAACAGAGATCATCGACAATAGAATGTTCAATCCCACCAAAAAAAGCTACCCCACCTCCAAGGGCAAAGGAGAAGCCCCAACAAGACAGTAGGAGGGGTGAAATCACGTTTAGAGTCAAACCCCATACCAGCCAGAGATGCTCGAAGGGCTTAAACAAAACCTTGCATGCACCAGGACCCAGAGACTCCACAGAGACTGAGCCACACCTGCCTTTGAGTGTTTGAGTGTCTCCTGTGGAGGCATGGATCATCAGTAGCCTGCCACAGGGACAGGCTCTCTGGTTGCAGCAGATCTTGGACACACAGTGTGTTGCGTAAGCCCTCTTGGAGGAGGTCACCATTAGCCCCACCATAAAGCCACTGAGCAGATGACCCACAAACTGCAGAGCAAGTATACTAAATAAATTCTTGCACTGTTAGGAAAGTTCTAGGACACACAACAGACTTCCCAACTTGAGGATCCAGCAAAGGGACTAAGAACCCCCAGGGAATTTGACTTTGGAGGCCAGTGGGCTTTGATTACAAAATTTCCACAGGACTGGGGAAACAGACTCTTGGAGGGCACAAACAAAACCTTGGCACACCAGGAGCCAGGAGAAAGGAGCAGTGTCCCACAAGAAACTGAATCAGACTTGCTTGTTATGTCTGGCAGAGGTGTGGGTCGACAGTGGCCTGTTGCAGCGTCTGGAGCACTGAATACAAAAGTGGTGGCTTAAGCCCTTTTGAAGGAGGTCCCCATTACCATCATTACCCCCACCATAGTTTGGCCTCAGGCCAAAACACAGTCCTGCCCATCAACAGAAAATTGGATCAAAGATTTACTGAGCATGGCCCTGCCCATCAGAACAAGACCCAGTTCCCCCACAGTCAGTCTGTCCAATCAGGAAACTTCTCCACAAGCCTCTTATCCTTATCCATCAGAGGGCAGACAGAATGAAAACCACAATCACAGAAAACTAACCAAACTGATCACATGAACCACAGCCTTGTCTAACTCAATGAAACTATGAGCCATGCCATGTAGGGCCACCCAAGACGGACAGGTCATAGTGGAGAGTTCTGACAAAATATGGTCCACTGGAGAAGGGAATGGCAAACCACTTCAGCATTATTGCCTTGAGAACCCCGTGAACAGTATGAAAAAGCAAAAAGATATGACACTGAAAATGGACTCCCTAGGTTGGTAGGTGCCCAATACACTACTGGAGAAGAGTGGAGAAATAACTCCAGAAAGGATGAAGAGATGGAGCCAAAGCAAAAACAACACCCAGTTGTGGATGTGACTGGTGATGGAAGTAAAGTCCAATGCTGTAAAGAGCATATTGCATAGGAACCTGGTATGTTAGGTCCATGAATCAAGGTAAATGGAAGTGATCAAACAGGATATGGCAAGAGTGAACATCGACATTTTAGGAATCAGTGAACTAAAATGTACTGCATTGGGTGAATTTAACTCACATGACCATTATATCTACTACTGTGGGCAAGAATCCTGTAGAAGAAATGGAGTTACCCTCACAGTCAACAGAAGGGTCTGAAATGCAGTCTCTAAAATGACAGAATGATCTCTATTCATTTCCAGGGCAAACCATCATACTGTACAGTTTCAAATACAAACATTTCCACCAAGAATATATGAGAGCATTTTCCTGTTCTATATTTCATTTGCTAAATCATATTGAATGCTTCTGGCTTCACAGTGGCTCAGCAGGTACGGAATCTGTCTGCAATGCTATGTGCGTTTGATCCCTGAGTTCCTGGTAAGATACTCTGGAGTAGGAAATGGCAGCTTACTCCAGTATTATTGCTGGGAAAATCTCATGGACAGAGGAGCCTGGCAGGCTACAGTCCATACAGTCACTGAGAGTCAGACAGAACTGAGCACACATGAGCATGCATCTTTTATTAAATAAAAAGAAAAGTGTGAGCATTTGTCTCAAGTTTTTCAATTATTTCCTTGAAAACTTTCAGTTCAGTTGCTCAGTTGTGTCAGACTCTTTGTGACCCCATGGACTGCAGCATGCCAGGCTTCCCTGTCCATCACCAACTCCTGGAGCCTACTCAAACTCATGTCATTCGCATCAGTGATGCCATCCAACCATCTCATCCTCTGTCATCCCTTCTCCTCCCACCATCAATATTTCCCAGCATCAGGGTCTTTTCAAATGAATCAGCTCTTCACATCAGGTGGCCAAAGTATTGAAGTTTCGGCTTCAACATCAGTCCTTCCAATGAATATTCAGGACTGATTTCCTTTAGGATGGACTGGTTTGATCTCCTTGCAGTCCAAGGGACTCTCAAGAGTCTTCTCCAACACCACAGTTCAAAAGCATCAATTCTTTTTTTTTTTTTTTTTAATTTTATTTTATTTTTAAACTTTACAAAATTGTATTAGTTTTGCCAAATATCAAAATGAATCTGCCACAGGTATACATGTGTTCCCCATCCTGAACCCTCCTCCCTCCTCTCTCCCCATACCATCCCTCTGGGTCATCCCAGTGCACAACCCCAAGCAAAAGCATCAATTCTTTGGTGCTCAGATTTCTTTATAGTCCAACGCTCACATCCATTCATGACTACTAGAAAAATCATAGCTTTGACTAGATGGACCTTTGTTGGAAAAGTAATGTCTCTGTTTTTTAATATGATGTCTAGCTTGGTCATAGCTTTTCTTCCAAGGAGCAAGTGTCTTTTAATTTCATGGTTGTAGTCACCATCTGCAGTGATTTTGGAGCCCCCCCCCCCCCCAAAATAAAATCTGTCACTGTTTCCATTGTTTCCCCATCTATTTGCCATGAAGTGATGGGACCAAATGCCATGGTCTTAGTTTTCTGAATGTTAGTTTTAAGCTGACTTTCTCACTCTCCTCTTTCACTTTCATTAAGAGGCTTTTTAGTTCCTCTTCACTTTCTGCCATAAGGGTGGTGTTATCTGCATATCTGAGATTATTGTTATTTCTCCGGGCAATCTTGATTCCAGCTTGTGCTTCATCTAGCCTGGTATTTTGCATGATGTCCTCTGCATATAAGCTAAATAAGCAGGGTGACAATATACAGCCTTGATGTACTCCTTTCTCAATTTGGAACCAGTCTGTTGTTCCATGTCCAGTTCTAACTATTGCTTCTTGACCTGAATATAGATTTCTCAGGAGGTAGGTCAGATGGTCTGGTATTCCCATCTCTTGAAGAATTTTCCACAGTTTGTTATGATCCAAACAGTCAAAGGCTTTGGTGTAATCAATAAAGCAGAAGTATGTTTTTCTGGAACTGTCTTGCTTTTTTGATGATCCAACAGATGTTGGCAATTTGATTTCTGGTTCCTCTGCCTTTTCTAAATTCAGCTTGAACATCTGGGAGTTCTGGTTCACGTAGTGTTGAAGCCTGGCTTGGAGAATTTTGAGCATTAATTTACTAGCGTGTGAGATGAGTGCAATTGTGCAATAGTTTGAACATTCTTTGGCATTGCCTTTCTTTGGGATTGGAATGAATCCTGTGGCCACTGGTGAGTTTTCCAAATTTGTTGGCATATTGAGTACAGCACTTTCACAGCATCATCTTTCAGGATTTGAAATAGCTCAACTGGAATTCCATCACCTCCATTAGCTTTTTGTAGTGATACTTCCTAAGACCCACTTGACTTTGCATTCCAGAATGTCTGGCTCTAGGTGAGTGATCACACCATCGTGGTTATCTGGGTCATGAAGATCTTTTTTGTATAGTTCTTCTATATATTCTTGCCACCTCTTCTTAATATCTTCAGCTTCTGTTAGGTCCATAGCATTTCTGTCCTCTATTGTGTCCATCTTTGCATGAAATGTTCCCTGGGTATCTCTGATTTTCTTGAAGAGATCTCTAGTCTTTCCCATTCTATTGTTTTCCTTTATTTCTTTGTATTGATCACTGAGGAAGACTTTCTTATCTCTCCATGCTATTCTTTGGAACTCTTTGGTATGCAAATGGGTGTATTTTCCCTTTCCTCCTTTGCCTTTCACTTCTATTCTTTTCTCAGCTATTTGTAAGGCCTCTTTAGACAACCATTTTGTCTTTTTACATTTCTTTTTCTTGGGGATGGTCTTGATCACTGCCTCCTGTACAATGTCAGGAACCTCCATCCATAGTTCTTCAGGCACTCTGTATATCAGATAATCCCTTGAATCTACTTGTCACTTCCACTGTATAATCATAAGGGATTTGATTTAGGTCATACCTGAATGGTCTAGTGGTTTTCCCTACTTTCTTCAATTTAAGTCTGAATTTGGCAATAAGGTGTTTATGATCGGAACCACGAGTCAGCTCCCAGTCTTGTTTTTGTTGACTATATAGAGCTTCCCCATCTTTGGCTGCAAAGAATATTCAATCTGATTTTGGTATTGACCATCTGGTGATGTCCATGTGTAGAGTCATGTTTTGTTGGAAGAGAGTGTTTGGTATGACCAGTGCATTTTCTTGCCGAAACTCTGTTACCCTTTGACCTGCTTCATCTGGTACTCCAAGGCCAAATATCCCTGTTACTCCAGGTGTCTCTTGACTTCCTACTTTTGCATTCCAGTCACCTATAATGAAAAGGACATCTTTTTTGGGTGTTAGTTCTAGAAGGTCTTGTAAGTCTTCATAGAACCCTTCAACTTGAGCTTCTTTGGCATTAGTGATTGGGGTATAGACTTAGATTACTGTGATACTGAATGGTTTGCCTTGGAAACTAACAGAGATCATTCTGTCATTTTTGAGATGGCATCCAAGTATTGCATTTCAGACTCTTGTTGACTATGATGGCTACTCCATTTCTTCTAAGGGATTCTGACCCACAATAGTAGATATAATGGTCATCTGAGTTAAATTCACCCAGTGCAGTACATTTTAGTTCACTGATTCCTAAAATGTCGATGTTCACTCTTGCCATATCCTGTTTGACCACTTCCAATTTACCTTGATTCGTGGACCTAACATACCAGGTTCCTATGCAATATTGCTCTTTACAGCATTAGACTTTACTTCCATCACCAGTTACATCCACAACTGGGCATAGTTTTTGCTTTGGCTCCATCTCTTCATCCTTTCTGGAGTTATTCCTCCACTCTTCTCCAGTAGCATTTGGGCACCTACCAACCTAGGGAGTCCATTTTCAGTGTCATATCTTTTTGCCTTTTCATACTGTTCATGGGGTTCTCAAGGCGAAAATTCTGAAGTGGTTTGCCATTGCTTTTTCCAGTGGACCACATTTTGTCAGAACTCTCCACCATGACCCATCTGTCTTGGGTGGCCCTACACAGATTGGCTCATAGTTTCATTGAGTTAGACAAGGCTGTGATCCATGTGATCAGTTTGTTTAGTTTTCTGTGATTGTGGTTTTCATTCTGTCTGCCTTATAATGGTTAAGGATAAGAGGCTTATGGAAGTTTGAAAACTTAACCACTAGCCATATATGCGACTGCTCATATACCTATGACATCTTCACTTGGCTTAGTGATTTAAAATTGTATTTATTCGATGAAAAGTAAGTGAAAACGTTAGTTGTTCAGTCCTGTCTGACTCTTTGTGACCTCATGGACTGTAGCCTACCAAGCTCCTCTGTCCTTGAAATTTATTCAGTAGGTACCTCCCAATTTTATTGATGATTCAATTTAATTCAATGTCTTTGATGAATAGCAAGTTTAAAATTTCTTTTATATTTTTATATAAATTGTATTACTTCTGTGAATCATCCATTCTTTTGCTCATTTCTTTTGGGTTACTAGTGGTTTTTGTAATAATTTTTATGCTTTTTACAAAAGCAATTCATTTTTTATATTATTTATGCCAAATGTTACTCTAATTTTAAAATTAGTTTTGTTTCTGATATGTCATATAGTCAAATTTATTGATTTTGCAGTTATGTATTTTATTTATTTATTTTTAGTTTTTAAATGTAATTTTATTTTTTAACATTTGTATTGGAGTAAGGACTTTCCTGATAGCTCAACTGGTAATGAAGATGCCTAAAATGCAGGAGACCCCAGTTTGATTCCTGGGTTAGGAAGATCCGCTGGAGAACAGATTGGCTACCCACTCCAGTCTTGGGTTTCCCTTGTGGCTCAGCAGGTAAAGAATCTGCCTGCAATGTGAGAGACCTGAGTTAGATCCCTGGGTTGGGAAGATGCCCTGGCAAAGGGAAAAGCTACCCACTCCAGTATTCTGGCCTGGAGAATTCCATGGACTGTATAGTCCATGGGATCACTAAGAGTCAGACACAACTGAGTGACTTTCACTTTCAATTCATGGCTGATTAACAATGTTGTGATAGTTTCAGGTGAACAGTAAAAGGACTCAGATACATATATCCATTCTGATTCTCACAGTGTATAGCATATTGTGTATTTTCCATAGAACATGAATTAACTTAAGTAAATATGTAATTAATATTTTCTAATGCTTGATTTTGCCTACTAAATTTGCCAAAATCCAAAAATGGAGATGGTATAGACTCTAATGCTACCATTTCAGTGAATTTCTTCAATGTATTATAATTTTCATATTTGATATAAAAACTATCTAGTACTGAAGGGCTGCCCAGGTGGTGCAGTGGTAAAGAATCCACCTGCCAGTGCAGGAGGATGGTAAAGAGTCTGCCTGCAATGCGGGAGATTGGGTTTGATCTCTGGTTTGGGAAGATCTACTGGAGCAGGGAATGGCAACCCACTCCAGTATTCTTGCCTGGAAAATCCCATAGACGGAGGAGCCTAGTGGGCTACACTTCATGGGGGTCACAAAAAGTCAGACACGACTGAGAGACTAAAGAAAGATTGCAAGAAAGCAAATTCAGAGATGCAAGAGACACAAGTTCGTTCCCTGGGTTGGGACTATCCCCTTGAGAAGGAAAAGGCAATCCAGTCCAGTATTCTTGCCTAAAAATTTCCATAGACAGATGAGCCTGGCAGGCTAAAGTCCATGGGGTTGCAAAGAGTTGAATATGACTGAGCAACTGAGCATATACACACATCTAGTACTGAAAGTCTCTTAATGATAGCCATCATCTTATTATGAATTGAAATGCTTATCATTATAATTTAATCCTCTAATATAATTTATTTATCATGATTTTTCTTTGTCCAGTTTTATTATTACCTCTTTTTCGTTTTTTAAATTTGCCTTTTTCTACATATCTTGGCCTATAATTTTTTTTTTTTACATATTTGTACCATTTTGTTTAATTTCTTTCAGTTCAGTTCAGTCACTCAGTCGTGAACTACTCTTTGCGACACCATGAATCGCAGCACGCCAAGCCTCCCTGTCCATCACTAACTCCCGGAGTTCACTCAAACTCATGTCCATCGAGTCAGTGATGCCATCCAGCCATCTCATCCTCTGTCGTCCCCTTCTCCTCCTGCCCCCAATCCCTCCCAGCATCAGGGTCTTTTCCAATGAGTCAACTCTTCACATCAGGTGGCCAACGTACTGGAGTTTCAGCTTTAGCATCAGTGCTTCCAATGACCACTCAGGACTGATCTCCTTTAGGATGGACTGTTTGGATCTCCTTGCAGTCCAAGGGACTCTCAAGAGTCTTCTCCAACACCACAGTTCAAAAGCATCAATTCTTTGGTGCTCAGCATTCTTCACAGTCCGACAACTCTCACATCCATACATGACCACTGGAAAAACCATAGCCTTGACTAGATGGACCTTTGTTGGCAAAGTAATATCTCTGCTTTTCAATATGCTATCTAGGTTGGTCATAACTTTCCTTCCAAGGAGTAAGCATCTTTTAATGTCATGGCTGCAATCACCATCTGCAGTGATTTTGGAGCCCAGAAAAATAAAGTCTTACACTGTTTCCACTGTTTCCCCATCTATTTCCCATGAAGTGATGGGACCAGATGCCATGATCTTAGTTTTCTGAATGTTGAGCTTTAAGCCAACGTTTCCGCTCTCCTCTTTCACTTTCATCAAGAGGCTTTTTAGTTCCTCTTCACTTTCTGCCATAAGGGTGGTGTCATCTGCATATCTGAGGTTATTGATATTTCTCCCGGTAATCTTGATTCCAGTTTGTGCTTCTTCCAGCCCAGCATTTCTCATGATGTACTCTGCCTAAACTCATTTTATGCTGGAGAATTTAAGCCATTTAAATTTACTGCTGCAATCTGTATATTTGTTCTATTGTATTTCTCTGATTTCATTTGGTAATTTTTGGATAACTTCTTTTCTATGTCTTTTTAGATATATTATATATTCCTCCAATATTTGCAATGATAAATGCCGTATTTGAAAATTTCATCAGTATATATATTACACTTAAATTAAACTTCTTTAGTCTGTATCAAATTGTCAGATAATTAAACATTGTCATTTTAGTCCCCAGGATTTAAATCCACTTACTTTCTTTTCTTTCTCTCTATCATGCCTCTATCATTGTTAATATAATTTATTATTTTGATAATCTAGTCTAGCAGGTGAGAGATAGCAAACAGCCACAATAAAATAGATGATATGGAATTGCCACCTATTTGTGGGTCTCAAATCTTATTCATGGGATGTGTAATAGATTCTAACAATGAGCTGTCATCAATTTTAGTTTTTAATGTTGTTATGATTTTATATTTTTGTGTTTATATAAGTATTTATTTTGGAAAATGTAAGAATTTAAAACTGATTTAGTCAATTTTATGACTATGCCAAAGCCTTTGACTGTGTGGATCACAATAAACTGTGGAAAATTCTGAAAGAGATGGGAATACAAGACCACCTGACCTGCCTCTTGAGAAACCTATATGCAGGTCAGGAAGCAACAGTTAGAACTGGACATGGAACAACAGACTGGTTCCAGATAGGAAAAGGAGTACATCTAGGCTGTATATTGTCACCCTGCTTATTTAACTTATATGCAGAGTACATCATGAGAAACGCTGGACTGGAAGGAACACAAACTGGAATCAAGATTACCAGGAGAAATATCAATAACCTCAGATATGCAGATGACACCACCCTTATGGCAGAAAGTGAAGAGGAACTAAAAAGCCTCTTGATGAAAGTGAAAGAGGAGAGTGGAAAAGTTGACTTAAAGTTCAACATTCAGAAAACGAAGATCATGGCATCTGGTCCCATCACTTCATGGGAAATAGATGGGGAAACAGTGGAAACAGTGTCAGACTTTATTTTTTTGGGCTCCAAAATCACTGCAGATGGTGACTGCAGCCATGAAATTAAAAGACGCTTACTCCTTGGAAGGAAAGTGATGACCAACCTAGATAGCATATTGAAAAGCAGAGATATTACTTTTCCAATAAAGGTCCATCTAGCCAAGGCTATGGTTTTTCCAGTGGTCATGTATGGATGTGAGAGTTGGACTGTGAAGAAAGCTGAATGCCAAAGAATTGATGCTTTTGAACTGTGGTATTGGAGAAGACTCTTGAGAGTCCCTTGGACTGCAAGGAGATCCAAACAGCCCATCCTAAAGGAGATCAGTCCTGAGTGGTCATTGGAAGCACTGATGCTAAAGCTGAAACTCCAGTACGTTGGCCACCTGATGCAAAGAGTTGACTCATTGGAAAAGACCCTGATGCTGGGAGGGATTGGGGGCAGGAGGAGAAGGGGACGACAGAGGATGAGATGGCTGGATGGCATCACTGACTCAATGGACATGAGTTTGAGTGAACTCTGGGAGTTGGTGATAGACAGGGAGGCCTGGTGTGCTGCAATTCATGGAGTCACAAAGAGTCAGATACGACTGAGCGACTCAACTGAACTGAACTGATAATGTTATCCAGACAAAAAGTGAAATATTTTAATTTACCTTTTATTCAGACTAAATAAATCATCACAGCTACTTTAAATTAACTCATTAGAGCTCAAAGAATAATGTTAAATGTGACAAGAGTTTGAGGAATAGCTCAGTTAGGTTTCTGGTTATTTGTAGTAGTTGGACAGGTGTCTGATCTTGTATTACAAGGACATTAAGGTTCATTATCCTTATTCTTGGCTTTGGATCATCTTTTCTAAGATGGAAACTTCCTTAAGGGCAGACACAGCCCCATGTTTTTCTTCTCCTGTTTTCCTCCACTATAAAGCAGAGGTTTTCATTTCTGTTTTGGCTAGGGGAGTATAAAGATAAACAAAACCCGTGTTGCTAGGTTGAAATTCAGGTAAGAGGATGACAAATGGCTATTATTTTTACTTTTATGTTATAATCTGCTAAATTTTAGTTCAGGTAGGAAAACAGCTCTGAGTGATTGCATTCACTTCATCTTTCTTGTTCAGCTTTCTTCCATGCATGAAAACCCCAAATGGGAAACATTCCTAAGTTGTATGGAAAGACTTCTGTTCTAAAGATGTGTTTTGTATCTTTCCTCTACATTATCAATGTGTGACACCAATCTAATTTTCTCCAAGTTTTGTTCTCTTCAATAGATTTTCTGTCTACCCTTCTCAATTCCTCTTACTACGATTTAGACCAGTCTTCATTATTTCCTGCCTAGATTGAACAGCAAAATTCTCTTAACTGATTTCCATACATCCAGTCTCATTCTTTCTGAAACGCTTTCCCAAACTTCCATCTTTGAGATTTTTTTAAATCACAAATCAGAGTATGTCATTACTGTTCTAAATATTCCAAATGCCTCTCATTGCTTTCAAAAGGAGTTTGGCAAGACATGTAATTTCCTTTACAATCTAGTATTTATTTATTAATTTATTTAACAGAGCTTATACCTTTATATTTGATACATAAAAGTTTTCAGATAGTAGGAATAAATCTTTGTGGATGTTGCCAATGATGACGGTGGGTATAACATTGAAAGAAATAGTTCTGGGAGGCAAAGGCAAGCAAAGTCAGTAATAAAAAAGCAGCAAAGTCAAAATCTATCCTTCAATTTACTTATTGGATTTTCTACAATTACTAAGGGATGATACATATTTAAAATGAAGTTTAAAGAATGGCAGGAGAAAAACTCTAGGCTTGATAGGTACTGAAAAAGAAGGAAATAGGCTTAATGTTATGAGCTATGCAGAAGGGAGGTTAAGAATGCTCTTCGAAAGTCAGCCTGGATTATAATTCTAGTTCTTCTGTTGACTAACTTGGGATAACTACCTGACTTCTTTTTTTTTTTTTAATTTTATTTTTAAACTTTACAATATTGTATTAGTTTTGCCAAATATCGAAATGAATCTGCCACAGGTATACCTGTGTTCCCCATCCTGAACCCTCTTCCCTCCTCCATCCCCATACCCTCCCTCTGGGTCATCACAGTGCACCAGCCCCAAGCATCCAGTATCGTGCATCGAACCTGGACTGGCGACTCGTTTCATACATGATATTATACATGTTTCAATGCCATTCTCCCAAATCTTCCCACCCTATCCCTCTCCCACAGAGTCCATAAGACTGATCTATACATCAGTGTCTCTTTTGCTGTCTCGTACACAGGGTCATTGTTACCATCTTTCTAAATTCCATATATATGCATTAGTATACTGTATTGGTGTTTTTCTTTCTGGCTTACTTCACTCTGTGTGATAGGCTCCAGTTTCATCCACCTCATTAGAACTGATTCAAATGTATTCTTTTTAATGGCTGAGTAATACTCCATTGTGTATATGTACCATAGCTTTCTTATCCATTCATCTGCTGATGGGCATCTAGGTTCTTCCATGTCCTGGCTATTATAAACAGTGCTGCAATGAACATTGGGGTGTCTCTTTCCCTTCTGGTTTCCTCAGTGTGTATGCCTTTGTAATTTGTTTTCTTTGGCCAAATGGATACTACTAGTGTATTTCTTTTAAGCTCATTGAGAGAACCTAGTTGATTCATGTAAAGAGCTTGACAAAGTAAGCTTTTAAGGAAACTTAGCTATCACTGTTTATATTATTATTATTTACCATATTTACCTAAAAAGAGAAAATAGAGACTTTTGTTAACTAGATATACGAGAGTTAGATGACAGAAGCCATCAACTACTTCCTGGACTACAGGAAAACTCCAATTATTAAAATGTAAATAGGAAAAATAAATATGTTACCACCTGGTTCTTAGTTTAAAAGGTAGAACACATTGTTTCCTCCTTCTGCTACTCAATTATTTCAAATATTCTATTTAAAATTTATGATTCTTTTTTTCTTTGAGAATAAAAGGTTACACATTTGATTCATAACATATATTTCAAACTCAGCATTCAGTTATGGTTGTAATAATCCTTGAAACTATAACTTTTTTGGGTAAATTTAGAAAGCATTGAATGAGGTTGGATGAGAACAATCCTTGAGACAATTTTAGAGTATGTTCAGGTTAAATTGTGATATAAAAGCCCTCATTTAGTTTGAAATGATTTTCTTGTCCTCCTGTCAATTTCTTTTACCACTTGGCTCTGTTTTGGGCATAACCACTCAAGAGCAATTTTACTATTTTTGAGTAAAAGCATAAAAAAAATGTATTGGCTCTAAGATTACTTTCATTTAGGGGGATGTGTATGTGGAGTTAGGAGAGAGAAAAAGGAAGATATAAAAACAAGGAAAGACAGTCATTTTCAGGGAGTTTACTTGAGTTAAGGACAAATGTAGCCTACTAATTATTTTCTTTCATTCTGTAATAAAATTGAACTTTGATGAGCTTAGGTCCAGGGAACAAAATGTGATGCTACCACTTATATTCATGTATTAAATTCACTGGGTGCTACAGTGGAATGATCTGTTTCTCAGAACTGGTTTGTTTGGGATATTTGTGTGAACTTTTTGAACTTTACTCTTTCACTCGAGTATTAACCCTGGGCAAGATAGTCCACAGATCCCAAATTGTGATGTTATTATAAGCTCTCAGAAGGCCTAACACTGCAAAAATGCATTTGTTCTAAACATAAGGTGGAGGGTTTTGAGTCCTTAAATCCTTCTGTTATTGATTTTCTCAAGCAAGTAAATAATATAACTTTAAAAAAAAATTTTTTTTTATTTTTTAACTTTATGATATTGTATTGGTTTTTTCATATATCAAAATGAATCCACCACAGATAGCTTTTGGGTGGGCAAAATAATAAAATTCTAGTATTTATGTAAATTGTTGTGATTTATTTTTTATTTTCATTTCTCTTTGCCTTAATATGGAGATGTTAAAGTCTTCCTGCTCTTTATAGAGAAAAAAACTCTCCCAGTTTAAATCCATTTAGCTTTAATGCCTGATTTCAGTTTCATACAAGTAAAAGCTATATTTTCTCTAACTAAAAATAAATGAAACATAGCACACAGGAGTTTGTTTATGAATGTGTTGTAATCTAAGAATGAGGAGTTTTTCATAGAAAAACCAGACCTCTATGATTTTAACCTTAATGGAAGCAATTAGGCCGGTTGTTATTTGAGATTAGTAGCTATGGTAGTTCAGAAAGGTTTGTTTTTTTTTTTTAAATAGAATGGAAATCATAAATATCAGCTCTATCTCAAAACAAAGCAACCATTATTTCTCCCAACCTCAGTTTGTTTGCAGCACATCACAAATTCTTTAAATTACCAGTAATAACCTGGTCTTTCCTGACCTGGGGAGTCAAACTACTTTTTTCAAAGGACTTTATCAAATATCTGTCTATGCATACTTATATATATATATATATATATATAGTTGGAGGGTCTTCCCATTTCTGAGTCCAGTTTAAGCACTGAAATACTATAGAAATGGAAAAAAAAAACTATACATATGTGTGAATAAGCTCCTTGTGAGTGCTATTGTTGTAAAGGATTGACCTTGAACTTTTTTGACATTTATACAAGCCTGAGTGACATCTTATTGTAATGTCTTTTGTAGCATCCGTGGATTGAAATGTATGGTATACATAGCATTCAGATAGTTCAGTTCAGTTGTTCAGTCATGTCCAACTCTTTGTGACCTCATGGACTGCAGCATGCCAGGCTTCCCTGTCCATCACCAACTCCAGAGTTTGCTCAAACTCATATCCATTGAGTCGGTGATGCCATCCAACCATCTCATTCTCTGTCCTCCCCTTCTCCTCCTGCCTTCAGTCTTTTCCAGCATCAAGGTCTTTTCCAATGTTAATTCTTTGCATCAGGTGGCCAAAGTATTGGAGCTTCAGCTTCAGCATCAGTCCTTCCAATGAATATTCAGGACTGATTTCCTTTAGGATTGAGCATTCAGATAAACTAATGAAATATTTGCTTATGTGCAATTTTACAATCTTCATATAAAAATGAATTATGTTTCTGTCAGAAGATCTTCATGATTCACCATCATACAACATTCTCTTTCTTCTCCAGCATCTGATAAAAGACTAGCTTCTTTGATGGGACACAACACGGGAAAACACTGTGAGAAGGGCAAAAGGGAAATTAGGGATCTTCTTGTGTATTAGCTTATCATGTAACATACATAAATACTGTCTCTGCATGTTCATCTGGCAGAGATGATCCTCAAGGATGCATCCTCAAATCCTTGAGGATGTGGGGAGGAGAGGTGGGGATTGAGGAAGAGACAGTGATGACTGATGTGCAGGAGCATGTAAGTCATGTGCAAATACTCTTTCTCCTTTCTTTTTCCTCCTCATTTAATTACCACTTCCCCTACTGCTCAGGCCAAAAATCTTAGAAAAAACCTCGAATACACGCTTCCCAGGTGGCACTAGTGGTAAAGAACCTGTCTGCCAATGCGGGAGACATAAGAGATGCGGGTTCAGTCCATGGGTCGAGAAGATCCCTTGGAGGAGGGCATGGCAACCTACTCCAGTATTCTTTCCTGGAAAATCCCATGGACAGAGGAGCCTGGCAGGCTACAGTCCATGGGGTTGCAAAGAGTCAGACATTACTGAAGTGACTTAGCATGCACGGCACTGATTTCTTAGAAACTGGTTCTAGTTTTAAAACATATTTATCCAGCAGACAAAAAAAAATAGATACAGAAGATATGAATAACAAAATTAACTATTTGACTTAACAGAGCTATGTGGAACACTAAACCACCAATGACAGGATTTATATTCCTTCTAATGCACATGAATGTTTAGCAAAATAGACCATATGATGTGTCATAAGTTGAACAAATTTCAAAGCATTGAAATCTTTCATTGTATTCCCTGACCACCGTGAAATTAAGTTAAATGATTTAAAAAAAAATAATGAAGCCACTATAATGCCAACATTGAGCACAATACTAGTGAGCCTGATGAATCTCATTTAGGCTAAAGAATTTTCAGTTCATATTATCAAGGCTTGTAACTTAATTAAATATTATCACTGGCTATTCTTAATCAAAGTGCTTATGAAAAGTAGATTCAAATGTCAGCAGTGGAGAAATAGTTTAATAGTCTGATTAACTTCTAACTAAATAAACAGATGTAATTAACTTAGTTAAATTTGGAGTGGTATTTTAAAGCCAAACAAAGTATTAATTCAAAATTTAACTCAGAACTTAGCATTCTAAATTCCCATAAGACCTTATTTAGTAAACTGTTATAGAGACAAATGGGAAGACATTAGATTGCTAAGTGATTAGTGTAATTTAGATAATTTTCTTTAAACCTCCCTTTGCATACATAAAAATGTATTTACCTTTGGGCTTATGGCAACCTGACCCAATTAAATAATTTCAAGATCACAACCAATTAAAACAATAGTAGGAGTCAGGTGCTTTGTGTGCCCTGAATTTTTGAATTTTGAATCGCTCAATTTGTTGAATTGCTCAAGTCAGAACTATCTACTTAGTGATGATTTACTAATTCAAGAAGTGTCTCTTCAAAATATCTCTGTTACCTCCTTTTCAGCACCTACTTTTCATTCATCCTAGCTTAAACATCCTAAATTTGATTCAGACTAAATATTACTGTATAAATGCACATACCCAGTAGCTTTTTTATTAGCTACATGACTCACCAGTCTTCACAATCTAGGCTTTAGTGTCAGTTTCTTTAAGACTAGGGGAGAGGAGATATGGCAGGGGCAGAATATATTTGCCTGCCGGGTACACTCTGACTCCAGAGGGACCTACTAGGTTTATAGCGTGTGCATGTGTGCTAAGTCGCTTCAGTCATGTCTGACTCTTTGTGACCCTATGGACTATAGCCCACCGGGTTCCTCTGTCTATGGGACTCTCCAGGCAAGAATACTGGAGTGGATTGCCATTCCTTTCTCTAGGGGATCTTTCCAAACCAGGGATCGAACCCGGGTCTCCCACATTGCACGCAGATTCTTTTCCATCTGAACTACCAGGGATGGTCTCCTAATTACCCATTTTGTTAAAACTTCAGTGGGCTTTTAGTATAGTATAAGGTTGATGCTATCCCCCTAGAAATTCCTAGTCTTTTCCCTGCTTGATAGTCTTCCAAGAGCTACTTGCAAAAGCTTAAAACTTATTAACTTGCCCAAAATATAGTTTTTGTTTGCTCTTCTGGGCTCCTAAACATTGGTTGAGATAGAAGTAAACCATGCTGATTGGGCACTTTAGATTTCTCCTATTCAATCTCAAATGGATCTTTGCTACTTGACAATTCCTGTATTAATTCCTTTTGGATTCTGGTACATTTCTTGTTATTCTAAACTTTTTGCTCTCTCCTGAAATCCTTAACCTCAACTTCAGCCCTGCCTTCTCACTCTTAGCAGATAATTATCTCCTAATTCATAGAGTATTTAACAACATACATTGTTTTGTCTTTCTCAATTAAAAAATATTCTACATACCTTCAATTTCCATTTCCTTTTAAAAAGAAATATCCCTCCTCTTATATAATAAATACGTACATTGTTCTATTTAGATTTTTCTCTAACTCTTTATGTGTTGTTGAAACTTAGTGCATAGTTGTTTTATTTGAACTATTATTAGGTTCAGCAGTCAGTTCAATACCTACCTGTGAAATGAAAGTATATAGTCTTTGTTTATTTGGGGCACATGAGTAATGATGTTTCACAGTCTTTTAGAGGATCTGAGAACTTGGAAGATGAAGTCAAATTTCTGCCATGGCTCTTTTGAATTCTTAATGAATCCATATTTTTTCTGCTTATCTCCCACCATTGGAAAAGAAACTTGAGGAGAGCAGAAGAGGCAGAGTGGGATCTCCTACTCAGTACTGTGATCCTGGAGGAAACATTTCTCAGCTCTGTTATTATGAATGGGAGGCACCCAGGGAGCTGTTTGGAGCCAGCCTTGCCTTTACAATGGCAGGTTGATTCTTTGGGGGAATGTTTTCAGATTTGAACTGAAAGTGTTTGGGAGTTTTTTCTTCTTATTTGTTTTTAATTAACTGGGACTTTTGAAGAGACTTCCTAAAATAAGTGATTTCTAGAATGGAAAACTGCTCAAGGTGAAATCTTTTCAACAAGTAGCATGCCGCACTCTTTCTACTACCACATTTGAAGACTTCCAGTTATATAATTCTACCAGCCACTAATTTTTACTGTTTATTTTTAAAAAACAAGCGCATTCTTCAATTATGAATTGTTTCCTTTTAAGTGAAGAACATAAGAAAACTTGAGAGGAGAAAATTGGGTCATACTATAATCATTACTTTGTAGCTCACTTTTTTAAATGTAAAAACACATTGCGAAAATTTTTTCATGGATTTAAGTATTTAGTATTAATAGCATTATTTTAATGGCCACATTAATATTTTCCCTTCTTCATGAATTTATTCAAAAATATTTTTGAACATCCATAGTGTATCAGGTGATGAGGGTAAGGTAGTAAACAAAATAGATAAAACTTCTCATTCTGAAGCTTACATGGTACTTCTTTATGTTTGCTTTTTTTTTTAAATTTTATTTTATTTTTAAACTTTACATAACTGTATTAGTTTTGCCAAATATCAAAATGAATCCACCACAGGTATACATGTGTTCCCCATCCTGAACCCTCCTCCCTCCTCCCTCCCCATTCCATCCCTCTGGGTCATCACAGTGCACCAGCCCCAAGCATCCAGTATCGTGCATCGAACCTGGACTGGCAACTCGTTTCATACATGATATTTTACATGTTTCAATGCCATTCTCCCAAATCTTCCCACCCTCTCCCTCTCTCACAGAGTCCGTAAGACTGTTCTATACATCAGTGTCTCTTTTGCTGTCTCGTACACAGGGTTATTGTTGCCATCTTTCTAAATTCCATATATATGCGTTAGTATACTGTATTGGTGTTTTTCTTTCTGGCTTACTTCACTCTGTATAATAGGCTCCAGTTTCATCCACCTCATTAGAACTGATTCAAATGTATTCTTTTTAATGGCTGAATAATACTCCTGAAGCTTACATGGTATTTCTTTATGCATATGTATTAGAACTGTCTTAATCAATCATCTCTTTTTTGGTCTATTAGATTCTTTTTTTGTTATTACAAATTATAAATCATGTTTAGTTGAAAATCCTTTTATTATAGCTTTGTGCATGTTATGATTGTATCATGAAGCAAAGTTCTAGAAATGAAATTATTCAGTTCAATTCAGTTGCTCAGTCGTGTCCGACTCTTTGCAACCCCATGGACTGCAGAGCCAGGCTTCCCTGTCCATCACCAACTCCCGGAGCCTACTCAAACTCATGTCCATCACATCAGTGTTGCCACCCAACCATCTCATCCTCTGTCATCCACTTCCCCTCCCACCTTCAATCTTTCCCATCAGGGTCTTTGCCAATGAGTCAATTCTTCACATCAGATGGCCAAAGTTTTGGAGTTTCAATATTGGAGCTTCAGCATCAGTCTTTCCAATGAATACTCGGGACTAATTTCCTTTAGGATGGACTGTTTGGATCTCCTTGCAGTCCAAGGGACTCTCTAGAGTCTTCTTCAACACCACAATTCAAAAAACATAAATTCTTTGGCGCTCAGCTTTCTTTATAGCCCAACTCTCACATCCATACATGACTACTGAAAAAACAAGATTTGACTAGGCGGACCTTCATTGGCAAAGTAATGTTTCTGCTTTTTAATATGCTGTCTTGGTTTGTCATAGCTTTTCTTCCAAGGAGCAAGCATCTTTTAATTTCATGGCTGCAATCACCATCTGCAGTAATTTTGGAGCCCCCAAAAATAAAGCCTGTCACTGTTTCCATTGTTTCCCCATCTATTTGCCATGAAGTGATGGAACCAAATGCCATGATCTTAGTTTTCTGAATGTTGAGTTTTAAGCCAAATTTTTCACTGTCCTATTTCACTTTTATCAAGAGGCTTTTTAATTCTTCTTCACCTTCTGCCATAAGGGTGGTGTCATCTGTGTACCTGAGGTTATTGATATTTCTCCAGACAATCTTGATTCCAGCTTGTGCTTCATCCAGCCTAGCATCTTGCATGATGTACTCTGCATATAAGTTAAAAAAGCAGGGTGACAATATACAGCCTTGACATATTCCTTTCCCAATTTGGAACCAGTCTGTTGTTTCATATCCAGTTCTAACTTTTGCTTCTTGATCTGCATACAGATTTCTCAGGAGGCACGTCAGGTAGTCTGGTATTCCCATCTCTTTAATAATTTTACACAGTTCATTGTGATTCACACAATCAAAGGCTTTGGTGTAATCAATAAAGAAAAAGTAGATGTTTTTCTGGAACTCTCTTGCAAATTATTAATAGATGCCAAAATTATTAATTGCCAGTTTCTCTCTAGAAGAGCTAGGTTTTTCTACATTCTTATCATTGGTTAGTATCACTTAAAATTATTTTTCTATTTCTCTCTTAATTAAAGCAAGAGCCCTTTCTTTCTTGGCTTCCTTTCAGATGAAGGACTGTTTATATCTTGTATATTCCATATATATCCTGTATTGTTAGTTACATGTCTCAACAAGATAGTAGCAAACCAAATCATAATCTGAGTTGAAAGAATAAATTGCTAAAAATGTATTTATGTCAATGGCTTTAAACTGATAGCATTTGTTTCTGTATCACTATATACTGACACAAAGCTTGGTATATAATAGACATGCAGTAAGTATTGAACTTAATTTTTTAAATGTATTCTTCTTAATTAAATATGTGTTCTGCTTTAAATGAAAGAAAGTCTCAATGTTTAGTCTCATTCCTTTGTTTCTTTATTTAGGAATGATTTTTGAATAGAGGTTGATATTACAGTTCATTACCATGGTAACAATTATAATCTCACAAACACCAGTCTTTTTAAATGACATTTAATCACTGAAAAGAAGAGAAGTAAAAAGCAAAGGAGAAAAGGAAAGATATAAGCATCTGAATGCAGAGTTCCAAAGAATAGCAAGGAGAGGTAAGAAAGCCTTCCTCGGCGATCAGTGCAAAGAAATAGAGGAAAACAACAGAATGGGAAAGACTAGAGATCTCTTCAAGAAAATTAGAGATACCAAGGGAACATTTCATGCAAAGATGGGCTCAATAAAGAACAGAAATGGTATGGACCTAACAGAAGCAGAAGATATTAAGAAGAGGTGGCAAGAATACACAGAAGAACTGTATAAGAGCTTCATGACCCAGATAATCATGATGGTGTGATCACTGACCTAGAGCCAGACATCCTGGAATGTGAAGTCAAGTGGGCCTTAGAAAGCATCACTACGAGCAAAGTAGTAGTGGAGGTGATGGAATTCCAGTTCAGCTATTTCAAATCCTGAAAGATGATGCTGTGAAAGTGCTACACTCAATATGCCAGCAAATTTGGAAAACTCAGCAGTGGCCACAGGACTGGAAAAGGTCAGTTTTCATTCCAATCCCAAAGAAAGACAATGCCAAAGAATGCTCAAACTACCGCACAATTGCACCCATCTCACACGCTAGTAAAGTAATGCTCAAAATTCTCCAAGCCAGGCTTCAGCAATATGTGAACCATGAACTTCCAGATGTTCAAGCTGGTTTTAGGAAAAGCAGAGGAACCAGAGATCAAATTGCCAACATCTGCTGCATCATGGAAAAAAGCAAGAGAGTTCTATAAAAACATCTATTTCTGCTTTATTGACTATGCCAAAGCCTTTGACTGCATGGATCACAATAAACTGCGGAAAATTCTGAAAAAGATGGGAATACAAGACTACCTGACCTGCCTCTTGAGAAACCTATATGCAGGTCAGGAAGCAACAGTTAGAACTGGACATGGAACAACAGAGTGGTTCCAAATAGGAAAAGGAGTACATCTAGGCTATATATTGTCACCCTGCTTATTTAACTTATATGCAGAGTACATCATGAGAAACGCTGGGCTGGAAGAAGCACAAGCTGGAATCAAGATTGCCAGGTGAAATATCAATAACCTCAGATATGCAGATGACACCACCCTTATGGCAGAAAGTGAAGAGGAACTAAAGAGTCTCTTGATGAAAGTGAAAGAGGAGAGTGGAAAAGTTGGCTTAAAGCTCAACATTCAGAAAATGAAGATCATGGCATCTGGTCCCATCACTTCATGGGAAATAGATGGGGAAACAGTGGAAACAGTGTAAGACTTTATTTTTCTGGGCTCCAAAATAACTGCAGATGGTGATTGCAGCCATGACATTATAAGATGCTTACTCCTTGGAAGAAAAGTTATGACCAACCTAGAAAGCATATTGAAAAACAGAGATATTACCTTGCCAACAAAGGTCCATCTAGTCAAGGCTATGGTTTTTCCAGTGGTCATGTATGGATGTGAGAGTTGGACTGTGAAGAAAGCTGAATGCCAAAGAATTGATGCTTTTGAACTGTAGTGTTGGAGAAGGCTCTTGAGAGTCCCTTGGACTGCAAGGAGATCCATCCAGTCCATCCTAAAGGAGATCAGTCCAGGGTGTTCATTGGAAGGAATGATACTGAAGCTGAAACTCCAATACTTTGGCCACCTGATGTGAAGAGTTGACTCATTGGAAAAGACCCTGATTCTGGGAGGGATTGTGGGCAGGAGGAGAAGGGGACCACAGAGGATGAGATGTCTGGATGGCATCACCGACCTGATGGACATGAGTTTGAGTGAACTCTGGGAGTTATTGATCAACAGGGAGGCCTGGCGTGCTGTGATTTATGGGGTCGCAAAGAGTCAGACACGATTGAGCAACTGAACGGAACTGAATCACTGACAAAAGGGCTGAAAAATCCCTTGCATTCCTATACACTAATAATGAGAAAACAGAAAGAGAAATTAAGGAAACAATTCCATTCACCATTGCAACGGAAAGAATAAAATACTTAGGAATATATCTACCTAAAGAAACTAAAGACCTATATATAGAAAACTATAAAATACTGGTGAAAGAAATCAAAGAGGACACTAATAGATGGAGAAATATACCATGTTCATGGATTGGAAGAATCAATATAGTGAAAATGAGTATACTACCCAAAGCAATCTATAGATTCAATGCAATCCCTATCAAGCTACCAACGGTATTCTTCACAGAGCTAGAACAAATAATTTCACAATTTGTATGGAAATACAAAAAACCTCGAATAGCCAAAGCGATCTTGAGAAAGAAGAATGGAACTGGAGGAATCAACCTACCTGACTTCAGGCTCTACTACAAAGCCACAGTCATCAAGACAGTATGGTACTGGCACAAAGACAGAAATATTGATCAGTGGAACAAAATAGAAAGCCCAGAGATAAATCCACGTACATATGGACACCCTATCTTTGACAAAGGAGGCAAGAATATACAATGGATTAAAGACAATCTCTTTAACAAGTGGTGCTGGGAAATCTGGTCAACCACTTGTAAAAGAATGAAACTGGAACACTTTCTAACACCATACACAAAAATAAACTCAAAATGGATTAAAGATCTCAACGTAAGACCAGAAACTATAAAACTCCTAGAGGAGAACATAGGCAAAACACTCTCCGACATACATCACAGCAGGATCCTCTATGACCCACCTCCCAGAATATTGGAAATAAAAGCAAAAATAAACAAATGGGTTCATTTTGATATTTGGCAAAACTAATACAATTATGTAAAGTTTAAAAATAAAATTAAATTAAAAAAAAAAAAAACAAATGGGACCTAATTAACCTTAAAAACTTCTGCACATCAAAGGAAACTATTAGCAAGGTGAAAAGACAGCCTTCAGAATGGGAGAAAATAATAGCAAATGAAGCAACTGACAAACAACTAATCTCGAGAATATACAAGCAACTCCTACAGCTCAACTCCAGAAAAATAAATGACCCAATCAAAAAATGGGCCAAAGAACTAAATAGACATTTCTCCAAAGAAGACATACAGATGGCTAACAAACACATGAAAAGATGCTCAACATCACTCATTATCAGAGAAATGCAAATCAAAACCACTATGAGGTACCATTTCACACCAGTCAGAATGGCTGCGATCCAAAAGTCTACAAGTAATAAATGCTGGAGAGGGTGTGGAGAAAAGGGAACCCTCTTACACTGTTGGTGGGAATGCAAACTAGTACAGCCACTATGGAGAACAGTGTGGAGATTTCCTTAAAAAACTGGAAATAGAACCGCCTTATGATCCAGCAATCCCACTGCTGGGCATACACACTGAGGAAACCAGAAGGGAAAGAGACACATGTACCCCAATGTTCATCGCAGCACTGTTTATAATAGCCAGGACATGGAAGCAACCTAGATGCCCATCAGCAGATGAATGGATAAGAAAGCAGTGGTACATATACACAATGGAGTATTACTCAGCCATTAAAAATAATACATTTGAATCAGTTCTAATGAGGTGGATGAAACTGGAGCCTATTATACAGAGTGAAGTAAGCCAGAAAGAAAAACACCAATACAGTATACTAACGCATATATATGGAATTTAGAAAGATGGCAACAATAACCCTGTGTACGAGACAGCAAAAGAGACACTGATGTATAGAACAGTCTTATGGACTCTGTGGGAGAGGGTGGGAAGATTTGGGAGAATGGCATTGAAACATGTAAAATATCATGTATGAAATGAGTTGCCAGTCAAGTTTCAATGCACGATACTGGATGCTTGGGGCTAGTGCACTGGGATGACCCAGAGGGATGGTATGGGGAGGGAGGAGGGAGGAGGGTTCAGGATGGGGAACACATGTATACCTGTGGTGGATTCATTTTTATATTTGGCAAAACTAATACAATTATGTAAAGTTTAAAAATAAAATAAAATATTTTAAAAAAAGGGCTGAAAAATTTTTCATTTGTGTTGTGATATCTTAATAGTTAGCAGTGGTGTACAAAAGGAAATAATGTAGATATTCAGATAAAAATATGCAATTTTGACTACTTTTTGAGCCATGGGAGGGTTTTGATGTCACTGTATTGTAGGTATATTTTGACCTATCAATGATAAAACATTGTACGATAAAAATGGCAAAGGATTTATAGGACTTAAAATCATGAGGCCTGAATTTTAGGTTCCTCTCTGCAACAAATTACTGCCATCATTTAATTTCCTCATAAAATATATACAGTTTTCTTCTAATCATGACATACAGTTATATTGGGAATGTTGGAGAAGACTCTTGAGAGTCCCTTGGACTGCAAGGAGATCCAACCAGTCCATTCTGAAGGAGATCAGCCCTGGGATTTCTTTGGAAGGAATGATGCTAAAGCTGAAACTCCAGTGCTTTGGACACCTCATGCAAAGAGTTGACTGTTTGGAAAAGACTCTGATGCTGGGAGGGATTGGGGGCAGGAGGAGAAGGGGACGACAGAGGATGAGATGGCTGGATGGCATCACTGACTCGATGGACGTGAGTCTGAGTGAACTCCTGGAGTTGGTGATGGACAGGGAGGCCTGGCGTGCTGCGATTCATGGGGTCACAGAGAGTCGGACATGACTGAGCGGCTAAACTGAACTGAACTGAATGAACTCATACATGTAAATGCATGCTTTAAAGTATGAAGTAAATTGTAAGATGTTACTGTCCTTCTTATAGAAGCTGATTTACATAATTTTATATGACCTAAGCATGATGGAGATTGGATCTTTGGTTTTCACATATATATCACTCTACCTTGTAATGGTTTTTTTTTTTTTTTCTTGTAATGGTTTTTAATAAATGTTTTAAAATTGATTGTGGTGATCATTGCACAATTCTGTGGATATCATAAAAACCACTGAATTGCACCCTTTATGAAGTGAATGGTATATGAATTAATTCTCAATAAAGTTGATTTTTTTAAAGCCCATTAGTTATTGCTATTTCTGTTCAGTAGTTAAACCACTAAAGAATTTTAGTTGGACATCTTTTCATGTGGTACTCAGCTATCTGGTCAGAATAATAGGTTTCCATTCTTAACCTTCCCTTTTGCTGTCTTTCAAAAAATCAGACCCTCTAACCTGATAAAACAAAAGGATTCTGCTACCTTTAGCCCCTAAGAAGACAATCCAACGTTCTGTTTAAAAGCAGAGGTATTGTAGCCTGGGGTCCAACCCTCAGCTTCGTCCCTTTAAAGCTGTGTAATAATGATGCTTGGGTCACTCTCTCTGTAGTGAGGATGGCAGGAGTAACTCTTCCATAGATATATGGCATACATTAAATGAATTAATACAGGTCTTAGAGCATTGACTTTCAAGTAATTTGTTGTTGTTATTGGTCAGTCAATAAGTTGCGTCTGACTCTGCGACTCTGTGGACCACAGCCTGCCAGGCTTCCCTGTCCTTCACTAACTCTCGGAGTTTGCGCAGACTCATGTCCTTTGAGTCTGTGATGCCATCCAATTTCTCATCCTGTGTTGCCCACTTCTCCTGTTCTCAGTCTTTCCCAGCTTCAGGGTCTTTTCCAATGAGTCGGCTCTTTGCATCAGATGGCCAAAATATTGAAGCTTCAGCTTTAGCTTTGGTCCTCCCAATGAATATTTAGGGTTGATTTCCTTTGGGCTTGACTAGTTTGATCTTCTTGCAATCCAAGGGACTCTCAAGAGTCTTTTCCAGCACCACAACTCAAAAGTATCAATTCTTTGGTGCTCAGCTTTCTTTATAGTCCAACTCTCACATCCATACACGACTACTGGAGAAACCATAGCTTTGACTATATCTATCTTTCTCAGCAAAGTGATGTCTCTGCTTTTGAGTATGCTGTCTAGTTTTGTCAAAGCTCTTTTCCAAGGAGCAAGCGTCTTTCAAATTTGTGGTGGCAGTCACTGTCTGCAGTGATTTTGGAGCCCAAGAAAATAAAATCTGTCACTGTTCCACTTTTTACTCATCTATTTGCCATGAAGTGATGGGACCAGTTGCCATGATCCTAGTTTTTTGAAAGTTGAATTTTAAGCCAGCTTTTTCACTCTTCTTTTACCCTCATCAAAAGGCTCTTTAGTTCACTTTCTGCCATCATAATGGTATCATCTGCGTATCTGAGGTTTTTGATATTTCTCCCAGCAATCTCTATTCCAGCTTGCAATTCATCCAGCCTGGCATTTCACATGATGTACTTTGCATATAAGTTAAATAAGCAGGGTGACAATATGCAGCCTTCTCATACTCCTTTCCCAATTTTGAGCCAGTCCATTGTTCCATGTCTGGTTCTAACTGCTGCTTCTTGACCTACATACAGGTTTTGTAGGAGACAGGTGAGGTCATCTGGTATTCCCATCTCTTTAGCAATTTTCCACAGTTTGTTGTGACCCACACAGTCAATGGGTAAGAGCAGCTCTTACTATAAATCCAAACTGTGACCCTTCTTGTCATATTTTCAAATGCATTAAGGTGTTCTGATATATAAAGAGCTCTCCCTTGAGGATTCCATAATTTAGTAATAGAAAACATGGATAGAAAATTTGAAATGAAAACAGTTCCTTTTATGTATGCTCAGATTTCCTTTTATGTTTACTCAGATTTTTATTCAAGGATATCTTTCTCTTGATGGTCAGTTTCCTGTAGAAGGAAGAAATAACTATAGTTATAGTTATATAGTTCTTTAGTCATTTACTTTTGTGAAGTGTGATGGGAGAACATTTGTATATGTTAAATAGCTACATCCTTTTTGATAACATAATACATAAACATAAATTAAACATAATTATATATTTAAAATATCCAGTGTAGACTTCATGTATACTCAAATGTATATGCCTGGCACACAGAAGTGTTCAATAAATCCTTGAAAAGCTAAATGGATGAATGAGCTCAAACAATATGAAATTATTTCCAGTTTCACTGAGGTCATGCCCTGGTGCTTAGCAGCAAATTGGTTGTGATGTTATTACCATCACTTTGTGTTTATATATTGCATTTTGCTTTCCAAAGCACATTTACATCTTATTTTGACAATAGCTTAATACATGTAAGATATGTATTTTGTGATTCCAATTATACATACTACAATTGCATATGCTTGTGTAATGCATCTTGCTTAGAAACATTTCCATAAGTTGTATATTAACTCATTTCATCCTCAGAACAATTTTTATGAAGGTAGATTGGACTGGTAGCACAGTCTTAATTTTCAAAGGAGAAAAATGGTTACTGTACAACTTTATAAGGAATTTAATAATAGAATTAGATAAATTATGGAGTTAAGACAAAAATGGAGACTTAATGCTTCACTTTGACTTCAATTACATGCCCATTTTGGTACCTCCATGCCCTGAAGGAAATAATGTTTTAATTGTTCAGACCTGGTACTTATGTTCTCTGTGGAGCTTTTAAGCTACATAGACTAAGAGAAGGAGGGAAAATTCTTCAAATGAAAATATGGTTCTGTTTTCAGAAGAAGGATTGGAGGCTGGGTTGGCAAAAGAAATAACTGAATCTTGTGACGTCTATCCAGCTTTTTACCACAGTTGCCTGTGACTTGGATTTCTATATTTCTATAAGCAAACAGTGAAATGGTCAGTTCCAAGTTGTTTATCGCTTCCTTTCTCTAACGTCCCTAACATACCATATCCAAACTATACCAAACATTCTTATAGATTTGGAACAGTCAGGCTTGCTGAAACCATTTTCGAAAATTGAAGTAGTGATGATTTACAGTGTTTTATGAATGAAATAATGCCATTTGCAGCAATTTTGACATTGATGGAACTAGAGATTATCATACTAAGTGAAGTAAGCCAAAAAGAGAAAGACAAATACCATATGATATCAGTTACATTTGGAATCTAAACTATGAAGTCTTTTCTTTAACTTAAAAAATTTACTTTAGTATCTTCAGAAAATTTAAATTTTGCAACCAGTAAATTTGCTGTTTTTTTAATTAGGAAAGAAACAAAATAGCATGTATGGAAGAGGTAGGTAGTTTTGTTTTTTTTGTTTGTTTTTTTTGTTTGTTTTTTTTTTATGGTAAATAGAGTAGAAATACAATGACTCGGATCTTTGAGAGGTTAAGAGAATTCCAAGTCTGTTCGAGAGTGCTAAAAATTCTAAAATTGTGTGTTTTATCCTGGATTGAATGAATAACAAAAATAGCAGAAATACTTGAATACATGATCATAAAAATCACACATATGTTTAAAAATCATTAGGACTGGCTAGCTAGGCAGGCTCATGCACTCCAGCCACCACTTGGCTGGCTCTTAATGGCCCAACTGCCACTTCGGCAGGCTCCTGAGCCAACTGCAGCCTTCACAGGCTCAGGGAGCAGATGTCAGTAAGTTGCCCACATGTAGAGGTGGGGCGGAAGCCATAGCTGAGCCCCGGGGGTTGAGTGACTTAGGAAGCAGCACTGAAATCTCTCCCCACAGCTGCATATGCTGTGGATTTATATCTCCACTGCCCCCTTTGTAAATTTAGCACTGGCAGGACATCTGAATGAACACTGGATGCTACTACAGCTGAGATAGGTCTGGTCTTAGCAGCTGTAGACTTTGTGGGTGCGTGCTTGTGGAGCCCAGGCCAGGCCAGGATCTGAGCTGCCTCCAAAGCTTCCACTGTAGGCCAAATGAACACAGTGGTCTTGGGACCAGACTTCAGTGGAGGGACCCTAGGGCTGATCTCTGGCATTCCCATAATTGAGGTGGGGTTGAGGGCAGGGCCAACAACAGCAGGTGAAAGGTGACACAAGAGAGCACACTTGGTGAACAGCTCTGGCAGAGGAATACTCAGAGGCTCCTCTCTCAGTGGGAGAGTTCCAATCACACCTACCTCATACTTCAGCTCAGAAATGGATCTGGGGGCTTCCATCCCAACAAGTAGGCAGAAGACTGCCCTTCACAGGGCAGTGACAATCACAGAGCAAAGAGGAGACCCTGCTCAATATCCAGTGCAAGTTCTGGTCACCACAACGCCAATCACACCACCTCTCCAGGGGATAGTGGCCAGCATACACTGAGGAAAGAGACAGCAGGAGGCATCCATACTAAAAACAGCCCTCGCACCAAAAGCACTAAACATGTGCAGACTACGTAGGGATGTGCCCACATATAAATAGCCCTCCAAGACCACAGTAGATAATTGTTTCTTCTGAACTCATAGAGCAGGAGAAATATAAGTAAAATGAAGAAGCAGAAGAACCACTTCCAGTCAAAAGATCAAGAGAATTCCCCTGAAATAAGAAACAATGAAACAGACCTCTTCAGTCTAATAAATACTGAGTTCAAAAGGAAATAATAAAAATACTGAAGAAATTAAGAGAGTCTATTGACAAAATTGCAGATTACTATAATTAGAATGTATAAAGAACTAGAAAGTATAAGGAGGAACAAAGAAAAATTAGAACTTCATTTGCACAGACAAAATCTGAACTAAAATCAATGAATAGCAAAATAAATGATTCAAAAGAACAAAAAAGTGATCTGGAAGATAGAATAATGGAAATTACCTGATTAGAACCACAGGCAGAAGCTTAAATGAAAGAGAATTGCCATAAGGCTATCAGCTACTTTCTCTATAGAAATGTTGCAGGCCAGAAGGGATTGGCAAGACATATTTAAAGTCCTAAAAGGGAAAAAATCTTCAACCTAGAATACTCTACTCAGAAGATTAACATTTAGAATAGAAGGATAAATAAAGAATTTCTCAGATAAGCAAAGACTAAAAGAATACTTCCAACCCAGAGATCAAACCCAGGTCTCCTGCATTGCAGGTGGATTCTTTGCCAACTGAATCACAAGGGAAGTCCAAAACCTATCCTAAAGGAAATATTGAAAAGTCTTCTCTAAATAGAAAAGAATTAAGAAACTATAGGAAAGAGAAAATCACAATTGAAAAGTAAATCACTTAAAGAAAAATATTAGCAAATAACAACACATAAAAAGAATCACACACTACGAACAAGTTGGATTCATCCCAGGGTCACAAAGATTGTTCAACATCCGCAAATCAATCAATGTGATATAGCACATCAACAAAAGAAAAGACAAAAACCACATGATCACCTCAATAGATGCAGAAAAATCATGCAGTAAAATTCAATATCCATTCATGATAAAAACCCTTACAAAAGTGGGGTGTAGAGGGAACATATATCAACATAATAAAAGTTATTTATGACAAAACCACAGCCAATATTACAGCTAATGGTGAGAAGCTGAAAGCCTTCCTGCTAAAATCTGGAAGAAGACAAGCATGCCCATTCTCACTACTTTTCTTTAACATAGTATTGGAAATCATAGTCACAGCAATCAGACAACAAAAAGAATAAAAGTATTCAAACTGGTGTTGTCGTGCAGTCGCTCAGTCGTGTCCACCTCTTTGCGATCCCATGGACTGCAGCACACCAGGCTTGCCTGTCCATCACCAACTCCCAGAGCTTACTCAAACTCATGTCCAATGAGTTGGTGATGCCATCCAACCCCATCTTATCCTCTGTCGTCCCCTTCTCCTCCAGCCTTCAATCTTTCCTAGCATCAGGGTCTTTTCCAATGAGTCGGCTCTTCTCATCAGGGGGCAGAAATATTGGAGCTTCAGCTTCAGCATCAGTCCTTCCAATGAATATTCAGGACTGATTTCCTTTAGAATGGACTGGTTTGATCTCCTTGCAGTCCAAGGGACTCTCAACACCAACACTACAGTTCAAAAGCATCAATTCTTCAGCACTCAACCTTCTTTATGGTCCAACTCTTACATCCATACATGACTATTGGAAAAATCATAGCTTTGACAAGATGGACCTTTACTGGCAAAGTAATGTCTCTGCTTTTTAATATGCTATCTAAGTTTGTCATAGCTTTTCTTCAAAGGAACAAACATCTTTTAATTTCATGGCTGCAGTCACCCTCTGCAATGATTTTGGGGCCCAAGAAAATAAAGTCTGTCACTGTTTCCGTTGTTTCCCTATCTATTTATCATAAAGTGATGGGACCAGATGCCATGATCTTCATTTTTTGAATGTTAAGTTTTAAGTCAGCTTTTTCATTCTGCTGTTTCACCTTCATCAAGAGGCTCTTCAGTTCTTCTTCGCTTTCTGCCAAAAGAGTGGTGTCATCTGCATATCTGAGCTTATTGACATTTCTCCTGGCAATCTTGATTCAAATTGGTAAGGAAGAGGTAAAATTGTCATTATATGCAGCTAATATAATACTATATAGAGGAATCCTCAAGACTCCACACAGGAACTACTAGAACAGAAAACTGAATTCAGCAAAGTAACAGTATATAAGATTAAAACACAGAATTTAGTTGCATTTCATTACATGAACATTGAAATATAAGAAAAGGAATGTAAATAAGCGATCTCTTTTAAAATCCAATTTAAAAAAATACTTGGGAACAAGCCTCACCAAGGAGGTGAAAGACTTATATCATGATAACTATAAAACATTAGTAAAGTAAATTGATGATGATTGAAAGAAATAGAAATACATCCTGTCCTCTTGAACTGAAAGAATTAATACTGTTAAAATAACCATATTACCCAGAACAATCTACAAATTTAATGTGAGCTCTATCAAATTACCCATTTCATAGAACTAGAACAAATAAGCCTAAAAGTTATACGGAAACTTATAGTCAAAGCTATGGTTTTTTCAGTAGTCATGTATGGATGTGAAAATTGGACCATAAAGAAGGCAGATACCAAAAACTTGAGGCTTTTGAATTGTGGTGTTGGAAAAGATGCTTAAGAGTCCCTTGGATTTCAAGATCAAACCAGTCAATCTTAAAGGAAATCAATCCCGAATATTCATCAGATGGATTGATGCTGAAGCTGAAGCTCCAATACTTCAGCCCCCTAATAAGAAGAGCTGACTCACTGGAAAAGACCCTGATGCTGGAAAAGATTGAGGGCAGGAGGAGAAGGGGGCAACAAAAGATGAGATGGTTGGAGGGCATCACCGACTCAATGGACATGAATTTGAGCAGGCTCTGAGAGATAGTGAAGGATAGGGAAGCCTGACAAGCTGCAGTTCATGGGGTTGCAAAGAGTCAGACATGGCTTAGTGACTGAACAACAACACAGAAGACCCAGAATTGCCAAAATAATAATGAGGAGAAAGAACATAGCAGGAGACTAATCCCCTTCCCTCCTCCAGGTTTAAGACAATGTTGAAAAGATAGTAATCCAAACAGTGTGGTACTGGTACAAAAATAGAAATGCTGATCAATGGAGCAGAATAGAGAGCCCAGAAATAAACCCACACAATTAATCTTTGACAAAGTAAGCAAAAATATACAGCAGGAAAAAGACAGCTCTTCAGCAAGTGGTATTGGGGAAGCTGGACAGCTGCATGTAAATCACTGAAGTTAGAACAGACCCTCACATTATACACAAAAACTCAAAATGGCTTAAAGACTTAAATATAACACAAGACACCATAGATCAGATTAGATCAGATCAGCCGCTAGTCCAAATCTTTGTGATCCCATGAATCGCAGCACGCCAGGCCTCCCTGTCCATCACCAACTCCAGGAGTTCACTCAGACTCACGTCCATCGAGTCAGTGATGCCATCCAGCCATCTCATCCTCTGTCGTCCCCTTCTCCTCCTGCCCCCAATCCCTCCCAGCATCAGAGTCTTTTCCAATGAGTCAACTCTTCGCACGAGGTGTCCAAAGTACTGGAGTTTCAGCTTTAGCATCATTCCTTCCAAAGAAATCCCAGGGCTGATCTCCTTCAGAATGGACTGGTTGGATCTCCTTGGAGTCCAAGGGACTCCCAAGAGTCTTCTCCAACACCACAGTTCAAAAGCATCAATTCTTTGGGGCACAGCCTTCTTCACAGTCCAACTCTCACATCCACACATGACCACAGGAAAAATCATAGCCTTGACTAGACAAACCTTTGTTGGCAAAGTAATGTCTCTGCTTTTGAATATGCTATCTAGGTTGGTCATAACTTTCCTTCCAAGGAGTAAGCGTCTTTTAATTTCATGGCTGCAGTCACCATCTTCAATGATTTTGGAGCCCAAAAAAATAAAGTCTGACACTGTTTCCTCAGTTTCCCCATCTATTTTCCATGAAGTGATGGGACCAGATGCCATGATCTTCGTTTTCTGAATTTTGAGCTTTAAACCAACTTTTTCACTCTCCTCTTTCACTTTCATCAAGAGGCTTTTGAGTTCCTCTTCACTTTCCGCCATAAGGGTGGTGTCATCTGCATATCTGAGGTTATTGATATTTCTCCCGGCAATCTTGATTCCAGCTTCTGTTTCTTCCAGTCCAGCGTTTCTCATGATGTACTCTGCATATAAGTTAAATAAACAGAGTGACAATATATAGCCTTGATGAACTCCTTTTCCTATTTGGAACCAGTCTGTTGTTCCATGCCCAGTTCTAACTGTTGCTTCCTGACCTGCATACAAATTTCTCAAGAGGCAGATCAGGTGTTGCTGGTATTCCCATCTCTTTCAGAATTTTCCACAGTTTATTGTGATCCACACAGTCAAAGGCTTTGGTATAGTCAATAAAGCAGAAATAGATGTTTTTCTGGAACTCTCTTGCTTTTTCCATGATCCAGCAGATGTTGGCAATTTGATCTCTGGTTCCTCTGCCTTTTCTAAAACCAGCTTGAACATCAGGAAGTTCATGGTTCACATATTGCTGAAGCCTGGCTTGGAGAATTTTGAGCATTACTTAACTAGCGTGTGAGATGAGTGCAATTGTGCGGTAGTTTGAGCATTCTTTGTCATTGCCTTTCTTTGGGATTGGAATGAAAACTGACCTTTTCCTGTCCTGTGGCCACTGCTGAGTTTTCCAAATTTGCTGGCATATTGAGTGTAGCACTTTCACAGCATCATCTTTCAGGATTTGGAATAGCTCAACTGGAATTCCATCACCTCCACTAGCTTTGTTCGTAGTGATGCTTTCTAAGGCCCACTTGACTTCACATTCCAGGATGTCTGGCTCTAGGTCAGTGATCACACCATCGTGGTTATCTGGGTCATGAAGATCTTTTTTGTACAGTTCTTCTGTGTATTCTTGCCATCTCTTCTTAATATCTTGTGCTCACTCCTACAAAAGAACACAGGCAAGATATTCTCTGACATAAATCACAGCAATGTTTTCTTTGGTCAGTTTCCCAAGGCAATTGAAATAGAAGCAAAAATAAACGTGGAATCTAATCAAACGTATCAGTTTTTGCACAGTGAAGGAAGCTGTAAACAAAACGAAAAGACAGCCTATGGTGTGGGAGAAAATATTTGCAAATGATGAAACCAACATTAAGGGGTTAATTTCTAAAATATACAAACAGCTAATAAAATTCAATAACAGAAAGCAACCCAATAAAAAAAGGGCAAGAGACCTAAATAGATAGTTCTCAAAGACATAGGTGGCCAGTAGACACATAAAAAGATGCTCATCATTTCTAATTATTAGAAAAATGCAAATCAAAATTACAATGAGACAGCACCTCACACTGATCAGAATGCTGCTTCTAAGTAGCTTCAGTCGTGTCCGACTCTGTGAGACCCCATAGATGGCAGCCTACCAGGCGCCCCCGTCCCTGGGATTCTCCAGGCAAGAACACTGGAGTGGGTTGCCATATCCTTCTCCAATGCATGAAAGTGAAAAGTGAAAGTGAAGTCGCTCAGTCGTGTCCGACTCTTCGCGATCCCATGGACTGCAGCCTTCCAGGCTCCTCCATCATGGGATTTTCCAGGCAAGAGTACTGGAGTGGGTTGCCATTGCCTTCTCCACTGATCAGAATGACCATTATTTTACAAGGTAGACTTTTTAATAAATAAATAATAAATGCTAGAGAGGGTGTGGAAAAATGGGAAGTCTATTACACTGTTGCTTGGAATGTAAGTTGGTACAGCCAAAATGGGAAGCAGTATGGACATTCCTTAAAAAACTGAAAGTAGAGTTAATATATGATCCAGCAATCCCACTTCTTGGCATATACCCAGACAAAACTGTAATTCAAAAAGATACATGCATACCTATGTTCATAGCAGCACTATTACAATAGCCAAGACATGGAAAGAAGCTGAATGTCCACTGACAGATGAATGGATAAAGAAAACATGGTAAATGTACACAATGGAATGTTACTCAGCCGTTAAAAGGAATAAAATAATGCCATTTACGGCAACATGAATGGGTCTAGAGATTATATGCTAAGTAAGTCTGACAGAGAAAGACAAATTATCTTATAATATTGATTTTATGTGGAGTCTAAAATACAACACAAATGAACATATCTATGAAACAGAAACAGACTCACAGACAGAGAACAGGCTTGTGATTGCTAAGGGGAGGGGGCACGTGGGAGGAAGGGATTGGGAATTTGGGGTTAGCAGATGCGAACTATTATGTATGGGATGGATAAACAACAAGGTCCTACCATATAATACAGGGAACTATTTTCAATATCCTGTATAAACCATAATGAAAAAGAATATATATATATGTATAACTGAGTAGCAGAAATTAACACAACATTGTAAATCAACTGTACTTCTTTTTTAAAAATTATTAGGACTGGAAAAAATGATTACAAAAGTTTTGGAAAATGTGTCACATACATATTCAAAGCTCCATCTGAATCTCTGAAGCATAGGCTGATTTTTTACTACTTCAAAGAAGAATAAATTAGAATAAAGTGGAAATACCCATAAACAAGCAAAAACCTTGATTTCAATTCAATTTCTGCCTTTTGGAAAAACCACAGAAGGTTTCTGGGCTTTGAATGGGCAGGTCTGGGCAGAGTTGGCTCTCCCTGAACTTTGCAGTTCTAAGTAGTGCTTTTGAATTGACAGTTGAAGAGGATGTTAAAGACCACGGATTTTATCTTCTTCATCTTACACGTATGGAAACTGGGGCACAGCGGCATTAATTAATTAATGTGTGAATATCAGACTTGTTATTTTTAAAACTGGGTAGCAAGTTGCCAAAAACAATTGATGAAAACTTGATACATAGGGGAAGAATACAATACTTTTCTCTCAGCTCTTTCTGCCCGAAATGTTCAATCATTTATAGCTCTTATTACTTGTAGAGAAAAGAGACAAGGTAAAATGAAGAGGAGAGAGAGAAGAGTAAGGAGAAAAAACACAGCACAAGAATGTGAGGGATGCTGGAGAGGGCTCATCCTCTGATGTGATAAAACAGTGAAGCTCTTTCTAAGGAATTAGAATAGGCTTACTTATGCCCCTCGGTCAAGATTCAAATTGTAAGCTTCATTTGCCTAAGTATACTTAGTATTTTAGTATCCTAAGTATACTTTCTGATGGTGCTGGATAAATAGCTCTTAGGAGATATTTTGAGCTATATTCTCATATTATGCTTCAAACTTTGCTTATCTTGAAAAGCTAGAAATACATTTATAAAACATTTTCAGATGTTCGAAGTTGTTTCAAATGAAGATTTATACTTTTCTCCTCAAGTTACTGAATCACTGAACTAATGTTTCCTAACTGCTGGAGAAGAAATCTTTCCTCTTATTCTCGGTCCTCCTTCTGAACTTTTTTATTAAGTACAGGCTACTTTTCAGAGAACAGTTCTCTTAACTGTTGAAGAACTTTGTTGTAGAATATTTTTATTATTGCATCTTAAAGAAGAGTATTTCTTCCAGGGTCATTACAGCCGCAGAGAAATTGATCAAGCATTTTTTCTGTACTATCATCTCTTTCTCACCAGTAGGGGGCACCTGAGGATTTGAACCAAATCTTTTCATCCATTTATATTTCAAAAAGTCATATTGACCAAGTTGTATCTAGTTTTAACCCCTTCGGGTTCCTAACTAAAATATATATATATATATATATATATATATATATATATATATATATATCCCTCTGTTGCCTATCAGTAAATTCCCAATCCCTTAGCTTGGAACTTAGGACCTTTGGTGATCTAACGTTTCCTGGTGAAGCCCTTCTTTTTACTCTTTGTTTATCAAGTGCTGTCATGTAACCAGTGTTCCAAAGGCTTGGCACTTTTTGTATTTCTGTACTTCAATGTCTTTTATTTTGGTCTGAAGCACTACCCTGAGTTTTCATGAAATTGAGTTCATGAAATCACAGTTCAGTTGGTACTTTTCTATCATCTCTCCACTACGAAATACTGGTATTTGTACTTAATGTCAGTAAACAATTTCTAAGTCAGAAGCTCTACATGCAAGTGTTGATCAAGAGTTTATTTCCCATTATGTTAAGAAAAATTGTAGTGTGTTTTATATCACACCCAAACCCCCCAATCAATTTTATGAAATGTTGCTGTAATATACATGCCTGTGTATAAGAAACTATAATAGGGTTTAAAGCACTTAAACCTATAGTAGTTACTTTATAGGAAATAACATGAGTAACATACTGTGATCCAAACACCTTTTCTATATAGGGGGGCAAATAACACAGCAGTAAATGCATTTGTTATAAAACCACAGACAAAAATTATACAGAAAACCAGTCAATTTCCTCTGTGAGTTGATATTTACCAAGTGATGTATAAATACAATGTTTGAAGAAAGTTGAGAGGCACGTGTTGGCAGAGTAATTTCTTCGATTCAGTCTAGCTGCAACAAAGATTTGAATGGTGGACCAGTGTTAGAGCTTGGTTGCAGCTCAGAGTTTTATTTGGTAAACAAATGATAGTACACATCTGAGGCATGAGGGTGGGCTGACCCCTGAAGGAGAGGTCCCAACCCTCTTGGCTCCTTCTTTTTAAACTTTTTGTCTCCTCCCTTCCCCGCAGCCTGCCCTATGCAAATTAGGGCTAGTACTTATTATCGAGAAGGGGGTGTGTTTGTTTCACCTGAGGTTCCCGCTCCAGTCTGGGATTTTCCCTTTGTACCCTTTTCAACAGCTTTTTCCCTTTCTTTGTCTTTTAGCCTCTGGCCATTTTGGACTCTTTTTTTTTTTTTTTTTTTTTTTTTTCCCCCTCTATCTTGATGACAGTGAGAGGAGAGTGAAAAAGCTGGCTTAAAACTCAAGTTTCAAAAAACTAAGATCATGGCATCCGGTCCCATCACTTCATGGCAAATAGATGGGGAAACAATGGAAACAGTGAGAGACTTTATTTTCTTGGGATCCAAAAATCACTGCAGGTGGTGACTGCAGCCATGAAATTAAAAGATGCTTGCTCCTTGGAAGAAAAACTATGACCAACCTAGACAGCGTATTAAAAAACAGAGACATTACTTTGCCAACAAACGTCTGTATAGTCAAAGCTATGATTTTTCCAGTAGTCATGTATGGAAATGAGAGTTGAACCATAAAGAAAGCTGAGCTTTCTTATCAAATTGAAGAATTGATGCTTTTGAACTGTGGTATTGGAGAAGACTCTTGAGAGTCCCTTGTTCTGCAAGGAGATCAAACCTGTTAGTCCTAAAGGAAATTAGTCCTGAATATTCATTGGAAGGACTGATGCTGAAGCTGAAGCTCCAATAGTTTGGTCACCTGATGGGAAGTACAGACTCATTGGACAAGACCCTGATGCTGGGAAAGAATGAAGGCAGGAGGAGAAGAAGGGGGCAACAGAGGATGAGATGATTGGATGGTATTACCGGCTTGATGGACATGAGTTTGAACAAACTCCAGAGGTGGTGATAGACAAGGAGGCCTGGCATGCTGCAGCCCCTGGGGTCATAAAGAGTTGGACACGACTGAGAGACTGAACATGAACTGAAACCCTAGTACCTCGGAATGTGACCTGATTTGGAGACAGGGTCTTTACAGAGATATTCAAGTTAAAGTGAGTCCTTTGTTAAAAGTTAAAGTTGGGTGGGTCCAAATTCATAAGACTGGTGTCCTTATAAAAGGAGCAATTTGGACATGCATAAAGAGGTATGCATAAAGGCAAAATAATATGAAGAGACACAGGGGAAAGATGGCCATCTACTAGTCAAGGAGAGAGTCCCCTCCCTAACACTCCTTAGAAGGAAAAAACCCTGCCAATAATCTTAATTTGGGGCTTCTAGACAGTTAATTTCTGTTCTTTAAGCCTTCCAGTTTGTGTTACATTGTTACAGCAGCCCTAGCAAACCAATATATTGCTCTAAGAGATGAAAGGCTGGTTTAAGACAGAAAACTTCTTATCTTGCCATATGACACTGTGGTGTCTTTCAGGCATCATATATGCATGTGATTCTGGTGCCCTAATTATTGGGCATCAGTTATTGTATTTGAATGTAACCTGAGAATTTTATTCTGTACATCCTTTTGTTTAAAATGTTTGGAATTTTGAGGATGCAAATATGAATAAATAGAAAAATACAAATATTTTCTAGAATAGAGATTGGTAAGCTTTTCCCTAAAGGATCAAATAATAATATTTTAGGCTCTGTGGCCATGTGGTCTCCATGGCAACTACTCAGTTCTACTACTGTAGTGAGAAAGCAGCCATGGTTAATACATACATCAACAAGTCTGGCTGTGTTCCAATAAAACTTGTTTATGGATCCTGAAATTTGAATTTCACATAGTTTTCATGTATTCTTCTTATGATTTTTCCCTATTCATTTAATAAATGTGAAAATCACTGATTTTTAACTTGTGAATTATACAAAAACAGATGGCAAGCTAAATTTTGCCTGTGGCCTATAGTTTGACTACTTTTCCTATACAAATGATCTGTGAAGTTTGGTTGTTAATTTTATGTGTCAGTTTGGCTAGACCTTTGTACCCTGATATTTGTTCAAACATTATTCTAGCTGTTTCTGTTAAGATATTTTTTAGATGAGATTAGAAAGAGAAGGCAATGGCAACCTACTCCAGTACTCTTGCCTGGAAACTCCCATGGATGCAGGAGCCTGGTAGGCTGCAGTCCATGGGGTCGCTAGGAGTCGGACTTGACTGAGCGACTTCACTTTCACTTTTCACTTTCATGCATCGGGGAAGGAAATGGCAACCCACTCCAGTGTTCTTGCCTGGAGAATCCCAGGGACAGGGGAGCCTGGTGGGCTGCCATCTATGGGGTCGCACAGAGTCGGACACAACTGAAGTGACTTAGCAGCAGCAACAGCAGCAGCAGCATTTAAATCAGTAGACTTTGAATGAAGGAGATTGTCCTCCATAATATGATTTGGTGTCATTTGATCAGTTGAAGGCCTGAAAAGGAGAAAAACCTGAGCCCCACCCACCCTCCCTAAGAATAGAAATTCTGTCTTCAGACTTGTACTCACTCTTCCTTGGGTCTCTGGCCTGTTAGCCTACCCTGCAGAGTTTGGCCTTGCCAACCTACAGAGTCATGTAAGGCAATTCCTTAACAGAAATCTTCCTTTCTCTTGATATGTGTGTATTTTGTTGTTCAGTCACTAAATTGCATCCAAATCTTTATTATCCCATGGACTACAGCATGTCAGGTTCCTCTGTCCTCCACTATCTCCTGGAGTTTGCTCAAATTCATGTCCATTAAGTCAGTGATGCTATCTAACCATCTTGTTCTCTGCCACCCTCTTCTTTTGCCTTCGATCTTTACCAGCATCAGGGTCTTTTCCAGTGAGTTGGCTCTTTGTATCAGGTGGTCAAAGTATTGGAGTTTCAGCATCAGTCCTTCCAATGTATATTCAGGGTTGATTTCCTTTAGGATTGATGGTTTGATCTCCTTGCTGTTCAGGGGACTCAGGAATCTTCTCCAGCACCACAACTCTAAAGCATCAATTTCTTGGTACTCAGCCTTCTTTATGGTCCAGCTCTCACATCTATATATCACTAGTGGAAAAACCATAGCTTTGACTATATGGACTTTTGTCAGCAAGGTGATATCTCTGCTTTTGAATATACTGTCTAGGTTTGTTAATAGCTTTTCTTCCAAGGAGCAAGCAAATTTTCGTTTCAGAAAATTAGTGTCCTAAAGTAGGTACAAGCTATAAAAATTTAGAGGAAGAAGGACTTACCACTCAGATTCTCTCTCTAGTAAACATTTCCTGGTAAAATACCTGCTTTTGTGGTTTTTTTGTTTGTTTGTTTGTTTGTTTAATGACTAATTAAAATAATCAGGCTTCTCCAGATAAACAAAACCAATAGGATATATGTGTTTATATACATATAGCCTTGTAAACTGGTTTTGCGTGTATATATATACATATGTTTATATACACACATATCCTATCAGTTTTGTTTCTCTGGAGAAGCCTGACTATTGTAATTAGTCATTAAACAAAAAATCACAAAAGCAGGTATTCTTATCAGGAAATGTTACTAGAGAGACGATCTGAGTGGTAAGTCCTTCTTCCTCAAAATTTGTATAGCTTGACCTACTTTATAGCACTAATTTCCTAGAGTAGTGTTGCATTATTTAAACTTACACAAATTAATAGGCATAGTTTAGCAACAGTTTCACAGTAAAAATTCAACAGGAATTCACTGTAAAAAGATCTTTTGCTTGTTTCATCTTTATTATATTTCATATATTACTGTGTACATTGTGCATTTAAAAACACTGCAATTAAACTGTGTATGCTATACTTTTTGGATAATTTAAGAGGTTTTCAAGATATGTTTTGATTACACTTTTTCCAAAATCTAGGAATTGATTTTAAATTTTAAGCATCATGTGAACTATGAAAAGAAAAAGAAAGTGAAGTTGCTCAGTTGTGTTCAAATCTTTGTGACCCTATGGACTGTAGCCTACCCGGCTCCTCCGTCCATGGAATTTTCCAGGCAAGAATACTGGAGTGGATTGCCATTTTCTTCTCTAAGGAATCTTCCGACCCTGGGATCGAACTCAGGCCTCCCACTTTGCAGGCAGACTCCTTACTCTCTGAGCCACCAGGGACTCCCATGTGAGCTATAGAGAGCTGCAATTGACTTATGTTAAAATTTTAAAATTACCATCCATTCTTAAAGTTAATTTCACAAAATCCTCAGGGGTGGAAATCTATATTATTCTTTTTATTCCTCAAATAAAACATTTAATAACTATTTACTAATTATAATTCATGGATATGTGCTACATCTGAAAGGAAAATTTTATATTGCATATATGCCTAGATTGAGTCCCCAGTCACTTTCTTTATCTGTTTAATGGTGGGTGGATAATACAAATAGCTTTAATGCAACATTCATTTTCACCTAGAGCTAATGAACATGATTCTTAGGTAGTCTAACTCATTAAACCTTAATAGTCTTACTTATAATATACTTAAGCATTCTTGTAAAATTATATCTTTTCATACTTAAATAGCAAATCCATTTCATCAGTTGCATGTAATCAATACATAGTTGATTATTTCTTCTAGGTTGTACATTTTATTGGCATACACTTATTTGTAGTAGTCTCTTATGATTCTTTGTATTTCTGAGTTGTTGGTTGTAACTTTTTTATTTCTTATTTTACTGATTTGGGCACTATCTTTTTTCTTGATGAGTCTGGCTAAAGATTTATCAATTTTGCTTATAGTTTCAAAGAGCCAGATTTAGTTTGATTGATCTTTTTATTATTTTTTAGTCTCTATTTCATTTATTTCTGCCCTGATCTTTATGATTAATTTCTTTCTACTTAGTTTGGGTTTTGTTTGTTCTTTTTTCTCCATTTCATATAGGTATAAGGTTGACTTGTTTATTTAAGATTTTTTTCTTATTTCCTGAGATAAACTTGTATTGTTAAAAACTTCCCTGTTAGAACTGCTTTTGCTATGTCTAGTAGGTTTTGGATTGTTGTGTTTTTGTCTTCACTTGTCTCTCTGTATTTCTTGATTTCTTCTTTAATTTCTTCAGTGATCCTTTGGGTATTTAATAGCATATTGTTTGCCCTCTACATGTTTGTTTTTTTGTAGTTTTTTCTTGTAATTGATTTCTAGTCTCATAATGTTGCAGTTGAAAAAGATGCTTGATATGGTTCTAATTTTCTTGAATTTACTGAGACTTGTTATATAGCCTAGAGTGTGATCCATCCTGGAGAAGGTTCCAAGTGAACTTAAAAAGAATATATATGCATTTTGCTTCTTTTGATTGAAGTGCTCTCTATAGATCAATTAAGTCCATTTGATCTAATGTGTTTTTTAAGGCCTGTGTTTCTTTATTGATTTTGTTTCTGGATAATCTGTCCATTGATATGAGAAAGGGTTAGAAGTCCCATACTCTTATTGTGTTACTGTTGATTTCTCCTTTTATGACTGCTAATATCTTCCTTATATATTTAGTTGAATGCAAATATATTTTCAATTGTAGTATCTTCTTGAATTAATCTCTTGATTATTTTTTAGAATTATTTTTTTGTCCTTTGTAACAGCCTTTATTTTAAAGTCTACTTTGTCTGAATATTGCCACTCCAGCTTTCTTTTGATCCCCACTTGCATGGAATATCTTTTTCCATCCCCTCGCATCCAGTCTGTTCAGTTCAGTTCAGTTCAGTCGTGTCTGACTCTTTGTGACCCCATGAACCGCAGCACGCCAGGCCTCCCTGTCCATCACGAACTCCTGGAGTCCACCCAAACCCATGTCCATTGTGTCGGTGATGCCATCCAACCTTCTCATCCTGTTGTCCCCTTCTCCTCCTGCCCTCAATCTCTCCCAGCATCAGGGTCTTTTCAAATGAGTCAGCTCTTCACATTAAGTGGCCAAAGTATTGGAGTTTCAGCCTCAACATCAGTCCCTCCAATGAACACCCACAACTTATCTCCTTTATGATGGACTGGTTGGATCTCCTTGCAGTCCAAGGGACTCTCAAGAGTCTTCTCCAACACCACACTTCAAAAGCATCAATTCTTCTGTGTTCAGCTTTCTTTATAGTCCACTCTCACATCCATACATGACCACTGGAAAAATCATAGCCTTAACTAGATGGATCTTAGTTGGCAAAGTAATGTCTCTGCTTTTTAATATGCTGTCTAGGTTGGTCATAACTTTACTTCCAAGGAGTAAGCGTCTTTTAATTTCATGGCTGCAGTCACCATCTGCAGTGATTTTGGAGCCCAGAAAAAATAAAGTCAGCCACTGTTTCCCCATCTATTTCCCATGAAGTGATGGGACCAGATGCCATGATCTTCGTTTTCTGAATGCTGAGTTTTAAGCCAACTTCTTCACTCTCCTCTTTCATTTTCATCAAGAGGCTCTTTAGTTCCTCTTCACTTTCTGCCATAAGGGTGGTGTCATCTGCATATCTGAGGTTATTGATATTTCTCCTGGAAATCTTGATTCCAGCTTGTACTTCCTCCAGCCCAGCGTTTCTCATGATGCACTCTTCATAGAAGTTAAATAAGCAGGGTGACAATATACAGCCTTGACATACTCCTTTTCCTATTTGGAACCAGTCTGTTGTTCCATGTCCAGTTCAAACTGTTGCTTCCTGACCTCTATACAGGTTTCTCAAGAGGCAGGTCAAGTGGTCTGGTATTCCCATCTTTTTCAGAATTTTCCACAATTTATTGTGATCCACACAGTCAAAGGCTTTGGCATAGTCAATAAAGCTGGAACTCTCTTGCTTTTTTGATGATCCAGCGGATGTTGGCAAATTGATCTCTGGTCCCTCTGCCTTTCCTAAAACCAGCTTGAACATCTGGAAGTTTATGGTTCACGTATTGCTGAAGCCTGGCTTGGAGAATTTTGAGCATTACTTTACTAGCGTGTGAGATGAGTGCAATTGTGCAGTAGTTTGAGCATTCTTTGGCATTACCTTTCTTTGGGATTGGAATGCAAACTGACCTTTTCCAGTCCTGTGGCCACTGCTGAGTTTTCCAAATTTGCAGGCGTATTGAGTGTAGCACTTTCACAGCATCATCTTTTAGAATTTGAAATAGCTCAACTGGAATTTCATCACCTCCACTAGCTTTGTTCATAGTGATACTTCCTAAGGCCCACCTGACTTCACATTCCAGGACGTCCGGCTCTAGGTGAGTGTGAGTGATCACACCATTGTGATTATCTGGGTTGTGAAGATCTTTTTTGTACAGTTCTTCTGTGTATTCTTGCCACCTCTTCTTAATATCTTCTGCTTCTGTTAGGTCCATACCATTTCTGTCATTTATTGAGACCATCTTTGCATCCCATGTTCCCTTGGTATCTCTAATTTTCTTGAAGAGATCTCTAGTCTTTCCCATTCTATTGTTTTCCTCTATTTCTTTGCATTGATCACTGAGGAGGTCTTTCTTATCTCTCTTTGCTATTCTTTGGAACTCTGCATTGAAATGGGTATATCTTTCCTTTTCTCCTTTGCTTTTTGCTTCTCTTCTTTTCTCAGCTATTTGTAAGGCCTCCTCAGACAGCCATTTTGCTTTTTTGCATTTCTTTTTCTTGGGGATGGTCTTGCTCCCTGTCTCCTGTACAATATCATGAACCTCCATCCATAGTTCATCAGGCACTCTATCAGATCTAGTCCCTTAAATCTATTTCTCACTTCCACTGTGTAGTCATAAGTAATTTGATTTAGGTCATACCTGAATGGTCTAATGGGTTTCCCCACTTTCTTCAATTTAAATCTGAATTTGGCAATAAGGAGTTCATGATCTGAGCCACAGTCTGCTCCCGGTCTTGTTTTTGGCTGCAAAGGGTATAATCAATCTGATTTTGGTGTTGACCATCTGGTGATGTCCATGTGTAGAGTCTTCTCTTGTGTTGTTGGAAGAGGGTGTTTGCTATGACCAGTGTGTTCTCTTGGCAGATCTCTGTTAGCCTTTGCCCTGCTTCATTCTGTACTCCAAGGCCAAATTTGCCTGTTACTCCAGGTGTTTCTTGACTTCCTACTTTTGCATTCCAGTCCCCTTTAATGAAAAGGACATCTTTTTGGGGGGGTTAGTTCTATAAGGTCTTGTAGGTCTTCATAGAACCATTCAACTTCAGCTTCTTCAGTGTTACTAGTCGGGGCACAGACTTGGATTACCATGATATTGAACGGTTTGCCTTGGAAACAAACAGAGATCATTCTGTTATTTTTGAGATTGCATCCATGTATTTCATCCAAGTATTGCATCCAGTCCGTATGTATCTCCTGATCTGAAGTCAGTCTCTTGTAAGCAGCATATATATAGGTCTTGTTTCTGTATCCATTCAGCCACTCAATTTATTTTGATTTGAGCATTCAATCTTTACATTTAAAATAATTATTGATATGTATGTCATTTTGTCAATTGTTTTGGATTTGTTGGTATTAGAATACTCTCTAATACCATATACAAGAATAAACTCAAAATGAGTTAAAGGCCTATATGTAAGATGAGATATTATAACAAGCCTAAAGAAAAACATAGGCTGAACATTCTTGAACATAAATCACAGCAATATATTTTTTGGATCCGTTTTTTAGAGTAAAGGAAATAAAAGCAAAAATAAACAAATGAGATCTAATTAAGCTTAAAAGCTTTTGCAAAGAAAAGGAAACCATTGACAAAATGAAAAGATAACATGGGAGAAAATATTTACAAATAATATGACCAGTATGATATTAATATCAACAACTATAACAGCTCATACAACTCAACATCAAACACACAAACAACCCAATTAAAATGTGGGCAGGAGAAGTAAATAGACATTTATACAAAGAGGAAATGCAGATGGCCAACAGGCACAAGAAAAAATGCTCAATACCACTAATCATCAGGGAAATGCAAATCAAAGCCATAATGAGATATCACCTCAGACCTGTCATGATGGTTATCATCAAAATAACACAACTAACAAATGTTAACAATAATGTGGAGAAAAGAGAGCCTTCATACACTGTTGATGGGAATGTAAATAGATGCAGCCACTGTGGAAAACATTATGAAGGTTTCTCAAATAACTAAAAATAGTACCACCATATGACCTATTAATTCTACTCCTGGGAATATATTTTTAAAAAAGCCAAAACACTAATTCAAAAAGATAAATGCATCCCAGTGTTCATAGCAGCATTATTTACAGTTGCCAAGATTTGGAAGCAACCTCAATGTCCATCAACAGATGAATGGATAAAGGAGATGTGGCAAACACAGTGGAATACTATTCAGCCATTAAAAATGAAGTTTTGCCATTTGTAGCAACATGGATGGACTTGGAAGCAATTATGCTAAGTGAAATAAGTCAGACAGAGAAAGACAAATTCTATATGTTATCACTTACATGTGGAATCTAAAGAATGCAATAAACTTGTGAATAAAATGAACAACAACAAAAAAAAACCAGACTCACAGATATAGAGAACAAACTATTAGTTTTCAGTGGGGAGGGGTAGGGACAATATAAGGATAGAAGAATAAGAGAGACTAACTATTGGGTGTAAGATACATTCAAGGATGGGGAATAAAGCCAATATTTTGTAATAATGGAGTGTAATCTTTAAAACATATAAAAATTTAAAGATTTTTAAAATATTAAATTAAAAACATAGTAGACCAGTCTCAAATATTTCTAGAACTGGGTGGTGATAAGGGCTGCTTTCTGGTTAGTAGTCACATATGACACAAGATCCACTCAAAGGTTTCCTATTTCTAATCATTTGCCTGTATTTGTTACCATAAGAAACTTAACAATTTGGACTAGCCATTGAGAAGGGGAAGAAGAATAGCCAGAAGGAAAGGAAAAGAATGAATAATGGACTTGGGAAGAATCATATGGGGAGGAGGGAGGAGGGTTCAGGATGGGGAACACATGTGTGCCTGTGGCGGATTCATTTCGATATATGCAGAACCAATACAATATTGTAAAGTTTAAAAATAAAAAAATAAAAGAATCATATGAAGATGACTCTAACTAGAGAATAATGAGACATTGTGGAGTTATTGGTAACTTATTGCTAAGAGATTTAGAATTCCAAGAAGCTGGAGTCTACTAGGTAATGTGTGAATAATAAGTAAGAAATTGGTCACATATTGGCTCGGGAATAATTTCAGTTAATGATGCAACAAAGTCAATAGGTCATGGGTGTTCCATTATCTTACATTCAGCTGAACTCTTTTAATGAAGAACTAAGTATTGACATAGGCCTAATCTAGAATGTATGCCTGATCCTGTTTTAGAGTTTTGGGGACTAGACATACTGGCTTGATTTTTTTTTTTTTTTTTTTTGCTTTCCCTTCTCATCCCAGAATAGAACTACTAGAAGTAAATTTGGGCAGATTGATGGAAAATCTTTTCAATGGGTTTGTCTTGTAATACAGTGGGGTCAGGGCTGGATTCCTTTCCAGGATGTTGTGGGTTAACTCTAAGGAAGCATGTCCTAATAAACTTGCTGGCATACTTTCACCTCTTACCTAAGTTCCATTCCTAAATAGGATGTGTACTATAAGGGAAAATTATAAGATTTGTTAATTAAAGATATTAGAGCTGAAGTTCCAATACTCTGGCCATCTGATGCGAAATAGCTGTCTCATTGGAAAATACCTTGATGCTGGGAAAGACTGAAGGTAGGAGGAGAAGGGGACAAGAGAGGACAAGATGGTTGGATGGCATCACTGACTCAATGGACATGAGTTTGAGGACACTCTGGGAGATGGTGAAGGACAGGAAATCCTGGCGTGCTGCAGTCCATGGGGTCGCAAAGTGTTGAACATGACTGAGTGACTGAACAATGACAATTAAAGATATGACCATGTCAAACTTGCCAATGGCTTCTTTCACCTATGGGTAGAATTCTTTGTTTTAGGAAGAATTACTCAAATTTTTTCTTTTATGTATGTGGATGTGAAACAATTAAGCAGTTTTGTTTAGGAAGTAACAAATACTTTTCTCAAATGACTTAACATGCTAAGCTCAAAATATTTGGGGGAAAAACTCAGGAAGGTTGATAAATTTAAATGGGAGTCCAAAGGCCACAGAAGGAAAGCTATAGAGACATTGGATTGCTTTTTCCTTGAAGTTCAACATAATTCGAATCTCTGATGGGTTAGGGAACTCTAAGAGAAACTGTCAAGAATTAGACAGCAGGGTCCCCAAAGAGTTCATGGATGTGTCTTTAATAGGTGGTCTGGGCATAACTCCAGGGACTAGTTTGACCTGGGAGAAAGCTGGAAACCCTAGCTCTACAGATGCCTCTTGAGTAAAATGCCTGTGTGTGTGTGTGTGTGTGTGTGTGTGTATGTGCATACGTCTGTGTGTCTGAAAGATCTGTGTTACTAAAGAGCTGTAACTTCGGATGCCCAGGCCTGATGCAGAGACATATTCCAAGAAACTTGTGCTTTTCCAGTGAGATGGAGAGGGGAATCTTTTATTAGGCACTGTTTTCAGTGGCTTAGGACTCATCTAGGCTCTGGGCCCCTAGATTTTGGTGGCAATGAATACCTCAGTCATTATGAGTTTGGACAGCAATTCAGGACTGTGTTGGGTTTCTACAGTGTTGTGTTGGGGGTTAGGCACACCTTTCATCACCACTGGACTTCCAGCAGGGAACAAGGATTGCATTGGTTTGCTTCATTGCTTGTTCCCAGCAACATCTTCATATGCCAGAGCTGTCCATAAAGACAGAGGCATTGGGGTGCAAGAGACAATGAAGGAAAGGCCTTTAAATCTAGGTGAGTTGTGTGTAGTTTCTGAATCTGGACTTCAGTGTCTTCATAAGCAAAATGGGCATGATTATAGCTCCTTCTTATAGGTTTGCTGTGAAGATTAGACACACTAATATACATGAAAGACTCACAATGGTGCCTGTAATAAGGCAGTGCTCAGTAATGTTAGGTAGGAGAAGTAAAGAGCAGAAACCTTATAGGGACTTGACTAAATTTTCCATTTTTTCTCCGTAAGTATGTAGAGTCACATCTGAGATGAATGGTTTGTTGTAGATTCAAGATGTGAAGGGAGATAAGACTGTAGTTATTTGATTCAAATATTAAAAACAGGGTTAATACCACTTTTTATCCTAATTTGGTGAAGTTGAACATATCTTTTCATATTTCCACTTACGTGTTCTTAACAGTTTATCTAAATTATTTCTCCTCAAATTGTCTTGTTGGCTGATATTTCTTTCAAGCAATAATAACCATTCCCAAACCACTCAGGCTAAAAAGTCTGGATCTTGCTTTAAGTCCTTTTTCTTCTTTGGCATCTACCCAGTTAGTCCCTGTTACCCTCTCAGTTTTTCCTTCATAGTGATCCTTGAATCTGTCCTTTCCTCTCCATCCTCACCTTTATTTGTCCAACTAGTCCAGACAAATTCCCAATAAGCTGCATTTGCTCAAGTGCCACAGGACAGAAATAGGTTTTATGAGCTTGTGTTGAGTTGGGAGCAAACAGGGCTGTACCCTGGCAAAACGTGAAGTAGGTAAAGTTTGGCTTTGTCACCTTACCCTTTGCCAGCCTTTCCCCAGAGGTGAAGAAAGCTGTAGCTTCTGGCCAGGAATGCACATCAGCAATGGAATTCTTCATGAATTCATTGCTAGCTAATGACTTCCCACTCAACTGCAAAGAGAAGGCAAGAATCTAAGGTTTGTCTGTAAGCTTCCTTTCAAGACCATATGTTCCCTGAAGGTAGACTATATAGCTATTTATTTTTTCTAACCACTATAGCCTAGTCATAGTGTAGGATAACTAGATGGAATTATAAGAAAGAAAAAAATATCAAGACTGCCAATATCTTTAGAGAGATAGCGATTTGACTTACTTCTCTGAGGCAAGTGTGGTTCCTTTGTTAAGACTTAATGAGACTTCCCCACATTACCCTCACACTACTTCCATACCCTCATTTTTCCATCTAAAAGTCTAGGACTTTTGATTTGTTCATTGTGATTTTTAACATTTTGGAGAGAACTACACATTAATTCCTGCAGCTTCTGTCCCTACATATATTGGCATTCCCTTTATCTGTGGATATCACATTTGAGAATCATTTTCAGTAATTTATCCTATAAAAACAAGGATATTTGTGAAATGTGAATATAAAATAATTTTATATTATTGAATATGCTTTTTTAAAATTCCATCCTTTCATTCCACATATCTGACATACAACTCTGAGAGAGAACAATTTCTTTAAAGCATGTAGGCATTTAGGTTCAATAGGTCTGAATTAAAATCCCAGCTCCATGATTTGCCAGCTAGAGCTCCTTCAGCATGTTATTTAAACTCTCTGCATCTGTTTTCTCTGCTATTTCACTAGGTTTTTATGTTGTTGTTAAAAAAATAACATATGTAAATTGCTTTAGCTCAATGCTTGCACATAAAGAACACCCAAAAAAGAAAGTTCAGTGTTTTAGCTAAAATGGATTTTAGTTATCAGTTCACCTAAGTCTGCCCTTTTAAAGATGAGGAAAATGAAGTTTGGGACTAGAATCCATCTGTGACTCCCTACAAGCTCATTGGTATTCATCAGAGAGCATGAGTTTGGAACTTGAAGGATTTGAGTTTAATTCTGGATTTTTCTGATCACTTCACCAAATTTAACTTTTCTCAGTCTTAGTTCTTTTATCAATAAATCAGGGGTAAAATATCTCCTCTGATACATTATATACAAGGCATTGGAATAATTACTGGCATAGTGTGAACGTACAAAATGTCATAGTTTTCCCAGTGCCATACCAAGGTTGGGGCAGTAGGCATGATGTGCTCCAGGTACAGACAATAAGGAGTGGGAGAATATTATCTGTAGAGGATTTAGAAATGGAAATAAAACCAACTAAAATTGGTCTTATTTCTATTATCATTACTATACATAGCAACACTAAGCATGTGATTCAGTCACCAATAAACATTCCTCTCTGAAGAAACTCTTTGGTTGGTCTGAGTTCTAAACAATTGTTGAAAATACTGTTGAGATTAATTTTATATGTATATGTGGCATGTTTTATGACTTTTCCTTAAAAAATGTATTCTAAATTGAAGTTAATTCAGAGAAGAGTTAGTCCTTGAGGCATACAGGTGACTTGTTCATTTTGAGAGTGATTTTGTAATGCAGTAGCATTTGCCTTCTTCATACTCTAATCAACCCATATCTTCAGGCTGATGATGCTTCCAATTTATTAGATATACCCATATTTATCTCAATCTCTTATTTAAGCATAAATATGCTAATATGACACTTTCTAAATATTAGTTCTCCTACAGTCAGAGGCTTGGAAGAAGACTCAATTCTTGACTCTTTCTACTCTGGTAGATTAATGGTCAGAAGGAATGTAACTAAACTGATACTGCCAAAGAGAAAAGTATGCCATGGAAACATAAGATAAGGTGTGTTTTTGGAAATCATAGGATAATGGAGAGACCAATCTCATGAGATTCAGTTTCGAAGTGAGTGACTGAAAACATCACAAGTGTGATAAGTCATTTGGAATGTGATGACCACCTAGTATTTATTTTGGAAACAGAGACTGAGATTTGTCCTGAGTGATGACACAAAACAAAGGCAAGGGAGTAAAAAGGGAATCCCTAGGAGGCATTCAGTGAATCAGGAAAAACATTAAAAGTGTGTTTGGATAGAAATATTCAGTCCTGTTAAGGAAGAATTGATATCATCTTGGCGAGCACAAAGAAAAGATGGAAAAAAGCAAATACATTAATCAATTAAAATAAAAATAGAGCAATGAGTCAAGGAAGTGTTAGTTTCCAAACTATTGTTGCTGTTGTTCAGTCACCCAGTAGTGTCCAATTCTTTGTGACCCTATGGACTATAGCCCACCAGGCTCCTCTGTCCATGGGATTTTCCAGGTAAGAATACTGGAGTGGGTTGTCTTTTCCTTTTCCAGGGGCTCTTCCTGACCCAAAGATTGAGCCTGCGTCTTCTGAGTCCCCTTCATTGGCAGGTAGATTCTTTACCACTCAGCCACCTGGAAATCCCTAGAAATATGTTGGGGGTTCTTCAAAAGATAATCTTCTCTGCTGAAAGGAGAGAGATCTAGGAGAAAAGCTCTATTTCCCCTCATCTTTTCTCACAGGTATGCCGTTATAGATTTGCATGATGTTTAGAACATAGCCATCTTTCATCCAGGAGAAGAGACATATTTGAAGCATCAAGGGTAGCAGAGTAGACAGCTAAAAAGCGCTGGCTCTTGCCTGGCATAATCAAACCACACACCAACCTTGTAATTAACTTCATAGGGACTTCTTTTTATATTTTTAGATAAATATTTTTTATTAGTGGTACTGAAACATTATATTCTCACTAATATGTTAAATTTTTATTAATGTAAAATATTTTAAGACATAAAAATCGAACATATAACTTTTTTGAAATTCTTTTTAAAACACTTTATGATATAAAAATTTATGATCTGGTTGCAAAAGCCATATTATTTTAATATTTTGCTGTAATGGCTGTTTTACTTGAAAAGAAAAACAATGGAAGAACTGTACAGTTGACTCTGGTACTAAATAGTGACACTAATTTTTTAATTGCATATACCATTGGTGCAAACTTTTTCCTTTTTTATGCAACCTTCTTCGATGAAATAAGGTCTTTACACTTCAGGAATGTTAGTCAGGTAATCTGTTACTTGAAGCAGAAAGTATCCTAACTGCTAACAAGACTGATAAGAAATCAAAGCAGGAATTTATTAAGTAGCAATGTTTAGACAGTGTTTCAAATGATATTATCCTTTTCCTTTATACTTTAAGCAGTAGAAAGAGCAAAAGGAAATGTATATTTTATCTTTAGTTCATACTGGGAAGCATAAAGAAAGCAATTTAGAATTTTCCCATTCACCAAAAGAAAAAAAAAAAAACAGTTTATTCTAATTTTTGTCCACTGGAGAGTGAAAACAGCTGTGCCATATATGCCTGAGGGAAGAGGAAGCAATGATCCTAGAATACAGTTTGTCATCCTAATTCCTTCTGACATGGGGCCTCAGGCCATGCAATTCTTAAAAGTCTGCAAATGGTGTCAGGACAGGCATCAGATGCTGAAAACCAGGCAAGGGTGGCACAAGAAAATAAAAATGTAAACAAGTGCAAAAATACTTGTAAAATATTAGCAAATTAAACTCAGCAGTCCATTAACAAATATCATAAAGAAATAAAAGTAAGATATTAGTAAAACTCTCAGTGCAATTAACTAGGTTAAGAGTTAAACAGGGGACAGCTGTATGATTAACTCCATAGATACCAAAAGTGTGTTTGTTGCTCAGTCGTGTCCGACTCTTTGTGACCCCATGGACCAGGGGGTTTCTCTGTCCATAGAATTCTCCAGGCAAGAATACTGGAGAGGATTACCATAACCTTCTCAAAGATGCCAAAAATCCATTGTCTATTGTCTCCATTTTCTGTTCTTTCATTTTTAATTTTTAAAATATTTACTTATTTATTTTTGGCTGCACTTGGTCTTTGCTCTGCAAGGGCTTTCTCTAGTTGTAGCGAGCAAGGCCTACTCTAGTTATGGTGCATGGGCCTCTCACTGTGGTGGTTTCTTTTGTTGCAGAGCATGGGCTCTAGGTGCGCAGGCTTGTGGCATCATGAGGGCTCAGGAGTTGTGACACACGGGCTTAGTTGCTCCATGGCATGTGAGTTCTTTCTGGGACCAGGGATCGAATCCATGTCCCCTCCATTGGCAGGTGGATTTTTAACCACTGAACCCCGAGAGAAGCCCCTCTGTTCTTTTGAAATGTAGCAAGAATTTAACGGCATTTACCAGGCAAAGGAGTACAGAATTCTTCTGTATTTTTATAGTATTTTCCCAAAATTTTACAGTCATATTACCCACTTCTAAGTCATTAGGTTTTTAAAAGTGATTTTCCTTTATAAGTTTTTACAAAAAATGATTATTTTCATGTCTATTTTTCATCATTATTCTGTAATGGTGATTGAATTGCACAGTTATAGTCATAAAAACAAAGAGATCAAATAGAGTTTTTAACAACGAAACTTCATCTTTGTAAATATGACTCAGCTGATGGGGAAAATGCTGCTACCACTACTAAAAGGTAACTTTTTAGCTATGTTCAACTTCTTTTCAGTATGGTGAATAGAGAAAATACAAAGGTTTGGTAAGTCCCATTAACTTATATCCAACTGCTGCTGCTGCTGCTAAGTCGCTTCAGTCGTGTCCGACTCTGTGTGACCCCATAGACAGCAGCCCACAAGGCTCCGCCATCCCTGGGATTCTCCAGGCAAGAACACTGGAGTGAGTTGCCGTTTCCTTCTCCAATGCATGAAAGTGAAAAGTGAAAATGAAGTCTCTCAGTCATGTCCAACTCTTAGCAACCCTATGGACTGCAGCCTACCAGGCTCCTCCATCCATGGCATTTTCCAGGCAAGAGTACTGGAGTGGGGTGCCATTGCCTTCTCCGTTATATCCAACTATGTTTGTCCAAAACTACAGTCATTAGCCACATGTGGCTATAGAGCATTTGAAATGAGGTTAGTGTAATAGAGGAACTGAATTTCATGTATAATTAAATATGAATAAATTTAAAGTTATATTCTAAAAGCAATACCCAATTCAATCCCTGAAAAACTTTTAAGTATATTTGGAGCAAGTTGTATATGTGAATCTACTTTTACAGCCTAAATATATAAACTTTAAATATAAATCATGTACTTTTAACAAAAATTTAATATCTATTCAGGGTCTTTTGTGTTTCCATACAAATTTTAAAAAGATTTGTTCTAGTTTAAAAAAATGCCACTGGTATTTTGACAGGGATTGCATTGCTTCTGTAGATTGCCTTGGGTAGTATAGTCATTTTGACAATATTGATTCTTCCATCCAATAATACAGTATCCCTTTCCATCTGAGTGTGTCATCTTCAGTTCCTTTCATTGTGTTTTTTAGTTTTTGGAGTACGGTCTTTTGCCTCTTTAGGTAGGTTTTTGTGTGTGCTTTGTCACTCAGTTGTGTCTGACTCTTTGCAGCCCCATAGACTATAGCCCATCAGGCTCCTCTGTCCATGGGATTCTCCTGGTAAGAATACTGGAGTAGGTTACCATTTCCTCCTCCAGGGGATCTTCCCAACAGGAATTGAACCTGTGTCTCTTGCATCTCCTGCATTAGCAGGTGGTTCTTTACTTTCCACATGGCACTGGTGGTAAAGAACCACGTGCCAATTCAGAAGACGCAAGGGACTCAGGTTTGATGCCTGGGTCAGGAAGACCCCCCTGGAGGAGGGCATGGCAACCCATTCCAGTATTCTTGCCTGGAGAATCCCAAGGACAGAGGAGACTGACGTGCTATAGTCCACAGGGTTGCACAGAGTCAGACAAGACTAAAGCAATTTAGGATGAGCACGACAATCACCTGAGCCAGGAGTTAGGTAGGTTTATTCCTAGGTATTTTATTCTTTTTGATGTGGTGGTAAATGGGATTGATTTCTTAATTTCTCTTTCTATGCTTTGCTGTTTGTGTATAGAAATGCAACAGATTTCTGTATGTTAATTTTGTATTCTAAAACTTACCAAGTTTATTGATGAGCTTTAATAGTTTTCTCGGAGAAGGCAATGGCACCCCACTCCAGTACTCTTCCCTGGAAAATCCCATGGATGGAGGAGTCTGGTAGGCTGTGGTTCATGGGGTCGCTAAGAGTCGGATACAACTGAGCAACTTCACTTTCACTTTTCTTTGGAGAAGGAAATGGCAACCCACTCCAGTGTTCTTGCCTGGAGAATCCCAGGGACGGGGGAGCCTTGTGGACTGACGTCTATGAGGTCATACAGAGTCAGACACGCCTGAAGTGACTTAGCAGTAGCAGTAGCAGTAGTTTTCTGGTAACATCTTTAGGACTTTCTATCTGTAGGATTATGTCATCTACCAACAGCGACAGTTTTATTTCTTCCTTTCCAGTTTGAATTCCTTTTATTTGTTTTTCTTCTCTAATTGTTATGTCTAGGACTTCCAAAACTACATTGAATAAAAGTGGGGAGAGTGAGCATCCTTGTTTTGTTCCTGATCTTAGAGTAAATGTATTCAGCTTATCACCATTGAGTATTATATTATCTGTGGGTTTATTATATATAGCCTTTATTATGTTGAGGCATGCTCCCTTTATTTCCACTTTCTTGAGAGTTTTTAAAATCATAAATGGATGTTGAATTTTATCAAAAGTTTTTTCTGCATCTATTGAGACAACCGTATGGTTTTTAATTCTTCAATTTGTTAATGTGGTTTATCACTTTGATTTGTTGGTACCAAAAAATCCTTGCAGTCCATGATCCCTACTTGATCATGATTTATGATCCTTTTAATATATTGTTGGATATACTAATGTTTTGTTGAGGATTCCTTATAATTGGTCTATTCATATTTTCTATATCATCCTGGTTCAGTCTTGGGAGATTGTCTCTTTTAAGAATTTGTCCATTTCTTCTAGGTTGTCCATTTTATTGGCATATACTTGTTCATAGTAGTCTCTTATAGTACTTTGTACTTCTGTGGTATAAGTATTGAAAGTGTTAGTCACTCAGTCATGTCCAACTCTTTGCAACTCTCTGTCCATGGAATTCTCCAGGCAAGAATACTGGAGTGGTTAGCCCTTCCCTTCTCCAGGGGATCTTCCTGACCCAGGGATTGAGCTTGGGTCTCCTGCATTGCAGGCAGATTCTTTACCATCTGATCCACCAGGGAAACCTGGTATCAGTATTAACTTCCCCTTTTTAATTTCTTGTTTTATTGATTTGGGCATGCTCTCATTTTTTATTAATATGTCTGGCTAAAGGTTTATCACTTTCATTATCTTTTCAAAGAACCAACTTTTAGTTTCATTGAGATTTTCTATTGTTTGTCTCTATTTCATTTATTTCTGCTTTGATCTTTATGATTTCTTTCCTTCTACTAACTTCAAGTTTTGTTTGTTCTTCTTTCTATAGTTTCTTTAGGTATAAGATTAGATTGTTTATTTGAGATTTTTGTTTCCTGATGTAAGCTTTTTTGATATAAACATCCCTCAGAAATGCTCTTGCTGCATTCTGTAGATTTTGGGCTGCCATTTGCAAATGATATGACTGATAAGGGATTAATATCCAACATATGTAAACAGCTTATACAATTCAACATAAAAGCCTCAATTAAAAAATGGGAAGAAGAACTTTATAGACAATTTTTTCAAAGAGGATAGGCAGATGGCCAACAGGCACAAAAAAAGATACTCAACATTGCTAATCATCAGGCAAATGCAAATCAAAACCACAATGAGAAATCACCTCACACCTGTCAGAATGACTATCATCAAAAAGAACACAAATAACAAATGCTGGCAAGAATATGGAGAAAAGAGAGCCATCATACACTGTTATTGGGAATATAACAAATGCAGCCACTGTGGACAGCAATATGGAGGTTTCTCAAAAGACTAAAAATAAAGCTATCATATGACTCAGCAATTCCACTCCTGAGTATACCCCCAAAACCACAAAACCCTAATTCAAAAAGATACATGCATCCCCAATGTTCATAGCAGCATTATTTACAATTGCCAAGATATGGAAACAATGTAAGTGTCTATCAACAGATGAATGGATAAAGAAGATATGGTGTATATACACAATGGAATATTACTCAGCCATGAAAAAGAATGAAATTTTGCCATTTGCACAAGATGGGTGGATTTGGAGGGTATTATGCTAGGTGAAATAAGTTAGAGAAATACTATATGATATTACTTATATGAAGAATCTAAAAAGTATAAAAAACTAGTGAATATAACAAAAAAGAAGCAGATTCACAGATATAGAGAGCAAATTACTGGTTACCAGAGGAGAGAGGGAAGAGAAGCAATAAAGAGGTGGAGGAGTGGGAGGTACAAACTATTGTGTGTAAGAGGCTACAAGGATGTATATACAACATGGGGAATATAGTCAATATTTTGTAATAACTGTCAATGTACTGTAATCTTTAAAAATTGTGTAAAAATCAAAATCTGAACTAAGATGTACTATAAGTATAGCATACATACTAAAATTTGAAGACTTAGTATGATAAAAAGATAAAAATAAAAATATCTCATTAATAATGTTTATGTTGTTCACATGCTGAAATGATAGTATTTGGGACATAATGGGTTAAATAAAATAGATGGTGAAAATTTTATCTATTTCTTTTACTTTTTTGATGTGGCTACTAGAAAATTTTAAATTATGTATTTAGATTTCATTATATGCTTTTGGATAGCAGTGATTCAGATATTTAGCTGGGAGAGTTTCTACTGTTTCTTTTAAGTTGTATAGTACACTTATAATGACTAGAGAATTTTTATTCTACAAAACAACTTACGTACCTTTACAAATATAACATACTGGGTATTTATTTTATTAGTGTTATGACAAACGATAAGAAACAAACTCAATGGTTTTTTAATAGGGTAAAATAAATGATATATCAAACACACATGGAATGCTAATCATAAAGAAAATAAAATACATATATACACAGATGAAAAGATGGTCATAACACCTCAAGAATATAATAGGTCATGGAACAATATATATATAATTAAATCCAATTTTTAGTAAATAATTAAGACTCTATAAAAGTTATGCACATTTTCACTATTTTCTATAGATTTCTATATTTTTTGCATTTTCAAAAAGCATGTTTCATAGTTAAAAAATAATTAAGTGACACGGATAGTGACATACAACAACATTTCTTTACTATTTGTTGATTTATGCATCCATCTGTGTTCTAGGTTGAATAATGGCTATAAAATCATAATTTTCAAAATCATTGATAATTTATAGGATCAATCTGTAGGTAAAGTACAAAAGACTTAATTTTAGGTATATAAAAATTATGAATATTACAAATCCTGCCAATGTAAAAGTAATCAAATTTGGATATAGTAGGAGAAGAAGGCACAATTGCTGCTTTTCTCATCTCAGATAATGGAGAGTCAACAGATAGTGTCTAAAAAATTACCATTTAAATTACTATTTGAGTTCAAAAATTTGTCACAAGGAACTGAATGTAAATAACAAAATTATTTTTGTGCTGCTGCCAAGTCGCTTCAGTCATGTCCGACTCTTAGAGACCCCATGGACTGCAGCCTACCAGGCTCCTCCATCCATGGGATTTTCCAGGCAAGAGTACTGGAGTGGGATGCCATTGCCTTCTCCTATTTTTGTGCTAGTAAGCTAAATTTTCATCCTTCATCAATTCAGTTCAGTCGCTCAGTCATGTCTGACTCTTTGCAACCCCATGGACTGCAGCATGCCAGGCTTCCCTGTCCATCACCAACTCTTGGAGCTTGCTCAGACTCATGTCTATCAAGTCGGTGATGTCATCTAACCATCTCATCCTCTGTCATCCCCTTCTCCTGCCTTCAATCTTTCCCAGCATCAGGATCTTTTCCAATGAGTCTGTTCTTCCTTCATAGCAAGGAGTAAAATGAAATTATCTGGTATAAATCAAATGATAATTGAGATTCTTTTACTAAACATTTCATAATTATTTATTGACTGGAATAAATATATAATAAGCTAGTGAAATCAGTAAACAAAAAATTCTGATCCAAATAAATGTTATAAAATAGTTTGAAGAGGGTGACATGATAAATAGAAACCAGTATGGATGTTATATAATTTGAGATTATGTTTATCCATAATTACCATAAAACTTCATAAATACTGACTTAAACAATAAAGTTACTTTTCTCATGAAATAAAAAGTGTGGGTTTTCAGTTCACAGCTGATATGGTATCTCAACAATGCTCTCAAAGAACAATGGTCTTCTTTTCTCTCCACTCTGCTATCCTTAGTAGAGATAGCTGCACAACTAGCTTTCTGTCTGCATTCCAGTAAGGAAGGATGAAATGGATAAGCTGGCTTAAGTTATGTCTCATTAGCATAACTGAATAGCATGGCCTCCTTTAGCTAGAAGGAAGCTGAGAAATGAAGTCTTTATCTTTGCAATACCTACATGAAAGGAAGCTGGAATGGGTTAGCCCAGGATTGTTAAGTGACATCTAAACTGACTTCATGGATGAAAAGAAGGAAGCCAGGCAGATCTCTCTCTTGGTGCACTTGTACAGGAGCTGAGGACAGGACAACTGAAGCATAGGACGCAAACTGAAGTGTGGTACAAGATGAGGTTAGAAGGGCAGACAAGAATCAGACCACTCAGGGGCTTCTCAGTCATGATTAGGCATTTCAATTTTATTCTAAATGTAGTATAAGAGTTTAAACAGGGTTTGACTTAACATTTTAAAGACTTCTCTGGCTGCTGTACAGAAATTGGATTGAAATGTGACAAGGATTGAAGCAAGGACTCCAGTTAACATCTGTTTTAGTGGTTCAATTAGGAAACAGTTTGGATTGGAGTAAAAGGAGCAGATATGTGTAGGAGAGGAAATATTCAAGATATATTTTGATCAGATAGAATTCTTTTGACATTGACTGATTGAATAGAAAGGAAGAAGAAAAAGAAAGAATTAGGGATGATTTTTAATATGAGCATCCAAGTAGATTGTGGTGCTATTTACAGAAGTTGGAGAGACTAAGTGGTATAAATAGTTTAGGATAGGAAATAGGCGGAATCTAGAATTCTATTTTAGAGTTGTTAATTTTGTAAAGCTTGTTACACATGCAAGCTGGAAGCTGGCTTTGGGAGTCCAGAGCTCAGTCAAGAAGTTATGGTTAGAGTTAAAATATTTGGAGTCATCAACATAAAGACAGTTTTCCAAGCCACAGATTAAGCATACAATTTAGAATTGTGGTGATAACCACTGGAAAATTAAAAGCAAAATTAGTAAAAAATTATTTTCTCCAGGGAAAGTGATTGGGGTTTGTGGAATTGGGTGGGACACTTTAACTTTTTATTTGGTTCTGTGTAATTTTGTTTGTATTTTAATTTCATACACATATTTTTAAAAGAAACGTAATGTGAAAGAACAGCAATTGAGAAATAATAAAATGGCACACAGATTAAAATGTATGACTTAGTGTATTCATTTCACACTTTTCCTATATTGATCTAAATATTCATGCTGGTGGTGGGAGCCAGTTATTTCAGAAGGACTAACTAGAATATTTGGTTTTAACAAAAGCTAAAGAAAACTCATAGATATTTTAGTATTCAGGACCCTACAATTAGCAATTTGGTCTCTTTCACAGTCTGGGTTAATTTTGGAAACACTTTGACTACATCTTTCTGAACAAGAAATTTTGGTTTAGCTTTTAAATGATCTCAGTGACACAAAGGGTTTAAATAAATTCTGTGGAGCCTTGGGTCCATTGCACTTCAGAATGTCTCAATTCACTCTCCTTATTTGCCCTTCCCTTTACCTTCTTAAAGTGACTCCCCAAAACCCACTGGAACTTCTAAGTAAATGGTTGTAGTCTTTTGTGAAAAAAAGAAAATTAATATCTGAAGGAATACCTCAATTATAAATATGGAATTAGCTGATTTTATTTAATTGGAGTATAATTGTTTTACAATGTAATGTTAGCTTCTGCTGTAGAGCTAATTTTATTATTGAGCAAAGCAAATACCCAGAATGCTTACAGGTAGCCAGAAAGCAGTCACAAAGCTGTAGGGGTACTAGTGGTAAAGAACCCACAGGTCAATGCAGTAGACTTGAGAGACGCAGGTTCGATCCCTTGTTCAGGAAGATCCCCTGGAGAAGGAAATGGCAACTCACTCTAGTAATCTTGCTTGGAGAATCCCATGGACAGAGGAGTCTGCTGGGCTACGGTCCATAAGGTCACAAAGAGTCAGACACGACTGAAGTGACTTTATACACACACACAAACACACACACACACATGCTTCCCCAATGGCTCAGTGGGTAAAGAATCTGCCCGCAATGCAGGAAACAGAGGAGACTCAAGTCTGATCCCTGGGTCAGGAAGGTCATGTGGTGGGAGAAATGGCAGCCCACGCCAGTATTCTTGCCTGAAAAAACCCAGACAGAGGAGCTCTGTTTATAAGGAATTAAACTATATTTTCTATACATCATCCTACTTTTAGTAATAATCAGCTAGTATTCAATTTGCATCAGCAGTTACACTGAGTTTACTCTGACACCCTGTAGTTCATAAATTTTTATCCTGTTTACTCCGACATTGTTTTTTTCATAACTCTTTATCAGATTTTCTCTGACATCCTGTTTTTTGGTAATTCTTCATCAGTACCTCCTACTGTTGTCCTTGACAGCAAATCTTACACAGGTGATTGGTCATATCCTTCCATATTCCTCCGTGAGTTTAGATTGTTCTTTGTACCCATGCAGAAGAGCATGAGGGTAGCTGTGGAATAAAACTACAGAGTCTCCTGAAACACCCCCGAATGTTTTGGGTCATTGACATAGGATAGCTAAAATGCGAAAGGTATGGGAGTGTATGGATGAGGGAGGAGAGAGAAGCTCAGTTTAGATATTCTAGTTTGCTTTCTCCATGAGAATATAAGCAAGAAAGCAAGACTCAGATTATACTGCAAGTAAGTAATTAAAAACATATACAGGATTTAAAAAACTGAAATATAAATGTCAGTTTCCACAATGGTATCCAAGCAATTGCCAATATCAAGTATAAATATAATAAACTTTGAAATTCTTATCTACATAGTACGTTCAGATCCATTTTCTGAATTTGAATGTCTTCCCAGATTTATTCCCCCATGATAGTCATTTGGGGATATGGTGAGAGGAGTAGAGAGTGAACTCACCTTGTAGGACCACATAACTGAATATCTTAAGGGACTTTTCAGAGTTTCAGACATCTTACTAGAAATTGTCATTGTAGGACTGAGTTGCATAGTTCATAAATAGAATGGTGGCTCAAATGGAAATGGTAGTATATCCCTCAAATATTTCACTCTAATAAATCTATGGAAAAGACTGAGATCAATTTTTACAAGGGAATCTGCTATTTTTGCCTGGATAGCATTTCTATTACTTTTGAGGAATACCCCTGTCCAATTACTGTGCACCTTTTCCACACAGCCTCACATGTAGGCACATGCTGCAGGCAGAAGAAATCATAACAACCTCATTCCTCTGACTAGAGTAGTTATTATAGTTCATTTGGGTACATGATCTATATTAAGCTGATCATTCTTCTTCCCTGAATTGACATTCAGGTACTGTGAGGAAGAAGTACTTTCTTTCCACAGACTTTGTAAGCTAAGTGTATATGAATATGGTAATGTAGGTGGCCATTTTTGCCATCAGGCACAGGTAGCCAATTTGCAGATTGAAGTCAGACCACTGAGAGAAGCAAAGTGGAGAGATAATGAATGACAGAGAGCCCTAAATAATAATAGCAGCCTGCAGTCCTAATTGTGTCTGACGAAGCAACTTCTGCCACTTAGTTTGTGGTAAAAAGAATTCATCAGTCCTCCATTTGAGTTGGGTTATTTGTTGCTTGCAATCAAAAAAATTATTACAAATGCTGCTTTCTTCAATTGGGTTTTATTACTGTTGTCTGGATGTGTGTTCATGCATTTTTTTATTATGTTGTGACCTTATTTGTTTTACAAATTCACTTGAAAACCCCACAATCTATTTATCTAAATTTTATTAATTGTTTATGTCCCAGGACTGAGCGACTGATCTGATCTGATCTGAATGTCCTTTCTCCCTCAGTCTTCACTGATAGCCTACATGGACTCCCTCTGAACTCTTTCAATTTATTTTTTGTGCCACTAGATGAACATTTAATCTGATATTGCCTTATCATACTTCTTGAATTACAGTTCATGCTGTTATTTAGTGTGTGTGCCTCACCAATTAATCTATAAACTCATTGAGGAGACATATATTACATTTTTGTTTTTAAAGTTCCCCAAAATGATAGGCACATCATAAGAACTTGGCAAATATTTGTTGTCTGTGTGACAGAATAAACTGGAACAGTGCCATATAACAAATCTAAATGGAGGCATTGGAGTGAGAGCCAGATGTATGAAATAATCAAGTCTTCCTTAGTATAATGATACTAATTCAAGCTTTCTTTGCTTGTCTTTTGGTGGGTATGAAAGGGTAAAAGATAAGAGCAAAGTTATATCTACAGAAGAAAGAACACATTAGATTATAAAATTAGTCTATGTTACTGAGAAAAAAAAATAATGCTTTGATGAGGGATCAGTAAACTACACTTGTCTGTCACCTATTTTAATAAATAAAATTTATTGGAACACAGTGCAGAGACCATATGGCTTATACAAAATGTTTACTGTCTGACTCTCTAAAGAACAGTGGTTTTCTGACTCCTGGCTTCTGTGTGCTTACTTCTTAACTTAGAGAAAATCAGCCACAACAATTTATGTGGGAAAAATGAATAGAAATGTATACATTCACCAATAGCCTTTGAGTAGTCTCCATTTGCGTCTCACCCTGACATAAAGTACTCAAGTTATAACACATAATTGGGATCAAGGAGGGGTCAGTTTTGGGCAGGTTGAGTTTGGCATGCTGTTGGATGTGTGAGTCGAGTTTGGGGAGTAATGTCTAAACTTGAGATAAGAATTTGGGGGCATTAGCATAGAGAGGGTGGATCAAACCTCAGGCCTGAATGAAATAGCCAAGAGAATATAGTTAATGAACAAGACTAAGGCTGACCCGAGATGCTGTAAAATTAAGAGCTTGGGGAGACTCTGGAAAACAAGTCAAGAAGATGGAGGAGAGGTTCACTGAGGGTAGGAGGAGGAGCCCAGTTACTTTCTTCTCCACATTGTCAAAATTGGCTAATGTTGGTAAGTTTCTAGCTACTTATTCTATTTAATTAAAGTCATCTCCTTCTCTGTAGGAGGCAACAGAAATTATGGGACTCATGTCCCCACAATTTTTTGTTTTTCTCTTAAAAAGTGTACCAAAGAAAAGAAATGTTTAAAACATGCCTAGAAACTTAGAAACACCTTTAAATTATTATCCTAGGGATACTATCATCAGAGCTCTTTTTCTGAAAAGCCCATTTTTCTAATTTATAAAGCAGTAATTTAATTTCTAATACTTTTAATAATAGCATGGCTCTGGCAGCTAATTCATTTTTTAAAATTCTCAGATTCTAATAAAAAAATGCATTTGTCTTCTAATGACTGTGTTAAATTAGCTAGAAATGAAGGCTGATTGCTTCTTTTATGCTTGATGGAAACATGCATATAAAATTAGTAGTACCTCAATCTCATCTATTGGTAGATAACAATTTGTATTTACATGTTTTTTAAATGGAAAAGGCTAAGATGTGTATAAATGCAAATCCAGTCATTTTTATTGCACTAAGTATCAAAAGCTTAGATTCATTATAGACAGAAGCATTTATCTCACTGTTAATGAGAGCTATTTCAAATGGTTAACATAAACTAGATAACATAAATTATCTTGATTTACCATTGTCAAAAAGAGAAAATATAATATCAATTTTTCTTAATGTATTTGCCCAAATTTTAAAAAGCTCACAGATTGCTTCAATTAAACAGCCTTTGTTTTTTTTTTTTTGGTAGGGCAATTTCTACACATATTTTTAAAAATCTACAGCAAATATCCCAAGGTACTGCAGGCTGATCCTTTTATCCTAATTAGACCAAATAAACATATCTACAGTGCGCTGTGAAGCAACTCATTATCAAATGTGCCTAGCAGGTTGAGTGTAATTTGAAATTAGTTTAGAAGAAACACTAGCAAAGATCAGAGAAGCTGATCTCATTAGATACAATAATACTTTTTGAGAAATTTAATTTAAGTTTAACAGTTATTCTGAGTATAAATATCTTAAGAACTCATAAGACTGTAATAAGCAATATTCAGAGGAGAATGAAGAATAAGCTATAAAAAGATGTTCATTAGATTTTTGAGCTAGAAAAATATTTAACCTGGCAGTCAACATAGTCAAACAGTTGTGAGTGACTGAGGAGTTGCTAAGAGATCCCTGATGACTGCTAGTGAATGATATTCTTGGTCGACTTGGATAATTTAGCATGTTTATTAACATTTGAGGAGTAGTACCCATTTACCAGCCAAAAGCACTGTTAAATTTTTTTGAAGGTGTTTGTTGGCTTGCACTGCAGATGGCTTTGCTTAGGAGGCTTGTTGTCTGATATTTGTCAAAATACAAGGACAACTATTTCATAGATAATTGTCCTGTATTTATTTACATGATGTTTCCATGTTTGGTTGCTATTGATGTGTTTACTGGCTGTAAGTTGATTTTTCATTCAGATTTTTAGCACTAAACCAAAACAAAACAAAATAAGTAAAACAAGGGATGGTTTTAATTTTAGACTCTGACTAAACCAGTTTAAGAACAAAAAGTCTTGCTCTATTTTTATCTATACCTAGGAGCAGGGCCAGGACTAGGGTGAGGTGAACTTGCTCAGGCAGCAAGATTCAGGCGGGCTGGGCCAGAGAATAAAGGATATTTCTCCTATGGAATTTGGAGTGTTACTCTATAGGTGAGGAGTTAGCTAGGATATTTGAAACAAAGTAATGATGTGACAATATCTTCCTTTGTCAAAACCAGCTCTTTCCCCAAAACTTACTGAGATAATAAATGAATAACAAGAGTAGAGAGTAATAAGAATGATATTCCACAAATGTAATATCAGTAGATTTCTAGTAGAAAGGATGGATGATATCAGATTAAAGAAGCCACCAAAAACTCTTAAACTCCCTAAGAAGTTAGTTCCTGGAGAAGGAAATGGCAACCCACTCCAGTATTCTTGCCTGGAGAATTCCAGGACAGAGGAGCCTGGTGGGCTACAGTCCATGGGATTGCAAAGAATCAGACACAACTGAGTGACTAACACAAGAAGGCACTGAGGTGTTACAGCCTTTGCAGGAAATGAAAAAAAGCTGGCCTACCCTTTAAGACTACCTATTTTGGAGAAGTTAGAGTTAGTTAATGGCAATGATGAGCAGGGGCAAGACAGGGACCATTCCTCTAGGTACCCCTAACCATAAGTATCACTTGAAGACACACTGGGTCAAACAAGAAATACATTTAAATAAAAACCCATCAGTTCAGTCCAGTTCAGTTCAGTCGCTCAGTTGTGTCCGACTCCCCGCGACCCCATGAATCGCAGCACGCCAGGCCTCCCTGTCCATCACCAACACCCAGAGTTCACCCAGACTCACGTCCATCGAGTCAGTGATGCCATCCAGCCATCTCATCCTCTGTTGTCCCCTTCTCCTCCTTCCCCCAATCCCTCCCAGCATCAGAGTCTTTTCCAATGAGTCAACTCTTCACATGAGGTGGCCAAAGTACTGGAGTTTCAGCTTTAGCATCATTTCTTCCAAAGAAATCCCAGGGCTGATCTTCAGAATGGAGTGGTTGGATCTCCTTCAGTCCACTTCTCCAACACCACAGTTCAAAAGCATCAATTCTTCGGCGCTCAGCCTTCTTCACAGTCCAACTCTCACATCCATACATGACCACAGGAAAAACCATAGCCTAAAACCCATCAGCTATATCATGATAGGAAAGGACTGATATTGAGCACTGCTGCTGCTGCTGCTAAGTCGCTTCAGTTGTGTCCGACTCTTAGCGACTTCATGGACTGCAGCCCACCAGGCTCCTCCGTCCATGGGATTTTCCAGGCAAGAGCACTGGAGTGGGTTGCCATTGCCTTCTCCAGATATTGAGCACTGAAACTATTTAAATAAAGTATAAACAACTGTTGTGTGTTTTCAAAATGAAATATACTGTTTGAAATGATGATAATGCTTAAAAATAATCCCAGATGATAATAAAATCATTGCAAATTATAAACAAAACACAAAACAACACCAAAGAGAGGAAGAGGTCATTAAGAAAGGTATAGGTATGCTAATTATTTTGTGTATCATTGAATGAACAAATAAAGCCTGTTTCATTCTCAGCATTGATAATTAGAGACTAGTGGTTTGATTGTAAGATTTACAAGTAAAACAGCATATTTACCTTCCAAGTTACTGGAACTAAAAGAAATCAAATAATACATGGACCATATAGCACAAAACTGAAAACTAACAAGCAAAAAAGGCCAGGAGGCAAAGCATAACATGAGACTTCTTAGGATATTACATGTAAATAGGAACACCCAAAGAAGTAGGATGGGAAGGAAGCAGTAATGAGCAAATTCCACATCAGACTTGCCCCATATCTGAGATACTATGTCAGGTGAAATGTACAATTTGTTTTAGATTCATCTGTGGACACTAATTCTTTTACAAAGGCAATTTGAAGGATGTTCTGAAAAATGATTTCGTTCTCATGATTCAGTTTCTGAGGCCCCAGAGTCCACCAACAGAATATAACACCTCTTTTCTTTAGGCTAGAAATTCTTTCTAGAGAGCCATTAGACACTTTCCAATTTCACCATAAATCAATCACCCAAATTATTTTTGTTTCCTTTCAAATGTATTTTACTGCTTTTATTTAGTTATCAACTACCAATGCCTTAGCTGAAGCAGTTTTTCATACTGTTTCTCAAGATTAAGTGTGAAATAAGATAGCATTCTGGCATGGCCCAGATAAGTGTTGACAGCCCATATATTTGGAGTAATGGTTTCGCTGCTGAAGTTTCCACTAGTATGAAATAAGAAAATAAGAAAAACACAGTGAATTTCTAGAACAGTTAAGTATACTCATTTGTTTCTAATGCAATGGATTCTTTTTATGTATTTATTTGTATTTTTATCTCTTTTAAAGTTTTATTTTATATTGGAGTATAGTTGATTAACAATGTTGTGTTAGTTTCAGGTGTACAGCAAAGTGATTCAGTTTTTAGTTATATGTATACTTGTATGTACTCTTTTTCAAATTATTTTCATGTTTAGTTTTTTACAGAATATTGAACAGAGTTCTCTGTGCTAAAGAGTAGGTCTTTAGTGGTTATCTACTTTAAATATAGCACTATGTATATGTCAATCCCAATAATCCCTCCCTTCCACCTGGTAAATACAAGTTTGTTCTCTAAATCTGTGAGTCTGTTTCTGTTCTGTAAATAAATTCACTTGTATCATTTTTTTTTTAAGATCCCACAATAAGTAGTAACATCTGATATTTGTCTTTCTCTGTCTGACTTACTTAGTATGATAATCTCCAGTTCCATCTATGTTACTACAAATGGCATCATTTCATTTTTTTAATGATTGAGTAATATTCCATTGTATGCATGTACCACATCTTCTTTATCCATTCATGTCAATGAACGTTAGGTTACTTCCTTGTCTTGGCTATTGTAAACAGTGTTAAAATGAATATTGGGTTCATGCCAAAGCCTTTGACTGTAAGGATTGCAATAAACTGTAGAAAATTCTAGAAGAGATGGGAATACCAGACCACCTGACCTGCCTCTTGAGAAACCTGTATGCAGGTCAGGAAGCAACCGTTACAACTGGACATGGAACAGACTGGTTTCAAATAGGAAAAAGAGTATGTCAAGGCTGTATATTGTCACTCTGCTTATTTAACTTCTATGCAGAGTACATCATGAGAAACACTGGGCTGGAAGAAGTACAAGCTGGAATCAAGATTACTGGGAGAAATATCAATAACTTCAGATATGCAGATGACCAGAGAAGGCAAAGGCACCCCACTCCAGCATTCTTTCCTGGAAAATCCAATGGACGGAGGAGCCTGGTGGGCTGCAGTCCATGGGGTCGCTGAGAGTCAGACAAGACTCAGCGACTTCACTTTCACTTTTCACTTTCATGCATTGGAGAAGGAAATGGCAACCCACTCAAGTGTTCTTGCCTGGAGAATCCCAGGGAGCCTGGTGGGCTACCGTCTATGGGGTCGCACAGAGTCGGACACGACTGAAGCGACTTAGCAGCAGCAGCAGCAGCATGCAGATGACACAACCCTTATGGCAGAAAGTGAAGAAGAACTCAAAAGCCTCTTGATGAAAGTGAAAGAGGAGAGTGGTAACGTTGGCTTAAAGCTCAACATTCAGAAAACGAAGATCATGGCATCTGGTCCCATCACTTCATGGGAAATAGATGGGGAAACAGTGGAAACAGTGTCAGACTTTATTTTCCTGGGCTCCAAAATCACTACAGATGGTGACTGCAGCCATGAAATTAAAAGACTCTTACTCCTTGGAAGGAAAGTTATGACCAACCTAGATAGCATATTCAAAAGCAGAGACATTACATTGCCAACAGAGGTCCGTCTAGTCAAGGCTATGGTTTTTCCAGTGGTCATGTATGGATGTGAGAGTTGAACTGTCAAGAAAGCTGAGTGCTGAAGAATTGATGCTTTTGAGCTGTGGTGTTGGAGAAGACTCTTGAGAGTCCCTTGGACTGCAAGGAGATCCAACCAGTCCATTCTAAAGGAGATCAGTCCTGGGTGTTCATTGGAAGGATTGATGCTAAAGCTGAAACTCCAATACTTTGGCCACCTGATGCAAAGAGTTGACTCATTGGAAAAGACTCTGATGCTGGGAGGGATTGGGGGCAGGAGGAGAAGGGGACGACAGAGGATGAGATGGCTGGATGGCATCACCGACTCGATGGACATGAGTTTGAGTAAACTCTGGGAGTTGGTGATGGAGACGGAGGCCTGGCATGCTGCGATTCATGGGGTCACAGGAGTCGGACACGACTGAATGACTGAACTGAACTGAACTGATCCTTTTGAACCATGGTTTTCTCCAGATATACACCCAACAGTGGGATAGCTGGATCCCACTGGGTTTTACTATTAAAGATTCCTTTGTTTTAAGAAATGAGTCACTAGTGGGTAGCAGTTTTGAAAATATCCATATTGGCAAAATAGACTGTGTTTTTTAGTAACTCTGCTAGTTTGCCTTCTTTTCTTTTAATATTTATTGTTACCTGAGGTCAGAGAGACTCCATTCATTTTTTACTTAAGCACTTGTTATCTATTGAGATCCTACTATGTGTCAAGCACTGGTTTAGGTGCTCAGAACACATCAGGAATTACAAAAGTGTTTATTCTCGGGAATCTTAAATACCGCCAAAGGTGGAGTCAAGATACAAGCAAATAAATATATAATATATGGAGTGAACATAAATTCAAAGAAAAAAGTAAAGCAAAGTAAGGAGACAGAGAGTGGTGAGTAAGTATCTAAATGGTAAGGGAACATAAGATATTTGAGTAAGTATCTAAATGGTAAGCAAATTCCAGAATTCAGTGGGGGTTGCGGGTGGGGAGGTTGTCTGCTTCACGCATTTCAAGGAACAGTGAGATGGCTTTTCAGCCTAGAAGTCAGTGAACTAGGAGGAGGTAAATGAGATAAGATTTAAGGAATCAGATCAGATCAGATCAGTCGCTCAGTCATGTCTGACTCTTTGCGACCCCACGAATCGCAGCACACCAGGCCTCCCTGTCCAACACCAACTCCCGAAGTTCACCCAGACTCACGTCCATTGAGTCGGTGATGCCATCCAGCCATCTCATCCTCTGTCGTCCCCTTGTCCTCCTGCCCCCAATCCCTCCCAGCATCAGAGTCTTTTCCAATGAGTCAACTCCTCGCATGAGGTGGCCAAAGTACTGGAGTTTCAGCTTTAGCATCACTCCTTCCAAAGAAATCCCAGGGCTGATCTCCTTCAGAATGGACTGGTTGGATCTCCTTGCAGTCCAAGGGACTCTCAAGAATCTTCTCCAACACCACAGTTCAAAAGCATCAATTCTTCAGCACTCAGTCTTCTTCACAGTCCAACTCTCACATCCATACATGACCACTGGAAAAACCATAGCCTTGACTAGATGGACCTCTGTTGGCAAAGTAATGTCTCTGCTTTTGAATATGCTATCTAGGTTGGTCATAACTTTCCTTCCAAGGAGTAAGTGTCTTTTAATTTCATGGCTGCAATCACCATCTGTAGTGATTTTGGAGACCAGGAAAATAAAGTCTGACACTGTTTCCACTGTTTCCTCATCTATTTCCCATGAAGTGGTGGGACCAGATGCCATGATCTTCGTTTTCTGAATGTTGAGCTTTAAGCCAACTTTTTCACTCTCCACTTTCACTTTCATCAAGAGGCTTTTGAGTTCCTCTTTACTTTCTGCCATAAGGGTGGTGTCATCTGCATATCTGAGGTTATTGATATTTCTCCCGGCAATCTTGATTCCAAGCTTGTGTTTCTTCCAGTCCAGCGTTTCTCATGATGTACTCTGCATATAAGTTAAATAAGCAGGGTGACAATATACAGCCTTGATGTATTCCTTTTCCTATTTTGAACCAGTCTGTTGTTCCATGTCCAGTTCTAACTGTTGCTTCCTGACCTGCATACAAATTTCTCAAGAGGCAGATCAGGTGGTCTGGTATTCCCATCTCTTTCAGAATTTTCCAGAGTTTATTGTGATCCACACAGTCAAAGGCTTAATACAATGCCTTGCATATTATGTAATTCAATAAATTGTTTTCACATATGATAGAAAACCCAAATTATAAATACTTTAAACTGTCAAGTAAAGAGGCAGTAGGACAACTGTGCTAAGTAGGTTATATGGCAGACATTTTTCACAGTTTGAAGAAGCTAAATTTATAGTGCCAACACTTTGACAAAAATATATGTAAAACTCATGATAAAATAAAAATAAATGACTAAAAGCTATATTGGCTAAAATATATTGAAGATAGCAATATTTTGAATTTTTCCAACTCTTTTTGAGTCCATCAGTTTTAATCAGTTGCTTCTAGTTGAAAGAATAAAGATATAATTAATAGTCATTTTAGTCTTGGTAAGTCTATGTGAGCATATGTCCCAGAAGTTGAAAAAGTATATTGCTCTCCTGACTGTGTAACACATTATTTTGCAATTCAGGCCAATTGTTCTCTCTTAGTGATAGTGAGGAGCATACATTGAGTGTCAGACAAAAGATCATTGAAGATATCTTTTGATGATAGATGAGTGTGATGGTTTACTAATAAAATCAGTATGTAATTTTTACCATATAACTGGGAAGGAATTCAAAGAATGAGTGACAATGGTATACAAAATTCCTTCCATTTCTATCTATATAATTTCTCATCAATTATATCTATCAAAAATATATAATAGGCATGGAATGTCTATTTCTAAATATTACTAGAAATCAGTAATATTTATCCATAGTGAATAAGTTGCAAAAAGCAGCCATACTCATGAGCTAATATTTCCAATAAAGTTTTACTTTTCTATATCTAATAATTATAAATATGTATTTTATTTTGATTAATTGATTACTAATTATAATATATGAATTAAGAAGAAATATTTTAACACAAGTTTATGGGTTGAATAGAGTTGGACTGTGAAGAAGGCTGAGTGCGGAAGAATTGATGCTTTTGAACTGTGGTGTTGGAGAAGACTCTTGAGAGTCCCTTGGACTGCAAGGAGATCCAACCAGTCCAGTCTGAAGGAGATCAGCCCCGGGATTTCTTTGGAAGGAATGATGCTAAAGCTGAAACTCCAGTACTATGGCCACCTCATGTGAAGAGTTGACTCATTGGAAAAGGCTCTGAAGCTGGGAGGGATTGGGGGCAGGAGGAGAAGGGGATGACAGAGGATGAGATGGCTGAGTGGCATCACCGACTCGATGGACGTGAGTCTGAGTGAACTCCGGGAGTTGGTGTTGGACAGGAAGGCCTGGCGTGCTGTGATTCATGGGGTTGCAAAGAGTCAGACACGACTGGGGGACTGATCTGATCCGATCTGATAGATTTTTATGCCCCAAAAGCAAGCTAGATTGAGTAACAAAAGAATTTCAAACATAAAAATAGATTGGGCTTGGGTAAAATTCAATAGAGAAAGTGGAATAGAGACACAGCTTCAAGCATAAAAGGAAGTGATGTAAAATTTCTGGCTTTTAAAGAAGAGCTAAGAAATATCAGTAACCTCAGATATGCAGATGACACCACCCTTATGGCAGAAAGTGAAGAGGAACAAAAGAGCCTCTTGATGAAAGTGAAACTGGAGAGTGAAAAAGTTGGCCTAAAGCTCAACATTCAGAAAACTATGATCATGGGATCTGGTCCCATCACTTCATGGCAAATAGATGGGGAAACAGTGTCAGACTTTATTTTCCTGGGCTCCAAAATCACTGCAGATGGTGATTGCAGCCATGACATTAAAAGACACTTACTCCTTGGAAGGAAAGTTATGACCAACCTAGATAGCATATTGAAAAGCAGAGACATTACTTTGCCAACAAAGGTCCATCTAGTCAAGGTTATGGTTTTTCCAGTGGTCGTGTATGGATGTAAGAGTTGGACTCTGAAGAAAGCTGAGCACTGAAGAATTGATGCTTTTGAAGTGTGATGTTGGAGAAGACTCTTGAGAGTCCCTTGGACTGCAAGGAGATCCAACCAGTCCATTCCAAAGGAGATCAGTCCTGGGTGTTCATTGGAAGGACTGATGCTAAAGCTGAAACTCCAATACTTTGGCCACCTGATGCAAAGAGTTGACTGATTGGAAAAGACTCTGATGCTGGGAGGGATTGGGGGCAGGAGGACAAGGGGACGACAGAAGATGAGATGGCTGGATGGCATCACCGAGTCAATGAACATGAGTTTGAGTGGACTCCGGGAGTTGGTGATGGACAGGGAGGCCTGGCGTGCTGTGATTCATGGGGAGTCAGACACGACTGAGCGACTGAACCGAACTGAACTGAACTGAATTAAAATATTTAATTAAAATGGGCAATGACGTTTATTGCTTTGGGGCATATTTAGAAGAAAGATTATAACAGTTTTACTTACATTTCAGTTTTTACATATATGAGAAATTATATTGCTTGCAATTACTTAAGCTTATAATAATAAAAAAAAAAACTATAGTTTTTAAGTTAAAAATGTGGAAAAAGCTACACAGTTTGCCAAAGTTCTTTCTGGTAATACAAGGGGAAAAAAAAGTTGGAGGTCATTGTCCTGTGATATTTCTTGATATAGTTCTTATATAAACAGTTTCCAATTCTCCCCAGCCTCCCTTGCAGTAAAGAAGCTGAAATAAAATCAAATCCTAAGGAAACTCCAGCGGTTACAATAAAACTAAAAAGGATTTCCATTTCTTATCATTGACAGTGAAGTCAAGCAAGCTATGTGCTCTTGAATTCCTGGAAATCTCTAATTTGAAACAAAATGTTCTGAGCCTAGAGGTGAATAATACCAGTTTTCTCACTTTTTAGAAAAAATATCATAATCAATAGACTTCTATTTTTTTCTCTCCTAAAATTTTATTAAAAGCTTAAGTGACACTGGTTTTTGTCTCTTAGTGATCTTTGCTATTGAATTACCTTAGTATTATTTATTATACTATATGCATGCTAAGTCGCTTCAGTCATGTCCAACTCTTTGAAAGCCTAAGGACTGTAGCCTGCCATGCTCCTCTGTCCATGGGATTCTACAGGCAAGAAAAATAGGGTGGGTTGCCATGCCCTCCTCCAGAGGATCTTCCTGACTAAGGGACTGAACTCATGTCTCTTATGTCTCCAGCATTGGAAGGTGGATTCTTTACCACTAGTGCCACTTGGGAAGCCCTATTATACTATATAATAATATATAAATTATTTATTTATTTATTATAGTATTTAATATAGAAATATATCATTTATTACTTATGAATTTTTATTATTATTGAGTTAAAAGTAGAAAATGAATATAGAAATTATGAAAATAGTTCATACTTGATTTGATAATTCATCTTTCCTTTCAGAGTTTGTATACTAATGGTTGTTACTTTATATTGTGTGTGCATGTATCTTTTTTGGACGGGGCTAAGAAAGTTTTTAATTTGTTTAAGAAAATGTAAATAAGATTTCCAAGTGTGGTATAAAGATCATGGTGTTCTGAAAAGATCTTCATGAAGTCTCTACCATCTGAATAAATCTGAGAACCATTAAGATGGATCATTGTAAATTATTAAATAATCTAAAGAAACCAGCTAGTTTTATTTAGGGTGTCAAAATGACTAAAATTTTTGCATATACACAATACATTTAATTTAGAACAATGTACATTTCTACATAAAATTATTATTCAATAAATGGAGTTTCTCCAGAAGGACTTAGTCTCTAAATATGATTGTTATTTTCTTAAATAATTACAAAGACTACTGATAATAAAATTCTGGATTTTCAAGGATCTCATTCAATAGTGGTGTATAGAATTCCTATAATAGTGAGAATTTTTAAACATAATTTCCACTCATTAGTTAAAAACCAGAACTAGCATTTATGTCCCCCCAGCATTTGCTTTTTGGTTCTGTAGCTTCCCAGGTGGTGCTAGTGGTAAAGAACTTGCCTGTCAAAGCAGGAGACATGAGAGACCAGGGTTCAACCCCTGGGTCAGGAAGATCCCCTGGAGAAGGGAATGGCAACTCACTCCAGTATTCTTGCCTGGAAAATTTCATGGATGGAAAAGCCTTGAGGGCTACAGTCTATAGGACCACAAAGAGTTGGAAGCGACTGAGCATATGAATCAATAGTTTTGCTTAAAACTTCATATCTATTGATAGGGGTTCCTTACACACTAGCTTTTAGCATTAGCCTGTTTCAGGAAGCATCTCATTTTCTACTACATTAGCCTGTCTTTGGAGTTGACTTCAATGTATCAACTGTATACAGCTTTATATTGAAGATGAGGTGATTCGAAATCTCTTAAAAAAATCTGCTTATGGAATTTTGGGAAACATCCCAAGTGTTCCAGTTTTCACTTTCTCATGAATTCTGAGTGAATTGTCTCCTTATTTGAGTTATAGATACGCGTCCTTTTTAAAAAAAGCAAAAAACAAAAAAAAAAGTGTTAGATCAGAGATGGATTTCAACAAATCTTTCATTTCTCCCCAGCTTTCATTAATGCTAAGTTGTACATATGAGAAATTTTATTAGGTATAACACACATTTGATGGCTCAGTCTGAAGAGCACAGCTTGATCACTTTTCTGCATGCATGTATATGAAGAGTGAGAATCTTTTTAACCCCTTGAAGGCATTCTTCCCATTCAATATTGCAGCTCAAGGTAACCACCTTTATGCATTCTGTCACCATTGATTAGGTTTACTTGTTCTTGAACTTTATAAATGTTATCATGCAGTATGTCATCCACACGTCTGTTTTCTTTCAGCCTGCATAATCTCTGTACAGAGTATAGTTCATCTCTTTAAAGGCAAACATGAGATTAATAATTAACATGAGAGAAGATTAAAAAGATGTTATTTGTTTTTTCCTAAATGAAAAAGAAATAATCCCCTTGACAAGATTCTGGTAATCTGTTACAGCCTAGCTCTGGAGGAATTAGTTTTAGGTCGTGGTAGTTTGTGCTGGCTCTCCAGCTTCTGGGCACAGGGCAGGATGGAGCTGCCTGCCACCTTGTGGTTAGGTGGGGCCAGTGACTAGTTTTGGGAAATGAGTGTCATGTACAGAAATGATACGTGTCAGTTTTGAATTGGAGCATTTAGTTGCTGCTGCCTGACTCTCCAGAGTGTTCTTGCTCTGTCTGCCCTCTTGACCAACATATTCCAGACCAGGGTTGTTTCATTAGAGTCTTGAATGAAAATGGTGCAGAGTAAAACCAACTGGTGGACATTTGTGTGAGAAAGAAAGAAACCTTTGTTGATTTAGGCCTCTGGAGTTTGGTGGTTCTTTGTTCCCAAAGAATAACATTCTATGCTGACAGTTTTCGGCAGTGAGAAGGAAATGTCGGGTAAGATCTCGGCTTATGTTCCTGGCTGATAAAAGTTTCAGACGTGGTATTGGGACGTAAAAACAGCCCCTCAAGGGGTCCATGTCTCCTCTATTGCTTTTTGTACAGTTTCTTAGCAGATAGCTTTTTTCAGTTCAGTTCAGTCACTTAGTCATGTCTGACTCCTTGCGACCCCATAGACTGCAGCATGCCAGGCCTCCTTGTCCGTCACCAACTTCCAGAGTTTACTCAAACTCATGTCCTTTGAGTCGGTGATGCCATCCAACCATCTCATCCTCTGTCTTCTCTTTCTCCTCCTGCCTTCAATCTTTCCTAGTATCAGGGTCTTTTCTAATGAGTCAGTTCTTCGCATCAGGTGGCCAAAGTATTGGAGTTTCAGCTTCAGCATCAGTCCTTCCAATGAATATTCAGGACTGATTTCCTTCAGGATGGACTGGTTGCAGTCCAAGGGATTCTCAAAAGTCTTCTCCAACACCACAGTTCAAAAGCATCAGTTCTTTGGCACTTAGCTTTCTTTATTGTCCAACTCTCACATCCATACATGACTACTGGAAAAACCATAGCCTTGACTAGATGGACCTTTGTTGATAAAGTAATGTCTCTGCTTTTTAATATGCTGTCTAGGTTGGTCATAACTTTTTGTCCAAGGAGCAAGTGTCTTTTAATTTCATGGCTGCAATCACCATCTGCAGTGATTTTGGAGCCCAAAAAAGTAAAGTCTGTCACTGTTTCCACTGTTTCCCCATCTATTTGCCATGAAGTGATGGGACCAGATGCCATGATCTTAGTTTTCTGAATGTTGAGTTTTAAGCCAAAGTTTTCTCTCTCCTCTTTCACTTTCATCAAGAGGCTCTTTAGTTCCTCTTCACTTTCTGCCATAAGGGTGGTGTCATCTGCATATCTGAGGTTATTGATATTTCTCCCAGCAATCTTGATTCCAGCTTGTGCTTCATCCAGCCCAGCGTTTCTCATGATGTACTCTGCATATAAGTTAAATAAGCAGGGTGACAATATACAGCCTTGATGTATTCCTTTCCCAATTTGGAACCAGTCTGTTGTTCCATGTCCAGTTCTAACTGTTGCTTCCTAACCTGCATACAAATTTCTCAAGACACAGGTCATGTGGCCTGGTATTCCCGTCTCTTTAAGAATTTTCCACAGTTTGTTATGGTCCATGCAGTCAAAGGCTTTGGCATAGTCAATAAAGCAGAAGTAGACATTTTAGCTATCACTTAATTCAAAGTTCAGTGACATTCTTAGACTGTTTCTTTCATCAGCACTCTCCTCTGACTTGCCTTAAAAAGATCATCACCCAAGAAGAGAGGTTGAGATGACAGTTTGGGGAATGCTTGCTGGTAGACTGACTCATATCCTCTAAGTCCCCTTAGTGAGCTGTCCTCACTTTTCTCTAGGATGCCATAGCCAGGCTGGTCTCCACCTGTTACTTTCTGTATAGCACTGATATTTTTCAAGTGATTGAATGCTACAAATTTTTGAGTTTTATCACTGATGAGGGTAATTGTTCCTGCCTTTCCATAAATTAAATCATTTGTTCACTGGACATTTATGGAAAGCCATGTGCCAGGGACTGAGCCAAGGATTGCAGTTTCACCAGTGAATAGATTACAGACTGTGTCCTAAAGGATCTCACTTTCTGGGAAGAAAGGTCAGAAGGTGAAAAAGGACAGTGAAATGTAATAAAGGCAATAACGGCCATTTGCGGAGGAAGTGATTAACTCTATTGTTGTTAACTGTGGTGGTATGGAGGTCAGGAAAAACATCAGAGTAGGAGGCTTTTTAACTAAATCCTGAAGTTATGAACAATTTTGTTAGGAAAACAAGCATAAATAAGCATTAAGTTTGACACAAACTTCAGTATTGGCAATATAACACAACTCAATATCTCAAAATTTTCAAATTCTCAAAATTAAGTAAGATATAGACTACATATTACTCAAGGAAGACATTACATTTATTGTAACATGCTGCTGATGCTGCTAAGTCACTTCAGTCATGTCCGACTCTGTGCGACCCCATAGATGGCAGCTCACCAGGCTCCCCCGTCCCTGGGATTCTCCAGGCAAGAACACTGGAGTGGGTTGCCATTTCCTTCTCCAATGCATGAAAGTGAAAAGTGAAAGTGAAGTTGCTCAGTCGTGTCCGACTCTTAGCAGCCCACCAGGCTCCTCCTCCTTAGCAATCCCATGGACTGCAGCCTACCAGGCTCCTCCATCCATGGGATTTTCCAGGCAAGAGTACTGGAGTGGGGTGCCATTGCCTTCTCGGGTGTAATATGCTAACATATATTAAAAATTCAGAATAAGTACTTATGATTATTGTCCATTTACTGCTTTAAAATCAAAGCAAATTTATAATGTGTCAAGCTTTAATAAAAAGTTTTTAAAAATTCTAGACAAATTTGGGGGTTCTATGTGCAATTTATTAAGATGTTAGAAATAATATTTCATAGGTCTGGTTAAATTTAAAGTTGTTTTTACTAAAAGTTCTTACCAAAATACCCAAAGTAATCAAAGGAAACGCCCAAAGTAACAACATTCAAATTAATATATGACAAATATTGTTTAATTGCTAAAGTTGAATTTAATGGTACAAAAATGTGTTTGGATATTTTCTGTTTTACTTGTGGTTAACTTGATCCCTTAAGTTTTGCTTATGGTGAACCACTTTCTAAGTCATTTTCATTAACACTGCTGTTATTTTTTCTTTTAAACAGTAAACTGTTTCAAAATTATTTTTACATTATTTTAGCAACCCAATCATTTTTAATGGCTGTTCTCCAAATTATAATACTGAAAAAGGTTTAACAATCCATTAACAAAATATTCTCCATATTCTTATTATTACACTTAGTGTTAATGAATGGTTTGTAAGTTGGTATCTATCCAGATATAATTAGTATATCTATTCTCAATATGTATATGGATTGAGTATCATAAGGTCAATCTTTTTGAGTAGTTTGCTTATGTTCTTATCTGTCTTCTCATCACTCAGTTCTCCTTTGCTGAATTCTACTCATCACTGTTTGAAATATTCTGAAAACATTGTGTTCATATTTATCATTTCATTTATAAAATGCCCCTGAACACCTCAAGGTCACCTATGCTTTTTACTCACTAACCTGAGATAATTGCAGTAACACATTATTATGTTGCATTTGTTGATTCATCACAGAAAATCAAGTCTAAACTTATTAAATAGTAAGCAAAACTTGTACTCAGTGAAAACGTCTTTCAATTATAAATTACCACTCCAATACAAGTGTAGTTTTCATATCTGGGAACATATTTTAGTATGAGTGAAAGGTCAGCTGTGAAGTGTTTATTTTCATTTTCACATTAGGACAGTATCTACTACTGAAAGACTTTGGGGGCTAAAATTCCAATCGTGTAAATTAGTATTTGGTCACACTGCTAGCTTTGTCCCTTTGTACTTCATTGCTAAATAACCAAAGAAAGAGATCAGGTAACCTTAAGAGTATGGTATAAACCTGCTTGGCTTTTCTTTAATTATGTTAGAAAATCACATAGTGAACAAAATAATCATGGTTATAGCTTAATTAGCATATCACATTTACCAGAAAATTTACATTTATTATTTTATTTAACTTTCACTTCACTTATGATGGTCAAATCCAAGATTGACATCTTACTAGGTATTTTATGTTCAAAAGTATTTAACAAGGCTTAGGAGTACTGGTTCACCAGTGTAGAGGATGCTGTGGTCCCACGAGGTTCCCTTTCAGGACTGTGTGTATATGTTTATACTATGTGGATTGCTGAGGACAGTGTCTTTATTGGAGTGAACAGAGTGGTGAGATATCCCAGAGCAGAGCAGAGTATATAGAGAGTATACAGAGTGGTGAGACATCCCAGAGCAGAGTATACAGCAGAGTATACAGCAGAGTAGAGGCAAATGTTCTGAGATAATGCACCTGAATTTAAGTTACTTTCTGTCCTGTCTCACTCTCCCTGTCTTCCTAACACTATTTTTCATGTATTGACTAACCAAGAAAGAATAGTTCCCATTCAAAACCAAGTAACAATCCAAAATTAACTAAGATGTGAAAGCAACATTGTAAATAGGACTAAGAGTCAAATGTTTTTTCTTTATGAAGTTTTCCCCCTTTTTAGGGGCAGGTAAACCTTTCCTGGGAACTCAAGTCAACTATTGGCCAGAGAAATGTCACAGGTCTACCTTTACACATAAGGAAAACTGAGAAGTCAAACCTCCACTGTGATGGAAGGCAAGGGAGAAGCTAGTGAGAACAAGTTCCTGTCTGCCACTCAAATCCAAACAAGACATGGCTGGATTGAGTTCCAGCTCTGCCATTTACTAACTTTGTGACATTAGACAAGTTCCTTAACCTCATTGTCTCAGTTTCTCCATCTTTAAGGATAATGATATTATTAGTATGTATACTTCAGAGGTAGTCATCAAGATTAAATTTATAATTGCAAAGGCAGCACTTAAAACAGTGCCTGGCATATAGTTAGCTGTTAATAGTTATTGTTATTTGTGCTCTAAGGAACTATTTGGCACAGCTGCTGCTGCTAAGTTGCTTCAGTCGTGTCCGACTCTGTGCGACCCCATAGACGGCAGCCCACCAGGCTCCCCTGTCCCTGGGATTCTCCAGGCAAGAACACTGGAGTGGGTTGCCATTTCCTTCTCCAATGCCTGGAAGTGAAAAGAGAAAGTGAAGTTGTTCAGTCATGTCCAAATCTTAGCGACCCCATGGACTGCAGCCTACCAGGCTCCTCCGTCCATGGGGTTTCCCAGGCAAAAGTACTGGAGTGGGGTGCCATTGCCTTCTCCAATTTGGCACTAAAATATTGTAATTCCATAAAAGATTATTGATGATAAAAGATAGGATTTACAAGAATTACAAATGATTTAGCTTTGCAGTTAGATCATCTGCTTAAAAAATATTAAAATACTCACTTTTCATAGAGGAAAACCAATGCCAGTAAATAGTTTTAGTGGCTTAAAAGTGTTTTTATTAGAAAAGAAATATGACTTGTGTAGTTGGATGAACTCTTGAGCAAGGAGACTAGTGAACATTGAATGATTATAAGCCTTTAACTTTAAAAACATCTGGAAAGAATCTCTTAAGGGAGTATTCTACCTTATTTTCCTTCAAGTTTGTAAACTGTATTTAAGTTTTCCTAAGCAAGCAGCAGTGTGTCCTGAGGGGAATTGCCACAGCTCCCTTCCCCATCAGCCAAAGTTAACTTACCATGAACTGCACATTTATGAAGACTCTCTTTGTTCCATTACTTAAATCTAAGCTTTATCCTGAAGAAACAAGTTAGATAATAAATAGGAATGTAAGTTATTCTGGATGAAAACTTTTTACTAACGATTGAAATGAAAGCTCACATCTGGGTTAAAAGTTTGTTTTTCAAAGTGCTTGTGATTCACTGAAACAGCAGGTAATTCACACACACACAAAAAAAACACACACACAAAAATACAGCAGTTACAGTCTCAAGAGAAAATAGGGGAATATTGGTAGCCATGTTTTCAGAAGAAGAGATTACATGCTTTAAGGTCCTAAAGAGATGGCATTTGAGTGCGTCATTAATGGATAAGCTGATTTCAGATAGGTACTATTGGGAGAAAGTGTATTTATGTCAGAGGGAAAGAAGGAGCAGGCACAGGGGAAGGAAATTAGAACACAGATATTTCATGAGACATCAGGAACGGATTAGGGTTATGAACAAGTTACAATCAGTCCTTCTCTTAGGGAGCTTACCTTTCAATAGCAAAGATATAAAGTAAGTAATAGTACAACGAACTACAAAAACAGAATGAGAGTTGTGAAGTAAACTGAGTGATGGAAAAGATGGTGACTGGGAACGGGTCCAAGCTGGTGCAGAGGTGGAAATTGCTGTTTTATATAGGTTTGCCATCACATCAGCCTTTCTGAGAAGGTGACATATGAGAAAAGACCTGAAAGAATTGAAAACTGATGATCTGGACCTCCTAGTTAAAGGGAAGAGCAGGTGTAAATACTTCAGAATGAGAAAAGCAGGAATACCTGTGGTGCTGGAACACAGTGAAGCATCGTAGAAGATGAGTTTAGAGAGGGAGGCCGAATCCAGATTACTGAGGGCCAAGTGACCCAAGGTCAGAGTTTAGATTTTCTTGTAAGTGTAATGTGAAGCTGCTGAAGAATTTAAAGAAGAAAGCAATATGATCTGATTTACATTAGTAATAATAATAAAAATCACCTTGTCTTCCAGTATAACACATAGTGAGGGGTAAGAGTGGTGGCAAAAAAAAGACAACCCTCAGAATGGGAGAAAATATTTTTAAACAAAGAAATGGACAAGCGATTAATCTCCAAAATATACAAACAGCACATGCAGTTCAATATTTAAAAGAAAAAAACAATCAAAAAATGAGTGGAAGATCTAAATAGGCAATTTTCCAAAGAAGACATACAGATATCTGAAAAACACATGAGAAGATGCTCAACATCACTAATGATTAGAGAAATGCAAAACTACAACAAGGTTATCACCTCACACCAGTCAGAATAGCCATCATCAAACAATCTACAAGCAATAAATGCTGCAGAAGATGTAGAGAATAGGGAACCCTTCTACACTGTTATTGGGAATGTAAATTGTTACAGCCACTATGAAGAACAGCATGGGGGTTCCTTAAAAAACTAAAAATAGAGCTACCTTATGATCCTTAAGACTTCCCTGGTGGCTCAGATGGTAAAGCGTCTGCCTGCAATGCAGGAGACCCGGGTTCAATTCCTGGGTTGGGAAGATCCCCTGGAGAAGGAAATGGCAATCCACTCCAGCACTCTTGCCTAGAAAATTCCATGGATGGAGAAGCCTGATAGGCTACAGGCCATGGGCTTGCAAAGAGTCGGACACGACTGAGCGACTTCACTTTCACTTCACTATGATCCTGAAGATCTACTCCTGGGCGTTGATTGATTTTTGTGTGTATACTCCTGGGCATATATCTGGAGAAAATCATAATTCAAAAGCATTCATGCACCCCAATGTTCATTGCAGCACTATTTACAATGGCCAGGACATGGAAGCAATCTGAATATCTATCAACAAAAGATTGGTTAAAGAAGATGTGCTACATATACATATGGAATATTACTCAGCCTTTAAAAAGGAACAAAGAAATGCCATTTGCCACAACATGGGTGGCCCTAGAGATTGTCATACTAAGTGAAGTAAGTTAGTCAGAGAAAGACAAATATCATATGATATCGCTTTTATGTGGAATCTAAAGAGAGTACAAATGAACTTACCTACAAAATAGAAATAGAGTTACAGGTGTAGAAAATAACTTATGGTTACCAAGGGGAAAGGAGATGGAGGGACAAATTGAGAAATGGGATTGACTTATACACATTGCTATATAAAATATTTAAAGAGGAAAGCAGCACCGGTGTTGGAGAAGACTCTTGAGAATCCCTTGGACTGCAAAGAGATCAAACCAGTCAATCCTAAAGGAAATCAACTCTGAATATTCATTGGAAGAACCAATGATGAAGCTGAAGCGCCAATACTTTTGCCACCTGATGCAAAGAGCTGACTCATTGGAAGAGATCCTGATTCTCGGAAAGACTGATGGCAGAAGGAAAAGGGGATGACAGAGGATGAGATCGTTGGATGGCATCACCAACTCAGTGGACATGAATTTGAGCAAAATCCAGGAGATGGTGAAGGACAGGGAAGCCTGGCGTGCTACAGTTCACGGGGCAGCAAAGAGTTGGACACAACTGAGTGACTGAACAATGACAATATATAAAACAGATAACTAACAAGGACCTACAGTATCAGATCAGAGATCAGATCAGTCGCTCAGTTGTGTCCGACTCCTTGCGACCCCATGAATCACAGCACGCCAGGCCTCCCTGTCCATCATCAACTCCCGGAGTTCACCCAGACTCACGTCCATCGAGTCAGTGATGCCATCCAGCCATCTCATCCTCTGTCATCCCCTTCTCCTCCTGCCCCCAATCCCTCCCAGCATCAGGGTCTTTTCCAATGAATCAACTCTTCGCATGAGGTGGCCAAAGTACTGGAGTTTCAGTATAGGCAACTCTTTTTAACATTCTTTAATGAGTATTTTCCCTTTATGGGGAAAAAAAAAACCTAAATAAGAGTGAATATATATCTATGTGTAACTGATTCTCTTTGCTTTACATCTGAAACTAACAGAACATTGTAAATCAACTATACTCTCAAAAATTTTTTCAAAAAAGAATGGTTCAAGAGAGAGTGCTGCATTGGTCTAGAGCAGATCTAGTTTCTATATGTTACAGGTACTGACTCCAAATGACCTGATTTGGCACCCAGCTGTGCCAGGTGTTAACTGTTTAGTTTCTATATCACGGGCAGTCATAGGAGGTCACAGAGGAGGGCTCAAAGTGGTTGGCAAGGGCAACTGGCAGGCTCAGTGTAATGTCTAATGCACCAGCTGGTCAGAAGTGGTTCAATATTTTAATGACCATTGCAGCTGTACATGTGCATCCTGGCTGTCTCAGCCTTGGTCTTAGGATGAAGGTTATGGAGATGGTGAGGAGTGGTTAGACTCATGATTTATTTTGAAGATAGAGACTGTAAATAGGCATACTGATAAATGTTATAAATAGAATCTATACCTTATAAGTGTGATAAGACTTGGTGCTAAACATTTGTTATAAATTCATCTAAAATATATTGTTTTACTTTATACTCTCAGAAAAAAATAGTTTTCCTTTGCTGAGCTGAATGTTTTACAGGGCTTAAAGGTTATTCTCTTTGAATAATCATGTAGGGATAGGGATACATGATACTAGGAAGAACAGCATTGCATCAGGATAGCAACATCATTTTAACTAAATCTTGGTTATTGACTCAATTTCTTCTGATTAACTTTTTTCTCTTTATGTCAAATAGGAAGGAACTTTATTTACTGAAGATACTAGCTAATTATTTTTTGATTAAAAGATAGAATGTGAACTCCTGAATCTAAAGAACATTTAAAATGGTAGTACTAGTCTTCCTGTATTTCATAACTTTTAATAAACCACCATTTCTTTAGGATTCTGTTGCCCTTCTTTGAATTAGGGCACATATTCACATTGCAAACCACACAGCACCAGAGTGTATACCAGACCTTGGCAGTGAGTTAAAGGATATAAATCAATCTGTAAGTAGAACTGAAAAGCTTCAGAGCTTTATAAAGACACTATTTTTCAACCTGGGCACGTTTAAAGGCACTTTTTTTGAAAAGCACTTTTAAACAAACTCCCTTCCTTCACACTTTTCCACCATTTTAATTTTAACACTTTAGTCATTGATTTCCTTGGCAATATTAGATCATGAAAGCAGGATACCTAGCCATGATAAGTAATTCCATCTTAAATTAGTCACAAAATTCCCCTTGCTTGAGATATTGAGAGAACTCAAACCAGTCAGAAGCAGACCTTGTTTACTAAATAGATATCATTAAGAGAAGTCACATTACCAGTTTTATCGCTGTAGCTTAGAGTTCAGTGTCCACATGAATTTGAAAATGTATACAGCCAATTTGATGTTTGCCAAGAAAATTCTGAAAGTCTTTTGATAGTTGTGTCTTGCTTTATGTAATGGGTATATACCTGAAAAGCTGTGTGTAAATCAAACTTAATTTAGTAAAATTCAGAATAAAAAAGGAAGGAAACTGTTCAAATATAAATGTTAATTCTTTCTAAAACAAATAGACAATCTGTAGTTTAGTTATATTGAGTTTGTGTAAATCTTGGTTTGGCTTGAGATGGAGTATACCTCTAATACATGGTAAAAATCCTCAGGAGATAGTTCCTGAATACTGACATGGTAGTATTTGAATAGTCACTTAAACACAGTGGAAAGCAACTAAATAAAGCATTTATTATCTTAAAGATAAAAATAATTGGAAATTGTGACTTAATTCAGATTTTAAAAATTGATCTTATGTCAGATTGAGTTTAAGAGTCTATTGTCTTTATTTTATTTTGTATTGCTAAAAAAATATTTACTGATCCTATGGGATGACAACAAAGGATACCATGTTAGTATCCCAAGTTCAGGGATAAGAACATCATTGAGATTTCCATTATAAATCTCAATTGTGGGAAGAAGATAGAGGACATACACTATTGGGATTTATTAAATTCTCAATTTCCAATCTTACCTGTTTACTCATGGTCTAAGCAATACATCCAGAAATGTGCACACAGGTTATACTTTGCTTAAAGTGCAGTAACTATTTATTGACCATTTACTATATGCTAGGAAACAGTGGAAACAGTGGCAGACTTTTATTTTTGGGGGCTCCAAAATCACTGCAGATGGTGACTGCAGCCATGAAATTAAAAGACACTTACTCCTTGGAAAGAAAGTTATGACCAACCTCGATAGCATATTGAAAAGCAGAGACATTGCTTTGCCAACAAAGGTCCGTCTAGTCAAGGCTATGGTTTTCCCAGTGGTCATGTATGGATGTGAGAGTTGAACTGTGAAGAAAGCTGAGCGCCAAAGAATTGATGCTTTTGAACTGTGGTGTTGGAGAAGACTCTTGAGAGTGCCTTGGACTGCAAGGAGATCCAACCAGTCCATTCTAAAGGAGATCAGCCCTGGGATTTCTTTGGAGGGAATGATGCTGAAGCTGAAACTCCAGTACTTTGGCCACCTCATGAGAAGAGTTGACTCATTGGAAAAGATTCTGATGCTGGGAGGGATTGGGGCAGGAGGAGAAGGGGACGACAGAGGATGAGATGGCTGGATGGCATCACTGACTTGATGGACCTGAGACTGGGTGAACTCCGGATGTTGGTTATAGACAGGGAGGCCTGGCGTGCTGCGATTCATGGGGTCGCAAAAAGTCGGACACAACTGAGCAACTGAACTGAACTGAACTGAGGGTGGCAGAATCATTCATTTATCTTCAAATGTGAATTAGGCAAAAACTTTGTATAAGTTGTTGTTCTGTAAGGCAACGCAATATGTGAGCAGGTCACATTTTCTAAAAATGTATGCATTAATGGGGAAGGCACACAATAAACCTGGAAATTACAAAAGAGCAAAATAAAGACTTTGATAGAGAAAATCCAAGGCAATGAAAATCTTAAAACTAGTTTTAGGTAGAGGTGGGGTTGAAGAATATGTCAGGGTAAGTTTCCCAAAGAAAGTGACGGCTAAGTTATAACCTAAAATATGAATAGGAATTAGCCCACTGATGAAAATTTGGTGAGCTAAAAAAATTCATATGATTTTAGTGATTCAAAATTATTACAGTGAAAATGAATATTTCATGTTTAGGGCATTGTAATGTTTAGTATGAATGGACCATGATAGGAAGAGAGGTGAGATGGATGTTGGAAATTATAAACTAAACAGTGATTTTGTGTAGGTCATCTGAGGAAATATCATAAAGGGTCTTAAATACTTTATGTGGATTTTATTCTGAGAGCACTGGGGAGCCATAGGAGTTTCATTTCCACCCCACCCCCCCCCCTCAAAATCATGATATATTAGGTTTGCACTTTAGAAAGATTCCTCTGGCTGCAGTGGAGAAAACAAATTGTGGGTAGAAAAAGACTTCAAGATCAGAGAACAGAAAAATCTGAGAAATTATAGGAGTCATTTCTCTTAGAGATACTGATAGCCTGAGCTAAGGTAGTAGAAGCAAAGACAGAGAGAAGTGAATGGGATGGAGAGTCATTAAAGAGATTGGATCAAGAATTGTTCATTTGGATGAGGTGTAAGAAGGAAGAGTTAGAAACAACACAAGAAGAGAATTAGACTTTGGGGCAGGACTTTAGACCATGTATAAACATGCTGCATTTGAGTTAACTCTGGGACATCTGTATGGTGATGTTGAGGATGAAGTTAAGTAGATGAGCCTGGAATTTAGGGAAGGAGTCTGGATTGGAGGTATAAAGTTAAGAGTCACCAGTATTTACTTGGTAATTGAAGCCTGGATGTGAACGGCCATGCCCAGTTCACTTAAAGGTAGGGGCTTTCCTGGTGTCTCAGATAGTAAAGAATATGCCTGCAATTCAGGAAACCCAGCATCAATCCCTGGGTCGGGAAGATCCCATGGAGAAGCAAATACTCCAGTATTCTTGCCTGGAGAATTTCATGGACAGAGGAACCTGGCAAACTACAGTCCATGGGGTTTCAAAGAGCCGGACACGACTGAGCAACTAACACTCAAAGGTAGAGACTCCATGCCAGGAGGGCAAGCGAAAAAGACAGGGAATGCCACTCCCTAATATCTTCTTGTTCAACAGGGATCTCCCTCAGGGAAAAGCAAGTCCCCTCCCCTAGCTCTGGTGCAGTGGTACTGGGGTTCTGCCTCAGGGAAAGGCAGGCATATGTATGGATGAAGAGTTCCAAAACTGTGTGGAAGGAATGACTTCATTTGGAACAAAGCTTGGAGAACTCTAGCCTAAAAGAGTTGTTAAAAACAATGGAGATGTTGGTGAAGAGCAATTAAGAGGAGGGTGACAGCTCCTAGATATGAGGAAAATAGCATAGCAAACCAGAAGCTTAAATCAACCAGAAAAAGAGACAGCCTTTTAAGATCACTGCTCTATTATTTTCCTAGAGCTGCTATAGCAATGTACCACAAACTGGGGTGAGTGAGGAGGGGTGTTTAAACAACAGAAATTTATTTTCTTACAATTCTGGAGACTAGAAGTCCTAAATCCTTGTGTCGGTAGGTTTGGTTTCTTCTGAGGTCTTTGTGGCTTGTAGGGGCCTCTTTCTTGCTGTGTCCTCACATGATATCCCTCTGTGTGTAAATTTTCTCTTCCTATAAGCACACCAGTCATGTTAGATTAGGGCCCACCTCAACAACCTCATTTAACTTTAATTATCTTTTTGAAGGTCCTATCTCCAAATACAGTCACATTCTGAGATACTGGGGAAGGCTACCAAATGGCTGTGAATGGCTCTCCAAATGCTCAACCCATAACAACTGCCAACCTTGGGGTTTGGCAGGCTGTGTGAATGCCCTAAGCTTCATCTTACTCAAGAGAAGCCAAGTATGGTGAAGGGCAAACAACCCAGCAGTCCCGGAGCCTTGCACAGACCTAGTTGTTAGGTAGTTAGAATAGGAAAAAGGAGCCCAAAATGTCGGTGGCTAAAAGACGCGAAGGGAAGAGAGGCCTCGGCCCAATTTTGGCTACTCTTTTTATATGTTTTTTCTCCTCCCCCTGGGCCTGCCCTATGTAAATTGGACTAGCCAGGAGTGCTGTTTGTTTTACCTGAGGTCCTCACTCCAGTTCTCGGACCTTCCTTTGTTCTATTTTCGTGGGTTTTTCCCTTCCTTATCTTTTAGCCACCACCATTTTGGACTTCTTTTTCCTATTCTAACTACCTAACATATTGACAAAGGGGCAAACTTCTCTGGCAGAAGGAGCTTGCATACAACCTCTGATGGACCACTGATAGAATAAGCTGCTTGGATGCAGGAACAGTTCATAAGAAGTCAGGCTCAAAATTAAAATCAGAATCTCCTGGCAATCTGAAACACTGTGGGTATCTCCTTCTCAGGAGCAAGCAGAGGGGGATCATTTGAACTGCTGGTCCCTGTGGACACTGGCAGACAAGGTAAACTCCATGAGCTGTTAGAGTGTGTCCAAACAGTAACACACTCAATGGTAAAGGGTAGAAATCTCACTGGCCAAGGGAACGTGAACACAACTTCTGACCTAGGGATGATCCCTGGGTATGCAAGATAAAAGGTAAATGGAAAACATCTGAGTAGGGACAACAGAGGCTGCACACAGTGGAGAAAGAGCCTTCATAAAAATGTTACCAGGTCCAAGCTTGTTCTGCTCCCAGCATGATAGGCTAATACATCCAAGACAAGGTGTTGTGATGAGGAAGGGACTTGATTCGGGAGCTGGCTGACGGAGAAGATGGCAGGCTAGCACCTCAAAATAACCATCTTGTCCGGGCCTGGAATGCCAGGTTCTTTTATGGATCAGAGATCACCAGGGAGGTAAGGAAACAAAGTAAAAAGATTATTCAGTCCTTGCAAATGTCCCCTAGGATGGCAAGCCTCAGGCAGGAGGATGTGTTAGGTTCACTTCCTTAAATTTAGTCATTTCATGGGTGGTGTGAAATGGAATATCTCCTGCCGTATCAACAAACATATCCCCTGATATGTAAGCACCAGAGGAGCCACCCATGCCACTTGCCACACAGAGAATTTAAGAATGTCACAGTCCTTGCCAGGTAGGGTGGGGGTGGGGGTCAGGTTATCTCCCTAAGGCAGGCCATTATGTATGCCTATAATAATTAAAGCGGCTGAGTTAAAGTCACAGAGCAGATCAAGTGTGAATTCAAAATTAACTCTTCCTGATTACAAAAAGAGTTTAGCCAAGTCACTCTAGGCTTTCAGCTATAAGATAAATAAATTCTGAGTCTCTAATATAGAGTATAGTGACTTTAGTTGATATTATCTTGTACACTTGAAATTCATTAAGAGTAGATCTAAAGTGCTCTCACCGTACTCACATTACAGCGGTAACTCTGTGAGGTGATGGAGGTGTTAATTAGCTTGATTGTGGTCATTATTTTACAATGTATTTATATATCAAATTATCACATTGGACATCTTAATATGTACAATTTTTATTGTAAATAAAACCTCAACAAACCTGGGAAAAAAACAAAAAAACATATTCAGTTTTTCATACCTGTTCATAGAAGCTTTACTTTTACTGGATGAAAGGGACAATAATCCAAATTCCTATCTACTGATGAATGGACAAACAGACTGTACAGAGCTTTATGATGGAATATTATTTGGCAACAAAAAGCAAAAAAAAAAGTATAGATTTATGTTACAACATGAACAGACCTTGAAAATATCGTGCTAAGTGCAAGAAGCCCAATCATAAAGACCATATATTGTGTAATTTAATTTATAACAATTAGCCAGAATAGGTAATCTATAGAGGATAGAAGGGAGACTAGTGGTTGCTAGAGGCTCAGGGGGATGAGGGATTGGGGATTTACTGCTAATGGGTATGGAGTTTCTTTTGGGAGGGATGAAATGTGCTAAATTTGCATTATGGTGATATTTTTACAAACATGTGTATACTAATATACATTATATTACAGACTTTACATGGATCCATTCTATGGCATGTGAATTATACTTCAATAATGCTATTACTAATTATGTGAATGAAAAAATAGCACACAAAATGTTTCAATATTAGGGTACATATATTAATATCAAGACTTCAACTCTCTTTAAAACTTCCTTATACATTTGGCCTCTAAGATAAGAATACCTAAGCTTTAACTCAAATATTATACTAAAATGCCCTCTCCAACACAAATAGATTTGTTTCTTATGTTTGAATGCTGCCATTTCCACTCTCTCAATGAGTGGGAAGAATTCTGAAAGAGTGGGTATTTCTTTAAACTTTATTTTGTATTGGGGTATGCTGCTGCTACTGCTAAGTCGCTTCAGTCGTGTCCGACTCTGGGCAACCCCATAGACGGCAGCCCACCAGGCTCCCCCGTCCCTGGGATTCTCCAGGCAAGAACATTGGAGTGGGTTGCCATTTCCTTCTCCAATGCATGAAAGTGAAAAGTGAAAGTGAAGTCGCTCAGTCATGTCCAACTCTGGGTGACCCCATGGACTGCAGCCTGCCAGGCTCCTCCATGCATGGGATTTTCCAAGGCAAGAGTATTGGAGTGGGGTGCTATTGCCTTCTCCATATTGGGGTATAGCCAATTAATAATTCTGTGATAGTTTTAGGTGAACATTGCAAAAGACTCACCCATACACATACTTGTATCCATTCTCCCCCAAACGCCCTTCCCATCCAGGCTGCCACATAACATTGAGGAGAGTTCCATGTACTATACAGTAGGGCCTTGTTGGTTATTCATTTTAAATGAATAACCTCCCTAACTATCCCCTCTCCTCAAACTCCCCCCAGGCAACCATAAGTTTGTTTTCTAAGTCTGTGAATATGTTTTTGTAAGTAAGTTCATTTCTATCATTTCCTTCAGATTCCAAATATAAGGGATGTCACACAATATTTCTTCTCTTTCTGACTTTACTGAGTGGGTATTTTAACATCATAATTAGAATACTGATTATTATTGGGTTGATGTAAGTAAAATTACTGGAACCTATCCATATTGCTTCCCTGGTGGCTCAGAAGGAAGAAGAATCTGCCTGAAGTGAAATAGACCTGGGTTCTACCCCTGTATTGGGAAGATCCCCTGGAGGAGGGCGTGGCAACCCATTCCAGTGTTGGTGCCTGGAGAATTCCCAAGGACAGAGGAACCTGGTGGGCTACAGTCCATGGGTTGGCAAAGAGTTGGACACAACTGAGTGACTTTCACTCACTCACTCATCCATATGCAAACTGTTGCTTATATAGTTTTGGCCATATATTGACAAAGACTCTCCATGCTTGTTACATAAAAAGTAAGTCAGGTAACATTCAGACTGAGTTCAGCATTATGATTCCCTGTGTACTAAGTCAAATGGGCACTTTGTTTTTTTACTGTGTTCTTATTAGAGGCCCACCATTCTGCGAGCACTTACTTCCTGCATTTTAATAGCTTAAGGCTTAAAATGAATTTAACCTTGAAAACAGGCCATTAGAGTTAAGTGAACCAGTTCAGTTCAACAAACAAGATGTACAAACCATTAAATGTCCAAAATCAGGTGATGTTGACCAGCTCTTTGTTCTGTTTCCTGGTAAGTTAACCGGCAATGTTCCCTGTTTAAAACTCAGGACAAATAATGATTTTTAACCATTAGATCTGCACTGCTTCTGAGATCATTTTACACGTATAAAATTTAGCTTTATTAGCTATTAGCTATTAGCAAGAAGCTTCCCCTACTATGCTCTATTCATCTTAAAGAATAAAGTCAGAATCTAAACAACTCAGAAAAATTACATGAAACGCCTAGATTTAGTTTGCTGTCAAAACTAATGAATGATTTAGATGTCATAGTCTTTCTGTGGGAAATGGATAAAATACAAAAAGCAAACAAAAATAACCAGGAACTGATAATGACCCTGATAGTATGTAAAGTCATGCCAGTATCATCTAAACTGATACACAAGCACAGAAAAGGAATCCATTTTATTCAGAAAATAAAGTGCTGATGCTGAGGGAAAAGATATGAATAGATGTTAAATTAAAAGGGATATATGTTCCCATTTTTTCCTCAGATATAATTTGTGAATCCCAGAAAAAGAACAGTGTGCTTATTTGATGTTCTTGCCTCACAAATCTTAAAATATTCCTGCTACAGAAACAGAGAGCTCTCTCTGTGAGGGTCTGGACAAACTAAGTCCATACTCTGACATGACCAATCCTTGACAAAACTATGAAGGACTTACAATTTGTGTTTGCCTTCCTCCCCCTTTCTGATTCTTGCCTTCTGTTGTGACCTTCTCCTTGAGGTAAGGAGAAGGTCCTGGCTGGAGACCCTCTGACACGCTCTTGCTGCCGTCAAGTATTGCTTTATCTTCATCACAGTGTATATTTGTTCTTTCAGAACTTGATAATGTCTAGAAGTTGAAGCGATTTTTGGATCCAAAGTTAAAGACACCTAAGACATTCTGCATTTGAAAAAAAGTACATTTGTTTATGGCATGTAGTGAATATTGAATATTTAATGATTTATGCATCAATTGTTGAAATCGGGATGAGGGTGGAAGACTGTCTTGGAGAAAGAAAATCTACCTTTACCCCAAGACAGCACTCTAGGAGGGAGTATGGACACCATTTCTGTGAAGTTGGATCTTGAGCATCTCTCTCAGTTTAGTCCTTTTTATGTCTAAATAAGAAAGGTACTTTAGAGATCACCTAGTCCTATGGGATTTCACATTTTTCTCTATGGACAGAGACCTAGTGGCTCAAGGTTTTTCCTTAGGTATCATTTTGGAAGCTGAGAAATTGAGAGATCAAATAGATGGTGTTAAGAGATTCACCTTTGCTTCAGAAATTTTGATCCATTTAAAAAATGTATTTATTATGTGGACAACCCTAATGGGATTTAGTTTGAACAAAAGGTTGATAAGTATTCCTGCCAAAAGAGTTGTGTCTAAGTTTAATCAAACTTCTAAATCATGGAAGAAACCCTAAGGATACTATTAGTCAGATTTAGAATGTGGAAATTCTGTTCCAAAAGAAGATTCATATTATATAGGAAATAACATGGGATGAAAAGGAGGAAGTTAGATGTTAGAGATTAAAAGAGATTTAAAGAGACAATTGTAACTAAATACAATGTTTGGACTTGTACGGATTCTGATTTGAATAAGCCATTAAACTTCTATTTGAAATAATAGAGGAAAAGTGCAAGGACTGAACACTATAAAATATTAAGGAATTATTATGGATTTTTTAAGGCTTTGAGACTGATATTGTGGCTGTGTTTAAAAAGAGTCAGCTAAACATCCATACCAACATATTTTAGGTTAAATAATATGTTAGGGTTTGCTTTAAAACACTTGAATTAAAAACCTTCAGGGGAATATGTGAAATAAGAATGTTAGTAAGTGACAATCACTGCATTTGGGTTGTGGTACCAGAGTGTTCATTACACTATTGTATTGGTTTTGAGTATATCTGAAATTGAAAATTTGCTTAATAAAAAATAAGGATAGTACTATTCATTGTACAATAAATAGATCCAAAGATTATGAAGTCCTAGCTCACATAAAAATGTTATTAATAGTTTTGTTACTCCAGTATTTTGGTTTTAGACATCTGCAAAAAACAAATACTGCAGAATTCAAATATATGTTTTGAAAGATCTTGCTTCTTGTTATTTGAATTGTTTTTAACTATAAATTTAAAAGCATTTCCATCATAGTGTTTCTAAATTTACTGTTTGTACTATTTCAATCTACTTCAACTTGTAAATAAGAATATCTTGACAGTGTGGAATATAAAATAGCTCTTCTACTTAAACCAACTAACAATTGGTTTTTTTAAAAAAGAATAAAAAGATGATGTGACGATGTTGAACTTTATCAGAATCCTGTGCTCCCACCATTTTGTGGTCTGAGAAATGGCTAACGTCAAAGAAGTACTCTGCCGTCACAAAAGATAAGACTCATCCTTCCTCGGTGACTCAGATAGGACCCAGCTCTAACCTTCATGAATCTTAGAATATGATGATGCTCTTGTTTACCTGCCTCTGTAAAACTGCAGGCCCTCCCCCACTTTGCTTACTTTTATTTTCTTGATGTTTCTCTTTAATGAACATTCTCTCTGTTGCAATAGCCTGAATAAACTCATTTCCTTAATTGTCCCCTGCATTTTGCCCTTCACAGGGTCTCTGATTGTTTGATACATCTCCAATATCCTGAGATCTCTAGCTATTCACACATCAGTTCTAGTTATTATCAGATGGAAGAAAGGATGGAAAGTAAACCTCTTTGTGATTCCATCAACAGCAATAGCATAAAAAGTTTCCAAGTTCTTACCCTTTTCCCAGACCCACACACTGCTAATAAATTATACTGGATTAGACTTGTTCAGGGGCTTCCCAGGTGGTGCTAGTGGTAAAGGACCCACCTGCCAGTGCAGGAGAGATGTGGGTTCGATACCTAGTTCAGGAAGATCCCCTGGAGAAGAACATGGCAACCCACTCTAGTACTCTTGTCTGGAGAATCCTGTGGACAGAGGAGCCTGGCGGGCAATAGCCCATAGGGGCCCAAAGAGTTGGACACAGCTGAAGCAACTTAGCATAGCACAGACTTGTTCAAGCAAACTGAGCCAATAGTGTGAAACACTTCTACTCAGAGATTAAAGATTGTTTTCTCTGATTCAAAGCAAATTGATTTGAGCATGGTGAAATTTTAATTAAAAATTTTGCTTACTGTATCCAAGTAAAGTTTTAAAGCACTTCTTGTTTTGACGGGCAAACATTGACTCATGGGCAGGATTCTCAAACATTGCTAATACCTTTAGTTCTTTGGTTGACTAATGGAGCTTTTATAAATTTCCTAAGTAGTAAGATTTAGAAATATCTATATGATCCATATTTACCTGACCCTCTTCGCATGTCCATTGTTAATTCCATTTTTCCTCTCTCTAGTAGCCCCCCAAATTGCATTTGTTGAGTGGTTTATTTGAGAATGATTTCTCTTGATATGGTTTGATTGATATGGATTGATTTCACTGGGATAATTGATTTCACTGGGATAATTTCCTATTCTAATTGTTTTTCTACATTATTTGAATGATATGAACTTGTACAAATATGTTTCTATTTTGGGTAGTAATCAGCTATATTCATAAACCTTGGCTTATCTACATTCCTAAGGCTTATATCCATTCTAAAAGTTTTTAGTTCTTTGTCAGATAAGATAGGACAAATCTATCCAAATGAAATGTATCCACTCTGTAGGATATACAGTGTGAATATCAGTTCAGTTATAGACTAAGTGCTTAGCACAGAGCCTAATTCATACTAAGCATTCAAAAACTTTTGAGGAGTAAATAAGTGAATGAAGAATTTCTATCCAATATTAATCCTATTCATCTCATGTGCAGAGGAATGGAACAGTTTCATGCAATCAGAAGTGGCTGGCTTTTGTGCTATTTCTGTGTGTTAACTCAGGTAAAATTTTTCTCAGTACTCAAAATATGTACCTTCTTTTTTACTTGATGTTATCTGAATTGTTTTTGATCTAAAAATTAGATGCTGCTGCTAAGTCACTTCAGTTGTGTCTGACTCTGTGCGACCCCATAGACGGCAGCCCACCAGGCTCCCCCACCCCTGGGATTCTCTAGGCAAGAACACTGGAGTGGGTTGCCATTTCCTTCTCCAATGCATGAAAGTGAAACGTGAAAGTGAAGTCACTCAGTCATTTCCGACTCTTCACGACCCCATGGACTGCAGCCTACCAGGCTCCTTCATCCATGGGATTTTCCAGGCAACAGTACTGGAGTGGGTTGCCATTGCTTTCTCCCCTAAAAATCAGAGTTAACTGTAAATCCATGATATATTATTTCCTGGGAGCAGATATTTCTTTCCTTTGAAAGAGAGCACAAGAGACCTAGGTACCTGTAGGAAAGGGTAACTAATTCAGAAATGAGTTGCTGGGAAAATCAAAGTAGATCTGCTTATGAATAGATTCTGTTGGTGCTTGGGATAGACAAAATTCTCCCCTTCTGTCCTTGGCAGCATTTGGGGGAAACTTTGATAATGACAAATGCCCAAAGCTTTTAATGTAGGGCCTGGAGATGGAGATGGAAGGCAGGGGATAACCGAGGAATGAAACTGTAGAGCCTAGTGAACTTCTCTCATTGAAGTCATGTGGTTCTTAATGAGGTCAATTTCTGATAAAGCACACTGCTGCTGCTGCTACTTCGCTTTAGTCGTGTCCAACTCTGTGCCACCCGATAGACGGCAGCCCACCAGGCTCCCCTGTCCCTGGGATTCTCCAGGCAAGAACACTGGAGTGGGTTGCCATTTCCTTCTCCAATGCATGAAAGTGAAAAGTGAAAGTGAAGTCGCTCAGTCATGTCCGACTCTAGCGACCCCATGGACTGCAGCCTACCAGGCTCCTCCATCCATGGGATTTTCCAGGCAAGGGTACTGGAGTGGGGTGCCATTGCCTTCTCCGGATAAAGCATATATCTAGTCAAATTAAACACACTCTTTCTGCAGAATATTATTATGTTAATCAATTTTTCTTTTCACCTAAATTATGCTAGGCTTTTTTTCTGTATCATTTACTTTCCTTTTAGAACACAGTTATTTATAATGCAAGCAAAGCATTCTTAAGTCTCATGAAAACTTTTGCATACAATTTAGCATGTTCATTATCCCTTATTACCATTGCTATGGGGGTCAAATTATTAGACTCATCATGTAGCTTTATAATATTTTGTAACTTGTCTGTGCTAGGGAAATTTTATTTGATATCAGTTCAGTTCAGTTCAGTCGCTCAGTCGTGTCCAACTCTTCGCGACCCCATGAATCGCAGCACGCCAGGCCTCCCTGTCCATCACCAACTCCCAGAGTTCACTCAGACTCATGTCCATCGAGTCAGTAATGCCATCCAGCCATCTCATCCTCTGTCATCCCTTTCTCCTCCTGCCCCCAATCCCTCCCAGCATCAGAGTCTTTTCCAATGACTCAACTCTTTGCATGAGGTAGCCAAAGTACTGGAGTTTCAGCTTCAGCATCATTCCTCCCAAAGAAATCCCAGGGCTGATCTCCTTCAGAATGGACTGGTTGGATCTTCTTGCAGTCCAAGGGACTCTCAAGAGTCTTCTCCAACACCACAGTTCAAAAGCATCAATTCTTTGGTGCTCAGCCTTCTTCACAGTCCAACTCTCACATCCATACATGACCACTGGAAAAACCATAGCCTTGACTAGACGGAACTTAGTTGGCAAAGTAATGTCTCTGCTTTTGAATATGCTATCTAGGTTGGTCATAACCTTCCTTCCAAGGAGTAAGTGTCTTTTAATTTCGTGGCTGCAGTCACCATCTGCAGTGATTTTGGAGCCCAGAAAAATAAAGTCTGACACTGTTTCCACTGTTTCCCCATCTATTTCCCATGAAGTGATGGGACCAGATGCCATGATCTTCATTTTTGGAATGTTGAGCTTTAAGCCAACTTTTTCAGTCTCCACTTTCACTTTCATCTAGAGGCTTTTTAGTTGCTCTTTGGCTCAGAGGTTAAAGCATCTGCCTCCTATGCGGGAGACCAGGGTTCGATCCCTGGGTCAGGAATATCCCCTGGAGAAGGAAATGGCAACCCACTCCAGTATTCTTGCCTGGAGAATCCCATGGACAGAGAAGCCTGGTAGGCTACAGTCCATGGGGTCTCAAAGAGTCAGACACGACTGAGCAACTTCACTTTCACTTTCACTTTCTGCCATAAGGGTGGTGTCATCTGCATATCTGAGGTTATTGATATTTCTCCGGGCAATCTTGATTCCAGCTTGTGTTTCTTTCAGTCCAGCGTTTGAAAAGATGTACTCTGCATATAAGTTAAATATACTGTTTATGAAATCAGTAGGTAATAAAGCTTAGTCTCTTTTGAATCTTTATATGTGTTAGCATCTTTACTGAGTCTATTCAGTTTTTCATATAAAATGAATGGAGGAATATTTTTGTATACTTACAGCTGATTCACATTGTATAGAAGAAACCAGTACAACATTGTAAAGCAATTATCCTTCAATTAAAAATAAATTTTAAAAAATGAATGGAGGAATATTTAAAGTAGAGCATACTCTTGGGAAATCTTTGATTTTATTATGTGTATCTGAAGTTCCAAATAATATAAAAGAATTTCAAGAAATGAAAAATACAAAGAATTTCTTTGCAATGTTGATCTTATTTAGCACATTGATGAAGTTCTGTTAATCCCAGAAAGGGGACATCCACCTAGACCTATTTCTAATAAAATTATTGAATTTCTAAATTTAAAAAGAAAATTTCACAAGCTTTTATTCAGGAAAAAAGTTATAAAAGTAAAAGTCAAAATGGCTGAAAGCTAGTGAATAGTTAAATAACATTTATACACAACAGAGAGGAAATAATCGGGTAAAAAATCCTGATGTCACCCCTAATTTCAGTCCCCTATTAGAATCAAGAGGAATATTAGTTGTTTATGTTTTCAGATAAAGAAAACAATCACAACAAGGCAGTGACTGAACAACAGTTTAAGCACAACAGAGATCTCTAACGGAGAGCAATTTATTCACTATATGCATAAGTTAACCTTAAAAAGACAACACTAGAAGTGACTAAGATTTTGCAATATAAATGTCAAACAAATATTCTTGGAGTAGAAGAAACACTGTATTACCACCGACTGGATTGCTCCTGCTGCTAAGTCACTTCAGTCGTGTCTGACTCTGTGCGACCCCATAGACGGCAGCCCACCAGGCTCTCCCGTCTCTGGGATTCTCCAGGCAAGAACACTGGAGTGGGTTGCCATTTCCTTCTCCAATGCATGAAAGTGAAAGTGAAGTTGCTCAGTCGTGTCCAACACTTAGCGACCCCATGGACTGCAGCCCACCAAGCTCCTCCATGCATGGGATTTTCCAGGCAAGAGTACTGGAGTGGGGTGCCATTGCCTTCTCCACCGACTGGATTACAACATCCTAAACTGATAACATATCCTATGATTTAGGAAGAGTGTCGGTAGCTGGTGGGAGGTAAGGAGAAATGGGGGAAACAAGCCATTCTCATTTTGGTGGTTGGGAAGTAGGGGGGATGAACACATTGCTGTGGAGAAAACAGAGTATCTTGGTAACATTTTCCTCTACTATCAGAATTTGCTTTAATTTTCTTTGCAGTGCAGTTCTGTTAACAAATTCTCTCAGCTTTTGTTTATCTGGAAATGTCTTTACTTCACCTTCATTTTTGAATGAGTAGATATAGAATCCTGATATTCCCCCTCGCACATTAAAGATGCCATTCCCCTATTTTCTGGCCTCCGATGTTTCTAATACAAAGTACACCTATATTCTTATAATGGTTTCCCTATGTGTAATGGATCTTTTATGTTTCCCTTTGGCTTTTAAAAATATTTTCCCTCTTAATCTTTGGTTTTCAACAGTTTGACTGTGATATGTCTAAGTGTGTAGTTGGTATTCAAGAATGTCTCATGGGTGCATGAAAGCAATAGTTTATCTCTTTATTTTGGGGAACAGTATTTTATATTATGACCACAGATATTTACCTCCATTCAAATGATTGCCAAAAGAGACAAGCTACCTTTTCTTCTTGTTTAGAGTTTCCTCAGTGGCTCAGTGGTAAATAATCTACCCAATGTAGAAGCTGCAGGTTCTATCCCTGGGTCAGGAAGATCCCCTGGAGTAGGAAATGTTCTTCAGGTAGGATTTTTATTTTCCACCTTTCACTGAGGTGTGGCCTTTCATTGCTTCCAGCTTTATATTGAGAACTTAGTTCCAAGTATACAACTTCTATGGAGATTTTTCTTTGACACTGTGGAGCCACCAAAATCAAGGCTCTAGGTTCCTTTTATCACGTAATGTCCTCAAGGGATAGATTCAGCTGTTATCTGGCTCTTTTGTTTTCAGCATCTGAGGAGTTTCTTTGTTGTTTTTGAAACTCAGTTATGCAATTAAAATATTTACTGATATTTTATCCAACACTTCTAGGTGTTTTTTGTTGAGAGATTTTTTCAGAAAATCTAAATCGGATTTCCCTTCCCCACTCCCAGTTCCTTGTATAGGTCTCTCTCGTTATTTAGGTCATAGATCAAAATTTACCTTGTTGGCAAGACCATCCTAAACCACCCTAGCAAAAGAAACCAACCCCCTTCATCCTACACCCTTCATTTTCTATCACTAGTTGAAAGTAAAATACTTACATATTGATGTGCTTATTAATTTACGTATTAAGTTTAACAAGTATAAAATCAAAATCGAGATTTATTAAATTATTAGCTAACTTATTAACATGGCCATTTTTTGTCACCATATTCTACTCAGAATCATCAAAGTATAGGACTTTGACTCATTCATGTTAGAATCTTTCAGTTCAGTCACTCAGTCATGTCCAACTCTGTGACCCCATGGATTTCAGCATGCTAGGCCTCCCTGTACATCACCAACTCCTGGAGCCTGCTCAGACTCATATCCATTGCATCAGTGATGCCATCCAGCCATCTCATCCTCTGTCATCCCCTTCTCCTCCTGCCTTCAATCTTTCCCAGCATCAGGGTCTTTTTTAATGAGTCAGTTCTTCACATCAGGTGGCCAAAGTATTGGAGTTTCAGCTTCAGCATCAGTCCTTCAAATGAATATTCAGGACTGATTTCCTTTAGGATGGACTGGTTTGATCTCTTTGCAGTCCAAGGGTTAGTATCTTTAGGATTTATGAAAGTACCTAACACATGCTGGTATTCATTAAATATGTATTTGTGTGTGTGTGTGTGTGTGTTTTAAGTCGTTTCAGTCATGTCAGACTCTTTGTGACCCTATGGACTGTAGACGACCAGGCTTGTCTGTTTGTGAGCTTCTCCAGGCAAGAATACTGGAGTGGGTTGCCATGCCCTCCTCCAGGGGACCTTCCAGAACCGGGGATCGAATCCATGATTCTTATGTTTCCTACATTGCAGGCTGCATTCTTTACCAGTAGTGACACCTGGTAAGCCCCATTCATTAAACACTTGTACCCAACCAAGTAGATGCTTATTTGTCAAGGGTTTTATTTGATATCCTCAAATAAGACAGATCATTAACAATTTGACAAACTACTGATAAAGAACCAGCCTGCAAAGCAGGAACCACAGGAGATGCAGGTTTGATCCCTGGGTCAGGAAGATCCCCTGGAGGAGGATATGGCAACCCACTCCAATATTCTTTCCTAGAGAATCCCATAGGCAGAGGATCCTGGCAGGCTATGGTCCATAGAGTCACAAAGAATCAGACACAACTGAAGCAACAGCATGCATGCAGAGGGAAGTAGCAGTGAGACAATACATGGAGAGAGGCTGAGAAAAAATAAAACAGAAATACCGAATGACTTTCCCTTTTCCTGGACATGGAGTTTTTACTTATATGTGGGTTCCATAAACTTTCCTGGTATGTTTTCAAAAAAGGCATTTTGAGAGTTTTTGTTTCTTTTAACAAAATATCCCATATTTTATAAAAATTGAAATTTTTTAAAAATCTCAATTTTATAAAAATTGAGAAATTTAAAAATTTGTTTAATTTGTCAATGATTGAAGAAATGGCTTCAGATACTTTTTTGTTCTCAGTGCTGATTGACGTAATTTGTGCTGCATGGTAAAATATCACTTCAGTTCAGTTCAGTCACTCAGTCATGTCCGACTCTTTGCAACCCCATGAATCACAGCACGCTAGGCCTCCCTGTCAATCACCAATTCCCAGAGTTCACTGAGACTCACATCCATCGAGTCAGTGATGCCATCCAGCTATCTTATCCTCTGTCGTCCCCTTCTCCTCCTGCCCCCAATCCCTCCCAGCATCAGAGACTTTTCCAATGAATCAACTCTTCGCATGAAGTGGCCAAAGTACTGGAGTTTCAGCTTTAGCATCATTCCTTCCAAAGAAATCCCAGGGCTGATCTCCTTCAGAATAGACTGGTTAGATCTCCTTGCAGTCCAAGGGACTCTCAAGAGTCTTCTCCAATACCACAGTTCAAAAGCATCAATTCTTCGGCGCTCAGCTTTCTTCACAGTCCAACTCTCACATCCATACATGACCACTGGAAAAACCATAGCCTTGACTAGATGGACCTTTGTTGGCAAAGTAATGTCTCTGCTTTTGAATATGCTATCTAGGTTGGTCATCACTTTCCTTCCAAGGAGTAAGCGTCTTTTAATTTCATGGCTGCAGTCACCATCTGCAGTGATTTTGGAGCCCAGAAAAATAAAGTCTGACACTGTTTCCACTGTTTCCCCATCTATTTCCCATGAAGTGACGGGACCAGATGCCATGATCTTTGTCTTCTGAATGTTGAGCTTTAAGCCAACTTTTTCACTCTCCTCTTTCACTTTCATCAAGAGGCTTTTTAGTTCCTCTTCACTTTCTGCCATAAGGGTGGTGTCATCTGCATATCTGAGGTTACTGATATTTCTCCCGGCAATCTTGATTCCAGCTTGTGCTTCTTCCAGCCCAGCGTTTCTCATAATGTCCTCTGCATATAAGTTAAATAAGCAGGGTGACAATATACAGCCTTGACATACTCCTTTTCCTATTTGGAACCAGTCTCTTGTTCCATGTCCAGTTCTAACTGTTGCTTTCTGACCTCCATATAGGCTTCTCAAGAGGCAGGTCAGGTGGTCTGGTATTCCCATTTCTTTCAGAAATATCACTTACTTGTAGAAAAATACTCAACAGAAATGGAACTGCCCTAGCAAGAAGGCAGATGTGTTTGTTTCTCCATGCTTGTGTCCTTGACTAAGATCATGAGCCCAGTTTGCACTCTTCAAGAATGTAATAAATGGAAATGAAATAAATGGGCTAAAATTTCCAATTTATTTCAGTATTTTCATAGGTTTCTGCTATATAGGTGGGGCTAAGTCATGCAATGTTTTTATGGCATGGTGAAGACTGCTGCTAAGTCACTTCAGTCGTGTCCAACTCTGTGCAACCCCATAGACGGCAGCCCACCAGGCGCCCCCGTCCCTGGGATTCTCCAGGCAAGAACACTGGAGTGGGTTGCCATTTCCTTCTCCAATGCATGAAAGTGAAAAGTGAAAGTGAAGTCACTCAGTCCCATCCAACCCTCAGCGACCCCATGGACTGCAGCCTACCAGGCTCCTCTGTCCATGGGATTTTCCAGGCAAGAGTACTGGAGTGGGGTGCCAGTGCCTTCTCCATGGTGAAGACTAGATTTTATAAAATTGAAATGAGACACCATTGAAGAGTTTTAAGTCAGAAGTGATATGACCTATTTTGTAACAAAATTGCAAAGTGTGGAAAACAGATTGGAGGATGGCAGGAGCAGAAGCAGTGAAATCAGCTGGTGAGCCTTTGCGTAGTCAATGTCAGTGCTCTAGTTTAGACTATGACAGTAGCAGTGAGATGAAGGTGTATTTTAGAGGTAGAACCAAGAGGACTTGTTGTAGAATCGGATGTGAAGGGTGAGGGAAGGAAAGGATTCAAGGGTAGTTCTCAGGTTTCTAGCTCTAGGAGCTGTGAACTGTGGTGGCAATTATTAAGAGCGGAAGGAATAGAAGACTAGCTTGTGGGTGGGGGAAATAGAGTTTTAAAGAATCAAGTCAATTGTTATATAGGCAGGCTGGTTAATTTTATGTCAACTTGAGTGGGCTGAGAGATGTCCAGATAGGTGGTGAAACTTTATTTCTGGGTGTGTTTGTAAGGGTGTTTTCAGAAGAGACTAGCATTGTGAGTAAAGATCACCCTCACCAATGCAGATGGGCATCGTCCAATCCACCTAGGGACTGAATAGAACAGCAACGTGGAAGAAGGGCAAATTTATAATCTGCTTGAGGTGGGACATCCATCCTCTCCTATCCTTGGACATTGGCTCTCCTGGTTCTTGGGCCTTTGGACTTGGACTGGGATTTATACCACTGGCTCCCCTGGTTCTCAGGTGTTTACCTTTAGGCTTGAACTACACCACTGGTGTGCTGGAGTCCATGAGGTTACAAAGTTGGGCCTCCAACTTGCAGACAGCATGTACAGGACAGCAGGTGGGACTCCTTAGCCTCCGTAATTATGTGAGCCAATTCCTCATAATAAATCTCTTTCTATGTATCTATATATAGCCTCTAGGCTTTATTTCTTTGGAGAACACCAACTAATACAATAGGCAAGTGGATATTCAAGCCTAGAACTGAGATACTGTACCTAAGCTGGGTAAATACTTGGAAATTATCAGCATAAATATGATACTTATTATTATATTAGTAATTTTATTACTATTATATTAGTAAAATATCATTTTAATTATAATAATGCTACTATAAGTCTTTATACCTGCAAAAACAGGTCTGTGAAAACAAGTCAGTACTTATTACTTTAAAAAAATATTTCTTTTTGCTTCTTCTCATCTATAGTTTCTTACATAGTAACTTTTATATCAATCACTTTACAAAATCAAAAACTTCCTTTTGATATACAACACTGGTTATAATTTAGTGAACACTGGGTATATAAAGAGCAATGACATTGATATATTATTTGATATCACTGACTTAAATGACTTTTGAGATAGACAAATTATTAGAGCTCATCTAACCTATAAAGATGGAGAAGGAAATGGCAATCCACTCCAGTATTCTTGCCTGGAAAATCTCATGGGCAGAGGAACCTGCCAGGCTACAGTCCATGGGGTCACAAGAGTCAGACATGACTGAGCGACTTCACTTTCAGCCTATCCAGATGAGGATTCTTATGGGTCTTAGAAATGCTTGGGTAGTCAAGAGATGGCCCCAGAGAGATTTGGTTCTGAGATTGGCAAAGGGGAAGAGGCACAGGGTCATACAAGGCAGGAGCCATTGGATAGACATCCTGGAGATCATTGGCAGTTAATTCTGTCCCATCTCAGATGGTGCCCCACCCCCCCCCCCCCCAAAAAAAGGAATATTTGAAACTGTTAAGGGAAATGTTTATAATAGATAGGAATTTGGTGAAATCTGTTCACTATTTCTGATAATAGGTTTCAGTTTTACTCATCATTTAAAAGCCCCAAATGTCATCCAAACTCAATGGATTAGAAAAAAATACAAGCTCTAGAAAAGTGATACAGTAAACTTTTACCATAATATTGTTTTCAGGTAAACTTTGCTCTGCTCTGATGAAGGAACGCTCTCTCTCTTTTCTCCCAGCTTGGAATTTGGAGCATGGTGTTAAAAGAGCATGAAGCTGTTTGTAATTTTCCAAGTTCTTCTTGCGCCCCCTTTCACTGCCTTTGTGCTTGTACCTCTCGGCCTGCTTTACTCCATTCTCCTCTTCTTTTGATTGTTGTTGTTCATTGTTCAGTTGCTAAGTCATGTCCAACTCTTTGCGACCCCATGGACTGCAGCACACCAGGATCCCCTGTCTATCACCAACTCCCAGTTTGCTCAAACTCATGTCCATTGTGTTGGTGATGCCATCCAATCACCTTATCCTCTGTCACCCCCTTCTCCTCTTGCCCTCAATCTTTCCCAGCATCAGGGTCTTTTCCAATGAGTCTGCTCTTCCCATCAGGTGGCCAAAGTATTGGAGCTTCAGCATGAGTCCTTCCAATGCATATTCAGTGTTGATTTCCTTTAGGATTGACTGGTTTTGATCTCCTTGCTGTCCAAGGGACTCTTAAGAGTCTTCTTCAGTACCACAATCTGAAAGCATCAATTCTTTGGTACTCAGTCTTATGTGTCAACTCTCATCTGTACATGACTACAGGAAAAACTGTAGCTTTGACTACATGGTAGCACCTACTCATCTCTTTTAAAATTAGTTAATTTATTTTAATTGGAGGATAATTGCTTTACAATATTGTGGTGGGTTTTTGCCATACATTGACATGAGTCAGCCATGGGTGCTCGTGTTTCTCCCTATCCTGAACCCCCTCCCATCTCCCTCCCCACCCCATTCCTCTGGGTAGTCCCAGAGCACTGATTTTGAGTGTCCTGCTTCATGCATTGAACCTGCACTGGTCATCTATTTTACATATGGTAATACACATGTTTCAGTGTTATTTGCTTAAATCATCCCACCCTCGCCTTCAAGTCCCACACAGTCCAAAAGTCTGTTCTTTATATCTGTGTCTCTTTTGCTGCCTTGCATATAGAATCATCATTACCATCTTTCTAAATTCCATATATATGCATTAATATGCTGTATTGATGTTTCCCTTTCTGACTTCTACTCATCTCTTAAAACCTAGCTCATAGGTCACCTTCTTTAAGAAGCTTCTGTGCTTCTTTCTGATCAAGTGTCTTTTACTGTGTGCTTTTCACTGTCCTGTACTTCTCTGTATCATAATATTTATGACAATGTATTATAATATCTGTTCCTGTGTCCTTCACTATAGTGTGACCTCCTAGAAACTCCAGGGGGGTCTCTTTGATCTTTGCATCCCCAGCACCTGCTACTGTGCTCAGCACAAATTAGGTATCCAATAAATATTTGTTGGATACAGTCAATCTACTTTCCTAAGAATAATTCTACTTGTAAGAAGAAAGAGTTCAAGCACGCCCCAAACTTCACACCTTAATAGAAACATAACTATGAAATATGAAAAAGATTTATGAATGTAGGGGTTGAATACATTAGCTTAAAATTCATTTTTTCCTGTCATTGACATGGAACCACTTCGAAGAGAAAGAGATGTCAGAAACTTACAGAATGTGAATGAAACACCATATAAAAACTCATTTTTTCCAGATTCTGAAGATGATGATAGATTTTAAAGGCAAGAAACTTGGTGCAGTAGGAAGATGGCCATGTTCTTCAGGTAGAGTTGGCTCAAAATGTGGCCTCTGGGACACTCCTTACAAAAAAAGACATATCTTTCACAATCTGGAAATGATGTTCTAAATAATCAGAGAGGCAAAAGTGTGAAAAAGAGTCTTCAAACAGAGAGAAAATAAATGATCTGCTCTACTGTTGTATCTAGGGTTCTCAGGAACTTGAAACTTGAGTTTTGTCTAAATACAAAACAGATGGCAGAGCAAGTCTTCTTGCTTTTCCTTCTCTGGCTTTTTGTCAGGTTGTGCTGGAGGACAGCATCTTTCATTACATAACAGAATTCTCCCTAATGGAGCTGGGTATAAAGATGAAACCATACTTCACTTTAGAACAGAAGCAATATTTTTCCAGAAAAACTAATATGTTTTTCCAAATAAGTTTGTAGAGTATCAAGGCTACAAGGAAATTTCAGTATCTTTCCATTTAACTTGTTGATTTTACATATAAGAACACACATTAAATATAATGAACTAACTTGATCCAGTTCTCAAAAACTTTGATATTCTGAGGTCATCTGATATGTAAACAAATAATATAAAGCATCATAAACATACATGATATAATTGATTGAAAATTAATCAGTGTTAGTTACTAGCAATATGCTTTTATTTTGGAGGAAAAATGTCTTTTTATCCACTATGACAATCATCAAAATGTCCTTACTCATTAATGATATATGATATTTTGGCATGTGTATAAATGGAAAACAGGGTTCTGTTGAACTGCATGATCAGTCTCTTTTGAAGTAAATTAAGAGAGTGAGTTAGAAAATGATCGCCCAATTGTAAGTTCCATGGGGCACTGAGAAGTCATCATGTAATTCCTGCTTTGGGGAAGGATACTTCAAACACTTTCTGAGAATGATCTCTTGTTATATTTCCACAATTAATGGAGCAAATGTCATATCCCCCTCCAATCAGGAAGTCTTCTATGTACTCACTGTGTGTACATAAAGTCATTTCTTCTTAAAGATAATCATAAAATTTCTACCCAAAGCAAAATAATATTAATGAATAATGATAAAACTTTATCTTTTGTAAAACTCTTTCACATGATTGCTCTGTTTGATCCTCATGAAAACCAAGTATGGTGCTTATATTTTCCTCATTTTACATGTGGAATCCTAAAGCTGATAGGTTAAATGACTTGCCTTAGAGCTGAGGAGGGCTACAGCATTGGCAGCCGAAACAAGAGGAGGGTGCATTCACCACTACTTGCTCATGGCAAGGGAGCTTAGGCGTCCAGATGAGAACTGATGTTTGGAAAGACAGGCTACTAACTCCTCTAAGATGAAAACTTTAGAAGGAGGAACAAATTTTTGTATTTAATTACAGAGCCAACTATATACCTGATAGTTTCCTAGGTATTTTGCATATTACTTTACTTATAACCACAGTGAGTCCTTCCTGTGTTTATAGCAAGTTGCTACAATTTCAACAATAGTTCCTGGCTTAAGGAGCCATGAACTGAACAACTTGGTTCTATACAGCTTTCAGTAGAAAATTAGTTGTTTTGTTTACACGTGCACACATACAATTGTGTATACATATAAAGGCAGCCTAATGAAGTGGTTGTCAATACAGGTTCTAAGTCAGGTTCAGTTCAGTTCAGTCGCTTAGTCGTGTCTGATTCTTTGCGATTCCATGAATCGCAGTATGCCAGGCCTCCCTCTCAATCACCAACTCCCGGAGTTTACTCAAACCCATGTCCATCGAGTCGGTGATGCCATACAGCCATCTCATCTTCTGTTGTCCCCTTCTCCTCCTGCCCCAATCCCTCCCAGCATCAGAGTCTTTTCCAATCAGTCAACTCTTCGCATGAGGTGGCCAAAGTATTGGAGTTTCAGCTTTAGCATCAGTCCTTCCAATGAACACCCAGGACTGATCTCCTTTAGAATGGACTGGTTGGATCTCCTAGAGTCTCCAAGGGACTCTCAAGAGTCTTCTCCAACACCACAATTCAAAAGCATCAATTCTTCGGTGCTCAGCTTTCTTCACAGTCCAACTCTCACATCCATACATGACCACTGGAAAAACCATAGCCTTGACCAGACAGACCTTTGTTGGCAAAGTAATGTCTCTGCTTTTGAATATGCCATCTAGGTTGGTCATCACTTTCCTTCCAAGGAGTAAGCGTCTTTTAATTGCATGGCTGCAATCACCATCTGCAGTGATTTTGGAGCCCAGAAAAATAAAGTCTGACACTGTTTCCACTGTTCCCCATCTATTTGCAATGAAGCGATGGGGCCAGATGCTGTGATCTTAGTTTTCTGAATGTTGAGCCTTAAGCCAACTTTTTCTCTCTTCTCTTTCACCTTCATCAGGAGGCTTTTTAGTTCCTCTTCACTTTCTGCTGTAAGGGTGGTGTCATCTGCATATCTGAGGTTATTGATAATTCTCCCGGCAATCTTGATTCCAGCTTGTGCTTCTTCCAGCCCAGCGTTTCTCATGATGTCCTCTGCATATAAGTTAAATAAGCAGGGTGGCAATATATAGCCTTAACGTACTCCTTTTCCTATTTGGAACCAGTCTGTTGTTCCATGTCCAGGTCTAACTGTTGCTTCCTGATCTGCATATAGGTTTATCAAGAGGCAGGTCAGGTGGTCTGGTATTCCCATCTCTTTCAGGTAGAACCAACTTAATCCCAGCTTAGCTGTTTACTAGTTGTTGGACCTAACCAGCTGTGTGACTTTGGTCAATCTCTGAGTTTCAGTTTCTTTATCTACAAAATGGAAATAAGAATAATACTTTCAATTGCAAAGTAAAAATTAAATGAGATAATATTTATAAAGTGCTTAGCATATTTTCTAGCATATAGTATTCTCAATAAATGTTAGCAAGGATAACATATATAATATATATGGTTCCAAAAATAGATTTGAGGAAGCTATGGCTTACTCATACAATTTATTAAGCATGTGAAGAAATTGAGGGGATGGAAAATAAGAGGATCATGAAAAAGATGATGTTGACAATAAGTTTAGTACATAATATTTGTGGCAAAATGTCCTGTGCACTGCTCTGTGTACACCACAAATATTGGTTCAAGCTTCCTAGAAATTAATACATAGAGAAAAACAAAGTTAGGTAAATTTTGTTATGCCCTCAAACAAAAATAAAACAATGCTTTAATAGAAGACTAGGTTTTGACACTGACCAAGTCAGTAGCTTTCTTTATTTGGTAGATGTAACAGTAAACAATGTCTTCAACACCTTCCCAAATGAATAAAAAAAATTCTCTACTTCTTACACACTTGATGTAGGCAAAGGCCTAAAACCAAAGTATAATTCAGTAAAACAATTTCATAAGTGAGGGGAACATATGACGTATGCATAATTCTCTGATGGCTTGGTTTAATCCAATCTTGGTTCCAAATTTCAGATATGCAGAGGTATAAATAAACTCAATTCAGCAAATCTTCCATAAATATTGTTTATTAAAACTAACTTTTTGAAAATATGTTGCTTGGAACAGATTGGAAATTATGCTTCCTGAGATGTATGTTGGAATTAATTTTTTGGCTTAATTATGAGAGATCCATAAACTTGAATTGTTAAATGAGCTGGAAGGTCTGTGTCTAGTCACAGGGCAAGCTGACACAACTTAAACTACCTAATTAGAGAGAAGCATGGATTTTTTTTTTTTTTGCTCAGATTTTCCAAAATCCTAGAAGTCTTTATTAAAACAACACATGCTATAAAAGTGTAAGCTCCAAGAGGAAATGAATTCTGTCTTACTTAGGGCTTTATCCCCAAACTTAAAATACTCCCTGACACACGGAGGTGATATAGGATGACTTTTATTTTTAATTAATGAGGGAACAAATAGATGGTACAACTAGTTCAAAGGAGAATCTTAAAAGCAGACGTTTATAGGCATCAATACCTGAAAGGAATTTATAAATAGATGCAAAACTGAGGATACTAGTCAATATCCACAGGGAAATAATTGATTGTATTCCAACAGATACAATTGCATTTCTGGGTAAGAATCATTTATATTGCTGTCAGTTTTCTACAACTTTGTTGCAAAATATTTCAGAGACAATAGGCTGAAATAACTCTGGAGTATGTTTTACACAGGAGAAGGCAATGGCACCCCACTCCAGTACTCTTGCCTGGAAATCCCATGGATGGAGGAGCCTGGTGGGCTGCCTATGGGGTCCCACAGAGTCGGACATGACTGCGCGACTTCACTTTCACTTTTCACTTTCATCCATTGGAGAAGGAAATGGCAACCCACTCCAGTGTTCTTGCCTGGAGAATCCCAGGGACGGGGGAGCCTGGTGGGCTGCTGTCTCTGGGGTCGCACAGAGTCAGACACGACTGAAGCGGCTTAGCAGCAGCAGCAGCAGCAGCAGCATGTTTTATACAGGAAAGCCAGTAATCATTTTAGTCACTCCAAAATATTTTTAATATTTTTAATGAGTTAATAATACATACAGATTAGGTGATACATTTAAATTGGATGTATCATATAGAGAAATATTTAAAGAAGTATAAATAAAAAGGTATGATTTTTACCTTTCCTCACTATTCTTAGCACTGCGAATATAAATACTTTACTTAACTTGACTTTAAATAGATAAACTCAAGTGCTTGTTTGGCTTATTTGTGTCAAAATCTTACATGCCTATAGTTATTTGTGTCATTTATTCTTCTGCTGCAGATTCTCAGCTCAAAGGAATATATTATTTGTTATACATTTTCTTTAACTTTAGATCTCTTTCCATCTAACTACTCAATTTCTGCTTACCACTTTTTCCAAGAAGGATAAAAACCAGAACTATGGGTGACTCAGGGACTCACAACTGGTGGGTGCCCTCACGCTGAAGTGAACAGCCTTGTTGGACTGGGCTTTTAAACCTGGGAAGTCTGACGCTAAGTCCACGTAGTTAGTGTCAGAAATGAATTAATCATTGGACATCTGATCAGTGTCTGGAGAATTGGTTGTTGGTGTTGGAAAACACCCTAGATAACTATGAGCAGAGAGGGCTGTGGAGAAGCCAAAGGAGTTAGAGAAAGCTTGGGAGATCATTGTGTGGTGAAAACCAAGAGAGAATTTTCTTTCTTTTTTTAAAAAATGTATTTACTTTTTTAGTTGAAGGATGATTGCTTTACAGAATTTTATTGTTTTTTGTCAAACCTCAACAGAGAATTTTCTTATCCGTGGTCATGGGCATCAATGCTGCCAAGAAGTCAAGTAAGGAAAGGCTCGAAAAGTACGGATGGGGTTTAGTACCACCTTCTGAAAGCAGTTCCAAGGAAGAGTCAGGGTACGAATGAGGAAAGGGTGGGGGAGTGCATAAAATGCGGCTTGAGGAAAACCAGATGCAGTGAATTTAAAAGAGAAATGAGGAAGTGAAACATTGTCGAGAGTGCACATAAACTCTTTGGCTCTTCATATGCCAAGCAGCAATTCCAAGTTGTTTTACACACCTTGTCATCCTCAGAAAACTCAGTATTTTATTCTTTGCTTTGTGGATGATGGTAACAAAATTAGCACAAGGTAAACAAGATAGGATGTGAACCTAGGTCTGTAGGAGTACAAATCTGCTCTGTTTTTAGCCACAATAGAAAACCTCAGTATCTCTGTGTTAGAAAATTCTCTAATTCAGAATTTCTTATTCCCCCAAGATACTGGACAACTGAGATAATTATGTAGGGGTCTCTTGGGTCACATCACAATAATGTAATTTAGCTAGACCTAAAGTTTGGCACCTAAATACTTAAGACCAATGTTCTTCTTTAAATCACTTCCTATAATGCTGTCTTTGAGATAGGTCTGAGAAGAAAATTGACTCTAAATGCCTAATGAAGTTTCAAAATTCCATGAACTTTTAATAAGACTTCAGATGGTCAACAGTGAAATCAGATTGATTATATTCTTTGTAGCCAAAGATGGAGAAGCTCTATCAGTTCAGTTCAGTTCAGTCACTCAGTCATGTCCGACTCTCTGCGACCCCATGAATCGCAGCACGCCAGGCCTCCCTGTCCATCACCAACTCCCGGAGTTCACTCAGATTCACGTCCATCGAGTCAGTGATGCCATCCAGCCATCTCATCCTCTGTCGTCCCCTTCTCCTCCTGCCCCCAATCCCTCCCAGCATCAGAGTCTTTCCAATGAGTCAGCTCTTCGCATGAGGTGGCCAAAGTACTGGAGTTTCAGCTTTAGCATCATTCCTTCCAAAGAAATCCCAGGGCTGATCTCCTTCAGAATGGACTGGTTGGATCTCCTTGCAGTCCAAGGGACTCTCAAGAGTCTTCTCCAACACCACAGTTCAAAAGCATCAACTCTTCAGCACTCAGCCCTCTTCACAGTCCAACTATCACATCCATACATGACCACAGGAAAAACCATAGCCTTGACTAGATGGACCTTTGTTGGCAAAGTAATGCCTCTGCTTTTGAATATGCTATCTAGGTTGGTCATAACTTTCCTTCCAAGGAGTAAGTGTCTTTTAATTTCATGGCTGCAATCACCATCTGCAGCGATTCTGGAGCCCAGAAAAATAAAGTCTGACACTGTTTCCACTGTTTCCCCATCTATTTCCCATGAAGTGATGGGACCGGATGCCATGATCTTCGTTTTCTGAATGTTGAGCTTAAGCCAACATTTTCACTCTCCTCTTTCACTTTCATCAAGAGGCTCTTTAGTTCCTCTTCACTTTCTGTCATAAGGGTGGTGTCATCTGCATATCTGAGGTTATTGATATTTCTCCCGGCAATCTTGATTCCAGCTTGTGCTTCTTCCAGTCCAATGTTTCTCATGATGTACTCTGCATATAAGTTAAATAAGCAGGGTGACAATACGCAGCCTTGACATACTCCTTTTCCTATTTGGAACCAGTCTGTTGTTCCATGTCCAGCTCTAACTGTTGCTTCCTGACCTGCATACAAATTTCTCAAGAGGCAGGTCAGGTGGTCTGGTATTTTCATCTCTTTCAGAATTTTCCACAGTTTATTGTGATCACAGTCAAAGGCTTTGGCATAGTCAATAAAGCAGAAATACATGTTTTTCTGGAACTCTCTTGCTTTTTTGATGATCCAGGGGATATTGGCAATTTGATCTCTGGTTCCTCTGCCTTTTCTAAAACCAGCTTGAACATCTGGAAGTTCATGGTTCACATATTGCTGAAGCCAGGCTTGGAGAATTTTGAGCATTACTTTACTAGCATGTGAGATGAGTGCAATTGTGCAGTAGTTTGAACATTCTTTGGCATTGCCTTTCTTTGGGATTGGAATGAAAACTACCTTTTCCAGTCCTGTGGCCACTGCTGAGTTTTCCAAATTTGCTGTACAGTCAGAAAAAACAAGACTGGAAGCTGACTGTGGCTCAGATCATGAACTCCTTATTGCAAAATTCACTGAAATTGAAGAAAGTGGAGAAAACCACTAGACCATTCAGGTATGACCTAAATCAAACCCCTTATGACTATACAGTGGAAGTGAGAAATAGATTTAAGGGACTAGATCTGATAGACAGAACGCCTGATGAACTATGGATGGACATTCATAACATTGTACAGGAGACAGGAATCAAGACCATCCCCAAGAAAAAGAAATGCAAAAAGAGCAAAATGGCTGTCTGGAGAGGCCTTACAAATAGCAATGAAAAGAAGAGCAGCAAAAAGCAAAGGAGAAAATAAGAGATATAAGCATCTGAATGCAGAGTTCCAAAGAATAGCAAGGAGAGGTAAGAAAGCCTTCCTCAGAGATCAATGCAAAGAAATAGAGGAAAACAACAGAATGGGAAAGACTAGAGATCTCTTCAAGAAAATTAGAGATACCAAGGAAACATATCATGCAAAGATGGGTTCAATAAAGGACAGAAATGGTATGGACCTAACAGAAGCGGAAGATATTGAGAAGAGGTGGCCAGAATACACAGGAGAACTGTACAAAAAAGATCTTCACGACCAAGATAATCATGATGGTGTGATCACTCACCTAAAGCCAGACATCCTGGAATGTGAAGTCAAGTGGGCCTTAGAAAGCATCACTACGAACAAAGCTAGTGGAGGTGATGGAATTCCAGTTGAGCTATTTCAGATCCTGGAAGATGAGGCTGTGAAGGTGCTGCACTCAATATACCAGCAAATTTGGAAAACTCCAAATTTTTGAAGTTTTCATTCCAATCCCAAAGAAAGGCAATGCCAAAGAATGCTCAAACTACTGCACAATTGCACTCATCTCACATGCTAGTAAAGTAATGCTCAAAATTCTCTAAGCCTGGCTTTAGCAATACGTGAACCATGAACATCCAGGTGTTCAAGCTGGTTTTAGAAAAGGCAGAGGAACCAGAGATCAAATTGTCAATATCCCCTGGATCATCGAAAAAGCAAGAGAGTTCCAGAAAAACATGTATTTCTGCTTTATTGACTATGCCAAAGCCTTTGACTGTGATCACAATAAACTGTGGAAAATTCTGAAAGAGATGGGAATACCAGACCACCTGACCTGCCTCCTGAGAAATCTGTATGCAGGTCAAGGAAGCAACAGTTAGAGCTGGACATGGAACAACAGATTGGTTCCAAATAGGAAAAGGAGTATGTCAAGGCTGTATATTGTCACCCTACTTATTCAACTTATATGCAGAGTACATCATGAGAAACGCTGGGCTGGAGGAAGCACAAGCTGGATTCAAGATTGCCGGGAGAAATATCAATAACCTCAGATATGCAGATGACACCACCCTTATGGCAGAAAGTGAAGAGGAACTAAAGAGCCTCTTGATGAAAGTGAAAGAGGAGAGTGAAAATGTTGGCTTAAAGCTCAATATTCAGAAAACTAAGATCATTGCATCTGGTCCCATCACTTCATGGGAAATAGATGTGGAAACAGTGGAAACAGTGTCAGACTTTATTTTTCTGGGCTCCAGAATCGCTGCAGATGGTGATTGCAGCCATGAAATTAAAAGACGCTTACTCCTTGGAAGGAAAGTTATGACCAACCTAGATAGCATATTCAAAAGCAGAGGCATTACTTTACCAACAAAGGTCCGTCTAGTCAAGGCTATGGTTTTTCCTGTGGTCATGTATGGATGTGATAATTGGACTGTGAAGAGGGCTGAGTGCTGAAGAGTTGATGCTTTTGAACTGTGGTGTTGGAGAAGACTCTTGAGAGTCCCTTGGACTGCAAGGAGATCCAACCAGTCCATCCTAAAGGAGATCAGTCCTGGGTGTTCATTGGAAGGACTGATGTTGAAGCTGAAACTCCAGTACTTTGGCCACCTCATGCGAAGAGTTGACTCATTGGAAAAGACTCTGAGGCTGGGAGGGATTGGGGCAGGAGGAGAAGGGGACGACAGAGGATGAGATGGCTGGATGGCATCACCGACTCAATGGACATGCGTTTGGATGGACTCCAGGAGTTGGTGATGGACAGGGAGGCCTGGCTTGCTGCCATTCATGGGGTCGCAAAGAGTCAGACACGACTGAGCAACTGAAATGAAATGAACTCAAAAACAGTTTTATTTTAAAATAAGTTTTCTGTCTCTGAGATCACAAGTGAAAGATTAGATACAGCCAGTGCATTAAACACAGAAGTTTGAGGCAGAAATCATTTAACGAAGAAAACTTTTACAGGCATTGTAAATCTAGTGATTCATGGCTATGTACAAGTTTACTATGAGAAGATATAAAACAGCAAAATAATTCATTTCTAGAATTCTCTTATTTATCTGAATTCACCTTCATGTACCACGGTTGGCAATTAATGCCAAGATCACAGAAATCACTCATTAGATGGCTGCTTTACTACTCGTTGAGCTAATTAATTTTTTAAAAGACATTTTGATTAACAGCCATTCTTTAGAAAGTCAAGTTAGAACAACCACTTTAATTTTATTCATGTCATCCATTCACAGGCCCTCCTAAGATGAAGATATTTTTATTTTTTATTGCTAATTGATATGAGCTGGTACTATTGAGATTTAATTAGCTAAAGCATATGTTTTTTTTTTTCCTTAAAAAGAAATGCTGTTTTACCATTCTAAACCAAGATTCAGTTTTGTCCATAAACTTATACAACTTGAAAAGAAAAAAAAAAACCTTAAAAATTAATTGAGACTAGGTCTCCTAAAGCTTAGGCACTGATATTAGAGAAAACCAGTAATTATTTAAACTCACTGTTGAAGCAAAGTCATTGTGTTGCAGTGGGAATGCAAAGGCAGCATATTCTATTGGATAAGACATTTTTTGTGTTTGAGATGAACTACCACCATTTATGGTAATTTTTGAGATTGGAAAAATTCATATAATTTTAGACTAGAAAGTTTTTCATAATCTTTCTAGTGTATTGCTTCACAAAATAAAGTACACAAACTGAGGGGTTAGTATATGGGGTGTGTGAATTCTCTATAAATTTTTAACTGTCTATTTTCATTTTGTTGATATTTTATAATGTGACATAAGCATATTTGAAATCATCTGAAATCATCTGAATTCCTCATTCAAGTTCTTCCTGTAGCTCAAACAGTAAGGGATCTGCCTGCAACGCAGGAGATCCGGGTTCAAACCCTTGGTTGGGAAGATCTCTGGAAAAGGGTATGGCAATCCACTCCAATATTCTTGCCTGGAGAATCCCACAGACAGAGGAGCCTGGCAGGCTACACAGTCCGTGGGTTTGCGAAGGGTCGAACATGACTGAGTTTCTTCATTCAGTGATCATATTTATCTTTATGTTTCTAATAGTACTCCCATGAAAGAAATTTCAAATGATGTCATGGTGTACTCCATGAATGAATGTGTAGAGCAGATTAAATTGATAAAATTAGTGAGAGTATTGACTCTTCTTGAGCACACAGAACAGATGAACCAAACTTAACAGAACCTGCACCATTTAATTCTAAACTATTAACTAGTGAGGGAGAAAGCTTTAAAAAGTTAGCAACCCTGTATGCGAGACGGCAAAAGAGACACAGATGTATAGAACAGTCTTTTGGACTCTGTGGGGGGGGGGGGGATGATTTGGGAGAATGGGATTAAAACATGTATAATATCATATAAGAAACGAATTGCCAGTCCAGGTTCGATGCAGGATACAGGAAGCTTGGGGCTGGTGCACGGGGATAACCCAGAGGGATGGTATGGGGAGGGTGGTGGGAGGGGGATTCAGGATGGGGAATACGTGTACACCCATGGCGGATGCATGTTGATGTATGGCAAAGCCAATACAATATTGTAAAGTAAAATAACAATAATAATAAAATATAAATAAATAAATAAAAAGTTATCAAGTAAGAACTTGTTAGCATTGCTACTAGAGAGTTTTTTGCTAGGTAAGTTTTAATTAAAATGAGGACTGATTGTCCTGAACTGCTATAAAAACCTGGAAGTTACTAATGAAATTTTATAGAGCATACTTAAACAATAATAACAGCAGAACTCTCTGAATTTGTGTAGTTGAGGTTAAAATACAGGAACAGACTAAATATAGAACCAAGTCTAGGGCTACAAGTTTGTGTTTTTAAATCTAACATCAGCAATTTAGCTTCAGAAAAACATAAATCTGTCACATTACGTTAGTGTTGTAAGTTTAAATTTTATTTGCGCTTTGGTTTTTAATCTAACTGGCAAGTTTGTTTTGCTTTTATAGTTTTATTAGATCTAATAACACAAGTAATCTACAAGTACTTTTCCATCTAATCATATTTAATTAACAGTAGAATAAAAGTGATTTTCATCCACAACGAGTCTAGATGTTTCTGTCATAAAGTCATCTGTTACTGAGAGAGGATTGTTTGCCAAATGATCCATTTGTTATCTGTCTTAGATGGGGTTTCTTCTAAGCAGAGTCAGGGACCAGAATTCTTGTGCAGTGATTTATTGAGGAAGTGATTTCAGAAGAGGAGTGAGAGAAGGATAGGGCAGGGGGAATTGCTAAGCAAGGATGTTGTCTTAGCTGGAGACCAGCTGGAAATGGTTTGGTTCCCCTGGAAGCTAAGGAGTGTGAATTTCACCCCAGTTCCCCAGTTTGTCCAGTGTCAGCATGGGTGCCACCCATGAAGTTATTATAATGGCTTCGATTAGGAGAAGGGAAAGAGCTATGAGCTATTAACAGCTGCTGAGGTGTGACTACTGGTGGATGGCTGTTCCAACCCAGTTAGGAGAATCTAGGCAGAGCAACCATGGGGTCCACTATAGTACAATATCTGCCTTGCAACACTCAGACCCACTTGCTTCTCAAATTAAACTAACTCCATCCAAGCACAGCTTTTCTAGAGTACTGAATTTTCTGAGAACACTTACAAGAAGAAGATTATATAGACAAGTTACAGCTCCTGCTGGTGCAATTGGCCCTAAGACCCTCATTATCTGCCCCATCTACCACCTATTCTAGACTTCCCTCTCTCTTGGATAGCACCTTTGTTGGAGTAGTTGACTTGATTTGTGGCATCTGAGACTCCAGTTTTTGTGCTTTTATCAGTCCGTGGTTATTAGACTTGCTTATTATATTGTAAAAAGAGTCAGCTCAGGAAGTTACTATGCTTGCTTTAGCTAGCAGTACTTTATTTCTTAATGATCAACAGGGTCAAACACCCCTGCCAGTATGATACTTGCTCTTTGTCTAATGATCTACTGCCATGAGGAACCTAAAGTGACCAGGAGTAGGTCATAGCTTTAAGTTTATGGGGACTCTCCCTGTTTCTTCTGGAAGAAGCACCCACCCTCTAAGAATGAGGACTCACAGAGCCTAAAATTGCAAGAGTGAGGAAACACAAATTCCCTGAGATGACAGGGAATGATGATGAGTGGGCCCACTCATACTTCCATTCCTTTGTTCCCAGACCTTGCATTCTACTTACTGGGGACACAGCACTACTAAGGCCCATTAGTTTAGGGTATATGCTACATGCTTCAGAAGAGCTGTTCATCCTTGCAAAGTGTGTTCTTCAGGGTAGGGCATCATCTGTGCCCTTAAGAGGACTTTTTACCACTCTATCAAGACAGCAGCTTCTGGATGATCCAGTATATATATATGGTGGGCTCAATAACTAGATCTCATGCCATGGGATCAGCTGCCACTGTGCCATAAAGTTTGTCTCTTGGTCCCAAGCAATGCTATATGGGGCTTGGAGTCTTAGATCAAACACTCTGAGCCCCTAAAGAAGTGCAAGCTGAACAGTGTAGGTACGGACTGAGAGTTGATTGACAGTTTGGATGAAATATGGCCCCCTGTAATGTGGAATAGATTCAAGGTAGTCAACTTGCCACCGCTACATTCTCAGTGTTACCTGTAACTGGCATATGGAAATTCAGTGGTGACAGCAGTTGATAAGCCTTTGTGAGGGAACCTATGCTGTGTGGGCCAAAACATAGCCTTCATCTCTGCCACTGTTGCTTCTCAGGTTTAGAGCTCAACTGTATGAGCAGTGAGCTGTCCAACAACAGCTACTTGTTGCCATCTACTGATCAGGTCACCCAGTCAACTTTGTGATTTAGTTCCTTGTCCATGGCGGGTGTTTTCTGTAAGCACTGATTGACTATGCAAAGATTATTACATGTTGTGCTCACTCCTGCAACGCCATCCAAATGCTTCTTCCCCAAACTTCTTTGTCCCTGATCTAATCATTCTCCTTGCAGGCTTCTAACTAACCAGAGAAACCATTTATCACTGAGTCAATTTTTACCTTTCTTGTATAATACTAACTTGTGACTCTCAGAGTGTATACCAGATGCACAGCTTTGAGTTCCTCCCACTAATCACTGTCCTTCATGGCCATCCCAGAGCACACTTTGGTTCAGTGGCAGTTAGATTTTAGTTTGCACTCATATATTGAGTCAATCTACCTGTGAAGGAAGGGCAGGCTTTTTTCTTCACCACCAGGGATAAATAGAATCTGTTTTTGATCCCCCTGTCTGTTCAGTTCAGTTGCTCAGTCATGTCTGACTCTCTGACCCCATGGGCTGCAGCATGCCAGACCTCCCTATCCATCACCAACTCCCAGAGTTTACTCAAACTCTTGTCCATTGAGTCAGTGATGCCATCCACCCATCTCAATCTCTGTCATCCCCTTCTCCTCCCACCTTCAATCTTTCCCAGCATCAGGGTCTTTTCAAATGAGTCTGTTCTTTGCATCAGGTGGCCAAATTATTGGAGCTTCAGCTTCAGCATCAGCCCTTCCAATGAATATTCAGGACTGATTTCCTTTAGGATGGACTGGTTGTATCTCTTTACAGTCCAAGGAATTTTCAAGAGTCTTCTCTAACACCACAGTTCAAAAGCATCAATTCTTCAGCACTCAGCCTTCTTTATGGTTCAACTCTCACATCCATACATGACTACTGGAAAAACCATAGCTTTGACTAGACAGACATTTGTTGGTAAAGTAATGTCTCTGATTTTTAATATGCTGTCTTGTTTGGCCATAACTTTTCTTCCAAGGAGCAAGCATCTTTCAGTTTCATGGCTGCAGTGATTTTGGAACTCCCTAAAATAAAGTCTTTCACTATTTCCACAGTTTCCCCATCTATTTGCATTGAAGTGATGGGACCACATGCAATGATCTTAGTTTTCTGAACGTTGAGCTTTAAGCCAACTTTTTCGCTCTCCTCTTTCACTTTCATCAAGAGGCTCTTTAGTTCCTCTTCACTTTCTGCCATAAGGGTGGTGTCATCTGCATATCTGAGGTTATTGATATTTCTCCCGGCAATCTTGATTCCAGCTTGTGCTTCCTCCAGCCCAGCATTTCTCATGATATACTCTGCATATAAGTTAAATAAGCAGGGTGACAATATACAGCCTTGATGTACTCCTTTCCCTATTTGGAACCAGTCTATTGTTCCATGTCCAGTTCTAACTGTTGCTTCCTGACCTCCATACAGATTTCTCAAGAGGCAGGTGAAGTGGTCTGGTATTCCTGTCTCTTTAAGAATTTTTCACAGTTTGCTGTGATCCCCACAGTCAAACAGCCTTGTCTAACAATGAAACTATGAGCCATGCTGTGTAGGGCCACCCAAGGTGGACGGGTCATGGTGGAGAGTTCTGACAAAATGTGGTCCACTGGAGAAGAGAATGGCAAACCACTTCAGTATTCTTGCCTTGAACCCCATGCACAGTATGAAAAGGCAAAATGACAGGACTAAAAGATGAACTCCCCAGGTTTGTAGGTGCCCAATACGCTACTGGAGATCAGTGGAGAAATAACTCCAGAAAGATGAAAAGATGGAGCCAAAGCAAAAACAACACCCAGTTGTGGATGTGACTGGTAATAGAAGTAAAGTTCGATGCTGTAAAGAGCCCTTTCTGTGGATTGGAAAATAATGCCTTTATAGATAAACAGGTACATACTACAGGCTATAATTTGTTAATTTTTTCTGACAAATATACCATACCTAGTATATTCGTCTGGTGCAAAACTGCCTGATGGGGCTATTCTTGCTTAGACTATGGGGCTATTCTGGTGGTCCTGTGTCATATGTTTGGATCTATGTAATTTCTTCTAGGGTCACATTAGTGAATTAAATGATGGGAATCATCACCCCTACATTTTGGCCTTTCCCACTATAAATGCTCTTAAATCTATATTTCAGGGTACCAATATAGGGATTCTGCCAGTTGCTAAGAATTTCCATTCTGATTATATGGCAGAAACCAGAAAAATAACACCAAGTGGGCCCATTGATCTAGTGGTTCTACTGTGAGATGGACCTGGGTAGGGGCTTTATTTATTACCTGCAATGGGGACCATGGTAGTTCCTTGGATCCTTTGGTGTCAGTGTCAAAGCAAATGCTACATTCAACAGACTTCTGAAGATCTGGATATTCCTCTCTTTCCAGCATACAGTTGTAGGCATAACTCACTTTTTTGTTCTCTACTTTATAGTGCGTCTCAAATATTGCATTTCTTTTTTTACAAATTGAAGGTTTGTGGCAACCCTGAGTTGAGCAAGTGTATTGGCATCATTTTTCCAACAGCATTTGCTCACTTAGCGTCTTGAAGTCACATTTTGGTACTACTCACAATATTATAAACTTTTTCATTATTACTATGTTATGGTGATCTGTTATTGGTGATCCTTGATGTTATTACTCCAAAAAGATTATCACTTGCTGAAGGCTCCAGATGATGACTAGAATTTTTTAGCAAGAAAGTATTTTTAAACTGAGGTAGATACATTTTTCTCTTTGCTTTAATGCTATTGCACAGTTACTTAATAGACTACAGTGTAATATAAACACAACTTTTACATGTACTGGGAAACCAACAAAATTCATGTGACTTGCTCTATTGTGATATTTGCTTTATTGCAGTAGTCTGGAACTGAACCTGGAATATCTCCAAGGTATGCTATATGCAAATAAATGGCCTTAGGTCTCTTTTAAATCTGTTCCTAGTCATATTATGGCTTCCCTGGTAGCTCAGCTGGTAAAGAACCCACCTGCAATGCAGAAGACCCCAGTTCAATCCCTGGAACTGAACCTTTCCTTTCCTGCAGGAAGGCATGGCAACTCACTCTTGCCTGGAGAATCTCCATGGACAAAGAAACTTGGTGGGCTACAGTCCATGGGGTCACAAAGAGTCCGGCATGACTGAGTGACTAAGTATAGCACATAGCACAGCTTGTCATATTATGGATTTTATGGCCAAGAGGAAAGGCAGGGGTAGATGCAGAGGAAAGCAAGCATTGTTTTACCAGACATGTACTTCAGATAAGGTCCAGGTAATATTTTAAAGCAAAGCCTATATTTTCTAGGAAAGGAGAGTGGGTCACTTCTGTAGTAAATCATTAAAGACCAGAGGTTTCAGGGAATCTGGAGGTTCAAGGCTTTGAAGTATATCTGTCCAGATATTCTCATTTCAGATCTTAGGGCTCCACTTCTTCCTTTTCAGAGTCCAGACTAACTCAGTCTGAAAATTCAGTGTTCAATGTTCTGCCACTCTTATAATAAGTATTGTATGTACTATTAACTCTGTCTACCCTCAGCTGAAAAAGATGAACATAAAAGTCCTCTATTTCTCCCATTTTGCTTTATATTGTGTTTTTAAGCAAAAATCCAATACACCAATACATATATATGCATTCACACATATGACTCAAGCCTATTTTAGATGCTATCACATGGGAAAATTGTCTTTCTATTTACTTTTTATCTCTGCTTTCACCTGCAATCAAAGCAAATAAATAAAACTTTGTAGGTCATCAGCATCAATTTAGCCTGCAGCTTTTCACGTTATTTAATACATTTAGCTGGGTCATGAGTTCTTCCATCTTAATTAAATATTTGCATTTTAAAAAGTTCTTTTTAGCATTAAAATTCAGAGGCCACTTTATTGGAGCTAACCCCCTGGCATTACAGAGAATGCATATCTCGAGTTGACTGAGGCAAGAGAGCCACCTACTAAAACTCCTCAGGCTGTTCTTATGACTGGTACTCCATCATCATAATCATCAGTCATCTATTCATTCCATTATTACTCAACTAGTATTTATAGAACTCTAACTCAGCTACAGACTGGGGATAATGATGTGAAAAACAGACATGGTCACTGTTCTCACAGAGCTTACAGTCAGTTGGCATAGATGGACATTTGTCCAATAGTCACACAACCTAATGGGAAATGTCAGCTGGGGGTGAGCATGTGTTGATCACAATCATGCATATGTTTATCACCATTGTCAGCAGCGGCTTCAAACGTGAGAGATGTTGAGCACCATTTTTCATTTTCTGTAGATTCTAAAATGTACATCTTTTCCATATTTCAACATCTCAAATAAGGATGTACCTTCTGCTTTAGAGTATCTCAATTTGAAAAAACTTTTAGGAAAACTTTAGCTAACTTACTTTATTTGATATGAGCAATGAATGAAATATCTAAGTCTCATACAACTCTTTCACTAGGAATAAAACCATTGCTTTAGTTAGCAGTATTTTTTTCTTCCTTGTGAAGTTGCTCAGTCGTGTCCGACTCTTTGTGATCCCATGGACTGTAGCCTACCAGGCTCCTCCGTCCATGGGATTCTCTAGGCAAGAATACTGGAGTGGGTTGCCATTTCCTTCTCCAGGGGATATTCCCGACCCAGAGATAGAACCCAGGTCTCCCGCATTGCAGGCAGATGCTTTAACCTCTGAGCCACCAGGGAAGCATAAAATAATGGTGCATTTAAAATCAATATTACCTACATTACCATATGTAAAATGGATAGCCAATGGGAATTTGTTGTATGACGCAGGGTACTCAAACAGGGACTCTGTAACAGACTAGAGGGGTGGGATGGGGAGGGAGATGGGAGAGAGGTTCAAGAGGGAGGTGACATATGTATACCTATAGCTGATTCATGTTGATATTTGGCAGGAAACAACAAAATTCTGTAAAGCAATTACCCTTCAATTAAAAAATAAATAAATTTTTTTCAAAATTAAAAAAAAAATAAAATCAATAGTACCTCAGAGTATATGTGGCAGTGCATTTCGCTCTGTGCTGGGAACGTAAGGGTATAATTTGCAGCCTCCAGCCTCAGAAAAATCACTTAAACTTCAACTAAATTTAAACACTATCTGGCAGAAGTCATTGAGTGTTCTTCAGCTGGGGCCCCAAATAGGAAGTAGATAATAACACTATTTCATGTTCTAAACATCAGGATTATCTGTGCTTATGTTTTTGGCCTCTTCTTCACTTGCTAAGTGCTCACTCTTCCCCCTAGTTTTCCTAATGTCTCTGTAGCCAATAATGCTCTGAAACAGCAAATACCACAGACTGATTTGTTTTACGATAGTATTTTAGTAGCTTCACATAATTTAGTGACACTGTCTGAGATTTTAAAAGCCAAATGGGAGATGAGGAAAAGAAAGGACACTATGTGCGAATATCGCTGTGATAACATGAACCAATTTGGTCAGAAGCACATTTAGCCCAACACTGGGTAACACCCCTTAAGAGAGGACAGCTTCAAAGCTTGACTCTGTCTGGAAGGGATCCTAACACAGGGGAGAGGAAGAGTGTTTAGTCTGGGTGGACAAGTTTGTCAAATGTGAAGTTGATGAAAAAGAGCCTGTGTGTGTGTATGTGTGTGTACAGAGAGGGGAACATGTGTTTGACTGTGTTTGAGCATTTAATCTCCAGCCTTTTTAATTAGCTTCTGAAACATAATAGATCCTCAATGAATTTTATTTAACATATGACTGATAATGAAGTCCGGAATACTCTTCTGAAACCCAGATTTATTCTTATTGTTCCCCAGTCTAGACAGAATACTTGGTAATGGTAAATTTTAGGGACAGAGAAACCCTAAATGATTCCATTTTATTACTTATTTTAAAGGTTTTACTCTGGAACGTCATAATACTCTTGTTTTTATTTTTCCTTTGGGAGGTTCACATTGTGAAATAGCCTAATAGCTAAAGCTAGCTACTGATAAGATACTTCAAGCATGTAAACAAATAAAGTCTCTTGACTTCAAGTCAAAATGGAATTTTCTACTGTTGTCTACAACATTAGAATAGTGTTTGAGAATATATCACTTTATTTCTGTTAGATGAATACAGTGGTGGTCTGAATATACAATCTCTGGTTACTAAGGGGTTACCTTACCAAACTACATTGGTTAAAAGAACTGGCAATTTAATCAATTTGGATAAGCAATCGATTTGAAGGTGTCTTCCCACCCTGTTATAATTTAGGAAGTTTGGTTTCTTTATTAGCTTTTGAGACAGAACTCTCCTCGTGATTTGATTTCTTTCTTTTAGATCAAAACAAAACCAAACAAGACAGTATCAACAGAAAGAGAAAATATTTGGCATTACCGAGTTCTAATACTGTGAAAAAGAAGCACCATGATTCTCAGCCCTCAATGCTTCCTCTGAGTGAAATGGTTCCTGAAAAAGCATCACAACACGCTATACAGATACAAATACAGTGCAAAAATCTCAAATCCATATACTCAAGGTCCAATTTGTCTTTGCTTTAAGGCAAAGAGAAATATTCTGATGAGAGTATTGTGAAAGGCTCATTTTGGAGGCACCAGCGGATATAGGAATAAACATTTACTAAAGACCTATGATCTGGCCCTAAAATTCTACTTTTCACCAGCAGTGTGACCTAGGACTGGTGATATAATGCCTCTGGGCCTGTTGCCTCATCTTTACTTAGACCCACTCACTGAAGAATATCAAACCACTGAAGGTTGGAGAAGATAATCTCTTATAATTTTAGTTCAAATGTTCTTTGATTTTATAAAAAGGATGATGTTTGAAATTAAAGAAAGATTCTTTGACAAGATTTGTACTGGGAGAAATAATAAACTGTAGATAAGACCAGTAGTTATAGTTCAAGAGAATAACTAGCATTTATTGGAGGGTTTCCCTGGTGGTTTCCTAATGGTAAAGAATCTGCCTGAAATTCAGGACACCCAGGTTCGATTCCTGTGTCAGGAAGATCCCCTTGGAGAAGGGAATGGCAACCCTTTCCAGTATTCTTGCCTGGAGAATCCTAGGGGCAGAGGAGCCTGGCGGGCTACAGTCCATGGGGTCGCAAAGAGTTAGACATGACTGAGCAACTAACACACTGGAATGGGTACCCATTCCCTTCTCCAGGGATCTTTCCAACCTAGGGACTGAACCCTGGTCTCCTGCATTGCAAGCAGATTCTTTACCCCTCGAGCCACTGAAAGTGAAGTGAAAGTAAAGTTGCTCAGTCATGTCTGACTCTTTGCGACCCAATGGACTGTAGCTCACCAGGCTCCTCTGTCCATGGAATTTTCCAGGCAAAAGTACTGGAGTGGGTTGCCATTTCCTTCTCCAGAGGATCTTCCCAACCCAGGGATCAAACTCAGGTCTCCTGCATTATAGAAGACGCTTTACCATCTGAGCTACCAGGGAAGCCCTTACTGAGTGCCAGCTGTGTGCTAAACATTGTGCTGGACACTTACTATCTTAAGATTCACAACATAGCTGCTGCTGCCGCCGCTGCTGCTGCTGCCGCTGCTGCTAGGTAGGGTTATTATCTTTATCTGACATATGAAGAGAATAGGTCGCAGTTAAGCAACTTACACAGCTAGTAAAAGATGGAACCAGAATTTGAATTCAGGAAAATTCACAAAGCCACTGTTCTTTTCAGGAAGTAAAGAAGAAGGAAAGAAAGACATACCTGTTAGATAGTAACTGGGCTATTTGGGGAAAACAATTTCCTGAGTAAATTTATAACATAGGAGCTTCTGTGTTGTGCTGCTGCTTCTGAAACCCTTTCCAATGTGCACATTTGGCTTGGGCAGTAGAACCTATGTGATAGCCATGCTATTTATTTCTGCTTGGTAACCTTCACAAAGCAAAAATGCTTTCACCCTTTATTCATGCCAGCCACAGGAGCTCTTTGGTTATTTCTTGTTATTTCTCTTTAGAAGCAGAAGATAAATATTCTTTTTTTGATGGTTAGCATTTTTAAGTAAACAAGTATTTAATTAATTTATTTTTAGAATTTATTCTTTTATTGAGATATAGTTGATTTGCAACATTTTATTAGTTTCAGGTATATGACAAAATGATTCAGAATTTTTATAAATCATTTAAAGTTTTTATAAAATAGTGGCCATATGCCCTGTTTTGTACAATACATCATTGTAGCTTATTTTATATAGAGCAGTTTGTACCTCTTAATCCCTTACCCCTACCTTGCCCCTATCATCTTCTATCTCTCCATCAGTAACCACTAGTTTGTTCTCTGTACCTGTGAGCTTGTTTCTGTTTTGTTATATTCATTCATTTCTTTTTTATATTCTACATATGTGGTAACATACTGTATTTCTCTTTCTATGTCTGACTTATTTCAATAAACATAATACCCTCCAGGTCCATCCATGTTGTTGCAAATGGCAAAGTTCCATTCCATGGGTTTCCTTGGTGGTTCAGTGGTTAAAAAAATCTGCCTGCAATGCAGGAGACATGGGTTCAATCCCTGGTCAGGCAGGTCCCCTGGAGAAGGAGATGGCAACCCACTCCAGTATTCTTGCCTGGGAAATCCCACAGACAGAAGAGCTTGGTGGGGTCCATGGGGTTGTAAAAGAGTTGGACACAACTTAGTGACTAAAAACAACAACATTCTGTTACACACACAAATACACAGACGCACACTAAATATTCGCAAATAGAAAATGGAAAAAGAGCTTCATCTCTGAGCCCGTTACATACTGTCTCTTTCCCAAAATGCCAAATAGTCCAGAAGTCCTACATTCTACCTCATCTTTGATGTATATTATAGGGTCTGTCAATACTAAGCACTCAATGAATGGAATCTCTTTCTACTACAAACTAGATTCGTATTTTAAATAAAAAATGAGAATGATAATAGTCCATGTACCTCTCAAGATAAAATGATTCCGTAGCTATGCAAAGGTCTTACAATTAAAAATTATGAATTATACAAACACAAACATAAAAACAAATCACGCATGATTGCAATTTTTGTGGAGCATACTTCTGATATGAAAACATATGTGCCAATTTTAGCACCTGAAATTTTCAGGCAAGTTCTAGCCTATTTGAAATTCTCCAGCCATGTTAACAAACACTGAACACCCATATAAATTGCCACAGTTGTATTCCCCATTAATAGTCAAGAATAGCTTCCTGAGTTATTTTCTTGGCTCAGGTTTGCAAAGAGATCAGAACAGCTGCACAGGAGTGTTGGATATCCACATAGTTCATCCCTTGAGTGATGTTTCTTCCATTTACTGCTACTTGTTCCTATTTTTAAATCATTGTCAGTATTTTTTCATTGGCTATTTTCATTGTTTGCACTTTCCTGGCTCTACTACTCGAATGGTTTCATGTCCTTTTTTCTCTTGGATTTAGCATTAATTGAACTGATTTGCACATTTTTGGTCAAAGGTGAGTCAAGAGTTGTTTGTTTACAGCAAACAGCAGATGTAGATCCTAATTTTGTATTCTTAAGGTTGCAAACAATGTAAAATATTTCATTTATTAAGTTCTTGGATGCTTTATTTCAAATTTTTAAAAAATTTGTGTTCTTCTTATAGCAACAACACAGCATTTTTGGAGAGATGTGTTTTAATACTTTTCCTCTCCTTTCTTTAGTCAGAATAATTTATATCTTCAGAGAATACTATCTTTTTTTTGGTTTCAGTACTGTCTTGAATTTTCTGAGTTTCAAATACACTAAAGACACAGAGAGGAAAAAGTGGAAGCAGCGACAGATTTTATTTTCTTGGACTCCAAAATCACTGCAGATGGTGGCCACAACAATGAAATTAAAAGACGCTTGCTCCTTGGAAGAAAAGCCATGAAAAACCTAGAAAGCATATTAAAAAGCAAAGAAATCACTTTACCAACAAAGGTCCGTATAGTTAAAGCTATGATATTTCCAGTAGCATGTATGGATTTGAGAGCTGGGCCATAAAGAAGAGTGAGAACTGAAGAATTGATGATTTCAACTGTGGTGCTAGAGAAGACTCTTGACAGTCCCTTAGACTGTAAGGATATCAAACCAGTCAATCCTAAAGGAAATCAACCCTGAAGAGTCATTGGAAGGACTGATGCTAAGGCTGAAGCTCCAATCCTTTGGCCACCTGATGTGAAGAGCCAATTCATTGGAAAAGACCCTGATGCTGGGAAAGATTGAAGGCATGAGAAGAGGGCGCCAGAGGGTCAGGTGATTAGATAGCATCACGGACTCAATGGACATGAATTTGAAAAAACCCTGGGAGATAGTGAAGGACAGGGAAGCCTGACGTGCAGCAGGAGTCACAGAGTCAGACATGACTTGGCAACTGAACAACAACAAAGACATAGAGATCCTTCTCCTTTGAATTATTTAAATTGTACATTAGGGGATAGCTCCTAGGACTGGTGTTAATTGGGAGCAATGTCATTATTAAGTTAATCATGGAAGAGTTTAGAAACTAATCAAGTAAGGCATTCATTTATTGGACTTCTTAATACCACCCACATTCTTGATCTCTTCCTACTTTCATCAGAATCTAAGATTCTTTCTACACCCAGGGAAGTTATGGCTTTCACCAAACTAATTTCTAAGAAATCCAAATGCCAGATGACCTGGGCCATGGCCCTTCAGTTAACAGTATCAATATCTGAGAAGACTTAAGACTGCATAGGTGGACATGAAATAGTTGGGCAAATAGAAAACAATTAGTTTCTATTTTTGAAAGATTTATTTTGAAGGTTTATTCTTGAAACCAGAAGAGACTGTAAGCCACATTAGGTATATTTGATTAATCTTTTCATTTGTAAATTAATTGGACCATACTTGGCAATTAAGTTTCACATATTTTATGTAGTGAAGATACAGAAACTGTCCTTCTTTGGCATAGGGCCAGAAAGTAATCTCTAAAGGTGTAAATTCTTTTGTGAAAGGGATTACCTCTCACTCATTTGTGTCCTCCCATGGCTTAGTCTATTTCCTGGTGTATAAGAAATGTTCAGGAAGTGGTTGATGAGTGAATGAATAATGCAACAGAGAATCAATGTCTCACCTGAAGTGTTTGCTTTTTAACACAAGAAAAGGGAGCCAAACATTTAATAGGTGGCCATTTAAGAAATTATAATCATAATAGCTGTTATAATAGAAGCATTCTGAGAACAGCAAACTTACATGCAGAACCTTGATTGCTAAGTGTTTTAGAGCCAAATATCTTATCTTTAAAATGATGGAAAATAACTGTGAACATATCAATTTGAATTCAAACCAGCAAAAATAATCCGAACAGATTTTATTTTCTTGGGCTCCAATATCACTGCAGATGGTACCTGTAGCCATGAAATTAAAAGATGATTGTTCCTTGGAAGAAAAGCTATGACAAACCTAGATAGTGTATTAAAAAAAAAACAGAGACATCACTTTGCCAACAAAGGTCCCTATAGTCAAAGTTATGGTTTTACCAGTAGTCATGTATGGATATGTGAGTTGGACCATAAAGAAAGCTGAGCATCAAAGAACTGATGCTTTTGAACTATGGTGTTGGAGAATACTCTTGAGAGTCCCTTGGAGAGCAAGGAGATCCAACCAGTTCATCTTAAAGGAAATCAGTCCTGAATATTCATTGGAAGGACTGATGCTGAAGCTCTAATACTTTAGTCACCTGATGCAAAGACCCAACTCATTGGAAAAGACCCTAATGCTGGGAAAGATTGAATGTAGGAGAAGAAGTGGGCAACAAGAGGATGAGATGGTTGGATGGCATCACTGACACAATGGATATGAGTTTGAGCAAAGTCTGGGAGATAGTGAAGGACAGGGAAGCCTGGCATGTTGCAGTCCATGGGAAAGTGCCAGACATGACTGAGTGACTGAATAACAACAGCATAGAATTTAATATTGATCAAACAAAGTTTTAATTTCATGCTTAAGTTATATCAAAATAGAAAGCTTGATCACATTGGCAGTTAGCCTTATTGGTATGCAATTTAGAAGAATTTAAGAAATTTGTTCAAGAATCCTTGAAATTGTTGAGTTATTCTTTCAACTACCATTACCTCACTTCAGGGTCATCACCTAGAAAACAAAGCAAGAAAAGTGTTACACTTTCTTGCTAGCAAAGGGCTTGATCCCAGATGCCAATGGAAAGTCCTGGAGAGCTACATTAATTTTGGTGGAAAATGTGTTATCTTACCTTGGCTGGCCTCAATTTATTTGAAGGAAGTGGCAGAGAATCCTGCTCAACCTCTATGCAAAGTCTGATGTTTCCACACTTGGAAAGTCTTAAAGAAGTAGAAGAGAGTATAAGAAACTAGGAGAATTTGTCCAAATGCATGGGTAGTTTAGAGGTGCACATCCAAAGTGAGAATGACAGCCTTTCTCTCTGACCTCCATTGAGTGTGAGAAGAGAAAGAATCTCATATTAGTGGAAAAAGGAGTTCAACTGAGAACCTATACTTCTGAATTCTCTATTTGTAATTTGGCTTCTAACTCTACCCAGTCAATGACCAATTAATTATCTTTAATCAAAACCAATCATAACCCATTCCCTTTGGGTATGGAAGGAGAAGGATGAAAAAGTTACACAGAACTCCTCCTAGAAACCAACACTAAACAGAACCATTTGACTTCTGCACAACTTCAAATGCTGTATAGGAAGAATAAGCAGTTTGCAAAGAAGTAAAGTGTCTGTTCAATACAACAAAAGTATTCCTATGCCCTGCTGCAAAGGACTTTATAACTACATTCTTTTCATATTATTCTAAAACTCTAGTTCAAAGACTGTGTTATTGGTGAAAAAATAGAGAAAAATAGATCAAAGGAACAAAGCAGAGAACAAGGAAATAGTTTCACAAAAATATAGTAGTCAACTGATCTTTGGTAAAGGAGCATAGGTAATATAATGAAGCAAAGATAGTTTTTTCAATAAGTAGTGCCAGAAAAACTGGACATCCACATGAAAAAAGTGAATCCAGACACAGACTTGAGACCATTCACAAAATTAACTCAAAATCTATCATAGACCTAAATTTAAAGTGAAAAACAAAAACTCTTAGCAGATAAAATGGGAAAAAAATCTAGGTGATCTTGGGCTTGGCAATGGCTTTTTAGATACAAGACCAAGGGCACAATTCATGAAATGAAAGATAAATGACTTGGACATCATTAAAATTAAAATCTTTTGCTCTATGAAGCACACTGTCAAGAGAACAGAAAGACAAGCCAAAGAATGGGGCAAAACATGTGCAAATCACATTTATTAAAGGGCTTGCATTCAACATATGCAGAGAACTCTTAAACAACATTAAGATAACAAGCAATCTGACTACAAAATGGGCAAAAGGTATGGATAGATCCCTTATCAAAAAGATATATAGATAGCAAATTGGAATTTGAAGAGATGATCAAAATCATATGTTTAAAAATGGTACAAATGAACTTATTTACAAAACAAATAGAGTCATAGAAGTAGAAAACAGTTTTATGGTTGCCAGTGGGAAAGTCAGTCAGTCAGTTCAATCGCTCAGTCATGTCTGACTCTTTGTCACCCCATGGACTTCAGCATGCCAGGCTTCCCTATCCATCACCAACTCCCAGAGCATGCTCACACTCATGTCCATCAAGTAAGTAATGCCATCCAACCATCTCATCCTCTGTTGTCTCCCTCTCCTCCTGCCTTCAATCTTTCCCAGAATCAGGGTTTCTTTCAGTGAGTCAGTTCTTCACATCAGGTGGCCAAAGTAATGGAGCTTCAGCTTAAGCATCAGTCCTTCCAATGGATATTCAGGATTGATTTCCTTTAGGATTATCTGGTTTGATCTCTATACAATCCAAGGGATTCTCAAGAGTCTTCTCCAACACCACAGTTCAAAAGCATCAATTCTTCAGTGCTCAGCTTTCTTTATGGTCCAACTCTCACATCCATGTGTGACTAGTGGAAAAACCACATCTTTGACTAGGCAGACCTTTGTTGGCAAAGTAATGTATCTGCTTTTTAATATGCTGTCTAGGTTGATCATAGCTTTTCTTCTAAGGAGCAAGCATCTTTTAATTTCATGGCTACAGTCACCATCTGCAGTGGCTTTGGAGCCCCCAAAAATAAAGTCTGTCACTATTTCCATTATTTCCCCATCTATTTCCCAACAAATGATGGGACTGGATGCTATGATCTAAGTTTTTTGAATGTTGAGTTTTAAGCCAGCTTTTTCACTCTCCTCTTTCACTTTCATCAAGAGGCTCTTCGGTTCCTTTTTTGCTTTCTGCCATAAGGGTGGTGGTGTTTGCATATCTGAGGCTATTGATATTTCTCCCTGTAGTCTTGATTCTAGCTTGTGCTTCATCCAGTCCAGCATTTTGCACGATGTACTCTGCATAGAAGTTAAATAAGCAGGGTGACAATATACAGCCTTGATGTACTCCTTTCCCAATTTGGAGCCAATCCATTGTTCCATGTTTAGTTCTAACTTGCTTCTTGACCTGCATACAGGTTTCTCAGGAGACAGGTAAGGCAGGTAAGGTGGTATAGTATTCCCATCTCTTGAAGAATTTTCCACAGTTTGTTATGATATACACAGTCAAAGGCTTTGGTGCAGTCAATAAAGCAGAAATAGATGTTTTCCTGGAATTTTCTTGCTTTTTCTATGATCCAATGGATGTAGGCAATTTGATCTCTAGTTCTTCTTCCTTTTCTAAATCCAGCTTGAACATCTGGAAGTTCTTGATTCACGTACTGCCTAACTTGGAGAATTTTGAGCATTACTTTGCTAACATGTGAGATGAGTGATATTCTGTGGTAGTTTGAACATTCTTTGGCATCGTCCTTCTTTGGGATTGGAATGAAAACTGACTTTTTCCAGTCCTGTGGCCACTGCTGAGTTTTCCAAATTTGCTGGCATATTGAGTGCAGCACTTTCACAGCATCACTTGTTAGGATTTGAAATAGCTCAGCTGGAATTCTGTCACCTCCACTAGCTTTGTTTGTAGTGATGCTTCCTAAGGCCCTCTTTACTTCACATTCCTGGATGTCTGGCTATAGGTAAGTGATCACACCATCGTAGTTATCTGGATCATTAAGATCTTTTTTATATAGTTCTTCTGTGTATTCTTGCCATCTTTTCTTAATATCATACCATTTCTGTCCTTTATTGTGCCCATCTTTACATGAAGTGTTCCCTTGGTATCTCTAATTTTCTTGAAGAGATCTCTAGTCTTTCCCATTCTGTTGTTTTCCTCTATTTATTTGCACTGATCACTTAGGAAGGCTGTCTTATCTCTCCTTGCTATCCTTTGGAACTCTGTATTCAGATGGATATATCTTTCCTTTTCTCCTTTGCCTTTTGCTAGTCTTCTTTTCTCAGCTATTTGTAAGGCCTCCTCACACAACTTTTTTGCCCTTTTGCATTTCCTTTTCTTGGGTATGGTTTTGAGCACTGCCTCCTGTACAATTGGAGAAGGAAATGGCTACCCACTCCAGTACTCTTGCCTGGAAAATCCCATGAATGGAGAAGCCTGGTAGGCTACAATCCATGGGGTTGGGAAAGTCAGACACGACTGAGCGACTTCACTTTCACTTTCCTATACAGTGTTACAAACCTCTGTCAATAGTTCTTCAGGAATTCTACCAGATCTAATCCCTTGAATCTATTTGTCACTTCTGTAGAATCATAAGGGATTTGATTTAGGTCATACCTGAATGGTCTAGTGGATTTCCCTACTTTCTTCCATTTAAGTCTGAATTTTGCAATAAGGAGTTCATGATCTGAGCCACAGTCAGATCCTGGTCTTGTTTTTGCTGACTGTATAGAGCTTCTCCTTCTTTGGCTGCAACAAATATAATCAATCTGATTTTGGTATTGACCATCTGGTGATGTCCATGTGTAGATTTGTCTCTTGTGTTGTTGGAAGAGAGCGTTTGTTATGACCAGTGTTTCTTTTGGCAAAACTCTGTTAGCTTGTGCCCTGCTTCATTATGTACTCAAAGCCAAACTTACCTGTTACTCCAGGTGTTTCTTGACTTCCTACTTTTGCATTCCAATCTCCTATGATGAAAGGGACATCTTTTTGGGGTGTTAGTTCTAGAAGGTCTTATATGTCTTCATATAACTGTTCAGCTTCTTCGGCGTTAGTGGTTGGAGCATAGACTTGGATTACTGTGATATTGAATGGTTTGCCTTGGAAATGAACTGAGATCATTCTATTGTTTTTGAAATTGCACCCAAGTACTGCATTTTGGACTCTTTTATTGACTGTGAGGGCTACTCTATTTCTTCTAAGGGATTCTTGCCCACAGTAGTAGATACAATGGTCATCTGAATTAAATTCACCCATTCTGGTCCATTTTAGTTCATTGATTTCTAAAATATCGATGTTTATTCTTGCCATCTCCTGTTTGATCACTTCCAATTTACCTTGATTCATGGACCTAACATTGTTTTAGGATCCATCCTAAAATCTTAAATCCTACAAAGGGCTGATGTGCTGATTTTTCAGAGTTGGTTATTAAGAGTGTCCAGTGTACTTAAAATGTTACGTTTTTATTGAATGAAGGAAATGAAAAGAATCTTCATTGTCAAATAAACAGGATTTGACTCTTTTAGGGTGTAGAATATGGCAATTATTACAGCCAGTAGGAGAAAGTGTGAGAAAGAGACGATTCTTAAACCAGCTTTTCTGGACATAAGCAGAAATTAATTGATCAGGAAAGCTGGTTGGTGGAGGAGAGAATAGAATCCGAGCAGGGTTCTTCACTTAGAAGTAAGCAGTGGAAAAAGAAGTTAAATCTATAATGCTTTTACTCTTTGTATGATATGTGTGAAGACCTGCATGTCATCAAAATTCAAATATTACTAAGTAGTTTCGTATGCTGTGATCAGTCAAAAGAGATTCTCTTCAGAGCAGAGCTGGAAGATGAACTTTCTCCTGATTGAGCATCTTTTCCACCCCACACCCCGCTTTCCTCCAAAATATCTAGAGGGCCTAGAATCACAAGCCCAGACTTGAACATGGCTGTCTCTCTAGGAATTGAAGCCCTCTCAGTGCTCAAGATTCTCCACAATTATACCATCATCAACATTATAGTCTAGTATAACTGGAATGAGTCAAGTACTGCTCGGATATAATCATAATTAAAGAGAAACAGGAAACAGTCTGAAATTTCCCCTCATTTGAGGAAATATCTGATTTAATTTTTTAAAATACTGAAAAACGACTTTATTCTGAAAGGGAAAAGGGGAAAGAGACAGAAAAATATTTAGATGATTAGTTTCCTACTGCTGCTGTAATACACAACCACAAACTTAGTGCCTTACCATAGCACAGATTTCTTAACTTTCAGTTCTATATGTTAGAAATCTGAAATATGTCTTATTGGCTAAAACGGAGATGCTTGTTAGGGCTATGTAACATCCTGGAGGCTCTGGGGAAGAAGTCTCCTTGCCTTTTTCATCTTCTGAAGTTTGCTGACATCCCATGGCTCATAGCCCCTTTCTATCTTCAAAGCCAGCAATAAAATACTCACACTGAAGTACTCTGACACTTTCTCTTGCCTCCCTCTTCCACTTTTAAGGAAACTTCTGATTACATTGGGCCCTCCCGAGTAATTTAGTCTACTTTCCTAACAGCTGATAGCTACCTAAATTTTATCTGCAACCTTAATTTTCCTGCCATGTAAATAATATATTCACAAATTCTGTGGGTTAGGATATGGGCATCTTTTGGGGGGTTGATGAAGTACTATTCTGCTTACTACAATGTGTAGCAAGTCCAGAGCTGCTGCCCATATCAGGAGATGAGTTGTTCTCTAATACCCCAACTCTTCACAGTATTCTCTAAATCTTCAGAACTTCATGGAAGCAGTATAAATGATCTCATTAACTGGATTGAGCTAACTAGTAAAAAGGTCATTTGGCAAACTCTACTTTGAAATTCTTTCCACACAAGTTTGTGGCAGAAGGCTGGGGTGGACATAGCTTTTAGACATCAACTTATATCTACTAATTTACTTATAGATCCTAGTGAATTTAATGTCTTGCTTTGGCACTCTTTTTTTTTTTAATGAAGGAAATGTAAAATAAGCAATTTATTTTCAGGACATAGGTCTCTCCTTTGCATGGGACATTGGGAGGGAACAAAAATAGACAAGTAGACATAGCAGACATTCTTACTTTCTGACAACAAATGAATTACTTTATTAATGACTGATGACAGACCTATTCCCAATTTCCTTAGAAATGCTTTGGCGTGAAAACAATGACCAGCAGAGAAATATCTGAGCCTGAGATCTAGGCAGTGACAATTTCAGAGACTAGTGAAGGGATAAGAATTAAAAAACAGAACTGTTTAACTTCTCTTGGTACTGACCAAATTGGGAATGGATTCCCTGGTCTCACAGACACACCCTTCTAAGAGGAGTAATCCACAATATGTCAAGTCCCCACCCTCCCTAAAGTTGCCTAGACAAGGGAATTGACAGACCCACTTCTGAACATTCTTTATCAATCAGAGAACTTGAGAGGTGGGATTTGAATTGCCCTATAATTTTGAAATTTATCCTTTCATACTTGAGTCCTTTTGGTTGAAAGGAGGAGACATTCATTGGGATATTTCAAATATAGAATAATAAAGTTTGGAGATTTCCACCAAGTCCATTATGTCTCCTAACTGTGTCCAGGACAGAATTTTTATGATTATGCAATTGTTTTCCAATTCTCAGCCTCTGAAATAAACATCTGGACAGGATTATAATACCCCATGTGTAGAGACTGGATCCCTAACTGCTGTTTACCAGTGATATGCTTTAAGTTCCAGGCTCAATAGCACTTCCTTCTCTGTTCTGTAACCTTCATCTTTACATAAAGATGACTTGGGAGAAATGTTACCTGGAGAACTCAAACTTTAGAATGTTTCAGTCACGAGTCTTCTCAGAACTTGTTCTAACTGCTGATTCTCTGCCCCATCACCACTGAGTCTGATTCCTAAGATCTAGATGGGTACAGGGAATTCGTATTTTTAATAGGCTTCTTGAGATAACTCTGGTCATGCAGGTTTCTCAGCACACTTTGAGGAACACGGCCCCTAGTCCTCTGAACCATTCTGGATGAGCACTGTGTGCATCCACTTTGCACAGCCACCTTCATTAAAGAACACACTCTCACACCACACTCTGGACCAATTAATCTGATTTCTCTCATCATGAGTGTTCTAATCGCTCACTCTTCAAAGTGGCGAGAGATTTCTCAGAAACCACTTTGGTTTTTGGAGAAGCGGAGTGACTGCATCAACACTGATTTTATTTTTGTAATGTGGGCAGAGGACAAAATTAACCTTTTGTTTCCTGGTTTAGGGCAATAATTTCATCCGAAAAGGAAAGCCATTAAAATATTCATTGTATCATCTTTTGTACAAACCCTCTTTGTGTTCATATTCTTAGTAATTGAGATTTTGATGAGTGTCAGTGTTCAATGTCCCAATATCCAAGTTGGGAAATGGTGCTGTAGGGGAAGAAAGGGAAGGAGTGAAAGTGGGTGAGGTTATTCAATACAATTTATTTGGGGCACCCTTGCCAGTATTCCTGATTTCAGCTGAAGCATTCCACAAATGAGTCGTTCTTGATAATTGGGGGAGAGTCATGAACTACCTTTGGGATCTGACTAAAGATCTAAAACTCCTCACCAGGAACATGTATGTACAAACAAAAATTTTCAAGCAATTCTAAGTATGTCATGGGTGCGCCTCTCCCAAAGCTCATCTAGATTTAAAACTTGTGTTCTGAGAAGATTGTGACCCCTCCTTTAGAGAAATGCTTTTGTTCCAACCACAGACATTCTTGAATTAGTCTTTATTAGTTCTATAACTAATAAAGACAGTTACCCCAGGTTTTAGATCACCTGAGGGTAACCGTTAAATGTGTGAATGCCTGACCTCCACCCTCAGAGAGTGATTCAGCAGTTATAGGGTCCAGCTCAAGATACTGAAGTTATTTTACAAGCCTCCAGTGATACTAATGCAGGTAATAAATGATCACAATTTGAGAAATTTCAGAATTGAGAAAATGGGCAATGACTCAGAAAGAAATGACTCAACTAGTACAAAAATATAGAAAAAGAAAAACAAAAAACCAATCAGACTACTTCCTTCTACCAGATAGAAACCTAAGTAAAAACAGTGGGGTTGGCTTTTCACATTCTAAAGCCTATTCTCTATCTATCTTTCTGTTCAGTTTGGCTATCCTAGAACACTGTATTCATTTACCCCAATGAAAATTGCACATAATGCCCATTTTAACCTCATATTTTCTGTATGAAATATTGGAAATAAAGATGGGTAGGCAGAAAGATTTTTTTCTCACCCCAGACTCTTATAAGAGGGGTCCTTGGGCCCATTCATTCTCTTCAAAGTGACTTCCTTATTTTTATGTTGGTAGAACTGTACTACTTACAACTCAAAAGAGACAAGGACAGGGTGTGTTGAGTGGAAAGGCTGCAGAGATTCTTCTTCACCAGCTGTTAAATGTTTCCAGACAGTAACTTGGCTGGATATTTTGAAACTGTGCAGAAGACCTTCTGTAGGTTGGCAGCAGCTTCTGGTGACCAATTTTCAACATTTGTTGAGAGTTATGCTTGTGCCAGTGGGTATGACTACTATAGAAGGAAACAAATGAAGTTTAGACACTCTCCTGCCTTAGTACTCTTGCCTGGAAAATCCCATGGACAGAGGAGCTTGGTGGGCTGCAGTCCATGGGGTCGCTCAGAGTCGGACACGACTGAGCTACTTTCACTTTTCACTTTCATGCACTGGAGAGGGAAATGGCAACCCACTCGGGTGTTCTTGCCTGGATAATCCCAGGGACGGGGGAGCCTGGTGGGCTGCCATCTATGGGGTCACACAGAGTCGGACACGACTGAAGTGACTTAGCAGTAGCAGCAGCCTTAGAGAGCAGGTTCATCATTTGCCTCACTGATGTATCAGAACAGTGGTCAGAATATAATACAAACCCATCCACCTGACTCTGATCAAATAGGACACAGAGCTGAAAATTCTATCAAAATATCTAAATACCAAATTTTAACTTCTCCTTTCAGAAAATAAATACATGCTGTTTCTATGGCATTGGCCTCAGCTAACTTTTACAACCCTGGCTTTTCAAACTTTCCTCTTTCATCCCTCACTGAAAATGAAGATTGCTTTTTAGATCATATGAGAAGTAATGGGAAAAAATATTGGCACTTGTGCTCTGATGCAAGAGGACATTTTAGTGGCTCTTATCAAAGTAAAAGAAAAAAAAATCTGATGAGTCTTTTATTGTTGACCTAGTGAGATGGTTCCCTTGGCAACTAACATGGGAGGTGATAGAGATGGAAGAGCTGAGAGCTCCTATCCAACTTCACCCACAGCTGACTAAAAGATTTTCAGACAACACTGCTGATGGCATAGGGACCGTGTTGAATGCAATGGTGGGGAGAAGTAGGGGTAGCAGGTTGGGGAAGCAGAGCACCTTCTTAACTATCATCAAAGTCTCAGTGATATAAAGCATACCAAAGGTACTGCTTCATTTACAGTCAAATCAATTAGATTCAATCAAATCTAATTATTGTATGTTGCTATTTGTCTCCTAAGTGATTCCTAGAGTTTTAGAGAACAGAACATTCTCACTGAGAAAGCAGTCAACACGTATTTTATTAAAGACCTAATGAGACTTGCACTGTGGTAAGCCATGGTGTTTCAAAGAGCAAAAGAGACAACTGGAAGTTTGAAAAACTTGGGTAAACTGAGCTTCCAATGGAAGTAGTATGTGAGAGGCTGTAACACTCTCAGCTTGACAGCAGAGAACTTAAACTCAGGGCTGACCTCTCACTAATATGCTTTGGAGAAGGGGAAAAAAAAAAAAAAAATTAATTGTAGATGTTCTGATGTTGTAGCCATGCGTTCTGGGAAACAAACTCACTCAGAAGGACAATGCAGATAGTGGAGTACAATTTATTACCCCGGTGGGCCCAAGGCAGAGTCTCCTCTTAGCCAAGGACCCCGACCAGCATTTGTGAAAATCTTTTATACCCCGTGTGTATGTGTCTGAACCCACCACTCCAAATTCCTTGAGACTTACATAAACCAAAGAAAATACAATCCCAATAACCCCATCATTCACGTGCTATGTGCTCATGTGCTCAAACAGTCAAACAATTAGCCAATAATCAATAAACCAGAGGTTACACTCCGATAGATACAGAAAAATTTATGGCCTGTCTGGAGGAAGGGGTGATTAGTGTATGTTTTCTCTTAGGCGATGAGTAACCTAGATATGATCTTCAAGGTTCCCCTGTCTGGTTCCCCTGTTGTTGTTTTCATAAACACTAAACACAGAGTTCAGAGTCCATTGGAAAGGTGGCCGAGCATGATAAGCATGAACAGGCCTGAGATGGAGTCCAGGCCCTATGAATTCCTTCTTCACTGAGAGGTACTAACAGAGTGGTGGTGCAAATGCCTCCATTCCCTCTGTGTCAATGATAGACCTGAACATTTGAACATGAACTTTTTTCTTGCTTTTCCAGAACCCTTTCCATAAACTTAGTACACAAATCTTGGTAAAGCTGTCAACTCAAATTCTTATCTCACCTTGTCCCTTGATTGGAGGCATTGGCTGCACTCAGATAACTTTACCTTGGAAATATGCACCAAAACTCCATTTGTTGGGTTTCTGCTTACAAATATGAATTTAGTGAGTTAAGATGTCAATTTCCTATATATAAAGACAGGATCCATTGAATTATATATAATTTTTGATAGAACTTAATGCCATTTCTGTGAAGTTATAACAATGTAGAGAAATAAACTGAAATATGGTTGAAAGGTTGTTGCTGAACCACGAAAGACATCGAGATTCTTGGCCTCCAGAGAAGAATTCAAATCCAGGGCTAGAGATGAGGCTTGATCGCTCAGAGCTTTTGTGTAATGAAGTTTTATTAAAGTATAAAAGAGATAGAAAAAGCTTCTGACACAGATATCAAAAGGGGGAAGAAAGAATACCCCGCTGCTAGTCTTTAGCTGGATGTTATATAGCTACTAGCAGTCTGTTAATTAAAGAAAGGAAATCTCTCAAAACCCAAAGAATGGCACCAGGCCCCTCACCCATAATAATCTTGGCACCAGGTGAGTCATCCCAGGCCCTAAAATGATCGACATGTACCTTGAAGAAAGACAGATTCCCATACAAATATATAGTTTCATTAACATAGATTAGGAGAACAATGTATAAGTATAACATACTGGTTTGTCAAGTCAGTTCTGAGCCTTTAGGCGGAACGACTTGAAGACAGAGTGGGATAAATGCATAGTACATTAGCATAGCTTAAGACAAACATTTCCATAAGAAAAATGCATTGGTTAGCTCAAGGTTTGAGAAAAGTTAAGTTCAGGTGGAGCCAGGAGTCATTATGGCAACACAGATTTTTAAGAGAAACCTCTTTTTAAATTTATATAGAAAAGGGGAAACAATTTAACACTGGTTTGTTTCTCCTGCCGCTTAAGAGAGAGATAAAAAATGTCTGGCACTGGCAGCCTATTTCCTCCATTTGGAAACCCCTGGCCTTCCTGCCTGATACCCTCTCATGGTTAAAGACTTACATGCAACAGTGTTCATCACAAGAATATGATTTATTATACTGTAAAATTGAATATGATATATGTGTTCAACTATATAAAACTGGATAAATTAAGACCCCTCCATTATAGCTATTGAAAATCACACTTGTAAATATCAAAGAATATAGAAACATGCTCAGTATTAAATATATATACTATAAAGTGAAAAAAAAAAAAACAGGTGGTAAAATCATGTAAAAATAGAATATAAGTGATATGTTTACTCATAAAAATCTGGAAGGTCATGCCATTTAAAATTTCATTTAATAGTAAAAATCTCTAAGTAGTAATGTTAGGGGAAGCACACTGATCAAAACCACCCACCTTGGCCAGGCACTACAGTAACCATTTGCATGAGTTGTTTATGACAGGAGGTTCTGGCAAGGGAGACGGGCTAATAAGCCACCACCAACCAGAAAAGTTCAGGAAAGGTCAAAAGGAGACACCACATGATCAACCACCTCCCAGAATCCTTCTCTATCTTGGCTGAACAAGGCATGCACCATCAAGAAGGACTCTGAGTCAGATAATTGGCTAAAGACAACCCGGAAACTAATCCCATCACTGTAAAACCTGAGACTGCGAGCCATGTGGCAGAGCTGTTCTCCTGGGTTCCCTTACCCTACTGCTCTCCACCCGGGTGCCCTTTCCCAATAAAATCTCTTGCTTTGTCAGCACGTGTCTCCTCGGACAATTCATTTCCAAGTGTTGAACAAGAGCCCAGTTTTGGGCCTTGGAAGGGGTCTCCCTTCCTGAAACAGTAAGATTATAGGTAAATTCTGCTTTCCATTTCATGTGTCTGAGATTTCAAAATATTTGACAATGGCAATGCATTATAGTTGCCTATTTTAAAAATTGAGTTTTTTATTAATGAGTTCTTTATATATCCTAACACAAGTCCGCTATCAAATATGTGTTTTGCAAATATTTCCTCTCAGTTGATTAATTTTCATTTTCTTAATATTGTCTTATAAAGAGTAAAAGTTTTTAATTTCAGTGAAATACAATTCTGAACTTTTTTTGATTATGCTTTGAATGTCGTATCTAGGAAACCAAACATACACTGGAAGGGTATTCTATTGTGCTAATTTTAGCAAAAAGCCTTCAAATCAACAACTTATTCTTAAATTTTGTTGTACTTATGTTCATAATTTTGCATCATATTTCAAGATAAAATTTTATAAAACCATTTAAAAATAATTTAACAAATAATTTTGGTTTCCTTTTGAAAGTTAATTCACTTAAAATTGTTTTGTTTTTTTTTTAAAAAAACAAAAACAATTCTTGGATAATGAAGACTCTTTGTATAGAGAGAACCTAGTGAGGGGTCTTCAAGAAAAAGAACAGTTGTTGTTTAGTTGCTCACTCATGTCCAACTCTTTTGTGACCCCATGAACTGTAGTCTGCCAAGTTCCATTATCCATGGGATTTCCCAGGCAAGATAGTAGGTTGCCAGTTCCTTCTCCAGGAGATCTTCACCACCCAGGGATCGAACATTCATCTCCTGCATTGACAGGCTTATTCTTTACCACTGAGTGACCTGGGAAGCCCCCAAGAAAGATTGTAGGCACCACCAACAAGGAGGAGATTTTCGCTGCCTTCCTGACATCAGTTCCAGATCATTGTTTCACAACACTAACCTTCGCTTCACCGTTTAGAGATACTTGCCATTAATAGGGATCTCTCAACCCCTCTCTGGCATAACATGCAAAACTATATTCTTGATTTAGTCTATTTGAAGTGAATGGGCAACATTTAATAGCCTCTTTCCTGGTGGCTCAGACAGTAAAGAACCTGCCTGCAGTGCAGGAGACCCAGATTTGATCCCTGGGTTGGGAAGATCCCCTGGAGAAGGAAATGGCTATCCACTCCAGTATTCTTGCCTGGAGAATTTCATGGACAAAGGAGCCTGGCAGGCTACAGTCCATGGAGTCACAAAGAGTCAGACACGACTGAGTGACTTTCACTAAAGTACTTGAACAGAGTGTAGTTTAGAATTCACCAGCATTTGAAAACTGTTCTGAAGAATCATAGACTGGATTGTTCTTAGTACATTAATAATGTTCTAAAAGTACTGGAGCCATTTTCTAAAATTCCTGAGACTTCTCAACACCCTAAAGTGTTTGGCTCTGGGATTCTGGTGTGGACAGGAATCTTACCATCCCATCTGCTCTCCCCACCACCCTCTATGATGAAAAACCAAGATTCTTCAATTTTTTTGAAAAAGAAACCAAAATCAGCACTGTGGCAGAAAACATTACTGGGTTCTACCTCCTTTCTACTGATGATAAAAGGGAAAGCCCAGCAAAAAAAAAAAAAAAAGAATTCACATACCCTACCAAGGCAAGAAAGCATGGCCACAAGAATGTCATATATAGCCCAAACTGACTCAAAAGTATGGATCAGTTGGTTCTTAAGATGGTGTCAGTAAGTCAAAGAGGATGCTGTACGTGTTTCAAACTGCATAAAACAAAGTTAAAGTTGTCTAAGGAGCGGTGGCTGCGCAGGCGCAGGAGGGCCGAGAGGAGCTACTCCACGTTCAAGGTCAGGAGGGGCGGCAGTAAGGAGATACCCCTTGTCCAAGGTAAGGAGCAGCAGCTGTGCTTTGCTGGAGCAGCCATGAAGAGATACCCCACGTACAAGGTAAGAGAAACCCAAGTAAGATGGTAGGTGTTGCAAGAGGACATCAGGGGGCAGACATACTGAAACCATAATCACAGAAAACTAGTCAATCTAATCACACTAGGACCACAGCCTTGTCTAACTCAATGAAACTAAGCCATGCCCTGTGGGGCCACCCAAGACGGGCAGGTCATGGTGGAGAGGTCTGACAGAATGTGTTCCACTGGAGAAGGGAATGGCAAACCAGTTCAGTATTCTTGCCTTGAGAACCCCATGAACAGTATGAAAAGGCAAAATGATAGGATACCGAAAGAGGAACTCCCCAGGTCAGTAGGTGCCCAATATGCTACTGGAGATCAGTGGAGAAATAACTCCAGAAAGAATGAAGGGATGGAGCCAAAGCAAAAACAATACCCAGTTGTGGATGTGACTGGTGATAGAAGCAAGGTCCGATGCTATAAACAGCAATATTACATAAGAACCTGGAATGTTAGGTCCATGAATCAAAGGCAAATTGGAAGTGGTCAAACAGGAGATGGCAAGAGTGAACGTCGACATTCTAGGAATCAGCGAACTAAATGGACTGGAATGGGTGAATTTAACTCAGATGACCATATTATCTGCTACTGCGGGCAGGAATCCCTTAGAAGAAATGGATTAGCCATCATGGTCAAAAAAAGTGTCCAAAATGCAGTACTTGGATGCAGTCTCAAAAACGACAGAATGATATCTGTTTGTTTCCAAGGCAAACCACTCAATATCACAGTAATCCAAGTCTATGCCCCAACCAGTAACATTGAAGAAGCTGAAGTTGAACGCTTCTATGAAGACCTACAAGACCTTTTAGAACTAACACCCCCCAAAAAATGTCCTTTTCATTATAGGGGACTGGAATGCAAAAGTAGGAAGTCAAGAAACAACCTAAAAAAACTCTGTTACTAAAAAAACTCTAAAAACCTAGAGTAACAGGCAAATTTGGCCTTGGAATAAGGAATGAAGCAGGGCAAAGTCTAATAGAGTTTTGCCAAGAGAACGCACTAGTAATAGCAAACACCCTCTTCCAACAACACAAGAGAAGACTCTATACATGGACATCACCAGATGGTCAACACCAAAATCAGATTGATTATATTATTTGTATCCAAATATGGAAAAGCTCTATACAGTCAGCAAAAACAAGACCAGGAGCTGACTGTGGCTCAGATCATGAACTCCTTATTGCCAAATTCAGACTTAAATTGAAGAAAGTAGGGAAAACCACTAGACCATTCAGGTATGACCTAAATCAAATCCCTTATGATTATACAGTGGAAGTGAGAAATAGATTTAAGAGACTAGATCTGATGTATAGTGCCTGATTAACTATGGACTGAGGTTCACGACATTGTACAGGAGACAGGGATCAAGACCATCCCCATGGAAAAGAAATGCAGAAAAGCAAAATGGCTGTCTGGGGAGGCCTTACAAATAGCTGTGAAAAGAAGAGAAGCGAAAAGCAAAGGAGAAAAGGAAAGATATAAGCATCTGAATGCAGAGTTCCAAAGAATAGCAAGGAGAGGTAAGAAAGCCTTCCTCGGCGATCAATGCAAAGAAATAGAGGAAAACAACAGAATGGGAAAGACTAGAGATCTCTTCAAGAAAATTAGAGATACCAAGGGAACATTTCATGCAAAGATGGGCTTGATAAAGGACAGAAATAGTATGCACTGAACAGAAGCAGAAGATATTAAGAAGAGGTGGCAAGAATACACAGAACTGTACAAACAAGATCTTCATGACCAAGGTAATCACGATGGTGTGATCACTGACCTAGAGCCAACATCCTTGAATGTGAAGTCAAGTGGCCCTTAGAAAGCATCACTACGAACTAAGCTAGTGGAGATGATGGAATTCCAGTTGAGCTATTTCAAATCCTGAAAGATGATGCTGTGAAAGTGCTGCACTCAATATGCCAGCAAATTTGGAAAACTCAGCAGTGGCCACAGGCCTGGAAAAGGTCAGTTTTCATTCCAATCTCAAAGAAAGGCAATGCCAAAGAATGCTCAAACTACTGCACAATTGCACTCATCTCACACCCTGGTAAAGTAATGCTCAAAATTCTCCAAGCCAGGCTTCAGCAATACGTGAACCATGAACTTCCAGGTGTTCAAGCTGGTTTTAGAAAAGGCAGAGGAACCAGAGATCAAATTACCAATATCCACTGGGTCATGGAAAAAGCAAGAGAGTTCCAGAAAAACATCTATTTTTGCTTTATTGACTATGCCAAAGCCTTTGACTGTGTGGATCACAAAAACCTGTGGGAAATTCTTCAAGAGATGGGAATACCAGACCACCTGACCTGCCTCATGAGAAGCTTATATGCAAGTCAGGAAGCAACAGTTAGAACTGGACATGGCACAACAGACTTGTTCCAAATAGAAAAAGGAGTATGTCAAGGCTGCTTATTGTCACCCTGCTTATTTAACTTCTATGCAGAGTACATCATGAGAAATGCTGGGCTGGATGAAGCACAAGCTGGAATCAAGATTGCCGGGAGAAATATCAATAACCTCAGATATGTAGATGACACCACCCTTATGGCAGAAAGTGAAGAGGAACTAAAAAGCCTCTTGATGAAAGTGAAAGAGGAGAGTGAAAAAGTTGGCTTAAAGCTCAACATTCAGAAAACGAAGATCATGGCATCTGGTCCCATCACTTCATGGGAAATAGATGGGGAAACAGTGGAAACAGTGTCAGACTTTATTTTTCTGGGCTCCAAAATCACTCTAGATTGTGATTGCAGCCATGAAATTAAAAAGATGCTTACTCCTTGGAAGGAAATTTATGACCAACCTAGATAGCATATTGAAAAGCAGAGACATTACTTTGCCAACAAAGGTCCATCTGGTCAAGGCTATGGTTTTTCCTGTGGTCATGTATGGATGTGAGAGTTGGACTGTGAAGAAAGCTGAGTGCCGAAGAATTGATGGTTTTGAACTGTGGTGTTGGAGAAGAGTCTTGAGAGTCCCTTGGACTGCAAGGAGATCCAACCAGTCCATTTTAAAGGAGATAAGACCTGGGTGTTCTTTGGAAGGAATGATGCCAAAGCTGAAACTCCAGTACTTTGGCCACCTCATGTGAAGAGTTGACTCATTGGAAAAGACTCTGATGCTGGGAGGGATTGGGGCAGGAGGAGAAGGGGACGACAGAGGATGAGATGGCTGGATGGTATCACCAACTCGATGGACGTGAATTTGAGTGAACTCCGGGAGTTGGTGATGGATAGGGAGGCCTGGTGTGCTGCAGTTCATGGGGTTGCAAAGAGTCGGACATGACTGAGTGATTGAACTGAACTGAACTGAACTGAAGTCACCACCTTTGAATTTCATTGCATATTTATTGTTTCATAAATAATAACAATTCAATCAAACAGTGGTTGCTGAGGCTTTGGGTACAAAACTCGCAGAGCCTTGGGACAGGGCTTTGCCATAACGGGGGACTGTCCTCCAACTGCACCTTTGCTCCGACTCAGACCAGTGGGTTGGCAATGGTGCAGCATGGAATTTTTTCCAGTTCTCAGTGACCAGGTTGTGAATAATATCCAAATGGATTTTTCTATTATTGTTACTACGGTTCTTTGCTTTGAAATAAAATTCTGAATGTACATATATAAAAAAAAAATTTTTTTAATAAAAATAAAAAAAAATAAAATTTCAAAATAAGTACTTAACCTTTTTCCAACTCTTTATTTGGAAAATGTCCAAACTCACCAAAATGTAGGAAGAATAGTGCAATGAACATTCAAATATATTTTATTTAGATACACCAATTTGCCACGTTTGCACTCTGTCTCTCTCTCACATCTCTTTTTCTCATTCACTATCCAAACTACTTGAAAATAAATTGTGCACAGCATAACAATTCATCCCTAAAATTTTAATGAAGCATTAAGAATAAGTACATTTCAAAAAGAACCGTAATTCTACTTTTACATCTAGTTTTTTTTCTCAAAGATTCAACCCAGTTATAAAAATTACATTTAGGTATTTTTGCCTTTCAAACTTTTAATTTGGAATAGTCCTCTTGCATTTTGGTTTTGCTTTTCATGATATTGCTTTGGCTATTTTGGGTCTTTTGTGTCTCTATACAACACTTTACAATTTTTAAATTCTAGTTCTGTGAAAAATGCCATTGGTAATTTGACAAGGGTTGCATTGGATCTGTAGAGTGCCTTGGGTAGTATAGTCATTTTGACAATATGGATTCTTACAATCCAAGAACATGGTGTATCTTTCCATTTGTGTCATCTTCAGTTTCTTTCATCAACATCTTATAGTTTTCCGAGTATAGGTCTTTTGTCTCCTTAAGTATGTTCATTCCTAAGTATTTTTATTCTTTTTGATGCAATGGTTGTTTCCTTAATTTTTCTTTCCAATCTTTTGTTGTTAGTGTATAGAAATGCAAAAACTTTTGTGTGTTAATTTTGTATCCTGCAACTTTACCAGGTTCATTGATGAGCTCTAGTAGTTTTCTGGTAGCATCTTTAGTTTTTTTCTGGGGAAATGTAGAACAATTATGATTAGCTTTTTTGATGAACTGTTAGGCAATTACGCATTTTTTTCTTTAAGTTACCTTTCTTGCTTTGCCTTACTTTGTAGAGATTTGGAAAAATTCTTGCCATTATTCATATTGTATGAGTGATTTTGATATAGGAAGTAAGTCTATCAAAATTTTTGTTCCAAAAATCTTCCAAACTAGACAAATCTGGTAAGCAAAGTTTCAGCTCAAGAAATAAGTACTTAAAAAATTTAAATATAGGGCTAATATAATTGCTTATAAGAACCTTCCTGATCTATTTATATTTTAGTGTGGTTCTTTTTTTTTTTGGCTCTGGAAAAGCAGTCAAAATGCCACAAAAGAAGTGCAAAAACATGACTCTCAATGTCCAAACAATCTGGTCTAAAAAGTAAAATAAATTGAGGGAAAAATAAACAAAACAAAACATTACCTTCACCCTCTCTTATGTTCCTTAGTTTAAACATCCAGCGTGTTCATGTTTTTCTTTTATCCTCACAATGCTCTCTTCAGAGAATCTGGCACCTTGGTTCCCAAAGGCTGGAAAATCATTTTACCTACAGCAGTAGGGCACCAAACTGCAGGGACACAGAAGAGCCAGAATCTCAGGCTTAACTTTGGCCTTTGTAGCACAGACCTTCCCAAAATGCAATCTCAAATGTCAAGTTTTTACTGTGAGTATAAAGCCTCATTCCTGGCCCATGCATATTGCTGACACCTTTGTAAATGAATTAATGAGCATATCTCATCCCAAGAGAAATGAAAAATCTTTCTTACATGATGAGACCCTGCTCAGGAGGTGGCCTCCTTTTTTCCTGGACTGGAATTTGTGTTTGTCTGCCAAAGCTACTGTGCCTCTCTGAGAGCCAGATTAGGCCCTCATGGGGGACGCAAGGTCACTGTTCACATCAGATGCTACCTCGGGCTCAGGCCTACACTCACATTTTCCCCTCTGGGTGGAACACTTCTCCTGGTTTCTAATGACTAACACATCATCCTCAGATCTCCATTTAAAGGTTATGTCTTCAGAGCTGTCTTTCTAGGTCACCCAATAGAGATGGATTCTCTAGACACATTTTCTTATAACTCCATGTTCTTGTCCTTTAAAACATATTATATTCTGCAAATATATCATGCATGTCTGTTTATTGCTTGTCTCTTCCACTGAACTCTGATGAGGCCAGGAATCATTTCTATTTGACTAACCACAGCAAATATGGTCGCTAGCGTAGAGCCTGGCTCATAGCAGGCGTTCAGTACATGTTTGTTCACTGAGTGAACTAATCACCTTTCTTCCACTCACATCCTGCACAGGGGGCTATGGCAGCCACCTGGAGAGATCTACAACAACCAAGCAGAAGCAAGAGCAAATTCACCTTATTCAAAACTATGCAGAAGATTCACAAATGCACCCTATGGCAGGGGTCACAAATAGGCAGGGTGAATTGTGCAAAGCAAGGTCTCTGCTCTCTGCAGCCAATGAAAGAAACCAGAAATCACACAGGCCACATTTAACTAGGTGCCTTGTACAAACCCAGAGTAAAGGGCAGGGCCTTTATTGTTTATTTTATAAACTGAGGTTTTTAAAAATGTATACACTGGTGTTAATATCTTCCTCCCTGTGGGTAAAATAACGAAAGTAACTAGCACAGGAAAAGTAAAACCAAAGAAAATCAGCTTATTGGGATAAACACTTCCAGAGATAGGGCACAGAGTAAAGCATTTGACACCATCTCTTAGCCAAATAGGGAAATACTTGTCTGATAGGCTCAAGTGAATATTGAGTATTCAACTAAAAGGAATGTACTAAACAAAAACATCACACCATCTTCCCAGTGCAACAGAGAACTTTGGGAAGCATTATGTCCACCTTTAATTCTAATCCAGAGATGGCAAAGGAATTGTATCCAATGGGCTAAGTCTGATCCATTGGCAATGGCTGCCCAGAGTGCCAGGCTGTGACAAGTTCTAAGGCTAAGTCTGGACCCCGTGAGGAAATGAACTATGACTAAGTAGTAATGTCTGATGGGCAGAGAGTAGGGAATTAAAATATGCGTGCCATATTGTTGTTACCAGTTAATCTGGGGGAAAAAAAAGTGACAGAAAGGAGATTCTAATAATAAAGAAGATATTGAGTCAAATTGTAGATGAGGGTGACAAGTGGCTGAGCTCCAGGAAAATACCAAACAACAGACAGAATCTATGGTAACAGCATCAAACCCAAAGAGATGCTATTTTTCCCCATTCCATAAAGAACTGACTTCATTCAAGGTCCATGGCCTTCAGAACACCTCCTTTGCTCACCCTTCTTGGACCTTCCTCTGGAAAGTAGGCACTTTCAGAGCAGTGAACAGTGTCTGGTTCCACTTTGCTTACTCAGTGCCGTACCAGCACTGATGCTGGGGTCTTTGTTGGCCCACAGGAGATACAGCTAGTTGGATAAATTAATCAATGGAGGGAATCCATCATCTCAGATATTGATGGAAAACTGCACAATAACTATTTCATTGTGATGAGCCATGAAAACACCCCTTAAAAATTTTTCCAGAACAACATGATTGTTTACTTATGATTGAATAGTTTATATAAGAAATAGGATGAGTGACCATCCAGGCAGATTGTAGAAGAGAATTGAAGTTGGTTTGGTGTCACTTCTGCTCTTTGACTCACTCTCTTTTTCTCCCCACTGCAGCCATGCCACCATCCTTCCTTCCCCAATCCCTTTCCTTATAACAAGATCAACATTTCACAGTAACCTTTGCTTACAGCTAGTATTCCTTCCTCTTAAATTTTACAGCATTTTCTGTCTCCACGACTGACTTGGCATTTAAATATGACCTGCACTCTTAACAGTTTTTCTGTGCCCTATTTCTTCTATTAGATCATCAGCTTATGGAGGCAGGAACCATGCTTCTGACATATTTGTTCCCCTTATTAAATCCATCAGTGTGCCTTGCACATGGGCAGTGTTTTGCACAACATATAGAACATATAGTACATTATGTAACAATGTGGGGGCACACAGAGCTTTAGCTGAAAATCAGGAAGCCTGAGTTGAGAACCTAAGCCTTCACTTAAAAGCTTTGTTGTTGTTGTTCAGTCACTCAGTTATGTCTGTTTCTTTGCAACACCATGGACTGCAACATGCTAGGCTTCCTTGTCCTTCACTATCTCTCGGAGTTTGCTCAAACTCATGTCCATTGAGTTGATGATGCCTTCCAACCATCTTATCCCCTATTGCCCCCTTCTCCTCCTGCCCTCAATCTTTCCCAGCATCAAGGTCTTTTCCAGTGAGTCAGCTCTTCACATCAGGTGGCCAAATTATTGGAGCTTCAGCTTCAGCCTCAGTCCTTCCAATGAATATTCAGGGTTGATTTCCTTTAGGATTGACTGGTTTGATCTCTTTGCAGTCCAAGGAACTCTCAAGAGTCTTCTCCAACATCACAATTTGAAAGCATCAATTCTTCAGCATTCAGCCTTCTTTATGGTTCAACTCTCCTGTCTGTACATGACTACTGGAAAAACCATAGCTTTGACTATACAGACCTTTGTCAGCAAAGTGATATCTCTGCTTTGTGACTTTGGGCAAATTACATAACTCTCTAAGCTTCTGCTTCAAAATATATATAATCAAAGTAATTGTATTCTTCTAACAGAGTACTTGGAAGGATAGCATGAGATTATGTCTACAAAGTGCTTCATCAACTAGGAAATACCCTGCAAATATTGAGGAGTATTATTGTTTTAAGAGGAACACCTTATTTTTATGATCACTTTTTTTCTTTTAGTTCCTCTGTCTATTCCTTGTAGGTGTAAATAATTTCTTGTTTCCTGGTTGTCAAATAGTTTCTCACTTAGGAAGAGAGCCATTTACCTCTGCCAATTCTACTTTCTCTTCCAAGAGTGTCAGATGTGCTAGTTCCTGCTTTTCTTCTGGGTCTATATTAATATGTGAACTAGTAAACATTTCAAGAGAAACAAGCCTTCATAACATATGAGGTTTATAACAAAAATATAGTCTTTGTTTGTTCCAACTTTTAAAAACATGCTTTTTTTTTTAAATATAAAAGTAATATGTTGATGAGAGATCAGTTGAAAAGTATAGGTAGATAGAAAAAGTCAGACTTAAAATTAGCCACAGCCCCATTACAATCACCAATAACACTTTGGCATATTTATTTTCAGAGTATTTTCATGCATACATATTTAATATAGTTCTAAAAATTAACCATTAATTAATTACTGCTCTGCAATAATTAAAATGTTTGATAAATCAACATTTTAATGGTGAAAAAATTTTCATATGAAGATTTTCCTTAACTTTTACCTAATTCTTAAACCTTAAGTTTATTTTCAGTTTTCACATTATGAATAGTGCAAATATTAATATCATTGTATATGTCAGTTTTATAATTTCTTTTTTTCTCCACATAAGATGACTTGTTAAGGAAAAATCAATAGAAGTGGCATTCCTGTGTTAGAGGCTCAAACATTTCTAAGCTGCTAATGGCCTGTTTTAATTTATTTTTCTTAAAGAAGCCTACTGTACACTGGGTGTGGCAGCTTTGATGGTGGATATATAATAGCTCAACAGCTCACTGTGATAATGATTAATGTCAATAAGATGAAAATAAAGAAGTGGGCAGAACCAAGGTCACATTATTTAGAAACAGAAATGGCTGTAGTTCTACTCTCCAGTATGAAGGATAATATGCCAAAGAACATCTCAAGCTTTTCAACACAGTTTTCTTTATGTAAAGCTGTTTGTTAAATTGAATAAATTTCACTTTGCTTTCCTGAAGTAGAACTCTGACTTAAAGGCTCTCTGTTAAATTCTTTCATGAACTTTAGGACATAATGTAAGAGTGCAAACCCAAAATCCAACTGGATTGAGTTTCAGAGCCAAGGAACATGGGGCAAGGTGATATTTTTAGAGAAAAACTAAATTGAACCTTTAAGGAGATAAGGCCAGTAACTAAGCTATGTCACTGAAACTACACTTTCATTGAAACTTGCTCCCAAATTTGAGAAAGAGTAAGGCCCTGGCATAACTAATTCAGTAAGTTATTTATAATTATTTGTTTAATTAAACATGGAGGAGAAGCAATTCTACCATTACATGCAGTATTTTGATAGAGATTTTCTGCTGAAAAGCAAACAGCATGCATTTTATTTGGACTTACTCTCAAGAAGATATTTGGAAAAGAACTTACCAAGAAAATGGTATTTTCTTCCTTTACCCTTCCAAAATGGTAGAGTTCTAAACTTTTCTTTTTCTCCCAAAACAAAATCTTGTTGACAGATATACACAAATCATCAAGACATTTGGAGACTTGCATTTTTATTTCTTAAAATGAGAACTAGAGGGGCAAGGAGAGAGAAATTTGGCATTTTCTTCAGCAGTGATTTGGAATTGTGCTTTTTCCCTGTCAGTCATTTGACTTATCATTCTGGAGGAGCCAAAGAAGCTAACCAGGATAATGTGCATCCTAACCCAGTGTGGGCAGTGGATGCCTCAGGATCCAAGCTGAGAGACATTTTCTGTACACACACACACACATACTGAATATTACTCAGCTATAAAAAGAATAAAATCTTGCCATTTGTGACAACATAGATGGACCTAAAGGGTATTATGCTAAGTGAAATAAGCCAGACAGAAAAAGACAAGTACTGTATGATTTCACTTATATGTGGAATCTAAAAAATTAAAAAATGAAGAAATATACCTAAACAGAAGCAGAGTCATTGATACAAAGAACAAACAGGTAGTTGCCAGAGGAGAGATGGTGGAAAGAAGAGAGAAATAGATGACAGAGATTAAGACATACAAACTTACAGTTACAAAATAAATGAGTCACAGGTATGAAATGTACAGTATGGGAAATATCAATAGTTATGCAATATTTTTGTAAGGTGACAGATGATAATTAGACATGGTGATAATTTTGAAAAGTATAAACTTATATTTCTTGATTTATCAACTTGGGACAGTGTTTTTTTGACTCCCAGTAAGAAAGAAGAAACAAACATTCTAATGTATTTATTACAGTATTATTTTTGAATTGTCTAGGCTTATAGAATTTATAATCTGTGAACTTTTCCCTACCACTTTTTAGAACAGTTTTATATTTCATTGAAGTCTGTGTTCCCTTCTAGTTCTTTTATTTTTATGTTTTTACTAGTGGGAGATATTGGTTGGCAAAAAGTTCATCAAGCAGATTTTTTATGAACAATTCACGACTACTATATTCTCAGATTCTTTATGTTTATAATGTCTATCTGTTTCTTTACAAAGGAATCACTATGTAGCTATACAAGAAAGTCTTTGAATTATGTTCTTTTCCTCAGAATTATAGATTTATTACTCCACTGTCTTTGTCTTTATAGTTGCTAGGGAGAAACATGAAATCACTTTTCCATTACAGGATGATGTATTTTTTCTGCCTAGGTGCCCAAAGATCTTTTACTTTATCTTCAAGATTTTGTTAAATTACAAGGATATGTCTCAGTGTCATTTATGTTGAATCATACTTTCCTTGGACCATAATGTTCCCTTTGAATCTACAAATTTTGTTCTACTTTAATTTCAGAAAATGTTCTCATTATAGTGTTACACATTTTTTTTATCCTGGAGTTTCCTACTTCATTGTCAGCAATTATTCTTTTATTTATTCATTTTTCTAACCTCACTCTTGACTAAATTCTTCAGCTTTTATTTGTCTTTTTATTCTTTACTTACTATATTTCGCTTATGATTTCCCTCTATAGCATTAATTTGGTTTTCAGTTCTTTTTGTTCTTTACTTACTGATAATATTTTTCCAGTCCTGAAATGGCATATCCTTTGTGCCTAATTTATTTGCTTGGCTCTTATCTCCTTTTCTATTTTTTTAAATTCTTATTAGAGTTCAGTTGTTTTACAATGTTCTATTAATTTCAGGTGGGCAACAAAATGAATCAATTATAATATATCCACTCTTTTTTAGATTCTTGTCCAAAATAGGTCATTACAGAATATTGAGTAGAGTTCTCTGTGCTATACAGTAAGTTCTTATTAGTTATCTATTTTATATATAGTAATGTATATATGTCTCTCTTCTCCCAATTTATCCCTCCCTCACCTTTCCCCACTGATAATCATAAGTCTGTTTTCTACATCTGTGACTCTATTTCTGTTACATAAATAAGTTCATTTGTACCATTTTTTAACATTCCACATATAAGTGATATCATGCAATATTTGTCTTTCTCTGTTTAACTTACTTTGCTTAGTATGACAGTCTCTAGGTCCATCCATGTTGCTGCAAATGTTATTTTTATGGCTGAGTAATGTTCCATTGTACACATGTGCCGCATCTTCTATAGTCACTCCTCTGTTATGGACATTTAGGTTGGTTCCATGTCTTGGCTATAGTAAATAGTGCTGCAATGAACATTGGGGTCCATGATCCAATGAATGTTGCCAATTTGATCTCTGATTCCTCTGCCTTTTCTAAATCCAGCTTGTAAATCTAAAAGTTCTTGGTTCACAGACTGCTGAAGCCTAACTTGAAGGCTTTTGAGGATTACCTTGCTAACATGTGAAATGAGCACATTTATACAGTAGTTTGAACATTCTTTGGCATTGCCTTTCTTTTGGATTGGACTGAGAAGTCACCTTTTCTAGTCCTGTGGCCACTGCTGAGTTTTCCAAATTTGCTGGCATATTGAGTGCAGCACTTTCACAACATCATCTTTTAGGATTTGAAATAGCTCACTTGCAATTCTATCACCTCCACTAACTTTGTTCATAGTAATGCTTCCTAAGGCCCACTTGACTTCACACTCTAGGATGTCTGGCTGTAGGTGAATACCACACCACCGTGATTATCCAGGTCATTAAGACCTTTTCTGTATAGTTCTTCTGTGTATTCTTGCCACCTCTTCTTAATATCTTCTGTTACTGTTATGTCCTTGCTGTTTCTGTCCTTTATTGTGCCTGTCTTTGCATGAAATGTTCCCTTGGTATCTCTAATTTTTTTGAAGGCATCTCTAGTATTTCCCATACAATTGCATTTACCTGCATTCAAATCCCTGACATTACCATTTGCAGCCTGTGACTTCAGGCAAGTTACTTGGCACCTCTGTGCTTTAGTTTTCTCATTTCAAAAATGGAGGTAATTATTGTACCTATATTACTAAAGTCATTGAGAGGATTAAATTAGCTAATATACATAAATGCTTAGATTACTGACTACTGCATAGTAAGTGCTATAAATAGTGTTTATTATTAACATTTCTGTAGAATAATTATAAGTTCATAATGCTAACTCTAAGGCACTAAAATAACCAATTAGTTCTCTGAAAGATTAAAGGAACATAAAGTGATGGTTAAACGGGAAGAATCTCTTACTTTCCCACATTTGAACTACATAGTATTCTGTATTTTATTGTATTTCCTTAAAACCCAAGCATTCATGTGGCATTTGTATTTATTAATTTTGATTAAGCCAAATACTCCATTATTCAACCATTAGGATAACTCCTTGTTTCATAGATAGTTTATGACAAATTTAACTAATTTTAGTAGTTCATGGCTAACTTGACACTAAATTGTAAATTTTGGATACCCCTCAGATACTGAGTAATAGAATCAAAAGATATATATAAAGAATACACATTAAGCAAGTTATGTGCTCAATGAGGATAATACATAATTTTGCTGTGAAGCAGAAATACAATATTGTCAACCTTAGCTTTCATATTAGTGCTGTTTCTACTGTGCTCATTGTATTTAATTCAAGGATAAAATCAAATTTCATTTGTATGCTTAAAATATCTAATGGAAGGATTCACTCTTACAAGTAGTATATTTTGCAAAAGTATCTATATTATATAACAAAATTAAGAACCTTAAATGCATATTTTGCTTAACAGTTTTCTTAACTTTAATTTTTAAAAAAGAAGGTATTTTTCAAAGGCTATAAGTAAAAAGGAAAGGAAAATCCCAACCTTCAGAAGGAAGATTACATGACACAATATTGAAACCAGCAGAAAGAAAGCAGTGGGAATTAATGTCTCTATAATCTATGGACCAAGCAGGTCATTTTTTTCTCAACCATCAGGAACAAAAATCAGTAAGCCTCATGTACCATGATAGACAATACTTGCTCAATAGATAGGTAGATTGATAGACTGATGATAGATAGATATATAGGTAGATAGACATCCAATCTCCAATAACACTTTAATTCTAAGTTTGCTAAGTCGCTTCAGTCATGTCCAGCTCTTTGCAACCCCATGGACTGTAGCCCACCAGGCTACTCTGTCTGTCCATGTGATTCTTCAGGTAAGAATATTGGAGTGGGTTGCTATGCCCTCCTCCAGGGGATCTTCCCGACCCAGTGATCTAACCTGCATCTCTTACATCTCCTGTGTTGGCAGGTGGGTTCTTTACCATTAGCACCACCTGGGAGGCCCCTTTTCTAAGTTTAGTCTTATCTCAACCTCAACAGAGCCTCCACCCAGAAGTGAAGGAAAACATCCTCTTAGACTAGGAAAGTCTAAGTTGTTTACAACAATTATCAAGTTGATATCATTTTATTTTCACTTAACAAATGCAGTTGCTATACTAGGTTAATATGTCTCCATAAAATTCATGTTCACCCCAAACCTATGAATATGATTTTATTGGGAAATAAGATCTTTGTAGATGTAAGATGAGGTCATACTGGATTAGTGTGGGCTCTAAATCCAATATGACTGGTATCCTTATAAGAAGAAGGAAATTTGGACACAGAGATATAGACACACAGAAAGTGTGTGTTGATGCAGGCCAAAACTTGAGTGATGTTTCTGTGAGCCAAAGAATAATAAGATTTGCCAGTAATCATCAGAATCTAGGAGAGAGGCAAGAGGTTCTTTCTTGGAGTTTCTAACAAGAAGCCAATGCACTTCACAATCTGATTTAGAACTTCTGGCCTCCTGCACTGTGAGAGAATAAATTTCTGTTGTTTTAAGTCCACTAGTTTGTGGTAACTTGTTTTATCAGGCCTAGGAAATGAATACAGATGCTTAGTTACCTGCTTTCTCATCTCACAATCGACTAAAGCAGCTAATGAGAAGGGATAAGAAGGTATATTTTGAAATAACTTTTAATGCTCAAAACGGTTTAATGATTGTTCCAGCTCAGTAAAATGGGAATTCCCTTCTTGGCTGTTGGGACTCCCTCAGTATCTACTTGCAAGTTGATATGATGAGAACTTTGATTTTGGTTGATAGAAAAATCAGAACAGTCAGAGCAAATATAGGTGGGAAGAGGTGGACAATGGAAGGGAATGACATGGTAATTCTCTCCAACTCTAAGCCTGCTGGACTGTTCATCAGTGTTTAGGAGAACCTAAATCAGCTGTTTTCATGGGCAATTCCATGAAAGTTTGGTGTTGTTAGGATCAAGTAACAACATAGAAATCAAGGTGAAAATAAGTTTCTCCTTCCACATTTGGTATGCAGCTCTTGTACTATAATTGTTCTGAGGATAACACTGGTGAATTAATGTATATTAAGTGCTTAAAATAGGTTTGACTTGCAGTAAGTGGGTGTTTCCATATGTGTTGAGTACCTCCTAAATCAATGAACACAGTGAAGGGAGAGACCATGTTTAGTCACTGTTACCCCAGTGACAAAGCAGACAGTAAGTAGTAACCGACTGAATACTGGATATGCCATGCACAGCACTGAATGCCAAAAATATAGGGGAATAAGACATCATTGTCCCACAGGCCAGCAGAACTGAGATAAAATGATGAAGCTAATCCAAGTGGAACATTTTTAAATAAAATTTTAATATTTTTTCCCAACATGACCCAAATAAAAGGTTTTGCTTTAAATATCTGGGAAATCAATTGATGTGGAATAACTTGTTTCTCCCAAACTCTCACATAAATCACATGAGAATGAAATTAGGGAAAGCAACATAAAAATAGTCATTTCAAGTGAATGCACTGAAATGAATGCATTTCCTTTGAAAATTCTTGGAGCATAACTCCTTAACCATTAAAAGATAGTTGGTTGGGTTTTTTTTTTCCCTAAACACAGGCAAGGCATTTCACTCTTATAGCTCTCTGAATATAGAAATATACTGTAGAACACCTAGTTACAATATTTTTATTAAAAAAGCCAAGGACCTATTTCTTCCTGAAACTTATAGCAGAAACAAGATCCTTTTCCAAGCAATGTGATTAAGAATATTACTTTGGCCCATTTTTTGATTGGGTCATTTATTTTTCTGGAGTTGAGCTGTAGGAGTTGCTTGTATATTTTTGAGATTAGTTGTTTGTCAGTTGCTTCATTTGCTATTATTTTCTCCCATTCTGAAGGCTGCCTTTTCACCTTGCTAATAGTTTCCTTTGTTGTGCAGAAGCTTTTAAGTTTAATTAGGTCCCATTTGTTTATTTTTGCTTTTATTTCCAATATTCTGGGAGGTGGGTCATAGAGGATCCTGCTGTGATGTATGTTGGAGAGTGTTTTGCCTATGTTCTCCTCTAAGAGTTTTATAGTTTCTGGTCTTACACTGAGATCTTTAATCCATTTTGAGTTTATTTTTGTGTATGGTGTTAGAAAGTGTTCTAGTTTCATTCTTTTACAAGTAGTTGACCAGTTTTCCCAGCACCACTTGTTAAAGAGATTGTCTTTAATCCATTGTGTATTCTTGCCTCCTTTGTCAAAGATAAGGTGTCCATATGTACGTGGATTTATCTCTGGGCTTTCTATTTTGTTCCACTGATCAATATTTCTGTCTTTGTGCCAGTACCATACTGTCTTGATAACTGTGGCTTTGTAATAGAGCCTGAAGTCAGGTAGGTTGATTCCTCCAGTTCCATTCTTCTTTCTCAAGATCGCTTTGGCTATTCGAGGTTTTTTGTATTTCCATACAAATTGTGAAATTATTTGTTCTAGCTCTGTGAAGAATATCGTTGGTAGCTTGATGGGGATTGCATTGAATCTATAAATTGCTTTGGGTAGTATACTCATTTTCACTATATTGATTCTAGACGTTTCTCCAAAGAAGACATACAGATGGCTAACAAACACATGAAAAGATGCTCAACATCACTCATTATCAGAGAAATGCAAATCAAAACCACTATGAGGTACCATTTCACGCCAGTCAGAATGGCTGCGATCCAAAAGTCTACAAGCAATAAATGCCGGAGAGGGTGTGGGGAAAAGGGAACCCTCTTACACTGTTGGTGGGAATGCAAACTAGTACAGCCACTATGGAGAACAGTGTGGAGATTCCTTAAAAAACTGGAAATAGAACTGCCTTATGATTCAGCAATCCCACTGCTGGGCATACACACTGAGGAAACCAGAAGGGAAAGAGACACGTGTACCCCAATGTTCATCGCAGCACTGTTTATAATAGCCAGGACATGGAAGCAACCTAGATGTCCATCAGCAGATGAATGGATAAGAAAGCAGTGGTACATATACACAAGGGAGTATTACTCAGCCATTAAAAAGAATACATTTGAATCAGTTCTAATGAGGTGGATGAACCTGGAACCTATTATACAGAGTGAAGTAAGCCAGAAAGAAAAACACCAATACAGTATACTAACACATATATATGGAATTTAGAAAAATGGTAACAATAGCCCTGTGTACGAGACAGCAAAAGAGACACTGAAGTATAGATCAGTCTTATGGACTCTGTGGGAGAGGGAGAGGGTGGGGAGATTTGGGAGAATGGCATTGAAACATGTAAAATATCATGTATGAAACGAGTTGCCAGTCCAGGTTCGATGCACAATACTGGATGCTTGGGGCTGGTGCACTGGGACGACCCAGAGGGAGGGTATGGGGAGGGAGGAGGGAGGAGGGTTCAGGATGGGGAGCACGGGTATACCTGTGGCGGATTCATTTCGATGTTTGGCAAAACTAATACAATATTGTAAAGTTTAAAAATAAAAAATAAAATAAAATTAAAAAAAAAAAAGAATATTACTTTGAAAAAGTCTAATAGCCACTTCTGATCTTCCTCAGACAAAAAGAATGGAAAACATCTACTGTACTATCCCTTGAGCTTTTGGCTGAACTCAGGATATTTTGGCAATCTCTCTTTCTGATCTCCCCACCCTGTAAATATTTAATATTTTCAGTTTCCTGTAATGTAAATGCATTATGAAAACAACACGACAGCTGTGTGTATAGAAAATTTGGACAGGGCTGTGCAAATGGAAGAATTCTTTGAACAAGAGCGATGAAGTCAATAGAGTTCTAATGATAAATAGAAGGAGATTGAGTCTCTGAACTCCCATGCCAACAAATAATAAATTTCATTCCAGACTCACTACAAAACAGAGCTGAATTCTGAGGTTCCCAGAAGGGCGTGCCCCAATGCCAATCCTTATCTTAAAGAAGGGGAGTCCATTGCCCTAGTGGAGAGTGTCATTCAAACGGATTTCATTGTCTATTTTATAATGGATTTATAATCTTAGTAAGAATATTATGTTCTATACTGCAGCAATGTGATAGCTTACCACAACACTGCTCAGAATTTAGAGGGATCATCACATAGTTCGAGTGAAAAACCGTAACAAACAGTAGAAAAAAAGATTTGTCAACCATCTAAGCAAAATACACAAAATACTTGATACACATTAGCTTCCTTCCCTACATCTTACTTCTTTTTATCCTTTGTCAAGCTTTCAAAGTGTGAGTACTTACTTCTGAGCTTTAACACAAACAAAACTTAAAAAACAAACAACAAAAAAACCCCCAGTGATTTCCTTTGCTTTTCCTATCCCTTTTCCATCGATGAATGCACGGTCTTTTGTTGGTTTCCCTTGATTCTCCTGACATACATAAATAGTGCTTGTGTCCTCAGTCTTTCAGTTGTGTCTGACTCTTTGAGACCCTATGGACTGTAGCCTGCCAGGCTCCTCTGACTATGGGATTTTCCAGGCAAGACTACTGGAGTCAGTTGCTATTTTCTCCTCTAGGAGATCTTCCCGACCCAGGCATAAAATCTTCCTCTCCTACATCTCCTGTGTCTCCTTCATTAGAAGGTGGATTCTTTACCACTGAGCCACACATATAAATAGAACTTTTATTAAATTATCTTCAGTTAATCTGTTGGAGTAGCTGTCTGTTTTCTATCAGAACTTTGATATCTGTTTTCTATCAGAACTTTGATACATCCATCATTTTTTCTTTCTTTTGTTCAAATCTATTTCAGGAATTGGGAGGAAGATATACGTACCATATATATCATACATCAATTCTATGAACTGACATTGGTTAACATTCACCATTGATAAGATGTGAAGAGTAATGTGGGAAACAGAAAATATTTCTCTTTTAATTCAAGTTTTTATTAAACACCAATAATCTATAGAGAAGCACAGCATGGCCACACTTTATTTCTGTATTTTCCACAGAAGTGAGAAAGATCACATGTTGACCTCATTTTCCTTTTGACCTCCTACTGGTGAGTCATTTGTAGTCTCAGATCATCTCTTTAGCCAAGCCCCATGATTTAGGTAAAGGTCTACTGCTAGTGACTAAACACAGAATATTGCGGCAAAAAAAAAAAAAAAAAAAAAGAAGAACACAGTTCAAATCAAGTATATGTATGTCCCTGAGAGGAAGAAAAGCATCATGAGAAATTAAAACGTGCAAAAACAGTGTCATGCATATCTCACTTTGCCATTCAGGATGTGTGAGAATTACCCACCTGATGATTGCTACCCTCTTCCACTGATTCATATGAGGATTGATGATAGGAGAGAAGAAATGGAGGATGCTCCCTTCAGCACTGGGAAATCTTGGGCAGAAAAGTGAGCAACTCTTAGGTACTAAGTGCTGCATTTCCCTCAATGAGCCTACTTCAGTACTCATAATCCTCAACAGTGACTGAGGATTGTGCTGTGTGCCAGGAACCAGACCAATTACTTTAAATAAATATATTGCCTCATTAGTTACCAGAATAATCCCATTTGTATGCTAGGAACTCTATTCCTTTTCTATACGAGGAACCTGAAACACAAGGTTTAAGCAAGTTATAGGAGTTAAAGTGAGAATGCAGAGAACCCAGGATGTAAATTCCAGCCACCTTGGTCCCAAAGCTGTGCTCCAGTACTCTATACTGCTCCCAAGAGGTAGGAGAATTTCTGAAGAAAAAAAAAAAAAACAGCCAGAGGATAAATTTCTGGAATTGATGGAAATTATGACTATGTCAATTTTAGTGAAAGGAGTGTAGTTGATTTATATTTAATGATGATACGTGCATGACTTAAAGTTTAATTAATATAAAAAGTATTGACTAAAATATTCTGGCTAAATTTGTTTCTCCACAGTGAGATTATTGAAACAATCTACAAGAAACTAAAATGGACAACTATAAAACTGATACTAAATTTTTATTTTAAGATTTTACTTGCTAGAAAATTAATCTTTTCTTAACTACATGAACAACAGTTCTGTTTTCTCTCACTCAGAAAAATAATGAGTCATCATACTGATTTTTTTTTCCTGTTCAGAAACTAGAGAAATTCACCCTGCCCAAGAATCTGACTTGGCCCAAAACACAAGAGTTTCATTTGAGAACTCTTCTCTGTCTGAAAAGAGAAGGGTGACTACTCTTTTAACTTGGAATGCCCAGAAGCAGATCCTAAGACAAGGATTCAAATGCAAGTCAATCATTTGGTTGGACATCCCAGTAAGACCCCCTAGGGCAATAGGAACATAAGATGGTAGACAAGGTAGTTAATAAAGGGTAGACTGCCATATCAGCCACCACTGAGGCTACCAGAACTTAGGTCCATTAAGGAATTCTGGAAAATAGCAAAGAACCCTCCTCAGAGTAATCTGTCCAAGCTGAGGTATTTATCCACCAAGTCTTTGTCAGTCAGGACAAAAAGTCCTCCTGCAGAGAATCACTGGTATTTACAAAAAGCACTTTTTGGGTTGGGTGCAGTCTTCATAGACGGAAGTCAGTGGAATTTTGTTTCTTATGTAATGAAAGGCTCATGAGCACAATCTGAAAACAGGAGGGTTAACAAAGGAAAACTTTTGCCCTCATGTATTCTATTGTGATGTCCAGAGACAAATGTACCAATTATTTTTGTAATTAGTAAAAATGTTTCTCTATTTAAATAAGGATTTACGTTATAGTCTAAGGATTAATATTTATCCTAGGAGGATGTTTGTGGATGTATGTTTTTGATCTATTTGGATTATTAGAAAGGATACGGAGGCATACACAAATTTTAGAGAGCCATATCACATTCTCACGCCCAAACCCATTGATCTAGCTGATACTGCTTTATGCTGAATAACTCAGAATTGGAATATATATTACTGGTGGAATATGATATCCACAGATGTCCTTAGGGCAGGGAGTGGGTGATTTTCAGATTCATATCAACTTGTGTAAATAGGGAATGGAGTTACTCCTTCTAGAGAGGTGGAGATTTCCTTTGGGAAGTTCAAAAGAGGGAGTCTTAGGAGGGAGGATCTAACTGCAGTGGAGCAACCAAGAATTGAGGTACAGCTATGAGAGAACTTCCTGTAAAGGGCTTAATATTCTAGTGGTTTTTCTTTTTTCTTTTTTTGGTGGATAATGGAAAAAGCCCTATTTGATATACAGTCTTAAATGTACCTGATCCCCATTGTAGTTTCTTTTGCTAACCTGCAATCTTTCAATAAAAGCTGATGCACCATACAGACTTCTATGGCAACCATGGGAAGTATTCACCACCCTGTACTTATTTCACCACTGAGAACAGCAAAGAGAACTGCATCATTTATTTCACCACAGAGAATGGCACGAGCACCGCATCTCCTTATGGACGTGATATTTTAGTTCAGGAATTTCAGGGCAAGACTAGCAGCAAAAAGAGAGATAGCCCAGAGGAGATGGGACCAAGTGGAATATATGATTGATGAGTGACTCAAGGTGGATATTAAACAAACTCACATTTTTTTATAAATATACCAGAGAATGGAATGAGGGAGCTTGATATTTGCCTTGCAATTAGCAGCAAGAACAACAACAAGCAATCATAACTAACTCAAATTCCAATTATGATGCTGCCCTGATAGCTAAGCTTGTTATTGTCTTCATTTCTAAGCTTTGCGTGAGAGCTGGATCAATAACTGAATACTGAATTAGAGCTCAAGAAACTCAAGTAATGATTTAATTTTGGTTTTTAAATGTAAAGTTTAAGAATCTATTATTACTCCCTTAGTACTTATGTCAACAAATATTTATTATACATAGATAAAAATTAATTCCTTTGAAATTGTGTGTCATTTTCTTGTATGATATTGAGAAAGTATTAATTTTATGTGATCATTTTTCAATCAGGCAGCAACCTAGGAGACATGACTAGATTTTGCCAAGCAGTATTATAAGTTGGGAATCAGTTATTATAACCAATACCTTCTAAAACATGGAAAAGAAGCATAAGGTATAGGAGGTAGTATAAAGAGGTGGATATGTTAAAGTATTAACATATTTGAAAGTTAAAGATCCTGAGAAATATACATGTTACACTATAGGATAGGAGAATATAATCAATAGGAATATGAATCATAATGGAGTAAAAAATAGTATATTTATCACTACATATTTTGATATATTAAGTATTAGAATTTTTAGGATAAAATAAAAATGGATATATAACAAGGAATGTGTACCTCATTCAAAAGAATCAGATCAGTTGCAAATGAAGACAGAATAGCATTATATATCAAGAAGATATAACTTAAAATAGCTTTCTTATTTTTTACTTTTTTTTTTACTTTTTTTCTACTTTTTTATTACTTTTTCTATTTAATAAAGAATATATGGCTCTTGCAAAAAAGAAAAAAAGCAACAACAACAACAGCAAAACAAACATCCAAAAGTCAGGGGAAAAAGGAATAAAAACATCACTAATGTCACCGCCACATATTTATTTACATTCTAGAGGAAGATACACTCAAACAAACCTCCACATTTGAAGAAGAAAACATGACATAAATATTTGCATAGAGATAAAAACAGAAGCCAAAAATGGGGATCTCATTGTTAGAGGTGACTTGATGTTCAGTTGCTCAGTCGTATCTGACCCTGCGACCCCATGGACTGCAGCATGCCAGACTTCTCCGTCCTTCGCCGTCTCCAGGAGCTTGCTCAAACTCATGTCCAGTGAGTCAGTGATACCGTCCAACCATCTCATCCTCTGTCATCTCCTTCTCCTCCTGCCTTCAGTCTTTCCCAGCATCAGGATCTTTTCTAATGAGTCATCTCTTTTCATCAGGTGGCCAAAGTATTGGAGCTTCAGCTTCAGCATCAGTCCTTCCAATGAATATTCCAGATTGATTTCTTTAGGACTGACTGGTTTGATCTCCTTGCAGTCCAAGGGACTCTCAATAGTCTTTTCCAATACCAAAGTTCAAAAGCATCAATTCTCCGGTGCTCAGCCTTCTTTATGGTCCAACTCTCACGTTCATGTATGACAACTGGAAAAACCATAACTTTGACTAGATGGGCCTTTATTGACAAAGTAATGTCTCTGTTTTTCAATATGCTGTCTAGGTTGGTCATAGCTTTTCTTCCGAGGAGCAAGTGTATTTTAATTTCATTCCTGCAGTCACCATCTGCAGCAGTTTTAGAGCCCAAGAAAATAAAGTCTTTCACTGTTTCCATTGTTTCCCCATTTATTTGGCATGAAGTGATGGGACCGGATGCCATGATTTTAGTTTTTGAATGTTGAGTTTTAAGCCACCTTTTTTACCTCTTCTTTCAATTTCATCAAGAAGCTCTTCAGTTCCTCTTCACTTTCTGCCATAAGGGTAATGTCATTTGCATATCTGAGGTTATTGATATTTCTCCCAGCAATCTTGATTCCAGCCTGTGCTTCATCCAGTCTGGCATTTTGCATAATGTACTCTCTCTGCATACAAGTTAAATAAGCACGGTGACAATATACAGCCTTGATGTACTCCTTTCCCAATTTGGAACCAGTCTGTTGTTCCATGTCCAGTTCTAACTGTTGCTTCTTAACCTGCATACAGGTTTCTCAGGAGGCAGGTAAGGCAGGTAGGGTGGTCTAGTATTCCCATCTCTTGAAGAATTTTCCACAGTTTGTTTTGATACGCCCATTCAAAGACTTTAGCATAGTCAATGAAGCAAAAGTAGATGCTTTTCTGGAATTCTCTTGCTTTTTCTATGATCCAATAGATGTGGGCGATTTGATCTCTTGTTCCTCTGCCTTTTCTAAATCTAGGTTGAACATCTGGAAATTCTTGGTTCACGTACTTTTGAAGCCTACCTTGGAGAATTTTGAGCATTAGTTTGCTAGTGGGTGAAATGAGTGCAATTGTGTGGTAGTTTGAACATTCTTTGGCATTATCCTTCTTTGGGATTGGAATGAAAACTTACTTTTTCCAGTCCTTTGGCCACTGCTGAGATTTCCAAATTTGCTAAGATATTGAGTGTAGCACTTTCACAGCATCATCTTCCAGGATTTGAAATAGCTCAGCTAGAATTTCATCACCTCCACTAGCTTTGTTCATAGTGATGCTTCCTAAGTCCCCCTCGACTTTGCACTCCAGGCTGTCTGGCTCTAGGTGAGTGATCACATCATTGTTGGTATCTGGGTCATTAAGATCTTTTTTGTATAGTTCCTCTGTGTATTCTTGACACCTCTTCTTAACATCTTCTACTTCCATTACATACATACTGTTTCTGCCCTTTATTTTGTCCATCTTTGCATGAAATGTTCCCTTGGTAACTCTAATTTTCTTGAAGAGATCTGTTAGAGGTGACTAGCTGGTGTCTGACTGGTATGAGAGCTGGATATAAGGGTTGTCAGTTCAAAACCTAGTAGAGGTTAGATATAACAGTAATGGAAATAGTCATAGAATAAGTAATGGAAATTATAATGATAATAATAACAGCTACTATTTAAGACAACCTAACTCTATGCCAGGCACTATACAAAGCATCCTACATGTATTATCTCTTTTACTATCACAAACCAGTGAGCTAGATACTACATCATTTACATGTGATGCTAAGTAATTTGCCTCTGTATGCACAGCAGGTAAATTATATTAGCCATCAAGGACTTCAGCTCCCAGATATATACTAAAAGTTTCATTCAGCACAGCATATTACATGTTCACTAGACTGCTAACAGTCTCATGACCCTTGTAGCTGGGAAAATTATCAGAGCGTCTCTTTTACTAACAGGAAGGAATTAGTTGTTGAGGCGATGGAAGAAATACTGACCTTGAGAAACAGGACATTTCTGAATTGCTCTTGTACCCACTATAATAACTTCTCCACTACTTTTCTTTCCTGAGTCATGAGTATCCTACATCTTATTCTGAGCTGGAGAGACCATATCTGGCTGCTGCCGAGACTGTACTCAGGTCACAGAAAACTGGGGAAGTGAGCTTCTGACTTGTTTACTTTGAGGCTAGATGCCGTCTATGCTTCTCACCATGGTGCAGAGTGAAGGGCTCCGAATACTGGAGGAAAGTCAGCTCCTGGGCCGCCAGAACACAGCAAATGCTTGGGGGAAGGCTACTCTCATTAGAGGAATGCTCCATGGAGGGAGGAAATAAAGGGAGGAGAAAATTCAAAAGAAAAAAAAGTAAAAGGTCTGTCATATATCAACTATTTCTTCTCATAAGTTCTTTTGTTCTCATTTTTATTAATTTTTTAATCAATATGCAGTCATGTATTTTTCACATATTTTCTCCATTTCAACACAGGTAGTCCCTGACTAACAAATTTAAAATGTTTTGACCTGAAAAAAAAGTATGAAAAATAAATGACTTCCATTTCTTTATAGCAGTCATTTTCAAATTGTCCTCTAAGGAGTTCCACAGGGGTCCTGAAGAGGTCCCTCAGGAGATAGGAGGGCTCGAGACTCTTTGACTGATTACAGCTTTACTGAGGTATAACCAACAAATAAAATTGTAAAATATTTAATGTGTGCATTGTGTTGATTTGATATTTGAATACATCATGTGAAAGGCATCCCATCACCTAATTAACACATCCATCATTTTGAATATTTATCTTTCTTTTCTTCCCTTTCAATATTTTTTCTTCTTTCCATGAGAAAATTTAAATTCTACCCTCAGCAAATTTAAATACACACTATTTCCTTTTTTCAAGTTTATTCAGGTGACTCATGTAGGTGACAACTCTGTAGAAGCAATAAAATATTGCTCTGAGGTTGCAGACAAGAAATAAATTGTTGTTGCTGTTCACTCACTCAGTGGCGTCCAACTCTTTATGACCCCGTGAACTATAGCACTCCCAGGTTCCCCATCCTTCACTATCTCCTGGAGTGTCCGTTGAGTTGATGATGCCTTCCAAAATAGGGATGTTATGGGCTCAATAAAGGACAGAAATGGTATGGACCTAACAGAAGCAGAAGATATTAAGAAGAGGTGGCAAGAATACACAGAAGAACTGTACAAAAGAGATCTTCACAACCCAGATAATCACAATGGTGTGATCACTCACCTAGAGCCAGACATCCTGGAATGTGAAGTCAAGTGGCCCTTAGAAAGCATCACTACGAACAAAGCTAGTGGAGATGATGGAATTCCAGTTGAGCTATTTCAAATCCTGAAAGATGATGCTGTGAAAGTGCTACACTCAATATGCCAGCAAATTTGGAAAACTCAGCAGTGGCCACAGGACTGGAAAAGGTCAGTTTTCATTCCAGTCCCAAAGAAAGGCAATGCCAAAGAATGCTCAAACTACTGCACAACTGCACTCATCTCACACGCTAGTAAAGTAATGCTCAAAATTCTCCAAGCCAGGCTTCAGCAATACAAGAACTGTGAACTTCCAGATGTTGAAGCTGGTTAGAAAAGGCAGAGGAACCAGAGATCAAATTGCCAATGTCCGCTGGATCATGGAAAAAGCAAGAGAGTTCCAGAAAAACATCTATTTCTGCTCTATTGACTATGCCAAAGCCTTTGACTGTGTGGATCACAATAAACTGTGGGAAATTCTTCAAGAGATGGGAATACCAGACCACCTGACCTGCCTCTTGAGAAACCTATATGCAGGTCAGGAAGCAACAGTTAGAACTGGACATGGAGTAACAGACTGGTTCCAAATAGGAAAAGGAGTACGTCAAGGCTGTATATGGTCACCCTGCTTATTTAACTTATATGCAGAGTACATCATGAGAAACGCTAGGCTGGAAGAAGCACAAGCTGGAATCAAGATTGCTGGGAGAAATATCAATAACCTCAGATATGTAGATGACACCACCCTTATGGCAGAAAGTGAAGAGGAACTCAAAAGCCTCTTGAAAATGAAAGAGGAGAGTGAAAAAGTTGGCTTAAAGCTCAACATTTAGAAAACGAAGATCATGGCATCTAGTCCCATGACTTCATGGGAAATAGATGGGGAAACAGTGGAAACAGTGTCAGACTTTATTTTGGGGGGCTCCAAAATCACTCTAGATGGTGATTGCAGCCATGAAATTAAAAGACGCTTACTCTTTGGAAGGAAAGTTATGACCAACCTAGATAGCATATTCAAAAGCAGAGACATTACTTTGCCAACAAAGGTCCGTGTAGTCAAGGCTATGGTTTTTCCAGTGGTCATGTATGAATGTGAGAGTTGGACTGTGAAGAAAGCTGAGCATCGAAGAATTGATGCTTTTGAACTGTGGTGTTGGAGAAGACTCTTGAGAGTCCCTTGGACTGCAAGGAGATCCAACCAGTCCATTCTAAGGGAGATCAGCCCTGGGATTTCTTTGGAAGGAATGATGCTAAAGCTGAAACTCCAATACTTTGGCCACCTCATGCGAAGAGTTGACTCATTGGAAAAGACTTTGATGCTGGGAGGGGTTGGGGGCAGGAGGAGAAGGGGACGACAGAGGATGAGATGGCTGGATGGCATCACCGACTCGATGGATGTGAGTTTGAGTGAACTCCGGGAGTTGGTGATGGACAGGGAGGCCTGGTGTGCTGAGATTCATGGGGTCGCAAACAGTCGGACACAACTGAGCGACTGAACTGAATGAGTTAAAATGGTTTAGAATCTATTGATCTCTGCAACTAGAAGATAATGGCACAGCGTGTCTTTCAACTCCAAATCTCTTTAAAATGGGGCATGGTAGGGAGAGGGAGGACCTTAAACATTGGGTTTGTTTTTGAATGGCCAGGATCCAGGTGGAACTATGCAGGGAGCTAATTCTATTCACACAAACCAGAGGAAAAGATCATTGACCCTGCCATCTTAGGTAAGTTAGACTCAGAGCTAGGAATTTCTGTGGTTTTGTGGGGAGAAACTTTCAAATTTAGGATTAAAACCCATCTTCAATTTGTCAGAGTGTCAAAAGGCTCTTATGATTCCTAGGGATTACATTTTCAATTCTTCTTATAGCTATTAATGTGTCTAAAAGTCATTAACATTTTAAATAGATGAACAGTTTATATTCTACTCAAGCTATATTTCATTCTCTTACGTCAGAGTAATAATACATATATATACATGTATATACAGCTTCCTGGTGGTCTTGCAGCTAGGATTCAGTGCTTTCATCACCGCAGCCTGGGTATATATATATGTGTGTGTGTGTATATATATATAGATGAAAGATTTGACATATTCTTCAAAGTTGAAACTTAAACCACTGTTTTGCCTTTCTCTAGTTTAGAAATGTAGTAATTTTTCTCTTCATTTTTCTGTAAACACCTACCACGCTGTCAAACAATTATATACAACAGTGTGGACTCAAAGAATAGGTGTATAATGAAATGCCTTTACACTAGGAAATAGCCATTCCAATAAAAATGGTTCTATTAAGGTCATTTTTATACTATTGAATTCTCCAGGGTTTGCTTGGTTCTGTTTTTCAGATAACAGAGCATTAATGCAGCTATGGGCCATTCTACATTCTACACAGAAAACTCTTTTTATTTGGGTCTCCCACTGGGCAGAATTCACATGCTCTATTTTATTTCTCTTGTAACAATATCACACATTTACAGTTTACTTGATTGGTGCCATACACTTTTTGGCATATCACTTATTCTCTATGGAAATAATTTTAGTGACAGCAGATTTCAAAGTCATGTTTTTGTACCAACTTTTCTCCCTGGTTGTTCCTGCACAAGCTGGAATATGGCTACATTATTAAAACATTTTTAGGATTTCAGCACTAGATATTCATTTGAAGAATATAAAAAATAGATTTTTTTTCATATTCACAAGTAATATATTCCTTTGAAATATGGTAGATTATGTAGAATTACAAATACATCCTTATTTCTCTCTAGTCTTCATATTTCTGTGAGGCTCAGCTTCAGCTGACTTGTGGAATAATAGACCAACATCAGTGTTTTGGTGAGTTCATTGGTTAGATATTTCTTTTAATTATTAAAAAGTGCCAATATTTCAGTGACAAACCTATTTCAGGGAAAACTGAAAGCATTATGATTATCTCAACCATCTAAATAAATTCCAAATCATTGCTTAAACAGTCATTTAAATGCAGGAGATTAAATTATATAATACAAATGAGTGTCCATAGATTCTACCTATGTAGTTTGGTAATGATAATACAGAAATTGGTGAACTATAAACAATTAAGAAATCTGCATTGCAAATTAATAAGGCAAGTTTCCAGAAAGATAAAATCTATATCCTTCCCTGTATCTCAGGATATTTTGGAAAATAAAACAGAGGAGAGTGTTTTTATTTTGAAAGCCTAACTTCAAGGTAAGAACTGAAAGGAAACAAAATTTTATTTAGAAGTAAGCCAAACCAAAACCAAAGTATAAAAAGCACACGTATAGTGGAATAGAAAAATTTCAACACTGCCTGAAGGCACATGGTGAAAACATTTCTGAGGGAAAAGGCCCACTGGCCAAGCCACTTATATTACTATCAAAGGCTTTTGCCAGCAACTCGCCCACTGGCACCTATCAATTTCAGCATGTGTTTGTTTCACACTATGTCTCTCCTCTTACCTGTCAACCTATATAACACATGATCATTCTGTCTTTGTCACACTAAAAAGGATGAGGTGAACCTCGTAGTCAAGTCAACACTGAGTATCGAGTTGTATTTTCTTGTGCAGAGAGTACAGAAATAATCTGATGCATGTCTGAAATAAGACATGGGAGAAATATCCCAAATCATGACACTTATATTGGAAATATACTTTCTTGTATCAGAACTTTAGTATAAGTGGCAAGATATTTAAAATTTCTCTTTATAAAAATGTTAAAATCCCAAATGATCAGGATGGAAGTTATCTCTTTTTTTAATTGCACAGAACTTTGCAGATATTCTTTTCCAGTAAGTCACCCAGAATGTTTCTCCTGGAATGGTTTTTCTTCCTCTGAATTCTCATTCTTTGAAATAAAGCAAAGCTTGATTTTGTTTCCGAATTTATAGCCAATTTTTCCTATGATAGTCAGCAAACTATTTTGGTTTTATTTTGTTTTTTCAGTAGCAAACTTGGAAAAATATAATGGAAAACAAATTAGAAAAAAACTTATAAAAGCAAAATAACACCATTCTATAATTTTGTAATAAATCTTCTACATCTAAATTCCCAAATAGATTTTCTGAAGTATTTTTAATGTGACATCTTTTGTATTGTAAATTGATACCCAAAGCATCATTAAATTTTTTTTTTAATGTAGTACCAATGTTTTTATCTACTTTCACCAGGGACTGATCCCTTTGAGTAGACTGCCATGAAGCTTCCAAATGGTCTTTAACGCTTTACCATTTACAGGGTACCAGGTGGCTACTGGAGAAATGTGGCAAACTGAAAAGAAAATTCTGTGTTGCTGAAGTTGGAGAGCTGGCTTTCATCATTGACTCTGTCTTTAATTATAATGAAAGTGAAAGTGAACGTCGCTAACTGGTGTCTAACTCTTTGTGACCCCATGGACTATACAGTCCATAGAACTCTCAAGGCCAGAATACTGGAATGGGTAGCCTTTCCCTTCTCCAGGAGATCTTCCCAACCCAGGGAGCAAACCCAGGTCTCCCTCATTGCAGGCAGATTCTTTACCAACTGAGCCACAAGGGAAGCCCAAGAACACTGGAGTGGGTAGCCTGTCCCTTCTCCAGGGGTTCTTCCTGAACCAGGAATTGAACCAGGGTCTCCTGCATCACAGATGGATTCTTTACCAATTGAGCTATCAGGGAAGCTGCCAATGACAAAGTTGAATTCTCTGGCTGTCTGATTCCTCAGTTGTTGTGTAAAAGGTTTTACTTCATAATTCTTAGGATCCATTCAATTTTTTTGTAATTTAATTTAATTTTTATATAACATCTTTAACAATGCACAAAAATCAGAGGGAAAAAGTATTACAGGGATATAGGGAAGCACAGTGTTTATATGTAATTATCTATACACTTAATCAGTTGGTGACAGGGACCTTCTTATGCATATACCTGTCAAGAAGGCATTATTCTCATTTTCTTAGGTAAGGAAAACAGCAGCCTTGAGAGGAAAAGAACTTGTCTGAAGTTATAGTCTTCAATTCTGAAATGAAGATTTCATTTCATTTCAGACTCCACTATGCTACATGTTTCTAATGTGTACTCAAGGAGTTCAGCTGCTCAGCTGCATCCGACTCTTTGCGACTCCATGGACTGCAACACACCAAGCCTTTCTGTCCATCACCAACTCCCTCAACTTGCTCAAACTCATGAGTCGGTGATGCCATCCAACCATCTCATACTCTGTAGTCCCTTTCTCCTCCTGCCTTCAATCTTTCCCAGAAACAGTGTCCCTGCCAATGAATCAGTTCTTCACATCAGGTGGCCAAAGTATTGGAGTTTCAACTTCAGCATCAATCCCTCCAGTGAATATTCTGGACTCATTTCCCTTAAGATTGACTGGTTGGATCTCCTTGTAGTCCAAGGGACTCTCAAGAGTCTTCTCCAACACCACAGTTCAAGAGCATCAATTCTTCAGCCTGCAACTTTCTTTGTAGTCCAACTCTCACATCCGTATATGACTACTAGAAAAACCATAGCGTTGACTGTACGGACCTTTATCAGCAAAGTAATGTCTCTGCTTTTTAATATGCTGCCTATGTTGGTCATAGCTTTTCTTCCAAGAGCAAGTATCTTAATTTCATGGTTGCAGTCACCATCTGCAGCGGTTTTGGAGTCCAAGAAAATAAAGGCTGTCACTGTTTCCATTGTTTCTTCATCTATTTGCCATGAAGTGATTGGACAGGATGCCATGATCTTTGTTTTTTTAATGTTGAGCTTTAAGCCAGCTTTTTCACTCTCCTCTTTCACTTTCATCAAGAGGCTCTTTAGTTCCTCTTCGCTCTCTTGTCATAGGGGTGGTGTCATCTGCATATCTGAGGCTATTGCTATTTCTCCTGGAAATTTTGATTCTAGCTTGTTCGTCATCCAGCCCAGCATTTTGCATGATGTATTCTGCATAGAAGTTAAATAAGCAGGGTGACAATACATAGCTTTGACATACTCCTTTCCCAATTTGGAACCAGTCTGTTGTTGCATGTCTGTTTCTAACTGTTGATTCTTGACCTGCCTACAGATTTCTCAGGAAGCAGGTAAGGTGGTTTGGTATTCCCATCTCTTTCAGAATTTTCCAGTTTGTTGTGATCCAGACAGTCTAAGGCTTTGGTATAGTCAATAAAGCAAAAGTAGAAGTAATGTGTACACCCTACTGGCTATTAATCTTTATGTGTCAGAGACCTCTTTAAGCATGATGATTATTATGAACCATCTTCCCCAGAAAAATCTCACATGACACAGAATAATTTGCATATTCACCACCTTCTAAGGATAGGGTCATCAAACAGCGTGGTTTATGCCTATTTTTCTGGAATAATTATTAACAGAACCACTTTTCACTCTCAAAGTTGTTCTGATCAGGACATAATTTAATGTGGTTATCTTTAATTACAGGACTGATGTATTCTCTCCTTTGTTCCCTTTTTACAATCGCACTGATTTACCTTTAAATGTCACCACTACTTTGACTTCTTTAAGTAAAGCAACCAAAATGGAGCATTTTCTCTACCTACACAGTGTGGGCAAGGAACTCATGCCCTAATGACTCACCATCTACCATGCAAGTAGCTCACCTTGGGAAGTTGAAAGCAGAGCCCTGGGGGGAAAAAAATGGACTGCAGGTAGATAAGTTTTCGTTGGGTAAGAGAAGTTCAGTTCAGTTCAGTCACTCAGTTGTGTCCTACGCTTTGCGACCCCATGGACTGCAGTGCACCAGGCTTCCCTGTCCATCACCAACTCCCGGAGTCTACTCAAATTCATGTCCATTGAGTTGGTGATGCCATCAAACCATCTCATCCTCTGTTGTCCCCTACTCCTCCTGCCTTCAATCTTTCCCAGCATCAGGGTCTTTTCCAATGAGTCAGATCATCACATCAGGTGGCCAAAGTATTGAAGTTTCAGCTTCAGCCTCAGTCCTTCCAATGAATATTCAGGACTGATTTCCTTTAGGATGGACTGGTTGGATCTCCTTGCAGTCCAAGGGACTCTCAAGAGTCTTCAACACCACAGTTCAAAAGCATCAATAAGTTTGGGGCATATATGCAACTTCTAGTCAGGACTCACTAGCTGCTGGCAGTGGGATCCCAAATGCCTGGGAGGGTTAGGAGAAGGTGAGTCCTAAGGTGACAGGGCTAGCAATATGGCAGATAAGGTCACTCACCAAAAGGTAAAGTCTTCACAGACACCCATATCATGCTCCCTGACCAAACTTAGTCTGTCTTCAATGTTGTCTCTTTAAAATTGATCTTTTCCATCCAGCTTGTACATTTAACATCTGTAAGTTCTCAGTTGACGTTCTGCTGAAGCCAAGCTTGAAGCATTTTGAGCACAACCTTGCTAGCATGTGAAATGAGCACAGTTGTATGGTAGTTTGAAAATTCTTTGGGATTAGAATGAAAACTGATACTTTCCAGTCCCATGGCCACTGCTGAATTTTCCAAATTTGCTGGCATATTGACTGCAGCATTTTCACAGCATTATCTTTAGAATTTTAAATAACTCCACTGGAATTCTGTCACCTCCACTAGCTTTGTTCACAGCAATGCTTCCTAAGGCCCACTTGACTTCACACTCCAGAATGCTGGCTCTAGGTGAGGGGCCATACCATCATGGTTATCCATGTCAATAAGACCTTTTTTTGTGCAGTTCTTTTGTGTACTCTTGCGCAAGAATACGTGGCAAGAATATGTATTCTTTTAATATTTTCTGCTTCTGTTAGATCCTTACTATTTCTGTCCTTTATTGTGCTCATCTTTGCATGAAATGTTCCCTTGATATCTCCAATTTTCTTAAAGAGATCTGTAATCTTTCCCATTCTGTTATTTTCCTCTATTTCTTTGCATTGTTCATTTAAGAAGCTCTTCTTATCTCTCCTTGCTAGTCTCTGAAACTCTGCATTCACCTGGGTATATCTTTCCTTTCTCCTTTGCTTTTCACTTTGATTCTTTCCTCAGCTATTTATAGTGATGCATATGGCACCCCACTCCAGTACTCTTGCCTGGAAAATCCCATGGATGGAGGAGCCTGGAAGGCTGCAGTCCATGGGGTCGCTGAGGGTCTGACATGACTGAGCGACTTCACTTTCACTTTTCACTTTCATGCATTGGAGAAGGAAATGGCAACCCACTCCAGTGTTCTTGCCTGGAGAATCTCAGGGATGGCAAAGCCTGGTGGGCTGCCGTCTATGGGGTCACACAGAGTCAGACATGACTGAAGTGACTTAGCAATAGCAATATGTAGGTTATAAACTATTTTTTTTGAAGGAAAGGAAGCTATTATTCCAAAGGTCATGTAAGAGCAAGAGATATTCTTCCATTAACATTCTTGATTTTGTCTGCATGGTATCTGTGGATTTATCCACTCCTAGATAATATTGTTTATTTTGCTGGGAACACTGTGCTATCTCACCTAAGGGTATATCAAATTAACTTGGTCTGAGTAAATGAAACAGAAAGAAGTACCCAATAATCAATATTATCATAGCTATGTCTATTAGACTCCGTCTATTCTTAAAGGGGACACATATTAATTTGGAAGTCCACATTTCGCTAATTTAAATTTGATGATTTCATTTGGAAGATATCAGAATATAAATTCTTCTTCTTCTCTTTTTTTTTTTTTTTTTTTGAGAATGTAAATTCTGTTTGACTAGGTAGGAATGCTCAGTTGCTCAGTCGTGTCTGACTCTTTGTGACTCCGTGGACTGTAGCCTGCCAGGCTCCTCCATCCATAGGATTCTCCAGGAAAGAATACTGGAGTGGGCTGCCATTTCCTTCTCTATAGGTATAACTCAAAGCAAATTCATCTTATCAATATTTTTAGTATTAACTGACAAAATATATTGCAGTAAAGATATATTTAATCTCAATGATCTCATATTACATAATGTGTAAAAGAACTTTATAATCCAATCCCTGTTTTCCTCATGTCATAGGGATTTTCATATCTATGTTAGTCAGCAATATCGGCCTATAATAGTTTTGTGTGATACCTTTGTCTGGTTTCAGTTTCTATAGCATCTGGCCTCATAGAATGAGCTTGGGAGTATTCCTTACTTTGCAATTTTTTAGAATAGTTTGAGAAAGACAGGTGTTAGCTCTTCTCTAAATATTTGACAGAAGTTGCCTGTAAGCCTGTACTTTTGTTGGAAGTTTTTAAATCACAATTTCAATTTCAGTACTTGTGATTGGTCTATTCATATGTTCTATTTCTTCCTGTTTTAGCCTTGGAAAATTTTACGTTTCTAAGAATTTGTCCATTTCTTCTGGGTTGTCCATTTTATTACTGTATAGTTGCTTGTAGTAGTCTCTTATGATCCTTCATGTTTCCGTGGAATTCACACATAACTGCAGTGAAGTATCAGTACAATTGTACACATAAAGCAAATACTGTAAGAGCATTGAAAGGGGAGCACTAACAACCTGGGAGAGTTGGGAAATGAGGCGATCTGTAAAGGGCCTCACTATGCCTTACTAGTACCTAACAGAATTTCAGGCTATCTTCATTCCACTTTCTCCCTGTCATTAATTTGCTGAGAGGGCTTAAGCAAGCAACTTTGCAAACTTAGGCTTTAAGGACTACATATATAAAATAAGGGAACTGGAAAAGCCATCTCTGAAGTCTCCGTCAATTCTAATACATAACATAATAAAGTTAAGAGGAAAGATTATATAAAGAGTAATAACCTTTATTTTGCAATTTTTAACCTACTTTTTATTTATATAGCTATGAAGTCTCTAACAAATATTCTAAGTATCTTTACAAATGTCTCATGAACACATTTTGTTGCCTATCATGTGGCATCTAAACTTGCCTTCCCTTCTACTGGTATGGTCTCCTTATTTTAGTCAGGCTAAGGGAAGTTAGTAACAACTCTGGAATCTTAGTGACTTTGCACATAATGGCTCATTCTTACTCATAACTCATCCCAAGTTCATAGGGATATGACAGCCCTCCTCAGCAACTCCCCTCCAACTTGTGACTTGGAAATCCAATCTAACAAATTTTCCATCTTTTATCATATTTCCAACTCAACAAGTGGCCTGAAGAGTGATTAATATAGGAAAAGAAATACTGAAAAATCTTGCAGTGGCTCTTGAATGCTTTGGCCCAGAAGTAAACAGGCCACTTCTGCTCACAGTGTATTGATCAGAAGTAGTTACATAATCTCATTTAATTACAATGAGACTGGATAATGTGGAGAGAATATGACCGTATAGCAAGAAATTAGTGTCTCTGGACATTACCTCATTCTCCTTGATAATTTCTATGACTATTGCTGCCATTGATTCATTACAGACTAAAAGTGCCAGAGTGGTGCTATGTATTCTGAAGACTCCAAGCGCTAGAACAAGACAGTATGCTATCCAGCAGTCTGGAGCAACCTCTTCTCAGTTGTGTTACACATTTTTCCTGGACACCAAAGCAGAGCTACTTGCAAACCAACGTCACAAAGCTTTTAATGGGAATGTTTTTCCATTTCTTCTTGTAAGCACTCAGAGATGTAATTAGCTGTTGGGTTATCCAGAAGAAATAGGTCTCTCTTCTAGGGCATACATTTCTTCAACTGCTAACTTTTCTTTTAATCATTCTCCTCCTTCTAGATTTCCACATGCAGACCCTCTGGCACAAGGCTTGTATTTCCCTCTAAAGTTCTGCCAATACAAATATATCAAGGTTTTATTAAAGGCATAAACTGAAAAACGCATACCAGCCCTTAGTCCAGTTAAGGGTTTAATTCAGAGCAATTCAAGGGGACATAAGCATGGAGAATAGAGTTCTCACTATTTCTAGGCACGTTATATTTGAAGACATCAGTGTAAAATTTTCATGATCAGTTTATGCCTGGGAGGGACATTACATCTTACAATTTTTTTTCCTCTTAGCAGAACTTCTCACAAGGCATTAGAAGGCAATTCCCTTCCTTGGGCACAGAGAGAAAGGAGTGAGTACTACATGCCACATCATTGACTTCGGATGATTTGCTCCCCATTATTTTGCTTGTACCAGGGCTAACTTCACCTTCAGTGTTCTTTAAAAAGTTCATCAACATTCCAAATATAAATCTTAAAAGATTGTTATCAAGAATGTTAAATAGCTGTGCTTTATGAAGCACTGGGAAAGTTTCCTTTCTTTTTCTCTCCACTATGAAGTCTGAAATCCAGCTGTCAGAGATGGGTTTATCACAAAGCTGCCTCTGGAAAGTTCCCCTGCTGTGTATAACAGGGCAGCCTCTGGTCTCCTGTCTGAGACACTTTCTTCATGGGAAGGCCACCCAAGATGGGACTGTCTGTCATTAGAACTGAGAGAGGTGGAACTGGGATGAGCTAACTTCTCAAACTGCCAATTTAAACAATGACATGATTTTATATGCCAAAAATCTATTTGTACACAATCAGGAAGAGAACAGAAAAGGAAACTGTAATAAGGATAGTTTCTGCTGAGTTTGAATCCAGGCCTGTCCATGTTTGTTTGTGCTCTTTATCCCTCCATTAACTTTTAGAACATTAGCTCTTTGATGAGAGAACAGAACTTTTTAATATTATGTATACAGTCTATCCTGAAGTGACTACTTAATATATTATTATGCCAAAATTGTCATTATAGCTAAAAAATGAAAAGCAGTTTCTCTGTTGGAATAGCACATTTCCATTTAACTAAAGGAGAGAGAGAAAAAAAAACTTTTACATTTTCTTTCAAACAATCATTGGATTTAACTATGGTGTGTGTGTGTGAAAGAAAACTCAGTTTTGTTAGTATGGATCAATTTTTTTTTAATTTTATTTTATTTTTAAACTTTACAATATTGTAGTAGTTTTGCCAAATATAGAAATGAATCTGCCACAGGTATACCTATGTTCCCCATCCTGAACCCTCCTCCCTCCTCCCTCCCTATACCCTCCCTCTGGGTCTTCCCAGTGCACCAGCCCCAAGCATCCAGTATCGTGCATCGAACCTGGACTGGCGACTCGTTTCATACATGATATTATACATGTTTCAATGCCATTCTCCCAAATCTCCCCATCCTCTCCCTCTCCCACAGAGTCCATAAGACTGATCTATACTTCAGTGTCTCTTTTGCTGTCTCGTACACAGGGTTATTGTTGCCATCTTTCTAAATTCCATATATATGCGTTAGTATACTGTATTGGTGTTTTTCTTTCTGGCTTACTTCACTCTGTATAATAGGTTCCAGGTTCATCCACCTCATTAGAACTGATTCAAATGTATTCTTTTTAATGGCTGAGTAATACTCCATTGTGTATATGTACCACTGCTTTCTTATCCATTCATCTGCTGATGGACATCTAGGTTGCTTCCATGTCCTGGCTATTATAAACAGTGCTGTGATGAACATTGGGGTATACGTGTCTCTTTCCCTTCTGATTTCCTCAGTGTGTATGCCCAGCAGTGGGATTGCTGAATCATAAGGCAGTTCTATTTCCAGTTTTTTAAGGAATCTCCACACTGTTCTCCATAGTGGCTGTACTAGTTTGCATTCCCACCAACAGTGTAAGAGGGTTCCCTTTTCTCCACACCCTCTCCGGCATTTATTGCTTGTAGACTTTTGGATCACAGCCATTCTGACTGGCGTGAAATGGTACCTCATAGTGGTTTTGATTTGCATTTCTCTGATAATGAGTGATGTTGAGCATCTTTTCATGTGTTTGTTAGCCATCTGTATGTGTTCTTTGGAGAAATGTCTATTTAGTTCTTTGGCCCATTTTTTGATTGGGTCATTTATTTTTCTGGAGTTGAGCTGTAGGAGTTGCTTGTATATTTTTGAGATTAGTTGTTTGTCAGTTGCTTCATTTGCTATTATTTTCTCCCATTCTGAAGGCTGCCTTTTCACCTTGCTAATAGTTTCCTTTGTTGTGCAGAAGCTTTTAAGTTTAATTAGGTCCCATTTGTTTATTTTTGCTTTTATTTCCAATATTCTGGGAGGTGGGTCATAGAGGATCCTGCTGTGATGTATGTCGGAGAGTGTTTTGCCTATGTTCTCCTCTAGGAATTTTACAGTTTCTGGTCTTACACTGAGATCTTTAATCCATTTTGAGTTTATTTTTGTGTATGGTGTTAGAAAGTGTTCTAGTTTCATTCTTTTACAAGTGGTTGACCAGTTTTCCCAGCACCACTTGTTAAAGAGATTGTCTTTAATCCGTTGTATATTCTTGCCTCCTTTGTCAAAGATAAGGTGTCCATATGTGCGTGGATTTATCTCTGGGCTTTCTATTTTGTTCCACTGATCAATATTTCTATCTTTGTGCCAGTACCATACTGTCTTGATAACTGTGGCTTTGTAATAGAGCCTGAAGTCAGGTAGGTTGATTCCTCCAGTTCCATTCTTCTTTCTCAAGATCGCTTTGGCTATTCGAGGTTTTTTGTATTTCCATACAAATTGTGAAATTATTTGTTCTAGCTCTGTGAAGAATACTGTTGGTAGCTTGATAGGGATTGCATTGAATCTATAAATTGCTTTGGGTAGTATACTCATTTTCACTATATTGCTTCTTCCAATCCATGAACATGGTATATTTCTCCATCTGTTAGTGTCCTCTTTGATTTCTTTCACCAGTGTTTTATAGTTTTCTATATATAGGTCTTTAGTTTCTTTAGGTAGATGTATTCCTAAGTATTTTATTCTTTCCGTTGCAATGGTGAATGGAATTGTTTCCTTAATTTCTCTTTCTGTTTTCTCATTATTAGTGTATAGGAATGCAAGGGATTTCTGTGTGTTGATTTTATATCCTGCAACTTTACTATAATCATTGATTAGTTCTAGTAATTTTCTGGTGGAGTCTTTAGGGTTTTCTATGTAGAGGATCATGTCATCTGCAAACAGTGAGAGCTTTACTTCTTCTTTTCCAATTTGGATTCCTTTTATTTCTTTTTCTGCTCTGATTGCTGTGGCCAAAACTTCCAAAACTATGTTGAATAGTAATGGTGAAAGTGGGCACCCTTGTCTTGTTCCTGACTTTAGAGGAAATGCTTTCAATTTTTCACCATTGAGGATAATGTTTGCTGTGGCTTTGTCATATATAGCTTTGATTATGTTGAGGTATGTTCCTTCTATTCCTGCTTTCTGGAGCGTTTTGATCATAAATGGATGTTGAATTTTGTCAAAGGCTTTCTCTGCATCTATTGAGATAATCATATGGTTTTTAGTTTTCAATTTGTTAATGTGGTGTATTACATTGATTGATTTGCGGATATTGAAGAATCCTTTCATCCCTGGGATAAAGCCCACTTGGTCATGGTGTATGATCTTTTTAATGTATTGCTGGATTCTGATTGCTAGAATTTTGTTAAGGATTTTTGCATCTATGTTCATCAGTGATATTGGCCTGTAGTTTTCTTTTTTTGTGGGATCTTTGTCAGGTTTTGGTATTAGGGTGATGGTGGCCTCATAGAATGAGTTTGGAAGTTTACCTTCCTCTGCAATTTTCAGGAAGAGTTTGAGCAGGATAGGTGTTAGCTCTTCTCTAAATTTTTGGTAGAATTCAACTGTGAAGCCGTCTGGACCTGGGCTTTTGTTTGCTGGAAGATTTTTGACTACAGTTTCAATTTCTGTGCTTGTGATGGGTCTGTTAAGATTTTCTATTTCTTCCTGGTCCAGTTTTGAAAAGTTGTACTTTTCTAAGAATTTGTCCATTTCTTCCTTGTTGTCCATTTTTTTGGCATATAATTGTTGATAGTAGTCTCTTATGATCCTTTGTATTTCTGTGTTGTCTGTTGTGATCTCTCCATTTTCATTTCTAATTTTATTGATTTGATTTTTCTCCCTTTGTTTCTTGATGAGTCTGGCTAATGATTTGTCAATTTTATTTATCCTTTCAAAGAACCAGCTTTTGGCTTTGTTGATTTTTGCTATGGTCTCTTTTGTTTCTTTTGCATTTATTTCTGCCCTAATTTTTAAGATTTCTTTCCTTCTACTAACCCCGGGGTTCTTCATTTCTTCCTTTTCTAGTTGCTTTAGGTGTAGAGTTAGGTTATTTATTTGACTTTTTTCTTGTTTCTTGAGGTATGCCTGTATTGCTATGAACTTTCCCCTTAGGACTGCTTTTAAAGTGTCCCATAGGTTTTGGGTTGTTGTGTTTTCATTTTCTTTAGTTTCTATGCAAATTTTGATTTCTTTTTTTGATTTCTTCTGTGATTTGTTGGCTATTCAGCAGCGTGTTGTTCAGCCTCCATTTGTTGGAATTTTTAATAGTTTTTCTCCTGTAATTGAGATCTAATCTTACTGCATTGTGGTCAGAAAAGATGCTTGGAATGATTTCTATTTTTTTGAATTTACCAAGGCTAGCTTTATGGCCCAGGATGTGATCTATCCTGGATAAGGTTCCATGTGCGCTTAAGAAAAAGGTGAAATTCATTGTTTTGGGATGAAATGTCCTATAGATATCAATTAGGTCTAACTGGTCTATTGTATCATTTAAAGTTTGTGTTTCCTTATTAATTTTCTGTTTAGTTGATCTATCCATAGGTGTGAGTGGGGGTATTAAAGTCTCCCACTATTATTGTGTTATTGTTAATTTCTCCTTTCATACTTGTTAGCATTTGTCTTACATATTGTGGCGCTCCCGTGTTGGGTGCATATATATTTATAATTGTTATATCTTCTTCTTGGATTGATCCTTTGATCATTATGTAGTGACCATCTTTGTCTCTTTTCACAGCCTTTGTTTTAAAGTCTATTTTATCTAATATAAGTATTGCTACTCCTGCTTTCTTTTGGTCCCTATTTGCATGGAAAATCTTTTTCTAGCCCTTCACTTTCAGTCTGTATGTGTCCCCTGTTTTGAGGTGGGTCTCTTGTAGATAACATATGTAGGGGTCTTGTTTTTGTATCCATTCAGCCAGTCTTTGTCTTTTGGTTGGGGCATTCAACCCATTTACGTTTAAGGTAATTACTGATAAGTATGATCCCGTTGCCATTTAATTTATTGTTTTGGGTTCAATTTTATACACTGTTTTTGTGTTTCCTGCCTAGAGAATATCCTTTAGTATTTGTTGGAGAGCTGGTTTGGTGGTGCTGAATTCTCTCAGCTTTTGCTTGTCTGAAAAGCTTTTGATTTCTCCTTCATACTTGAATGAGATCCTTGCTGGGTACAATAATCTGGGCTGTAGGTTATTTTCTTTCATCACTTTAAGTATGTCTTGCCATTCCCTCCTGGCCTGAAGAGTTTCTATGGAAAGATCAGCTGTTATCATTATGGGAATTCCCTTGTGTGTTATTTGTTGTTTTTCCCTTGCTGCTTTTAATATTTGTTCTTTGTGTTTGTTCTTTGTTAATTTGATTATATGTATCTTGGGGTGTTTCGCCTTGGGTTTATTCTGTTTGGGACTCTCTGGGTTTCTTGGACTTGGGTGATTATTTCCTTCCCCATTTTAGGGAAGTTTTCAACTATTATCTCTTCAAGTATTTTCTCATGGTCTTTCTTTTTGTCTTCTTCTTCTGGGACCCCTATGATTCAAATGTTGTAGCGTTTAATATTGTCCTGGAGGTCTCTGAGATTGTCCTCATTTCTTTTAATTCGTTTTTCTTTTATCCTCTCTGATTCATTTATTTCTACCATTGTATCTTCTAATTCACTAATCATATCTTCTGCCTCTCTTACTCTACTATTTGTTGCCTCCAGAGTGTTTTTAATTTCATTTATTGCATTATTCATTATATATTGACTCTCTTTTATTTCTTCTAGGTCCTTGTTAAACCTTTCTTGCATCTTCTCAATCTTTGTCTCCAGGCTATTTATCTGTGATTCCATTTTGATTTCAAGATTTTGGATCAATTTCACTATCATTATTCGGAATTCTTTATCAGGTAGATTCCCTATCTCTTCCTCTTTTGTTTGGTTTGGTGGGCATTTATCCTGTTCCTTTATCTGCTGGGTATTCCTCTGTCTCTTCATCTTGTTTAAATTGCTGAGTTTGGGGTATCCTTTCTGTATTCTGGCAGTTTGTGGAGTTCTCTTTATTGTGGTGTTTCCTCGCTCTGTGTGGGTTTGTACAGGTGGCTTGTCAAGGTTTCTTGATTAGGGAAGCTTGTGTCGGTGTTCTGGTGGGTGGAGCTGTATTTCTTCTCCCTGGAGTGTAATGAAATGTCCAGTAATGACTTATGGGATGTCTATGGTTTTGGGGTGACTTTGGGCTGCCTGTATCTTGGAACTCTGGGCTGTGTTCCTTGTTGCTGGAGAATTTGCTTGATATGTCTTGCCCTGAAACTTTTTGGCCCTTGTGTGGTGCTTTGTTTCAGTGCAGGTATGGAGGCATTTGATGAGCTCCTGTCAATTAATGTTCCTTGGAGTAAGGAGCTCCCTGGAGTCAGGGTTTGGACTTAAGCCTCCTGCTTCCAGTTATCGGTCTTATTTTTACAGTAGTTTCAAAGCTTCTCCTTCTATACAGCACCATTGATAAAACATCTACGTTGAAGATGAAAAGTTTCTCTCCTTTCGAAGACTTGGGTTGCTTTTCTGGGTGCCTGATGTCCTCTGCCGGCATTCAGAAGTTGTTTTGTGGAATTTACTTGGCGTTTAAATGTTCTTTTGATGAATTTGTGGGGGAGAAAGTGTTCTCCCCGTCCTACTCCTCCGCCATCTTAGCTCCTCCCTCAGTATGGATCAATTGAGCTCTTTCCTCCGAAGTACTGATCTTATTTCTAAGTAAAGAATGTAATAAAAATAAGCAAAATATAATTATTAAAAGTTAGTATTTTCAATGGTAGCAGAAACACTTTTAGTTTGGAGGAATTATATAGATTATATGAAAATAGGAATTTGGGCCCATGTGAAGCAAAAGATCTTGAAAAGAGGAGGATCTAAAGAAGGTAAACACATTACAAAATTTTGATCATGACCAGGATAATCTTAAGAGTTTACAGATTAGTTAGTTACACTGTCCTAGCAATAAACTCAGAGAAATTGTCAATCAGTGAACATTTAAATATTTTGATGATTTTGTGTGACGGTCCCTTGAATTATTTTTTTTACAGAAAAGTTTTACTAAATATTCAAGAGCCAGATTATTCCAAATGTCTAGACAGTTTTCCATATAAATGAAAACTTGAGAGTATTCTTCCAAAGGATTAAGCAGGTGAATGTAGCTTTGAATCAAAATCAAAGACTGTGAAGGAAAAAATTATAGATCAGTTTGCCCATACATATGCATTTTTATAAAATCACAAAAAATTTTGACAGATTCAAAAATGAGTTTATTATTTTAATTTCCCTTGGATTTTTGTCTTCTGCTTTTGTCTCCTTCACTGCTATATCACAATGTTTAGATCAGTGCTAGTTCAAGGGAGACATTTGTGATGGCTCATTTTATGTGTCAATTTGACTGGGCTAAGTGGTGCCCAAATACAAAAACATTATTATATCTATTAAACCCAGATAGGTAAAACATTATTCCTGGATGAGTCTGAGATAGCGTATCCAGAAGAGATTAGCATCTGAATCAGGAAACTAAGTAAAGAAGATCATCCTCATCAAGGCAGGTGGGCATCACCTAATCTGTTGAGGGCCTGCGTAGAATATAAATGTGGAGGAAGGGTCAACTTGCTCTTATTTTTGAGCTAAGAAAAACATTTCCTGCCCTTAGACATCCGTGCTCCTGGTTTTGGGGCCTTCAGACTCAGACAAGTGTTTACACCATTGGTTCCACTGGTTCTCAGGCCTAAGGATCTGCACTAAGATGACACTATCAACTTGCCTGGTTGTCCAGTTTACAGATAGCAGATCCTAGGACTTCTCAGCCTCCGTAATAGCATGAGCAATCACTCATAGTAAATATCTTTCTGTGTATCTATATATATTCTGTTGAGAATTTTGACTAATACAGCATTCAGTAAATATGTGTGGGCTTCCCTGGTAGCTCAGTAGTAAAGAACCTGCCTGCCAATGCAAGAGACTGCCTGCAAAGCAGGAGACCTGTGTTCAATCCCTGGGTTGGGAAGATCCCCTGGAGGAGGAAATGGTAACCGACTCCAATATTCTTGCCTGAAAAATTCCATGGACAGAGAAGCCTGATAGGCTACAGTCCTTGGGGTCATAAGAGTTGGATATTATTGATTGACTGAGCATGTACACCCACAATGAATGAATAGATCTATAAAAACATGAAAAGAAAAGCTGAGCAGGGAATAAACAGACTGAACATTTAGAAAAGATAGCAACTCCTTGAGGTACAAATTTAAATGAAGAACACAAATATACTTCAGGGCCTAAACTGAGACAAAGGATGGTAAATGAAGATTGATTAAGGGTATTGATCTTCAATGTGTGTGTCACATGTCCAAGTAGCTGAGAAGACAAAATTGGCAGGATTTAGCAACCTTTCTGGTTAGAGGAAGGAATGATTAGAGCAGATTTGCCTCTGTAACCTAGACTCTGACAATTCCCAGGTTCTTTGGTGGGAAACACGACCTGGCAAACTGACATTCTAGTGACAAACCACTAGAATCATATAACAATAATTGAAGCTAACATTTATTGAGCACTTCAGTTCAGTTCAGTCACTCAGTCATGTCCGACTCTTTGTGACCCCATGAACCCTAGCACGCCAGGCCTCCCTGTCCATCACCAACTCCTGGAGTTCACTCAAACTCACGTGCATCGAGTCGGTGATGCCATCCACCCATCTCATCCTCTGTTGTCCCCTTTTCCCCTGCTCCCAATCCCTCCCAGCATCAGTCTTTTCCAGTGAGTAAACTCTTCGCATGAGGTGGCCAAAGTACTGGAGTTTCAGCTTAGTTTGTGCTAAATGCTATAATAAGTTCTTTAAACTTGCCACTTTATTGTTCTTTACTGCAACCTAAAGATGGTCCATAACATTTACCACATTTAAAAATGAGCAAATAGACTTTCTAAGACTTGACCAAGATCCTGAAACTTCTGAATCTCTTTGCACTCAGAATAATACAGGTGAATAGCAAAGTTCACTTGCCAAATTTTTATATTCTATATTTTCATATATGAGAGTATTTTTTAAAAATAAGCTGGTACAGTTTGGAGAAACTAGAAGCTAAGGGGCCATTTGCCACAAAGGCTTGGGGAGCTCATACAGAAGCTCTTGACATGAATGGTAGCTATAAGAATTAAATGGAAGGATCAAGTGTAAGAACTATCACAATTTGGGAGAACTATCAAGATTTGATTGAATGTACAAGATGAAAAAGAGCCCAAACAGAAAAGAGTCCAGACAACTCATGTTATAAATCTTAGGGAACTATGATGAGGTTGTTACCACTGAAAAAAATAGTGAGGTTAGGTAGAGGAGTTCATTGAGTGAGGTGGGTGGGTGATTGGTGTGTGTTTATTCTCCCACAACTTCATGGAAATGTTCAAAGATTAATAGTCATTATGAGAAAGCTAGTGGTCTTTCCTATAATTCCTATTTTTCTCTTTCATTTGAAACTGACCTCTTTAAAGATGTTACATTGTCTTCTGGATTGTGTTATTTCTCATAAGAAGTCTATGAGTGCTCTTACTTTTCCCCCAGTATTTAATATCTTTTAAAAAAAAATACTTTAAACATGTTCCTCTTAGTCACTGCTAAGTTGCTTCAGTCGTGTCCGACTCTGTGCGACCCCATAGACAGCAGCCCACCAGGCTCCCCTGTCCCTGGGATTCTCCAGGCAAGAACACTGGAATGGGTTGCCATTTCCTTCTCTACTTCCCCAATTTTACTGTTCTGTACCTTGATGTGACTTCCTTCGTGTTTATCCCATTTTTTAAATTATTGTTGGATCTTGGTTCATAATTTATAAAATTTGGAAACATTTCAAAAAGTATTTCTTTAAAAATCTTCACACCACCCCTTTTCTGGAGGATTCAAAAATGCATATATCGTCGCTTCAATATTGTGCCACAGGTCACTGAGGGTTTGTTAATTTTTTCCATCATTTTTGGCCTCTGCTTCAATTTGAAGAGTTTTTACTGCTATGTCTTCAAATTTATTGATATTTTCTTCAATGGAGTAAAAACAACTGTTAAACTCTTCCTTTAATTTTTTATTTCAAATATTATATTTTTATGATAATTATTAATTCTAGTTTCAATTTTGTTTCTTTTTTATATTTTTATTTTACTCTTCATATGTATTCATGTTTTTCCTTAAATCGTTGACCTTATTTTTCATCAATGTTTTAAATTTCTTGTTTGGTGATGGCATTATCTCTGTCATAGCTGGGCTTATTGCTTTGTTGTTGTTGTTCAGTCACTAAGTCGTGTCTAACTCTTTATGACCTTGTGGATTACAGCACATCGGTTTCCCTGTCCTTCACTATCTCCTGGAGTTTGCTCAAAACCCACATCCATTGAGTCATTGATGCTATCCAATCATCTCATCTTCTGTCACCCGCTTTTCCTCCTGCCTTCAATCTTTCCCAGCATCAGGGTCTTTTCCAAAGAATTGGCTCTTTGCATCAGATGGCCAAAGTATTAGAGCTTTGGCTTCAACATCATTCCTTCCAATGAGGATTTAGTCTTAATTTCCTTTAGCATTGACTGGCTTGATCTCCTTGCAGTCCAAAGGACTCTCAAGAGCCTTCTCCAGTATCACAATCTGAAAGCATCAATTATTTGGCACTCAGCCTTATTTATGGTCCAACCTTCACATCCATACATGACTACTGGAAATACTATATGTCTTTGCTTTTTACTGAGTTGGTGCAAATGAAGTTGCAGTTTCAGACCATGAATTTTCAGTCATTATAAATAGGCTCAAACACATCTTTATTAATCAAATAAAAACCATTACAATCAACACATTTTTGCCAATGAGAAATAAGTTTGTTTATTCATGTAGCATAAAAATCCATGCCTTGGGATTCGACAGACTCTTGAAAAGCATTTTCTGCCTCCTGCTGGTTGTGGAAGCATTTTCCCTGAAAAAAGTTGTTGAGGTGCTTGAAGAAGTGGTAGTCAGTTGGCAAGACGTCAGATGAATATGGTGGATAAGGCAAAACTTTGTAGCCCTATTCGTTCAACTTTTAAAGCATTGGTTGTGTGACAGGTGGTTGAACATTGCATGGAGAAGAATTGGGCCCATTCTGTTAACCGATGCTAACTGCAGGCATTTCAGTTTTTGGTGCAATTCATCGATTTGCTAAGCATACTTCTCAGATGTAATTGTTTTGCTAGGGTTCAGAAAGTTGTAGTAGATCACATGGACAGCATATTCTTTTCAAGTGCATATGGAAATTTCACCCAGATGTATGCTCAATCTTAAAAAAGCTTGAGCCTTTTGAAACGTAAAAGGACTAAATTTGTAATTAGCTTAATTAATAATTTTAATTTTATTTTATGACCTAGACTAAATTAGATATCAATAACTAAAACACCTTTAAAATATCCCTGAAAATTTTTAAATTATGCAACACATTTATAAAGAAGAAGTCACAAAATACTTTGAACTGAGTGATAATAAAAACAACATCAAAACTCATATAACAAAGCTAAAGCAGTGCTTAGAGGAAAGTTAAATGTCTATATTAAAAAGTGAGAAAGGTGAAAAATAATGATCTAAGCTTGTACCTTAAAAAGCTGGAAAAGGAAAAGAAAAGAAAACCAAAAAGAAAAGAAAGGAAGTGATAAAGCTAATATTGGAAATAAATAGGAAATACACAAATAATAGATGAACATCTTTGTAATCAAAAATTGTTTCTTTGAAAACCTTAATGAAATTGATAAGCCTCTAGAAATTTCGATCGAGGAGAAAGATGCAAAGACATAAAGTATGAATCTTAGGAATAAAAGAGATCCAATAGGCATTAAGAGGATAATTTCTTTGGAAGGAATGATGCTACAGCTGAAACTCCAGTACTTTGGCCACCTCATGTGAAGAGTTGACTCATTGGAAAAGACTCTGATGCTGGGAGGGATTGGGGGCAGGAGGAGAAGGGGACGACAGAGGATGAGATGGCTTGATGGCATCATCGACTCGATGGACGTGAGTCTGAGTGAACTCTGGGAGTTGATGATGGACAGGGAGGCCTGGCGTGCTGTGATTCATGGGGTTGCAAAGAGTAGAACACAACTGAGCAACTGAACTGAACTGAACTGAAGAGAATATAATAAACTATTAAGTGCAAATAAATTAACAATAGATAAAGTGGATAAATCCTTTATAAAGTACAAATTACCAAAACATACACCAATGAATGTTAGGTCCATGAATCAAGGCAAATTGGAAGTGTTAAACAGGAGATGGCAAGAGTGAATATCAACATTTTAGGAATCAGCAAACTAAAATGGACTGGAATGGGTGAATTTAACTCAGATGACCATTATATCTACTATTGTGGGCAAGAATCCCTTAGAAGAAATGAAGTAGCCCTCATAGTCAACAAAAGAGTCTGAAATGCAGTACTTGGATGCAGTCTCAAAAACAACAGAATGATCTCTGTTCATTTCCAAGGCAAACCATTCAATATCACAGTAATCCAAGTCTATGCCCCAACCAGTAACAATGAAGAAGCTGAAGTTGAAGAACGATTCTATGAAGACCTACAAGACCTTCTAGAACTAAAACCCAAAAAAGATGTTCTTTTCATTATAGGGGCCTGGAATGCAAAAGAAGGAAGTCAAGAAACACCTGGGGTAACAAATTTGGCAAGTTTGACCTTGGAGTACAGAATGTAGCAGGGCAAAGGCAAATAGAATTCTGCCAAGAGAATGCACTGGTATAGCAAACCACCCTCTTCCAACAACACAAGACAAGACTCTACACATGGACATCACCAGATGGTCAACACCAAAATCAACTTGATTGTATTCTTTGCAGCCAAAGATGGAGAAGCTCTATATAGTCAGCAAAAACAAGACTGGGAGCTGTCTGTGGCTCAGATCATGAACTCCTTATTGCCAAGTTCAGACTTAAATTGAAGAAAGTGGGGAAAACCACTAGATCATTCATGTATGACCTAAATCAAATCCCTAATGAATATACAGTGGAAGTGAGAAATAGATTTAAGGGACTAGATCTGATAGCAGAGTGCCTGATGAATTATGGATGGAGGTGTCTACAGCAGAATTACCCAGTGTACTTATTAATCAAAGATGGAATGAACATCCCTCATCCCTAGAATCAGTATTAAGGCAAATATATTCATGCTTAGTACATTGTACATTTAGTAGATTTATTCAACATTGGACTGAAGGTAGCCATTGGAGTAAGATAAGAATTTTTTAAAAGACATATGATCTTGTGCAAAATGAGTAAACTATCTTTGTTTTCTGATATTATGATCATCATATGATCATGTATAGAGAAAAACTTAATGGATCTACAAGATAAAGCTCCTATAACCAATGAGTGAATTTAGAAATATTTAGAAATATTGTAGCCCACAACTATATACTACCAATAAACACTTGAAAAACAAAAATCCAAAGCAATACCATTCACAGTAGCAGCAAAAAACTGACATACCTAGAGAAAAAAATTTTCATGTGCAAGTTCTGTGTGTACTAAAAGCTGTGAAATATTAATGAGAGAAATTATATATAAATGTAGAGATATACAATTTTCTTACATTAGATGACCTCAAATTGTTAGACTGTCATTTCTTCACAAATTAGTCTACAGTTTCAATGCTGTTCCAATCATAATTCCAAATGTCTTTTTTTTTGGAAAAAATTGACAAGCACCCTCTAAACTTTATATGGAAATGCTAAAGATCCAGTATAGCCAAAATAATTCTGAATATAGGAAAAATAATTTATTATAAAGCTAGAGTGATCAAGGGGCTTCTCTAGTGGCTCAGATGGTAAAGAATCTGCCTGCAGTGCAGGAGACTTGTGTTCGAACCCTGGGTCAGGAAGATCTTCTGGAGAAAGGAAAGACTATCCACTCCAGTATTCTTGCCTGGAGATTCCATGGACAGAGGAGTCTGGTGGGCTACAGTCCATGGAGTTGAAAAGAATCAGACATGAGCAATTAACACTTTATAGTAATCAAGACCATGGTATTGGCATTGGCATTAGAAAAAAAATTGTGTATATATATATATATATATATATATATATATATTTGATCGATTGATTGTGGTGCTTTCTCCGCTGGGGTGTAAACACAATAAGAGAAACAAATGAACACTTACTCCAGATTTCTGATTGTTTTCTACTAACAACATTCTCTAAAAATGTGCTCATCGACATTCCTTCCCAGAGACACTAAATATAATACCGAAGAAAATGCAGAGTTTACAGAACATTCTACTTTTGTGGAAGGCAAATGATTGGAGGTCCAAGTCATGCCATTTTCCCTTTATTGACACTTGGTTCTGAATTGCACCTAAACTAACAATGAGAAAGTGGTGAACTTTATACATTTTTTGGATCATTCTGTCAACCTCATAAGCCCTGATGTGATTTTCTTCAGCTCTTGCAATTCTTTCAGTTGGGTCTGTTTTTACTTTCCCTTTGGCAGCTTTCTATCCTGAGTCACATTGACCTCTGTCTGCTCTGAAACAAGGAGGGGTCAGCTTGGCTGTTTGGGCTCTTGCTGTGAGCATGTGAGGAGCAAGAAGTGACATTATTCACAGGGCTCAGTTTGCAGACTCCCTGAAGCATCCCTATACACAACAGGTCACCCACCAACATCTATGTGTTCTGTCTTCCTTAGGCCATCGTTTTTTATCTTAATATGGAAAGAAGGTACTGTACAAAGAAATGTTTCTTGGTAGAGCCTGAAAATCAGCAGTTTTCAGATATTTCTTTAAGTCTTCAGAGTGTCTGTTCTCCAGTTAAGGAGAAGAGTTTATAGCCTGGCCATTCTTTATTCTGTAGGTCTAATAACCACCTCCAGTATGCTCTACAAAATATCAGTATCTTGTTATCCTATGTATCTGAGTCTCCTCTAGCCAAGTCTTCTAAAGGATTTAGCTAGGTCACCAGCTGTTCCAACTATGCTGTCAAACCACCATGGCTTATATAAACAAAGGCTTTTCTTTTTCCTTTAAAAATAGTTTTTCAGGGGGAAATAGATGAAAAGGGTAGCTAAATCACTAAACTTATTTGTCTCTTTATTCATCCCATATGTTTGAAGGAAGAAAAGGAAGTTGGTTAGTCTTGGGCTCTGAATTCACAAATCACAGCCATTCTCTCCTTTAACAAATGTCTCCCAAGTTTCCCAAGCAAAACTTCTACTGCCTTCTTCTGAAGGATCATGCTCCAATTTGCACAGAGCCAAAAAATAAGCAGCTGACTAGAAGGGAGATTTTCAAAAGAGTAATCTCTGCCCAGCTCACAGGAAACAGTCTGTGAAGTGTTTCCAAACCAAGACTACCAAAGAAGAATTTTGCCAACTAGTCGTGGTCCCCTGATGTCCAGGATTCTCAAGATCTCTCTCTCACAGCTGACTAAATGCACAATAAAACCTCTAACTATTACAGGGGCAGATTTTGGCATTCACGGATCAGAGTACGGAACACAAACAGAAAGGAAAGAGGAAGATATAAAATAATGTAAAAGTGCAGGAAACTAGAAAGTATTGCATAGATGTGAACAGTTTGAGATATAAAATAAAACCATGTTAGCTACATTTGAAAAACACTTGGGTTACAAATGGAGCATGAGTAAGGGAGTCCAAAGATTAGTTCTGCAGGACAATTTAGGCTGGAGAGTGTTCAGGTAGAGATGGTGGTGGTAGTGGTTTAGTTGCTAAATTGTGTCCGATTCTTGTGACCCCGATGGGTGTGAGGTGAACATCAAAGAGAAATAATATTAATACAAATAAGAGAAACATTATAGGAAAAAAGAGCTCAAAGTTCTTAGAGCTTCATTTGGGTATAGTTTGAGAGGGATGAGTCAAAAAGATTTAGGTACTAAACAAATCCAGCAGATAATGCTGATTTCAGTGCTGCTGCTGCTGCTAAGTCGCTTCAGTCGTGTCCGACTCTGTGCGACCCAGTAGACAGCAGCTCACCAGGCTCCCCCATCCCTGGGATTCTCCAGGCAAGAATACTGGAGTGGGTCGCCATTTCCTCCTCCGATGCATGAAAGTGGAAAGTGAAAGTGAAGTCGCTCAGTCGTGTCCGATTCTTAGTGACCCCATGGACTGCAGCCCACCAGGCTCCTCCGTCCATGGGATTTTCCAGGCAAGAGTACTGGAGTGGGGTGCCATTGCCTTCTCCGGCTGATTTCAGTGGGCTCTCCTCTAATTTGGGTTTTGGAATACATGAATGAAAATTTATAGATACTTTTCTGAAAACTGTATAACTTTGAATTTCCACAAAACTAGTATCATTTTGATGCAGACTGTTATATGGTAGTTATTAAGAAATCCTATGTTTTAAAAATAGTAACACTGGAGAAAGAAGGGGGAATAAAAAGTATAGAGTTTCCAGTCTTTAATCAGCTGATATTTCTAATGTATTTACTATTGCTTTTTCCATTAATTGTTATATATATTTAATTCCCTTCTTATCCAGTTTAAAAAGATCCTGTAATCATTACTATAAGCACTCCTCTTCATCAACTACTAATTCTGCTGCTTTTCTCCCCTATCATCATACTCATTGGCAAATCCCAATCTTGGTTAAAACCAACTATCTGCATTCTCTGCCTCTGGCTGAACAGTTGGAGATGGCGAGAAGAAAACTCAGAACCATGCTACAGTTCCCAAACACTATATGGCAACAATACAATTTCCCTAGTCCTTACATTCTTCCTCTTTCCAAGACCGCTTTTTATATCTTTCTCTTCTCCCATCTACAACTCCCCCTTCTGTCAACTCACGCTGATGTCATTTCTCCTCATTTCACTAATAAAATAGGGATAAGTGGAAAAGATTTTCCTTGCTTTTTTAACCATTAAATTTTACAAAATTTCCTGCCTATATGCCAGGGCTCTCTGTTCCTCTCCTATTCCAGGGCATGAATCATCCATGCTTCCAGCTATGGTAAACATATAACTTGTACACTTGGTATCATTCTGGGTGGGTTCTTTTAAATTTTATTGGAGTATAATTGATTTATAATGTTGTGTTAGTTTATGCTGTAAAGCAAAGTGACTTAGTTATACATATTCATATATCCACTCTTTTTGAGATTCTTTCCCCATATATGCCATTACAGAGTATTGAGTCGAGTTCCCTGTACTATACAGTAGGTTTTTATTAGTTATCTATTGTATATATAGTAGTATATATACGATGCTATGCTTTAACTCAAACACTTTACTCCTGGAGTTCTTCTTTCTTATTTTTATACCATCAGTTTTTTTCTCTCCATTATAAATATTATTCTCAATAGCATATAGACTTGCTGTACTATATCTCTGTTTAACATAAAAAAGTTGATCTAAATAAATGAAACCAAACAAAATTACAAAGCTTGGTCTTATATGCCTTTCCAGCTTCAGTTCTATTTCTTTGCTTTACTGTTTGACAAAAGTGCTAGAACTTGTTTACCCTCTTTTTCCAATTTCCCGTTTCACATCCCTTCTCCACTCATTTCAATTAGAACTCTATGTCCAATAGAAATCTAATTCTTGACAGTCATTAATGAACAGCATGTTCAAAACCCAGTGATCTAGTCTCTTATCTAGTCATCTTATTTGAATTCTTAAATGGTACCCCACTCCAGTGCTCTTGCCTGGAAAATCCCATGGATGGAGGAGCCTGGTAGGCTGCAGTCCATGGGGTCGCTAAGAGTTGGACATGACTGAACAACTTCGCTTTCTCTTTTCACTTCCATGCATTGGAGAAGGAAATGGCAACCCACTCCAGTGTTCTTGCCTAGAGAATCCCAGGGACGGGGGAGCCTGGTGGGCTGCCGTCTATGGGGTATCACAGAGTCGGACATGACTGATACGACTTAGCAGCAGCAGCAGTAGCCGCTGATAGATTTGGTTGTTATTTTGAAATCATGTTTTGAAATGTTTTCTTCTCTTGGCTTCTGGAACACTAACTACACTGTTTTCCTACCTCCCTCACTGAACCATTTTTTCCCGCTATGGGATCCTACTGACATAGTGTGTCCAATTCTTAGTCCTCAGAAATCTCAATTTGTACTTTCTATCTAGTGATCCCATTTAGGTCTCCGTGACCCACATTTCTGTCTTTGGCTCTGGCCATAATTCTTAGATCAAGATATGTAATTGCTTATATGGTATCTCTACCTAATGAATGTGAGGTTACTTAGCTTTAACACTTACAAAATCAAATCATCTGTATTTCATTCCCACAAACCTGTTCTTTGTATATTTCTCATCTCCAGAAACGATTCCACATTTACCCTGCTGTTCAGACCCAAAAGTTGGGATTTAGCCTCTTTGTCTCACACCTACATAATTTATGAGCAAATCCAGCCAGCTCTACTTCCAAAGTATTGATATATCCTAAATCCAATCTCCCTCATCATTTCCATGACAACCACTAGAAGCCAGCTTTGTGCTCATTTGTAAATACTATGCTCTAGGGAGAGCTGACTGACTGTAGAATGCTGTTTGTTTTTTTTTTTTTAATTTTCTTTGTAAGACTGTCTCTATCTATTTTAGTCTCATTTGTCTCAGAGTTAAATGGTATCTTTACAGACTGTCACAGGTGAAAATTTAAAGTTTAAAAATATCGAGGCCATCTGACCTAATTGGAGCTTTTAGTCATTGGGAGAAAAAGGTAAGAAATGCTTCCCCACCACATTTTAAGGATCTAAACCAATCCATGTGGTGATAAATGTTTCTGAATATCTTAGTGTTTAGTAATTAAGATTGTTGGTAGCAAAATGGTCTTAAGCTACATGGTGGGGGAATCAAGTGCCAAGTGACAAGAGATTCTAATTCTGTTTCTGCCAAGCAGGCAAGTCAGTTAACCTTTGTGTGTTTTTCCTTCCAAGCTCTGGGAACAGTTAGTGCCCTTTCTTACACAGAACTATTGTGCAGATAGATGATGAATATATGTGGAAATGTTTTGTACTTCTTAAAGAAGAAATTTTAAAACCTCAGTTTCCTGAAATACAACTAAAGGTTACCCATATATTTATTTATTTGTGTTACTTTTCCTTATTTTTATTAAATGGTGTACAGTAAATATTTTTTAAAAGCTTTATAATAAAACTAAACTGGGGTTGAAAATACAGGAAATCTTCAATCACATAGAAGTCTTTGTGCATTCTACCTTACACTGGATCTACTTATTCATGATATCAGTAATACTACCAATTGTACACACAGAGCATCTTTACTATGGGTCAAGCACCATACTGAGTGTTTTACACAACTGCATGCAAATTTCTCTCCTTAAAAGCACTTACAGTCATAACACTTATGCTTTGTCAAATATTCTCCCCTTACTACAGTAAAAAATTGATACTCAGCATGTTAAATTATAGATATTTTAGCTGCAAAGAGTTGAAACCAAACGGACTAATTAGTGAACTCTTAGTTAACAGAAAAAGTCTAAAGCAATGAATGCAATTATTCCCTAAGAATTCTGATCAGTTGAGATTTGTAAGGTTTTAGTTTTACTTCTGCATTTGTCTTTGTAGATCATCTGGAAATTTCCAGACTATTAAGTAGTTTTAGCTGAGGCTAGGTTTATTGATGTTTCTTGGATTTCCAAGGAAAAAAATTTAGAGTTGATAATTCCTACATTAAGTGACAAAGTTCTATTCTACTTAAGTACTATTTAAAGTATCTATTCAGTTATATTTATTTATTCTCACACTTTAGTTTTTGCATTTTATTAACATTTTATGATACTTTGTTTAACAAAAAGTTACATAAATAGAAATAGTCACAGCCAGTATGACCTTCCACTTTCATATTTCCCAACATCTAGCATTTTGCTTTTGCTATGTAAGGAAATGGTTTCCTTGGCATTCTTGGCCACTGTCGACCTCCTCTTAATGGGCTGTGTGCTTTTCTAAATGTATAAATCAATCTGCTGTGTTTTGTCACATTCTCTTACTCAATAATGTTTTATTTCATGTCTGGTGGCCTACTTTGTCATATGTTTCTACACCACAACATAATATGAAATATTGATATTATTTCCATCTCTCCCACACTTCTGTTTGAAATTTATACTGTGCCTGTTTTCAAAGAGAAAGCTTAAAATATCAAATCTATCTTAAAGCAGAACAATTAAATATTGAAAATTGAAATGTCATGTGCAATCTTTATCCATCCAGGTCCATGCTCATGCTCATGCTCAGTCATGTTGAACTCTTTGCGACCCCCCTGGACTGTAGCCCACCAGGTGCCTCTGTCCATGTGATTCTCCAGGCAAGAATACTGGAGTGGGTTGCCATTTCCTTCTCAGGGTATCTTCCCAACCAAGAGATTGAATCTGCATCTTCTGTGTCTCTCCTGCATTGCAGATGGATTATTTTCCCGCTTAGCCATTGGGGAAGCCTGCAGTCCTTACACAGATAATGTTTGATCAGGATCTAGAAATAAAATTATTACCTCTCAAAACTAAATTTAACTTTATACCATTGAACACAAGTCAAAAGGAAGCATGATGGATATTTTGTCCTCCTTGTCTGATAAAAGAAGGCATCCCAGGTCACCAGGTGGGATTTACATTTTCCTTCAGTTCATTTGGCCAAAAGAATAATTTATTGGTAAAGATTTATTATAATAAAAAATATATTGCAAGAGGTAACGTGATTTGATGTGGCACAGCAAGGCAAGAGTCCCAATAACAACTGGCAGCAGCCTCAGACTGACTCAGTCCCCTTGTCAGTCTCTTCAAAGTTCCTGTGCCCCCTCTATGCCCAGTCATATATGTGCATGAGTCACCCTCTCATCACCTCCTTTCTCTTTCCACTTCCATCTGTTGCTCTTGTTTCTATCCTTTGAAGGCCACTGCTCACTGGCTTCTGTCTGAGACTTTCTGACTTCTACTTCTGACTGTATCCCTTTTGCCACATTGAAACACTGTAATTCAATTGATTGGCCAGTACTCAGAATAGAGTATCACTGGATATATCTCTCTTCTAATGCCTCTGATCATCTGCTGGCCTTCCTCATGTCTGGTCTAGAGAGAACTCACTTTGAGTTCAGTATTAATTCTCAGTGCGATCAGTTATGGACAGGATTGCAGCCTAACCCAACTTAAAAAGAATCTGTGTTTTTCTTTTTACACTAGGTTAGAAACTCTAGAGATTTACTGAATGTGTTCAAATCCCAGTCTACCATTAACTGTGTAATCTCACCTTCTCTGTATATAGATTCTTCATCTGAAAAAATAAGTGTAATAATAGTATCTCTATCATGACATTGTTATAAGGGTTAGTTAATACATGAAAATCCTTAAGGGAGATTAATGCCATATAGTGTGTACCATATTATGATCAACATTATCATCATCATTATAGCCTATAATGTTAATTATAATTATTTAGGCCATGATTGTTTGCACAGTATGCTTCCCTTAGAGCTAAATTCTAGGAAGAACTTAACTACGGTACTTAGACATGGGTGTTGCAGAGGCTGCTGTAACCAAGCTCAGATCTCAGAAATCTTTGTTTTTTATTGCTTCGATAGTCCCCATGTCCAGCTGTCGTAGGTGTTGCTGCTCTCAATCTTTTCTGGAGGACAGTTATTCATGGACAACTGGACCCATCATTCCAAGGTTACCTGAGAGTCACTTGCCTCTCACTTGGAATGACTGTATCCAACGACCAACAGATAGAGGGATATAACATCCCTGTCTCTAGGCAGAACAAGCTCTGTTGTATCATTACTCTCCAGATCTCCAGGAGGCGGGGGACCACGCTGAAACTAAGATTAATCTGAAACCAGCTCTTTGCTAATTTGCTTTTCTTCACTATCCTGCTATCTTCACTCCCATATAGGATTTTCCTGAGAGTATCCTTTCAATAAATCACTTGCATGTAAATTTCCATCTTATGCTCTGCTTTTAAGGAAAAAGAATGGATAGCATTCTCTTTTAACCTAAGAGAATGGATAGCATAAGAGACCCTATTTTCATTTTTTATTTTGTATAAGCTATTTTATTCAAATTAAAATATATATCATCAATTCTTATTTAAATATGTGATTGTGGTACTGGGTTCCTTTAAAATCTCCTAGTTATCTATTTCATATATGATTACATTCATTTATTTTATGTTACTTTCCCCTTATGTTTGATTTTAATTTCTTCAAATATGTAAAATAATAATATGATTCAAAATACCAAACGATTTTAAAAGGAATACTTGAAGAGATTACATTTAGTTTTTAATCCTTCCATCTCATCTTCACACACTCCATGTAGGTAACTGGTTTCATTAGTTTCTGGTTTAACTTTTTTTTTTTTTTCCATTTCTCTATCCTTTTATTTGACTGTGTCTTTACATTCATCTGAGTCCTTAATTACATTTATTGTATTTTTAAATTTCAGTGTTTGTGTGGGCCTTTAAAAAGTAAATTTTATCTTTGCTGATGTTTTTATCTTCTATATTTTCTTGAACATATTAATCATATTTAATGTCCCTGTGTAATAGCTTCAATATCTGGATCTCTTACAGATCTTTCTCCTAGTTTGGTCTTGTTTTCTGTTATGCCCAAAGTGATGAAAGACAATAAACCAAAGATTCAAGAAATACTAAGAAATAATAATAAAATTACACTTTGGGCATATCACAGTCAAACTGCTGAATAACAAAGATGGTTTAGATTGAATGCAGGACCTTGCTTATAAAAAGGCATTTAAAAGTCAGAGATTCTCTTTCCAGAGAGAACTTGCCCTTGTTGTGTGTTGTAGCTTATCTAGAGCATGTTGTTCTAATCCAGTCAGAGATTACTGTGATTCAAGGCTCTATTTAGTTTTGTTGAGAGCTGATCTATTTCTGATTCTCTCACTCTTAAGATCTAGCCTTCTGGGGCAGCAGGGGCAGTCTCAAATGAAATACTTGGATATTTGCCAAGCCTCTCCTATCTTGGCAAACCTTGAACTCTAAAGTTGTGTCACTAAAACTCTAAAACTGCTGAAGACTTTACTCAGCTTTTCAACCCCCCAGCTTTAGGAGGAAAGAGGGGTCAAATGGTTTGATTAACCTCTTTTTACTTACCTTCTATATCATATCTTGGCTGCTTAAGTTTTGATAGTAGTAGGAGTTCTCTAATGTCTTCAAACATTAAAGAAATGTTTTTACCCAGTTTTTCTAGTTGTTCTCTCCAGTCTTTTATAAGCTAATCCACCAGGACAATGATGAGAACCCTTAAGACTCAATATTTTGATGATGCAAATTCTTCTAGGTTTCATTTTATATTAAATATTAATCCAATTAATACACTAATAAGAATTTTTGTGGTGGGAGAAACAAGGGAAACTTTATAAAATAATACTGGGAATTATCTGGAAGATTAAACATCTGAGAATTGATTCAAAAAAACTTTAAAGGGGGCAGTAGCAAACTTGGCATGGAGTTTATCTAATCTTGCCATATTTTAAATTTGATGAAGTTAAAAAAATGGAAGCATTTGACACTAGAGAGCAAATAGGTGGATTAATAGAAGATAATTCAGAAATATATCTAAAATAAAAGTAGAAATTCTAATTTTATATACCTGTTGGTTCTGTTTCCCCAGAGAACCCTGACTAATATAGATTTTGGTATCAGAAAATGAGGTGCTACTGTAACAAATACCTAAAATTTTGGAAGTGACTTTGGAACTGGGTAACAGGTAGAGACTGGATAAGTTTGAGGTGCATGTTAGAATACGACCTACATGAGAGGCAAGGGTTCGATACCTGAGTTGGGAAGATCCCATGGCAACCCACTCCAGTATTCTTGCCTGGAGAATCCCATGGACAGGGAATACAGTCCATGGGGTTGCAAAAGAGTCAGACATGACTGTAGCAACTTAACACACATGCAGATTTGATTTGAATGGGTCTTGGCTGGAGATTCCAGAGGTGTATGGGACCAAACTCTTTGAACTGCTACATCAGATTATCAGTTAAAGCTAGGGAATAGGCATAGTTATATCACACAATTTAAAGTGAAATATTCACACTACCATATGTAAAATAGATAGCCAGTGGAAATTTGCTGTACTATGCTAGGAACTCAAATCTGGTGCTCTGTGACAACCTAGAGGGGCGGGATGGGGTGGGGGGTAGGAGGGAGGTTCAAGAGGGAGGGGACATATGTATTAATATACCTATGGCTGATTTATGTTAATATATTGGAGAAGGAAATGGCAACCCACTCCAGTGTTCTTGCCTGGAGAATCCCAGGGACGGGGAGCCTGGTGGGCTGCTGTCTATGGGGTCACACAGAGTTGGACATGACTTGAAGTGACTTAGCAGTAGCAGCATGGTAGAAACCAATACAATATTATACAGCAATTATCCTCCAATTAAAGATAAGTAAATTTTATTTTTTTTTAATTTTATTTTATTTTTAAACTTTACATAATTGTATTAGTTTTGCCAAATATCAAAATGAATCCGCCACAGATATACATGTGTTCCCCAAGATAAGTAAATTTTAAAAAACAGGGAAAAAAGCCAAGAAAAAGAAGTATTCAAAAATAAATACTAGACAGATAGTTGATTAAATGGATAGAAAATTATATCATACACAGAGCTTCTTAATTCTAGTGAACCCCTGAAAGCACACACAGATGTAAAACTTGCATACAGACTCCTGGATATGACCTGTGGATCTCAGGTTAAAAACTTGTCCATAGATACTGGGCATTACTCTTCATAAATTTTATTGTCTCTCTCAATTTCATTTTAGCTTAGAACACCTTGTGTGCATGTGTACCTGCGTGCTAAATTGCTTCAGTCATGTCCAACTCTTTGCAACCCTATGGACTGTAGCCTGCCAGCTACTCTGTCCATGGGTTTATCCAGGCAAGAATACTGGAGTGGGTTGCCATGCCCTTCTTCAGGAGATCTTCTCCACCCAGGGATGGAATCCATGTCTGTCTCCTGCATTGGCAGGCAGTTCCTTACCACTAGTGCTATCTGGGAAGCCCTCAGACCACCCTGCCTCTGTCTAAAAGTTTAAATCCTAGTGTTTCATAAAGACTGTTGAAAACATACTCAACCTTTGCAATTTCTCTTTTTGTTGAATCAAGTTCAAGCAGAGAGATGCAGGCTCCATTTGTGTTCTCCATACTTTGCATCAGTCCTCCTTACTTAGCAGTGACCCTGTGCTCCCTTTCTTTACTGTTTAATCGTTGAAAAAAGCAATCTCCCACTGCCACAAATTGAATATTTAATACTAATCTCTAAATTTCATTTTTCTCAATTGCCTACTATTTCATCTCAGTACCTAAATTGACTCCATGTTAAGTTGACAAACAGTAAATCCATGTTCAGCCTAAGGCACAACCATAAATTAAGAAGTAACATTTCTAAGAGATGTAAATAATGCAAGAGGCATAAGCACATACACTAGAAAGGATTACAGAGAGTACATGTATAATAGTTAATGGCTGTGCATTGTGCCATTTCTTTTCAGTTAAGAGGACATATTAGTCTAAAACTTCCACAAGTTTCTCAAAAATAGTGCAGGAAAAGTAAAACTAGAGAACGTTATATACATATGAAGGAAGCTCAGAATTTCAGGATGAAACAAAGTTCCTAAAATATGGCTCTTTTCCTGTTTTTTCTATTTCTCAAATGTTTTATAAACGGCATTAATTTTTACAGAAAAGTTGCTTTTATTATAAAATACCATTTTTTTGGTAAAATGTTGAGATCATTCAGACTATTTGGAATTTTCCAAAATAATATAATAATATGTCCCCAAATAGCAGGAAGTTCTTATCTGGACTTCATGTAGCATAGTTCTTCTTTAAAATAAAATTAATTTTTGCAAACATTAGAAAACTTTTGGATTCTGTCTACAATGCTACATAATGCCTTTTGCTGTTTTCTGTTGCCTCTTTTTAAGCAAAAAAGAGAAATCTTAAAAAGAAAGAAAACAAAGGAATGTATCTGAGTTTGTTTGTTTTTTTCTATAGACACCTCTGCTAACAGAATTCAGTAAGGATTTATGAGACTCTTACTGGACAAAAGATACTTTGCTAGGACCCATAGGAAATGAGCAAGACATGATTTCTGCTATGTAGGTCATAAAATCTGGAAAGATATATATATATATATATATATATATATATATATTTACAAAGTATGAGATGATATGAAATATCAGTTTTAATAAAATACAAAGTTCATGAAAATAGAAAGGTGTTAGTCACTCAGTCGTGTCTGACTCTTTGAGACCCCATGGATGGTAACCCACCAAACTCCTCTGTCCAGAGAATTCTCCAGGCAAGAATACTGGAGTGGGTTGCCATTCTCTTTTCCAGGGGATCTTCCCAACCCAGGGATCAAACCTGGGTCTCTTGCATTGCAGGCAGATTCTTTACCATCTGAGCCACAAGGAAAAAGAAAGTATAAGATAAATTCTGTTTGAGGCATCACTGAAAGATTCATGGAAGAAAATGGAATATAGGGAGGAAATTCCAGGTGAAAGTAATGGATGTAGGGAATGGATGTAGTAATGGATGGGGGTGTTCTTGGAATGAAGTCTCTCAGTTGAGAGAACTGGGTGAAGGGAAAATCAGAGAAGGTAAAAGAGTGTGTGTGAGGGGAGACCTCCTCATCTTGCCTTGTCCTGCCTACTTTAATCATATCTCCTATTGCCTTTCCTTTTGCTCTCTCATCCCAGCTACTCCAATCTTTTTCTCAGGTATGTCCTTGAACTCAGATGGTCCTCTGGCTACATGCTGCTCCCATTGCTGCATGTCTTTGCCTAGCTAAATCTTACCTTTGTGCAGATCTCAACCCACTTCCTATTCTTAAGGAAGTCTTTTCTGATTCATCTAAATTATATTATGCTCACTCACAGTATGCTATCATTCTCCTTTATAACACTTAACCATTAAAATGCAACTTTATAAGGATGTGTGGTATTTTCATTAATGCTTGTCTTTCACCAGACTGAGTTCCAAGAAGCAGGAGTGGTGACCACTTTTATATTCATCATTTTATCTCTGGATCAAAGTGCAATACCTGACACAGAGAAAACATACAATAAATATTTATTGAATGAATGATGAATGAGGTGAAAATGAACTAATTATGTACAAAAAGAAGGAAAGTAGCCAAGGTGATACTGTTTGACCACTCCCACAAAAATCATATGAATATGAAAAACAAAAGATTTGCTTTTGAGTTGTGAATTTAGCTACATGTTTTTCAAGTGTTTAAAACTGGTTTTCAGTGTTCTCTTGAAAAATTCACATTTTGCAATTTTGAAATCTACTGCGATGCAAGAAATTTGAATCAAGTAATTACTGAGTACCCTTGGGAGATAAAACCCTGAGGCATAATTTCAAAGTTTCACTTATTCTGAGGCAAGTTTGAATCTCCTGATTTATAAGAAAACACAGTAGAGTCTTTCCCACCCAACAGAACACAGGGAAGGAACACCATGAATGCCTAATACTTGTCAACTGGAGTCAAACATGGCCAAAATCCAAGTCTTCTATGTACAGAATCACTTCTGCTCTGTAAATGAGTCATTCGCGTGGTGACAGGATGAATAACAAAGCTTAGTTCATTGCACATCAGATAGTGCAAGTATGACAAGTTTGAAAAATGAACAGAATAATATTTGGTATTTCAGTAATAAGAGTTTCACTTGATTGAATTTCCCATAGACTCTGAGGCACTCCGTGATAGAGGAATTATTTCTAAGGAGGGCAGAGATAGTTGTAGCTTCATTTTATTAATATCAGTGGTATCAGTAGAATCCATTGCATACTCCCAGCCAAGCCAATCCTTCTCTTCTAGTCATCCTTCCTATGTCTCTAGACTTTTAATTCAGCATGCTCACACCACAGGCCTTGAGCTTGTGTAACAAGCCACAGTGAGCGCCTGGTCCCTAGCTCAGGGATTTCCTAGAGTTTGCTAACACACTGTAACAGGTGCCAAGCAGGTCCAGAATATTCTCACAAATGCTCCCTCCCCTTTCTTCCTTCTTGTCTTAGCTCCTCAGCAACTCTAATTCCTCCAGTCACCATATGCAATGATTTTGGAGTCAAAAATAAATAAATAAATAAAGTCTGTCATTGTTTCCCCATCTATTTGCCATGAAATGATGGGACCGGATGCCATGATCTTACTTTTCTGAATGTTGAGTTTTAAGCCAACTTTTTCACTTTCCTCTTTCACTTTCAAAAAGAGGCCCTTTAGTTCTTCACTTTCTGCCATAAGGGTGGTGTCATCTGCATATCTGAGGTTATTGATATTTCTCCCAGCAATCTTGATTTCGGCTTTTGCTTCATCCAATCCAGCGTTTCTCATTATATAGACTGCATATAAGTTAAATAAGCAGGGTGACAATATACAGCCTTGATATACTCCTTTCCCAATTTGTGTCATGTCCTGTTGTGCCATGTCCAGTTCTAACTGTTTCTTCTTGACCTGCATACAGATTTCTCAGGAGGCAGGTAAGGTGGTCTGGTATTCCCATCTCTTTATGAATTTTCCACAGTTTTTTGTGATCCACACAGTCAAAGGCTTTGGCATAATCAACAAAGCAGAAATAGATGTTTTTCTGGGACTCTCTTGCTTTTTCGATGATCCAACGGATATTGGCTATTTGATCTCTGGTTCCTCTGCCTTTTCTAAAACCAGCTTGAACATCTGGAAGTTCACGGTTCATGTACTGTTGAAGTCTGGCTTGAGAATTTTGAGCATTACTTTGCTAGCATGTGAGATGACTGCAATTGTGTGGTTGTTTCAGCATTTGTTGGCATTGCTTTTCTTTGGGATTGGTACGAAAACTGACCTTTTCCAGTCCTGTGGCCACTGCTGAGTTTTCCAAATTTGCTGGCATGTTGAGTGAAGCACTTTCACAGCATCATCTTTTAGAATTTGAAATAGCTCGACTGGAATTCCATCACCTCCACTAGCTTTGTTTGTAGTGATGCTTCCTAAGGCCCACTTGACTTCGCATTCCAGGATGTCTGGCTCTAAGTCAGTGATCGCACCATTGTGATTATCTGGGTCATGAAGATCTTTTTTGTTCTTCTGTGTATTCTTGCCACCTCTTCATAATATCTTCTGCTTCTGTTCAGCGCATACCATTTCTGTCCTTTATTGTGACCATCTGTGCATGAAAATTCCCCTGGTGTCTCTAATTTTCTTGTAGAGATCTCTAGTCTTTCCTATTCTATTGTTTTCCTCTATTTCTTTGCATTGATCACAGAGGAAGGCTTTCTTATCTCTCCTTGCTGTTCCTTGGAACTCTGCATTCAAATGGGTATATCTTTCATTTTCTCCTTTGCCTTTCATTTCTCTTCTTTTCATAGCTATTTGTAAGGCCTCCTCAGACAACCGTGCATTTCTTTTTCTTGGGGATGGTCTTAATTACTGCCTCCTGTACAATGTCATGAACCTCTGTCCTTAGTTCTTCAGGCACTGTCTATCAGATCTAATCCCTTGAATCTATTTGTCATTTCCACTGTATAATCGTAAGGGATTTGATTTAGGTCATACCTGAATGGTCTAGTGGTTTTTCCTACTTTCTTCAATTTAAGTCTGAATTTGGCAATAAGGAGTTGATGATCTGAGCTACACAGTCCTGGTCCATAATAAAACACACAATTTTCTACTTCTCCCCACAGTAGTCATAGGGATTTAGGAAGATGCCATAGTTGTGGCATCAGTCAGAGAAACACATGACCTCTTATGAACTCTTTGTTCCTCTACTATCAGGATCTCTCCTAAGGAGATGACCTGAGTGCTAGTCCTTACCTTGTCTCTTTCTGTCCTTTTTCATAGCAATCCCTCAATTTAGGGACACACACACACACACAAACCCACACACCCCAATAATAAGTATACATTCATCACCATATATTTACTCAGATGAAATGACATTAAAAGAAACATCAAGGGCAATATTAAAGATCAAAATGTAGTAATTCTGCTCAAAAGAAGTTTACACAGATAGCAAGCAGTAGGGAAGAAGGAAGCAGTAGTATCACTCTCTCACTCTCTGTCACGATAAGATTATTGACTGCAAGTGCTCTTTCTCAGAACCAGTCTTCAGTACAACTTCCACCTTCTATGCCCCACACCCAGGTCCATATTTCTACTGCAGCTTTTAGCATGGAACATAATCACTTTCTCTCAGGCTTTCTCTTCTGATCACATCTACTTAACCCTTTCTAACTGCTTACTTTATGTGTTACTACTTCCCAAATATTACTTGCTGTTCATCACTAATCCATTTCTGGACCTTAAATATGATTTCCAAGCAACTCTCATGCCTTATACAACAGCATGACTTCAGGGCACATCACACAAAATTACCTAATTTCCAAGGCTACAGTAAACATAAGATGATTTTGGATAGCTTAACCTATCATCTTACTTTAGAATGTTGCTTACTTAGTTTCCTTTTGTGTTACTCACTTTATAACCTCTCCATTTATGCAGATTTTATTGCTCTCATTCTCCTTTTCACATGGAATCAAACAAAAATGCTAATATCTTTTTTTTTTCATTTAGCACTTTACATTTTTAATTCATCTAACATTCCATTTTATCCTATCAGCTGTTGTATAAGTAGGAAAGTTTTTTTCTCCCCACATTACAGATGATGATACCAAACCTAGAGGGGCTCCTGCACACTTCATCTAGAGACACCATCTGGAGGCCTGGCTGTTGTGAAAAATACAAAATATGACTTGTATCAATAGAGTGACTCTTCCCAATGAAAAGACTCCATGTCACAAACATGAGAGGACATCCCCATTAATGTATCTGTTCAGTTCACTCAGTTGTGTCCAACTGTTTGCAACCCCATGGACTGCAGCACACCAGGCTTCCCTGCCAACCACCAACTCCTGGAGCTTACTCAAACTCATGTCCATCAAGTCACTAATGCCATCCAACTATCTCATCCTTCGTTGTCTCCTTCTCCTGCCTTCAATCTTTCCCAGCATCAGGGTCTTTTCCAGTGAGTCAGTTCTTCACATCAGGTAGCCAAAGTATTGGAGCTTCAGCTTCAGCATCAGTCCTTCCAATGAATATTTAGGAATAATTTCCTTTAGGATTGACTGGTTTGATCTCCTTGCTGTCCAAGGAACTTTCAGGAGTCTTCTCCAACACCACAGTTGAAAAGCATCAATTCTTCAGCATCAAACTTTATGGTCCAACTCTCACATGAATGTATAAACTATAGTACTTTTACTTAAAATCTTCATAGTTTCACGATTATTGCTAGTGACACCAAAACTTTTATCCCTCTTGAGAATGGTACCTTTTCTACATATTTTCGACTTAGCTAATTAATTAGGAAGGGCCAGATAGTGAATATTCAGGCTTTGTTGGCTATTTTGTCTCTATCTCAACTATTCAACTTTACCCTTTCAGTGCCAAAGGAAGCCATAAACAGTATATTCAGATCAGATCAGATCAGTCGCTCAGTCGTGTTTGGCTCTTTGCGACCCCATGAATCGCAGCACGCCAGGCCTCCCTGTCCATCACCAACTCCCAGAGTTCACTCAGACTCACATCCATCCAGTCAGTGATGCCATCCAGCCATCTCATCCTCTGTCATCCCCTTCTCCTCCTGCCTCCAATCCCTCCCAGCATCAGAGTCTTTTCCAATGAGTCAATTCTTCGCATGAGGTGGCCAAAGTACTGGAGTTTCAGCTTTAGCATCATTCCTTCCAAAGAAATCCCAGGGCTGATCTCCTTCAGAATGGACTGGTATTTGGTATTAATGGGTGACTATGGCAGTGTTCAAAACTGTAGAAAAAGATCTTCACGACCAAGATAATCATGATGGTGTGATCACTCACCTAGAGCCAGACATCCTGGAATGTGAAGTCAAGTGGCCCTTAGAAAGCATCACTATGAACAAAGCTAGTGGAGGTGATGGAATTCCAGTTGAGCTATTTCAAATCCTGAAAGATGATGCTGTGAAAGTGCTGCACTCAACATGCCAGCAAATTTGGAAAATTCAGCAGTGGGCATAGGTCTGGAAAAGATCACTTTTCATTCCAATCCCAAAGAAAGGCAATGCCAAAGAATGCTCAAACTACCGCACAATTGCACTCATCTCACACACTAGTAAAGTAATCCTCAAAATTCTCCAAGCCAGGCTTTAGCAATATGTGAACCATGAACTTCCAGATGTTCAAGCTGGTTTTAGAAAAGGCAGAGGAACCAGAGATCAAATTCCCAACATCTGCTGGATCATCGAAAAAGCAAGAGAGTTCCAGAAAAATATATATTTCTGCTTTGTTGACTATGCCAAAGCCTTTGACTGGGTGGATCACAATCAACTGTGGAAAATTCTTCAAGAGATGGGAATACCAGACCACCTGACCTGCCTCTTGAGAAACCTGTATGCAGGTCAGGAAGCAACAGTTAGAACTGGACATGGAACAACAGACTGGTTCCAAATAGGAAAAGGAGTACATCAAGGCTGTATATTGTCACCCTGCTTATTTAACTTCTATGCAGAGTACATCATGAGAAACGCTGGGCTGGAAGAAGCACAAGCTGGAATCAAGATTGCCGGGAGAAATATCAATAACCTCAGATATGCAGCTGACATCACCCTTATGGCAGAAAGTGAAGAGGAACTAAAAAGCCTCTTGATGGAAGTGAAAGAGGAGAGTGAAAAGGTTGGCTTAAAGCTCAGCATTCAGAAAACGAAGATCATGGCATCTGGTCCCATCACTTCATGGGAAATAGATGGGGAAACAGTGGCAGACTTTATTTTGGGGGGGCTCCAAAATCACTCTAGATGGTAATTGCAACCATGAAATTAAAAGACGCTTACTCCTTGGAAGGAAAGTCATGACTAACCTAGATAGCATATTCAAAAGCAGAGACATTACTTTGCCAACAAAAGTCCGTTTAGTCAAGGCTATGGTTTTTCCAGTGGTCATGTATGGATGTGAGAGTTGGACTGTGAAGAAAGCTGAGCACTGAAGAATTGATGCCTTTGAACTGTGGTGTTGGAGAAGACTCTTGAGAGTCCCTTGGACTGCAAGGAGATCAACCAGTCCATTCTAAAGGAGATCAGTCCTGGGTGTTGTTTGGAAGGACTGATGCTAAGGCTGAAACGCCAATATTTTGGCCACCTCATGAGAAGAGTTGACTCATTGGAAAAGACTCTGACGCTGGGAAGGATTGGGGGCAGGAGGAGAAGGAGACAACAGAGGATGAGATGGCTGGATGGCATCACCTACTCAATGGACATGAGTTTGAGTGAATTCTGGGTGTTGGTGATGGACAGGGAGGCCTGGAGTGCTGCAATTCATGGGGTCACAAAGAGTCGGACACGACTGAGCAACTGAACTGAACTGAAATGATGGCAGTCTTCAAATAAGCTTTTTTTTTGCTCTGTGAAAGTAGCATCAGATTAGAAAAATTGACTAGTGGAGGAGAGTAGAAGACCCTCAGAAGACTCACAGAGATATGAACACTTGATTTATGATGATGGAGACACTGCAGAGCAAAGAGTAAAACATTATATTTTCCATATATTGTATTGGGACAATTTCCCTACAAGGGAAAGAAAATGAATCAGGTAAATCAACCCTGCCTCATACCACCAGAAAACCAATTCCAAGTGGACTTGAATGTGAAAACCAGCAAAATAAATTTTATAGAAGTTAATAAGGGGGATAGTTTCATTATATCAGTTAGGAGAAGATTTTATTAAAAAGTATACAATCAATACAACAAAAGACTATATATTTAATTACATTAAATTTTAAAACTTTCTTTTCTCAAAAGAAAGTGAAACTAGACAGTGATAGAGGGTATTTGCAACATGTATACTTGACAGAAGGTTTCTATCATATATTGTGCTCTTACAAATCAATAAGTCAGATACCCAGTGGAATACAATAGAAAAAAATGGCAAAGGAATTTAAAAGCCTATTCATAAATCTGGAAAATGAACAACCAAGAAAGTCACATGAAAATGTGCTCATCCTCATTAAACATCAGGGAAATTAAAAATAAAACCACAAGAATAGACTGTTATTCATTCACCAAAACAGCTAAAATTAGAGGACTTAATATCAAGTGTTAGTTGTGAAGCAAGATTTCACAGAGAGAAATGCACATGTACCTAGAGATATGTGCAAGAATTTTCATAGTAATATTACTCAAACAATAAAGGATTGTAAAAAACTCAAATGTCCATTAGAAACATAATGAATAGGTTTTGGCAATTGAGTTTTATTCAATGTATAAATGAATGAACTTCAGTTATTTAGAACAGCATGAACAAAAACTTATAAGTAATATGAGAAAAGAAATCAGATAATAGCATACATACGGCATGATTTATTTATCTGTATTTCAAAGAAAGTGATACTACACTGTAAGCAGTGTTTAAGGATGAATATTTGGATGGTAAAAGCATAAAGGCTAGGAAATAACATGATATATCTGGACCAGAATTCTTTCTCTGCTACTTACCAGCTATTTATGGCACTGAAATTCTCATCATCATTCATAAAATGAGAGTACTAATGTCTACCTCTTAAGGGTTGTTAAAACAGTTAAAACTGGATAACACATGTAAAACTGAGCATATCGCCTGCTCTTAGGGTTTCAGCCTTTGGGTAATTTTACCCTTGTCTCTCATAATTTTGAACCAACTGACACTGGAAAAGGATAAAAATAGGGGCTTAATGACTGATAAATCTGACAACCATAGTTAAACCACAGTGATGTTTCATAATTCATTTTAGAGCTGGAGTATCCATTGGTATCTTTAATATTCTTAGAGATTTGTGAGTGGAAATAGAACAAGTGAGGACATATATTTAGGGGTTTGATTTCATTCCATCTAATGAAGGAGCATCAATCCAAAAGATGTTAGAATCTTTCCATCTCAATATCAGATGGATGCATACTCCTCCCACGGAAGAGGACTGAAGTGTTATCTCATTAAGGTTCATCTCATTAAGGTTCTCTCACCTCATGGAAACAAGAGAGCAGCTTCCCCAAACATATTACACATACTAAAGATTCAAATCATGAACATAGCAGTCATGGTTGTGGAAGTAGAAGTAGCAATTATTTTTTGCTAGGATGATGATGAGACTGATGACAATTTTAAAAATTAAAATAACAGGCAACCATTGAGTAAATGGAAATGCAAAAGTAGGAAGTCAAGAGATATTTGGAGTAACAGGCAAGTTTGACCTTGGAGTACAAAATGAAGCATGGCAAAGATTAAAAGAGTTTTGCCAAGAGAACACGTTGATCATAGTAAACACCCTTTTCCAACAACCAAAAGACAACTCTACACATGGACATTACCAGATGGTCAATACTGAAATCAGATTGATGATATTCTTTGCAGTCGAAGACGGAGAAGTTCTATACAGTCAGCAAAAACAAGACCAGAAGCTGACTGTGGCTCAGATCATGAACTCCTTATTGCAAAATTCAGACTTAAATTGAAGAAAGTAGGGAAAGCCACTGGGCCATTAAAGTGAAAGTGAAAGTCACTTAGTCATGTCCAACTCTTTGCAACCCCATGTACTGTCCATGGAATTCTCCAGGCCAGAATACTGGAGTGGGTAGCCTTTCCTTTTTCCAGGGGATCTCCCCAACCCAGGGATCAAACCCAGGTCTCCTGAGTTGCAGGAAGATTTTTTACCTGCTGAGCCACAAGGAAAGCCCAAGAATACTGGAGTGGGTAGCCTACTCACCCCTTCTCCAGTGGATCTTCCCAACCCAGGGATTGAACCAGGGTCTCCTGCATTGCAGGCAAATTCTTTACAACTGAGCTATTAGGGAAGCCATTAAGGTATGACATAAATAAAATCCTTTACAGTTAGACAGTAGAAGTGATAAATAAACTCAAGTGATTATATCTGACGGAGTGCCTGAAGAACTATGGACAGAGGTTTGTAACATTGTACAGGAAGCAGTGATCAAAACCATCCCCAAGAAAAAGAAAAGGAAAAAGGCAAAATGGTTGTCTGAGGATGCTTTACAAATAACTGAGAGCAGAAGTGAAGGCAAAGGAGAAAAGGAAAGATACACCCATCTGAAGGCAGAGTTCCAAAGAATAGCAAGGAGAGATAAGAAAACCTTTCTAAGTGAACAAACCAAAGAAACAGAGGAAAACAATAGAATGGGAAAGAATAGAGATCTCTTCAAAGAGATAGGAATACCAAACCACCTTACCTGCCTTCTGAGAAACCTGTATGCAGGTCACGGAGCAACCATTAGAACCAAACATGGAACAACAGACAGGTTCAAAATTGAGAAGGAAGTGTGTCAAGCTGTATACTGTCACCCTATTTATTTAACTTATATGCAGAATACATCATGAAAAATGCTGGGCTGGATAAATCACAAGCTAGAATCAAGATTGCCGGGAGAAATATCAATAACCTCAGATATGCAGATAATACCACGCTCATGTGGTGAATTCCTCAGAAAGTAGGGAGGAACTAAAGAGCCTCTTATTGAAAGAGGAGAGTTTAAAAGCTGGCTTAAAACTCAACATTCAAAAATCTAAGATTATGACATCCAGTCCCAGAACTTCATGGTAAATAGATGGGGAAACAGTGGAAACAGTGACAGACTTTATTTTCTTGGGCTCCAAAATCACTGCAAATGGTGACTAAAGCCATGAAATTAAAAGTCATTGCTCCTTGGAAGAAAAGCTATGACCAACCTAGACAGCATATTAAAAAGCAGAGACATTACTTTGCAACAAAGGTCTGTATAGTCAAAGGTATGTTTTTTCCAGTAGTCATGTATGAATGTAAGAGTTGGACCATAAAGAAGACAGAGTACTAAAGACCTGATGCTTTTGAACTGCGGTGTTTGAGAAGACTCTAGAGAGTCCATTGGACTGCAAGGAAATCAAACCAGTCAATCCTAAAGGATATCAACCCTGAATATTCATTGGAAAGACTGATGCTGAAGTTGAAGCTTCAATACTTTGGCCACCTGATGTGAAGAGCTGACTCATTGGAAAAGACCCCGGGTTCTTGAAAGATAGAAGGCAGGAGGAGAAATGGATGACAGAGGATGAGATGATTGGATGGCATCACTGACTCAAGGGACATGAGTTCGGGCAAGCTCTGGGAGATGGTGAAGGACAGAGAAGCCTGGTGTGCTACAGTCCATGGGTTCACAAAGAGTCAGACAGGACTGAACAACTGAACAACGTTGAGTAAAAGATGTGTAACTCTATAAAATAATTAAAAAACAAAACTAGAAGCCAAAGTGGCAGAGTATTCAAGCATAAATATTTTAATAATACCTTAAGAAAGAGTTTTACATAATTGGTATAAACAGTCATCTGATGGCTATGACTTGGTAGTTCCAAGAAAGGGCCCTCCTGATAATTGTATCCTAAGCTCCTAGTCCAACAGTATATTGCTGTGTGGGGTAGCACCCTTTCAAACATCCATTTCTCTGAAGACCACAGCACTAGAAAACTTCTGTTGATAGTGTCCCTAATGACGTTCATTCTTTGTTGCTCATCAGTTCAGCCATTCAGTTGTGTCTGACTCTTTCTGACCCCATGGACTGCAGCGCACCAGGCTTCCCTATCCTTCACCGTTTCCCAGAGTTTGCTCAAATCCATGTCTGTTGAGTCAGTAATGTCCAACCGTACTTTGACTTAAAAGTTTGATCAGTATACAAGGAAATTAGCCACCATTTTAGAAAAAAATTAAAAAAAAATGAGCCAGGTCCAGGGGAATAGTAAACCTGTAACTGAACTGTGATGAAAGGTAGTAGTAGGATGAGTTTGAAGCTTGGGAAGTTGCATGTTAGAAACAGTAGCAAATGTGATGCCCATGGGAGGACATCCTACAGGCATCTGAGGCAAAGGAGAGATAAAGCCAAATTTTTCATACTTCATGATTTGACCAAGCTCTATTCCCATTTTGAATTATTAATTTTTAATGCCTTGATGTTAATAATGATGTGATCTGTACGTATTTAATAGATATGAATAGTAAATCCTGTATGAACCTGAGGAGGCAGATATTTATGGAATCACAGGTTTATTATACATCACTGGGAAATACATGGGACCCTGGAGACCAAATAATTCATCTTTTCTAGGGCTTCCCCAATGGCTCAGCAAGTAAAGAATCTGCCTGCAATGCAGGAGATACAGGAGACATGGGTTTGATCTCTGGGTCAGGAAGATCCCCAGACAGAGAAAATGACAACCCACTTCAGTATTCTTGCCTGGAAAATTCCATGAACAGAGGAACCTGGCGGGCTACAGTCCAAAAGGGTCACAAAGATTCAGACACGACTGGTAAACCAAGCACACACACACACACACACACACAGATGCTTAATAGAATGACTGAGTAGGTTACATGCCTGTTTAAAGCGCTTTTTTTTTTTTTTTTTTGCTTTTTTTCTTCTTCCTTTCTTGTATTCCCCTCACCATGTCCTATCAGAACAGTTTACCAAGCTTCACAGGCACAAACCTAACAAACTCTTCAGCATTTCTGTCATTCTTGATACTGTGGGCAGGTGAGGAAAGTTCTTGTTTCACTCAAAAAAAGACATTTTGCAACACATCTAATGAATTTTAAGTACAAAAGCCAAATAGGAAAAATTACTATTGTGCATGTTATACAGCCTCACTGAACTCACGGATTTGTTGGTAGAAGAATAAAAACGATACAGCCACTAAGGAAAACAAACAGTATAAAGTGAAGTCGCTCAGTTGTGTCCGACTCTTTGCAACCCCATGGTCTTTTTGAGAGCCTACCAGGCTCCTCCATCCGTGGGATTTTCCAGGCAAGAATACTGGAGTGGGTTGCCATTTCCTTCTCCAGGGGATCTTCCCAAACCAATGGTCGAACTCAGGTCTACCACATTATAGGCAGACGCTTTTACCATCTGAGCCACCAGGGAAGTTCCTTAAAAAATTAAAAATAGAACTACCATATGATCTAGCAATCCCACCTCTGAGTATTTTTCTGAAGAAAACAAGAATCCTATTTGAGAAGATTTTATGGACCCCATATGTTCACTGCAGCATTATTTACAAATATCCAATAAAATGTATGTGTTATATATATATACATGTATATACATGTACATATATACATATATATGTATATAATATATATTTTATATATGTATATGTATGTATATGTATATATGTATATGTGTATATATATGTATATGTATATATATATACATGTATATATATGTATATATGTATATGTATATATGTATATAAGGCAGAATTCTCAAGAGCCTGCTTCTCACTTAAATAACCTTTCATTTATCTAGGATATACTTCAATATAGTCCCTTCCTTCCAGTTCTATTACATCCCCATGGGTTGGTTCCATTCCCAGTAACTCCATCCTGTTTCTGCTGTCTGCCTGGGGATGTGAAGATAGGTATATAATAAAACCACCAGTAAAACAAATTTAGAAAATGGACTCTTTCTTGGTTTCAAGAATATGTATATTGATTTAAAGAACAAATTAAAAATTGTATCAACAGGATAATGTTCGGTATTAATATATTAAAAATATTATATTGTAAAAAGATTGGAAGGAATAAAGCCCAGAGATTAACAAAGTGAAAACTAGTTTCTTTGTGATGGTAGGATGACATATGATTTTCTCCTGCTTTTTTTTTTTTTAACTATTTTTTTCCTGAAATTTGAATTTCCTTTCTTTTAAGGTATTTTCAGAACTCTGATAGACAAGAAGAAAAAAAACACCAAAATGCTAATGTCAGTGCAGTAAGCACAGGTTAAAATCTTATAATTCAGAATTTGGAGTCTCATTTAGTGACATTTATACTACATGATAGTAAAATAATAACAAAGGAAATTAATATTAATGATTCTTTTATTTTTTAATATAAATTTATTTTAATTGGAGGCTAATTACTTTACAATATTGTATTGGTTTTGCCATAGGTCAGCATGAATCCACCACGGGTGTACATGTGTTCTGCATCCTGAACCCCCCTCCCACCTCCCTCCCCATACCATCCCTCTGGGTCATCCCAGTGCAGCAGCCCCAAGCATCCTGTATCATGCATCGAACCTGGACTGGTGATTCGTTTCATATATGATATTATACAAGTTTCAATGCCATTCTCCCAAATCATCCCACCCTCGCCCTCTCCCACAGAATCCAAGAGACTGTTCTATACATCTGTGTCTCTTTTGCTGTCTCTCAAGGGTTATCGTTACCATCTTTCTAAATTCCATATATATGCGTTAGTATACTGCATTGGTGTTTTTCTTTCTGGCTTACTTAAAAATACATTTTGTGGGCTTCTACTGAAAAGATTCTTGTTTCTCAGTGTCTTTAAAAAAATAAAAAGAGGACTTTGCAATGCAGATTTTTACAGATGTTAAAAGATTTCTAGAGGCTTCTTGGTTTTGGTCATGATTTGACACCATGATTGTTTTTCCTCATAGTTGTCTAATAATGGTAATTTAGTCACTAAGTCATGTCCAACTGTTGCGACAGTATGGGCTATAACCTGCCAGGCTCCTCTGTCCATGGGATTCTCCAGGCAAAAAGACTGGAGTAGGTTGCCATTTTCTTATCCAGGGGATCTTCCCAACCCAGGAATTAAACCTGGGTCTCCAGCATTGCAGGCAGATTCTTTATTGACTGAGCTATGAGGGAAGCCCACATAGTGATCTATACCTGCCTTACTTTGGACATTTCACTCTGGAAAACAAACATGTTAGTCTTGCCAGATTACCACAGACTCTCATGAACTGATACTTTACTTTTGCTGAGTCCAGGTTATACTGGTCACCACACAACAGTCCAATAAATCAAGAGATGAGGTGTTGGCTCAAGGAATAGCAACTAGTTAGAAAGCCAACAGATCAAGATGATGGTGACTAGTGTCCCAGAGAACCATTTTTATCAGAGTTATACTAAAAGGGGAGGGGATAAAGCTGGTTGTTGAAAATTTCTTTGTGTAGGATCCTTTGTTCTTGTAGCTGTCTACTCTGTAAACCTCCAACAATTATTTTCTGTTATTTTCTGTTCTGCAACTCTGTATTTTTATTTGAATGGAAAATACCTTTTAAAGTTCAGAGCCCTGAGAATGGAATACTTTGTTACTCAGTCATATCCGACTGTTTGTGAACCCATGGACTGTAGCCAGCCAGGAGTTGTCTTAAAGGTGTGAGGTATTTGAAGAGTCTAGCATAGCCATAGGGGACAACAGAACTTTGTGTGTCTTAGGAGCTCAGTCATGTCAGACTCTGCAACTCCATGGACTGTAGCCCTCCAGGCTCCTCTGTCCATGAAATTCTCCAGGCAAAAACACTGGAGTGGGTTGCCATTTCCTCCTCCAGAGAGTGTTCCCAACCCAGGGACTGAACCCAGGTCTCCCACATTGCAAGCAGATTTTTTATTGACTGAGCCACCAGGGAAGCCCAGCCACCAGGGACTTTACTCCTACTGTAAATCGGTGGATGCTGCGCTGCTGTGGATGGACAGCTCTCACTAAATGGAAACAAAAGATTCAGGGGTCACAGCACCCCTGAACAGTTAGGTTGGACTCTCAGTTCTATTTTACATCTATTTAGTTCCCTGTCTCTGGACACTCCTGGTATCTTCTTGGAAGTTGAAAGTTTCTTCTGTCTACTTGGTCTCTCCCCCTTCCCATTCCCCTCAGCAAACTCTTTTTATCCAGACAAGGAACAAGAATATTCTGTCTGTACGTATGCATCAGAATACTTCTTCTTTACACCTTGACCACTGGTTTTTAAACTTAAGAGGCAGGATTTGTCACCTTCCTTTTCTTGGTTATTCAGTGACTCTTTTCGCCCAACATCAGCAAATTAAAGGCTAAATAGAATAAGTGCAGGTAAATTCATCATTGTTTTGAGCTATCAGAAACTGCTTGATGTACTGGTCTAGCATCCTCTTGCCTTGTAGCTTCACTACTAACTCTTATCCAACCATGTCAGACCTTTTGCAGTTCCAGGAATATGCTATGCTGTGTCATTCATGCTATCTCTTCTTCCTTGCTCTTCTCTTTAGCAGAATGATCTTCCCCTTCCTCATTTTGAAAACTCCTTCAAAACCCAATACCAACATCTCCCTCCAGGAAGCCTTCTCTGAAACTTCATGCTTTTCTCTGGACCTCCAGAATAAGAAGCAAGTTCAGATGTACCTTGAGGTTAATAGTCTTCTCCTTTGGCAAACTGCTGGCTCAGCAAGTATGAGTAACTCCCCTGAAAAACAGACTGATGTGGTGTCCAATCTTTGTATGCTGCTCCTTTATAACAAGGCCATTCCCTTATAGAATAGTCCATTGTTATATAGTCACCTAGAGGGCCCCTCCATTTATAAATATGAAGAGTGTTTCAGGGGCACGCTCCCATGGTCTGGCCTATGCCACCATATCTGGCCTAGGCAGACCACCCCATGACACAACCTGTGTTTTCTGCTGCTTCTCTGCTAAGAAATTTGTCAGCAACAAATCTATTTTATATTTAACCATGTGATAGCTACAGTGTGGTCTAGGTGCCCATTGGGCCTCAGTCTGTTAGGTGAGCACTTTACATGTTGTAATAATCAGTTTATGCATTTGAATTTTCCACTAGATTGTAAATTTCTTGAGGGAAGATAATGCTTTGTTTGATTTTGTATTCCTAGGATTCAGGACAGTTCTTACACATAATTGATGCTCAAAAAGACATTAGTGAATATCTCCTTTCATTCTTTAAGCCCCACATGCATACCTATCATTTTATTGAGCTAATGATTCCCCAGTGCTTCTATTGAATATCATTTTAGTATGAAGACTGCTAATCTTTAATTCAGGAGATTAAGGCCCTATACATGAATAATAAGGGATAAATCAAATTGAAAATTTCAGAGCTGTCTCTAATTGTACACAGTTAAAATTTATTCCTCATTTTTTTTAGGTTCAAGAATCATTTCTTCTTCAAATTAATTACATGGTCCTGGTCCAGCCAAATGACTTCTATAATGACTCATGGATCATTCATCACTCTTGTTTATGAGCTTTCAGAATAATTTTAGGGTTTTATTTAAACCTATAAATTATGTGTGTGTGCTTGCTTTCTTTTGCTTTCTTTCAGACTTAAACTGCTAAAAGCAAAATATTTTCATCTGAGATAAACAGTAAGATAACTTGGGTCTTCACAACTTGGCATAACTTGTCAGAGAGAGTAGAATACCAACTAGGAAATCATCTAAGTGTCATTTATTTAATGGATCACAGGACTTCTGATTCTGATAAGTTTCACTCTAATCTACTGGCACACAGGTGTGGTTTCCTATGTGATAACACTGTTAGCCCTGAAAATAATTGCTCTGTAGGATCCACATGTGTTTTTGAATATTAGAAAAATAATATGCAGCCCTTCTAAAGATCAGGGCCCTCCAAACTGCTATTACATGGCTTGGAGAAGGACCCAGGGAAGTAAATTAAAGTTATATGTAGAAACATCAAGCATGCCTGCTTGGTGGGATCTTGTGAGAGTAAGTTAACATATGAGGTAGGGGACAGTAGTGGGAGAATGTTAGGAAGAGAGAACAACTATCACTTATAAAGAGCTTGAGCAGAGATATTTCTCTCTTTCCTATTTAAGAGACTTCTTCACTCCCTCTCTGGCACTTGGCATTCCAGTTTACCTTGTGAGAAGTAGCTTCCTATGTGGCATGATTCTTGGGATGGCAAAAATGGCTCTTTGTTCTAAATACTTCCCTGATCAGCCAGTGACCCATGTATTGCAGGGTTAGAGCTCTGTTTCCTTTCCTGACCTAACTGGGGACTGTTAAAAGTTCCAAAAGCTGTGACTCATTAGACCTTATCAGATGCCTATAGAAGTAGTGTTCCCACAGCCCTTCAAAGAGTGTAAGACTTCCTCCACAGTCCTCAGATGTGGTACAGAAGAATGGAGTTGAAGGTGGACTTTCCCTTGTTAAGATCTGATACCAATATTTGTGTATGAATGGTTCAGTTCAGTTCAGTTCAGTCACTCAGTCATGCCCGACTCTTTGTGACCCCATGAACCACAGCATGCCAGGCCTCCCTGTCCATCACCAACTCCCGAAATCCACTAAACCCATGTCCATTGAGATGGTGATGCCATCCAACCATCTCAATCTCTGTTGTCCCCTTCTTCTCCTGCCCTCAATCTTTCCCAGCATCAGGGTCTTTTCAAATGAGTCAGCTCTTTGCATCAGGTGGCCAAAGTATTGGAGTTTCAACTTCAACATCATTCCTTCCAATGAACACCCAGGACTGATCTCCTTTAGGATGGACTGGCTGGATCTCTGTGCAGTCCAAGGGACTCTCAAGAGTCTTCAACACCACAATTCAAAAGCATCAATTCTTCTGCACTCAGCTTTCTTTATAGTCTAACTCTCACATCCATACATGACCACTGGAAAAACCATAGCCTTGACTAGACAGACCTTTTTTGACAAAGTAATGTCTCAGCTTTTTAATATGCTGTCTAGGTTGCTCATGACTTTCCTTCCAAGGAGTAAGCGTCTTTTAATTCATGGCTGCAATCACCATCTGCAGTGATTTTGGAGCCCAGAAAAAATAAAGTCAGCCATTGTTTCCACTGTTTCTCCATCCATTTGCCATGAAGTGATGGGACCAGATGCCATGATCTTAGTTTTATGAATGTTGAACTTTAAGCCAACTTTTTGACTCTCCTTTTTCACTTTCATCAAGAGGCTCTTTAGTTCTTCTTCACTTTCTGCCATAAGGGTGGTGTCATCTGCATATCTGAGGCTATTGATATTTCTCCCAGCAATCTTGAACAGTATGAACAGTATGGATGGTAAATACATTCTTTATTCAGAAGTGAATTTACCTCACCAACTGTTGCCACTCATTTCTTTCTCCTATCAAAAAATGTATCTGGAAGAATTTCAGTTGGATTTGGTTTTACTTGCTTGTCTGTATCCAGGCATTTACCTTTACTCCAGTAAAGGTAAATGCCTTTACTCTAGACTCTGTGGAACATGTTGGATTCCAGTTATATGTCAGAAGTTTCATCTTGTATTCTGACATAATATTGATATAATACTACTGATAATGAGGCTTCCAAATTCTCAGTTGAATGGGGTGAGTTCTAATAATTTAGTGAATAGAATAGTTATGATTTTTTTTAATTTCAGCTTCATCTTGTGTTCCCAAGGCTCAAGAAAATGCCAACTTAAAAAAAAAGTAATCTTCCAGTGAGATTACTAGTCCAAATTGAAATATTCTTTTAGAAATTGGATCAAATTTTGAAGGATCAATTGGCCAAAATGTGATTGAATAGAGGCAACAAGTAAAAAGGCTTCCCAGGAGGCACTGGCGGTAGAGAACGCACCTGCCAATGCAGGAAACTTAAGGGACATGGCTTTGATCCCTGGGTTGGGAAGATCCCCTGGAGAAGGAAATGGTAACCCACTCCAGTACTCTTGCCTGGAGAATCCTGCAGACAAAAGAGCCTGTCAGGCTACAGTCTATGGGGTTGCAAAGAGCTGGACACGACTGAAGCAACATAACACAAGCACAAGAGGTATAAGACACAAGTTTTTGTAATTAGGTAGTTGACATACTTTTTAAAATGTATACTTAGTTCACAACAGAAACTCTCTACAAATTCAGCCTCAGAATTTTCCTCTCTATACACCTTTCCTTGTCTTTTTCCTTTTCTTCCCTTTTATTTTTGAACAAAAGTTTTTAAATTCTCTTCAGTGTCTAAGTCCAGTAAATAAATCTGATTCCCATCTGGAAAGCATTCAGATCTATGCCATTCTTTGCTGAGGCTCATTTTAGACATTTTAGATGAGTCCAGCCCAGGATAAGCATATCCCTTGTAAGCATATGGTATTTCCAAGTCTCACTAAATGTGCAGTCCCATGATGATGTTTTCTCTGGTGGATCTCCTAACTTTCCCTCCCAAGGGAAGTTTGTGACCAGGATATCTTTACTGACCTTAGAAAAGTTTTTTCAACTATTACCTTTTTAATCCTCTATTCTAATCATGAATGATAGGAACTTCATGTAAATACATCAGAGTAGGGAAAACAGTGATAATTATCAAGTATGCTTATTATTTTAATTTAAAAAATATGCTCCAAGTTAACCTCCCCCCAAAACAAAGGTGCCTGTTTAGCGAAACAGTGTCATTGTGCTGTGCTGTGCTTGGTAAACAATGTCATTAGAAAAACTTAATTATTAGGTATATGCAACACCAGTGCTAGGGAATGTGTCCCTTAAAGAACAGAAACCCATCTAGACAGAAAAGCTTCCATTGCGCCATAAAGGGCATCCTGTGTCAATGTGATGGGGCTGGAAAGGAACACGCTTGAGAGCTGCAGGTGAAAATGAAAGTCACTCAGTCATGTCCAAGACTCTTTGTGACCCCATGGACTATAAAGTCCATGGAATTCTCCAGGTCAGAATATTGGAGTGGGTAGCCATTCCCTTCTCCAGGGGCTCTTCCCAGCCCAGGCATTGAGCCCAGGTCTCGCACACTGCAGGCAGGTTCTTTACCAGCTGAGCCCCCAGAGCTGCAGGTGGGAGGTCCCTTCTAGGACTGAGGCTGCAGAGCAGCGGTTTCAATGAATTAAGAGAAACTCATGATGAGGTTTCATGGCCCAGAACCAGTCCCTCAGGCTTCATTATTTTGTGCTTTGAAGAGTCATGTTCTGTGCAGAGGTCTTGACATTGTTGTGGATACCTCCTGAAAATGAGAATTGACAGCTTTGGAAGCTCCAGGGCTCCCTAAGGGGAGCCCTTTTACCACAATAAAAGTGGTTCCAGTGGTTGTGAAGGGATGGGATATCTGTTCCATGTGCAGTAGAGGCCTGGCCGATGGAGAGTTTAAGTGGTGTGCAGTGGCAGCATAATTTTTACTGGAGCAGTTTCTTGTCTAAAAGGCATTTTTTTCTGGCTTCACTGCTCCTAGTTATGTAGTTTACAAATTGTATAGCATACAAGTTGCTCGTCTTCCTGGGGACTATATGAGCTATTTATGTTCTGCAATAAATTCCTTACTGCTTAAACCTGCTTAAATCAGAGAGAATAGATCTCACTGTTTGCAAACCAGAATCTTGACCTATGAAGGGTTCTTCTTTTCAATATTCTCAAACAAATAAACAAATCCCATGAATTTCTCTAAAGAATATGTTTCCTTGAACAAAGGAAAGTGAAAAATGAATAGTTTTTGCAAAGAACCCCAAATTGAAGTAAAGAGACTAGACAAGCCCTCACTCCAGTATATAGATACAAAAACAGGAGAATGCCAGTTTGTAGCATATCCAAAATGTCTGCAACAGGTATGCACTGAAAAGGGCTTTTGCTCAAAGCACTGTTCTATGTCATGAAGCCAATATGAAGAGGGACAGTAAAGGCCTAGAGATTTCAGTCCCTGGTGTAAAAAGTAAAAAACCTCTGGGCTGGGAATCAAGACTACTCATGTTTGTAATCACCATCTTTAGGAACTATTCTAATTATATGGCTTTTGCTTAACCTTTCTGAGCCTTAGTCTCCTCATTGGTTCAGTGTAGTGATTGAATTAAATGAAGCTCCACAGTCTAGACAGAAAGAGGTATAGGGTGTAGACAATAGAGATATAGAAGCAGACGTTTCAATATTAGTTTCACAAACGCTTCTCTTTAATCATATATTTGCATATGTTATGTGTGCACACATTTTGAAGTTTTTTTTCCTTAATTTGAATTTTGAAAATCTAAGAAGAAAAACTGGGCAGCAAGCAATGTTGTATCATAGAAAATCACCTTTAAAAAAACATACATCTTGGGCTTCCCTGGTGACTCAGTGGTGGGGAATGCCCTTGCCAATGCAAGAGATTCAGGTTGAATCCCTGGTCTAGGAAGATCCCACATGCCTTAGAGCAACTAAGCCTGTGTGCCACAGCTACTGAGCCTGTGCTCTAAACTCAGGGAATCACAACTTCTGAGCCCACATACTGTGGAACCTGTGCTCCTCAACAAGCAGAGCAACTGCAATGAGAAGCCTACACACCAGAACTAAAGAGTAGCCCCTGCTCTCCACAACTAGAGAAAAGACCTCACAGCAACAAAAACCAGTACAGCCAGTAAATAAATACATAAATAAAATTGTATAAAAAATAAAAATTAAAAATATACATCTTAATTAGCACATAATCTTTCCCCATTCTTCTGCCACTGCCCCTTGAGAAGAAAAATCTTCCCAAACATTTGGGATAATGAATGATAAAACTGCTTGCTGAAACACTAGGGTTCCAACTTGGAGCATCAGTATGGCTTTCAATGAATTCATCTGATTGTGGAAAAGTTGTGCTCATCACATCATCACTGTTTGTTTCTGGACTTGGGTCTTAAAACTGATAACATTTCCAATATACATAGATCTTTCACTGTTAAAACCACCTGAAGTTTGAATTCTTACCACAACATCCCTGCCAAAATGTGGACCAAGACATTAATGGTGGAGAGTTCTTCCAGAAAGATTTTGTATCACCAAATAAAATCAATAAGCTGGCTGGAATTAAGATTCTTGGGTCACTGTCTTTTTCTCAAATTTAGGGACAAGTATCTTTTGTGTTTGAGAACTGAGCATCACTAGAGAGAAAGCTGAGCCAGCCTGATTCTTCCCAGTTGAAGATGACTTACTTTTTTTGAAATTTAATAACTAAAATATTTTAATATCTAACTTTCTCTTGAAATTAACCTTGACATTCCAGCAATTAGAATGTATTGTAATGTCCAATTTTCTGCTTCAGAATTTCCTGGCACACAGTGTAAAGTTTAGCTCCCCATTTCAAGGATTGAGCTATAAAACTTAGCTCTACATATATTTCTTTTTACATTTATTAAAGCTTCTACATCAAGTATAACATTAGCCTTATGTTAGAAAATTTTAATATGTCATTCATGTCTGTCATCTTTTTTCTAATAGCTTTGATCTGTTTTTTGTATTTTCCTTCCCGTGAAAATCTTTGGAACTCCTGAGTTTGTCTTTCCATACTCTCTACCACTTAAGATTTGATTTTCTTCATCCTAAAACTGGATGAGCATACCATCTTCAAGGCATATCTTGAAGTTCATATATCTTCTGAAAGTCATGATAAATTTTGGCTAGGACAGAACCCGTAAGATACTTTGACTTTTAAAAATATTGATTTAATGGGTTAATTGTACCTTAAACAGTACCATATTATTCTATATTTTGTTTATATAAAATGTTATAAAGTTAGCTTTTGTCAAATGTCTTAGTAATATTTAGATTTCCATCAATAGCTTTTCTCTGTTCTATTAAATAATCTTATTACAATAGGAATTCATCACTTTTTGGTGAATCCCTAGTAATCTCTAGTTTCACCAACCATTTTTTCAACAATGCTTCCTAAAATCTAATTTGAGATTGACTTCCCTTTACTAGTTAATATTTTATAGAAATGACATCTTAGTCTTTCTGACAACCTGAAGATATTTCCCTGTCTTGAGTCATTTCATAATATTCTCATTCTCCACGATCCTCGGTCACTGCCGAAATAAACAGTCTCACAAGTTTGTTCTCCATTTTGTCTAAAAAGCGGTGAGCTTGGACCAGGTAATGAAGACTCATTTGATTAACCATGCTATGAAGTTGAAGAGAAGGTTTAGAATCTGCCTCTGAAACACAGTTTTATCTTACTATCCCTCAGTTGTCTGGTGCTTGTTGTGTCCCCAGAAAATGGTAAACTCTTCGAGGACAATGACAGTTTTTTTTTACTCATTTTAGTGTATACTCTGGAGAAGGCAGTGGCAACCCACAGTGCCTAACCACTACAAGTACTCAATAACTAGTTATTGATCGAATGAACTACTAAAGTAACTTGGAAATACAAAAGAGAGGCTTTTGTGTATTGCACTAGCTACTGACAACCAACCATCATAGCATTATCTCTCTAAACGAATTTTTTCTCAGTTATAACTAACCAGTTTTCAGAATATGACTCATTATTCTTTTAAACATTTTCTCAGATTTGCTTGGGGAATTTTTACAGGGGAAATCCTGTTGTTTCATAATCTTCACTTGAACCCAGAGATAGACCTGCTGTATGGAGACAAAAGGGGTGAACAAGTGACAAAAGAGGAAATAATGAGAATCAAGAAAATTACGGGGCATTATTTGTTGAAAGATTATTCTGCTCGCATGGAACTTTATGCTAAATTTGAAGACAAACCAAAACATAAAAATGAGTTGCTAAATAGACTTACTGGGCCATCAAACTCCCTCAGGCCAGAGATCTTAGTCTGTGTGTGGCTTTTCAACATCCAGGGCTTCCCTGGTGACTCAGAAGGTAAAGACGCCGCTTGCAGTGCAGGAGACCCGGGTCCAGTCCCAGTGTCAGGAAGATCCCCCTGAGAGGGGAATGGCTACCCACTCCAGTATCGTTGTCTGGAGAATTCCATGGACAGAGGAGGGGCCTGGCAGGCCACAGTCCGTGGGTCTCAAAGACTGAGCGACTATCACTTTCACTTTCACTTTTTCAACATCCAGTGCTACTTTTGCATGACCTTTCATCTTGACATTATTTATCTTGGCCCTGTTAAAACCAGGACCCCATGTGGTGTCCTTGAGTGCCTTTTTGTGAATATAAATTGCCTCAGTGATTCTAAGGGGACATAACTGTGGGTACCACAGGCATGTCTTGTATGGCTAATTGCAGCCATTTGGAATGAGGCTTCGGATGAACCTCATTTCACCTAGTAACTGAGGTTGACTTGCTGCAGATTCCTGTCCTTCTGTCTGATATCTAAGAAGAGGGATTAATCTGGAATTGCTGCTCCTTGTATCACCTCTAATAATGTCCATACAAATTATAAGTTCTAAAATTCTGTCTTGACAGGTATGAGAGAAGAAAATAAACCTTAGAAAATTAAGAACACGTTCCTAATTTATAATACCTTTCACTAGAAAAGATTACTGACTGGGAATTCAATAGAAAAACTGCAGGATTTAACTTTTCATTCCCATTCAGGTACTCACTCTTCTCTCAGTAGCAAATGAAAAATAAACTTCATGCCCAACCTCAGATCACAGCTCCTTCTTGCACTGAAACAATTTGTTCTGCTGATTAGAAAACCAAATAGTTTTCTGTAGACTGTTATGCCAAATGGTGAAGAATATTTTAGAGTCTTTAAGAATCCACTGTTAAAATGGAATGCAGCCAGTAATGGTAGCTTTATCTCATGGGAGGCCTATTTCCAAAACCTGAGAAGTCAGAAGCCAAATGGGGAACCCAGTGAATGGATAGAATCATTTGGAAATGCAGCTCTGAGGAAAAGAAACCAGTCTGCCGACACTACCAGGGCCCTGAGTGGGAGTGTTACATTAACTGAAAATGCTGATAGCTCTAGACAGGTTGTTGAAAGAAGATATCCACAGATTCTGCCAAAGCTGCATGGAAAAAAGAGGACATTTTGGAATACCTCTTACGAATAATATTATTGCTGTTTTGGGGTGTTTTTTGTTTTTGTTTTTTTTGTATTCTGGGAAAGAAAAAAGTCTGATTCAGAGGCAAAGTTGATGAATTATAGACTATGCTTAAAGAAATGAAGCTTTGTTTCTTTCAGAACAATCAATTCAATAGCTGCCAGGCCTGCTGGTGTGAACTACTGTGGCCATTTACTATTCCCCCAGGAAGGCAGCATGAGCTTCCTTAAGTAAATGCGTTCTGCCTCTTCAATTGCAAGCCATTCTTTCCCATCAACAGGGATTTTTCAATGTATTAATGGTCACAAAACCCAAATAAAGAAGGCCTAAATGTCGAGGTGGAACTGTACCTCTATAAGGCATCATTGCTGCCATTCCTTACATATTTTAAAACTTTACAGGGCAAATGTTATAAGCCTGATCTTCCATAATTTGCCTTGAACTAGTTATAGTTAGACTGAGATCTTACATTTGGGAGATACCATAATTAAGTCTTAATTCAAATAGGTACTGATACAGGACAGCACACTCAATTCAAAAAGCAGATATACCACTTTTGTTCAGATTTCTATTTGTGCCAGGAAATCTACTCTTCTTTTTTGATTGGTACCACTTTTCCTCACATTGAGCCAAAATATTATTTTTATAAGCAAGGTGCTGGTCTAAATATTTCAGAGATCATGATTTTGATCCTTTCAACATTATGAGGTATATAGTAATAACTCCATTTTACTGAAACACAGTGAGGCCAAATAACTCATCAGAGCATACATAGCTAGTAAGGGGTGGAGCTGAGATTCAATACTGGGGTGGCCTTGCCCCAGATGCTATGCTTCCAGGCACTATACATATTGCCAAAATTGATCATTCTCTAGCTTTGAGATGCATTGCCATGCTGCCAACATCTGGCATTGCTTTTAATGGGATTCTGAATGCCCAGGAGTTATATGCAAATTAAACAATTCTGTTAGACATCTAAGGAGAAGGAGCAAGCACAAAACAACATTGCTCATATCTTTGAAAACTATACATAATTTATTTTCTTGTGAAGATTATAGGATGGAAGTTAGCAGGAGGAAGATTTCAGCTCAACATGAATGAGAAAATAAAATTTACTTTATTCAGTTCAGTTCACTCAGTCATACCCGACTCTTCACTACCCCCTGGACTATAGCACGCCAGGCCTCCCTGTCCATCACCAACTTCCAGAGTTTACTCAAACTCATGTCCATTGAGTCAGTGATACCATCCAACCATCTCATCCTCTGTCATCCCCTTCTCCTCCCCACTTAAATCTCTCCCAGGATCAGGGTCTTTTCAAATGAGTCAGTTCTTCACATCAGATGGCCAAAGTATGGGAGCTTCAGCTTCAGCATCAGTCCTTCCAATGAATATTCTGTACTGATTTCCTTTAGAATTGACTGATTAGATCTCCTTGTAGTCCAAGAGACTCTCAAGAGTCTTCTCCAACACCACAGTTCAAAAGCATCAATTCTTTGGCACTCAGCTTTCTTTATAGTCCAACTCTCACATCCACAATAATATTAATATTTATCCATTTATTAATTAATTTATTAATTAATATTCTCTGTTCTACAAAAGTACAGTGAATCATGTGAGGAATACATAAACTCTCCTTCACTGAAGTATTGGGGCTTCCCAGATGGTGCTATCTAAGCAGAGCTTTTGAAACAATAGGTCAAGGGTTGCTGTTGATGAGATCCTGGAATTTGGTCCTGAATTGGGCTCAGTGATCTCAAAGGTTCATATGATATAGTTTTCACAGATACACAGACTCTTTGGGAAGCCAGAAGGTATCTCTCATTTATCATCATGCTACAAACCTGCCAGATTTCACCTGGCCTCTGTAACATTTTGTCATTTAGAATTTCCAAGGATATCTGAGCACCGAAGAATTGATGCTTTTGAACTGTGGTGTTGGATAAGGCTCTTGAGAATCCCTTGGACTGCAAGGAGATCCAACCAGTCCATCCTGAAGGAAATAAGTGCTGAATATTCATTGGAAGGACTGATGCTGAAGCTGAAACTCCCATACTTTGGCCACCTGATGCGAAGAACTGACTCATTTGAGAAGACCCTGATGCTGGAAAACACTCAAGGTGGGAGGAGAAGGGGATGACAGAGGGTGAGATGGTTGGATGGCATCACTGACTTAATGGACATGAGTATGAGTAAACTCTGGGAGTTGGTGATGGACAGGGAAGCCTGGCATGCTGCAGTCCATTGGGTTGCAAAAAGTCAGACACGACTGAGCAACTGAACTGAACTGAACTGAAGGTATTGAGAGGGTAACAGGCAGGAAGGCCAGGGGTCTCCAAATGGAGGAAATAGCCTGCAAGTGTCAGACATTTTTATCTCTCTTAAGCGGCAGGAGGAAACAAACTAACAATATTTTTTTCCTTCTCTATACAAATTTAAAGAGAGGTTTCTCTTAAAATACTGTGTTGCCATAATGACACCTGGTTTCACCTGAAGTTAGCTATTCTTGAGCCTAGAGATAACCAATGCCTTTTTCTTATGGAAATGTTTGTCTTAAGCTATGCTAATGTACTACGCCTTTACCCCAAACTCTGTCTCCAAGTCGGTTCCGCCTCTTGGCCCAAAACCTACTTGACAAACCAGTATGTTATACTCAGATATTGTTCCCCTAATCTATGTAAATGAAACTATTTGTATGGTCGTCTGCCCTTCTTTAAGATTCAAGTTAATTATTTTATGGCCCAAGATAAACCATTTGGTGCCATTCTAAATTTTAAGACATTCCTTTCTTTCATTAACAGACTGCTAGTGACTATATAACATCCAGCTAAAGACTAGCAAGGGGGTACTCTTTCTGCCCCCTTCTGATGCCTATGTCAGAAGCTTTCTCTATCTCCTTTATACTTTAATAAAACTTTATTACACAAAAGCTCTGAGCTATCAAGCCTTGTCTCTGGCCCCGGATTGAATTCTTCTCCTCCGGGAGCCAAGAATCCTGGTGTATTCGCGTGATTCAACAACAACCTTTCATCTTGGGGGCTCGTCTGGGATCCTTCAGGACAAGGTAAGGATGCTTGGAGCTTTAGTTCTTTGTTCTCTTAGCGAACACGTTTTCTGCTGTGCTTTACTAACTCTACTGTGTGCTTGTGTGAATGAATGGCAGGCCCTGCGTGAAGCAAGTAAGGGGACCTGCTCTGCAGTTCCACAGTGATCTCATACAGCTTATGGGAAAAACCTGTCGGGGCGTTATACCGACCTGCCAATGCCAAGAGGCACCCAATGTCTCCTTCGAGAACCGACCAGAAATGGGCAAAGCGTGTGGACCGAACTCTCCTTTCTCGGTCAAACTTTTCGGTCTCTTTGACCATTTCATAACTCCTTGAGAATTAGAAGTACTAACCTAATCTATTGGATCATAGACTTTCAAGAGACTTGTGATCTATATTGTTACTGTATACTGTGGCTTAGGTCCCAAACTTGGATTGGTAGTCAAGAAAGCGCCTAGCCTCGCTAGGAATCGAAAGTTCGGAAGCTAGATGGAGCTCTAGCTCCCAGAACATCTCTGAGGTTAAAGGTTACTCAGATTGGGACTGCGATGGGTAACGCCGGCTCTTAGTGGATCAGAGGAGGCTGTTATACTGATGTGGTGATGCTTGGAAAGAACATCTCAGTTTTATGTTCGCGTCGGTCTTATTGTAGTCAGGAAATGCTCAGGGTCGTGCACAGGCACTCAGGTGACGAATGTTTCCCACAGCGGTTTTAGCTTGGGAGGCATTCCGGAAGGTTACTCTGATTCACCCCAGGTGACATCAGAGGCAAGCAAGGTTAAGGGTGAAGAGCTGGACGTCAAGTAGGGATGCTATCAAGTCTACCCCTGGTACATCCCCACCCCATCTCGGTGGTAGAACCGGGAGGGACGAGTACGGCGCCTGCGTCGGTAAGGGACAGACTAAGTCCGACCAGGAAGGAAAAGCTTTTGGTGTAACGTCTGTCTACACCCCCATCTAGAGCAGGGAGGGACGCCTCCGGTAGAAAAAATGACGCTGGTCGCTTTTTTTCTCTCTTACAGATGGGAGCTAACAATTCCAGCCTCACTCCTTTGAACTGTATCCTGAAAAACTGGGATAGATTTGATCCCCAGGGCTTAAAGAAGACACACCTGGTCTTCCTATGTGATACTGCATGGCCAAGGTATCCATTGGAGGACAGCGAACGGTGGCCAGTTGGAGGGTCTCTTAAGTATAATACTGTTCTACAATTAGACCGGTTCTGTAAGGAACAAGGAAAATGGGTAGAAGTAGCATATGTGTTGCCCTTTTACTCTCTGCGAAATATGCCAGACTTATGTCCTAAGGGTATAGATTTGGGCGTGAAACCTTCAGCTCCCTCCTGTCCTCTTACTTTGCCCCCGTGCTGGGGACTCCAAACTGGGATTCAAACTGCCCACGTGGAGGTCCAAACAACTCCTGTCTCAGTACAACCTCAGAGAAACTCAGACCATCGAAGTAAGAGATGAGATGGAGGACAAGAGACAAAAAGAAGAGGAAAAACAGGTTTCTCCAATCTATCCCTGGGATCATATGCGCAGAGCAGCCAGACAGACTGAGGAACAGCCACAGAAGCTGTTGCCTCTTTATGAAACACCCACCGGGAGAAATAATCAGTCTGTGAGAGTTAATAAGCCTTTCTCTTATCAAGAAATACAAAGAATCAAGGAGGATCTGGGAGACTATTTAGATGACCCAAAAAAATATATTAGAGCTTTTAAAGGTGTTACTCTGCTTTATGACCTCACTTAGAAGGATGTGATGTATATCTTGGGACAAACGCTGACTCCCGAGTCAAAGACTCGAGTTTTGGAAAAAGCGGTTGCTTATGGAGATGAATGGCTTGGTAATGAATCAGTAGGGAAGAGGGAGAACGAGATAGCGGCCCTCCCCACTGGGAATCAGGCGGTCCCAACTATAGAACCAGACTGGGACTACAACACAGCTAAAGGAAGATGAGATCAGAATCATTTTGTTAGATGTATTCTTGAAGGACTTAGACAGGCACGTTCTAAGCCTTTAAACTATGGCAAATTGGCAGATATAGAACAGGAGAAAAAAGAAGCTCCTGGTAAATTCCTAGATAGACTGAGAGAAGGCCTTCGCAGATTCACTGAGATTGATCCCGAAAGTGAAGAGAGAAAAGTGATCTTAAAGGATAGATTTCTCACTCAGTCGGCTCCAGATATCCGCTGTAAGCTATTAAAACAGGCGTATGGACCAAATCAGTCTTTAGATACTCTGTTACAACTGGCTCAGACAGTCTATTATGGTAGGGAATATGAGGAAAAGAAAGAAAGGCAAAAAAAAGACAAAGAAAAAGGCGGAAGCCTTCACCATGGCTATGAAAAACGTTCTTAAACAGCCTGAGAAAAATGCCCAGAGGGGCCCAGGTGAAAAGAGATGGGCTTGCTACTACTGTGGAAAGGAGGGGCACCTCAAGCGGGATTGCCCTCAGGCATCTAAGCCGCCCCCGGCTCCATGTCCGGTCTGCAAAGGACCACACTGGAAGAGAGACTGCCCCCAGAGGCGTAGGTCTCCCGGGTCGGACTCTCAAGACAATCAGGACTGAAGGTGCCCGGGGGTCCCCACACAAGCTCCCGTCCTAATTACACCTGAGGAACTCCGGGTATTAATAATTGTGGGGGGCCAATCCGTTGATTTCCTTTTAGATACTGGGGCAACTTATTCTGTGCTTACTGAAGCCCCTGGCCCACTTTTTTCCCGATCCGCTTCCGTAATGGGACTGTCTGGACGAGCCAAAAGGTATTATTTCAGTTATTCTTTATCTTGCAACTGGGATTCTGTGCTGTTTTCACACGAGTTTCTGATTGTGCCAAAATCTCCCTCACCCCTTTTGGGAAGAGATATACTGAGCAAGGTCCATGCCTCTGTTTTCATAAATATGGAGCCCTCCCTTTCTCTCCCTTTAGTTGAACAAAATGTAAATCCTAGAGTATGGGCAGATGGAAAATCTGTGGGTCGAGCTCAAAATGCTATTCCTGTAGTTGTTAAGCTCAAAGACCCACACGTATTTCCATATAAGAAGCAGTATCCACTGAAACCTGAAGTTAAGGAAGGGTTAAAACCCATCATCAAAAATTTAAAGGAACAGGGACTATTAATTTCCTGTAACAGTCCTTGCAACACTCCTATTTTGGGTATAAAGAAATCGAATGGTAAATGGAGACTAGTTCAAGATTTACGAATAATAAATGAGGCTGTAGTTCCTTTACACCCCGTAGTGCCTAATCCTTATACTCTATTGTCTGAAATTCCTGAACGGGCCAAATATTTCTCAGTAATTGATTTAAAAGATGCCTTCTATTCAGTGCCTTTGGCAGAAAAAAAGTCAATTCCTATTTGCCTTTGAAGACCCTACGCAGCCAGCTTCTCAATTAACCTGGACAGTTTTGCCCCAGGGATTTCGTGACAGTCCTCACTTATTCGGACAAAGTTTGTCACGAGATCTACAAAACTTTAATAGCTCTGAAACAGTGGTGTTACAATATGTAGATGATATTTTGCTCTGTGCTGAGACAGAAGAAGCTTGTTCGCGAGCCTCTGAAGATTTCTTAAACTTTCTGGCGGACTGTGGTTACAAGGCATCAAGAGAAAAGGCTCAGCTTTGTCAACAATCGGTTAGATATCTGGGCCTAATCATATCAGAAGGGACTAGGGCCATAGGCCCTGAGAGAATTAAACCTATACTAAATCACCCCCTACCTATGACTTTAAGACAATTGAGAGGATTTTGGGGAATCACAGGTTACTGTCGCATTTGGATTCTGGGTTACGGGGAACTCCCGGCCTCTATATAAACTTATAGCTGAAACTCAGCAGGCCCAAACCGACAAACTGGTTTGGTCTCCAAAAACTCAAAAGGCTTTTAAGGTTCTTCAGACTGCTCTCCTGCAAGCTCTGGCTCTGAGCTTGCCCACAGGGTCAGAATTTAATTTGTTTGTCACTGAAGGAAAAGGTGTGGCATTGAGAGTTTTGACACAACCCCGAGGGCCTCACCAGCAACCTATTGCTTATCTAAGCAGAGAATTAGATGTAGTTTCACGTGGGTGGCCCCACTGCCTAAGAGTAATTGGGGCAGCGGCTTTATTAGCACCTGAAGCTTTAAAAATAATTAATGGACGAAACCTTACTGTCCTGACTTCTCATGATGTGAGTGGAATCTTAAATTCTAAGGTTAATATTTGGATGACAGACAGTAGGCTTCTTAAGTATCAGTCATTGTTGTTAGAAGGACCAGTAACTAAGCTTAAAGTTTGTGGAAATTTAAATCCTGCCACTTTCCTTCCTGAGAAGGAAAATGAAACACCTGATCACGATTGTTCTCAATTCCTAACTTTAAACTGTACAGCTCGAGAGGATCTAAAAGATAAACTGCTGGGTCTGTGGAACGCTCCCCTCTTCGTCAGTGGAAGGCTTCCCGTGGTAGAATCCCCACTCCAAAGAAAAGACTTTCTCCAAGTCTGTGAATACCTTCAACAACAATCACATGCGATGCCTCTTCTTCATCTGATGACATCTACCAACCCTAAAATGGACTGGTGCAACACTTTGCACTTTAACTATGGACATAATGTGACTTTTAATTATGATTTTAAATGTTTTGTTCTTGCTGTTTGCTCCCTACATCTGTAACTGCATAACTGGATTTGTTTCTAGCCGCATGAAAGCTTTTAAGTTACAAATGGTTGCTCAAACTCCTGCTACTGCTGTAGCTTCCTCCAGCTACTATTTGGGGCCCCTGGATCAGATATCCTCAATATGAGGATTAGGAGAATATGTTGCCTCACCAATTTAGGGACAACGCCCCTTGTCAGCTCGGAAGTAGTTATGGAATGAAAACGACGCCCCTTTTCCCTAGGCAACATAATTCTCCTAAAAGAAAAGGGGGGAATGAGAGGGTAACAGGCAGGAAGGCCAGGGGTCTCCAAATGGAGGAAATAGCCTGCAAGTGTCAGACATTTTTATCTCTCTTAAGCGGCAGGAGGAAACAAACTAACAATATTTTTTTCCTTCTCTATACAAATTTAAAGAGAGGTTTCTCTTAAAATACTGTGTTGCCATAATGACACCTGGTTTCACCTGAAGTTAGCTATTCTTGAGCCTAGAGATAACCAATGCCTTTTTCTTATGGAAATGTTTGTCTTAAGCTATGCTAATGTACTACGCCTTTACCCCAAACTCTGTCTCCAAGTCGGTTCCGCCTCTTGGCCCAAAACCTACTTGACAAACCAGTATGTTATACTCAGATATTGTTCCCCTAATCTATGTAAATGAAACTATTTGTATGGTCGTCTGCCCTTCTTTAAGATTCAAGTTAATTATTTTATGGCCCAAGATAAACCATTTGGTGCCATTCTAAATTTTAAGACATTCCTTTCTTTCATTAACAGACTGCTAGTGACTATATAACATCCAGCTAAAGACTAGCAAGGGGGTACTCTTTCTGCCCCCTTCTGATGCCTATGTCAGAAGCTTTCTCTATCTCCTTTATACTTTAATAAAACTTTATTACACAAAAGCTCTGAGCTATCAAGCCTTGTCTCTGGCCCCGGATTGAATTCTTCTCCTCCGGGAGCCAAGAATCCTGGTGTATTCGCGTGATTCAACAACAACCTTTCAGTATCAGAATGAAAACAAACCAAATTATACTTCAAATTACAAAAAAAGACAAATTAACAGTATAATATTTTGGTACCCCTTTGAGCACAACAAATTTGACAGACTTTAACAGTACCTTAGATTTCCAATTTCATTTTTAGGAACCACTACTTCTGTCTCAACTGCAAAGGTTAATGTGTCTAATTGGGCATTTAGATGTTTTAGTGGCACAAGCCTTTTTATTTATTTATTTTATTTGGAGGCTAATTACTTTACAATATTGTATTGGTTTTTCCATATATCGACATGAATCCACCATGGGTGTACATGTGTTCTCCATCAAGAATTTTTCATTTAGGTTCTGAGAGGTTTCAGGATTTTTCCAACTTGCTGAACTTTTGGCAAATTATTGTCTAAAATGCACTTATTTCTGCTTCCATATGTATCTCAAAGAGATGGCTTGGGAAAGTTTTGGAATTGCTATAGGGTATAAGGTTTAAACCAGGATTTGACTCCAGATTCAATATGTTCCAGGGTAGAAACAATTATTCCTATTACTATGGATTTAATTGAGGAAGGTTGGGGTAATTCAGCCAAAGGCACAAATTCCTATCTTTAATTGAAGGATTTCTGCAAAGGAATGCTAAGGATCCAACACTGTTGAAATTAACCTTTGAAAAAAAGAATTTTAAAAAGGAAGTCCTGGATTTCCAGGAGAAGGTTTTGAGTGGGTCTTGTTTAAATGCAAGGGTTGATTTTGAATTGCTATTATTCCTTGACTGTTCATAAATGTAACATTTTCTATCTGCTGAGCAATTAAAGACAGAATTCAAGCCACTTTTTCTCAGGCAAAAACTTCTTCATGTTATGATCAAGATCAAACAAAATTCTCATATTCTTAATTTTCTCTTGGTAATAATTGTCAAATTTTGTTACTTTTATATTTGGAAAATATGTCTTCTTATTGTGTTTCTTACCTCTGAAAAGATTTGAGTTTGCTATATTTATAGTAGCAGTGAGCCTAGCTAAATTTCAGGATCTAAAATGCCATGATGTCAACAGCATACATGACTTTGCAGAATCTTCTCTGATAATAAGAAACATCATAGTCCCCTTAGGATTCTATAAAATGACCAAATTTTACTTAAGTGATAATTTTACTCTATAACGGACTGTAATGGCTACTATTGGCCAGAAGCCTAAAAGAGATATTTATTGTGTGACTATAAAGAGAACTCTGGGGAGATATTCATGGGTAATTAGGTGCAGCTTTTAAATTCCCAAGTGTGTTTCATTTAATTCCATCTCATAATTTTATAGACTTCCACTGAATGCCTGAATGAGGATGACTAGATGGCATTTATGAAAGGATCTGAGACTATCATGCCTCTAAAAGAATCATGCACTGAAAGGTCTAGGCATTAAAGTCATGCATTTTACAACATATAGGCAACAAAAACAAAATCAAATGACAATACTCAGTCCTTACACTCCCCAAAGTCACATCACTGTAACTGATGCTAGTTACAATAAAAATGACCAGAAAGCTAAATGCCTTTGCAATGACAACCACAAGCAGCCTGGCTCACATTTCCTTCCAGTTCCCTTATGCCAGCTTGCCCTTCAAGTCCCAGCATCTCTTGAGGCTGAGGTTACAAGTGTTCCCACAATGACAAAGTCAGCTATAAATATTGCTCTCTCCTGTGCCATAATTTAAAACTAGGAAATGTTTAACTAGCCATGGGAAGGAGGAATTTGGATAGAATTGTTTTTAATCCTAAAATTTCTTTGCAAAATTGATATTTAAATTGGGTTAGTCTTCATCCATGCCATCAGTACAATATTTTCATTATTCTTAGGAGAGAGTTGGAGTTGAAATGATGGGGTAGAAACCTTGAGGGAGCTAGTGATAACCCTTCTCTGATGCTCTAGTCTTTGACTTTTTCCTCTTTTAACCATGCATACTGCATTCCAGAATATTTTTTCCAATTCCTTCATCTCTTCCTTTCCTCTTCTTTCTCCCATTTTTTTCATTGTCCCTCATTGTTCAAACATAGTGAAGTTTGAATAAAAGAGGAGTAAGAAATATTCTACTCTTCAGGTCCCTAGTTTTATCTTTCATAATAAACCTTGGACAGGAACTTTACAAAGGATGTGGATCATAGAGAAGCTTCTAGCATTTAGGTCTCTGAAGTATATTCATGAACATGTTCTTGTATTCAGGTTTTCAAATACTTTTTGAGTACCCCTTAGTTCATGAAGATAGATGAGGATACATGCTCCTTTCCTCTAAGGAATTTTACCTAACATCCCTTCCATAAAATAACTTAAAATGAGGAACAAACAAATAACATGGCAAAATAGAATTGGAATGATTTCTTATTTCCCCTCACTTCAAATATCAGTTTCACCATGTCACTATATAGGATCTTAAAGTTCCGGGGAGACTGAATGGGTAGATAGATGGGATTAAGGGACATAGACTGTTGCTTGAGATTCAAAGTCCTTGTCACATAGTCCTGGGTTTTCCAAAGAGACAGCCTGAGCTTACAAAGAAATCATATATAAAATCTGAGTTTTCTTATGGCAAATTATATACATAACACACTGTATATGTATACATATATATATACATATATGCATATACATTCATATAATAACTTCTAATATTCTGTAGTTTACATAAAAAATTCATCTCAATTTTTCAGAAGTTTTAGGTGACTATATCCAAGAAGCAGCATTAATGTCACAGCTGGGCCTTGGCTCTGGTCCCTGGACACACAATGCAATGCTTTTATTTTTAGATGTTTCACCTTTACCCTTTCAGATACAATCTTCCTTTCTTCATTGTTGAACATATTTGAGAAACTTTATAATCATCATTCTTCTAATCTGGCCTCAGAAAGCCAGCCACTGATTTTTCTCTAGGAGATACAGACAATATAGTATTAGAATTTCTCATGATGGAAGAAGTGTAAAATTATTTGTCATAAAGAGAGAAGACCAGTGGCTACATTTCACATTTTCACAGGCTAAATAAAGCTAGTCTTCACTGTGTCTCAAAAGGATTCACTTAGAATGTGTGCAGAAAAAAGCATCTGTCATACTGATACATGGGAATTGCTGGCATCATAAAGATTTTTCCAACCAGCTACAAAAGCTATGAAGAGAAGATTAAATATGTCTACTGAAATGTATCCTTAAAAATTCATTTTAATGTTAGCAGGATTTGAGAAAACAAAGCCATTAGAATGTTGCAGCTGGCAGAAGGGAACTTAAGCATAGTCTGAAATTACAGATACTTACCTGAATTCCACAGAATAAATAAATAATAATTAAATAACTAACTAAATAAAAGAACCTATCAAATTGTTTGTGCAGACCTAATCCTAAGGTATACAAATTTGTGGACATATAGGGCAAAACAGCTCTGACTGTCTTCCTGGGTCTCAAAGTCTCCTGTCCAGATATCAGGGGGTTCCAGCTTTCTCTCTGAATTTCTAGCCAGGTCACTTTCTCTGTTTCTTTCATGTGTCCCAAAGTGAGAAGTCAAGCAAAGTTATCATGTTCCCAGGCAAAAATTAATGTGTGTGTGAATGTGGTTCAATTAAAAGGCAAAGGCCCAAACATCTTTACCTGTCTCTTGCTCACGCTCTGTGAATCAAAGAAATCTGTGCCTCCATCGCGTCCCAAGAAGAGACTTTGAATCATGTGGCCGTCCCCCTACTCCATGTCCTCACCATTTCTCATCAAATTCATTAAACTAAAAATAGCAAACTGATCCACAGGACAACCAACTTGGAGAAACAAACACATGAACAACTTGCTTGGTCAGGTAGATTCCCAGTTTGAAAAACCAAATGGAAATAAAAGGAAAAAATACTCATTTTAAGCAGAAAAGATAGAATACTCCAGACAGGTCAAGAGCAACTGAGTGTAGTTAATGGCAAAGCACTTTCAGCCTCCTTTAATCTAGAAATACCATCCATCTCTTACCTTGATCCCTTGAATCTTTGTAGATTTCATCTACTTTTTACTCCATAATTATCCTCAACAGTAACCTCCCCTGTGTTCAAATTAACCTGAATCATTGTTTCTACTTTCTAAACCAAAGAGCTCTGATTAAGACAATGCCAAGGAAGACACTTCACAAAATTCATCTCACTCTTTTGTGACTAACCTCTGACTTTAAGGGTGAGCCCTGCAGTTCTTGCATTCATCCTTCTGCTCAGAACACAGCCCTTAGAGCTCCGCAGAGAGACCCCTGAGTTCTTTTGTGACTCCTTTCACTAATTCTCATCATTTGCCCTTTTCTCTTGCCCTTTGCAGACTCTTGATTGGCCTCTGTATTATACTCATCTAATGTGAACCAGGCAACCTGCTGGTCTTCATACTCTCTCTGAACAGAATTTTTGGCATACCCAATAGGAAGCCAGTGCTCTACTTGTGTCTACTTTAGCTTTGATCTTTTGTTGCTTTACCAGGAGCAAAGTTACTTTTCCAGTATATTCTCACACATCAAGGATCAGTTCAGTTCAGTCACTCAGTCGTTTCCGACTCTTTGCGACCCCATGAATCACAGCACACCAGGCCTCCTTATCCATTACTAACTCCCAGACTTCACTCAGACTCCTGTCCATCGAGTCAGTGATGCCATCCAGCCATCTCATCCTCTTGTCGTCCCCTTCTCCTCCTATCCCCAATCCCTCCCAGCATCAGAGTCTTTTCCAATGAGTCAACTCTTTGCATGAGGTGGCCAAAGTACTGGAGTTTCAGCTTTAGCATCAGTCCTTCCAAAGAACACCCAGGACTGATCTCCTTTAGAATGGACTGGTTGGATCTCCTTGCAGTCCAAGGGACTCTCAAGAGTAGCTAAAACCTGCTTTTTATAGGCCTCATCCCAGAGATTTTGAGTTCAGTGAACCTGAGAAGGAGCCCATAAATCTACATTTTATCTAGCTCCCAGGTGGTGCTGATACAAGTGATTCTTGAGCCAACTTTGAGAAACACTGCTCTGGAACACTGGATTCCAAATTCAGTAGGAAACTAATGGATTATTATAACTCGCTGGGGAGCATTTAAAATGATCTCTTCTGGGGTCACACTCATGAATGTTCTGATTCAGTAGTTCTAAAGAAGAGGATGGAAGCATGCTAACTGACCTGAAAAATTGAATGGAAAAGCAAAATAGATGCTCTTTGTATTATTTATATCAGGTAGAGCTTCCTCTGGTGTATCTCAGAGCATGAACCATTTGCATTAAATTCATCTGCTGAGCTTGCTGCACGTGGATTTGCACTCTTCTAGACACAGTGGTCACAATTTCTGGCAGAAAGTTGGGTGGGAATCTGCTCATTTGAAAGTTCCTCAAGTGAGACTTACATGTTTCTGCCTTTCTCTTCTTCTAATCACTGATCATCACTGAAGCATGAGCATTACAGCATTTTTTAGATTGTTTCCAAATTTGAAAATACATCCCTTGGCCATCCTAAGGGGAAAGTTCATAGCAATACAGGCATACCTCAAGAAACAAGAAAAAAGTCAAATAAATAACCTAACTCTACACCTAAAGCAACTAGAAAAGGAAGAAATGAAGAACCCCAGGGTTAGAAGAAGGAAATAAATCTTAAAAATTAGGGCAGAAATAAATGCAAAAGAAACAAAAGAGACCATAGCAAAAATCAACAAAGCCAAAAGCTGGTTCTTTGAAAGGATAAATAAAATTGACAAATCATTAGCCAGACTCATCAAGAAACAAAGGGAGAAAAATCAAATCAATAAAATTAGAAATGAAAATGGAGAGATCACAACAGACAACACAGAAATACAAAGGATCATAAGAGACTACTATCAACAATTATATGCCAATAAAATGGACAACATGGAAGAAATGGACAAATTCTTAGAAAAGTACAACTTTCCAAAACTGGGCCAGGAAGAAATAGAAAATCTTAACAGACCCATCACAAGCATGGAAATTGAAACTGTAATCAAAAATCTTCCAGCAAACAAAAGCCCAGGTCCAGACGGCTTCACAGCTGAATTCTACCAAAAATTTAGAGAAGAGCTAACACCTATCCTGCTCAAACTCTTCCAGAAAATTGCAGAGGAAGGTAAACTTCCAAACTCATTCTATGAGGCCACCATCTCCCTAATACCAAAACCTGACAAAGATCCCACAAAAAAAGAGAACTACAGGCCAATATCACTGATGAACATAGATGCAAAAATCCTTAACAAAATTCTAGCAATCAGAATCCAACAACACCTTAAAAAGATCATACACCATGACCAAGTGGGCTTTATCCCAGGGATGCAAGGATTCTTCAATATCCACAAATCAATCAATGTAATACACCACATTAACAAATTGAAAAATAAAAACCATATGATTATCTCAATAGATGCAGAGAAAGCCTTTGACAAAATTCAACATCCATTTATGATAAAAACTCTCCAGAAAGCAGGAATAGGTTCGATGCACGATACTGGATGCTTGGGGCTGGTGCACTGGGACGACCCAGAGGGATGGTATGGGGAGGGAGGAGGGAGGAGGGTTCAGGATGGGGAACACATGTATACCTGTGGCGGATTCATTTTGATATTTGGCAAAACTAATACAATTTTGTAAAGTTTAAAAATAAAATAAAATTAAAAAAAAATAAAAAAAACCATTGGTAATGAATTAAGCTTTCTCATCTCATGAGGTATAAATAATGAAGTATCCATCTGGATTCTCAGAAAAGTTTCCATTTAAATGCTCGTATTGACATGAATAATGTGTAAGTAAACTGTCTGGTTTGGAATGATATTTTAATATTTTCACAAGAGTCACTTAAAAAGTGTATTGATTTTCTGTGTCATTGTGGATCCTTTTACTTCTGCCCAAACACCAAGAGACAGAAAATACCATCAGGCAGGGGTGGGAATGGAGAGCCTTCTCAGAAAAGATATCACCAATATTTCTTCTTAGAAAGAACCAACAGCAGAAATTGCCTGTAAGATTTTCATGAATTACAAAGAGTCTCACCTTTCAAAGAACATATATAATTCCACATGCCACTAATTCCCCACTATATAAATCACCCCCAAATAAAATTTTTGTGTATTCCTCCCTTTCAAGAAACTGCCCAAAGTTAGAAGAAAGGAAGTAATAAAGATTAGTGCATCAATAAATGAAAAAGAGAACAAAAAACAAGAGAAAAAAATCAGTGAAATTAAGACTTGGGCTTTTTCAAAGATAAGTGATATCAACAAAGTCAGCAGGACTAATCAAGAAAAAATAAAGAAAATCCTAAATGAAAGAGAAAACATTATAACTGATGCCACAGAAATTTTAAAAAAATCATAAGGAACTATTATGAACAATGATACAGAAGCAAATCAGACAAGCTAGAAGAAATGGATGAATTCCTAGATGCACACACCTACCTTGATATACTGAAGAAGAAATAAAAAGCTTGGATTTAAAAAAAGGAGAAAAGGATATACAATGGAAAAAAGACATTCTCTTCAACAAGTGGTTCTGGGAAGACTAGACAGCTACACATGAAAGAATGAGGTTAGATTATTTTCTCACATCATGTAAAAAAAATAAACTCAAAATGGTTTAAAGACCTAGGTATAAAAGTAGAAACCATAAAACTCCTAGAAGAGAATATAGGCAAAACACTCTTTGACATAAAGTGTAACAATTTTTTTTTTATCTGTCTCCTAAGGTGAAAGAAACAAAAGCAAAAATAAACAAATGGGACCTAGTTAAACATAAAAGATTTTGCATAGCAAAAGAAACCATTGACAAAGTGAAAAGACAATCTACAGAATGGGAGAAAATATCTGCAAATGATATGACCAATAAAAGGTTAACATCCAAAATACTGTAAACTCATAAAACTCAATATCAAAAGGCAAACAACATAATTAAAAAATGGGCAGAAGACATGAATAGACATTTTGCCAAAGAGAAAATGCAAATGGCCAAGAGGCAGATGAAAAGATGCTCAATATTGCTAACCATCAGAGAAATGCAAATCAAAACCATGAGAGATATCACTTCACATTGTCAAAATGGCTATCATCAAAAAGTATACAAATAACATATGTTGGTGAGGATGTGGAGAAAAAGGAACAGTTTTACACTGCTGATGGGAATGTAAATTGGTGCAGAAAGGCACTGTGGAAAACAGTACAGATGTTCAACAAAAAGCTAAATATAGAACTACAATATAATTTACCAATTCCACTTGTGGGCATATATCTAGAGAAAACGAAAACACTAATTTGAAAAGGTATGTGCACCCCAATGTCCCAATATTCATGGCAGCATTATTACAATAGTGAAGATATGGAAGCAACCTAAGTGTTTATAAACAGATGAATGGAAAAGAAAATGAAATACTACTCAGCCATAAAAAGAATGAGATTCTGCCATTCGCAACAGTGTACATGGACCTAGAAGGTATTGTGCATAGTGAAATAAGTGAGACAGTGAAAGACAAATACTACATGTTATCACTTATATGTGAAATCTAAAAATTAAAACAAATGAATGTATATAATAACACAAGAAAGCCTGAATCAATAATAAATGAGATTGAATCAGTAATTAAAAACTTCCCAACAAACTCAGTACCAGAGGGTTTCACAGGGATCGTCTCAATTAATATCCCAATTCCCAAGCATTCTTTAATTGAAGTTTTATGAAAGAAATACTTTTAATGTTTATTAGAATTGTGAAGGAAAAATAAAAATTTGATGGTTTTCAAATTATGTCTAAGTAAGACTGGCTCCTTAATTTGTGGGATCCAGTGCAAAATTAAAATGCAGGACGTTGGTAAAGCATTCTTACAAATTTAAAAGAAAATGACAGCAGAACATTGAAACAAACACATAGTTTTCTAAGCTTGGGATTGTGCAAATACAGAGGTCTCATGCCAAGAAGCCAGGCTATCTCTAAGCTTACAATTAATTTGTTCTAGAATTTTATTTAATATTTGACTAAGCAAATGCCCAATGGAGGGGGAAATATAGCAGTAACCAAGAAAGAGAATAAACACATTTTATCACCATATCACCTAAGAAACTGCTACAGAAACTTACATTATAATATATTTTTAAATGCTTTCATTTAATATCTAAAACCATTAATTACCAAAACATTCAAAAATCCAGATTAGTAATCCATTTCATTGATATGTAAGATTTAGGAGGTAATAAGTCTGCAGATTAAAGAAGGAAGAAATCATCAAATTTTCCATTAAATACAAATGAATCTAAGATATTATACTTTCTACTGGAAATAGAAAAATGATTGAGAAAGTGGAAGTTTATCAGACAAGATGTACAACTACAAGGGGCCATCCTGCAAGATGAGGTGTGTTTTAACAAGCGAGGTTTCTTAACTAATTATGGGCAATTTGCTTTCTAATCAGATGTAAGTAATTGCACAAAAACAGGAAATAAATTATATTTGAGTTCTTACATTTTCTCATTTTAATTAGCACATATTGTGTGGTTTGCCTCAGCCCTTCCATAAATAATTTCCTACTGCTCAAAGCTTCAATTTCTTCATCTCAAAAAGGAGAAGTTTCAGCTAATTGAGTTTTGAATGCTCTCCCAGTCCTAATTGAATTCAGTGTTACTTATTGGTAATGTACTGCCCACAAATTTCTGTGCAGGAGACTTCAGAATTTTAAAAAGAATAAGCCATGGTTCCTGACCACAGAGAGGTTACAATCCAGAAGGCAAGGCTAGCCAGGTGCTCAGTAAGTACAATGTAAGACAGCTCCAAAATTCTCGATTTTTAATTCTAAACAAAAATCTTACCGAAGAAACACAGAAACTTTTAAGGTTGAGATATGATGTAAAATTAATAGACTGAAAGCGTGTAATACAAATCAATTTCCTTAAACCTTAGCTGTAGATGCTAGAGGCTTGAGTGAATTTTTTAAGCTATCTTATGTTGGACGTGACTGAGTGACTAAACACATAGCTAGTATCAGGGAAATTCTGCTGCCATGCCAACCATCCAAATGCCCAGGGTGGTATATACTTTATAAATGTGCTTTCTCTATAGTAGGGTGTGTTGACTGAATACATATCATGGACGCAGTTTCAGACCACATTTATCTTCATCACTGACTAGTGCAGCAAAGTGACCATGAGGCAAAACTCAGGCTTCATTATTTCACTTGTTTTGTATCCTGGGAAATTTTATTTGGTTGTCATCCTTTTCAACATTGCATGACTTTCATTTCACATATTCGGTTCAGCTGATTTAATCAAGATTCTAGTGCATCATTCATCTTTCAATAAACAATGAAAATCTCGAAGATTAAAAAGTGACAGTTTAAAATAGAGCATGAAATACAACCAAAGTCACAGAAATTGAATTAATACGGTTTAACATGATTTTCAAAGGTCTCCAGTCTGGAGTTTGGGCCCAATTTCCTGGCTGGCTTAAAATGAGACCACGGATCTTAAATGATATGCCTGAGGAACAGCCATGAGTCAGTGCCTGAATGAGCCAGGTCTGTGAGCAGAGAGGGCACAAGAGATAATAAGCGTTGTAGGTTCCCAACTTCAAAACAATCAAGAGCAAGATTTTCATTAATAAAAAATGTGCTTACTTGAAATGGTAACTCCCTAGACATCAACATGGAACATGTTAATAGTGGTTGTCATAGGGGACACAGATACAGAGATGAAAGTGAAAGCTGCTCAGTCGTGTCCAACTCTTTGCAACCCCATGGACTGTGACCATGGAATTCTCCAGGACAGAATACTGGAGTGGATAGCCTTTCCCTTCTCCAGAAATGGTAATTTGCAATTGTGGAGTGTCTCCAGGAGCAATACCTGTAAGAGAGAGGAGCCAGGACTGGGCACAGGGAGAAATTGAACTATGATGCACCTACAACAGAGGCCTCAACCACTCCTCTCAGAGCCTTGGAGCTGGTTTGGTTCTCTAGAGATATGTCCCAAATTAAAGCAAGGGGGATAGGCCCTTTTATGCTAAGGAGGGCCTCAGCTGGAAGCAGTCATTTCCTGGCAGGTGGGGACATGAATGCCTTGGTCCCAGACATGGGTCTGGACTGTGTACCTCAGAATCCACTAGAGTTCACCCTTTGCCTCATGCAGATCCACCTGTTTCCTCCCATCTGAGAAGAGTTCACCAGGATTCTGGGTGTTTTTTTCCCCAGGGAAAACTCAACCTGAAGAAAGTTAACAGAATGACCTGCAGCCTACATCATCACAGGGAGTCTCAGGGCTGCAATGAATACTATCATTTCTTAGCTCAACTACTGATTCTAGATCACTCTCACCCTCAGCTAGCCCTGTAGCTAGTCTCCGGGGCTCACCTGATGTGATGACTCGGACTCTCATCCCATAACCTTCATAAAAACATGGCTTCTGAATTTCTCTAGCATCATAATCACCCAATAGAGAACTGGCTTCTGCACTTGTCTATTTACTATCAAAATTAGGAGAGAAGCAAGAGACACTCTAGTGAATCATGTGGGAGCCAAATATTCTTTCCTGCCCTCATTGTGTAACAACAATCCTACCATCTGTCTCCCAGTCATTAGGATCAATTACCCCTGGTGCTTCTTCTTGTTTAACAGGTGTTCTTGGTACAAAGTAACAAAAGTTGCCAGGAGGCACCTAGTTGTGCTCACTCATGAAAGCCTTGGCCCTCTTGGAACCAGCTTCTTTGGACCAGTCGAGTCTTGCAGGGAAGGGTAGCACAGCTTTTCAACTTCCTCTCTGAAATCAGTGGTAAACATAGAGAAAGCACAGGAGTGAAGATTAGTGTAGAGATCATTTGTAGATTATATTATTAGTGGTATAAGGGAAGGTCAAATGTCAGAAGAAAAGTAAAATGATTATGGTAGCAATTCAAGGAAAAACTGAGGAGGCCTAAAGTAAGGCCAGTAATTAAAGGAGGACCAGTAATTAAGAAAGATCACCATCTGAAACATTAAAAATATGAATGATGCTGAAGCTGAAGCACCAATACTTTGGCTGCTTAATGCCAACAGCCAACTCATTGGACAAGACCTTGATGCTGGGAAAGATTGAGGGCAGGGGGAGAAGGGGGTGAAAAAGGATGAGGTGGTTGGATGGCATCACCAACTTAATGCACATGAGTCTGAGCAAACTCCGGGAGATGGTGAAAGACAGAAAAGCCTGGTGTGCTGCAGTCCAAAGAGTTGGACACAACTTAGCGACTGAACAAAGATAGATGAAAGGAAGGGAGGATGGGAAACCTCAGGTCACTCCCATGACTCCAGCCCAGCTTACTGCTAAGAAGGACAGAGGCCACAGGAGAAAGAGCAGGTTTGATTCTTTTGGTTTATTTTCACATTGCCATAGGAGACAATATTTCAGGGTCACTTATTTAAGGTCACTGGCCAATCAGTGACATTGAGGGGGCTCCCAATTCTTTATTTGCTAAGTTTAAAGCCTCAGCCCTTCTTTAAATGACCTACACATGGAAGTTAGCTATGCCTTGGCTTTCTGGGAACAGTAGCAAGCATAACTTCACATCTTTTAAATGTTTTATATCTATTACATGCCTCTAGAAAAAGTTATTAATTTAAAGTAAAATTATGTCTTCCTTGTAATAACTCCCAAATCTGTATTTCCTTCCTGATTTTTGCAACTATGTATTCCAAACTGCTTGCTGGACACTTTCACATGGAATTCATGTGAGCGTCTCAGATTCACACACCCAAATTCAACTAAGCCCCACCTCTGCCAGTTTTCCCTCATCTGCAAACAGGCTTCAGCTCCTGGAGCCTCTACTTCTAATAAAGGAAGCACTGTCCTCTCAGTTGGGTTTGCAGACCACAGTCTACAGGCCAAACTCAGCCTGTTCCTATATACCAAATTTTATGGCAATACAGCCAAATGAATTCATCTATATATTGTTCATGTCTGCTTTTGTGCCACAGTAGCTGAGTTGAGTGTAGTTGTGACAGAGACCCTTTGGCCCCGAAAGCCTTATTATTATCTGAACTTTTGTAGCACAAGTTTGCCGCTACCTGCTCTACGTCAGCTAGGATCAAAATCTGAGTCCTGTTAGACTTACTTCCCCATTTCTCTCACCTCATCTACTCCCTGCCCTTTAAACATTACAACTACAGATAACTCTCACTCCTGTGTCTCTGCTCTCTCTGAAGCTGACCTGTTTTAGCGCTCTGCAGACCCTTAGCATGCTCTCTTACAGAAAAACCTTTACAGATCTACCTAGCTTCTCTCTCTACCCTTGGTGATGTGATATTAGAGTCTCTCCCTCTGCGGTTTGTCAAGGGGGAAGGGAGGGAGGAGGAAGGGAGTGTGTGTGAGGTTGGGGTGGGGTGTTGGTTAGGGGAAGATCACAGAAGAAAGAAATGATTCAGCTGATGAAAGATAAATAGGCACTTTGCAGCAAAACAAAGGACCAAGGGGGAGATGGCTAGAGATGTATAGTTGAAGATACTGCACAACTTTAAAAAAGGTGTATTTGGGGACTAGCAAGTAGTTTGGTATGTCGGGAACACAGCGGGTGGGGAAAAAAGGACAATGTAGTAAGAGCATAATGAGCCTAGACTGAGAAGCCCATTCTAGAACCTTTGTTTAAACCATTATTTCCACCTTGGTCAGCCCACTCCTACTCACCATTCTAGGCCCAGCTGTGACATATCTGGTTTCTTCCAATCAAGTCACTGTATTTTCCTGTGGATTCTAATTAATAATGCACTCTAACATCTCCCATTTATCACTTTTCTAACTTGGGTGATGGTACGGCAGAATAGAAGCCCAATATTTATGTAGATGTGATAAACTTTTAGTAGGTAGTAATCTCTTCCTCCATAATCTCTTACCACCCTAGAGACCATCAGAGGTCCCCCTGCTTTTCTTGGATGTTGTCTTCCTCACTTATAGTATGGTTGCACCTTGGGAACACTGGAGACTTTTGCAAACTGTAAAGTGCTAAATAAAAACTAACATTTGTAGGGTACTTGAGTGAGTGTTAGTTGCTCAGTCATGTCCAACTCTTTGCAACCCCACGAACTGTAGCCTGCCAGGCTCCTCTGTCCATAGAATTCCTCAGGCAAGAACACTGGAGTGGGTTGATGTTTCCTTCTCCAGGGGATCTTCCCAACCCAGGGATCAAACTCAGGTCTTCTGTATTTCAGGCAGATTCTTTACCACTGAGCCTCCAGGGAACTTGGTAGAAGTTTATAACTTGAGAAAACACCAAACAACCTACAAGTTTTTGCCTGTTTATTTACACATCTCCCTTACTGGACTAAACATGGAGGAGGAAATAGCACCCACTCCAGTATTCTTGCTTGGAAAACTCCATGGATAGAGGAGCCTGGTGGGCTACAGTCCATGGGGGTCTCAAAAAGTGAGACATGACTGAGCATGGAAGCATGCACTGGACTAAAAGATAACTTGAGATCAGATAGCAACTCTATCTTGTGCATTTTTATACCATCAGTACAAAAAGAATATTCATTATGTGTTTATAAAATTGTACAAATATTTTAAGTGTATAATGCATCATGTCTTTAAATATGTGCATATTTTGACTTAAAAAAATACCTCATTGATTAAAAATGCTAGGCACCATCTGTTCCTTCAGTGAGTCATTATCCTTGTACTGGTGGAGGGTCTTGAATGGAAGTTGATGGCTGTTGACTGATCAGGGTGGTAACTGCTAAAGGTTGGAGTGGCTGTGGCACTTTCTTAAAATAAGATGACAATGAGTTTTCTTCCTCAATTGACTCTTCCTTTCACAAGCAATTTCTCTATACAATGGAAAGCTGTTTGAAAACATTTTATCTACAACAGAACTTCCTTCAAACTCGGAGTCACTCCTCTCAAACACTGCTTTATTTTATCTAACTTCATTTTATCTACTTTATCAATTAATTTTATGCAATATTCTAAGGCCTTTATTGTCATTTCAACAGTCTACAGTATCTTCACAAGGAGTAATTTACATCTTAAGAAACCACTTTCTTGGCTCCTCTGTAAAAAGTGATTTCTTATTCTGTTAAAATTTTATCCTGAGATTGCAGCAATTAAGTCACATCTTGAGATCCCACTTCTAATTCTAGTTCTCTTGCTATTTCTACAACATCTGTAGTTACTTCTTTTACTGAAATCTTGAACCCTTCAAAGTCAGCCATGAGGGTTGGAATCAATATCTTCCAAACTTCTGTTATTGTTGATATATTTTGATCTCTCCCCATGAATCATAAATATTTTACAATGGCATCTAGAATGGTGAATCTATTCCAGAAAGTTTTCAATTTATCCAGATCCAACAGAAGAATCACTATTTATGGCAGCTATAGCCTTACAAAATGTATTTTTTTAATAAGACTTTAGAGTTAGAATTACTTCTTAATCTATGAGCTTTAGAATGGATGTCATATTAGAGGCAGAAACACAACATTAATCTCATTGTCCGTCTTCATTAGAGCTCTTGGGTGATCAGGTGCCTTATCAGTGAGAAGTAAAATTTGAAAGTAATATGTCAGAGCTCTAGGTCTACTACTACTACTACTACTAAGTCTCTTCAGTCGTATCCGACTCTGTGTGACCCCATAGACGGCAGCCCACCAGGCTCCCCCATCCCTGGGATTCTCTAGGCAAGAATACTGGAGTGGGTTGCCATTTCCTTCTCCAATGCATGAAAGTGAAAAGTGAAAGGAAGTCGCTCAATCGTGTCTGACTCTTAGCAACCCCATGGACTGTGGCCCACCAGGCTCCTGCGTCCATGGGATTTTCCAGGCAAGAGTGCTGGAGTGGGGTGCCATTGCCTTCTCCATGTAGGTCTTAACTGTGGTCTTAAAATATCCAGTAAACCATGTTGTAAACAAATGTGGTTTCTTGTTCCATTTATACAGCATAGATGGAGTAGTTGTGGCATAATTCTTAAGGGCTTTAGTATTTTGAGGATGGTAATTGAACATTGGCTTCAAGTTAGAGTCATCAACAGCAATAGCCCCTAACCCCGTCCTTTGAAGCTTTGAAGGAAGGCATTGACTTCTCTCTAGCTGTGGATGACATCTTCTTCCAAAATAAGGCAGTTTCATCTATATGACTATCTGTTGATTAGTGTATCCACCTTCATTAATCATCTTAGTTGGACTTTCTGGACTTGCTGCAGCTTCTACATCCACACTTGCTGCTTCACCTGAACTTCTGTGTTATGGAGATGGCTTCTTTCCTTCAACCTCATGAACCAACCTCTGCTAGCTTCAGACTTTTCTTTTGCAGCTTCCTCACCTCCCTCAGCCTATATAGACCGGAAGAGGGTTAGGGCCATGCTTTAGATTCAGCTTTAGATTAAGGGATGTTAAGGTTGATTTAATCTTCTCTCCAGACCACTAAAACCTTTCTTCATATCAGCAATCAGGCTGTTCTGGTTTTGTTTTTTAAATTCTTGTGTTCAATAAAGTAGCACTTTTATTCTCTTCAACAACTTTTCTTTTACATTCATAACGTTACTATTTGTCTCAAGGTTTTTGTTCAGTTTCTCAGTCATGTCTGACTCTTTGCAACCCCAAGGACTGCAGCATACCAGGTTTCTCTGTCCTTCACCAGGTCTCCCATGTTGCAGGCAGAATCTTTACCCACTGAGCCACAAGGGAAACCTAAGAATACTGGAGCTGGTAGCCTCTCCCTTCTCCAGTGGATCTTCCCAACCCAGGAATCCAATCAGGGTTTCCTGCATCGCAGGATTCTTTACCAACTGAGCTATGAGGGAAGCCCAGTGTTGATTACTCATTTTAAGTATAGCAGTTTGTACACGTTGATCCCAAACTCCATAACTATCCCTCCCCCAAATGGTTCCCTCCTGGTAACCATAAGTTCCTTCTCTAAGTCTGTGAGTCTGTTTCTCTTTTGTAAATAAGTTCATTTGTATCATATTTATAAATTCTTCATTTAAGCGATATCATACAATATTTCTCTTCCTCTATCTGACTGACTTCACTCAGTATGATGATCTTTAGGTCCACCCATGTTGCTACAAACAGCATTATTACATTCTTTTTAACAGCCAAATAACATTCCATTGTGTATACATACCATATATTCTTTATCCATTCCTTTGTCAGTGGACATTTGGGTTGCTTCTTTGTCTTGGCTCTTGTGAACGGCATTGTTGTAATGAACATTAGGGTGCGTGTATCCTTTTGGGCCATGTTTTTCTCTGGGTATATGCCCAAGAGGAGGCTTGCAGGATCATAAATAGCTCTGTTTTTAGTTTCTTAAGGAACTTCCATATTGTTTTCCATATGGCTGCACCAATTTCCATTCTCACCTATAGTGTAGGGGGGGTCCCTTCTCTCCATGCCCTCTCCAGCATTTGTTGATTGTGGGTTCTTTGATGACAGCCATTCTGACTGGTGTGAAGTGACATCTCATTGTAGTTTTTGATTTACATTTCTCTAATAATTAGTGATGTTGAACATCTTTTTATGTGTCTCTTGGCCATCCATGTATTTTTTCGGAGAAATGTCTATCTAGGTTTTCAGTCCATTTTCTGATTGGGTTGTTTGTTTTCATAATATTAAGCTGCATGAGCTGTTGGTAAATTTTGGAGACTAATCCCTTGTTGGTCATATCATTTGCAAATATTTTCTCCTATTCTGTGAGTTTTTTCATATTGTTTATGATTTCCTTTGCCATGCAAAAGCTTTGAGTTTAATTGAGTTCCATTTTTAAACTTCTGTTTTTATTTCCTTCACTCTCTGAGACAGATTGAAAAAGATATTGCTGAGATTTATGTCAGAGAGTGTAGACAAAACACTCTCTCACTGTCTTTAAAATACTGTGACTTTTCATTTAATTTTCCTTAGGGAGACTGTCACTTAAATAGTACTCTCAAATGGGATTTCCTGGACCATTATCACATATTTTTCCTACAATAAACTCATAGTTTATCTTTTGTAACAATATATGTCATTTGCAACTAATCTTCAATCCATTCCCTGCACTCTCTTTGCTCCCACAGGGACTATTGTATTCTCTATTATCAAGGTTCTCTTGCCTTCCAATTAAGTTTGGCCAGTCGGAAACTGTGGCACATCAGAGGGTTGTAGGAGTGAAATAATACTTCTCTATTGTTCTCTGCTTCAGGTGACATATCTAGCAGTAGCTGCATCTTTTCCATCTCCATTGATCTATTAGCGTCTGTGTTCCACGAGATACTCCTGAATCACTGCAGTAAGTTCCCATTTATGCTTAATGAGTTTTGTTGTTGTTATTCAGTTGCTCAGTTATGTCTGACTCTTTGTGACCCCTTGGACTGCAGCACCAGGCTTTCCTGTCCTCCACCATTTCCTGGAGTTTTCTCAAACTCATTTCCATTGAATCAGTGATGCCATCCAACCATCTCATCCTCTTTTGTCCCCTTCTTCTCTTGCCTTCAATCTTTCTCAGCATCAGTGTCTTTTCAAATGAGTTGGCTCTTTGCATTAGGTGGCCAAAGTATCGGAGCTTCGGCATCAGTCCTTCCAATGAATATTCTGGGTTGATTTCCTTTAGGAGTGACTGGTTTGATCTCCTTGCAGTCCAAGGGACTCTTAAGAGTCTTCTCCAGCACTACAATTTGAAAGCATCAATTCTTCGGTGCTCAGCCTTTTTTATTGTTCAGTTCTCATATCCATACATGACTACTGGAAAACCCATAGCTTTGACTATATGGACCTTTTTAGGCAAAGTAATGTCTTTGCTTTTTAATACACTCTAGGTTTATCATTGCTCTTCTTCCAAGGAGTATCTTTTAATTTCTGTGTGTGTGTTTTATTACCAGTTATCAAAATGACTTATCCTTAACTTTTCATCACTTAATCATATTCCAGTGTAGCCTCGAATATTCACCTCTTTAGCAGGAAGTGATTTATCATTCTCCAGGTCTAATACAAAATGGCAAGAGGAAAGAGTCACTCATCTTAGGGACATCGTTTACTATTTTCCTATAAAAGTTTTTTCCTAACTCTGAGCTAAGAAACAGAGAAGGCAATGGCACCCCACTCCAGTACTCTTGCCTGGAAAATCCTATGGAAGGAGGAGGCTGGTAGGCTGCAGTCCATGGGGTCGCTAGGAGTCTGACATGACTGAGCGACTTCACTTTCACTTTTCACTTTCATGCATTGGAGAAGGAAATGGCAACCCACTCCAGTGTTCTTGCCTGGAGAATCCCAGGGACGGGGGAGCCTGGTGGGCTGCTGTCTATGGGGTCACACGGAGCTGGACACGACTGAAGTGACTTAGCAGCAGCAGAACTAAGAAAACATTAGTTCAGTCTCTCAGGTATCTCCATCTCGCACAAGTCTTCATTGATTCTTTATGAAGCCATTGAAGAAAATAGAATCCATAATAAAGCCTAGGAATAAGAATTGTTGTTGTTCAGTTGCTAAGTTGTGTCCAATTCTTTGCGACCCCATGGATTGTAGCTGACCAAGCTCTTCTGTCCATAGGATTTCCCAGTCAAGAATACTGGGGAGTGCCATTTCTTTCACCAGATCTTCCTGGATCAGGGATAACTCATGTCTCCTGCATTGGCAAGTGGATTCTTTACCACTGAACCACCAGGGAAGCCCAGGAATAAGAATTAAAAGTCACTAAATAACTTAGTAAAACTATATATGTGCCAGGTATATATATTTGTAATATATATAACAAATATCACTGAGGAAGGCTTTCTTATCTCTCCTTGCTATTCTTTGGAACTATGCATTCAAATGGGTATATCTTTCCTTTTCTCCTTTGCCTTTAGTTTCTCCTCTTTTCTCAGCTATTTGTATCCAAAAAACATCTTCATGACCCAGATAACCACAATGGTGTGATCACTCACCTAGAGCCAGACAACCTGGGCTGTGAAGTCAAGTGGCCTTAGGAAGCATCAGTACAAACAAAGCTAGTGGAAGTGATGGAATTCCAGTTGAGCTAATTCAAATCCTGATAGATGATGCTGTTAAAGTGCTGCACTCTGTATGCCAGCAAATTTGGAAAACTCAGCAGGGGCCACAGGACTGGGAAAGGTCAGTTTTCATTCCACCCCAAAGAAGCACAATGCCAAAGAATGTTCAAACTACCACACAATTGCACTCATTTCACATGATAGCAAAGTAATGTTCAAAATTCTCCAAGCCAGGCCTCAACAGTACATGAACCGTGAAATTCCAGATGTTCAGGCTGCATTTAGAAAAGGCAGAGGAACCAGAGATCAAATTGCCAACATCGTTGGATCATAGAAAAAGCAAGAGAGTTCCAGAAAAACATCTACTTCTGCTTTATTGATTACGCCAAAGCCTTTGACTATATGGATCACAATGAACTGTGGAAAATTCTTAAAGAGATGGGAACACCTGACCACCTTACCTGCCTCCTGAGAAATCTGTGTGCAGGTCAAGAAGCAACAGTTAGAACCAGACATGGAACAACAGACTGTTTCCAAACTGGGAAAGGAGTATGGCAAGGCTATATATTGTCACCCTGCTCATTTAACCTATATGCAGAGTACATCATGCGAAATGCCAGGGTGGATAAAGCACAAGTTGGAATCAAGATTACTGGGAGAAATAATGATAACCTCATATACGCATATGACACCACCCTTATGGCAGAAAGTGAAAAGGAACTAAAGAGCCTCTTGATGAAGATGAAAGAGGAGAGTGAAAAAGCTGGCTGAAAATTCAACATTCAGAATACTAAGATCATGTCATCCGGTCCCATCACTACATGGAAAATAGATGGAGGAACCAATGAAAACAGTTACAGACTTTCTTTTCTTGGGCCCCCAAATCACTGCAGATGGTGACTGCAGCCATGAAATTAAAAGACACTTGTTCCTTGGAAGAAAAGCTATGACCAACCTAGACAGCATATTAAAAAGCAAAGATATTACTTTACCAACAAAGGTCCATCTAGTCAAAGCTATGGTTTTTCCAATAGTCATGTATGGATGTGAGAATTGGACTATAAAGAAAGCTGAGTGCTGAAGAACTGATGTTTTTGAACTCTGGTGTTGGAGAAGACTCATGGGAGCCCCTTGGATCACAAGGAGATCCAACCGGTCAATCCTAAAGGAAATCAGTCCTGAATATTCATTGGAAGGACTGATGCTAAAGCTGAAACTCCCATACTTTGGCCACCTGATGCGAAGAAAAGACCCTGATGCTGGGAAAGATTGAAGAGGGGAGGAGAAGGGGATGACAGAGGATGAGATGGCTGGATTGCATCACCAACTCAATGGACATGAGTTTGAGTAAACTCCAGGAGTTGGTGATGGACAGGGAGGCCTGGTGTGCTGCAGTCCATGAGGTCACAAAGAGTCAGACACAACTGAATGACTGAATGAAACTGAACTCCCGGATTGCAGGCAGATTCTTTACCAGCTGAGCCATCAGGGAAGCCCAAACTACTGAAAACATGTGTAGACTTAAAAGATAATAAATGAATTTTTTTTGATAACCCTACCCAGCCTACTCAAGGACAAAGCACCTAGACTGATTATTTTTCCAACTGTAAATTTATCAGTTTGTCCACAAATACATAAAGACAGAATTTACTCTTCCCTGCAAGGTTGTTTGGAGAAAGATATGACAGCTCGCTCTAGTATTCTTGCCTCGAGCATCCCATGGACAGAGGAGCCTGGCAGGCTACAGTCCATGGGGTCACACAAAAGTCAGACAGGACTCAAGCAACTTATCACACAATGTTGGTAGTGACTCTATTTGTCTGGAATTGCAGTTTTCTCTCTCCAGTCCTGTTTTATTCCCCTTCCCTTTATAGACATGTGTAGCACAAATTCCATTTCAGTGTACTTCTGGAGAATCCACCCACCAACATCAGATGACCCCTCCTACACAAAAAAATGTAGTAAAAACAAACTTACTGTTATGAAACTGCTCAGACTGTTTTCTCCTTTTCTCTCTTCTTGTAAGTTCTATTTTTCGGTTCTATTGTAAATTGTAAGTCTATTGTAAGTTCTTTCGGTTCAATTGCAAATGATAGTGTGTCCCTAAGCCTGGGCCTGGAGATGAGCACACATGTATGGGCAAATAATTTTGATGAATAAAAAGTATAGCCTTTTTCTTTTTTTTAACCAATTTAATTAAATACAAATACACATGCATAATGGGCTTCCCTGGTAGCTCAACTGGTAAAGAATCCACCTGCAATGTGAGAGACCTGGGTTCAATTCCTGGGTTGGGAAGATCCCCTGGAGGAGGGCATGGCAACCCACTTCAGTATTCTTGCCTGGAGAATCTCATGGACAGAGAAGCCTGGCAGGCTACAGCCCATAGGGTGGCAAAGAGTCAGACATGACTGAGTGACTAAGCACAGCACAGCACATATGTGCATGATAAGTCACTTCAGTGATGTCTGACACTTTGTGACACTATGGACTATAGCCCATCAGGCTTCTCTGCCCATGGGGTTCTCCAGGCAAGAATACTAGAGTGGGTGGGCATGCCCTCCTCCAGCGGATCTTCCTGAATCAGGGAGCGAACACGTGTCTCTTACATCTCCTGCATTGGCAGGCAGGTTCTTTACCTTTAGTGCCACCTGAGAAGCCAAAATACAAGCATGTATTTTGACAATTTCTAGAAAGGGCATTAGAAATAAATGGTGTTATTTTAAATAACCAATAACTGATAAAAATTTAACAGTCTCCAGTGCTATCAAATCTCAACACTTCCTCAGAATGAAGCATTCTGCAGTGAGAAAGCACCCTCATATCAGGTTTTAACTGAGGTCCACATCCTCGGGGTCATTTCTTTACAGTGTGTAAGGCTCTCCTGAGGAACTTGAGAATCCCGTTATTAAACATGACTTGAGTGAGACTCAGGAGTTGGCATTTTAACCAGTACCCATATGCTTAAACTGCATGATCAGAGAGAACATTTTTTTTTTGTTTGAATGCAATTGCTTTACAATGTTGTGTTAGTTTCTGTTGTACAACTGCATGATATAGCACACACACACACACACATATACATATACATATATCCCCTCCTACTTGAGCCTTTCTCCCACTCCCCTCACCCACCTCACCCCTCTAGGTCATCACAGAGAACCTAGCTGAGCTCCCAGTGCTATACATCAGCTTCCTGCTGCTGCTGCTGCTGCTGTTGCTAAGACGCTTCAGTCGTGTCCGACTCTGTGCGACCCCATAGATGGCAGCCCACCAAGCTATCTATTTTACACATGTGAAAGTGAAAGTTGCTCAGTCCTGTCTGACTCTTTGCGACCTCATGTACTGTGCAGTCCATGGAATTCTCCAGTTCAGAATACTGGGGTGGGTAGCCGTTCTCTTCTGCAGAGGATCTTCCCAACCCAGGGATTGAACCCAGGTCTGCCACATTTCAGGCGGATTCTTTACCAGCTGAGACACGAGGGAAGCCCAAGAATACTGGAGTGGGTAATCTATCCCTTCTTCAGAGGATCTCCCCAACCCAGGAATCAAACCAGGGTCTCCTACATTGCAGGTAGATTCTTTACCAGCTGAGCTACCGGGGAAGCCCCATTTTACACATGGTAGTGTATACATGTCTATGCAACTCTCTCAATTTATCCCCCAGTCTCCTTCCCACCACACTGTGTCCACAAGTTCATTCTCTATGTCTGCAACTCTATTCCTGTCCTAAAGGAATGAAATTGAGTCAGTTATAGTGATGTGGATGAACCTAGTCTGTCAGAGTGAAATAAACTACAAAGAGAAAATCAGATTCATATATTAGCACATATATATGAAATCTAGAAAAATGGTACTGATGAACTTGTTTGCAGGATAGGGTTAGAAGGAGAACTTTTTTTAAAGAAACTATTCTAGGTTCACTCAAAGTTCTTCACTGATGAAAAAAAGAACCAAGTAACATTTTCTATTTTGATCAAAGGAATAGAAAAACTGGAATATAAAAATGTCTGACCTTGACAGAGTAGGGTTGCCAGATTTAGCAAATAAAAATATAGGACATCCAGTTAAATTTGAATTTACTCTAGGTATATCCCATGCAATATTTGGAAGACATTTATAGTAAAAAAAGTTATTCATTGTTTAACTGAAATTCAAATTTAAATAGGTATGTGGTCTTCCTGGCCTTTCCTGGTGGCTCAGCAGAAAAGAATCCATGCAACGCAGGAGTTGCTGGAGATGCAGTTTCAATCCCTGGGTTGGGAAGATCCCCTGGAAGAGGGTATGGCAACCCACTCCAGTATTCTTTCCTGGAGAATCCCACAGACTGAGACTAGTTGGCTACAGTCCATGGGGTCGCAAAGAGCTGGACACAGTAAGTGACTTAGCACGCACCCAAGCATGTGGTCTTCTTCTTATCTGGTAAACTTATCACAGAAAGGTCAATCAGATTTCAATTCAATGTGTTTTAAGGTTCCACTCATGTTTGTCTAGGCCTGAATGGGTTTTTTGAAGGGGGGATGATAGCACCTTTTTATTACAAAAGTTTTCAAAATAAAAAAACCACAGAAAACAAGGAAATATAATTCTGCACAATTCACAGGAGACATGTTGCTGGACTCCACCAGTGTGCTCCACATGACCTACAGATGGTCTCTTTCCTGAGACACTCTGGGCTGCTGAGCTCCTTACCATGAAGAAACCAAAATTAGCTCCAAAGAGGGTTGATCTTGGTGCTTTTCAGACAATAATTTTAAAAGGGATTTATTTTCTGATTAAAACGAAATCCTACTTATCTTCATATCAGGCTTCCAGCTGATTCTGTTTTTCATTGAACAATCTTAAATTTACAATTAAAGGGAAAAACTCAGATGTAGAAAATAGCTGGCACTGGCACATGTTCTCTGCCTCTTGGTATGGCCTTGTGAGTCAAATTAGCCTTGCCTTTAAGAGTGTAATTATAATTTGTTCTGGCTGGTGGGTTAGTTAGAGCAGAGATGATATTGGTTGACTATGAGAATTCAATGCACTGGGAAACTGTGTTAGATGGAAAATTCTACAAACTGAAAACCAGGACTGGGAGCATAAGCCCTCTGCCCTTTAATGGTCCCAAAGGACTCCACTCACAGGAAGATGGACCTTCTACAATGAGGAAATGGCTACCTGTGCTTTGGGGCTTCCCAGAAGCTAGCTCAGGCCTCATCTTCTGATCTAACTTCCTGTTTCTCTCCTTGCTGGGTATGAGCAGCAAAGAAAGTAGAGGTGAGGCCTGAGGACGCAGACTGGGGCCCTGGACTTCTACCTGGCAGCAGCTCTCTGTCTGCCTGGTTTCTCCCCAGCTACCGTGGAAGTAACTTCTTCAGACCCTGATCTGCTGTTCAGTTGCCACCTGCTCTGTCTCCTAACATCTTTGTAAGCATATTAGTTTGCCAGCTGCCATAACGAACTACCATAAACTGAGTGGCCTAACAATAGGAATTTATCATTTCATAATCCTACAGGCTAGAAGTCTGATATCAAGGTGTCCACAGGCCCATGCTTCCCCCGACAGTGCAAAGGAGAACCCACTCGATGCCTCTCTCCTAGCAGCTGGTGGTTTGCTGGCTATCTCTGACATTCCTTGACTTATGCTGCATCATCCAGATTTCTGCCTTCATGTTCACATGATGTTCTCCTCATGTGTACACCAATCATATTGGATTAGGGGCTACTCCAGTATAACCTCATCAAAAACTAACTATATCTGCAACAAATCTTTTTCCAAATAAGATCACATCCTGAGCTACTGGAGTTTAGGACTTCAACCTATGGATTTGGGAGCAACACAATTTGATCTATAACAGTAGAACTCAAGAGAAATGGCAAATATGAAAGCACCCTAAAACTTTAAACATAATATGTGAATACTGTCAGGAGGAGCAGGGTAGAGCCTTCTTGGATTTTCTGAGATTTGCACAAAGGAAGAAATTTTCACCATTATCCCTACACAGTGAGTTCTTATTTTTCATTCTCTGCAGGATCCTTTCCTCTAGGGTGGAAGATGAATCCTTCACAAAAAAGCAATAAAGATTTTATGCAGGAAAATAAAAGAAAATTTGGAATGCAAGATTATATACAAAAGTAAGTATTTGTATATAGGGAGCCAAAGAAAATTGAAGTTACACAATAAGTTATCCTCTTGAATTATTTATAGTCACTCTATTTGTTGGTGCTTACCGTATCAGATACCATGCTACACATTGCGAGTATGTTATTTTATCCTCATAACAACCCTTCAGGCAAATATTATTAGGCCCACTTTTAAAGTGAAATGATGACACTGAGGCTCAGACACTTCAACATCAGAAGTCACCCAGCTCAGAGGCATGGGAGTTGGCAGCGAAATCTAGGTGTCTAGGCTTGAAGCCCATCCTCTTAACCACTATGCCGTGAGTTAGAGTGGGCAGTTGGGAATGGAAGCGAGGGATAGGAGAGAGACAAGAGGACAGGTGCGAAAGATATTATAAAAGAGGAATAGAGAAGACTGAGAACAGGCTAGATTTGAGAGGGAAGCAGGAGTTGGCAGGATTCTCCCTGAGAGAGCAATGAAAACTTTGACAGGAGGAAGGAAATGCAGAGAGAGAGCAGCTGGGGACAAGAAAGGAAAGGGCAGGGGGAGCCCAGCCTGGGCCTCATCATCTCAGGAGCAATAACCAGAGAGACCATGGTGCCAGCAATCCAGAAATCCATGGGCACAGATGCAGAGGAAAAGTCAAGTGTTGCAACAGACACAGGAGAAGTTGGAAGGAAGTGAGAAACATTAGGTTTAAGTTTTCCTAGTTCTGAATTTTCAGAACTTTCTCTTATAAGAAGCCTCTTCAATTGTGTTTACTAATGATTGTTAAGAGGGTAGGGGGTGAATTATATTTGTTCGCCACTGCCCAATTCAAATTTGATCTTTTGAGATTAAATTTCTCCCTGCACTTGTTTTTTCTCAAGAAAAGACAAAACAACTTAAGTTACAAAGTATCCAAGAAAAATAAACCTCTATTGCTTATTTATTTCCATTAACGTCTGCCTTATTCACCAAGAATCAAGGGAATTTAGTATTTCTCTTTGTCTTATTAGTGGTTTGTTATATGATATTAGGTGCTTAATGTAATTTGTTTCTTATTTTTCTAGTTATAAAATAAATCTTTGACCATATAAGGATTTTGCAAATCTGTTGAACATGAGGCCAAGTGAGTAGTTTTAACATTAACGCTTTATGGAATAATGTGCATGCATGCTCAGTCGCTCAGTCGTGTCCTGCTCTTTGTGATTCCATGGTCTGTAGCCTGCCAGGCTCCTTTGTCCATGGAATTTCCTAGACAAGAATACTGGAGTGGGTTGCCATTTCCTTCTCCAGGGATCATCCCGACCAAGGGATCTCAGGAGATACAGGAGATTGAATTCGCATTTCCTGTGTTTCCTGCATTGACAGACGGGTTCTTTACCACTGAGTTACCAGGGAACAAATATTTATGTAAATCCAAACACATACATCTTAAATTAACTCAAATTCATATGTGGGAAAAAGATAATATTAGATGATCTCTCACAATGTAAATTCTATAATTCACTACCTAATGAATCCTGCAGAGAAGGCAATGGCACCCCACTCCAGTACTCTTGCCTGGAAAATGCCATGGACGGAGGAGCCTGGTAGGCTGCAGTCCATGGGGTCACACAGAGTCGGACACGACTGAGCAACTTCACTTTCACTTTTCACTTTCATGCATTGGAGAAGGAAATGGCAACCCACTTCCAGTGCTCTTGCCTGGAGAATCCTAGGGATGGGGGAGCCTGATGGGCTGCTGACTATGGGGTTGCACAGAGTTGGACACGACTGAAGCAACTTAGCAGCAGCAGCAGCAGCAGCAACAGCAATGAATCATGTACTTAAGAATACTGAGAACATTTTGACATCTCAGCACCTTATAATGTCTCATCTCTTCTCTCCTACCCTCATAAACACTCCTACCTTCTGCTGTCAATAGCTACACACCCACAGAATGAAAATTTTCTATATTATCTGTCTTTTAAATCTGTCTCTGTTCCCTTCTAATAGCTTGATAACTAAGTCTGATTAATCTCACTTCTTTTTGTTCTTTTTTCTTGAATTGGTATCCTGAAATAGTGTGAAATAGTCACCTTTAAGGAAATTGTAGCTAGTTCTTTGTTGATTACCATTCTCTACTAAGACATGAGCAGGTAACAGTTGTTTCAATTTTAGGGCAAAGTCCCTGTACAGGAGATGGACAGACATTAATCAGTCTCAGTGTATTCCAGCAGTGGTTCCTAAAGGTGGTCTCTAGACCAGCAAAAGAAGCATCACTTGGAAAACTTTTTAGAAATGCAGATTTTTCAGACCCACCTTAGAGCCACTACATCAGCAATTAGGAGTAAAGGAAGGATTAGGCCCTGTACTCTTCAGTCTAAAAAGTTCTCTGGATAATTCTGATATACACCCTACAGTTTGAGAACCAGTGTATTAGAGTAACAATTGACTCAGCATACAATCGAAGACTCTTCTTGACAGAACAAAGTTAATATTCCCTGCTGTACATTAGGAAGATTGGGGTTCATCAGAAGAGCTTTTGCTATTTGTTTGTTTTAGGAGAAATGGTATCCTCCCTCTGCCATGAGCTGAGAAGTAAGAGGGAAGATCAGAGTCATCATGGTAAGGTGATAGTGACATGTGCACACAGCACATAGCAATGAAACCCACATCTCTGGGCTCTATAGGTAGCAGTCTATAAACACATTTCGTACCAAAAAATTGTCACATCTCGGTAGCAGAGGCAAGTAAACTTTTTCTGTAACAGGTCAAATAGTAAGTATTGTAGGCTTTGGAGGGTCATTGTTCTCTGTCACAACAACTCAATTCTGCCACAACAATGCAACAACAATCCTGAACAGTATGTAAAGGAGCATGATGAGAGTTTCAGTAAAACTTTACTTTGTAAAAAAATGGTGGGTTGGATTTGGCCCGTGGGCCATAATTTGCCAACCTGTTTTATAATGCTTCCGTTTAATGAATTTTTAAAAGGACTTAACTATTTTTTCCCAGTTGATTGTTTAGTCATTAATCAGATATTTAACTGCCATTCCACTAACAATTCATTAACTAGTTGCAAATCATTAAAAGCAATCCCCCCAAATCCAATGTCCCTCTTTTGCTTTGTTGGTGGTTGATCTATAAACAGGGCTTCCCAGGTGGCTCAGTGGTAAAGAATCTGCCTGCAATGCAGGAGACATAGGAGATGTGGGTTTGATCCCAGGTCAGGAAAATCCTTTGGAGAGGGATGTGGCAACTCAGTCCAGTATTCTTGCCTGGATAATCCCATGGACAAAGGAACCTGGCAGGCTAGAGTCCATGAGGTCGCAAAAGAGTTGGACATGACTGACCACGTGCAATCTGTGAACAATCAACCAAAGCATAGTGTTGACCAAACTCAACTTTATGCCTGATTTTCCACCTAATGCGCAATGGGAACAAATGTTCTGCCTTCATAGACACACTTTTAAATAGTTTGAGTTTACCACTCTTACCATACTATGGTATACCAATATATAAATTAATCTCACAGGGCATACAAAAATATAAATTAATTTACCTTATAGCTGTGGCTCCTGCAACAACCACTTTAGCTGCTGTCCTAATGTACAGCTCTTATTCAAAAGCTGCCTCTACAAAGTAGGTTATGGATACCCTGCCTCACCAAAAGTTATTGATGAAACATCACTAACAGGGTTTATCTGTTTAAAACTTTGACTGAAAAAAAAGGAAAGATAACATTGCCTTGCTGTTACTGCAAGTGATGCCATGCAAGTAAATTTAACACATGCTATCAGTGTCTCTTCCTTTTTAGCAGGTTAGTGAGCCTGGGTAGAGAAAAAGAAGGACCCAAGATGGTGGTTTAGTGCTTAGTTGCGTGAATACATCCCAGAAACATGAGCAATTAGGCTCATTTCATAAATGGAAAAAGAAAAGAAAAAACTCTAGACATCTTTCCAAGTACAATAATAAAACATGTTGGGTAATTTTGAAATTTCCCACCCTTCGCTCTTGTCCCAAGTGAAAGCATATGCCAGAGTAATAACTTGAACTTCTTCTGAACTTTGAGTTAGATTCGTGCTAACTTTCCTTATACTGTTATTCTTTCAGTATTATCTGTATTATCCTTCTGTCCATTCATAATTAGTACTCAACTGAATTTTTGCAGAATACAATACTTAGTGAAGAGCCAAGCCTTGGGCTGTTGATGTTTCCACCAACTTGATAAATATTTTGTCACTATGTACCAAGAGGAAAATGGGCGCCACAGAGATAATGGCCTATTGTGTTTTAGAATGATTTCTTTTTTATCATTATTAGTATTACTTAGGAAACTATCCTAAAGTATTAAGCATTCTTTTGCACTATCCTGCCACATGGTTTTGTCTCAGTGCACGTATGCCACAGGCTGGAAATCTCAGGGAATTAAATCTCCAGGAACAGCTCTCAATCAGGGATGTCTGAAGTTGAAGGGTAAATATCAGCTTCTTCCCATTTCATGTCTGATAAATCTTGATGTGTTTTACATCTAGTGCCACAGAGAGATTGAGCCCCAGTTGTTCCCAGCAACGACCTGCTTGATAATGAGCCTCCTTCACTTCTCTGTCTTGTTTTCTGCTCCCCTACTGATACCCTCTGAGATCACTTCCTGATAAACTACTCACACTCAAATATGGGAAAACATGAATCACGCACAGGATATATTTTACATATTGATACAAGTATGCAGGAAATTCAAATTTGACTTCTCTTCTTGTTGTTTTCTGAGGGAGGTAAACTGAGAAGAAGATGGGGATTAAATCCCCTAAAATGGACTCACTAGAGGGCTCTCAAATCTGTATCCCTTGGAGAAGTCACAAGCTGAGACAGATGTGCTGCTGCCTGGAATTGTTGTGGTAAAAATTATCTGAATCTCAGATTTCCAATTTATATAGCCTAGCTGAGTTTGACAAATCAAAACACTGAGACCCGTCTGTTAGAATTGATTTGGATCTTTCTTACCCTCTGCTTATTGAATTCTGTGGCCTGAAGATAAAGAGATAAAACTCTCAATGATAAAATTACTAAACTGAAAACCAGAGTTGGGATACTTATTCCAAAGCATATTGAGTTCATAATATGTGTCAGAGCCTTGTTTGACCTTTACAATGACCTGTAGATTTAGAGAGATTATAAACTCCATTTTATAGATAAGAAAACCAAGGTCAGAAAAGTTAAGTAATTTGCCTAAAATAACAGCCAGTAGAGCCAGGCTTGCAAGCCAGGATCTTCTCAGTCTAGGACTGAGCTATACCCAGTTCCGTCTCTGCAGAGGTAGGCTCCCTCTATCTTTAGCTATCATCACGCCTGACAGTGATATGTGACATAAGAGTATTCTTCCACATGCAAGAACCATGATATAGCAAGATCAAATTTACACCCAAAACAAAAAAGCACAGGTTTTAGGGCCAGCAAGTTGTGTGATAAGATAAATTTTTCTATTACTATAGGTCTTACTTCTACTAAAATGAAGATGTTAGGCTAAAATATTTCCAGGGTCCCTTGCAGTTATGAAATTGTGCTGCTTTGTTTGGAACAAGTTGGAAAGATATTTTTTCTTTTCAAACTGCTACAGTTTTATTAATGTATCATAGTAGCTAAGATTCAGAGACCCAACCTGAGATGTAGCAGTGAATTAAAGAGTTAAGGAGTACATTTGTTGGATTGAAAATGCTAAGATGACAATTGATTAATAAGAAAATTTTAAACATAAAAGGCAACTTAAACAGGCATTCAGATGGAAAAGGGAATTATCCTAAGTGCCCCTAATAAAAGATAATTCTACACTTTATCTCTGTGAAACTACACTACATCCATCACACTGTACCACCTACTTACTTTTTAATCTTATTGAAGAAAAGATGATTGCAGATTTAGCTGAGGGATTGCAATATTGATACAGAATTCAAAAGCCTCATCACCAGCCATTTATATCATGTTGTCCATTTCTTTTCACATGTTAAAGGTAGAAACCAACAACAAAACCACCAAATGCTAACCACCTCTCATCCTTAACCCTTCAAATAGAAGGAAACACTATCACTAATAAAAACAGTGTTGAAATCTCATAGCTCTTACATGGACATGTCTGTTCTCCCATAACTTGGATGTTTACGGTTAGAATACGGAAGCACAAAGGGTTCGTTTACATTACAAACACAGGGTGAGGCAGTAGGCCTGGTGAAGAAGCCCATGGATGAACTTCTTTCACTTACAGGATTATGAGAACTCACACTTTCATCTTCACATAACAATACAGACTGTGCTTCATTTTGTAATCACAGTATAATGATCATCTCTAAATACTGAAGAATCATAAGGTGGTCAGTTCAGTTCAGTTCAGTTCAGCCGCTCAGTCATGTCCGACTCTTTGCGACCCCATAAATCACAGCACGCCAGGCCTCCCTGTACATCACCAACTCCCAGAGTTCCCTCAAACTCATGTCCATTGAGTCAGTGATGCCATCTAGCCATCTCATCCTCTGTTGTAGGTACAATGTTAATATTTCCTGAGCCTTGGGCTCATACCTCTGAGGCCATACCAGAATGAAAGAGCTTAATGGACTAAACATTATAACCTTTCAGGAACAGGTTGAAGTAAGACAAATAACTTCAAAAATTCAGTTGAGAAACAAAGACCAACATCAGCAAATGAACTGATGATAAAGCAAGATTGCCATTCTGCCAAAGAAGCCTCTTTTTAGAACCTTCTACCAGCCACATTCTGGGGTGGTCTTTTGAAATCCTAAACAATTCTTTGGATCACCTTCTCTGTGTTCCTATCAGAAATCTCCTTGAAACCTAAAGCATGACAGCCTATCTTCAAGCACTAAACAAGTCAAGCAGCCTTGACTTCTCCCCTTCAGCTCACTAGCTGGTTCAGTTCAGTTCAGTTGCTCAGTCATGTCCGATTCTTTGTGACCCCATGAATCGCAGCACGCCAGGCCTCCCTGTCCATCACCAACTCCCGGAGTTCACTCACTCACATCTATCGAGTCAGTGATGCCATCCAGCCATCTCATCCTCTGTCATCCCCTCCTCCTCCTGCCCCCAATCCCTCCCAACATCAGGGTCTTTTCAAATGAGTCAACTCTTCGCATGAGGTGGCCAAAGTACTGGAGTTTCAGCTTCAGCATCATTCCCTCCAAAGAAATCCCAGGGCTGATCTCCTTCAGAATGGACTGGTTGGATCTCCTTGCAGTCCAAGGGACTCTCAAGAGTCTTCTCCAACACCACAGTTCAAAAGCATCAATTCTTCGGCACTCAGCCTTCTTCACAGTCCAACTCTTACATCCATACATGACCACAGGAAAAACCATAGCCTTGACTAGATGGACCTTTGTTGACAAAGTAATGCCTCTGCTTTTGAATATGCTATCTAGGTTGCTCATAACTTTCCTTCCAAGGAGTAAGCGTCTTTTAATTTCATGGCTGCAGTCACCATCTGCAGTGATTTTGGAGCCCAGAAAAATAAAGTCTGACACTGATTCCACTGTTTCCCATCTATTTCCCATGAAGTGATGGGACCAGATGCCATGATCTTAGTTTTCTGAATGTTGAGCTTTAAGCCAACTTTTTCACTCTCCACTTTCACTTTCATCAAGAGGCTTTTGAGTTCCTCTTCACTTTCTGCCATAAGGGTGGTGTCATCTGCATATCTGAAGTTATTGATATTTCTCCCGGCAATCTTGATTCCAGCTTGTGTTTCTTCCAGCCCAGCGTTTCTCATGATGTACTCTGCATATAAGTTAAATAAGCAGGGTGACAATATACAGCCTTGATGTACTCCTTTTCCTATTTGGAACCAGTCTGTTGTTCCATGTCCACTTCTAACTGTTGCTTCCTGACCTGCATATAGGTTTCTCAAGAGGCAGGTCAGGTGGTCTAGTATTGCCATATCTTTCAGAATTCTCCACAGTTTATTGTGATCCACACAGTCAAAGGCTTTGGCATAGTCAATAAAGCAGAAATAGATGTTTTTCTAGAACTCTCTTGCTTTTTCCATGATCCAGCAGATGTTGGCAATTTGACCTCTGGTTCCTCTGCCTTTTCTAAAACCAGCTTGAACATCTGGAGGTTCGCGATTCACGTATTGCTGAAGCCTGGTTTGGAGAATTTTGAGCATTACTTTACCAGGGTGTGAGATGAGTGCAATTGTGCGGTAGTTTGAGCATTCTTTGGCATTGCCTTTCTTTGGGATTGGAATGAAAACTGACCTTTTCCAGTCCTGTGGCTACTGCTGAGTTTTCCAGAGTTGCTGGCATATTGAGTGCAGCACTTTCACAGCATCATCTTTCAGGATTTCAAATAGCTCAACTGGAATTCCATCACCTTCACTAGCTTTGTTAGAAAGCTAGTGGAGCATCACTTAGAAAGTGATGCTTTCTAAGGCCCACTTGACTTCACATTCCAGGATGTCTGGCTCTAGGTCAGTGATCACACCATCGTGATTATCTGGGTCGTGAAGATCTTTTGTGTATAGTTCTGTGTATTCTTGCTACCTCTTTTTAATATCTTCTGCTTCTGTTAGGTCCATACCATTTCTGTCCTTTATCGAGCCCATCTTTGCATGAAATATTCCCTTAGTATCTCTAATTTTCTTGACAAGATCTCTAGTCTTTCCCATTCTGTTGTTTTCCTCTATTTTTTTTGCATTGATTGCCGAGGAAGGCTTTCTTATCTCTTCTTGCTATTCTTTGGAACTCTGCTTTCAGATGCTTATATCTTTCCTTTTCTCCTTTGCTTTTTGCTTCTCTTCTTTTCACAGCTATTTGTAAGACCTCCTCAGACAGCCATTTTGCCTTAAATCCCTCTATTCCTTTTCATTTAAATATATCTTATCTTCAATTAACCAATTTCTAAAATACTTTGCAGATTAAACAAAACACCCTTTAGTAGTTGACTTTCAGGCCTGATTGGCCTAAGTTACAATAAACAGTGACCCAACAGCAGATTATTTTTATTGCAGAGCCAAGGATATTTCTATGTAGGTTGATTAGAAGTAGGTTGATTAGGCTGTACTAATAGTTAGTGTTAAATGAATGTTAGTTATTTTTATATTAGGCAATAGCATAGAAAATGGGGAAATCAGGCCAGAGAAAGAGGGCTTGAAGCGAAAATTTGAGGGGAAAGGGGCCAGTGCAGGAATCAGGACCTGAAGAGAACTGTAGCTCTAAGGAGGCTCTATTGGACTCTCTCCACTTCCCATCCAGCTGAGAACGGAGCCGTTGCAGGTTTCTGTGCAGGATGGGATTTATCAAGGCAAACCAAAGTATTACAGTAAGAAGTAATTTAATGACACACAGGTGACCATTTCAAGGTGATTCACATAACTGAGTTTTTGTGAGGTTCTTTGAGGATGTAAAAATGACAAAGTTAGTAGAATTTAATTATTTTCATTTATATAGTGACTTTTAATACATATAGAATATACATGTTTCGAAAAGGATATTTTAAAAACAAAGTTATGTGTAATGAATTTAATTTTTTGAAAGAAAATTAACAGGTTTATTCCCATAAAAAAATAGTATCTCCAAAGCATACTAAAATCTCTGCTATGAGGAAATTTATCAGCTCACCTTCAAAGGCACAGCCTGTGGTTCAGTGTGGTTCTTCTAGTGTTAATTCTAAATCCCCTTATTAAGCTTGCTTGGGAGGGACACATGGGACGCCAGACTAGGATCTACATCAGTTAAGGATGCAAATTACTCTCTTAACCATGATGTTATGCTGTGCTTAGTCACTCAGTTGTGTCCGACACTTTGCAACCCCATGGACTGTAGCCCACCAGGCTCCTCTGTCCACAGGGATTCTCCAGGTGCGAATACTGGAGAATTCTCCAGGTGAGAAAACTGGAGGGTTGCCGTGCCCTCCTCCAAGGGATCTTCCCAACCCAGGATCAAACCCAGGTCTTAATCATGATAGTCATGAGTTATTTCTAATTCCTTAGTTAGGAAATAGGTACCAAAATTCATAATCGGTAGATAGATGATAAATACACAGACACATGTATGTGTACATATACATATATGCTTTGCTGAAGTCAGTTATATAGTGTGGTATCATTTTTGGTGTCTTTAAAGTCTCAATCTAAAGCACCTCCTCCCAGTAATGAATGAGACAGTGCCTGGGGATGTTTGGGCTTCCCTTGTGGCTCAGCTGGTAAAGACTCCATCTGCAATGCGGGAGACCTGGGTTCGATCTCTGGGTTGGAAAGATCCCCTGGAGAAGGGAAAGGCTATCCACTCCAGTATTCTGGCCTGGAGAATTCCATGGACTGTACAGTTCATGGGGTCAAGAAGAGTCAGACATGACTGAGAGACTTTCATTCTCACTTTTCACTTTGGGGATGTTTAGAACCTTACCCATTATAATAAATTCTGGTGCCCTAAATGAATTAAAGCAGTTAAGCATATCTCCTACAGAGCTCTGTCTTAACAGGGCTGCTTTTCAAGAGAGTCAAGACTGCATTACCCTAGCGCGTTGTATGATCACCCCATGCTAGAGTAAAAGTCATCGTAAATTTTCCACCATAAATCAATCTCTGACAGTGTGTAGAGAATAGTATTCACTCTTTTTTTAATTTACTTTTTAATTGGAGGAAAATTGCTTTACAGTGTTGTGTGGTTTCTTCCATACAACAAGGCAAATCAGCCATAATTATACATAGACCACCTCCGTCCTGAGGCTCCCCCCCCTCCCCAGATCCTACCCTTCTAGACCATCACAGAGCACTGGGCTGGGCTCCCTGTGTTATATAGCAACTTTTCATCAGCTATTTATTTTACAAATGGTAGTGTATATGTGCCAACACCACTTTCTCCATTCATCCCACTCTATCTTTCCCCACTGTGTCCACAAGTCTATTCCTTATCTCCATTCCTTCCCTAAAAATAGTTTCATCAATACCATTTTTCTAGATTCCATATATATGCTTATTCCATATACACTAATATCTAGATTAATATATTTGTTTTTTTCTTTCTGGCTTACTTTGTATAACAGGCTCTAGGTTCATCTACCTCTCTAGAACTGACTCACATTCACTCTTGGTGCTTAGGAGAAACTCCTAGTAATATTCTATCTCCTCCACATTCTATGCTCTCCATTCGCCTCCTCCCCCACCTTTGTCACTCTCACTCTTGAATAATTTGCAGCTATTTGGACCTGGAATAAGCTAAAGTAAATAAATTTCAGGTGTGGCCTCACCTGGCTATATTTACCATCCAGAGTCTCAGGGTCAAAGCATATTAAACTAATGCTTTTTCCAGGCCTCCTATAACTAAAAAGTATTTATTTGATATTTCTCATTTTGGTATCAGACTGCAGAATTCAACCCGTATGCATACCCACAGGCTTTTTTTGGAAATATTACTCACCAGATTTATTTTCTCTTTTTACTATGTGTTGTGGTGTGTTTTTTCAAATGCATTATCCAGTATTTTGCCAAATGAATTTGAACTTATTATTTTCTGCCTAGGAGACTTGTCTGGGGATTGAGCTGCTTGCTGGCCTAGCTGCAGATTTTGTTTTAGGACTAGTACACTGTTTTTTAGCAGCCCACTAATGAGCCATTAAATGAACCTAGCTTCTTCACTGCAATCTGACCAACCCCACCATTAAACACGCCCGTTGTCTTTTTTATTTCCTGTTGTTTGGAATAATTCTCCTTTCACATACTTAGATTTGGCATTTTGTTTAAAAACTGATAAAAGTCCAAAGATTGTACAGAGACCTAAGTCAGGACAAAATGATGGCAGAGAAAGTTTGGTGTTTTGGCTCTATCAACCCCTTCAGTGCCTTTACTCCATTCTCAATATCCTTCCTGTCTTATGGTATCCTGGTCCCTATAGCATGGGGGGGAATTATCTAACCAACATCTACTATAAGAACAGCGGATTCATTTTGATATTTGGCAAAACTAATACAGTTATGTAAAGTTTAAAAATAAAATAAAATTAAAAAAAAAAAAAAAAGAACAGTGGTTTTTACCCAGGGGTGATTTTTGCCCCTCTGGGGCATTTGACAATGTGTGGAAACACTTTTGATTGTTACAACTTGGGGCAGGGTTGGTTCTAGTGGCACCTAGTGGGTAGAGACCAGGGATGCTTTAAATACTCCACAGTCTAACGGAGCAGAGGACAACTCCCACCACAAAGCATTATGCTATTCAATGGCATTAGTAATGTTATCTATTACTCTTTTTTAGAGTTTTTTCATCTTTCAAAAGGGATCAAGAAAGAAATATACTTAACTCTATCGTCTTATCACTTATCGTCTTATTCAACTCAGGTGTACAATTGGATGCAAGACCCATCAGCTTTCAGAGATTCAAACATATCAAGAGATACCCACTCCTCTCTCTCTTCCTCTCTCTCTCTCTCTGACACACACACACACACACACACACACACACACACACACACACACACACACAAACTAGAAACAGGGAGCAGAGCCTGAAGCCAAATCTGTCCTCTGTATTCCCATACTGAATTAAAACTCAGAGATGGAGTTTTGAGTGTCAAGGCAGATGAGGCCACAGCAGGCTAATGCCCTCAAAACTATGTGCTCCACCTGTAGGGTGTACCGAGAAGTAAAGGTTCAAAGAGGGTGTGATCAGAGTGTGGACTTTCTTCTAATTGGTTTGTGGTGAACCTTCTGCTTCCAATCGTTCTAGGATTTATGTGCTTGTGGACAGCATACCAGCCTTAACCATTATCGGTAACTTCTCACGCGTGGTGAGGGTTTCTGTATCTGCACAACACCTCAAAGATGTTGTTCTTTATATCCCTTGATGAGGAACCAGGATGTTTCCCCAAAGCTATACAATTGCTTCTCTTGACTGTTCCTCCCAGGCCTCACATCTCCTCCCTACTCTAATTAACACCTGCTTTGAACCTGCCTATTGGAACTCAGGGATTGTGTGGAGGCCGAATGAAGCCTATTTCCTGTAATCGAAGAAATGGGGACCCAGGAAGGTTTTTGTGCCCAGGAGCCCCACAGGGGCCTTCTCAGTATCAAGCCTAATACTGGCATGTAAAACTCTCTTGTTCTCCCCTATAAGCTCCTCCTCCCAATCCAGATGTCCTTTTTGCCATAGTGAGAAAGTTTTCTTTTAAATCAAGGGATTCTTCCAGACTTAGTGGTTCATATTGTAAATTCTGTGTCCTTTATCTCTGTATCAGCCTATAGCTTTTAATGTTTCAAAAGAAGTTTTTAAAATGATAAATAAATTTATAAACAGATAAATATGAATTATTTTCACTTATAGCTGCTAAGCTTTTCAGTTGAAATCAGGGCTTTCAAAACTTGATTCTGCTAAGTTACAAAAGACTATATAAAAATTCAAAAATAAGAATTTTTTAGTTTTTTTCCTGCGTGATTCTCATCCTGATGGTCTTGGCTATAGGAAAGCTTTACCACCATTAAATGCTGGGAAGAATATAAAAAGAAAGTGAATGGGCAAATATATAGCTTACTAACAAAATTTACTGTAAATTTTCTCTTCTATTTTTTCCATAACCCACCATAAAAAAATGTTGATTCTCATCTAAATATTTCCTGGCTATTAAATAGGTGGGGTGGAGGGGTTAGGTTGTGACTCTTTCTAGAATCTGTTTCTTTAGAATATTACTCCAAGTTCACCGAGCCCCTACTTGCATCAGGGTCTGGATACTGGAAGAACTGTTCACGCCCCTCCACCGAGGGTCTCACTGCGCCCTCCTCAGTGTGTCCCACGACCCCCTCATCACACAAGACTGGCCTCCGGAGCCCTGGGGGTCCTGTGTGTGAGGGTGACTCGTGGGGCCTTCACTGACAGGGAGTGAACAGCTCCCTGCTGGGATCTTGACCTTGACCTGTAAGGAGAGTCAGCACCAGCCGAACGTGGCCTGACCCAAGAGCTGGGCTCCATCCTTGGATCTCCTGCCGACTTCCCGAGAACTCCGACCCTGACTAGCTTCTGCTTAGCTGCCCACTCTCTTTACGGTAAAACTACTGCCAAAGTTCTATTTCTCTACCAAAAGAAAACCAGAAAGAGCACAGCATAGCTTTAAACTGTTAATGACCATCATGGAAATGTTCGCCCTCAAAATTCTTCTCTCTTGCATTTTGAGCCAATATCACAGGAATTAGTCATTGCTCTTAAAGAAAAGACTTTAATGTTCTCAAACATTACAATCCAAGGTAGAACCCTTGATTTTTCATGACATTGACCCTTCTTCCCCTCACTTTTTTCTACTTCTCTGTTGATTATTTCTTGGGGGTTTAAACCATTCTGCAGTATATTTTCAAGCTAAATATTACTTAGTCCACTCTTATAAAGTCAAAATCTGGTTTCTTTCTGCATTCGCCATCTCTCCTAGGGTCAAAGTCCTGGCCTCCAGCTGACCTGCTCCAATTTTCATGTAGGGTTTGTAATAGTTCATGGCACACAAGAATTTTTGAAATTCTGGGCTGATGCCCCAAAAGAAATAGATGTGAAACTGCAAAAATAGATGTAATCTTTCCCAATAACTGAACTATTTCTAGCACAGAACTCTCAGTCCTTCCTCATGTATCCTAAATCTTGAGAAAATGAGGAACCTAGATAAGAAGAAAAATCTTTTGATGTTAAAAGATATTAAATGATACTTTAGTGAGGTTTATGCTAAATACTATGTTATTTTCTATCCCTTTTACTTTATGTTCTTTTGCCAAATTTTTTTTACCATCACTTAGTTATCAGTGATATCTTTTCTCATTGCACTGTTACAAAAGGAAAGTGAACACATCTCAAAACCAAGGTGACTTCCCTGGTAGTATAGTGGATAATAATTCACCTGCCAATGCAGGGGACATGGGTTCAATCCCTGGTCTGGGAAACTTCCACATGCCACAGAGCAACTAAAGCCCATGAACCTCAATTACTGAGCCCACATACTGCAAGTACTAAAGCCTGTGCAGCTAGAGCCTGTGCGCCACGGCGAGAGAAACCACCACAGTGAGACACCCATCCACTGCTACAAAGAGAAGCTCCTGCTCACTGCACCAGAGAAAGCTTGTGCACAGCAATGAAGACCCAGCATAACCAAAAAAAAGGAAAAAAGGATGGGCTGAATTTATGAATGAATTTGTGCTGAACACATGGAATGGAAGCAAAAGTAAGAGCCAAGTTTTATGAGAAGAAAAGAGAGTTTTGTTTCATTTGTTTGGTTAGAGATTTTGTTTTCTGAAATTCAAAAAACTTGACTTTTCTAAGCAAGAGGAAAACTAAAAGCTAGATTTTTGAGTTTTAAAAATAAACGATAAAACTGAAGTGTTTATAAAATGACAATTTTAGCTATTCTCCCATTCAAAAGAAAAGGTCAATTAGAAAGCAGGAAAAGGAGAATTGAAAGAGATATTGCTGACATTTCGATACTAGAGATACTATTCCTGAGAAATGAAGCAGGAGAATGAAACTTTTAGTTGTTCTAAATTGTTATAGTTCTAGACTCTGAAGAAACAGATGCCAAGATATAATTAGGAATGAAAGAGAATTGGGGATAAAACATTGATGAGAGAAAGTGATAAGGAAGTCAGGAGAGATGTCAACTGTGATGAAGGTCTGAATCCCTCAAAGGAGGAAGGGAAACGAGGGAAGGCAGGGTACAGAAGGCAGTACAAGTTCTTAGAAGGTTACGGGAAAGCCTACAGAGTCCTTGAGCCAAAGTCACCCATCAGATGAGCCCTGGTCCCTCGCAGGTAGCTTCTTGACCTTCGTATCCTGACCATGCTCTCATTGACTGGGAACAGCCCCTGGGAAATATGGCCTCATTCAAACAGTGATGCATCTCTGATCATGGCAGGTAAAGTCATGGATAAATCACACTCTCCAGTGTCAGATATCTGAGAGGCACATTTTCCTGAACACCACAGAAACCCTCATGGGATTGAGGTGAATCTTACAGCAGAGAATAAGTTTGCCTAGGTTCTATTGACTGAAAAAAAAAGTACAACCCAAAAGTTGAGAATTATGTTTTATTTAACAGACAAACTGAGGACTTAAGCCTGGGAGACAGCCTTTCAGATGGCTCTGAGGGACTGTTCTGAAGAACTAAAAGGGAGAAGCCAGGATATATAGGAATTCTTGCAATAAAAACCAGGTAGTTGAAACATCAGAAGATTATTGTTAATTAAAGAGACTAGATATCTCAAGTTAATGGATATTGCACTTTTCTATGTATGGAAAGATGCAAGAGTCTGTGCTCATTGAAATCAATCCTTTGGTATGATCTTAGCTAATTGGGGCCAGTATCCTGTATTTTTCTATCCTAAATCCTCTCAGGGCACAGAGTTGGGGGACAGCTGCAGTGACTGATGGCTTGATAGCCACAACACTCTTTGTTTACTGATATGACAGGCAACATTCTTCATCCACACTTCTATCCTGCAAGCCTAGGAGTTAAGCTTCAAGTCCAATATATCACCTGAGAGGTCAAATATTTATAACAGAAAGAAAAGATCTTGGCAGATTTACTTAGTATAGTAAGGCAGAGCAACCACAAGACTGACTGGAAATGAGTAAGGGAATGCACAGGCTTCTGGTGCCAGAGACATGACACTGACATGACCCAAAACAATGGCAGTAACTGTGGATATTAGTCGTCAATGCCAGTAACAGTGGCATTTCAATCACAGTGTTTTAAAACCAAGTGAGAGTAACCATATCTCAGCTGATATCAAAGAACATCACCCAATATTCAGTCTAGAAGACCAACAAATGCCAGTGTGGACCCGGGTGCTTAGCAATTGCTATGGAAGGCACTCAGTGAGTGGTAAAGGCCTGGGTAATTTAGGATGGAGTGCATATACAGGAGTCTGGAAGTGAAGAGTAGAAAAATGAAACCCATGTTCTCATCTGGTACAGAGCAGCATTTGTGTTTTTACTGCTATCTCTAACCTTGCACCAATATAAGCATTCTGCAGTTGTTGGATGAGAACATAATTACTTAATTTTGGGGTCATTGTGATCATCAGTGGCACATATTAATATTTACACCTTCAGAATACTAAAATCAGCATGTTTATCAGATTTCTTTAATGAAAAAACAAGGAATGAATTACAATATGTTTGTTTTTTCATACTGTGTATGTTTCTAATTAGTTTGAAGTTAATATATCTGAATTATTCGTAAGTTGTTAATAGTAAGCAGAGTTTATTTCAAGGGAAAAAATAGATTCTAATAAGAGCAGACTCAAGTGTTGGCAGAAGAAGCTAAATATTAGCCTTATGGCAAAGTACTAGATTTTGTGAACTGGGGAATCAGTTCAACACTTTAGGCACGGCAGAAGTGAATGGGAGGTGGGAAGACCAAGTTTCTTCCTCTGAGAAGTAAAACTGTGAGGAAGTCAAGCCAGGATGGTCAGCTGCAATTCATAAAATGTGGACAATGCCATTCTGGGGATGAAAAAACAGGAGTCAAAGCAAAACTTCTCTCCTGGTTCTACACTACCTACACTCACAGGGCCTCCACATCCCACTCAAAGCCCAGTTCCTTTAGTTTAGATTGTGTCTTTCAAGATAAGCATTAGCTCCTGAGTTATCCTAGGGTAGCTTCGCCTCCCTCCCTGCCAAGGTGCCTGGCTGCTTTTTATCTCTGATAACAGTGGATGAGCATCACAGCAGCAGCCTCCTTGCCTGAGCTCAGAAGAGGAAATGCTTTTACTCAAGAGGTTAGTAAGCTACTTCTGCTCTACTTATATTATAAAAATTATATTTCTGGTTATTCTTGAAGTATTTTTCTTTCAGCATTATTGAGGTATAAATGACAAATAAAATGAATACATATTTAGCATGTACAAAGTGATATTTGATGTATGTATATATTCAATATGAACTTTTTAGTACATCCATCATTTCATAGAGTTACCTTTTTTGGAGAATAATTAAGACCTCTTAGCAAATTTCAAGTATATGATACAGTATTGTTAACTATAGCCAACATGCTATAAAGATCTCTAGCAATTATTCATCCTACATATCTGAAACTCCAAAGGAAATAAAATCAGTATCTTCAAGAGATGTCTGCCTCCCACCCCCAACCATGTTCACTGCAGCATTTTCACAATATCCAAGATATGGAACCAACCTAAGCATCTGCCAATAGATGAAGGGACATTGAAAATGTGATATATATGAATATATGTGTGAATATTATTCAACTTTTAAAAAAGAAGAAACCCTGTCATCTGCAACAAGAGAGATGGACTTTGAGGACATTATGCCGAGGGAGAGAAGCCAAACACAGAAGGATAAATGCTGTATGATCTCACTCGTATGTGGCATCTAAAAAAGCTGTGTACTCTTACAAGCAGAGACAGCATGGTGGTTACTCAGGCTGATGGAAATAGGAAGTGTTGGTCAAAGACAGTTTTAACCATCTGTCTCTGCTAAAGATGCCACTGCCCAGGGAGCTTGGCTCCACCTAAGCAGAAGTTTTCAGCAGTACCTGCTGTGATGATACAATGCTGTGCCTTAGAGAAGCCCTGCACTGTGTCATCGTGTGATACTCACTAGAACATGAACCCCGTTATCTATTCTTGTAGAGATTTTCAGGAAACAGTGCTTCCATTTTCGTTCTGAGTCTTTTCTCCCCAGCACTCAAGGCAGCCCCAGTGGCAGACACTGCGTCAGTCATCCCTCCCTCAAACCCACGGCAAATTCCTCCCAGAGTGTGTCCTCGGGTTCTTTAACCTTGAGATGAATGCACTGCAGTCAGGAATCTCTGCTCTCAGGACTCCTGCAAGGAACTCTCAGCCATGCCATGTATTCCTAAGACCACAGGTAAACACAGGCTCCATGTGGGACCCCTGCTTCAATTCTTTTATCCTTCCATTCAAAATCATTTATATTAATAGCTCCTTCTCTATAGATACTAAACTGTGTGTAATGTAAGAAAAACAGAACTACAGCTTGCCCTCAAGAAATCTACACTCTTATCACACCTAGCAGCCCTGAATATAAATGACTTTTCTGGTAATGAGCAATAGAAGATCAAAGAAAGCAAAAATAATTTATCAGAGGCATCTGAGGAAGTTTATGGAAAAGTTGACACTAGCGTGAGCCTTGAAACGTAGGTAGAGTTTTAACAAATATGGTCATTGTTGACGCTATCATAATTCTTCTAGTAAGGATCTGTCCTTGTTTAACATAAAGAGAAAAATCATATGGGTCACAATAACATTAACAATAACATTTCAAATAAATATTTGAAATGCTGTGGAAGGATTAGAGTTTTCTCTTTGTAGCTTTAAGGAATACAAGAGTATTTACTGGGTGAGAGTTACAGAAGACAAGTTTTTTTTAAGTTTTACATTTTACCTACTTAAAAAAAACCTGCCTTATAAGGTATATGTCAAGCACATGCTATCTATTAGGGATATCATAGAATGTGCTGTGCTGTGCTGTGCTGTGCTCAGACTCATCTGACTCTTTGTGACCCCATGGGCTGTAGCCCACCAGGCTCCTCTGTCCATGGGATTCTCCAGAAAAGAATACTGGAGTGGGTTGCCATTTCCTTCTCTGGGGGATCTTCCTGACCCAGGAATGGAACCTGCATTTCTTGTGACTCTTGGATTGGCAGGTGGATTCTTTACCACTGCAACACCACCCATTATTCTATGATATCGGAAGCCATATCATAGTTATTCTCAAAGGAAGATTTAGAAACTCCTGACGTTTTCCTGAGATGCTTTCAGGGCATCCTTGAGGTCAAAATAAATTTAACAATTCCATGGTAGGCAGAATAACATTCTCCCAATGATGTCTGTATTCTATATAATTTCAATAATATGAGAATATATTATATTAATGTCAAAGGGAATCAAGACTCTAATGAAGTAAAGTTATTAATCATAGGACCTTAAAATAAAGAGACTATGCTGGATTATCTGGGGGGGTCCAATGTAATCACAAGAGTCCATAAAAATAGAAGAGGGAATCTGAAGAGGGGCCCAGAGAAATGACAATGTGAGAAGGACTGAGCCCAAAATTTCTGACCTTGAAGATGGAAAGAGGCCACAGCCAAGGAATGTTGGTGGCCTCTTAAAGCTGGAAAAGACCAAAACAACAACAACAGAATCTCTTGAGAACCTTCAGAAGGTATACAATCCTGCCAACGTTTTGCTTTTAGGTCAATGACACCCATTTTGAAATTCTGATCCTCATTACTATGATGATGTTGTTCAATCACTAAGTCATATCCCACTCTTTGAGACCCTATGTACTGCAGCATGCCAGGCTTCCCTGTCCTTCACTATTTCCCAGAGTTTGTTCAAATTCATGTCCACTGAGTTGGTGATGCTATCTAACCATCTAATCCTCTGCTGCACTCTTCTTCTTTTGCCTTCAATCATTCCCAGCATCCAGGTCTTTCCTAATGAGTCAGCTAGTCACATCAGGTAGCCAAAGTATTAGAGTTTTGGCTTCAGCATAAGTCCTTCCAATGAATATTCAGAGTTGATTTCCTTTAGGATTGACTAGTTTGATCACATTACAGTCCAAGGGACTCTCGAGAGTCTTTTCCAACACCACAATTCAAAAGCATCAATTCTTTGGCCCTCAGCCTTCTTTATGGTCCATCTCTCATATCTGTACATGACTACTGGAAAAACCATAGCTTTGACTATATGGAATTTTGTTGGCAAAGTGATGTCTCTGTTTTTTAATACACTGTCTAGGTTTGTCATAGCTTTCCTTCCAAGGAGCAAGATTTTTAAAATTCATGGCTGCAGTCACCACTGGCAGTGATTTTGGAGCCCAAGAAATAAAATCTGTCACTGTTTCCACTTTTTCTCCTTCTATTCACCATGAAGTCATGGGAACAGATGCCATGATCTTTGTTTTTTGAATGTTGAGTTTTAAGTCAACTTTTTCACTGTCCTCTTTAACCCTCATCAGGAGGCTCCTCAGTTCCTCTTAATTGTCAGCCATTGGAGTGGTATTATCTGCATATTTCATGCTGTTGATATTTTTCCTGACTATCTTGATTCCAGCTTGATATAACTCGAGTATAAGTTAAGTAAGCAAAGTGCCAGTATATGGCCTTGTTGTATTCCTTTCCCAGTTTAGAACCAGTTCATTGTATATCCAGTTGTAATTGTGGCTTCTTGACCTGCATATAGGTTTCTCAGAGGCAGGTAAGGTGGTCTGGTATTCTCATTTCTTGAAGAATTTTCCACAGTTAAGTTGTGATCCACACAGTCAAAGGCTTTAGTGTAGTCAATGAAGGAGAAGTAGATGTTTTTCTGGAATTCTCTTGCTTTCTCTATGTTCCAAGGAATGTTGGCTATTGAATCTCTGGTTCCTTTCCTTTTCTAAATCCAGCTTGAACATCTGGAAGTTCTTGGTTCACATACTGCTAAAACCTAGCTTGACGGATTTTCAACCTAACTTTGTTAGCATGTGAAACGAGAGCAATTGTATGATAGTTTGAACATTCTTTGGCACTTCCCTTCTTTGGAGTTGGAGTGAAAACTGACCTCTTCCAGTCCCGTGACCACTGCTGAGTTTTCCAAATTTGGTGACATATTTAATGCAGCACTTTGACAGCATCATCTTTTAGGATTTGAAATAGCTCAGCTGAAATTTGATCATCTCCACTAGCTTTGTTCTTGGTAGTGCTTCCTAAGGCCCACTTGACTTCATACTCCAAGATGTCTAGTTCTAGGTAAGTGACCATACCATCATGGTTATCTGGGTAATTAAGACCTTTTTTGTACAGTTCTGTATATTATTGCCACCTTTTCCTAATGTCTTCTGAATCTGTTAGGTCCTAACCATTTCTGTCCTTTATCATGCCCATCCTTGCATGAAATGTTCCCTTTGTATTTTCTTGAAGAAAAACTCTAGTCTTTCCCATTCTACTGTTTTCCTCTATTTCTTTGCATTTTTCACTCAAGTTCAGTTCAGTTCAGTTGCTCAGTCGTGTCTGACTCTTCACTCAAGGAGACTTTCTTAATCCTGCTTGCTATTCTGTTTTACTATGCATTCAGTTAGGTATATCTTTTCCTTTCCCCCTTGCCTTTCACTTCTCTTCTTTTTTCAGCATTTTGTAAGACTTCCTCAGACAACCATTTTGCCTTCTTGCATTTCTTTTCTTTGGGATGATTTTGGTCACTGCCTCCTGTACAATGTTACAAACCTCCATCCACAGTTCTTCAGGCACTCTGTCTACCAGTTCTAATCCCTTGAATCTATTCCTCGCCTCCACTGTATAATCATAAGGGATTTGATCTAAGTCATACCTGAATGGCCTTATGATTTTCACTACTTTCTTCAACTGAAGCCTGAATTTTGCAATAAGGAGCTGATAGTCTGAGCCACAGATGACTCCAGGTCTTGTTTTTGCTGACTGTATAGTTCTCCATCTTTGGCTACAAAGAATATAATCAATCTGTTTTCAGTATTGACCATCTGGTGATGACCGTGTGTAGAGTCAACTTTTGTGTTGTTGGAAGAGGGTGTTTGCTATGACCAGTGCGTTCTCTTGACAAAACTGTTTAGCCTTTGCCCTGCTTCATTTTGTTCTCCAAGACCAAACTTACTTGTTTACTCCAAGTATTTCTTAACTCCCTACTTTTGCTTGAAAAGGCCATATATTTTGGTGTTATTTCTAGAAAAGGACTCATTTTTTGGTGTTATTTCTAGAAAGGACATATTTTTGGCATTATTTCTATAAAGTCTTGTAGGTCTTCATAGAACCGTTCAACTTCAGCTTCTTCAGCATCAGTGGTTGGGGCATAGAGTTGAATTACTGTGATATAGAATTGTTTGTCTTGGAAATGAACAGAGATCATTTTGTCGTTATTGAGATTGGACCCAAGTACTGCATTTCAGACTTTAGTTGACTATGAGGACTACTCCATTTCTGCTAAGGGATTCTTGCCCACAATAGTAGATATAGTGGTCTTTTGAATTAAATTCACTCATTCCTGTCCATTTTAGTTCACTGATTCCTAAGATGTCGATGTTTACTCTTGCCATCTCCTGCTTGACTGCATCCAATTTACTTTGATTCAAGGACCTAACATTCCAGGTTCCTATGCAAGATTGTTCTTTTCAGCACTGAACTTTACTTTTACCACCAGAAATGTCCACAACTGAGCATCATTTCTGCTTTGGCTCAGCCTCTTCCTTCTTTCTAGAGTTATTAGTAATTGCCCTCTGCTCTTCCCCAGTAGCATACTGGATACCTTAGACCTGGGGGCTCATTTTCCGGTGTCATATCTTTTTGAGGCCTGGCGTGCTGCGATTCATGGGGTCGCAAAGAGTCAGACATGACTGAGCGACTGATCTGATCTGATCTGACAGTTCATGGGGTTCTTGCAGCAAGAATACTGAAGTGGTTTGCCATTTCCTCCTTTTGTGGATCACATTTTCTCAGAACTCTCCACTATGACCTGTCCATCTTGTGTGGCCTTGCATGGCATGGCTCATAGCTTCACTGAGTTATGCAAGCCCCTTTGCCACAGCATTGCTGTGATCCATGAAGGGGCCACCAGAATGGTTTGATTGTTTATTAGTAATTATAATTATTAATAATTATATCATTGATATTAACATTAATTAGTAAATATGAATAATTAATAATAAATCAATGATAAATTTGTGTTGTTCTAAGTCACTAAGTTTGTATTACTTTGCTAGAGCAATAATAAAAAACTAATACAAAGATGTCATTTAGCTTTTTCACTTTCATTCTCTCATGCATATACAGTGGGGTTTTCCAGGGCTATTTGAATGAAATAATACAACAGATTGAATACAGAAGCAGCTATGAGTATCTATATGTAAAACAGTGACACATATATTTTTGGAAAATATAGTTACTCCTCATAAAGAGGTTATTTATCTTAACTTGTAATGGGTCTACATATAAATTTCTAATGCGTGAAATCTTGATAACTTGATAACACTTAAACCAAAGTTCTTTGGACTTCTTAATAATTTTTAAGAGTATATAGCGATACTGAAACCAAAAAAAAAAAAAACCCACAAGAAAACAAAACAGAATTTTGGTGAATAGCTATGTCTTTCCATGGCTAAGACCATATGAATACATAAAAGGGACACAGCCCAAATGAATTTTGATGTGAGAGATGAGCAGGGAAAGTTTTGAATTAGTGAAGGAGAGTCACATTGTGAAGAGCAGGCCAGAGTTGCACCACATGGTTAAGTCTGGAAGGACATGAGTGTTAGATGTCGAGGCTTTGTTTGAGCCCTGCAAGAATTGAGGAAGCAGAGAATACACTTTTAATGCATGTTAACTGTGGAAAATTCTGAAAGAGATGGCAATACCAGACCACCTGACCTGCCTCTTGAGAAATCTGTATGCAGGTCAGGAAGCAACAGTTAGAACTGGACATGGAACAGCAGACTGGTTCCAAATAGAAAAAGGAGTACGTCAAGGCTGTATATTGTCACCCTGCTTATTTAACCTATATGCAGAGTACATCATGAGAAATGCTGGACTGCAAGAAACACAAGCTGGAATCAAGATTGCCAGGAGAAATATCAAAAACCTCAGATATGCAGATGACACTACCCTTATGGCAGAAAGTGAAGAGGAACTAAAAAGCCTCTTGATGAAAGTGAGAGTGAAGAGTGAAAAAGTTGGCTTAAAGCTCAACATTCAGAAAACAAAGATCATGGCATCTGGTCCCATCACTTCATGGGAAATAGATGGGGAAACAGTGGAAACAGTGTCAGACTTTATTTTTGGGGGCTCCAAAATCACTGCAGATGGTGACTGCAGCCATGAAATTAAAAGACGCTTACTCCTTGGAAGGAAAGTTATGGCCAACCTAGATAGCATATTCAAAAGCAGAGACGTTACTTTGTCAACAAAGGTCCGTCTAGTCAAGGCTATGGTTTTTCCTGTGGTCATGTATGGATGTGAGAGTTGGACTGTGAAGAAGGCTGAGCGCCAAAGAATTGATGCTTTTGAACTGTGGTGTTGGAGAAGACTCTTGAGAGTCCCTTGGACTGCAAGGAGATCCAACTAGTCCATTCTGAAGGAGATCAGCCCTGGGATTTCTTTGGAAGGAATGATGCTGAAGCTGAAACTCCAGTACTTTGGCCACCTCACGTGAAGAGTTGACTCATTGGAAAAGACTCTGATGCTGGGAGGGATTGCGGGCAAGAGGAGAAGGGACGACAGAGGATGAGATGGCTGGATGTCATCACTGACTCGATGGACATGAGTCTGAGTGAACTCCAGGAGTTGGTGATGGACAGGGAGGCCTGGCGTGCTACAATTCATGGGGTCGCGAAGAGCAGGACACGACTGAGCGACTGAACTGAACTGAACTGATATATATGTATTTGGTATCCTGTCACTGCCTTCTCTGCTAGAAAGTGAAAAAGAAACTCTAAATAAAATAATACTCACATAATACTATTTGGAGTTTATAATATCTGTCTGCAATTACCCACTTTGCTTGAAATGAATAGGTTAGAGATAGGTGAAACCCAAATTAAAGGCCAGGGTTTATTTTACAAAATAAACTTGACATCTTGAGGCAATGTGCTCTTGGACGACACGGGCAAGTCTAAAACTTTTATTCAGAAAAACTTACTCTTGAGCGCTCTCTGCAATGCCACTTTACTCAGATGGAAAAATGGATGATTTCCCAATGTGGATGATTCCACATTTCTAACACAAAACAGAACTATTTGCACTTGAACCTGAAAATCTCCCAGTGGATCACTGAAAACTATAGCAATATGTTACTGAGGCATAGACCTCTTACAGATTGCTGGACTCTGAGAACCAGGGAAAAGGCAAGACAAGTTCTGAGCTGCATGAATAAATAAGATTCCAAGCATTAAAGCTTATGAAATCTGCCGTTAGAATAGCCTCTCAACTGCTGTTGACTCTAACTCTAGGTGCATCTACCACACTTGCTGATATACTGTTTAGGTCACACCACCTAAAACAGAAGCAAAACAGTTAGAAGTTCAAGAAAAGAAAGTACCCAGGGCAGACACCCTAATAAAAGGTGGCATTTATTTCTTGCATTCCATATGCTTTCATGGACTGTCCCCGGTGGCTCAGTGGTAAAGAATCCGCCTGCCAGAGTAGGAGATGTGGGTTCAATCCCTGGGTTGGGAAGATCCCATGGAGAAGGAAATGGCAACCCATTCCAGTATTCTTGCCTGGGAAATCCCATGGACAGAAGAGTCTGGCAAGCTGTAGTCCATGGTGTCACTAAAGAGTTGACATGACTTGGAGACTAAACAAAAAACAGCAACTATGCTTTAATATATATCTTCTCTAATCCTGATAATCCAAATAGGTAAATGCTATTCTTCCATTTTACATGTGAAAGACATCTAGCCTTAGAGTTTGAATAACATGCCCAGATCCAAGCAGGGATTCCTGCTGAGTACAGAGCACAGTCAACATGTTTATATCCATCCATTACAGCACTTTTCTTCCTCCCAAATAGACTTCTCATCAAAACTTATTTAGAAATAAGATACATAGAGTTTTGAGATAAAAATATCTTATGTCAATACTTAAATGTTGTGATCCATAAATTAACAAAATAAAAGATATTTATTAAAATGTGTTCATTCTTTCTCTCTTTTTTTGTTGCATTTTCCCTCATAGAATTCAGAGAAGAGCTATTTAAATAAAGAAACAGATGATTTTAATGAAGCCATTGTTTTTAGAAGGCTGCTTTTACTTTAACTAATTAGATCTATTTCAGAATTAGTCAGAAATAATTTCTCCCCAAAGACTTACAAAGCCAGAATTTCTAGACTTCATTAAGGAGAGGGTAAAAGCCTCCAATAGGATGCTCTCAAGAACAGACAGGGGAAGTGGCCTAAGGGGACCTAAGCTTCTTTGGAAAATGCCCCAAACAAGAGCAGGCTGGAGTGGGGTGCAGAGGAGGAGCAATATCGAGGAGGGGATGGCTATGTGGGCTTATTTCCTTTTTTAAGAAAAAGAGTATCTTTTAGTGGCTATTTTCCTTCCTTCTGTCTCAGGAAACCACTTGTGCTCTCCTCAAAGAAATAAGAATCTCATCATAGAAACACAGCTCACTAGCTTTCATCTTATAACACTCTAGCATAACATTCATCTTTATCCTTCAAGACTACAGACTGTACATTTCAAATGTAATGACCTCCTCTATAAATGTAGCAAATTCAGCTCTTGCTTTTGTAAAGAATCTCAAAAGTACAAATGACTAATGAACTAATGTATGTAGCTAAGTTTCTGTAGATGGGGAAACTGGAAACAATGTCAGACTTTATTTTTGGGGGCTCCAAAATCACTGCAGATAGTGACTGCAGCCATGAAATTAAAAGACGCTTACTCCTTGGAAGGAAAGTTATGACCAACCTAGATAGCAGATTAAAAAGCAGAGACATTACTTTGCCAACAAAGGTCCATCTAGTCAAGGCTATGGTTTTTCGAGTAATCATGTATGGATGTGAGAGTTGGACTGTGAAGAAAGCTGAGCGCCAAAGAATTGATGCTTTTGAAGTGTGGTGTTGGAGAAGACTCTTGAGAGTCCCTTGGACTGCAAGGAGATCCAACCAGTCCATTCTAAAGGAGATCAGTCCTGGCTGTTCTTTGGAAGGAATGATGCTGAAGCTGAAACTCCAGTACTTTGGCCACCTCATGCGAAGAGTTGACTCATTGGAAAAGACTCTGATGCTGGGAGGTATTGGGGGCAGGAGGAGAAGGGGACAACAGAGGATGAGATGGCTAGATGGCATCACTGACTCGATGGACGTGAGTCTGAGTGAACTCCGGGAGTTGGTGATGGACAGGGAGGCCTGATGTGCTGCAATTCATGGGGTCGCAAAGAGTCAGACATGACTGAGTGACTGAACTGAACTGAAATTTCTGTAAACTCAGCGAGGGCAGGAACCACATTGTTCTTTATATATATATATATATTCTTCTTTCTGATCATTGTACATGTAGAGTCTATACCGTGTCAGGCATATAGAAGACCATCCATATTTGTGCTGAAAGAATGAATGAATGCAAAATTTTATAATTTGACCATCTATAATAATCTTAATTCAGACCAAAATACTAAAGGAATTTCAAACCAAAAGGGCTTGGATAATAGTTCTGAAAAGGGACTGATTCAATCTTTTGTTTTATTTATGATTTCTTTGTTCTTTTGAAAAAAATGTATTGGAGTACAGTTGTTTTACAAAGTTCTGTTAGTTTCTACTCTACAGCAAAGTCGGTACTTATACATATATATATACACCCCTGGTGGGACTTCCCTGGTGGCTCAGATGGTAAAGCCTCTGCCTACAATACGGGAGACCCAGGTTCAATCCCTGGGTCGGGAAGATCTCCTGGAGAAGGAAATGGCAACCCACTCCAGTATTCTTGCCTGGAAAATCCCATGGATGGAGGAGCATGGTAGGCTACAGTCCATGGGGTCTCATAGAGTCAGACATGACTGAGCGACTTCACTTTCTTTCTTTCTTTATACATATATCTCCTTTAAAATTTCCTTCCCATTTAGGTCACTATAAAGCATTGAATAGAGTTCCATATGCTATATAATAGGTTTTCATTAGTTATCTATTTTACACATAATGTCAATAGAGTATGCATGTCAATTCCAATCTCCCAATTCATCCCACTTTCCCCCCTTTCTTTGCTCTTTATTTTAATGGAATTATATAAATGGTGAAAATTATATATAATAAAATTTCACTTAACCAGAAATGAAAATATATACTTAATTGTATTTTGGGATGAAAAAGAGGAATGAAAAAGACAAAATGCAAAGAGGGACATTGAAAAAAATCTGAATTCTGAGGATGGTTTGAAGTCAATATGCAAAGCAATTCCTACTCCAGTATGCATCCATGTCCAGAGATACCTGTTTAGTGCACAGGAAGGTAAAATATCCATAGGTCCATAGCTAAGTGACAAATTTTATTTTCTTGGGCTACAAAATCACTGCCCATGGTGAGTGCAGCCATGAAATTAAAAGACGCTCACTCCTTGGAAGGAAAGTTATGACAAACCTAGACAGTGTATTAAAAAGTAAAGACATCATTTTTCCAACAAAGATCCATCTAGTCAAAGCTATGGTTTTTCCAGTAGTCATGTACAGATGTGAGAGTTGGACCATAAAGAAAGCTGAGCACCAAAGAACTGATGCATTTGAACTGTGGTGCTGGAAAAGACTCTTGAGAGTTCCTTGGATGGCAAGATCAAACCAATCAACCCTAACGGAAGTCAACTCTGAATATTAATTGGAGGAACTGATGCTGAAGCTGAAACTCCAGGGCTTTGGTCACCTGATGCAAAGAGCCAACTCATTGGAAAATACCCTGATGCTGGGAAAGACTAAAGGCAAAAGGAGAAGGGGGCAGCAGAGGATGAGATAAGTAGATGGCATCATCGACTCAATGGACATGAATCTGAGCAAACTCCAAGAGATTGTGAAGGACAGAAGAGTCTGGCGTGCTGCAGTCCATGGGGTTGCAAAGAGTCAGACATGTCTTAGCAACTGAAAAACAACAAATAGCTAAGTTACCTACCCTAAAGAATTTCCCCTTCTCTGTGTGAGCTTGTGTGTACATGCACTGCCTTGTTGATTGACTACATCAATATGAATGTGTCTCATATTCTCAAATAAATATCAAAATCTTCACCTTACATTATCTATCTCTATTTTAAAAGGGTTTTCCCTCAGCCCTAATTCTCTGAATTCACCCAGAAAAGTACACAAATCTAAAAAAAGAAGGTGCTTGCTAACTGTGAAATCCCCAAGTCAGAGAGAATAATGATTAATATTTCTTTTCTTGTCCTCAAGAATGAACAGAAATCCAGTATACTGGTGTAGTACCTGCTTGATAGTTTTCATAAAAATAAAATCATCAAGCAAAAAAGACTCTTGAATCTATCTGCCAATGAGTTCACAAACCACTACAGAAAAAGTTACTACAAGTGCCAGCGTGAAGATAGAAGATAATTTGACTAAGGAAGCAATGGTTTTAAAAGTAAAATAGCAGGACTTCTTGAGTTCATAAATACACAGAAACATTTTATTTTTAAATCATTAAAGCTAGTACTGGAAACAGAATAGAGAACAAAATTATATTAAAATTTGCTTTGAATAATGCTGCAATGAACATGGAGGAGATATCTCTTTCAGACAGTGATTTCATTTTTTTCTAATATCCAGGATAGTAATTGTGGATCATATGGTAGTTCTATTTTTTTTTTTTTTGAGGAAACTCTATACTCTTTTCCATAGTGGCTGCACAAATTTCCTTTCCCACCAGCAGTACACAAGGGTTCTCTTTTCTACATATCCTTCCAATGCTTGTTCAGTTCAGTTCAGTCGTTCAGTCATGTCCGACTCTTTGCGACCCCATGAACTGCAGCATGCCAGGCCTCCCTGTCCATCACCAACTCCTGGAATTCACTCAAACTCATGTCCATCGAGTTGGTGATGCCATCCAGCCATCTCATCCTCTGTCGTCCCCTTCTCCTCCTGCCCCCAACCCCTCCCAGCATCAAAGTCTTTTCCACTGAGTCAACTCTTCGCATCAGGTGGCCAAAGTATTGGAGTTTCAGCCTTAGCATCATTCCTTCCAAAGAACAGCCAGGACTGATCTCCTTTAGAATGGACTGGTTGGATCACTTTGAAGTCTAAGGGACTCTCAAGAGTCTTCTCCAACACCACAGTTCAAAAGCATCAGTTCTTCGGTGCTCAGCTTTCTTCACAGTCCAACTCTCACATCCATACATGACCACTGGAAAAACCATAGCCTTGACTAGATGGACCTTTGTTGGCAAAGTAATGTCTCTGCTTTTTAATCTGCTATCTAGGTTGGTCATAACTTTCCTTCCAAGGAGTAAGCGTCTTTTAATTTCATGGCTGCAATCACCATCTACAGTGATTTTGGAGCCCCCCAAAATAAAGTCTGACACTGTTTCCACTGTTTCCCCATCTATTTCCCATGAAGTGATGGGACCAGATGCCATAATCTTCATTTTCTGAATGTTGAGCTTTAAGCCAACTTTTTCACTCTCCATGCTTGTTATTTCTTGTCTTTTCAATAATCGTTATTCTAACATGTGTGAGGTAATGCATCATTATGGGTTTTTTCTTTTTTTTTTTTTCAGTTGTGATTTTGATTTGCATTTCTATGTTAGTGATGTTGAGTACCTTTTCATGTCTCTGTTGGTCATCTGTAGGTCTTTATTCTTTGGAAAAATGTCTGTTCAGGTCCTCTGCCCATGTTTTTAATGGGATTGGCTTTTAGCTATTGAGTTGTATGAGTTCCTTATATATTTTGTATATTAATACCTCATCAGATAGATAGTTTACAATATATCACTCAGTCATGTCTGACTCTCTGTGGTCCCATGGATGGTAGCCCACCAGGTTCCTCTGTCCATGGAATTTTCCATGCAAGGATACTGGAGTGGGTTGCCATTTCCTACTCCAGGGGATCTTCCCAACCCAGGGGTCAAACCTGCATCTCTTGCAACTCCTGCATTGGCAAGCAGATTTTTTTTACCGCTAACACCATCTGGGACGTCCTTTACAATATATACATGAATCAAATCATCATATTGTACATCTTAAACTGATAAAATGTTGTATGTCAATTATAACTTAATAAAGCTGGAAAAAAATCAATGAAATTGGAACACATCCTCACACCACACACAAAAATAAACTCAAAATAGCTTAAAGACTTAAACGTAAGATGTCACCATAAAACTCCTAGAAGAGAGCATGGGCTCTCTTCAAGTCTAAGTGATATTTCTCATTTGGCCCTTTTGCCTTGAAGTTAGTGAAACAAAATCACTAGGTTTGGAAAAGAACACTGATCTTGGTATCAAGTAATGGTGCAGCAACCTGTGGCAAGGACAGAAAGGAGTTTTCTGATCTCAAAGGCCTCATATTCCTTACAGTGGGCTCCTTATCACATGGCTTTAGTCAACTATGTTTAGCTAGACTAACATGATGATCTGTAATTATAGGGGGAAACACTGAAATAGAAAAATTTTAATATTTCATGGGCTTAAAAACATAAATACATCTAGAGTTCCAGAACCAAAGCAACTTAAACGTTTTCTTACTTTTTAAATTGACTATAGGTGAGTGGGCTTATTTCCAGGCCTCTATTCTGCTCCATATGTCTGTCTATTGATCCATATGTCTGTTTTTGTGCCAACACTATGCTGTTTTGATTACTGTAGCTTTGTAGTATTGTCTGAAGTCTGGGAGGGTTATGCCTCCTGCTTTTTTCTTTTTCTTCAAGATTGCTTTGGCAATTCTAGGTCTTTTATGGCCCCATATAAATTTTAAGATTAGTTGTTCTAGTTTTGTGAAAAATGTCATGAGTAATTTGACAGACATCACATTAAATCTATAGATTGCTTTGGTCGTACAACCATTTTAACAATATTAATTCTTCTGATCCAATAGCATGGGATATCTTTCATTTCCTTGAACCATCTTCAATTCCCATTATTAATGTTCTATAGATCTCAACATATAAGTCTTTCACCTCCTTGGTAAGATTTATTTCTAAGTGTTTTTTTTTTGATGTGATTTTGAGGCTTTTTTTTTTTTTTACATTTCCTTTTTGATATTTCATTGTTAGTGTAAGGAAATGCAACCAGTTGATGTATGTTAATCTCATATCCTGCTACTTTGCTGGATTTGAGACATATTGTTAATAAACTGTCAAAATTAAAGATAAAGTGAGAAATTTGAAAGCAGGAAGAGAAGAGAAACTATCATATACAAGAGAACCCCTCTAAGGCTATCAGGAGATTTCTCAGCAGGCCAGGAGAGAGTGGGATGATATATTTGAAGCACTAAAAGGAAAAACTGCCAACCAAGTATACCTAACAAAGTTCTCCTTCTGAAGACTTTCCCTGACAAACAAGCTGAAGGAATTCATGACCATTAGACGTGCCTTGCAAGAAGTGCTAAAGGGAGTTCTTGAGACGAAAATGAAAGGATGCTCTTTAGTAACCTGAAAATATATAAAAGTACAAAAGTCACTAGTAATGATAAGGGTAAGGTCAAATTCAGAGTACTATAATACTGCAAGGGTTGTTAATAAATCACTTTAACTTTGGTATAAAGGTTTAAAGAATAAGTGTTAAAATTAAGTCTGAAAGTGAAAGTTGCTCAGTTTTGTCCCACTCTTTAAAAGTAACTATAGATACTTTGTTAATGGATAATTAACAATAATGGTTAATGGATATACAAAATTTTAAAATATAAGTTGTGACATCAAAAACATGAAATGTGAAGGGGAAAGTAAAAGGGTAGAGTTTTATTAATATATGCAATTTAAGTTGCTATCATATTGAAACCAACTGTTGTAACTATAAAATGTTTTATGTAAACCTCATTGTAACCCCAAGGCAAAAACCTGTATAATATACAAAATATAATGAGAAAATAGAAAATCATGCTACTACAGAAAGTCATCAAAACACAAAAGAAGATAGTGAAAAAGGAACAAAGGAACTACAAAAAGTCAGAAAACAATAAGATGATATTAGTAAGTCTTTACATATAAATAATTACTTTAAATGTTGTCATTGTTCAGTCACCCAGTCATATCCGACTCTTCATGACCCCATGGACTGCAGCACACCAGGCCTCCCTGTCCCACACCATGTCCCAAAGTTTGCCCAAGTTCATGTCCATTGCATCTGTGATGCCCTCTTCTCCTTCTACTCTCAATCTTTCCCAGCATCAGGGACTTTTCCAATGTATGATCACTGAAATATTATTTAAAATAGCCAAATATGGAAACAACCTGTGTCCATTGATAGATCAATGGGTAAAGAAGTTATTTTGGTTTACTGTTATAGAGATGTTTTCCCACACCCTCTACCCAATATCCCCAATCCCATCCTGGATGATTTTGAAATAAATCTGAGACATACCATGAAATCCATAAATATTTCAGTATGTATCTCTAGAAAACAAGGAATCTTAAAAAATAAATCCACAATACCATTCTCAAGCTTAAGAAGATAAGAGTAATTCATTAATATTATCAAATAAAACAGCAGTTATTTCTGAGTAGGAATGATTAGGAGGGAATGTGGTAATAGTCTTAAGAAAAGAACAAATGAGCCGTGGGAGTTCAGGAAAAGAAAGTTCAGTTGTTCTTTAATGTTTCCAGTATTAAAGAAAAGAACAACTTACCCAGGGGAAAGGATTATGTTTGGCCATTTTACAACTGTTTGTTTTTGGCTTTTCTCAGAAAAGTGGTTCTTGAAGTAGTACATAGAAGGAAGCTCTGCTTCTACATGGACTACTTGTGGATTTTGTATTCTTTCCCTTTTCCCTAGTAAGCAAGAAATAACAGAGAAAGAGATTCAGTTAGTAGCAAGGAAGTTGTACATTTGCAATTTAGACAAATTCTGAGCATTCAAAGCCAAATTCTACTGATTCCAGCATAGAGTTTATCTTTGTATTCATCTTCCCAATTGAAAGTATTCTCCTTTCCCTGGTTTAAAAATCTTATCTCAAGCCATTGAGAGTACCTTTAAATTGCTTGCTTGAGAAAAGGTTGCCTGGATTTATGTTTTACCAAAATGTACCAAACATTTTGCCATGCCTTCCAGTCTAGCATTTCTAAATGATTTATTCAGGTCAGGTCTAGCACTAAAATTTAATATCTAAAGATGAGTAAGAGAATTTTTTTTCTTCATATAATTTTCACTTTTTAGGAAGTCAGAATGCATGAGGTTAAAAAACAAAATTAAAAGAGAAACAAAAAACCTATTCCAGTAAATAATGATAGTATTGGATTATAACCTATAGGTAAAAGTCATGTATCCACATTGATATAAATAAATAATTAATGAGCAAATAAGTGGGGTAGAAAGGAGAGCTCCTCCTTGCAGCAGAATCCCAATGAATAAATAGAGGAGTGATAGAAATAGAAAATCACCTTTAGGTTATCACCATAGTAATACTTTTTGCAAAGAAAACCATTGATGTTAAAATTGAGTGACATATAACGAAAAATAGATTATTTGGAGAGTCAAAGTATCTCATTGCAATATATTAATTAGTTATAAAGGGGAAAGGAGTTACTTTACAGTGTGGAACCATGACAGGATTCTGGTTAATTATAATTATCATCATCAATAATAAAATATATTACCATTGTAAATTCTCAACATGATGTTCCTACAAGATACAAACATCATTTCTATGATATTCTTATTCAAAATACATAACTTTTAATAGAGACAATTTTCAAACTACAGATTAGTATGTCTCAAAATTGTTAAGGTTATGAAAGATGATGAAAGACTGAGGAACTGTCACAGACTGGAGGAGACCAAGGGGACAGGACAGCTAAATGCAACGTTGAATTCTTGGACTGGATCCTACAATGGCAAAAGAACATTATTGGGAAAACTAGGGGAATCAGAATAAGGTCTGTGAATTAGATGCAGTATTCTTTTAATATTAGTTTTCCGGTTTTGATAATTGTATTATGGTTATGTATGATGTTAACATTGGGAAAAGCTCATTGGGAATTTTGTGATATTTTTCAACTTTTCTTTAAATACAAAATTATTTCAAAATAAAAAGTTAAACCTTAAGGGGAAAAAAAACCCTCTTCCAGCAGTGCACAAGTATATCATGGCTCGAGTGAATCCGTTTACAAACATCTCACCCTTTGGATGGTTGGGCTGGGCCATATTTGGACAGTGGACATTTGCTCTGCAGAAAAAGGCATTTTCTTGGATATCTCTAAGTCTCACTAAATACTGTGAAACCCTCAGAACAATCAATAGAAGAGTAAATGTTGGGAAATGTTTGTTTTATGCTCCATGCGTGTTTTAGAGCACCCCTGGGAGTATTTTTTGCTTGTTCTCAAATAGTTGGAGACATAAGGAGGCATTCTGAGGCATGACTAAACCAGAGGAAGCTGTCTATGCCATGTGCAGACTTCTCTTTCTGGTCCCTTACTCTTTTTTTCTTTTTTAAACTTTTTATTGGAATATAGTTGATTTACAATATTGTGGTAGTTTCGGTGTACAGCGAAGTGAATCACTTATACATATACACTGTTATACATATATCCATTCTTTTTTCAAGATTCTTTCCCCATATAGGCCATCATGGGTATTAAGTAGAGTTCCTTCTGCTATACATTAGGTTCTATTAGTTATCTATTTTATCCTTGAACATCTTGATCATTCCTTACTCTTCCTTCCATCCTACCCTTAATATACTCCCTAAACACTAACCTCTTAAGTGAAAGTAAAGCAAGCACAAGTCAGAAAAAAATTCTCATTAAACATGCACACGAGTGCACACCCATGTGTCTGTAGTATAGGAAGTTCTAATGGCATCAATATCCAAACTTCTCTTTCTCCATCCACAGAAGAGCAGCCAAACTGCAGTCATGTGAGTTTGTGCCTGCTGCCGTAGCGTCTCCCTTTCTGCCCCTTTTCTCCTTAAACGCCATTCCCCTCATCTGCCTTTTCCATTTTCTACAGCTAGCTCTTTCCTGCTTTGCTTTCACATTCACTGCTAAATAAGAAAGAGATCCAATAGCTTAATTATAGTGACAGAATGTCTGTCACACTAATATAATGTTCCTTTCCTTTCAGGGACACAATAAATTTTTTAAGGGCTTGGGAATACACAGCAGGCCAGAATGATACTGTTACATGGACCCCCACGAGCAGGAAGTGCTCCTGGGCCCATCAATTCCTAGAGGCAGGGACAGGACTTTTCAGGTCGACAGTTCTGGAATGAGACCTCTGACTTAGAAATTTCATGAGGAAGTCTCCCAACAAAGTTCCATGCCACCCTGAACCCTCATGGCCACGGCGGAGTCTGGGAGACAATTTGCTCTGCTTCTGCAGAGTGTCCAGTTTTGATGTGTGAACCACCCACAGAAAGCCCTGTATACTTAGCCCCAAATGCTTTCAGTTCACTACCTCTGTCTCTTGGGATGACATATGTGTAAACCATATCAGGAGATCCCCTTATCTTACTAATTGATAAAAAGATGATTGAGAAGAAAGATAGATTGCTATGAATACTGATTTAATAGTTAAATTTTTCTCGTGGCCTTCTGACCTGCCCCCCAACTCTCCTTCCCACACCACCGTTGCTAAAACAGTAGTCTACAGTCCTTACTGGAATTTCACCAGGTATCCTGTTACTGCCCTTTTCCTGTTCCAGAATCCAGTCCAGGATCCACATTGCATGTAGTTATCATGTCTCCTTGGTCTCCTCCAATCTCCAAATACCTCTGGGTGCTTTCTTTCCTTTGACCCCAGCAAGATGGTAGTTTATAAAGCAGAGTTTCAGGGACTGTCTTAGCCTGGCAGGGACTGTGGAGTCTATCAGAGAAGCTGCCATGCTGCAGGTGAACATGGGGCTGTGACCTGCACTACCTTGCTTCTCTCACATCATCACTTTCCCTAATAGGAGCACCCTGAAGTCAAGGATGTCTGGGGACTTAGACCAAAGCTTCAGGCTACAAGCCCGAGGTAGTTTTTTTTTTTTTTTTTTTAAATACAAATGTATTTATTTTAATTGAAGGCTAATTACTTTATAATATTGTATTGGTTTGAAGTCTCATGCTTAAAGTTTTCAGGGATTTTCTTTTTTTTTTTAATTTTATTTTATTTTTAAACTTTACATAATGGGATTTTCTTATTTTACTCAAAATTATATATATTTATTTTTAATTCAGAAAGAATTCTTCCTTACATTTTATAATGAAATTAACAATGCCAGAAAGATGCACCATGTTTATTCCCTTACCTGAAGTATTCATTGTTAATCCCTGCATATTTCAGTCTGAGAAGCTCAAACAGCATTATTTTACCATTTCAAAAGTATGACCGGATTACACAGGCCATCACGACTAAATGCTGGTGTCCCAGCCACCACCTACAACATTGTCCCTGTAGGCAAATGCCTTCCAAGTTACAAACAACTAACTTACAAAATTTGGCTCACAATCCACTTCTAAGTGGGAAACTGTTTGTTCTAATATAATGTCCTTGTCACAGGGATTTTATATCATCACAACAAATGGTTCTTTTAGTTTCTGTGAAAACCCACCACTTCTTCAAGCTGTATGTTGATTTTTTTTCCTCCAGATATCAAATGGGCTTCAAGCAGAAACTCCCAATATGGTGATCTAGTTGGGAAAATAGTCTGACAACAACAAAAAGAAGATACATAAAAAAGCAAGATTGAACAGAATGCATTTATAAGCAAGGGCCTTTGATTCTGTGCTCTGTCCTTTGGCTTCAGAATTTAATTTTCCTACTCAATTTTCTGCTGTTCAAATGATGCGGTCATTTTGTTGCTTGTATATAGATGGTAAACTCCAGCTCTGAAAGCAACAAAGTTGGTGAAAAGCCCACAGGAAGCCAGCTTTTTCTTTGAGTCCTTTTTTGTCAAGGACCTTTGTAGTTTCAAAATGATCAAAGGTGAGTGCAGGTGAAAAGCAAATCACTGAAGTGAATGACAGAAAGGGCAAGCCCTGGAAATTTTATTCGCCTTGGAAGACAGATGTCCCTGAAGGGAGGGGGCAGATATTGTCACCTTAGAGCCCTCTGGGGTTGGATTTTGAACTTCCCAGCCCCATTTTAGAATTGGCTCAATGCTGTCATTGGTTCTTGGCTATGGGAAACTTCCGTCGCAGGGGATATCTTTTCTTCCCCTTCAATGATAGTTTTTCTAATCGTGCTGCTTCCCCTCCTTCAGGTGTCATGCTTGAGGAGAGTGAGGGCCACTTCATTTATGTGGCAGTGCTTTCCAGGCTCCTTACAGATGGAGGTAATTGCAAATGGAAAACATATCACAGGAGAAGATCACTGGTGGCCATGCAAATTTAAAAGCTGACATGCGTAGGTCATAATGCTCTCTGAAAACCTGGCTTTCTGAGTAACTTTCAGTTCTTTCAAGCTGGAATATTCTCTCTCTTTGCTTATGATTTGGGATAACTGACTACCTCAAAGGAGCCTGGAAACATATTGAAAGAGGCTCACCTGTGTGTGTGACTCATGGCAAAATAGAAATAGATCAAGCTTCATGCCACTCACATACAATTCCTAGCCTCTGAGAGTTTACCTTTTATATTAGAGTTCATCTTTTATATTAGTTAAATCTTTTGTATTACAGCTCTCTAGACAGATCTGCCCCCACGGCTTTGTATGAGGTTTTTTGTTGTTGTTACTGTTATTTAGCTTACCTAAGAATTTTTAAAAATACTTTTATACGGTTATGGAAAAACAAGAGAAGAAAAATATTTTGTGACACAAGAAACTTACTTGAAACTCAGATTTAAATGTACATGAATATAATTTTATTGGAAACAGAGCCATGAGTATTTATTTACATATGACTTTGGTCTGCTTTTGTGTCACAACTGCAGAAGTTGCAACAGAAACCATGTACATGGCCTGCAAGGGCTTGCCAGGTGGCGCTAGTGGTAAAGGACCCACCTGCCAAAGGTATGAGACTCTGATTCAATCCCCGAGTTGGGAGGATCCCCAAGGAGAGCGTGGCAAGCCACTCCAGTATTCTTGTCTGCAGAATCCCATGGACAGAGGAGCCTGGTGGGTTATAGTCCAGAGGGTTGCAAAGAGTCAGACACGACTGAAGCAAGTCAGCACGTACACATGCATGGCCTGCAAAGCTTATAAAGTTAACCATTTGGTCCTTTATGGGAAAACTTTGTCAACCTTTATTCCATATACACTGAGAGTTCGCTTTTGCTCCGTGATGTGCAGCAAGAAGGCGGACATGCCTGGGGCAGAGGACAAGTGTCATAAAGGAGTTGGGGAGGGGCAGGCCTGGAGAAGCATGAGAAGCTTTCGAAGGCGCGCTTCCCATTGTCATTGGTTGTCTACAGATAAAGCTGCTCTTTGCTTGCTCTAAAGTATTTCATGCATATTTTTAATAATAGGAACTAAGATCCCAGTAAAAGTTGGACAAGTTAGGATATAGAAAAGAAGGACAGAACAGCTGTCTCTGTACCATAGTAATGCATTTATCTCTGACTCTTACACTCTGCCTCACTGTCTTTCGTGGTTCCTCTTGAAATGAGAATTGAAAGAAGGAGAAAGAAAAGGAAGAGACAGAGAGAAAGAATTTTAGATGAAAGTAGAGGACTCAGGTAATGGAATAGAGGACATAGCAGAAATCAAAATGAGAATGGTAGAAAAAAAGATTATGGAGTAGTGGCAAGGGCATTGTTAAAAACGTTCTCTGCCGTAGTTGGTGCCATCCTCTATTCTAGATACAAATTAAGCTTTCTAAAAGGAGACTGTAGAGGCTTTATTAATTGATTATAGAAAAAGGGTGAAAGTGAGACATGGCATCAAAAATTAATTTTGCTAGCTGTTATGTGATAAAACGGAGAAGGCAATGGCACCCCACTCCAGTACTCTTGCTTGGAAAATCCCATGGACGGAGGAGCCTGTTAGGCTGCAATCCATGGGGTCGCTAAGAGTCGGACACGACTGAGTGACTTCACTTTCTCTTTTCACTTTCATGCATTGGAGAAGGAAATGGCAACCCACTCCAGTGTTCTTGCCTGGAGAATCCCAGGGACAGGGGAGCCTGGTGGGCTGCCATCTATGGGGTCGCACAGAGTCGGACACGACTGAAGTGACTTAGCATAGCATAACATGTGATAAAAAACTTTTTTTTTAATTTATTGCCATTGGACTCCAGATTCAAATAAAAGGTTATATATGAGCCTAATATGCAGACAACATAAAGATGACCATCCACACACACTCCTCTCCCTTCATCAGGGATTTCCACAGAGATTTCAAGGCACACACACGTCTACTGTCTCCCAAGAATAATCACCATTTTCTCATTTGGAGTGGGGGAGGGGGTCATTCTGACTTCATGGGAGTCACTTTCAATCCAACTGCCAGAATGTAGGAAGACATAAACATGCATTTGCAGTCTCTGTCCACACCGGACTTATATAACTGCCATAAAATGGTTTAGTTTGGTAATCATCCAGATAAATTTACAGCTCACACATTTTTAAACTATGTTGTAATTCTCCCCTGAAACTCAAAAACACTAAGTAAAATATCAGCTTGCTATGCATATGAAGCAGATGAAGGTTTGTTTCATGTGGTGTTGGGCAACTTTTTAAGAGCATCAGACACCTAGAAGAAGAGAACCATTAATCCCTAATTTTAAAATAGCAACATTAGCAGCACAGGGATGACCAAGTCCTGGAGTGAATAGCATTCTTTGTAACCTTAATCTATGGCAAATTTAGATTTATAAAAACATTTGCCATTTGTGTTGAACAAGTCAGTGTGAACAATTAAGGATCAATTTATTGACAAACAGCAATAACAAATTTACAAAGGTAATGATATGTCTTCTTTTAAAGAGTTTTCCATCCTCGTTCATCCTATGGCACACAGGCCAGCTTGTTAGAAGATCAGGAGACATGGGGTTTTTTGCACCCTTCTTGCCATTTACTTGTTCAGACCACACAAACCAACCACATTAGAAAACACACACAAATGTGCCAAGAATGCCTGCCTCTCTCTCCATCATATTTGTAGCCACTGTTTCCTAATGGAGCATGGAATTCCATAACCTCAGGGAACATCAAGACTATTTCAAAACACTCCCAAATGTTCTAGAAAATGGATTTGGACCTGCTCTTTATTTTGCCTTGAGAAATGCCTTACTAACATTTGTGCTCAAAGAGGGTCTTCTACTACTCTGAAATATTTTCCTTAGAAATAAATGTATAGTGAGAAATAGACAACTGAACACATCTACCCCTCCAGCCTCACTTCTTGCCTGTAATTAAAGGAAACAGTATACGTCCATCAGCTCTACCTCAAAATCAATAAGAAGAAAAATGTTAAGTGCAGAATATGAATTATCTTCTATTTACCTAAAGAAGACTCCCCTAAGGATCCTATTAACATTGAACATGAGTACTTCAAAAGACAACCACAACTTATGGGTAGGCAGATATCAAAATCAACAGATGTTCTAGTTAACACAGGGAATCAGAGCCTCATGATGAAAACAGGACCTTTATAATTCAGCTCCAGTGTGGACTAAAATCCTGGTGACCACTGAAAGCTCTCCTAAATGAATTAGTCAGGATACAATTAATGACTTGTAGGGCTTTTGGTCTCCGAAAAACAGTTCTTTGTGAAAGGCAGAAGTTGGAGGGAAATGTTATTTCTCTTGCATAGATTGTTAAAATTGAACAAAAATACAAGAAGTAATATCAGCACAAAATGACTGTTTTTCTTGTGCAGAAACCCTTATCAAAATCAAAAGCTTACTTTGAAGCAGTAATAAATCTGCTCTTGATTTGCTCCACCCAGAGTTTGAACAGTTTTCAAATGATTATGCCTCAAATAGATTTTCAGGGTTCCATTACCCTGTACCAAACTACAAAGGGATTTTTCATGCTCTGCTACTTAACTGAGCATTGTGTTCCTGCATGAAAGCTTATGAAGGTCAGAGAAATATAGAAAGATTAAATGCATTATGACTCTGGAAATGAATTGTTAGATCAAAGAAATGCATGAAAACCTCATGACTCTTTTGCAGTAATGTCTAGCTTGGAGGTTGGATGGGGTAGAAAAGTTGAGTGTTTGAGGGGGAGAAGTTGAATGTGAAGGAGGGAATAAAGCCATAATGTACAGAGTTTAAAAATGGTGGGTTATTACTTGACAGTACATTTGAAATGGTTCCAAAGAATGGTAAATGAAAAGGCTAATATGAATAGCTGGGAAAGGTTTGACATTATTAGTGAACATGATGACTGATGGGAGGCTTCCTCCAGGAGGGCCTAGACAACACACTGGCTTTAAAAGCAGGCCTGGGTGTTTCAGAGATGAAGGGAGCTCAGGCTTAAAGAGGTCTTTACAATTTTCAGTAATAACTAGGCAGAAAGACTCATAATCCACAGGACAATGGCATTTTTGTAGCCTGGAGGGGGACAGCAACTCACAGTGCTATAGCAAAGGTAGAAAATGCAGAGAGAGGCTAAGCAAAGAGCAGAAGGCAGCAAATTCAACCTCAGTTGCTGTATGTTGCTCTCTGGTAACATCTCCAATAGTTAACTGATAGATAAGTTTTTATGGAACATAAACCATAGACCTAGTAAAAAAAAAAAAAAAGCAAGGTGCTCTGAGTAAAAAGCCCAAGGAGTTAAAGGTCTATCTCAGAACACAGAGTCATTTAATGAAACAAAATGTATATAATAATATATCAGATTATGTGATACTAATAATTTAAAGCTAAAAATAAACACAATAAAGTGTTACTGGAGAAGGAAATGACAAACCACTTCAGCATTCTTGCCTTGAGAACCCCATGAACAGTATGAAAAGGCAAAAAGGTATTACACTGAAAGAGGAACTTCCCAGGTCAGTAGGTACCCAATATGCTACTGGAGAAGAGCAGAGGAATGGCTCCAGAAGAAATGAAGAGGCTGAGCCAAAGCAAAAACAATGTCCAGTTATATAAGTGTCTGGTGGTGAGAGTAAAGTCTGATGCTGTAAGAACAATATTGCATAGGAACCTGGAATGTTAGGTCCATGAATCAAGGTAAATCAGAAGTGGTCAAACAGGAGATGGCAAGAGTGAACATTGACATTTTAGGAATGGGTGAACTAAAATGGACCAGGAAGGGCAAATTTAATTCAGATGACCATTATATTTACTACTGTGGGAAAGAATCCCTTAGAAGAAATGGAGTAGTCCTCATGTTCAACAAAAGTCTGAAATTCAATACTTAGGTGCAAACTCAAAAACAGGAGAATGATCTCCGTTCATTTCCAAGGCAAACTATTCAATAGCACTGTAATCCAAGTCTATGCCCCAACAACTAATGCTGAAGAAGTTGAAGGTGAATGGTTCTAAAAGACCTACAAGATCTTCTACAACTAACACCAAAAACATATATCCTTTTCATCCTAGGGGACTGGAATGCAAAAGTAGGAAGTCAAAAGATACCTGGAATAACAGGCAAGTTTGGCCTTGGAGTACAAAATGAAACAGGGAAAAGGCTAATTTTGCCAAAAGAATGCACTGGTCATAACAAACATTCTCTTCCAACAACACAAGAGATGACTCTACACATGGACATCACCAGATGGTCAATACCGAAATCAGGTTGATTACATTCTTTGCAGCTGAAGATGAAGAAGCTCTATACAGTCGGCAAAAACAAGACCAGGATCTGACTGTGGCTCAGATCATGAACTCATTATTGTGGAATTCAGACTTAAATTGAAGAAAGTAGGGAAAACCGCTAGGCCATTCAGATATGACCAAAATCAAATACCTTACAATTATACAGTGGAAGTGACAAATAGATTCAAGGGATTAGATCCAATAGAGTGCCTGAAGAACTATGGATGGAGGTATGTGACACTGTAGAGGAGGCAGTGATCAAAACCATCCTAAAGAAAAAGAAATGCAAAAGGGCAAAATGGTTGTCTGAGGAGGCTTTTAAAATACCTGAGAAAAGAGCAGAAGTGAAAGGCAAGGGAGAAAAGGAAAGATACACATCTAAATTCAGAGTTCCAAAGAATAGCAAAGAGAGATAAGAAAGACTTCCTCAGTGATCAATGCAAAGAAATAGAGGAAAACAATAGAATGGGAAAGACTAGAGATCTCTTCAAGAAAAATAGAGATATTAAGGCAATTTTCATGCAAAGATGGGCACAATAAAGGACAGAAATGGTATGGGCCTAATAGAAGCAGAAGATATTAACAAGAGGTGGAAAGAATACACAGAAGGACTATACAAAAAAGATCTTCATGACCCATATAACCACCATGGTTATATCACTCACTTAGAGCCAGACATATTGGAATGTGAAGTCAAATGTTCGAAGCATCACTACAAACAAAACTAGATGGAATTCCAGCTGAACTATTTCAAGTCCTAAAAGATGATGCCGTGAAAGTGCTTCACTCAATATGCCAGCAAATTTGAAAAACTCAGCAGTGGCCACAGGACTAGAAAAAGTCAGTTTTCATTCCAATCCCAAAGAAGGACAATGACAAAGGATATTCAAACTACTGCACAATTGCACTCATTTCATATGCTAGCAAAGTAACGCTCAAAATTCTCCAAGCCAGGCAACAACAGTCAATAAACTGAGAACTTCCAGATGTTCCAGCTGTATTTAGAAAAGGCAGAGGAACCAGAGATCAAATTCCCAACATCTGTTGGATCATAGAAAAAGCAAGAGAGTTCCAGAAAAACATCTGCTTCTGCTTCATTTACTATGCTAAAGCCTTTGATTGTGTAAATCACAACAAACTGTGGAAAATTCTTAAAGAGATGGGAATTCCAGACCACCTTACCTGCCTCCTGTGAAACCTGTATACAGGTCAAGAAACAACAGTTAGAACTGGACGTGGAAGAACACACTGGTTGAAACTTGGGAAAGGAGTACATCAAAGCAGTATATTGTCACCCTGATTATTTAACTCATATGCAGAGCACATCATGCGAAATGCCGTACTAGATGAAGCACAAGCTGGAATCAAGATTGCCGGGAGCAATATAAATTACCTCAGATATGCAGATGATACCACCCTATTGGCCGAAAGCAAAGAGGAACTAAAGAGCCTCTTGTTAAGGGTGAAAAAAATTGGCTTAAAACTCAACATTCAAAAAAATGAAAATCATGGCATCTGGTCCCATCACTTCCTGGCAAATAGATAGGGAAACAATGGAAACAGTGACAGACTTTATTTTCTTGGGATCCAAAGTCACTGCAGATGGTAACTGCAGCCATGAAATTGAAAGACGCTTGCTCCTTGGAAGAAAAGTTATGACAAACCTAGACAGCGTATTAAAAAGCAGAGATATTACTTTGCCAACAGAGATCCATCTACTTAAAGCAATGGTTTTTCCAGTAGTCATGCATGGATGTGAGATTTGGACCATAAAGAAGGCTTAGCACTGAAGAATTGATGCTTTTGAACTGTGGTGCTGAAGAAGACTCTTGAGAGTCCCTTGGACTGCAAGGAGATCAAACCAGTCAATCATAAAGGAAATCAATCCTAAATACTTATTGGAAAGACTGTTGCTGAAACTGAAGCTCCAATAATTTGGCCACCTGATGTGAAAAGCTGACTCATTAGAAAAGACCTTGATGCTGGGAAAGATTGGAGTCAGGAGGAGAAGGGGATGATAGAGAACAAGATGGTTGGAGGGCATCACCGACTCAATGGACATGAGTTTGTGTAAGCTTTGAGACATGGTGAAGGACAAGGAAGCCTGGAGCTCTGCAGTGCATGTGATCACAAAGAGTCAAACACTTCTGAGCGACTAAAAAACAACAATAGACAGAAAATGGGCTGAGTTCACAGGGAAAGCTCTAAGAAAAGTCGTTTAGGAAAGGTTTCTCAGGAATGAATGCAGTGGTTCAGCAGCCCCTCCTTTAATTTTGACTTTAAAACATAATGTTTTTTTCTGTTGTTCAAATTGTAATAAAAGCCTTAACCCCATGGTATGACTCTAAGAATGGGAATTGCAGAAAGAGTATAAGGATATACTTTGTAAGGCTGTAAGATAAATATTTCATTTAGAGGCAATTTGCAGTTTTATACATATAGCTTTCCTAAGAGTGTGATTGACGGTAGAATATCTAAAAGAGAGGAAAAGAGGTCTATTCTCAGAGAACAAAGTATTCTAAAATTCTTTTTTGTGTATAAACATTATTGCTGTTTCTTAACCCCTGAGTGTCATACATTTTGAATATGTATAACAAAAACATTAAACATTAATAATGGGCAATGAAAATTAATTTTATAAATGTAGTTATTATCTCAAATTCTAGTTTTCTTAGTTTAACTGAAATCATATTTAATTAAAAAAAAATTAATGAAGAAAAATGAAACATCTGATGGTAATTTGCAAAAGATGGAAAAGAGATTATGATGATAACTTTGGTAATGCTTTATAAATTATTTTAATAAACTTGATTTTTTTAAAGACTAATTATTTTACAGCAGTTTAAAATTCACACAAAATTGACAAGGTTCAGAGATTTCCCTACACCCTTACTCTGCACCTGTATATCCTTCACATTATCAATTTCCCCCACCAAAGTGGTCCATCTGTTTCAATTGAAGAACCTACATCAACACATTATAACTACCTAAAGTCTATAGTTAACCTTAGGATTCTCTTTTGGGGCTATACATTCTATGGATTTGGAGAAATGCATAATGACATGTATCTATCATTTTCATTCCATACAGAGTATTTTACTGCCCTAAAATCCTCTGTGATCCACCTATTCCCCTTCCTCTCCTTCAATCCCTGATGACCACTGATCTTTTCACTGCTTCTGTAGTTTTGTCTTTTCTAGGATGTCATTTAGTTGGAATTATACAGTATTTAACCTTTTCATAATGGCTTATTTTACTTATTAGTATGCATTTAAGATTCTTCCATGTTTTATAGGGCTTAATAGCTCATTTCTTTTCAGCACTGAATAATATCTCATCATTTGGATGTACCACAATTTATTCATTCACCTACTGAAGGATATCTTGTTTTTTTAGTTTTGTATAAACTTTATCTTTAAATTTATTTTTAACTGAAGAATAATTGCTTTATAATGTTGTGTTGGTTTCTGCCATAAAACAACATGAATCAGCCATAAGTATACACATATCCCCTCTTGAGCCTCCCTCCACCCTCCCCCATCCCATCCCTCTAGGTCATTACAGAGCACGGGGCGGAGCTGCCTGTGTTACACAGCAACTTCCCACTAGCTATCTACCTCATCCATGGTAGTGTATATATGCCAATGCTACTCTCTCAATCCGTCCCACCCTCTCCTTCCCCCACTGAGTCCACAAGTTTTTCCTCTATGATTGCATCTCTATTCCTGCCCTACAAATAGCTTCATCAGTACCATTTTTCTAGATTCCATATATATGCGTTAATACACGATATTTGTTTTTCTCTTTCTGACTTACTTCACTCTGTAAAACAGATCTTGTTTGCTCCTAAGTTGTGACAATTGCGAATAGAGCTGCTATAATATCTACATGCAGAGTTGTGTGTAGACATAAGTTTTCAACTCCTTTGGGTGAATACTAAGGAGCACAATTGCTGGACCATCCGGTATGAGTTTGTTCAGTTTTGTAAGAAGCCACCAAAATATTTCCCAAGTGATTCCACTTTGCATTCTCACCAGCAATGAATGAGTTCCTGCTGCTCCACATCCTCTCCAGCATTGGATGTTCTCAATGCTCTGACTTTCAGTTCAGTTCAGTTCAGTTCAGTCAATCATTGGTGTCTGACTCTTTGCAACCCCATGAATCGCAGCACGCCAGGCCTCCCTGTCCATCACCAACTCCTGGAGTTCACTCAGGCTCACTTCCATCGAGTCAGTGATGCCATCCAGCCATCTCATCCTCTGTCGTCCCCTTCTCCTCCTGCCCCCAATCCCTCCCAGCATCAGTCTTTTCCAATGAGTCAACTCTTTGCATGAGGTGGCCAAAATACTGGAGTTTCAGCTTCAGCATCATTCTCTCCAAAGAAATCCCAGGTCTGATCTCCTTCAGAATGGACTGGTTGGATCTCCTTGCAGTCCAAGGGACTCTCAAGAGTCTTCTCCAACACCACACTTCAAAAGCATCAATTCTTCAGTGCTCAGCCTTCTTCACAGTCCAAATCTCACACCCATACATGACCACAGGAAAAACCATAGCCTTGACTAGATGGACCTTTGTTGACAAAGTAATGCCTCTGCTTTTGAATATGCTATCTAGGTTGGTCATAACTTTCCTTCCAAGGAGTAGGCGTCTTTTAATTTCATGGCTGCAGTCACCATCTGCAGTGATTTTGGAGCCCAAAAAAACAAAGTCTGATACTGTTTCCACTGTTTCCCCATCTATTTCCCATGAAGTGATGGGACTGGATGCCATGATCTTCGTTTTCTGAATGTTGGGCTTTAAGCCAACTTTTTCACTCTCCACTTTCACTTTCATCAAGAGGCTTTTTAGTTCCTCTTCACTTATGTGAACCTATTTCTGAGTCCTCTATTCTATTTCATTTATATATTTGTCTTTGCTTTCAGTAATACCACACTGTCTTGATTACTATAGCTCTATAGTAAATCTTGAAGTTGGGTGGTGTCAGTCTTCCAACTTTGTTCTTCTCCTTCAATATTCTGTTGGTTTTTCCAAGTATTTTGTCTCTCCATATAAATTTTATAATCAGTTTGTTGATATACATGAAATAATTAACATTTTGACTACTGCTGCATTGAACCTATAGATCAAGTTGGGAAGAATTTATGTCTTGACAATATTGAGTCTTCCTATCTGTAAACATGGAATATCTCTCAATATATTCAGGTTTTTTATTTCACTCATTACCATTTTATGATTTTTTCATATGGATCTTACATATATTTTGCTAGACTCATGCCTAAATTTTTTATTTTGGGTGATAATATAAATGCCATTGTGTTTTTAACTCAAATTTCACTTGTTCTTTGCTGGTATATAAGAAAATGATTAATTTTATATATTAATCTTTTGTTCTTACAGACTTGCCATTATTACTTATTAGTCCTAGGAATTTTTGTCAATTCTCTTAGATTTTCTACATAGATGACAATGCCATCTGTGAACAGAAGCAGTTTTTTTTCCTTCCCAGTCTGCATACTTTTAGGGTTCTTTTTTCTTTGTTTTATTTCATCAGCTAGAACTCTCAGAACAATGCTGAAAAGAAATAGTGAGAGATGACATCTTTGCCTTATACCTGATGCTAGTCAGGGAAGATTTGAGTTTCTCACCATTAAGTATGATGTTACTTGTAGGCTTTTGGTAGATATTCTTAATCAAGTTGAGAAAGTTCCTCTCTCTCTAGTTGTTTGAGAGTTTTTATCATAAGTGGGTGCTGGATATTGTCTTTTTCCCGCATCTACTAATATGATCAGATGATTTTTTTTCTTTAGCCTTTGATGTGATGAATTACATTAACTGATTTTCAAATGTTGAATCAAACTTGCATGCTTCAGATAAACCCCACTTGGTCACATGCAGGGTTCCTTTTATGCATTGTTGGATTTGATTTGCTAATATTTTGTTGAAGATTTTTGCATCTCTATTTATGAGAGATAGCGACTATATTTTTCTTTTCTTGTAATGTCTTTATCTAGTTTTGGTATTAGGGTAATGCTAGACCCACTGAATGTGTTAGGAAGTACTACCTCTACTTCTGTATTTCAAAGGAGATTGTAGAGAGATGGTATAATTTTTTTCTTAAATATTTGGTAGAATACACCAAGCAATCCATTAGGCCTGATACTTTCTGTTTTGGAATGTTATTTATTCTGATTCAAGTTTTAATAGATATATAGACCAATTTAGATTTACTTTTCCTTCTTGTATGAGTTTTGGCAAATTGTGTTTTTTAAGGAATTGGTCCATTTCATCTGTGTTATCAAATTTGTGGGCATAGAATTGTTCATAGTATTACTTAATTGTCTTTTTGATGTACAAGGGATCTGTAGTGAAATCCTGTCTTTCATTTCTGATACTAGGAACTAATATCCTCTCTCTGTCTTTTCTTAGTTATCCTAGCTGGAAGCTTATCAATTTTATTGATATTTTCAAAGAACCAGCTTTTCATTTCATTGATTAATCTCTACTGATTTCCTGTTTTCTCAACTTGACTGGAGAAAGATTAAGTCTGGACTTCTAAGTTCCTTAATTAAGAGGTTGAAGAAAACTGTATCTCTATTTAGTTCAGTTCAGTAGCTCAGTCATGTCTGACTCTTTGCCACCCCATGGACTGCAGCAGACCAGGCTTTCCTGTCCATCACCAACTCCTGGAGCATGCTCAAACTCATGTGTATCAGTGATGCCATCCAACCATCTCATCCTCTGTTGTCCCCTACTCCTCCTGCCTTCAATCTTTCCCAGTATCAAGGTCTTTTCCAATGAGTCAGTTCTTTGCATCAGATGGCCAAAGTATTGGAGTTTCAGCTTCAGCATCAGGCCTTCCAATGAATATTCAGGACTGATTTCCTTTAGGATTGACTGATTTTATCTCTATTAGATGATGTATAGGCCTGTGATGTTCTCTAGAGAATCAGCAGAATATTTTATTAATATAGAATCTCAATCTATAACTTTTAAAATTCCCCCTATTTCATTATAACACTTTACCTTTGGATACATAATCTTCAAAAACATATTATCACTATTTTATAGATTTTTAAAATTCTTTTCCTCTGAAATTAAGCATAATCAACAAGCTTACTTCAAATGTGCATCCAAACCATACCGAAGGAAGGTACTTTATACTCTTGTCTTTTTATTAATATTAGCATATTGATTTTCTCTACTTATATTTATTTATTTTAAACAATGAAGGAAATGTATTAGATAGTCAAGTAGACACACAAATAAGTATCTTATAATACAAAGATGGTTGTTTTATAGAAACCAAATAAGTTGACTGGTAAGCAGAGATTGATGGCAAAGCTTGATATTCTGTTACTGGAGTCTAAATTTGAAACAAGAAGAGTTATTTGAGGGTAACAGAGTAAAAGTTGAGTTCCCATAGAGCATACATATGTGGGCTAGAGAGAGCCTACCTGGCTGTTTTTATTAAAAAGTAAAGACTTAAGCACCATGGCTGTTGAAAAGGGAAAAACTACATACACTCCAGCTGGTGAAATGTACATAAACCTCTGCTCCAGAATTTGGTCTAAATTCAGAGAGAATGGTGTCTTTCATTGGATTGTTGTTGTTGTTCAGAGGCTAAGTCATGTCCAGCTCTTTGCAACCCCATGGACTGCAGCATGCCAGGCTTCCCTGTCTTTCACTATCTCCCCAAGTTTGATCAGATTCATGTCCATCAAGTCAGTGATGCCATCCAACCATCTCATCCTGTTTCCCCATTATCCTCCTGCCCTCAACCTTTCCCAGCATCAAGATCTTTTCCAATGAAGTGGCTCTTTGCACCAGATGGCCAAAGTGTTGGAGCTTCAGCTTCAGCATCAGTCCTTCCAATGAATATTCAGGACTGATTTCCTTTAGGATTGACCAGGATTGATCTCCTTGCTGTCCAAGTTACTCTCAAGAGTCTTCTCCAGAACCAGAGTTCAAAAACATCAATTCTTCAGCTATCAGCCTTCTTTATGGTCCAACGCTCACGTCTGTACATTACTACTGGAAAAACCATAGCTTTGACTATACTGGGAAAACCGTCACTTTGCTGGCAAAGTGATGTCTCTGCTTTTTCACTGGATACTAGGAATATATACCGTATAGTTTGATTCTGAACTTAGCATGGATATATAGCATTGGATTAAGTGTATCCTTGTAGACCAGCTTATTTGAAGAGGTGATACAATCAAGTTTTGTCACCAAAACTACCAGCATGTGGTCAAAAGCCAGCTGCCCTTTCCCATTTACCATCTTATCTTTGTTTTTCAAATCTGTTATATTGTGGTGTGTAATAAAATACTGTCACCAGGCAAAATCTTGCAAAACTCACTTCAAGAGGGGGGGAAAAAAAAAAGCTCAACAGTGTTAGTTACCAGAGCTCAGGCACAGTCCAGTGTTATCAATACAGAATGATCTACAGTTGAGTCAGTCAAAGGCATCAGCTATCAGTTCAGTAAACAGAGTCAAATAGCAAGTCAAATAAGCTGGCTAATCCTGAGTCCACAGGTGAGGTGACAGACAACAGGTAGGTGTCATGAAAGAGGAGTGAAGGAATAGAAATGGCAGACATATCCTAATACGTATCTGCTAGGAGACCTTATAAGTTCTCCTTTGCTTTCATCACTACCCTCTCAAGAGATGGCTTTCGTAAATTCTTCTGCTTCATTATGGCCACTGTTCTAATCTTTTAATGTCATCTTATCTATTTGTCTTGTGCAATTATCCCTGCAACAAAGGAATCCAATTCAGGGCCTTGGTGACCAGAGTAACTGGTAGAAGACTCCTGCTAAATCCAAGGCTTCCTTGCTGTCCTCTTTACTTTTATAGTAAAGTCCAAACCATTGTCAACAACTCCTGTGTGGTTTGTAGAGGTCATACATGGCTGTCCTTCCTATGGGTCTGCCTCTACATTATTATATCTGTTCTCTTAAGTAATGACTCCTATTTACAGCTTGCAGAGACAAGCTTTTCTTGTCTCAAGGCCACCATCTCACACAGATCATTTGAATAGAACACATTAATAACAAGAACTATTTCCTTATTTAACTTTTCATGACAAACACCTAACTGCCCAGGACCTAGCAAATTCTAGGTGCCAAATACGTGTTTCTTGACTGATTGAATGACGTTTTCTTCAGTTACTTTAACTATAAAGAAATCCGTTTTCAGTGCTTTTCTTCTCCAGCTTCATAAACAGCCTTCACACTGAAATAATTTACAATCGCCTTGGGTCTTGGGAGGGAGAAACAATTTCCAGACCTTGGGCTATTAATTTAAGAGGATTCATATTAGATACAGAATTAGTGTCACGTTTGATTCAGCCTTTCATGTCTTAAAACATGCCTCAGGCCACATCTGAATGCACCGAAATGCAGCAGGAATTCTAAAGCTGTTGTAAATCTTGGTCAAAGCCATCAGCAGAGGAGAACACATGAAGTGATCTCATGCTAGGCACTGTTGAGGGCGAGCAGTGCAAGAGGAAGGCCACATGCAGCCCTTGAGATGCGTGTACTCTGGGATAAGCCAAATACTCAAGCATATTTAAAGTCTGAGCAAGATTTTTGAGCTCCCCAAAAGTTTGATAGTCAACTGATCTATGTTCTAACATAATAGGGACAACTATGCATGTAATAAAGGTCCAGCGTCTAGAGCTGTCCCTACCTTTCCCCCTAATATGTTCCAAATTTCTATTCACCCATCCACCTTAAATCATTTTAACTCTATACTATCATCCAACAGACATACACACAAATACACACACACAGTTTCCCCAATTGCCCAATTATTTACTAATCTACCTTGACTAAAGTGTGAAAAAAATTACTTTTGTTCTAATTTAGTCAAACTAAAGTGAAAGTTTTTTTAAAAAACACTTTAAGAGAAAAAAACTAAGAGAATACAAAACAAAGAGTGTAGAAACAGATGAATTTCACAGAATCATATGTTTATGAGCCAAATTTAATTCAGTTTAATACACTTAGGTTAGCTTGGCTGGCCCCAGCATCTTCTGATGCTGAAGTTGAAGCTCCAATACTTTGGCCACCTGATGCCAAGAGTCGACTCATTGGAAAAGAGCCCAATGCTGGGAAAGATTGAAGAAAGGAGGAGAAGGGGATGACAGAGGATGAGATGGTTGGATGGCATCACTGACTTCTTGGACAAGTGTTTGAGCAAGATCCAGGAGTTGGTGATGGACAGAGAAGCCTGGTGTGCTGCAGTCCATGGATACAGAGTCAGACACAACTGAGTGACTGAACTGAACTGAACCAATGAGGAGGGAATCTTTTTGGCACTGAGCATATTTGCACATTGAAAGTGATGTTCATCACTAGGACTCAGTGATGCAGGCATCCCCATCCATGGTTGCAGTGGCTATGTGCCCTCCCATAAAAAATTGAAAACAAAACAAAAATAAAGTACACATTTTCTGTAACTATTCACTACCAAACTTCTTGAAAAACAAAGCCCAACTCACTGCCTTCCCTCCACTTGACCCCCTGCCAGTGACTCTTTATCCCACTGCACTTTGCCTCCTGCCTCCAGTACTTCTCTAGAGCTGTTCCCAGAAAGTCTGCAGCAACCTCCTGATTGCCAAACCAATTCCCAGTTCTCTAGACTTGTTGTTTGACCCTGTTGGCCACTCCTCATTCTTGGATCTCTTTTCCCTCAGTTTCTGTAACTCTTCTGGTTAAAATCCTACCAGATAAAGTTTGTGTTTGTTATTTTCAAAATTGACATGAAAGAGCTGATATGTTTTTATGAGTTTCTATTATATACTCTCTTCCTACCACTCTGCCCATTCTCTTGGCCTCTTTCTCTCTGTCTGTCTGTTTCTCTCTCTGGTAGTAACTTTATGTTTACCTATTGCTTCAGTTCAGTTCAGTTCAGTCACTCAGTCGTGTCCAACTCTTTGCGACCCCATGAATCGCAGCACGCGAGGCCTCCCTGTCCATCACCATCTCCCGGAGTTCACTCAAACTCACGTCCATCGAGTCAGTGATGCCATCCAGCCATCTCATCCTCTGTCATCCCCTTTTCTTAGATGTAATTATTTATTCTACCTTCATTTGCATCATTTCTCTTCTTTTCTCTCAAAATGTCTTCTATTTCCATAGCTCCAGTTGTCACATAATGAATAGAAGACTTGTTAACTGACCCACAAACCCTGTGTTCTTGGCTCCCGTTTCCCATTGTATGCTGTCTACTGCTACATTCCTTGATAGAGTTTATCCTTGGCCTGGAGGATTAAATGGAGAGGGCAGTCTACTCACCCTTCTGCAGTCACAAGTTTTTGCATTTTAAAAGTCTACTGACTCTTTTAAGGCATAATTTTCATTATACTGCTTTGATCTTTGATCTCCTCAGTCAGTATTTACCAGTCATAGGAAGCTATGAGCCATCCTGGCTTTGCATTGCCCTTGTCTTTTAATATATCTCATAGTATGTCTGCAGCTTCCCTCATGGCTCAGCTGGTAAAGAATCCTGCAATGAGGGAAACCTGGGTTCGATCCCTGGGTTGGGAAGATCCCCTGGACAAGGGAATGGCTACCCACTCCAGTGTTCTGGCCTGCCTGGAGAATTCCGTGGACTCTATAGTTCATGGGGTCACAAAGAGTTGGCCATGACTGAGCGACTTTCACTTCACTTCATAGTACGTCTGCACCTCTTTGGTGGCACAGTGGTAAAGAATCTGCCTGCATTGCAGGAGATCTGGGTTTGATCCCTGGGTGGGGACATTCCCCTTGGAGAAGGGAATGTCAACCCACTCCAGTATTCTTGCCTGAAAAATCCCATGAACAGAGGAGCCTGATGGGCTACAGTCCATGGGATTGCAAAAGAATTGAACAGGACTTAGTGACTAAACAACAACATAGTATGTCATACAAATTACTAGATTATAAGCTCTCTGGGGACAGAAATCCAATCTTGAATCCAATCAGAAATCCAATAATTTAGTTGTTTGTTGCTTAGTACAGTAATTTGCATTAATTCATTCACTTATTTTTAATAAGGAGTATTCATTTTCCACCTATTCACGCTAGACACATTTTGGGCATTGGAAGTACAGTGGTGGGCAGGACAGATATAGTTCGTACTCTCAAGGAACTAGTTCAAGAAAATAGCCATATAAAAGAAACAGGCTAATTGCAGAGCATAGCAAGTACTATGAAGAAAAAAATGGAATGAGATAGACTGATGGGATTAACTTTATGTACAGGAAGTTCAGGCAGGTTTTCTGACATCTGAGCTGAGATCTAAATAAGAACAACAAGACCCCCACCAACTCCCTACCCCCCACCCACCACACACACACACATGAATACACACAAAATCCTGAGGAGTAACATTGCACGTAAAGGGAATAACAAGATTAGAACAGAGAGGTAAGAAGGATAGAGATTGTGCTGGACTGGGTAGTCGTTGGAAAGGATTTTGGGTTTTTAATTCAATGGGAAATGTAAGACAACATTAATCAGACAAGTGATTTGATATGAATTCCAGTTTTAAATTTCAGATTTATTTTTAATGAAATGGGAAAATATAGGAGGACATAAATCAGAGAAATTATGTGATCTGAATTCCAGTTCTGGTTACCATGTGAAGAGCAAACTGAAGAGTGGACATAGGAAATAGGTAAGAGGTGATGCAGGAGCCCAAGTGAGAAGCAATGGCAGTTTGTGTTAGTTTGGGACTTAGGAGGTGGTGGGAATTGGTTCAATTTGTGATAGGTTTTTAGAGTTTGCCCTAACAGGGTTTGAGTTAGACAAGATGGGAATTGAGAGTTACCACACAGTAGTTACTTGATATGGAGAAGGCAGTGGCAACCCACTCCAGTACTCTTGCCTGGAGAATCCCATGGACGGAGGAGCTTGGTAGGCTGCAGTCCATGGGGTCGCTAAGAGTCGGACACGACTGAGCGACTTCACTTTCACTTTTCACTTGCATGCATTGGAGAAGGAAATGGCAACCCACTCCAGTGTTCTTGCCTGGAGAGTCCCAGGGACCGGGGAGCCTGGTGGGCTGCCCTCTGGGGTTCCACAGAGTCTGACACGACTGAAGAGACTTAGCAGCAGTAGCAGCAGCAGTTACTTAATAAAGGTTAATTGCCTGATAGCTGATGAATTCAGGTACTTCCAAGGTAAATGATCTCCAAAGATTCTACAAGTATGGTTTAACAATACAAAAAAAAAAAAGGGAGGGGGAGCCAGAAATATTTAGCATATGATTTCTACCAAAGGAAGGTAGGAATTCCAGCCTAAGTCCAAATGCCACAACCTCTACCCACATTCCCACCACATATTTCTATATATCCAGGGAAAACAATTATGCGTTTTAATTGGATTTAGAGGAAATTTGGGAGACCTGGGTTTGATCCCTGGGTAGGCAAGATCCCCTGGAGAAAGGAATAGCTACCCACTCCAGTATTCTTGCCTGGAGAATTCCATGGACAGAGGAGCCTGGCAACCTACAGTCCGTGGTGTCACCAAGAGTCAGACATGAATGAGTGACTAACAGTTTAACTTTCAGAGGAAATGTAGAATGAAATTTATGAATATATATATGTAGAGCTGTCTGCCTTTGTCTTTGGGGAGATCTTTTTATGTTCCTAACCACATAAAAGACCTCAGACTCTTTAAATAAGTTGACACTTTATCCTGAATCAATGAAAGGATCATTTGAGGAAGATTAGAAGAAACTCTGTTTTGACCAGTTCATAAATATACCTTTTAGTAGTTCTTTAAAGCTGTGAGAGTTTTCTCTATATGAACTATTTTCATGTAAGTTATCTTAAGAATCTCCTAAATGGCCCCCGACATGTCTGTTGTCCCAAGGATAAAAATAAAAATGCTTAAAGGGAAAATTTTACTGAATTTTGATTAAAAAAAAAAAAAAAAAAACTTAAATGAGAGCTCAATTTGTAGCAGTTTTCAAAGCTCACCAGGCCTGCAAACATGCTCTGGCCAAGTTTTCATTGATTCTTCCTGCAGTAACATGCCTCTGCTGTCTCTTAGGTATCTTCAATTCCAATGATGTATATATGTATCTAAGTATGTATGTATGTATGTATGTATCTGTCTAATTGACTTTTTGGAGATTAAAAAAAATAATTTTAGATTTACAAAAGAATCGCAAAATTATACAGAATTTCTATATACCACTCCCCTAGTTTTCTCTAATGTTTACCTTTTACATAAACACAGAATAGTTATGAAAACTAAGAAATTAATCTTGGTATGATTAACTAATAAACAGCTAATTCAGATTTTATGATTTTTTCCCCCATTAATTCTGCTTTGTCTATACTGCGGGATCTTACATTACACTTAAATCAGGGGTCAGTAAAATGCCTATAACATTCTTGTGCTTAAGGAGGGAATTATAATAAAAGAAATAGTTTTTTAAATACAGTGGAATTGTATAAGAATATTAAAGTAGAAATTTAATGAACTATTATGTTTATTGGTATGTCTTCTATTGTAATTAATGTTGCTGCTAAGTCACTTCAGTCGTGTCCGACTCTGTGCGACCCCAGAGACAGCAGCCCACCAGGCTCCCCCATCCCTGGGATTCTCAAGGCAAGAACACTGGAGTGGGTTGCCATTTCCTTCTCCAATGCAGGAAAGTGAAAAGTGAAAGTGAAGCCGCTCAGTCATGTCCAACTTTTAGCAACCCCATGGACTGTAGCCCACCAGGCTCCTCCATCCATGGGATTTTCTAGGCAAGAGTACTGGAGTGGGGTGCCATTGCCTTCTCCATAATTAATGTTATACTTGATCAAAAGTAGCATTTAATGCATTTAGTGACTAAGGGATTCATAAATTAGAAATCTAGACAAAAGTCCTGCTTTGATTAAACTCTAACCAATAGATTTAAGAAAATATAATGGACCTTGCCTACAGCAATTTGAACCATGATAGTCTAATGATGATTTTTAAATTTCCTTCCTGCCTTTTACATGTCTTAATTGTACTTCTTCTGTAAGAAAGAGTTGTCACTTCTAGATCATTTATATATTTATACATATATATGAATTTATTACTATATAATGATAATGTAAATATTAGTATGAATTCATGAATATTTATTTTATCCTTTGGGTTATAAATTTTGTCACTCAAGTTTTAAATTTGGCCATTGGGAGCTTTTTTGGAATTTAAAAACTGTGCCCTTTTGATACGCCCCAATTCTTTTTTGTGTGTGTGCACTTCCTTTATTTCAGATACCACAAGATGTTCAAGCTAATCTTGTGTTTTCCCTGATTCAGTCCTGGAGTAAACCAGTTTTCCAAGAGTCCTGGTTCCTTTTATTGGAGAATGACATTTAGAAAGCAAGCTCTGAGTGTTAGATGTGCTCCTTGCTACTGGGACATCACCATTCTAGCCACTCAGTATGTGCTCAGTTGCTCAGTCGTGTCCGACTCTTTGTGACCGGATGGACTGTGGCCTGCCCGGCTCCTCTGTCCATGAGATTTCCCAGGCAGGAATACTGGAGTGGGTTTCCATTTCCTCCTCAAGGGAACCACTCTCAGTGGACAAAGCTAAAAACAAACATGAGATCATTTTGATGCCTGTGGCACCAATCCATTGCTATGGGGTTTACGCTACTTTCCTCCTCTCCTCATTTGTAACTTCTTTCTCCGAAAGTGAGAAACGTGGCAGTAGTATAAAAACAAAGTAGTTTCAGAATTGCTACCCATATCCTTGTAAGAAATACATTTTCCAATATAGTGAAATGTTTCTATACAGTTCTCTTATTTGTAGACTTACAGTGTCCAGTCAAAACACTGTTTCCTAGAGTTACTTCCACTAGTTCCTTTCCTCCCATCTCTTTCTTGTGGCTTTGTGATATATCTGTTGTATTCAGTTGGTTAGAAGCAAGTCACAGATCTCACCCTCTAGGGAATAAGACCACCAAGGGCAGGATTTTCCTTATGCATTCCTATACTTTCCATCTAAACCCTTAGTACTCCACAGACTTTATTAAGTCATGCTTGGGTTTCACTGGTTAATAATTTCTTTTAAATTATTCAGCTTAATAACAGAAAACCAAAATGACGGCACTGTAGCATGGACATCTAGTCATTTCAACTCTTTTGAACACTGAGGCATTGTGACTCAGCTCAAACTTAGGACTTCTATGCAGACAAAGCCCAGGAGGCCATAGCTGTCCTCCTATAGCAGATAAACTCTGCTGAGGTCATTCCTTTAATATCAATTCCTTCTCAGATCAAACCAAGAGAAAATAGAAGGCAGGTGTTCTAAGAACCACTGTCTGATTTTTATGCAGCTTACATTTCCAACCCCCCACCCCCTGCCCACATTTGCTTCACTTATGTATTGGATACACGAACTAAAACTAATTTTTTTGTAGTCATAATATATAAGCTGGAACCATGATGAAGTTTAATATGCATACTTTCCATATTACACTCTAGGATAGATGTGGCTGTCTCTAATTTTATTTGTTTCTCCCAGTCCTTATAGGAAAACAAATGTAAAGCATTTGGGAATTTTTGCCAAGTTTTCTAGAATTGAAACCCTGCCTGAATAAAATGAGGAACAAACCCCCTAGAGAAAGTAGCAGGCTCACCATGAGCTGAGCGAACCAAGGAATAGTGTCTTGCCTTGGGGTGAAACAGAAGAGGGATGAGATTTACTTCTCCACTAAACTTGAAGTAGGTTTATATAATTTAGGAGAAGCTGTTGAACATCAAGTCTAGCCTTAGATAAAAAGAGCCACTTCTATAATTTGCTGCGTAGAGACCTTGTAGGCATAACTCTGAGATGTCCACCCACTCACTGATCTGGCATCAGGCCCATGTACAGCTCTGGGCTTAGCCTCACCCTTTGAAGTGTATGAAAGAAATGTAAGAGAAGACCTTGCTCTCCAAGGACTTTGGAGATTCACCATCTGCTTTCTTCATTGTCTGCCACCATATGAAGATAAGGAGTAACTTTGATTAGAAGGCATGGCCTTTATGAAAGACCAGCAGAGTTAGATATAAGAGTCTGAATCATTGCATATTTTTAAAGTGGAATATACATGGGAAGTAAAGTAAGGCAATGCTGTTTATAAAACTCAAGATGCCTGAGGCAAAGGAAAAAAAGAAATACAGACAGACCCTTCAATCGTTGACAGCTTTTGGAAGTATATAAACAAACAGCACATGAACCAAAAAGGCCCTAGTGCTCTACTTTAAAACTTGAGTCAAACCTGGCACTAAAGGTGAAGCAAGCAAAGATTTCCTAAGATGAAACAACTAAGAAAGAGGTATTGGAACAAGAGGCAGTCTTTGAGTGTTTTTAAAGTATTTTCAGATGTTCGAGTTCTACACTGGAAAGACACAAGAGTGAAAAATCTTAGGGCTGCAAAAAGGCTGAAATGAGAAAGGAATAATCAACTGCTACCATCTTAGTCCTCAGCATGTCTCACATGGTTTACAACAGCCAACCTCCTGTACTGGTCATTTTCACTCTTGCAATAATTCACCCTCCATACTTCCCTAGTGGCTCAAACAAAAAGAAAGTACCTGCAGTGCAGGAGACCTGGGTTCGATCCCTGAGTCAGGAAGAACCCCTGGAGGAAATGGCAATACACTCCAGTATTCTTGCCTGGAAAATCTCAGGGACAGAGGAGCCTGGCAGGCTACAGTCCTTGGAGTCACAAAGAGTCAGACACGACTGAGCGACTAACACACACACCCTCCATACAGCCTTGAAAATAAACCTTTAAAAACATTCATTTCTTCCTACTAACAAACTTTCAAATAGCTTTCCATTGCACTTTAATTTCTTATCTTCATTTAATTCCGTGATAGTCACACTAGATTTTCTTATTCATTCCCAGAATTTCCAAAGCTTCTTGCTTTACAGTTCCTTCTGTGTGTACCATTCTCACTTCGGCTCCTCATATGACTGGTCCTGCTCATCTTAAGGGTTATTTCCAGCGGGAAGGTTTCCTTGCCCAAATGCTAAGCAGCCTCCACAGGGTATTCTATGCCATAATACCCCATTTATTGACTCATGGAAAATATTCCAAATAGTAATTACTTACTTTATACATTTTTATTTTATATTGTTCTCTTTCTCCACCATTAACCACGGGAGAGGTGCTGCCCAACAGGGGCTATGATGTTTGGTAGAGGACTGCAGCCTCTATTCCGGCTGAGGCCTGGCAGAAAGTGAATAAATACCCCACCCACAATCCTCACTCCTTCTGATCTTTTGCTGGCTCCTTTTGACAACAGACCAGGGGCCAAGAGAAACAGGACAATGCAGGCCATAGAGGTTGGCTTTCTGAGACACACAGCAGGACAGAGAAGGGCCGAGGGACAAATGGGTCTGAGAGGTAAATGGAGACTATCCACACAGGGACTGAAAATAGAACAAAGTGATTTTAATGGGACTATAAGAAGAAAAGTACACAGCATACTGTGCAAAGTCTGTGATCAAAAAAAAAATAGGAAAACAAAATATTTCTTGAATTAAAAAAAGATTTGAGTCTACTGATCGAAAATGCTCATCAAAGAACTGAAATGAAAGAGCTTTAAATAATGCACTATCTAGATACCATGCCTTAAAACATAACTGGATAAAACAAAACTCAAGAATGAGGAAAATAAATGAACTGTGGATAAGCATTAAAACTCAGAAACCAGGACTTCCCTGATGGCTCGATGGTAAAGAATCCGCCTGCCAATGCAGGAGACATGGGTTTGATCCCTGGTCTAGGAAGATCCCACATGCTGTGGCACAACTAAACCCATGCACCACAATTGCTGAGACTGGGCTGTAGCGCCCACGTGGCACAGCTATTGAAGCCCATGTGCTCTATAACCTGTGCTCCACAACTAGAGAAGTCATCTCAATGAGAAGCCCACGAATTGCAACTAGAATAACCCCTACTCCCCAAAACTAAAGAAAAGCCCACACAGCAACAAAGACCCAGGACAGCCAAAAATAATAAATAAATAATAAATTTTTTAAAACCTCACATACCAGAAACTTCTAAAATATCAATAACCTATTTTTAAATGTTTAAAAATTCCAATGCAAATATTAAAAGTAAGCTTGTAAAACATAAGAATCTTATCAAATAAGTTCTCTATTTGAATAATATATGATGTCAATAAAACTGGGAAATTTGGAGAGAATGGGCAAAATTATTTTACAGATGTGTAGATGGAAACCATTGCATTCTTAGTATTCATAAGAAAAACATAATTTTTCTAATAAAAATAATTCCAAATAGTGTATCTTAGAAATCAACTGAATAAAAAGAAAAAAACAAAACATAATCAAATACCAGAGTAAAAAAATCACCTCTAAGAAGCATTAATGCAGAAGAGGTACATAATCCTAAGCAAAACTGGACTGATAGTATTGAAAAACAAAGACTAACGGATTTGTCAAATTCTTCATGGTCTTTGAAAAGATGGACTTAAAAGTGTAACATAAAGATTTAAATTTAAAAAAAAGGATTTGTAGGTATGTGTAAAACCAAAAGTGAGTAAAAAACAGTAACTGTTTTAATTGAAAGAAACAACATAGAATTCAAACCTATAAGGATTAGATTAAGGGGGGAAAGGTCAACACTTTATATTGATTCATGGTTCCCCAAAGACGAGATTATAATTAAGAAACTTTGTGGAGTGAATATCAAGCCATTGAAATATCCAAAAAAAAAAAAAAAAGTGACTGCAGAAAACAAATCCTTGAAAAAATACAACTTTATTGGGAGACTTTGGCAGTCCACTTTGAAATACAAAAAATGGCATACCTGATTTAAACAATATAATTATAAAGATGCCCTATAAATTAGATTAAATACTGTATTTTGGGAATATAAGTTACAGTAAACATTATTTCCTAGTCAAAAACAGAATTGACAATGTTAATACTAGTTAGCTAATTTGAGTTTCGTTCCATTTCAGGCACTTATCATTTCATTTAATCCTTGCAACAATGCAATGAGAAAGATATTATTGAACATATTTAAAGATGCAGAAACTATAACTTAAAGAACTTATCTACTTTGTGCCCCCCACATCACAATTGTAGTGGGAGAAAAAGAATTTTAACCAACATGCATGACTTCAGGTATGCTCCTAACCACTTTAATATACTCTCTCCCACCCAGACTGTTGTTGCTCAGTTGCTAAGTCATGTTTGACTCTTGTAACCTCATGCAGCATGCCACTTTTCCTGGTGCTTCACTATCTCCCAGAGTTTGCTCAAACTCATGTCCATTGAGTCAGTGATGTCCATTTCCTCCTGCCTTCAGTCTTTCCCAGCATCAGGGTCTTTTCCAGTGAGTCAGCACGTCGTATCAGGTGGCCAAAGTATTGGAGCTTCAACTTTAGCATCAGACCTACCAATGAATATTCAAGGTTGATTTTCTTAAGGATGGGCTGATTTGATCTCCTTGCTGTCCGAGGGACTCTCAAGAGTCTTCTCCAGGACCATAATTTAAATACATCAATTCTTTGGTGCTCAGCCTTTTTTGTGGTCCAACTTTCAAATCAGTATATTTGTGTTGTTGAGTTGTGCTTAGTCGCTGCCATGTCTGACTCTTTGTGACCCCATGGACTTTAGCCTGCCAGGCTCCTCTGTCCATAGGCATTCTCCAGCAAGAATACTGGAGTGGGATACCATGCCTTCCTCCAGGGGATCTTCACAAACCAGCGATTGAACTCAGGCCTCCCACATTACAAGCAGATTCTTTAGGGTCTAAGTCACCAGGGAAGCCCAACTACTGGAAAAACCATAGCTTTGACCATGTGGACCTTTATTGGCAAAGTAATATCTCTGCTTTTGAATATGCTGTCTAGGTTTGTCATAGCTTTTCTTCCAAGAAGCAAACATCTTTTAATTTCATGGCTGTAGTCACTACCCACAGTGATTTTGGAGACCAAGAAAATAAAATCTGTCCTAATTTCCACTGTGACCCCTTCTATTTGCCATGAAGTGATTGGACCAGATGCCATGATCTTAGTTTTTTGAATGTTGAGTTTTAAGCCAGTTTTTTCAGTCTTCTCTTTCACCCTCATCGAGAGGCTCTTTAGTTCCTCTTCACTTTCTGCCAATAGGGTGGTTATCATCTGCATATCTGAGGTTTTTGCTATTTCTCCCGGCAATCTTGATTCCAGCTTGTGAGTCTTCCAGCCCGGCATTTCGCATGATGTACTCTGCATGTATATTAAATAAGCTGGGTGACAACAGTGGGCTTTCCTCGTAGCTCAGTCGGTAAAGAATCTGCCTGCAGTTTAGGAGACCCAGGCTCGATTCTTGGGTCAGGAAGATTCCCCTGGATAAGCAAATGTGGTGACAATATGCAGCCTTGATGTGCTCCTTTCCCAACTTTGAACCAGTCTGTTGTTCCATATCTGGTTCTGTTGCTTCTTGACCTCCATACAGGTTTCTCAGGAGACAGGTAAGATGGTCTGGTATTCCAACCTCTTGAAGAATTCTCCACAGTTTGTTGCAATCCACACAGTCAAAGGCTTTAGCATAGTCAGTGAAGCAGAAGTAGATGTTTTTCTGAAATTCACTTTCTTTTTCTATGATCCAACAAATGTTGGCAATTTGATCTCTGGTTGCTCTGCCTTTTCTAAATCCAGCTTGTAATTTAGAAGTTTTTGGTTCATATACTGTTGAAGCCTAGCTTGAAAGATTTTGAGCATTATCTTGCTAGCATGTGAAATGGTAGTTCAAACATTCTTTGGCATTGCCCTTCTTTCAGACTGGAATAAAAACTGACCTTTTCCAGTCCTGTGCCCATTGCTGAGTTTTCCAAATTTGTTGGCACACTGAGTGCAGCACTTTAACAACATAATCTTTTATGATTTTAAATAGGTCAGCTGAAATTCCATCATCTCCACTAGCTTTGTGCATACTAATGCTTCCTAAGGCCCACTTGAACTTCTGAGGCCACTCAGATTTTATCACTCTATAAGAATTTGATAAGGGCCCATTCTCTGAGCACAATACAATAAAATTAGAAAGTAAGCTTCAATAAAAGATAATTTTAAAAACTCTTTTAATTAATCTTGGTTTTAGTCAACAAAGAAACCCAGAACAAGCTAATGACGCTGAAAACACTACATTAAAATGATACATGAGAAGCCCCAAATACATTTATTTTTGTTGTTGTTTTTTAATCACCAATTTGTGTCCAACTCTTTGCAACCACATAGACTGTAGCATGCCAGACTCCCCTGTCCTTCACTGCCTCCTAGAGCTTACTCAAATTCCTGTCCATTGAGTTGATGATGCTACCTAACTATTTCATCCTCTGCTACCTGCTTCTCCTTTTGCCTTCAATCTTTCCCAACATCAGGATCTTTTCCAATGAGTTGGCTCTTCACATCAGGTGGCCAAAGTTTTGGACCTTCAGTTTCAGTATCAGTCCTTCCAATGAATATTCAGGGTTGAGCCTTAAATTATTTTATTCTTAAAAGCAAGAGAGAAAAAATAAATGTGTTATGCACCTAATTCCAGATTTTAGGAGAAGGAGAAGCACAAAGGGAGTGCAAAAAAACATACCTAAGGACAGAAATTAACTAATTAGAACATAGCTTTTATTTTTTAATTTTTATTTATTTTTATTTTATTTTATTTTATTTTTAAACTTTACATAATTGTAGCTTTTTAAAAGGAGAGATAATCAATATGAAAATACAAGTACTGGATATACACACACACACAATTTTCATGAAACAAAGTTTAAATTTCCTGAGTGATACACTCTGATGTTTTAATTTCTTTAACAGACTTACTGAGTTATAAATGATAAATACTAAACTACAAATATTTAATGTATACTATATAAAAAGTTTTGAAATAGGTGTAGACTTGTAGACTCATCAACACAATCAAGATAATGAAAATATCCAATGTTATCAGAAGTTTTCTCATGTCCTTATGTTATCCCTTCCTTTCACCTGTATTCCTTCCCCCATCCACAGAAAACCATTAATGTGCTTTCTGTTACCATAGACTAGTTTTCATTTTCTGTGGAATCATACTGTATTCACTTTTTGGCCTGGCTTCTTTCACTGATTATTTAAGCATTCTGAGAGTTATCTATGTTATTTTATATGTCAGTAGTTCTTTTTTTCATTGTTGAGTAATATTCCATTGTATGGATATACCACAATTTGTTTATTCATTAACATGCAAGTATGGATTTGGGTTGTTTCCAGTTTGAGTCAATTGCAAATAAACATTATTCTATTTGATTTCTTTGTTTTAATCTGATCATAGCCATCTTAAACTGATTGCACTACTAATGTGATATATGTCACTGATTAGCAAATAGTGCCTGAAAACATGGAAGGCTTAAGGAGAAGGTTTCCTTGGTGGCCCAGCAGTAAAGAATCTGCCTGCAATGCAGAAGCCACAGGAGAGAAGGATTCAGTCTCTGAGTTGAGAAGATCCCCTAGAGGAGGGCATGGCAATCCACTCCAGTATTCTTCCCTGAAGAATCACAGACAGAGGAGCCTGGTGAGCTATAGACCAACTCTACAGATGCAAAGTGTTGGACATGACTAAACAGACTTAGCACAACATACACATATTAAGGAGAATAGGCAGGAACAACAGGAAGATTATTCCTGCTACACTCGCATCCCTCATTCCGTATGGATCGACTCTTCTACAAACCTGGTGATGACCAATGTTAATAATTCACTTTTAGTGCCTTGGAGAAGGCAATGGCAACCCACTCCAGTACTCTTGTCTGGAAAATCCCATGGACGGAGGAGCCTGGTAGGCTGTAGTTCATGGGGTCGCTAAGAGTCGGACACGACTGAGCGACTTCACTTTCACTTTTGATTTTCATGCATTGGAGAAGGAAATGGCAACCCACTCCAGTGCTCTTTCCTGGAGAATCCCAGGGACGGAGGAGTCTGTTGGGCTGCCGTCTATGGGGTCGCACAGAGTCGGACACAACTGAAGCGACGCAGCAGCAGCAGCAGCAGCAGCAGCTATTAACTATTATTCTTAACAGGACGTTCATGGAAGTAAACATAGAACAAAAATGAAAGACTGGAAGATAGGATTGGGGAGGAGAATGATTAGGACATGATGTAGAATAGAAATTATAGAAGTGTGGATGAGGGCAATTGACAAGGCATCAAGGACATGGTGTAGGAGCCCTGGCCCTTATGTTTCACTCCTTTCTGTCCTTAGCTTGTAACCTTTTGTTCACAGAGGCAAGCAGTGTTTTGGTTATCATTTTGTGCATATGCAAACGTATAAGGATCTACTGTATGTGTGTGCTCACACACTCACAGTATGGAACAGTAATATACTCTATGCACCCACTTAGCACTTCACTTTTTTACTCAGTATTCCAGATGAGTACAGATTAATTGTCTCATTTTTTTAAGACACACACACACCTTTCTTCTAATCAGATAATACTTTATAACCCACATGTTGAAAACTTCCTTTTTAGAATTAATGTTTCTTGGTGGCTCAGCTGGTAAAGAATCTTACTGCAATGTAGGAGACCTGGGTTCCATCCCTGGGTTGGGAAGATACTCTGGAGAAGGGAATGGCTACCCACTCCAGTTTTCTGGCCTGGGGAATTCCATGGACTGTATAGTCCATGGGGTCGCAAAGAGTTGGACACAACTGAGTGACTTTTGCTGTGACTTTTGCTTTGACTTCAAGATAGCTACAATCTATTACTAATGTGTTCATTGTTAAATGTCCTATCCTGTAATAAAAGTAGTCTCTGTAAGACCCGCAAGTTCTTTAAATGCATGAGGAACTTTAAATATAGGCTAAGGAGTATAGTTAAAGGGAGAAAATATGCGGGAGTAAAATAAAATTTATTCACTGTCAACAAACTGACAGATCTTTACACACATATTATAGTATTCTTATGAAGTGAAATACTACTATTTCCAACTTGAAGATAAGACACAACCTCCAGCATGGCCATTCTGGATAAGTTTTTACTGAAGAATAATATATGTATAGAAACATGACAAATAATAGTATTCAATTTAGTGAATTCTTACATGCCCATTTAACCATTACCCATATCTAGGTTCGGCTTCCCTGGTGCCTCCTGCCTGCAATGTAGGAGACCCAGCTTCAATCCCTCAGTCTGGAAAATCCCCTGGAGCAGGGCATGGTAATCTACTCCATTATTCTTGCCTGGAGAATTCCATGGACAGAGGAATCTAGTGGGCTACAGTCCATGGGGTCGCAAAATGTCAGACAGGACTGAGTGACATTTCCTCCTCCTCCATATCTAGGTTTACAACATTACCAGCACCCCAGGATTCTCACTCTTGCCTTCTCATTGTCAAATCAGATGTCTGGCTTAGAAATCAGTCATGAGACTGGATGATAGCATTAAGGGAATGGCCATGACAGTAAGAGAAAAAACATTTGAGTGAAGAGATCTGGAAGCCAGTTGATAGCAAAGGAGTCACAGACACACTCAACTTGTGAACATCATGTTACACACACAATAGGTTTTATTGGGCAAAATCTCACAAACCAAGAAGCAGCTGAGCATGCCTGATACCCTGAGTTCTCATCTCCACAGATAGGACTCCCGGGGAAGGGCACCACACCTATAATATGACCAGTGCGTTCTCTTGGCAAAACTCTATTAACTGCTTCATTCCCTATTCCAAGGCCAAATTTGCCTGTTACCCCAGGTGTTTCTTGACTTCCTACTTTTGCATTCCAGTCCCCTATAATGAAAAGGACATCTTTTTTTGGATGTTTGTTCTAAAAGGTCTTGGAGGTCTTCATAGAACCCTTCAACTTCAGCTTCTTCAACATTACTGGTTGGGGCATAGCCTTAGATTACCGTGATATTGAATGGTTTGCCTTGGAAATGAACAGAGATCATTCTGTCGTTTTTGAGATTACATCCAAGTACTGCATTTTGGACTCTTTTATTGACCATGATGGCTACTCCATTTCTTCTAAGGGATTCCTGCCCACAGTAGTCGATATAATGGTCATCTGAGTTAAATTCACCCATTCCAGTCCATTTCAGTTCACTGATTCCTAGAATGTTGATGTTCACTCTTGCCATCTCCTGTTTGACTACTTCCAATTTGCCTTGATTCATGGACCTAACATTTCAGGATCCTATGCAATATTGCTCTTTACAGCATCAGACCTTGCTCCTATCACCAGTCACACCCACAACTGGGTATTGTTTTTGTTTTGGCTCCATCCCTTCATTCTTTCTGGAGTTATTTCTCCACTGATCTCTAGTAGTATATTGGGCATCTACCAACCTGGGGAGTTCCTCTTTCAGTATCCTATCATTTTGCCTTTTCATACTGTTCATGGGGTTCTCAAAGCAAGAATACTGAAGTGGTTTACCATTCCCTTCTCCAGTGGACCACATTCTGTCAGACCTCTCCACCATGACCTGCCCGTCTTAGGTGGCCCCACACGGCATGGCTTAGTTTCATTGAGTTAGACAAGGTTGTGATTAGATTGACTAGTTTTTTGTGATTATGGTTTGTGTGTCTGCCCTCTGATGCCTCTCACAACACCTACCATCTTACTTGGGTTTCTCTTACCTTGGACATGGGGTATCTCTTCACGGATGCTCCAGCAAAGCGCAGCCATTGCTCCTTACCTTAGATGAGGGGTATCTCCTCACAGCCGCCCCTCCTGACCTTGAACGTTCCAACAACACAAGAGAAGATGCTACACATGGACATCACCAGATGGCCAACACTGAAATCAGATTGATTATATTCTTTGCAGCCAAAGATGGAGAAGCTTTATACAGTCAGCAAAAATAAGACTGGGAGCTGACTATGGTTCAGATCATGAACTCCTTATTGCCAAATTCAGACTTAAATTGAAGAAAATAGGGAAAACCACTAGACCATTCAGGTATGATCTAAATCAAATTCCTTATGATTACACAGTGGAAGTGAGAAATAGATTTACGGGACTAGATCTGATAGATAGAGTGCCTGATGAACTATGGACGAAGGTTCGTGACATTGTACAGGAGAAAGGGATCAAGACCATCCCCATGGAAAAGAAATGCAAAAAAGCAAAATGGCTGTCTGGGGAGGCCTTACAAATAGCTGTGAAAAGAAGAGAAGCGAAAAGCAAAGGAGAAAAGGAAAGATATAAGTATCTGAATGCAGAGTTCCAAAGAATAGCAAGGAGAGATAAGAAAGCCTTCCTCAGGGATCAATGCAAAGAAATAGAGGAAAACAACAGAATGGGAAAGACTAGAGATCTCTTTAAGAAAATTAGAGATACCCAGGGAACATTTCATGCAAAATGGGCTCGATAAAGGACAGAAATGGTATGGACCTAACAGAAGCAGAAGATATTAAGAAGAGGTGGCAAGAATACACAGAAGAACTGTACAAAAAAGATCTTCATGACCTAGATAATCACAAGAGTGTGATCACTCACCTAGAGCCAGACTTCCTGGAATGTGAAGTCAAGTGGGCCTTAGAAAGCATCACTATGAACAAAGCTAGTGGAGGTGATGGAATTCCAGTTGAGCTATTTGAAATCCTGAAAGATGATGCTGTGAAAGTGCTGCACACAATATGCCAGAAAATTTGGAAAACTCAGCAGTGGCCACAGGACTGGAAAAGGTCAGTTTTCATTCCAATCCCAAAGAAAGGCAATGCCAAAGAATGCTCAAACTACCACACAATTGCACTCATCTCACACCCTGGTAAAGTAATGCTCAAAATTCTCCAAGCCAAGCTTCAGCAATACGTGAACCTTGACCTTCCAGATGTTCAAGCTGGTTTTAGAAAAGGCAGAGGAACCAGAGATCAAATTGCCAACATCTGCTGGATCATGGAAAAAGCAAGAGAGTTCCAGAAAAACATCTATTTCTGCTTTATTGACTATGCCAAAGCCTTTGGGTGGATCACAATAAACTGTGGGAAATTCTGAAAGAGAGGGCAATACCAGACCACCTGACCTGCCTCTTGAGAAACCTATATGCAGGTCAGGAAGTAACAGTTAAAACTGGATATGGAACAACAGACTGGTTCCAAATAGGAAAAGGAGTACATCAAGGCTGTATATTGTCACCCTGCTTATTTAACTTATATGCAGAGTACATCATGAGAAATGCTGGGCTGGATGAAGCACAAGCTGGAATCAAGATTGCCAGGAGAAATATCAATAACCTCAGATATACAGATGACACTACCCTTATGGCAGAAAGTGAAGAGGAACTAAAAAGCCTCTTGATGAAAGTGAAAGAGGAGAGTGAAAAAGTTGGCTTAAAGCTCAACATTCAGAAAACTAAGATCATGGCATCTGGTCCCATCACTTCATGGGAAATAGATGGGGAAACAGTGGAAACAGTGTCAGACTTTATTTTTTTGGGCTCCAAAATCACTGCAGATGGTGACTGCAGCCATGAAATTAAAAGACGCTTACTCCTTGGAAGGAAAGTTATGACCAACCTAGATAGCAGATTCAAAAGCAGAGACATTGCTTTGTCAACAAAGGTCCATCTAGTCAAGGCTTTGGTTTTTCCTGTGGTCATGTATGGATGTGAGAGTTGGACTGTGAAGAAGGCTGAGCGCCAAAGAATTGATGCTTTTGAACTGTGGTGTTGTAGAAGACTCTTGAGAGTCCCTTGAACTGCAAGCAGATCCCACCAGTCCATTCTAAAGGAGATCAGTCCTGGGTGTTCTTTGGAAGGACTGATGCTAAAGTTGAAACTCCAATACTTTGGCCACCTCATGCAAGGAGTTGACTCATTGGAAAAGACTCTGATGCTGGGAGGGATTGGGGGCAGGAGGAGAAGGGGACGACAGAGGATGAGATGGCTGGATGGCATCTCTGACTCAATGGACATGAGTTTGGGAGAACTCTGGGTGTTGGTGATGGACAGGGAGGCCTAGCGTGCTGCAATTTATGGGGTCGCAAAGAGTCGGATACGACTGAGTAAACTGAACTGAAGAATGTTGTAGGAACAGCTAAGAATACACAGCTAATCTGTATAGGTTACAGATTACCATGTAACACTGGAAGCTTCCTTCTCCAGAAAGTGAGTGTCTTAGAAAGTCCATTCTGAAGCTCATCAGCTAACATCCACCAGTTTTTAAATTGAGTCAATTCAGCCTCACTAAGCTACCAAAACCAAAGAAGAAATGAGTTTACAGGTCCATCTGGACGTCTCTCCTTGGCTAGTGAGCAGGCAATATCAAGGAGTTGAGAGAGATCAGTTCCTTCAAGTGCTGCTGACAGGTCAAGTAAGAAGAAGACTAAGAACTGACCTTTGTCTTTAGCCATGGGGAGTTTACTGATCACCTAGGCAAAGCCATTATTAATAGAGCTGTGGGGGAAATATCTGAATGGGATGAAATTAAGAGCAATTGAAGAAAGGGATTGGAAATAGTGAATATAAGGAATTCTTTCAAAAAGTTTTGCTATCAAAGACAGAGAAAAAAATAGATGATAGCTGGGAGTGGAATTGGAATCAAGAATAGTTTTTCTTTTTAATATGATAATTATGAATATCTGTCAGGAATGAGTCAAGAGAGAGCAAAAATTGAGAGTAGGGGAAAAGGGAGACAGAAATGTTCTGAGTGAAGCCGTATGGAATCTTATGCACAAGAAGGGAGTCTGGCTTTAGTAGGAGTGGGAATTTGATGAATCATGACAGGTGTACATGGACAGATGCTGGAAGGTGTATAGGTGTAGCGGCAGTGGTGGTGGAGGGCTGGTTTCTGGAAGCTCTCCTCCAATTACTTCATTCTTCTCAGTGAACTAAGAAACAAGGTCACCAGCTAAAAGTGAGGATGGAGAAGAGGTGCTGGTGTTCGAGGGGAGATGAGAGATACGAAATAATCGTCTGAAATTGTAAACTCTGGTATACAATTGGTAAGTCATTCTGAATGGGCTCAGACAGTATTATAATTAACAGCTACAAACTTAAACATTATTCACCCAGAAAAATATGGGCGTGCCTGAACTCATTGCTCACAAGACCCAAATCCTGACAGTTCTTTTCTATGACTTAACATCACGAGGTTAAGTTACAACCTGTTCTCTGTGCTTCCCTTTCATTACAGCACTTCACTTAGGGGTTGAGAAGCGTTAAGCCAATTCCCTTTTAGCCACTTGCCGTTTTGCTATTGTTGTAGTATTGTGTATGCTAAGTCGTGTCCAACTCTTTTGTGACTATAGCCCGCCAGACTCTTCTGTCCATTGAATTTTCCAGGCAAGAGTACTGGAGTGGGTTGCCATTTCCTCCCAGGGGATCTTCCCAGATCAGGGATAGAACTCCTGACTTTGGCATTGGCAGACAGATTCTTTACTTCTGAGACAGCAAGGAAGCCCCCATTTTGCTATTAGTTACTGTTGAACATGAGCCATATCCGCCATGTAGCACCTCCAGGAACTGGGTGCATATGTGTACTTCTAGCAAGATAAGAGCTTGTTTATCCTGTTTCCTTTTGTTAATTCTTTGTTTCAACCAGGAAAAAACCTAGGTTTCTCGGCTTCATTATGGTTATGGTGTGTCAAAAGGAGACCATCCACATAAACTGAGATCACTCAGTTTTGTTTCACAGGCACATTTGCCAAATTAAAATCTGGGTTATTTCCCCTCATGGGGAAAAGAAAAGGAAATGATATTTTCAAGGCTGGCTGAGTGCATCCATAAAAAGAAGGAGCAATTTTTCTCCGTTCTTGAAAGCATCTCTATTCCAGCTGTCACTGTGGGAAAAAATAGGAAAGAAAGACTGAGCTTTACAGAATTCATGTTGATCATTCATATGCTTTCAAAATGATGCTAGATTTGATTTTAAAGAAATAATAAGCATGAAATGGAAGGTCCATTTAGCAGACATTTTGGCTTGAACTTCAAGTGGATGATAAGAATAACAGATGGGGAGAGAAGACACGAGAAGAGTAATTTTATAAACTAAATCCTGGGCTCGGTATTTTGGGGGACTCTAGTTAAATATTAACTTAAACTTTTCAATGTCTATTTTTGTGTGTGTGATAATAACAAGTGGGGGATGAACAAGTTATTCAACAACATTCTATTATATCCAAAATGCCAGAAAATCTGTTCAAGGCTTCCTATAGGAATAAATGAATAAAACTGAAGAGACCTCTGAGGAGGAAATTATACGGTTGTGTCATAGTGCCACCTGGCCTATACAATGCTTTGCTCACATGGCATCAATTTGCTAATGCAAACATGAAATGGACTATATTTTACATGGAAATTGTATATTTTCAGGCACAGGATAAATTTGAAATGCCAGTCCTTCAAAAATAAAAAATAATTTATATCATACTGCATATAGAAGGCTTTCTATTTGGATGATATGCTGATTTTTGAACAGTCTTAAAGTGACCATTTCAGATACAAATGCCTTTATCTCAGATACCATCTTTATTATAGATTGCTAGCATTATTATCCGGAGAAGGAAATGGCAACCCACTCCAGCGTTCTTGCCTGGAGAACCCCAGGGATGGGGGAGCCTGGTGGGCTGCCGTCTATGGGGTCGCACAGAGTCGGACACAACTGAAGCGACTTAGCAGTAGCAGCAGCAGCATTATTATCAGACTAGAAAATTTAGGGTGTATGCAGGAGAGGAAATCAGATACCTATAACCCAAATACTATTGCTTAAATTAGAATTTATAAATAAGGAACACTAATTGAAATTTTGCAGGATATAAAGCCTTTTTAAACTTTCAGGTGAATTCAGTTGCATTTTTATATATAGTTTACAGCTATTCATTCATTTTAAATTATGATGTCTTGGTTTTGAGATTTATTCATGGTTTTAAAGTTAGATATACTCCCTATCAGGAGCACAGGACACCTATTCATCAAAGCTATAAACAACGTTTTTCTTTTCTTGCCATATATGCTCTGTTTTAAGGTAGAGCAAGGAATAGAACATTTCAGAAGACTTGGCACACCCGATCAGCATGTGCAGAGGCTTGCTCCCTACACTGCATATAATTTTTTTCAGACTGTGTTTTGGTAGGAGCTTATCCAGATTAGCTATAGAGCAAAGGAATGTTCGAGCAGGAAGGAACCCCAGAGAGGGTCTAGGGCTCAAGGCCAACTCACCCTGCCTGTTTTATAAATTCTCCTGAAGAAGTAAAGAGACTTGCCCAATGTTGCATTACTGGGTAGCATGGCCCCCATCTACTATTTAGGATATTTAGGAAGGATGTACCATGTGTATGTACAAGTACAGACTTGGGGTCAGACTAACCCACATTAGAATCCTTGCTAAACTGGGAGCTAGTTATGCAACATTGAGCAAGTTACTCACTCTTTGTAAAACCCAGCTTTCATGTTGTAAATTAGAGATAACATAACACATAGGGTTATAATGTGAATTATGTGAGATAATCAGTTCAACAGGTCATTGCACATAGAAAATAATAACACAGGAAATATAGAAATCCACTATGCTCATATTTATGATGGTATTGTAATACATAGTGAAAATAATATGCTCTAAATTGCTTAAAAATTAAATTTGAATGGAGTTTTATCAAGAAGTTCTTCAGATTGTTTAAATTATATTCATGAACCTCACTAGTTGCACAGGGCATTATACTGAACCCAGAGCACTAAAGCACCCAAACTGCCTATGTAGAACCAAGCCACATTGAAAGAGATCTGTGTAAGTGAGAAAGTGGATGACTTATGTACCCATCTGGAGGGAAAATGAACATGCTATAGATACATACATACATAGCTTGAAATTTTAAGTAAACTAGTCCTTTTGATTTATCCTTTTTCATTAATTGAATCTGAATATGATCATATTAAAACCAGATTTTGACATCCTCAAAGAATCAGATCAGATCAGTCGCTCAGTCGTGTCCAACTCTTTGCGACCCCATGAATCACAGCACGCCAGGCCTCCCTGTCCAACACCAACTCCTGGAGTTCACTCAGACTCACGTCCATCGAGTCAGTGATGCCATCCAGCCATCTCATCCGCTGACGTCCCCTTCTCCTCTTGCCCCCAATCCCTCCCAGCATCAGAGTCTTTTCCAATGAGTCAACTCTTTGCATGAGGTGGCCAAAGTATTGGAGTTTCAGCTTTAGCATCATTCCTTCCAAAGAAATCCCAGGGCTGATCTCCTTCAGAATGGACTGGTTGATCTCCTTGTAGTCCAAGGGACTCTCAAGAGTCTTCTCCAACACCACAGTTCAAAAGCATCAATTCTTCAGCACTCAGCCTTCTTCACAGTCCAACTCTCACATCCATACATGACCACTGGAAAAACCATAGCCTTGACTAGACAGACCTTTGTTGGCAAAGTAATGTCTCTGCTTTTCAATATGCTATCTAGGTTGGTCATAACTTTCCTTCCAAGGAGTAAGCGTCTTTTAATTTCATGGCTACAGTCACCATCTGCAGTGATTTTGGAGCCCAGAAAAATAAAGTCTGAAACTGTTTCCACTGTTTCCCCTTCTATTTCCCATGAAGTGATGGGACTGGATGCCATGATCTTAGTTTTCTGAATGTTGAGCTTTAAGCCAACTCTTTCACTCTCCACTTTCACTTTCATCAAGAGGCTTTTGAGTTCCTCTTCACTTTCTGCCATAAGGGTGGTGTCATCTGCATATCTGAGGTTATTGATATTTCTCCCGGCAATCTTGATTCCAGCTTGTGTTTCTTCCAGTCCAGCGTTTCTCATGATGTACTCTGCATATAAGTTAAATAAACTGGGTGACAATATACATCCTTGAAGTACTCCTTTTCCTATTTGGAACCAGTCTGTTGATCCATGTCCAGTTCTAACTGTTGCTTCCTGACCTGCATACAGATTTCTCAAGAGGTAGGTCAGGTGGTCTGGTATTCCCATCTCTTGAAGAATTTCCCACAGTTTATTGTGATCCACCCAGTCAAAGGCTTTGGCATAGTCAATAAAGCAGAAATAGATGTTTTTCTGGAACTCTCTTGCTTTTTCCATGATCCAGCAGATGTTGGCAATTTGATCTCTGGTTTCTCTGCCTTTTCTAAAACCAGCTTGAACATCAGGAAGTTCACGGTTCACATATTGCTGAAGCCTGGCTTGAAGAATTTTGAGCATTACTTTACTAGCCTGTGAGATGAGTGCAATTGTGCAGTAGTTTGAGCATTCTTTGGCATTGCCTTTCTTTGGTATTAGAATGAAAACTGACCTTTTCCAGTCCTGTGGCCACTGCTGAGTTTTCCAAATTTTCTGGCATATTGTGTGCAGCACTTTCACAGCATCATCTTTCAGGATTTCAAATAGCTCAACTGGAATTCCATTACCTCCACTAGCTTTGTTTGTAGTGATGCTTTCTAAGGCTCACTTGACTTCACATTCCAGAATGTCTGGCTCTAGGTGAGTGATCACACCATTGTGATTATCTAGGTCATGAAGATCTTTTTTGTACAGTTCTTCTGTGTATTCTTGCCATCTCTTCTTAATATCTTGCTTCTGTTAGGTCCATACCATTTCTGTCCTTTATCGAGCCCATCTTTGTGTGAAATGTTCCTTTGGTATCTCTGATTTTCTTGAAGAGATCTCTAGTCTTTCCCATTCTGTTGTTTTCCTCTATTTCTTTGCATTGATCGCTGAAGAAGGCTTTCTTATCTCTTCTTGCTATTCTTTGGAACTCTGTATTCAGATGTTTATATCTTTCCTTTTCTCCTTTGCTTTTTGTTTCTCTTCTTTTCATAGCTATTTGTAAGGCCTCCCCAGACAGCCGTTTTGCTTTTTTGCATTTCTTTTCCATGGGGATGGTCTTGATCCCTGTCTCCTGTACAATGTCATGAACCTCAGTCCATAGTTCATCAGGCACTCTATCTATCAGATCTAGGCCCTTAAATCTATTTCTCACTTCCACTGTATAATCATAAAGGATTTGATTTAGGTCATAGGTTACCATTTTAACGAATGTAGGAAAATTCTATATAATACTCTTATTCTTTAGAATTGATGGATCCAGTTATTTGATCTTTGTGTAAGAACTCTGAACCTGAACATCAAACATAGTTTTGCAAAGTATAGTCAATAAGCTGCTAATCAAGAGTGATGGCCAACTGGCACTTAAGTAACTTTTTGGCTGAGAGGCAAATTGCACGGGGGTCAGAGAGAAAGCCAAGTCCCTGAAGATTCTCTCATAATACTCTAAACAGCAATAGCTCCATTGTTCAGATAAGGGGCCCCTTGCTCAAGGCTTCCTTGTAAGTATATAATCTAAAACACATTCAGATAGTAATGACTCTTGTTGGAACAAGCTTTTAAGTAGTGCCGAAAAGTTCTTCAAAAATATATGTAAAATTTAAAAGAACCTTTAGAAAATGAAAGTGTTAGTTGCTTAGTCATGCCTGACTCATTGCGACCCCATGGACTGTAGCCTGACACTGCATCAGTCAGGTTGTTGGGGAGCCACAGAACACAGCCTGCCCTTTGGAAGAGCCTGGGTTGTGCAGAAATGGCTCAGCTCTAGTTGCCAGTCACTGGTTGGGTACAGCCTAAACCTAAAGAAAGTGAAGCCTTGGTGTGAAAATTATGGCAGATCCAAAGGTTGGGCCTCAGGAGGCTGTCTGCCAACCACAGTTCTTGGACTAAGTTCTCTGGGAGGGAGATCTAAGCATTTTCTTGAACGCTACAGATGCCTTCCTAAAATCATATCCATCTCCAACTGGGTTGCTTAAAAAGATCGGCGGAATAGTTAAGAATGATTGAAATAAGAATTGTATACATTTTACTATATATGACATTATATGCAATGAAATAAAGTTAACAGCTGGTGTTCAGATAATAATTTCCAGTTTCTGTACACAGGCATTGGTAAAACCTTTGATCTAACATGGCTTAAGCAATTGCTTTTATGGTAAGTGCAAGTTTCCTTCTTAGCTATTTTATGGTTTGGGTTTCTTTTATCTGAGTTTCGTGCAATTATAGGTTGAAATGGCTTTTCCATCAGATAGTTGACCACATTACTAATAATACTAAGAAATTATCAGTCTCAACTACTCATTCATTAATTCTGACTTTGTGCACTTTCAGTAGCTTAGTGACTTCTTAATTTCACAAAAGTTAAAGAGTGTTCTTCCTTCTTTGACAGTCATTGTTATGTGGGAATGATGACTTCACTTGTAAGACCTGTCACAGCTCTGCTGTTTCTGAGCTGTCTCTGTTGTTCTACACAGGGAAGACCAGGTGGAGAGGCAATGGGCTGGGTTTCATGTCCCTGGCTTTGGGGCAGAAAAGTAATTGTAGGGTTTGAGTCCAAGAAGAAGCAAATTGTAGTCTGTTAGGATTGCCTCTGTATGACACTACTAAAACCTCTCACTGTAATGACCCAGAAGTGTTTCCACCAGTCTCTGACTTCTAAATCTAAATTATACCAACACCATCCCCAGGCCTAATCAGACCAGCCTCTTGTCTGGCATCATCTAGAATTTCTATTTTTAAAAGAATCATTTTCAGCCTCTAACTAAAACTTGTCCTTTACGTAGAAGTTTAAGAATCACAAAGCTCTGCATATGCAGAGCATTCAAGCAGAAAAGCTATCATGTCTTCTCTGAAATCTTCTAGGGAGCAAGAGATAGAGTTTTTCCAGCAAATCCTGTGCCCAGATAAATTGGCAAAGTACAGATGACCTCCTGAGCTAAACCCTTTACCATGATAGAGTAATCCAACCTTAACCTAAGATGTGCCAAGACTTCTGACAACTCCTCCCCAGGAAAGAATGCATGTCTCCTCCCTACTTGCACCAAGATGATAATCTACTAGGCCCAGAGATGGGGCACCAGCTCACAGAAGAAATAAAACAAATAGATTATATGGGAGCTGCAATGAGTGACCAGCCTTATCCCACTTTAAACTCTTCCTTTTTTTCACAGTATACAGGTAAATTGGGCTTACATGATGCCGAGGGAGGCCTTTTGGGGATTTGTAACACAACCGTCATTCTCTGTGACTCATTTTTGCTTGAATGGTTTTAAGACCTCTCCAGAAATTTGAGTTAATGGAAAAGCCAAATTTTAATGTAAACAATTCTTATTGAAAGTAAAACTCTCTAATCTATTGCTTTGTGTTGTTAATGGAAGAGAGATTTCAGACTTAGTTTGAGTCAAAAGTTTATCCCAGCACTTGGCTACACTGTTTCTTAAACCAAAGCAGATGTATTACTTTCATCTTTATAAAAATTATTGCTCTTTAAAAAAATTACAGAAGTTGCCTTTGCTCACTAGAGGGGAAAAAACTAACAAAACTACATGAAGACTGAATTTGTGAAAGTTTTAAATACTCATTGGAAAAAATTCAAATAGTACACAAAATATATGAAATATAGAGTGAATATTCACCTTTCCCCACTTGCCCTTCCCCATTTCCCCTCTCTAGGGGTAACCCAGATATTTTGCTATGCATTTTTACAAAAGTTGGTTCATCCTTTAGTTTTCTATATCAGTAACAGAAGTCATGCCAATGAAAACTGATACATCTCATTCTTCGTATATCTGCATCCCACTCCATTGTATAAAATTTTGATTTAATTGATTATAATAAGGAGCATTTTGTCATCAATTTTTCTCTATTGCCATTAAATATGGAGTAAATATTATCCATATGCCTTTGTACATGGGTAAATGTTACTCTAGGATAGTCCCAGAAGTAGAATTGATGGTTCAAAGGGTTTTCAGAATTTAAAATTTTATATGTGTAGCCAAATGCCTTTTGAAAATGTTACTAATCATACATAACCATAATTATATGGAAACGCCCCTTTTCTAATGCATTTATCATCCTAGATGTTATCAATCTTTTATTAATTTAATCTTTAGTACTGGGGTATAATTGATTTTCAATGCTATGTTAGTTTCAGATATACAGAAAAGTGGTATATATATATTATATATATATATATATATATCTCCATTCTTTTTCAGATTCTTTTCCCATATAGGTTATTATAGAATATTGAGTTCCCTGTATTATACAGTAGGTTCTAGTTGATTAGCTATTTTATCAATCTTTCTGATGTGTTAATTCAGCATTTGGAAATCACTGAAAACATTAATACCTTTAGAGATAAATTTCCAAACATGGAAATATGTCTAACATTCTAAGGTTGAGAAATATTTGGGTGCATACTTTATATACCAAAAACTAAGAGGTGGAATAAGTGACCACACTAAGGAGATCTATGCATTAGCAGTTAATAATCCTTTCTCCCATCTGGCGACCCCCAAATTGATAAGGATTAAAAGAGTGGTGGTGATCCCTGAGTTACTTTCGAAGTTTCAATCTTTTCAACATTTCAAGATTGAGTATAATGAGGTGAAAATACCATAGATTTTGAAGTCAGTTAGAAATGAGATCAAAATCTCTACTTTCATTTTGAGTAAGTGAATGAATGCTCTTTTGGTTTGGTTTCTTGAAATGAAAAGTGGTGGTATTTGGTCTTATCTCAAGGCAGAGTTAACTAAGTGAGGAAATAGTCCTTGATGAACAAGTGGGTAAGTATGACTACGTAAAAATTACCTGTCTCTTTATAGAAACACTATATCATTTTTAAAAAGTCAAAAGATAAAGAATATGGAATCATTGTATTCATTACTTTCATTCATATAATTTAATGAAATTTTGTGAGTTTACAAGTATATACCTCTAAAAGGGATTTCTGGATAAAAGGATACAGGATACATGCATTTAAAATTTTATCAACATGTCAAATTGTCCTGAAGACAGATTTTACCTGTTTACATTCTTAATTGACATTGAATAAGAGTGCCTTTTTCTCACACCCTGACTGATAAGGTATATTACTAATATGTTTTTTCCAATATGATAGTCTAATAAAATTTTTTATTGTTTTGAGTATCTTTTCATATGTTTATAATTATTTTTATTTTTCTGTGAGTTGTCTCTTCTTAATCATCTTTGAAAAGTTTATTTTTCTACTGGGTAATTTGTCTATTTTTTGAAATCAGTTTTTAAGACTTCTTTATATTAATTAAATTTTTCTCTGTCTTAATCTGTTGCATATAAATTTTCATTCTGTATTCTTTAGTGTTTGTTTTTTTCTATCATGGAAATATGCTATGTTTTAAAATTAAAAATCTAGAATATATATAAGCATAAATTATATTATGATTATCTATATCTATGTATAATGAATTTCTTATAATCCCAAATATACTTGACCCATAATATAATAAAGTCAGGTAGGAAATATGAAACACCAAATTTCTGCCCATTGAGTGAAACTATGCTACAAATTTTATTTCACAGTGATCTGCAGTACAATTTTGTATTTATATAAAGAGAATAATGAAAATGGAAATACAAATAAACTTATACTTGGCACACAAACTCCTTCAAAATATGAATTCTTGGGGAAAACAGATAAATTAAACAACTATTTTATTTTAAAACTGTATAACCACTTAATTCATCTCTGTGAATGTGTAAATAGTTTCTAATAGATTACTTTATTGCTCATCTTAAATAAATATTTCAATTTTGACAAGACCATTCTACAAATGAAGACTTAGCCAAAAGAAGAGATTTTGCAATTGGAATTGCATGCTCAGAAAGATGAATTTGGGGTATAGCAGTGTGAGAAGATAGTGGGGAATTTTATCAGGGAAACTTTGATGATCTTGATTTGTGCCACAAAAACTGGGCTGCTGATTCTGCCAGTCTTATTATGACCACTTTCAATAATTTAATGTTACTAATAGTGTTTATTTCTACAAACTTATTTCCAGAGAGAACTCGAACAGGGAGAAAATGGGCTCTAAGTTGTGTTTTGATAATTTTCATTTTAGAATCAACACCCATCATGCATCAGGCATACAAATGTGGTTCAAAATGTTTATTAACCCTTCTGTGAGTTATAAACATTTAAGTGAAACAGCTGATGTATTTATGTTGTTGTTGAGTTGCTCAATTGTGTCTGACTCTTTGTGACCCCATGGACTGTAGCCCACCAGGCTCCTCTGTCCATGGGATTCTCCAGGCAAGAACACTGGAGTGGGTTGCCATTCCCTTCTTCAGGGGATCTTTCTGACCCAGAGATCAAACCTGTGCTCCTGTGCTGCAGGTGGATTCTTTACCATCTGAGCCACTGGAGAGCCCATTATCCTCCAGAAGGTACCTCACTTCCTTTTCAGAAGAAGGGGGCTAGTAAAACATTAAATATAAAAAAAAGGAAATAAATAAAAAATAGATAATAAGGCATACAGAATAAAAACTGTCTATTGTTATACATAAAAATTATATAATAAATTGATGAGAGGATGTACCTCATCTTACATTATACAATGGATGTGTTTCTAGAATGTTGCTTATGAATCAAATTATTTTAAAGCAAATTACACATTTAATCTACTAGAGGAGCTTGCCATTCCAGCATTCATCAAGTACAGAATTTTAGGATCATATGAACACTCAGCTTCTGATACAGATGAAGCTTGTGCTATGCAGATTCAGCTTTTATGCTCCCTGATTTAAAAGAAAACTTTTATAATAGCTGGAAATGGACTATAACCTTTAACCTTGTGAATCACTATGTTGTACATATGAAACTTAATACTGTAAATCAACTATACGTCAATAATAAGAAAACTAGAGTGTAAAAGTAAAAAAGTCCTTGTTCTTTCATTCCCCCACTCCATGCAACTTTCTAAAATTTTTCATGCCCTGGATAGTATCACCAACTCAATGGACAAGAATGAGCAAACTCTGGGAAGTTGCTGATGGATAGGGAAGCCTGGCAAGCTGTAGTCCATGGGGGTCACAAAAAGTGGGACATGACTTAGCAACTGAAAAGAACAACAACAGAGAAAACCACGGTTAATAATTTAATGTAATCTTTCCAAATAATTAAAAAATTAATATTCATATATGTGGGGAAAATTTTAAAGTTTTTTGTCTCAGATAGATGTTTGTGGTCTGCTGGCTTAAAAACACAAAATGGTTGACTGGCGTGGATAACTGGAGAGGGTGTGGAGGAGTCTCAAGAATGGACCTGACCCAGAAAGGCTCTGGGTTCCCATTCTACCCTCATATCTACCTCACTGAATGATTTGGGCCAGTTGTTTTGCTTCTCTCATCAGCTTGCTCATGATAGGATAATCACACCTTCTTCATAGGACTGCTATGAAGAAACATTGACATAATTGCTGTGAATATGCTTGGAATACTCTATAATGTTAGGAAAACATAGCACAAAATTTGTCAGAAACAAATTTTATGAAACAAACTTAATTTTGACCAACATTGTGATTTACTATTTGTCTACAACAGTTGAGACCTGCTTGACTTAGCTCTCAAAATTTCTTTCATTCAAGACGTCATGAGTTCCTCTGGTTAATATGTCTCAGCCTTTACCTCATTCAGCATGTGCTGCAGAGGGCCACTGACCTTGAGGAAAGTGCTGTTACGCTGCAGGCCCTCTCTCTCCTCAATAGTCCTCGCCCTGCCTAAGCATGTTTCCCAGCCAGGAATTCTCCAGCAGTTCCTCCCCTCACCTTGACCTTTCCTGGCTTCACTGGGTGGACACCAGGTAGTAAGCAGGTCTATTCCTTTGGTACACAAAGGGATCAGTATTATTCCTCTTGGGTTTTCACAATACCCTTGGAGAAGTCTAATTAGCAAATTAGATAGCTTATTTAGTAACTGGAAATATTCTGTGTGCCTAATTTATATAAAGTTGCTATGAAAAACTTTTTCATATCTGCTCAGATTACTTTCTCATTCACATTCCTTTTTTATTTTTATGTTTCCTCTTCTTTTAAAAATAAAGAGGATAAATAGAAAGAACCAAGTAATATGTGAAGACAAAGAGTAGGAGATGATTGAATGTGAAAGCAAAGAAGGGATGGAAATGCCCTGATCGTGGTAAGATTGCTAAATTCACTTCCGTGGAGCATAGGCTGAGTGACAGTAGAAGCTGGATCAGAGCTGGGGGTCCCATCACATCTCTCATACTTCAAGACTTCTGCCATTTCCACTACTCCAGAAAACCTAGTTGGAGGTTCATAGCTCTCCTCTATCTTGTGGTGATCATAATGGGATTGAATTTGATACTGGCATCAGTAATTTATGAAGGATTTTGATGAACTGGAATATAATTAAGGCAGAGGCCTAGGATGGTATAAGGTCTGGAAAACTCATCACATGAGAAGTAATGGAAAGACCTCCATGTGTTTGGCCTGGAAGAGAGGTAACTTACGGTGAGACATGCAGAAAGTGTGTCTCATGGAAAAAAAACAAATTTAAATTTCTAGTTTTTCCCTATGTGCTTTAGAGATAGAATCAGGTATCATAATAGAATATCAGATTCTGGCTAAAGTACTTTTAACAAAGGGTGCGATCATAGAATGGAACTTGGTTTCCAATGAGGGAGCTAATGGGTTACACATCAATATAATTATCCAGACAGAAGCTGGAGGATTGTCTATCAACTACTTTTTAAAAACAAGCTTTTGCATGTAGAGGCAGGATAGAGAAAATAATCTCAAAATATTTAAAACATTTTAAAAAATCTTTACACTTAAATTATTTAAAGGGTAACATTCTTTTATGAGTCTCTGTTAAGCTCTGTCTTGTCTGGTTCCTTTCTACCTGCTAGCTGCACATGCATGGCATTGCCCAGGCCCTGAGCTTTCCTGAGGGTGACTCTGACTCCACCAGAGAGAGTCAAGGCAATCATATTCCTTTTAATTTTTAAGAGCTCTGAATTGAAATACCAATTCTTTTTTTAAAATAAATTTATTTATTTTAATTGGAGGTTAATTACTTTACAATATTGTATTGGTTTTGCCATACATCAACATGAATCTGCCACAGATATACAAGTATTCTCCATCCTGAACCCCCTTCTTTCCTCCATCCCCGTACCATCCCTCTGGGTCGTCTCAGTGCACCAGCCCCAAGCATCCAGTATCATGCATTGAACCTGGACTGGTGATTCATTTCACATATGGTATTAGACATGTTTCAAAGCCATTCTCCCAAATCATCCCACCCTCTCCCTCTCCCCACAGAGTCCAAAAGACTATTCTATACATCAGTGTCTCTTTTGCTATCTCGCATACAGGGTTATCGTTACCATCTTTCTAAATTCCATATATACGTGTTAGTATACTGTATTGGTGTTTTTCTTTCTGGCTTACTTCACTCTGTATAATAGGCTCCAGTTTCATCCACCTCATTAGAACTGATTCAAATGTATTCTTTTTAATGGCTGAGTAATACTCCATTGTGTATATGTACCACTGCTTTCTTATCCATTCATCTGCTGATGGACATCTAGGTTGCTTCCATGTCCTGGCTATTACAAACAGTGCTGTGATGAACATTGGGGTACATGTGTCTCTTTCCCTTCTGGTTTCCTCAGTGTGTATGCCCAGCAGTGGGATTGCTGGGTCATAAGGCAGTTCTATTTCCAGTTTTTTAAGGACTCTCCACACTGTTCTCCATAGTGGCTGTACTAGTTTGCATTCCCACCAACAGTGTAAGAGGGTTCTCTTTTCTCCACACCCTCTCCAGCATTTATTACTTGTAGACTTTTGGATCACAGCCATTCTGACTGGCTTGAAATGGTACCTCACTGTGGTTTTGATTTGCATTTCTCTGATAATGAGTGATGTTGAGCATCTTTTCATGTGTTCGTTAGCCATCTGTATGTCTTCTTTGGAGAAATGTCTATTTATTTCTTTGGCCCATTTTTTGATTGGGTTGTTTATTTTTCTGGAATTGAGCTGCAGCCTTCAGAATGGGAGAAAATAATAGCAAATGAAGCAACTGACAAACAACTAATCTCATAAATAACAATTCTATGAGATTCATAAAATAAATGGTGATTATAAGCTCTAAAACTGGCTCTGGGATCTCCTCATAAATCTTGGCTAAGAATTTCCAGATTAGGAAATAGTTTTTCCCCTGTTGGCTTTCAACAGAGGAAAGAAAGGGTAAATTCATTCCTCAATTGCTTTCTTCCCTTCATGATTCCCCTGCCACCTTCTCAACCAATGCAATTGGGAGTGAAGGCTAGGGACAGGGTGAGGAGAGTCAAGTGTGCTCTTGCAGAATGTTCACAACCATCACATGCTCAACTTTATAATATGCTGCTGAGTCCTGGGCAAAGAAGACATTCCCAGCATTTTTCCACCTGTTACCTGGCTTTCCTGAACCCCTTATCCTAGTATAGTTTTCTCTGAGTGGCTCTTCAGTGATTCACCTATTTATTATCTTTATTATTGTTCACTGTCTCCCCCAACTGGAATGCGAGTCCCGTGAAGGCAAGGTCTCTGTGAGCATGTCAGGTAGGTTTTGTTCCCTGATGCATCTTAAGTTCCTAGAACAAATCTGTCATGGTGCAGCCTCTCCACTACTTGTTGAATGAAAGAACCCCACTGGGAATTCAGTGTTAGTTTTCAAAAATCCTTTAAAGTAAGTGTGTTTTATCTTTAGAATATCACTAATTTTACCAGCAAATATTGTCATGGTTTAAATTCTCCAGCAAAACAAGAACAGTAGAATTTGGGAGACAATAGCAGTAACCCAGGCAGAAAAGATGATGGTGGTTCAGACCAGGTGCTAGGTATAGAGAGGGCTCAAGAAGAGACCCGGTTCTGAGCATGGAGTATGACAAATGTGGAGGGTGGCAGTCTGGAGCCCTGTATAAAGCCCTAGGTTTGAGATACAAATTTGGAAGCTCTATATTTTCATTCAACTTGATTAAATATTTATTGGGCATCTTACTATTTGCTGGGAACCCACCTAGACATTTTAGATACAAATTGTAAGAATATATAGTACCTCCCTCAGAAGCCTCATAATTAATGTGAACAGTAGACATATTAATAAAAACTGAAATATTTAATAAAAGTAGGTATAAAGACTTATGAGGACACAGATGCAGGGATAGTTAATTAATTCCATCTTTGGGAAAAGCCAGGCATGAAACAACTGAGTTGGAATTTGAAGGTTAAGGAGAATCTCCCTATCTGGTCAAAGTAGAATATTTCAGGCAGACAGGAAGGCTTGGTAAGTACAACTTCATGTTTCATCAGTTAAAGGTACTCTGTCATGCCTTAACTTGCAGCAAATGAGTTAATTCAGTACCTGATATATTTCCCCTCATAATCTAGAAAATATAAAGAGGCAAATACTACGATAGACCTAATATGATCATATATGAGATCGGAGGATCTTTATTCACGGAGCTTAAAGAGGACTGCCTTTCATGTAAGCTGAAATTTTATGTCTGGTTTCATAACTTTTTATATTAACCAATGTTTTTAGTGCATGGTGACCTGTCTCTCAAAGATGGAGCAGTCAGTTCCCCTGCCTCACAGAATGAAGGCTCCAGATGAACCCAGAGGAAGAAAGAAGGTAATCTTTCTTTGCTAAGCATGGCCCTGAAATGGTCTCAGGGCACAAACACCAGAATTAGAATATATTTCGTGAGTCCATCTGGCACCTGCTAGACTAGATCAAGTTTGGACTTGAGGGGGAGAAGGGGGAGCAAGGATAAGAAGGCACAGAGGTGATATAAAGAGAGAATTTGGCGATGCCAGAGTCTGAAGTGCCAACTTGGAAGGTCATCTCAGAAGGAGTCGAGTCAGCATTCTAGGACTGCCTGATTTCCACTCCTGTCAGAACTGCTCTTTCAGCCAACCTGGCGGCAGCAGTGGCCACCCAGCAGGTGTTCGCCTGCCTGTGCCCTAATCTCTATGTGGGCAACTCCCCCTTTAAAAACCCCAGACACTGATAAGCACTCCTTCTGCTCTAGGAGTATATAACCCCAGAAGTCAAAGGATTAGGGGTGGTTCTGAGGGAAAGGACATGAATTTGAGCAAACTCTGGGAGACAGTGAAGGACAGGGAAGCCAGGTGTGCTGCAGTCCATGGGTCGCAGAGTTGGACACAGCCTAGCCACTGAGGGAAAGGAAGCCTCATTAGACTTGAGTCTAATGATAGAGGGGATAGAGCTGGGGAAGGACCAGTTCAAGATCAACACCCACCTGCCTCAAGATGGGACAGTGTGATCCACACCCCGTCTAGAATCTTCCCCCTCCTTTCCTGCTGGGTGTCTTTGCCTTGAACAGTTGGCTTGCTGAGCCACAGCTGAGCACCAGAAAGGACTCCAAGGAACAGAATTTTCCACTTCCTTGATTCCTTTAAAAACAGGGGTATCTGACGTGACATCTGCTGCCCCCAAGTCCTTGGTCCTGTGTTTCTTTCATTCTTGCCCCACCCACCCTCCGGACCGTCCTCTCATCCCTTACTATTTTCCATGCCCTCGGGATTTTTGTTTTATTCTAGTGCTAAGAAGCTTGGTTTCTTTAAGTTGTTGCTTAAACATTTATCTCTGGGTATAAATTTGGCTTTGTGTCTTGGAATCCTGTAAAATACATACATATATATATATATATATATATATATATGTAATTTAGTAAACTCAAGCTGTTAAATAAATGGCATTCCAAGTGGCTGTGAGTAATAAAGTTAAATAGTAAAAAGATAGCATGACGCGCTGGTCTGTCAGATCTCAGACAACCTGGAACTGGACTTTTGAACTTTCTGCTTAGAAAAGCCTGTGGTGACGAGAGTTTGATGCTTTAACATGACGGGCTTAGGCAGAACGATACTGACTTTCTAAAGCACGTTGACAGCTTTTCACTTTATTTTCCCTGCAGTGGAATGAGGTGGAAAGGCCCCTATTTGACACATGTCCCGCGCAGGACATTTACAAGCCACATTCCCTAGGTTGCACACAAGGACAATCCGGGGGCTGAGGCCTGTGTCTGAATACCCGCCTCCCTGTGCTCCAGGGTCTGGACATACTCCTATTCTAACATGCCTTGTGTCCTTGGTAAATTACTTCATCTCTCCTGCCTCTGTTTTCTAACCTCTAAAATGAGGTTCTTCCTACTTTTAACTATCTTTTCACCATGCCCCAGCAAGTAGGAGTTTGGAAATTGATTGCAGGTGGAAAGAGGCAGTGTTGGGTTTGCTAATTACGCTTTTCAAGCGGTCTTGTCCGTTTTCTCCCCCTTTCCAGCAGAGAGCTAAGCGTTCCTCTGAATTTGTTGACTGCACTTAGGCTCTTTTAGGTCCTGCCTCCTTTCTGGGAACAGGGGTGGGCGGAGAGGAAGGAAGTGCCCTGCAACTACCAATATTTTCCTCTAGGAGGAGCCGCGCAGCCCAAATGAGAGTGACACGCACCAACTCCCAACTCCTCGCCGGGGAACGCTTCATCCCAGCTCCGCCGAAGGCTCGGCCGGGACGGCGCTCGGCGCCTCCGCAGCGGGTCTCGAACCGGCCTCCCTCAACTCCCGCTCCCCCTCGCTGCGGCCGCCCGGCTCCCGGGGGCGGCGGGCCGGGCCCGGCTTGACCCCTGGTGAACGGCGGCCGCCGGTTCCCACCCCTCCCCTCCCAGCCTCCCTTCCCGGCTCACCCCGCCCCCTCCCCCCTCCCCGAGCCTGACAGCTTGCGAGCCGCGGAGCAGGGCGCAGCCATGGGAAGAGGAGGCGGTCTGGGGAGCAGCGGCGGCGGCGGCGGCAGCGGAGGCTGCTGCAGCGGCGGCGGCGGCGGCGGCGGCTGCTGAGCCGAGGCGGCGGCGGGGACCCGGGGGGCCGCAGGGCCCCGCGCCCTGGGCCCCAGCGCGGACGCGAACCGCGCTCTCTCTCCCGAGGCTCGGCTCGGAGGTACTGGAAGGGAGGTCCGGGATCGGGCTGTTACTTTTCCACTGTTGTGTCGGGGGGCCTGGGAGTGGAGCCTGGGACGCCAGTTGTTTATGAAAACTGGGGAATCTGTCTTACGTATTTACACTGATAATTTTTGTCCTGGTGACTTGGGGGTTGGCGGTGCGCCCCTCCTCCTCGCCAACAAGTTGTTTTCAGCTGGTGGGTAGTTGTAACCCGATCCACGCTCTGGACGTGTGTATGTGTGTGTGTGTAAGTTAGTGGGGGGCATCATGGAGTTAAGGGTGACAGGCGAACCACCCCACGCTGGCGCCTGCACCCACCCGTGTTTGCGGTGCCTGGAGGGGCTTCCTCCGAATCCAGTTTTGTTCAAGTCTTAGAAGTTTTGCGAGCGTTTCTGTTTGACACCATCAGTCAGCGAGGCTGGGGCAGGAACTGCAGAGACTCAGCTGCTGAGCGAGGAGAGGTCCCAGGCTGCGCAGGGAGAGGGCAAAAGAGAGGAGGTGGTCCGGCTGTGCGCCTCTACCCCTCGCGCTCTTCCCCAAAGCGCACCACCCTTTGTGCGTTTGTGCAGGCTGCAGCCGGGACATTGGCACCGACGGAGCTGGGGCTAGAGTCACGGCCAGCAGTCCGCATGAGCTGAGGTGGGTGGAGATCGTGGCGAGCCGAGCTCCTCCAGTCCTGGACACACTTGGGGTTATGAAATCGACCAGGCTCAAAGTTTTGACAGAACTGCTCGAGGCAAGAGAGCCGCGGGTGAGTGGGATAGTGTCGGATCTGGGGTGAAGAGTCTGGCGGTGCTCAGTGGGAGGGTGCTGAGCAGGGTCACCGACTTGCGGGTGCACAGTGAACTCTATTTGGGGGTGAGTGCTTTGTATATAACCCGGAGCAGGAGGGTACGCCTGTTGGGGCCGCGCTGCGGGAGTCGGTGGCCGGTTGCGGGGTCTGAGTGCTGAATGGGTGTACGTGCGCGCTGTGTGTGTGAGCCCATGTGTGCTCCTGGGGGTGGGGGGCGTGTCGGAGCCTGAGCCAGTAGGGTGTGCGGGGGAGTTGGGGGAGGAGGCCGGAGAGGTGCGGCCCCTCTGTTTGTGCCGCCAGAAGACCTTGGAAGGGACAGGGAAAGGTAACGGGAAGCCAGAGGGTTGGGAAGTCGCAGGAGTTGCTGAACGGGATTGAAGTACCACAGACTTTAAAATACTAATCCCTTAGCCGTCCAAGGGCTGGTGGTAGAGGTTTCTGGAGCTCTCAGGAGACCTGCACAGGAGGACTGAGAGTCTAGGAGATGTGTGAATGTGTGGGTCCAGAAGCCCGGAGACGCGGACGCAGTTTGGATCGGTGGATCTGAGATTCCCAGGGTGCTGTAGTCAGTCTCTGGGGAGTTTAGGCTCCCTGGTGTGTGTGCCTGGGAAGGCACTCACCTTTCCTCACCGTGGCAGTTCTGTGCCCTGAGCAGTTGCTGTCATCTTGGAAGTTCTCTTCTCTGGGGATTCCAGGGTATATAGACTTTGCAAGTAACTAGTATTGAAACATTTCTAGAAAGTAAAATGCTGGATAGAAACGAAATAAAATTTAGTGGACGAGAGTTGTTGGTTCCATCTTTTCTGTGACTGGAGATTGTTTCCTTCTGAGAAAAGCAAAGATCAGTGTTGCCAGATTAGATTTCAAGGAGTCTGGGTCATTGATGGTTTCCCTTCAGATGGACTTTAGATGGAGCTGGAAGGGTGTGTTTTAAGCCAGAGACCATTGAAAAACTTCATTTGTGGCTTAAGTATGTCCCATCTCTCATCTTCTTCCTCCCTCTTGTAAACTTCTTGCTTTACATGAATCTAAGGAAAGTTGGTGAGTCAACATTCAGTTTTTCTTTTGGAGTAAATATATCACAGTGAAATTATAGTTTAAATCTCCTGAATAGCATGGAAAACCAGCACTTCATGGGCAGAGGTGTGAAATGAAAATCTATAAATGCATTGACAAAGTGACGACACCAGTGCATTTCTTTTTTCAAGCTGAGCATAACTTTGCCTGCCAAATATTTGTTCTAGGCAGAGTTTGGGGCTATGCTTTTGATTGTTAGTTTTTAAACAGCAGACTCCACATCATAAACTTTTTAAATGGATTCTATTATTAGATGCCTTCTCTGTGCTATCTGGTGCCTGTGTTAACAGATGTTTATAGTGCTTAGTAACCTATGGAATTGTCATATTGAGTATTTTGTTAGCTCAAGACATGTTTATAGCATAATGTAATAAATGAACCCTTTGCAGTCTGCTTCTGCCAAGCACATGAAGCACCCCAACATGGAAACAAATCTTAAAGTTGGTCCAACTTGGCAAACCTTTTGGACTATCTGCTAGTAAGCGTTGTTAATATAAAGATAGATCTGAGTGATACACTGAGAATAAGGCACAACATAATGGTTTGCTTAGAAAAAAGGCATGGATTGTATTTTTTAAATCTACTAACCTTATGCTTCTGGTCATTCTACTGGTAAACTGCACAATTCCAGAGTTTTGGTTTACTTTCAGAGAATATATTTTTTAAAAGTATGTCAATAATGAAAATAATTTCTATTTTGTGTGTGTGTTCACATATGTCCATACAAATCACCTCTTTTTCTTTTTGAAAAAGAAAACCCTATAAACTGTGGTAGTGACTTAAATAATATGAGTATTCAAATCACCTAATCATTTTCTGAATCTTGAGTTGATAAGAATCGAAGTGTTCTAAGGATAGAGTCATACCTTTGCTAGCTGGGTAAACAAGGCAATACAGGATGTCTTTTTGGTAAAGTGAAATTTTTTTAAACCTGGGACAGTATAAAGTAAATAATATACTCAATAACATGGTTGATTAGTATAATCACTGACTTTAGAGGTAACTCCCTACCAGGGGCAAGAACCACCACTTCAGAGCCATCCCTATTAGTAGACCAGCTGAGCTCTTCTTGGAAATAATCAGATGAAAATCTTGCTTCCTCACTAGCCAGTCTTTTCTAGGAGAGATTCATGACTAGAAAGTTCTGCCTATACTGAATCAACATTTTCTTCTGCTTACTGGCCTAAACTGCAACCACATGCTGCTGCTGCTGCTGCTAAGTCGCTTCAGTGGTGTCTGACTCTGTGCGACCCCATAGACGGCAGCCCACCAGGCTCCCCCGTCCCTGGGATTCTCCAGGCAAGAACACTGGAGTGGGTTGCCATTTCCTTCTCCAATGCACAAAGGTGAAAAGAGAAAGTGAAGTCACTGTCATGTCCGACTCTTAGGGACCCCTTGGACTGCTGCCTACCAAGCTCCTCCGCCCATGAGATTTTCCAGGCAAGAGTACTGGAGTGGGGTGCCATTGCCTTCTCCGCTGGAACCACATACAGTGAATCTAATCTCTCATCCCTTTAAGTGCTGCATGGAGAACAAATAGCCTGCTCCTTCTTCCTGAATTCTTTTTTGCCTGTTCTCAGAGTTGTTCCTCACCCACTGTGGAGTGCCACACATTTCTGCCCTGACCAATATGCCCTTGAGTCCACATTCTCACCATCTTTCCTAAGGTATATCATCCAAAACATAGATGTGAAATGCTGAGTCCTGGACGTTTTACATCTATTCAGTTCAGTTCAGTTCAGTCGCTCAGTCATGTCCGACTCTTTGCAACCCCATGAATCGCAGCACGCCAGCCCTCCCTGTCCATCACCAACTCCCGGAGTTTACCCAAACTCATGTCCATCAAGTTGGTAATGCCATCCAGCCATCTCATCCTCTGTCGTCCCCTTCTTCTCCTTCCCGCAATCCCTCCCAGCATCAGGGTCTTTTCCAATGAGTCAACTCTTCGCATGAGGTGGTCAAAGTATTGGAGTTTCAGCCTCAGCACCAGTCCTTCCAATTAAGTCAGCTTAATATTCATGAGCTCTTTTAGCCATTTCATTACACTGTTCACTAATTTCAAACCTGTAAACAACTCATTTCTTCTCAGATTATTAATCATCCACAGTCAAAACATTATGATATAATAGTTTCAAGACTTTTTTTCATGCCTGAACTCCCAATGAGTCTGTGGAAAATGTAATACCGTGTAGGTGAATAGAATTCTACATGCAGTGAAGACAGCTCTCTCATTTCTTACTATCAAGGAATACCAAGCCCTGAATAGCAGATGTAGAATATTCTGAAAATGAGCAAATTGCAGCTGCACGTTATAGACAGGTAGAGATGACGTTGTGAGATATTCTTTTCACAAGTGTGAGTTGGTATTTGCAGTCAGCATTTATTGAAGGCTTGTTCTGTCCAAGTCCTAGACACTATACTATCTGGCCCTAAATGAAGTGAAAGTACATCGAACAGAGACACTTCCTCAGGCAATGAGGTTGAAGATGTACATATAGGACATGAACTGAGTCAACAATCTTGTCTTCCTCTGAAGATAAATGCTTGCTGATGCCGCAGGGAAGTCTAGAGCAGTTATATGTCAGTACTCAGGGAGCTCCCTGATACTCCTCACTTACCAAGTCCTCACCTTGGAGGGAGCAAGCAAAGCTGGTGCATACAGGGAAGAGGGCGTGGTGCAAAGGCAGCAGCTTTGGGACCCATCTGAGCCCAGTTTGAGTCTGAACTTTACTACCAACATGCAAATTAACTCCACTGAGAATGAATTTTCTTCTCTGTGAATATTTTGTGCCTACTGCCAGTGAGTATTTTCTCCTCTGTGAGTATTTTGTGCCAGGACAGAGGCGTTTCCACATGTAGCATTTACGACCTGGACTTGGTATTAGACACCTATCTGTTATGATTGATTTCTCTTTTGTGTATCTGGCTGAGGCTTCCCGACTAAATTATGAGTTTCCTCTGCCACCAGCTGAGAATCTGCCACAGCCGAGACTCTTCTGTCTTCCTGCAGAAAGTGTTTATGCTTGATGATGATGACAGTGTTGTTTATATCAGTAAGTCTGGATGTGAAAGAAATGACCATTTCTTCTTGGTAAAAAGAGAAAACTAACCTATGATAAAGACTGACTTCTGGGCCTATCAGAAGATCCTGCTGCTGCTGCTGCTAAGTCGCTTCAGTCGTGTCCGACTCTATGCAACCCCATAGACGGCAGCCCACCAGGCTCCCGTCCCTGGGATTCTCCAGGCAAGAACACTGGAGTCAGAAGATCCTACTTGTGCACAAACTTCAGTCAAGACAAGGGGCCAGTGTGATTCTTGTGCTCTTAGATGCAATTGTCCATGCTGTCCCCTTCGTGTGTGTGTGTGTGTGTGTGTGTGTGTCTGCTTGCAGTAACAGTCCTCACCCATCCCCCTTGCATTAAGGTCTCCATCCATATTACATTTTCTTCCTTGCTTTATTCTTTCCTCATTTAAAGGGAGGAAATAGTCAATGATAAAGTGCATTTTTTAAAGTTCAAAAATCTATTTCGTTGTATTGACCTATGTGGGAAAAGAAGCTGAAAAAGGTATATATACATACATATATCTGAACCACTTTGCTGTACACTTGAAACTAACACAATATTTTAAATCAGCTATACATCAATTAAAAAATTTTTTAAATCTATTTCACTACTCCCTGCCTCTTATTCACCCTCCTCCCTCAAATATAGCAGATCTATTGATAAATACTTGAATATATAATTTCTAAACCGAAGTTCTGCTTTGATATTAGAAACCTGCCAGTTAGGGTGACATACTGTGAAATAAAGTAGGTGTCAGGAAACCTGGGTCTCCTCACCTCTGCTTCCAATAGGCTTTGTAATTTTTGCAGACTACTTAACTTTCTTGAGCGTCATATTTCTCACAAGTTAATAACAAATAAACAACAAAAAGAGAGGAATTATCAAGATGATCTCCTAGGATTTTTTGCAGAGCTATATTTGTATCCATTAAATTACTGAATTTCTCTCTCAGATCTTTTTGGGCTTTGCTTGAACATCTGTAGGAACACCTATTTCCCTCATTTTCAGTCTCGTGGTCTACTCTTTACATATCTGTGTTCCTTGCTAGGCTGTGGGATTCTCAAGAGCACAAAATAAATGTGATTCGTTTTTTTTATTGTTTCACTCTGCTAAATGCTGTAGACACAGCCGTGTGGAAAGAGTGTTATTTGACTTAATGTGGGCTACCTTGGACAGTTGAGCTATAATTTATATCATTTATTTAACAGTGTGCAACAATTTTGGATATAAGCATCAGAAATACTGTTTAATGATTCTCTTCCCTTACCGTTAATTTTTAAAAATCAATTATGTAAAACAGATAAAAATGTAATCACAACCATGCTTCCAGCTCCCATTTCTAAACAATACCAGCTCATCACAGTCTAATGCAGGAGGTCTTCCTGAAGTAGTTTCTTTTCTTTTGTTGTTGTTTTTATTTTGAGCTAAACAAATTTCCATGAAGAGTACCAGATTCTTAAAAGAAGAATGACAGAGAGGGTCATTGCTTAGTCTCAACTTCCTTTTGGGGTGTTTCTTACTTAATATAAGCGAATGAACCCTTAGGTCAGGTCCCCATTTCACTGAATAATGATTCATAGGAAGGCGATGATTTCGTCAAATTATTTGGCTGTGTGTTTTTAATTAGCCTCTCACCTTCAAATACTCCGTTCCCAAATCAGTAGATAATTTCTTCTACAGAGTCCTTAAAACTTCCACATATGTTTACTGCTCTGATTAGGGCTTGCATCTTTTGTTATTGACTAGACTTCAGTCAGTTTTCTTTAGAAGAATGTCATTATAATCCCAATGAAATAGACTTCTTAGATTGTGAATTTGTTTAAATATAAACAAGTCTATCCCCTGCTGGCTGGGCTTCTAAGTGGAAAATGTATCCTAAGGAAAACGCTCACTTCATGGAGATTTGGCACCAGTGGTAGAAAGTACCCCATAAATCCCTCAGTCAGCATTAGAACCAAAAGGGCTTGCAAATTGAACAGGTGCTTTGATGTATTGGTCTATGGTGGACAGCCTGCTATGCTAGACATTTGCTGTAATAACTCCTTGATTGTATCTTCAGTTGTTTACAAAATATAACATTTAAAGTAATATATAATTAAAAACCTTAAGAGAGGCATCCCTCTCTGTTCCTTTAGTATAGGGCTTCCCTGGTGGCTCACATGGTAAAGAATCGGCCTGCAATGCTGGAGACCCAGGTTCAATCCCTGGGTTAGGACGATCTCCTGGAGAAGGGAATGACAACCAACTCCAGTATTCTTATCCGGAGAATCCCATGGATAGTGGGGTCTGGCAGGCTACAGTCCATGGGCTCACAAAGAGCCGAAAACAAATGCGTGACTAACATTTGTTAATGTATTAGACATATGATAAAGTCATTGGTGCATAGAAAAACTCATTTTTTGTCTTAAAAATATCCTTTATCAAAGCATCACATTATATCCACCTTTTTTTTTTTTAATCTTTGAGTGGTCATATCAAAAAAGTAGAGTGAGATCATTACAAAAGAGAGTCTTACAAAGTTTTCTTCTCGTGCTCGTTAAACTAGAAGGTGCTACTGTGATGCAGAAAATACATCATCTCAAGTTTGAGGATGGCTGATGAGTCCTCAGTTAGACTTCCAGTTATGATTGCTGTCATTCAGCTTTGTCCTTGGTCAGGATGATGGCATATGATCCCACTTCACCCTATCAGTGGCTTCTTTGGACATCTTCAAGCCATGTTATTGTTACCCGGGAGAAACCTCAATTTGATAAAGCAAAGTAAAGAGCCTAGAAAAGCATAAGTGAATGAGAAATTGTGAAAAGATCCCTGAAGACAAACCCTCTACAATGGTTTCTTCCCATAAGGGGAGAAGATACCAGGATCCCTGCCAAGATGAGGATGACAGAAAAGACACCAGTTTTATACCGAACAAGTCAGAAAGACTAAAGAAAGAGCAGCAGAATGAAGAGGAAGGATTTCTTTTTATCAGCAGTCAATGCAGCACCATATTTCCAATAGGGACATGTCCAAAACAATCTTTGTTTGTCATAGAATAAACATTCAATACTGATATGTTACTAATGATATTGTTGTTTTTGTTCAGTCACTAAGTCATGTCTGGCTTTTTGCGACCCCATGGACTGCAGTATGTGAGGCTTCACTGTCCTTTACTATTTCCCAGAGTTTGCTCAAACTCATGTCAGTTTGTTGGTGATGCATCCAACCATCTCATCCTCTGTCATCCCCTTCTCCTCCTGCCTTCAATCTTTCCCACCTATTAGGGTGAGTCAGCTCTTTGCATCAGGTGGCCAATGTATTGGAGCTTCAGCTTCAGCATCAGTCCTTCCAATGAATATTCAGGTTTGATTTCCTTGCCATCCAAGGGACCCTTAAGAGTCTTCTCCAGCACTGCAATTTGAAAGGATCAATTCTTTGGTGCTCAGGCTTCTTTTTGGTCTAACTCTCATATCCATACATGCCTACTGGAATAACTATAGTTTTGACTATATGGATCTTTGTTGGCAAAGTGATGTCTCTGCTTTTGAATATGCTATCTAGGTTTGTCATAGCTTTCCTTCTGAGGAGTGAGTGTCTTTTAATTTCATGACTGCAATCACTGTCCCTAGTGATTTTGGAGCCCAAGAAAAGAAAATCTATCACTCTTTTCACTTTCTCCCACCTATTTGCCATGAAGTGATGAGACGATGCTGTGATCTTAGTTTTTTGAATTTGAGTTTTAAGCCAGTTTTTTTGTTCTTCTCTTTCACCCTCCTCAAGAGGCTCTTTAGTTCATCTTCACTTTCTGCTATTAGAGTGGTATTATCTGCATATCTGAAGTTGTTGATATTTCTCTCAGCAACCTTGATTAGTGATTAGTCCAGCCTGGCATTTCATATGATGTACTCTGCATAGAAGTTAAATTAGAAAGGTGACAATATACAGTCTTGACGTATTCCTTTCCCAGTTTGAACCAGTTTGCTCCATGTCCGTTTCTAACTCTTGCTTCTTGACCTGCATGCAGGTTTCTCAGGAAAGAGGTAAGGTACGCTGGTATTTCCATCTCTTTGAGAATTTTCCACAGTTTGTTGTGATCCACACAGTCAAAGGCTTTAGCGTAGTCAGTGATACAGAAGTAGATATTTTTCTGGAATCCTGTGCTTTTTCTATGATTGAATGAATGTTGGCAATTTGAGCTCTGGTTCCTCTGCCTTTTCTAAATCCAGCTTTTATATCTGGAAGTTCTCAGTTCACATAGTGCTGAAGCCTAGCTTGAAGGATTTTGAGCATTACCTGGCTAGCGTGTGAAATGAGTGCAATTGTGCGGTAGTTTGAGCATTCCTTGGCATTGCTCTTCTTTGGGATTGGAATGAAAACTGACCTTTTCCAGTCCTGTGGCCACTGCTGAGTTTTCCAAATATGCTAAGATATTCAGTGCAGCACTTTGACGGCATCATCTTTCAGGATTTGAAATAGCTCAGCTGGAATTCCATCACCTCCTCTAACTTTGTTTGTACTAAGGCTCATTTAACTTCACACTCTAGGATGCCTGGCTCTAGGTGAGTGACCACACCATCATCATCTATGTCATTAACACCTTTTTTGAACATCAACTAACACCAAATAAAGAATACCCTTTTCGTCCTAGGGGATTGGAATGCAAAAGTAGTCAAGAGACAAGTCAAGAGACACCTGGAGTAACAGGCAAGTTTGGCCTTGGAGTACAAAATGAAGTAGAGAAAAGGCTGACAGAGTTTTGTCCAGAGAACGCACTGGTCATAGCAAACACCCTCTTCCAGCAACACAAGAGATGACTCTACACATGGACATCACCAGATGGTCAATACCAAAATCAGACTGATTATATTTTTTGTAGCTGAAGTTGGAGAAGCTCTATACAGTCAGCAAAAATAAGACCCAGAGCTGACTGTAGCTCAGATCATGAGCTCCTTATTTCAAAGTTCAGGGTCAAATTAAAGAAAGTAGGGAAAAACCACTAGGCCAGTCAGATATGATCTAAATCAAATCCCTTATGATTATACTGTGGAGGTAAAGAATATATTTAAGAGATTAGATCTGGTAGACAGAGTGCCTGAAAAATTATGTGGAGGTTCATAACATTATACAATAGGCAGTGACCAAAACCATCCCAAGGGAAAAAAATGCAAGAAGGCAAAGTGGTTGTCTTATGAGGCTTTACAAATAGCTGAAAAAAGAAGAGAAGTGAAAGGCAAGGGAGAAAGGGAAAGATACACCCAACTGAATGCAGAGAATAGCAAGGAGAGATAAGAAGCCCTTCTTAAATGAACAATGCCAAGAAATAGAGGAAAACAGTAGATTGGGAAAGACTAGAGATCTCATCAAGAAAATTGGAGATATCAAGGGAATATTTCATGCAAAGATGGACACAATAAAGGACAGAAACAGTAAGAACCTAACAGAAGCAAAGAGATTAAGAAGAATTGACAAGAATATACAGAAGAACTAACGACGTTAGTATGTAGTAAAATAGAGAGAAATTGAGGTTGTTGACAAGACCTATGTGGAGAGTTGGGGGCAAAAGGATGTGGATAGAATTGGAGGATCACTAGTCTCTAAGCTCATAATGCAAATTTAATATTAATTCACCTTAGATTAATGATGGCACCCAAACGTGATGACCAGGTTTCCAAAGTGGATCTTGTTCAGGGCCTTGGAAACCTTGAAGCAAGGTGGAAACATTTTTAATTTTTCCACAGGATGCAGTAGAACTGGGAATAATCATCCTGTCTGCCAGCTCTTGGTATACCCTCATCACAGAGTATGAAATTTTAATTCTCTTTGCCTTTGTCCTGTACACTTTAGTGTTTTTATTTATTCTTTCAGTACATATAAGGTATGCAAGAGTTAATTATGTCATCTGAAAAGTACTTTGAAAACTAATTAGGAAAAGATGCTGAATAAATAAGATATTTTATTAGCCTGCAGGATGAAAATTGGCCAACCTACTCATTCCAATCCCAAAGAAAGGCAATGCCAAAGAATGCTCAAACTACCGCACAATTGCACTTATCTCACACACTAGTAAAGTAATGCTCAAAATTCTCCAAGCCAGGCTTCAGCAATATGTGAACCATGAACTTCCTGATGTTCAAGCTGGTTTTAGAAAAGGCAGAGGAACCAGAGATCAAATTGCCAACATCCGCTGGATCATGGAAAAAGCAAGAGAGTTCCAGAAAAACATCTATTTCTGCTTTATTGACTATGCCAAAGCCTTTGACTGTGTGGATCACAAAAAACTGTGGGAAATTCTTCAAGAGATGGGAATACCAGACCACCTGATCTGCCTCTTGAGAAATCTGTATGCAGGTCAGAAAGCAACAGTTAGAACTGGACATGGAACAACAGACTGGTTCCAAATAGGAAAAGGAGTACTTCAAGGCTGTATATTGTCACCCTGCTTATTTAACTTATATGCAGAGTACATCATGAGAAACGCTGGACTGGAAGAAACACAAGCTGGAATCAAGATTGCTGGGAGAAATATCAATAACTTCAGATATGCAGATGACACCACCCTTATGGCAGAAAGTGAAGAGGAACTCAAAAGCCTCTTGATGAAAGTGAAAGTGGAGAGTGAAAAAGTTGGCTTAAAGCTCAACATTCAGAAAAGGAAGATCATGGCGTCCGGTCCCATCACTTCATGGGAAATAGATGGGGAAACAGTGGAAACAGTGTCAGACTTTATTTTTTGGGGCTCCAAAATCACTGCAGATGGTGACTGCAGCCACGAAATTAAAAGACACTTACTCCTTGGAAGGAAAGTTATGACCAACCTAGATAGCATATTCAAAAGCAGACACATTACTTTGCCAACAAAGGTCCGTCTAGTCAAGGCTATGGTTTTTCCAGTGGTCATGTATGGATGTGAGAGTTGGACTGTGAAGAAAGCTGAGCACCGAAGAATTGATGCTTTTGAACTGTGGTGTTGGAGAAGACTCTTGAGAGTCCTTTGGACTGCAAGGAGATCCAACCAGTCCATTCTGAAGGAGATCAGCCCTGGGATTTCTTTGGAAGGAATGATGCTAAAGCTGAAACTCAGGTACTATGGCCACCTCATGCGAAGAGTTGACTCATTGGAAAAGACTCTGATGCTGGGAAGGATTGGGGGCAGGAGGAGAAGGGGATGACAGAGGATGAGATGGCTGGATGGCATCACTGACTCGATGGACATGAGTCTGGGTGAACTCCTGGAGTTGGTAATGGACAGGGAGGCCTGGCGTGCTGCGATTCATGGGGTTGCAAAGAGTCAGACACGACTGAGCGACTGGACTGAACTGAACTGAACTGGTATTTTGGGAATTACTGTGAAAAATCAAAGACAGAACATGTATTATTTATTTATTTATTTTTGTATTTAAACATGTATTTTGATTTGTCTGCATTTTAATATATATTTGATGATAATACCACATAATATATAGTCATTTAAATTTTTTTTCATGATCAATCATGTATTTACCTTATACATTAAAATTACTTGAAGATATATAACACAGGTTGATTGGGAAGAATCATCTTTATACAGACTTCATAAGTATTATCCAAGTTCTATTTATGTCATTTCAAATTTATTTATTTATTTTTATTATTTTAATTGGAGGCTAATTACTTTACAACATTGTGGTGGTTTTTGCCATACATTCATGTGAATCAGCCATGGGTGTACATGTGTTCCCTCCCCTGACCCTCCCTCCCACCTCCCTCCCCATCCCATCTCTCAGGGTCATTCCAGTACACCAGCTCTGGGCACCCTGCCTCATGCATCAAACCTGGTCTGGTGATCTATTTCACATATGATAACATACATGTTTCAATGCTATTCTCTCAAATCATCCCACCCTCGCCTTCTCCCACAGAGTCCAACAGTCTGTTCTTTACATCTTTGTCTCTTTTGCTGTCTCACATATAGGGTCGTCGTTACCATCTTTCTAAATTCCATATATATGCATTAATATATTGTATTGGTATTTTTCTTTCTGACTTACTTCACTCTGTATAATAGGCTGCGGTGTCATCCACCTCATTAGAACTGATTCAAATGCATTCTTTTTAATAGCTGAGTAACATTCCATTGTGTAAATGTACCACAGCTTTCTTATCCCTTTGTCTGCCGATGGACATCTAGGTTGCTTCCATGTCTTGGCTATTGTAAACAGTGCTGCGATGAACATTGGGGTACACGTGTCTCTTTCAGTTCTGGTTTCCTTGGTGTGTATGCCCAGCAGTGGGATTGCTGGGTCATAAGGCAGGTCTATTTCCAGCTTTTTAAGGAATCTCCACACTGTTCTCTATAGTGCTGTACTAGTTTGCATTCCCACAAACAGTGTAAGAGGGTTCCCTTCTCTCCACACCCTCTCCAGCATTTATTGCTTATAGGCTTTTGGATAGCGGCCATTCTGACTGGCATGAGATGATACCTCATTGTGGTTTTGATTTGCATTTCTCTGATAATGAGTGATGTTGAGCGTCTTTTCATGTGTCTGTTAGCCATGTGTATGTCTTCTTTGGAGAAATGTCTGTTTAGTTCTTTGGCCCATTTGTTGATTGGGTCACTTATTTTTCTGGAATTGAGCTGCAGGAGCTGCTTGTATATTTTTGAGATTAGTTCTTTGTCAGTTGCTTCATTTGCTATTATTTTCTCCCATTCTGAAGGTTGTCTTTTTACCTTGCTTATAGTTTCCTTCGTTGAGAACACGTATTTATTGAGCCATTACCATGTTCCCAGAAATGTTTGGGACACTGGAGAATACAAAAGTAGTATAAGACATGACCTTTGATTTGCTGCTGCTGCTAAGTCACTTTATTCGTGTCCGACTCTGTGTGGCCCCATAGATGGCAGCCCACCAGGCTCTTCTGTCCATGGGATTCTCTAGGCAAGAATACTGGAGTGGGTTGCCATTTCCTTGTCCAACCTTTGATTTGAGGACCTAGCAATTAAGTTAGGAAGGCAACACTAATAATGTACGTGGGGTGCCTATGTACTGACAAGTACACAATTTAACAAAGAATTATATTACAGAATGTAAATGTGACATTTATTTAGAGTGAAGGGAGATCTGTTTTGAGCTAAAGCATTTGAGGTGAGGCATTATGGACAAAGTGGCTCCAAAGCCAGGATTTAAAATACAGTGAATTGTTTGGACAGGTAGACATTGTGCGTGAGAAGGGTGGGAACTGAGCTCCAGGAGGTATGTCTGGAGCTCCCGGGGTCATTTGTAACAGGGAGCAGGAGGGGTGTAGCAGGCTGTGGATTGGTTTCCCGCTGGAAGCCCTTCTCATTGCTAATTATGGATTTACAGATGTGCCATATAGGCCCCTCCCTTGGGTGGCTGTTCAGGTGGACATGGCCATCTTGAACCTAGTCCTTGCTAGACAGTGGTGACGCTTGCAGGTGTCTCTGTAGACTTCTCTTGCGTGAACATTATGTAAATTCAATTTAAAAACTTCTTTCTTTAGCAGTATTCCAAGAAGTCTATTAAAGATGCCCACATTGTGGTTTCTCTTTAAGAATATGATCTTGAGTGTACCCTATGATGGTAGAGTTGGCCTGGGATTTCCTCCTATAGCCACACTTCCCTGCCACATCCTTGTTCTGACAGTGTTGGGCCTACAGAGCCATGGAGTTTCCTAGAATCTGAGATCCTTCACCAGTGATTCTCAACCATTCTGCTAAGCAGGGCATAGGGGCATTTGGAAATAGGGTTGTTCAAAGGACTGGAAGGATTTATGGACTTTTAGTGCCTAGAGTCAGGATGCTAAATGTCTGTAATGCCTGAGGCAACCCTATACAAAGGAGAATGCTAGTGGACCCTTGCTGAAAGCTGAATCTAACATCCTCCCTTTATTTATAGATGAGGAAATGGGAGTGACAAGACTTCCCCAGCATTAAACTCCCCAGGGACAGTGCCAGATTTATAGCCCTGTTCTTCTAGCTTTCTTTCAAGGGTTCTTTCTGCTACATCACAGTCCCACTCATAAACATTGACTTTCACTATTTTGTTTATAGCATGTGGTTTATGTCCATCATTCATGAGTGGGTGGGTTGTGGATTAAGACAAGTGACACTTGACCAGCAGTTCTTTTCCCTGGGAACACACAGAGATTTGCCTGTGAGTCAGGGCTGGCGGATGTCTTCTGGGGTGGCAGCCGCTGCAGAAGCCTAAAGGTAGGTTGGCATTTTGGAAAGGGCATGCAGTAGGCTTTGGAATCACACAAATCTGGCTTGTCTGAAGAGATTTGAATCCAGCTCATTTAATCCCCTAGAGAAGGGAATGGCAACCCACTCCAGTATTCTTGCCAGGAGAATTCCATGGACGGAGGAGCCTGGTGGGCTACAGTTCATGGGGTCGCAAATGGGGTTGCAAAGAATCCGACATGACTAAGCGACTAACGTTTTCACTTTTTCACTGCCATTTACTACCTTTACAACTCTCAGCAAGTTAATGAATCATTCGGAGCTTTATCTGCAAAAGGGGGATAGTGATTCTTGGGAAAGTTGATGTAGTTTAAATGAATCCAAACAATGCCTGGCTCATATGGATGACCAGCAGCACCATCTTGCTCTAAGAACAAGCCTTAAAAACTTTCCTCCTAAAAGGTTATTTGATACCAATTGCTGCTTTTTCCCCCCCTTCTGCTTTCTCTGATCAACCCAAGTTACAGTTTTAATGAGTCCCTGAAGTGTTTTTTTTTGTTTGAATTGTTGAAATTTCCTCCTTCAGAAGAGGCCAGAGATTAGTTTCTTGTGACTTCTCTGTTAATGTGCCTAGACTATTAACATACAACAGAAATGAAAGATATACCCAGATGATTATCAGTGGCTTGTGAAATTTGACTTTTAACCTCAGTAACATAAGCCATTTCTGGATATATATGTTTGTCAGAGAGATTGCTGTCTGTCAGTGTAGGCAAAGTGTTGCTTGGTGAGTTAAGGGACAGTTGAAAGTTGGCCAGTTGGGGTGGTGGGGCTTGTAGTAAAAGGCTTTTCTGAGGACAGAACAGCCTACGTTGATGCGCCTTGACTTGTGAGAACATAGGGGGATGAGCACAATAGCCCAAGAGTGTTTCAGTCCTTGACTTTGAAAAAACTTGCAGATTTTGACACCTAAGTGCACATCTTCTATTACTGGAACACTTTAAAGTTGCTTCTCTTTGTTAAAGGTTAATTTTCTTAAAAGGTAAAACCATGATAGAAAACAAACATGTAAAATAATACAGATATTGATTAATGAAGGAACTTGAAAAGATGTCATAGTCATTTCAAAGGAGAACCACACAAATGTAGATACAGTAGAGGAATGTTGAAATGAATTTGTAAACTCTGACTTATCCATAGGGAAATAATCAATTACATCCCATGGATACAACTGATTTGCATTTATTTGAACAAAAACTATTTTTGTGGCTCATTTCTACAAGTTAACTTCTGATTCTGCAAAGCTATAAAATAGCATAGTCAAAGACAAAGGCTCAGACTCCCATAGGATCAGCTAATCCCTGGAGGCTCAGCATTCCATTGAAAGGATATCCTGTAATTTCCTTTCTCAATGCATAGTCCAGAGTTTCTCCTTATGCCTTCATGATTCCACAGGACTCCTTTTCATGGTAGAACTTCTAATTTGCTGATGAAAACTTGGTGAGGTGAGATTTCTATAACTTTGAGAATTCTCTATTTTTCTTTGATATACATTTTACTTTAAAAAAGCTTTTGATTGTAGGAAGTTTTACATAAACAAAGTAAAGCAAATAGTATTTTGATCCTCAGGTACCCATTACTCAGCTTGCAGGGTCATCAATATTTTGCTAATCTAGTCTAATCTTTCCACATTGCCCCTAAGTATTTTAAAGCTCAGACATCTTATCTTTTCATTTGTAGATGCAAATACTTTAGTATTTTATCTAACAAGTAAGCCTCCTATTTTTAATAACCAGATGGTCTATATTTTATGATGGATAGAGAGATAATACTTTATGAAAGGACATTATACTCCTCAGGCCTGACTCTGTAATATGATAGAGGTGTGAATGTGTGTGTGTGTGTCTATACACACACACACACACACATATATATATATATATATATATATACACACATATATATACATATATATACACACACACATGCATCCCTGTAAGACTAGTTCTCTTTTGTCATTCAGGCCCAAGCTCAAATGTCACCTTCTCAAAAGGACTTCTCTGACCCCCAGCTAGAGTAGTCTTTCCTCAACTAGGGGATGCTATCATATATCTCTGTTTTATTTTCATCACAGCACCTACAACTTACCTAATGTTATCTTATTTATTAATTTGTTTTTCTATTTTTTTGTCCATCTCCACCAACAAAATCATAAGCCCTTTAATAGTACAGATCTTTTGTCTTGTTCACTTTATATCCCATAGAAAATCCTTCCTAAGTTTTGGTTGAATGAATGCATTTTAGTAGTTCATGGAAGTTTTGTTAGCATTCTTCCAAAAATTTATTTCCCTTCCACATGTCCAAACACGCATGGCTTTCATGTGCCAGTTCCTAGTGTATTTATAATTTGGTGGGATTTCCTCATACCTGGAAAATCCCATGGACAGAGGAGCCTGGTAGGCTGCAGTCCATGGGGTCGCGAAGAGTCAGACACGACTGAGCAACTTCACTTTCCCTTTTCACTTTCATGCATTGGAGAAGAAAATGGCAACCCACTCCAGTGTTCTTGCCTTGAGAATCCCAGGGACGGGGGAGCCTGGTGGGCTGCCGTCTATGGGGTCGCACAGAATCGGACACGACTGAAGCGACTTAGCAGCTTAGCAGCCTCATAGTATGGAATGAGGGACCAGAGGTAAAATTAGGTCAGTTATTATCTCTCTCCGTACATGCAAAGTTGCTCCAGTTGTGTCCAACTCTTTGCAACCCTATGGACTGTAACCTGCCAGGCTTCTCTGTCTGTGGGATTTTCTAGGCAAGAATACTGGAATGGGTTGCCATGCCATCCTCCAGGGATCTTCCTGACCAAGGGATTCAAGCCGTGTCTTTACATCTCCTGCATTTGGCAGGTGGGTTCTTTACCACTAGCGCCACCTGGGAAACCCCATCTCGCTCCATAATGACCTTAAACTGATATATTCAGTAGGCTCTTCACTTGAGTTATGTCTTGGTTTGGATTTCTCCCAGAAGAAAGCCATAACAGAAGGAATCCGGGTAAATGTTTATTTGGGAGAGTGAAAAAAGGGAGGGAAAGGAGCCAACAAAGGGTATGTTACGAAGCAAGGTAGTGTCACTGGAGTTTGTCATCTTCTTGGAGGGATTTTGGGAGCCCCGGCAAAATATGCATCTCAGAGTCCTCTCACCCAAAGCTGAAAGACTGTGAATATTTACCCACCAATTTCCATCAGTCATTAATTCCTGGTCGCTAACATTCAGGAGGGCAAAGCAATCTCCAGATGCAAGAGAGAACCTTCAGGCAGAGAAATACAGGTGCAGTGAGAAACCAGGCAGTGTGCCATATTAGGGGTTGGGGAAGGGACAGGCATCTGGTGTCAGATAGCACAATATGAGTTTTTAAAATAAACTTTTTATTTGGGACTAATTTCAGATTTACAGAAAAGTTGCAAAAACTGTAGAGTTCCTGTCTGTCCCTTGCCCAGTTTCCCCTAATGTTAACACCAGTAATCATGGTTTATTTGTCAAAATTTAAAAACAAACATTAGTACAAAACTATAAACTCCAGACTTTATTCACATTTTCTTGGTGTTTTCACTGATGTCCTTTTTTCCATTTCAGAATTCACTCCAGAGTATCACACTTTATTTAATTATAAAATTTTAAAATACTGCACATACACTTTTTTTATGAGGGTGCTGTTATATGTTCAACCAGCTAATCTTTGTAACTAAATAGTATGTTCTATGAGTGAAAATCCAACGATGTTGCTTTCCAACAATATGTTGAACACAGAGTATGGTCTCAAAACAAATACATCAAAAGCACAAGACTATTTGGTAGGACTATGTGTAGCTGAGCCGCCATCAGTTAGCTCAGAATTACTCATAGCAGTATGATGACTTGGAAGAAATTTTATTTTGAACATTGTGTCCTGAACATCAAAGGTGAAGCAGGATCCCCTAAATCAGACATGACCCAGTCAGTTCCATGTGCCTGGCTTTGTGTGTACTTGTCACATTTAATTCTGCTAACTGTGAGTCACATAGCCTATACCTTGAGCCCCTTAGATAGATGAGGGAATGAAACTCAGGGAAGTTGTTACTTGCCCAGAGATTTACAAGTGGTAAATAACTCAGTTAAAATGAAGACATATGTCTTCTGCTTTGGAGCTTATTCTCTTGACACTATCCTCCCACCTTCCCACTCTTCTCCACCTGCTTGCTCAGCCCCTCTCCTTGGTGCCTTTTGATAGTCATGCAGTCATTGACAAATCTGTATTATGAAACATGCATGGTATATTTCTCAGTAATCTGGATTAACTGTCAGCCTTAGATCTGTGAAACATTTTCTGAGCCTGCCTAACAATTTGTAAAATCTGTTGTCTTCATATCTGCATACATTGACCAAGAAGCTCATCAGAAAATTCAGACATGACCAGTTGCTCAGTCGTTTCTGACTCTTTGCCACCCCATGGACTGCAGCACACCAGGCTTCCCAGACCATCACCAACTCCGGAGCTTGCTCAAACTCATGTCCATCGAGTCAGTGATGCCATCCAACTATCTCATCCTCTGTCGCCCCTTCTCCTCCTGCCTTCAGTCTTTCCCAGAATCAGGGTCTTTTCCAGTGAGTTCCTGTGCTCTAACAATAAAGTTGATCCAGGGTCAATAATAGGCTTTAGAATTAAGCACTTCAATAGAGCAGGCATTGATGTTGTATCATAATTCAAATATTTTATTATTTTATAATGTGTTTGACTTGGCTTTGTTAACCTCTATTTCTCAGTCCTATAGTTACTTTTTTTTTTTTAACATATTACATGAAGGATATGGAATATTCAGTGAAATCATTGACTGATCTCTATACCTTCAGTAGCCCAACTGAAAATTACCTTTGGTTGCTTTGGAACTTCAGTCATGAAATTCAGAAGAAGAAATTTTTATAAATTATTCAAACTTTGACTCTGGGAAGATAAACAACATGGATATCTGGGCTAACCAATGCTGAAAACCCTCTAACCTCTAATTCTAAATTCAGAAAAGAAGAGGCTTTAAGGTTTTTTGTTTGTTTTTGCTTTGATTACAAGTTGTTGGAAGCTTAGAGTTAGTATCTAATAACACAATCTATGTAAAACACAAATTATTGGCTCAGAATGAGATCCAACTTCTAAGATGATAGAAACAATCATGTAAAAATGGTCTTTTGTCCTTAGAAAGAATAAACAAGGATTGACTGAAAGGTAATCCCTTCACATTTTAATGTTTGAAGCATTACACATTTTTAAAGGAGAAAAAGCATTACTGTTCAGATCATATTTATGAAACTGTTTTCTTTCCTTAAATGACTGCATTAGGTTGGCATGGGCTTAAACCGTGACCTTTGATCGGATGGTCAAAGGGCTGTTTGACCTTTGATCTTAGTATTTGTGACCTGCTGCTGCAGCTAAGTCACTTCAGTCGTGTCCGACTCTGTGCGACCCCATAGACAGCAGCCCACCAGGCTCCCCCGTCCCTGGGATTCTCCAGGCAAGAACACTGGAGTGGGTTGCCATTTCCTTCTCCAGTGCATGAAAGTGAAAAGTGAAAATGAAGTCGCTCAGTCGTGTCCGACTCTGTGCGACCCCATGGACTGCAGCCCACCAGGCTCCTCCATCCATGGGATTTTCCAGGCAAGAGTACTGGAGTGGCGTGCCATTGCCTTCTCCGATTTGTGACCTAGGCACAATCTATTCTTGCAGATTTGCAAATTGTGCTTCAGCAAGCCCCCGACTCAGGGTCCTCGGGGTGTCCAGAGAAGAGGGCCACGCAGACTGCACTGCAGGCTTCGCTCTGCAGAGTGCTGTGCTTACCTCTGTTTTGTACATGATGCTTCTGAGAAAAAGTAAGTTGAAGGAAGAACCTCTCTTCTCCAAAAAAAAAAAAAAAAAAAGGCAAATAGACAACCAAACATATTTAAACCATCATATATTTCCTTATTTTGTTTAGACTGCTTTTCTGAACGCTTCTCTTTAGGAACTACATGTTCTCTTTAGGAAGCCCGTGGATTTCTAGAGGAAAAATTTGTTTCTCTATGTCACATTAACTTTTCTATGTCTAAATTCAGATTTACTTTCATAATGGTGAGATTATAAGCTCCCACAGGGCAAAGGAGGCTTCCCAGTGGCACTAGTGGTAAAGAACCCGCCTGCCAGTGCAGGAGACTAAAGAGACGTGAGTTTGAGCCCTGGATTTGGAAGATTCCCTGGAGGAGGGCATGGCAACCCACTCCAGTGTTCTTGCCTAGATAAGCCCACAGACAGAGAAGCCTGGCAGGCTGCAGTCAGTCCATAGTGATGTAAAGAGTGGGACACGACTGAACCGATTTAGCACCCATGCACAGGGCAAGGGACTGTGTATGTTCTACTTGGTGCGCACTCAGTAGTTTGCTTTGCCAGCTACTGTTGTATGGGCAACATTAAAGTGCTTACTATTACCAGAAGCTATTCCAAGGCCTTTTTTCCTGTTATGTTATTTAATCCCACACAAAAGCCCCACGAGCCGCCTGATTCTATATTTGGTGAATATGACACAGGGAGATTGAATAATTTAGTCAATGGCCTGCAGCTGTGAGTAGCACAGTCAATTTTCAAACACGCACCTTCCAAATTTCAACTCCCATGCTTCTAGCCACTACCTGTGGGGTGGTTTTTAAAAATATATCCACAAATTCTTTGCTACTGTTCCCATCAAGAGGTGGACTCCAGGTTTTTCTCCCTCAGAGTGGGACCTGGACTTGGTGACTCATTTCTAAGGAACAGAATAAAGTAGAAGTGATGATTCGAAACTTTGGAGTCCAGATCACTCAAAGGCGCTGTGGCTTCTGTCTTGGTTGCTCTGTCTTTTGGATCATTCATTCTGGGGGAAACTGACAGCCACATGTTGAGCTGCCCCGTGGAGAGGCCCACATGGAAAGAGAGTGAGAGACTCCCACAGCCAGCGTGGAATGAAACTCAGGCCCCCAACCCAGTAGCCAATGTGAAACCAAAGCCTCTGGACAATAACCACCATGACCTTGGAGATGAAGCCATCAGCCCCAGTCTAACCTCAGAATGACCCTTTCCTGCCAGCATCTTGACTGTGACCTTGTGAAAGACCCTGAGTTAGAATCACCCAGCTAAACCTCTTCTAGGCCCCTACCCACAGACTGTAAGATAATAAATGTTTGTTGTTTTAAACTGCTACATTTTGAGTTAACTTGTTATGCAGTGATAGATAACTAAGGCAGCCTAACACTGCCTTGATCACTTTAAAAAAAAATTGTCTTAATTTCAGTAAATCTTAAATTTTGAAATATTGATAGAGCAAAGAGAAATTTTCCAGAAAAAAAACAGCTGCCAAATATAAGTAGTAAAATGTTAATGACCCGTTAACATAATAGTTATAATGACATCCCTGGGATTTGGGATTTTGTAATTCAAAGGACAACTGCCTTAAAAATCCATGATTTAAAAGGAAGGATATTAATAATAACCACATTGCTGAAGATAGCATTTTGAACTTTTAAAAAAATCCTCATGGGAAAACTCAGGAAATATTTTGTTTGGTAAGTTATCACTCATAATCTTAGACTGTCAGGAGCATGCTTGCACTGTAAAGTATTTAAAGAGGGATATAAAACAAAGTTGAATTTTAACCTCTTCCCTAGTGATTCCGCTCAACTCTTCAAAGGGGGTCCTAAAAGCTCATAGGTCAAGCCATGTCTTGGTTTGCTCTGCCTGCCAAATTGCATTAACTTTGCTTTATGGCCACTTACAGTTTAATAAATTACTTGGACTTTGATTAATATCTTTTAAGCTTAAACCCAAGAATTTGAATAAGACTTTGGGACATAGTACTGTAAACTTATTTAAAGATGGACTCTCAGAGCTGGAAAGAGATGGGTTAATGTTGGATTTAGTACATGTATATGTACTGAATTTAGAGCATTTTAAGATCCTCACAGAAGACTCTAAATGATTTGCCTTTTTAAAAAACATGTAAAGGTGATTTTTTTTCTTATATACTTACAAAGTGAAATCACTATTCATGAAGTGGATATGACTAGTTCTTGCTTGGTATTCAGAATCAATACAGAGATGCTGGTTTTCCTTCCCTATGTTGGAGAACATAGATTAGACCCTGCTAGTCCTTCCCTTTCAATCTGTTTTCCTCCATGCAGCTTACATCCTGAAAATTAAGTAAAAAATAATTTTTATATTGAACTGGACTTGATAGTTTATGCTTGACTTTGATTCATGGGTTTGTGCTGCAGGGGAGGATAAAGATGAATATTGATAGCCTAAGTATAAAGAGCCATCATTACCATAATTCATTCATTCACTCACTGTCAAATCACTCATTAATTCAATCTATACTTTGCCCAGCAGAGCAGGGACTGGGTGCTGGAATCCTATAATAAACAACTCAGACATAGCCTTTGCCTCATGTGAGTTCATGGTCTACAATGGAGAAGGACATTAACCAAGTATAATTAAAAGCAGTTTTAAGTATACTATGGAATAAAAGAATAAGGAGACCTAATTCAGGTGGGGGCTTGGTGGTAAGGGAAGGCTTTCAAAAGAAGATTTTGAAATCTAAAGGAGTAAGAGTAGGAGGGAGAAGGAAGAGCAATGTGGGCAGGGAGAACAGGAGCCAGAAAGTTAGCCAGTACCGTTGAGAAGTGAAGACAGTCAGTGTAGCCAGAGCCCAGGGAGTGACGAGCATGGCCTAGGAGGCCAGAGGAGGAAGCAGGGGCTGTATCTCACATGGTCTTGCAGTCTGCATTGTAGTCTTTATTAACAGAAAAGACAATAGAAAATCATTGAAGAGTTTGAAGCGAAAGGGTGACAGAATCAGGTTTGCATTTTAAGGTGGTCACCTGGCTCTATAATGAAGAATGGATGAAGGGGGAGTGGAAAGAGGTATTCAGGGAGATGAATTCTAAATCTGCTGGACGCCAGAGATATTGGAAGCTTGGACCAGAGTTGGGGTTTCCCTGGTGGCTCAGATGGTAAAGAATCTGCTTGCAGGAGACTTGGGTTGGGTCCCTGGGTCAGGAAGATGATCCCTCGGAGAAGGAAATGGTTACCCACTCCAGTGTTCTTGCCTGGGGAATTCCATGGACAGAGGAGCCTGGCGGGTTACAGTCCATAGAGTCGCAGAGTCGGACATGACTGAGAAACTAACACTTTCAACTTTCAACAATAGTTAATGGATTTACCATTTATTTATGAAGGAAAGTGGACTGGACTTTGTGCTGACTTGGATATGACTGGGTGAGGAATGCCATGTAAAACTTCCCGGTATTTGGCTTCTTCGGGTGAACGGGGAACACTGGAGGGACACCAGGCATAGGCTGGGAGACAGTGTTTAATATGGGGACATTTTCAGTGGGGGACTTTTGTAAGACATTCAGAAGGAGACCCATTGTAGTCTTAGTCCTGGACCAGAGGTATCTGGAGATAAAAATTTGGAAGTCAGTGCTTTCCACACAGTACTGAAGCCACAAAGATATCACCCTGAGCTCCCAGAGTGAAAGTGGAGTGAAAAAAGAAAGAGTAAACCTGAGTCCTGAGGAATTCCAGCATTTAAAAGCTACATGGAAGAGAAGCTGACAAATGAGAGTGAAACCTGCGACAGGGAAGATGGTAGAGTGTCATCTCAGAGGCCAAGGAAAGAGAGTCATTTAAGACGCTGATGAGGGGTAAAGTAAAAAAAAAAGAAAAAAAAAAGGCCCTGAAAATGTCCATTAGGTTAGTAAAATGGATGTCTGGAAGGACTTTAAGGAGAGCTGTGTTGCTGTAGTGATGGAGACAGAGCCCGGAGTGAAGTGTCATGGGGAGCAAGCGGGACATGAAGAAAGGAAGACAGTGGATAGAAGATAACTCAAGATATTTGGCTGTAAGGGAAACAGAAGGATGGAGCTCTTAACTGGAGGAGGAAATATAGCTAAGGGAGATGTTTCTAAGGATGAGAAACCTGAGCTTATCTAAGGGTTGATGGAAAAGAGCAATGCGAAGGTGAGGGGGTGGCTTGAAGAGAGGGTGGGTAATCCATTGTGCAGGATTCCTGAGAAGATAGCATGGTTCCACTCAGAGAACAGCTAGAGGAATCAGAGAGGAGCTAGGATCCCTGCCCTTCTGTACTAGGAGGGAAGAAGAAGGGAAGGGTGCAGATGCCAAGCTGTGGTAGCTGCAAGTTAAAGGCGTTTCTACTTGATGGCTTCTATCAATTTTGGAAAGTAGTTGAATGAGAGAGAGAAAGGGATGGCATCCTGGCAAAGAAAGGAAGCAGTTTCAAATTTTTGTGGAGGACAGAGAGAGCTTGAATAGGAAAGGGAATAAACTAGTAAAGCTTAATAGGATCCCTAGTTATTACTTGAAGGCCCTGTTGAGATTGATGATCACAAATTTATGGAGACAACACTGTTAAAAGGATAAAGTATTTGCTGCTTTCTGGAGGCATTCAACCATTACCACACACAGGCAAAGTAGAATCCTCTAGGCCTTGGGTTTTGTCAGAGAGCTGTGGTGAAAAGAGAGCTGTGGCAGGAACAAGGGAGCCACTGAAAGGACTAACCAAGGACCTAAGCTGGTTAAGAAAAAAAAGTTGAGATGGGGAGAGAGTAGGAATCAGAGGAGTTAATTAAATGTGGTAGAAGAATAGAAGTCGGTGAGAAGAACAGGATGCTGCACCCAAGAACAAATAAATTCAAATTCTTAAGGGGGGGCTCATTGATTGTTTAAAGCTCACTGGTGATTCCAGTGCTTTTTTGAAAAAGGAATATAGGGATGTATGTAAAAAACAAACCAAAAACAGGAATATGATGAAATGATTGTTAATAAGTCCATAATGAAAAAAGATACTAGCAGTATGAAATCAAGATGAAGACATAATTAGAGAATTCAGTCAAAAAAGTGTGCCTTTAAAACAAAAACTCTGAAATCAAGCATTTCCTTCTTCACAAACTGAAATCATAGGCCCTTCTTGCTCATTCTCTTTGATTTTAGAAGTCCATAGCAAAGAAGCAAAGATTATTATAGGGAAGCTAGTACAAGGGGTCGCTAAGAGTCGGACACAACTGAGCGACTTCACTTTCACTTTCCACTTTCATGCATTGGAGAAGGAAATGGCAACCCACTCCAGTGTTCTTGCCTGGAGAATCCCAGGGACGGGGGAGCCTGGGGGGCTGCCGTCTATGGGGTCGCACAGAGTCGGACACGACTGAAGCGACTTAGCAGCAGCAGTGCAATTCAGGAGGGCCTCCCTGGTGGCTCAGTGGTAAAGAATCAGTCTGCCAGTGCAGGAGATGTGGGTTTGATCCCTGGGTTGGGAAGATCCTCTGGAGAAGGAAATGGCAACCCACTCCATTATTCTTGCCTGGAGAATCCCATGGACAGAGGAGCCTAATGGGTAACAGCCCATAGGGTTGCAAAGAGTCCAATACAATTTAGCAACTAAATGAAATGTACAATTCAGGACAAATTATCTGATGCTGTGGGATTGAGCTGATGCAAACAGGAATTGGAAACATGGTAATATTTGTTCACTACAGTCTCTTTGGAGGGACAGCACTTTGGCTTTCTTGGCATGGGATGCTGTTAGTCTGGCTACAGAGGTCTGAATGTGGGGCTTGGGTTCCTGTAAGGAACCTGGTTGGCCCTCTGTTAGCCCAGATCCTTGGGCTTGGTGGCTTTGTTATGGTCCAGTCTCCTTGGTGTGGTGTCGAAATCTGATTTCATTGAAATCAGATGTGAGGCTACATTAATGTTTTATCTGGAAGTCAGTAACAAAGATCATCACTGCCATGTCTTTTCAGTTCAGAAAACTTACTTCTGTTCTCTACATGTTAAATAGAAGGCCATTATATAGTTAATATCTGGCTAAGCAGACTGCTTATTAAATACATGGGGCTCATAGGCACAACTATTGCCTAAGAAAGCCCAGCAAATCTAGCTAAATACTCCTACTCCCAGGCTTCCCTGATGACTCAGATATTAATGAATCTACCTGCAGTGTGGGAGACGTGGGTTCAATTCCTGAGTCAGGAACATCCCCTGGAGAAGTGAATGACAATCCACTCCAGTATTCTTACTTGGAGAATCCCATGGACAGAGGAGCCTGGCAGGCTATAGTCCATGGGATCATAAAGAGTCAGACACAAGGAGCAACTAACAGCACACAGCTGATAACCCTTATCTCTCATCCCATAAATTCCATGTCAAGAGAATTTTCTAGAGAAGATGATCATAAGATTCAGGTAGACAGGACGCAGGTTGTGAAAACTCTGGCATGTTTTACCACTGTTTGAGTGTTCTCCAGAGAAACAGAACCAATAGAATGTGTATACATATGGAAGGAGATTGAAGGAATTAGTTCATACAATTATGGAAGCTAGTAAGCTCAAAATCTGTGGGGTGGGCTAAAGCTCTGGAGCAGAACTGATGTTGCACTTCAAATTCAGTTGTCTGTTGCAGCATTCTCCCTGACTCTGCGAGGTCGGTCTTTTGTTCCATTCAGGCTGTCAGCTGGTTTAGTGAGTCCACCCACATTCCGAAAGGCAATCTGCATAAAGTCTACTGATGTAAATGTTAATCTCATCAAAAAAACACCCTGAGAATAGTGTTTGACCATGTATCTGGGCACTGTGACCCAGTCCAATGAACACATAAAAATAACCTAATGCCAAGTGGGAGCATTGTCTTCTCTGGAACCAACAACAAAAATACTTGGGGAGTGCTTTGGACTTCTCTGGTGGCTCAGACGGTAAAGTGTCTGCCTACAATGTGGGAGACCCTGAGTTGGGAAGATATCCTGGAGCAGGAAATGGCAACCCACTCCAGTATTCCTGCCTGGAGAATCCCATGGATGGAAGAGCCTGATAGGCCTACAGTCCATGGGGTCACAAAGAGTTGGACACGACTGAGCGACTTCACTTTCACTTTCTTGTATCTATCAGATGCTATGTAGAACATAAACATCACACTACAAGTTTGGTTTGGTCTTTGCTGGGAATCATGAGCATTTTGCTGTACGTATTTTTTGGCATTTTGGTAATATAACAGTTCTGGGCCAATAGCAAGCACACAGACTGCTCAATGCCAGTGACAAGAGACTTCATAATGATGTGTTTGAAGCCAAAGCTCTGAGAAACAAGGCACCACAGCAGTTAATAGATTTCCATTTGACAGTATCTGGGAACATTAATCAGAAGGATCCCTACCGTGTTCAGCTCATACACTTGGTTGGAGCAGAAGCCACAACCACAGAAGTCCTTATTTACCCTCCTTTATCTCATCTCACTATTGCAAAAAGGAGAAGGGGGTGGCAGAGGATGAGATGGTTAGATAGCATCACCAATTCAATGGACATGAATCTGAGCAAACTCTGGAAGATAGTGAAAGACAGGAGAGCCTGCATGCTGCAGCCCTGGGGTCACAAAGAGTTGGACACGACTTACAGACTGAACAACAACATCATTGCCAAATCATCTTAAATAATTGGTGTTCTGACCACTCACTCTCTCAAAAATCATCTTATTAGCCTAAGGATTGATTTTTAGATTCCTTAGCCACATGGTCAGAGCCCTGTGATATTACCCCAACCTACTTAGCCATCTGAATTTTCTGCCAAGCTTCAAACCTAACTGTTCCTGTGCCCTCAAAATGTCTCATTTGTTTCTGCCCAACAATTTTTGTTCATGTTATTCTCTTCACAGTGAGCTCTCTCTCTTTGTTTCATCCTCTCAATCTACTCATCCTTTGAGGCTCAGCTCAAAGGCCACGACGTCAGACTCCACAGTGCCTGCTCCAATCTTATCCTTCTCCTGCATCTACTCCCTTTCCAGTTGCAAGCTCTCTTTTCCTTTCCCCTGGCATTTCCTTAGTGTATTTATGAAAAGTCTCATACTTTCTCTCACTTAAGTTTCTCATGAGTATTATCTAACTGCATATGGCCTACATGTGGGAACGAAGTCCACAGTCTCCCCAATAGCCTCTCTGCAGTGCCTTGCAGATGCTGAGCACTCTGCTGTGCGAGATCTTGTTGAGAGAAATCAAAATAAGGGGCCTGATGTGTAAACCCTCATTCTGATGTATTAGTTTCATCAAGAAAAGAATTTTTATTTATTTTTTATTTTTTTGCATATCATCCAGAGAATTTAGCAGTGTGCTGGCCTTTAGTGGCCATTCAGTAATTTATAATTGATGGATTTATTCTGTATGTGATAAAGCTATTTTGGATGCATTCAGACTAAAGTAGATTTGACGATACAAGTTTCAAAAGGTGACCTTATTGATGATGCACATTATGAGGGCACTATGAGAAGGCAATGGCACCCCACTCCAGTACTCTTGCCTGGAAAATCCCATGGACGGAGGAGCCTGGTAGGCTGCAGTCCATGGGGTTGCTAAGAGTCGGACACGACTGAGCAACTTCACTTTCACTTTTCACTTTCATGCATTGGAGAAGGAAATGGCAACCCACTCCAGTGTTCTTGCCTGGAGAATCCCAGGGACGGGGGAGCCTGGTGGGCTGCCATCTTAGGGGCCGCACAGAGTCGGACACGACTGAAGTGACTTAGCAGCAGCAGCAGCATGGTATCTTTGGGGTTTCCCAGGTGGCTCAGTGGTAAAGAATCTACCAGCCAATTCAGGAAACGCAGGAGACATGGGTGCAGTTCCTAGGTTGAGAAGATCCTCTAGAGGAGGAAATGGCAACCCACTCCAGTATTCTTGCTGGGAAAATCACGTGGACGGACGAGTCTGGTGGGCTACAGTTCATGGAGTTGCAGTGTTGGACATGACTGAGTGAGCGCACAGGCATGCATGATATCTTTAAAGGCCAGGAGATAGAAAAATGAGTCAATCAGGAGTGAGAATCATTGATGGAATTGTGCCACCATCAACCTCTACAGGATTGACACCGATGTCAATAGATAATAACCCACTCTGAGAGCAGGCATAGCTAGCTCTCTGTACTGAACCAGCAGCATGAGTGTGACCTTTTTCTGGGGTAAAGACTTGGTAGTTTGGTAATCCTTGTGGTTTTTAGAATCTGTTTTCATTTGTAAACTTGACGTGACTCTGATTTTCTGTTTCCTCCATCTCTGGTGGCGACTTTTCTGAAGATATTCTTGATATCTCCTGATTCAAATCACAGCAAAAGACTATACCGTAGAAAAATGAGAGAACACTGTAAAGCAACTATACTCCAATAAAAAAATTTTTTAAAAAGATTCGCTTGAGGGATCTTAGTGATGGAATTGTTTATATCTAAACAGTGATGATGGTCACAAAGCTACACATGTGATAAATAAATAAATCACCACAAAAGAGATTCAGGTAAATATCAAGAGAGAGTGCCTATGATGTCTGATTTGAAAAGTGTACTTCAATCAACATTGACTTTTTATTAATTTATTTTTAATTGGAGGATAATTGCTTTACAGTGTTGCCTTGGTTTCTGCCATACATCAACGTGGGTCAGCCATAGGTATACATATGTCCTCTGCCTCCTGAACCTCCCTCCCACCGCCTACCCCATCCCACCCTTTTAGGTTGTCACAGGGCACTGAAGTTGAGTCCCCTGTGTCATGCAGCAAGTTCCCGCTGGCTATCTATTTTACATATGGTAATGTACATGTTTCAGTGCTACTCTCCTGATTTGTCCCATGCTCTCCTCCCCCACTGTGTCCACAAGTCTGATCACTATGTCTGCATCTCCATTGCTGCCCTGAATACAGGTTCATCAGTACCAGGCTCAACATCGCACCAGTCAGAATGGTCATCATCAAAAAATCTACAAACAGTAAATGCTGGAGAGGGTGTGGAGAAAAGGCAACCCTCTTGCACTGGAAGGGAATGTAAATTGAAACATTGACTTTTATGTCAGACATTATGTTTAATAAGGAGGGTCTGATTTAAGCTCAGTGTGTTTGAGAATAGAGCATATTTTTGTTTGCTGGTTTGTTTCAATGTATTTTAAAGTCCTTATTGAGGTAATTGACTAATAATATTGTGTAACTTTTTGTGAGGATCTGATATATGTATTGTAAAATGGTTACCGTACGAATGTTAGTTAACACATCCATCACCTCATATTTGTGTGTGGGGAGGAGAACATGTAAGAGCTATTCTCTTAGCAAATTTCAGGTGTGCAATACAGTATTGTTAACTGTAGTCACCGTGCTGTACATTAGGCCTCTAGGACTTGTTCATTTTATAAGTGAAGGTTCATACCCTTTGACAAATGTCTCCCTGTTTCACCCAATTCCCAACCCTTCTAGCCACCATTGTACTTTATTTTTATGAGTTCACCTCTTTTAGATTCTATATAACTGAGATTGTGCAGTATTTTTCTTTCACAAGAAAGGCTTACAACGGAGTAGTTGAAGCCAAAGCATGGTTAAGCAAAACAATCACAAACAGCGAGTAAGCTTGCTGTGGATGGGAGCCGGAGTTGCCACAGGAGGCAGAACCTCCCAGGACACCCATTTGTCTGCTTATCTGCACAGGTGAGGCAGCAGCAGTTGGCTGAACTTGGCAAACCTGTGTTCCATACGGACTGCCTGCATGAGCCAGGCACCAGGAGGCGATGAAGGGCAGGCACCGGCTTTGGGAGCACACAGCCTGGAGCCGTTTAATCGCACTCACAACTAACCCCAGGGGGAGGCAGGAGAGATGGAGGCGGCAGAGACTCACTGTCCTGGAGAGTCATGGAAGGCTTGGAAGATATGCCTTTTAAGCTGATTCTTGAAAAGCCCACCAGGTAGAGAAAAAGGGGAAGGGGAGTTCTTAAAGGGCCCACTCATACTCATGGACCTATAAAATAAGATGGTGTGTTTGATAAGCGATTTAAGGTGGCTGAACCAGAGGATACTTTGAGGGTAGGTGAAGAGAAACGAGGCTGGAAAAGTTGATGAGTTCATGCATTGGCCCAGGGATCTCAGACCTTTTCTGGGGCACTGTAGGTAGTTGCACCAGTATTTCTTATGTAGGTAAATGACACGATCAGATTTGTTATTTTAGAGATAAAACCATGGATAACCAGTCAGATCCATCCCACCTACCTTCACTAATTAAGTTTGTTGTAAGACTTGCCTGTCCTCTCAGTGGTACCTTGCCTAAACAATCAGATGTTTGCCCAAGTTATCTCTCAGGAACTTGGAGTCAGCAGCCTCTAGTTGGTGCTGAGCTGGTTCAGACTGGATAGGACTACAGACCCTTCACCTGGGCATGCTTGTGTCTGCCTGGTGACCTTTTGACATCAGAGGGCGAAAACTCCACCCTCAGAAGGTTCAGAGACCTGTAGACTAGTTACACCTGTGCAGAAGGGGATTCCCACACCTTTTTCCAATCACCATTCCCCACGCCTCCCATGCTGCATCTCTATACCCCAGGCCCTCCTCTTCGGGAGGTGGGTTGGAGATTTGTTCCCCCCCTCTCCTCACTTGGCTGCTGCTGCTAAGTCGCTTCAGTCGTGTCCGACTCTGTATGACCCCAGAGATGGCAGCCTACTAGGCTTTTCTGTCCTGGGATTCTCCAGGCAAGAACACTGGAGTGGGTTGCCATTTCCTTCTCCAGTGCATGAGAGTGAAAAGTGAAAGTGAACTTGCTCAGTTGTGTCTGACTCTTCGCAATCCCATGGACTGCAGCCCACCAGGCTCCTCCGTCCATGGGATTCTCCAGGCAATAGTACTGGAGTGGGGTGCCATTGCCTTCTCTGCCTCACTTGGCTGCTTTGCTACAAACCTTGGCATCTTAGCATTTTGGTTTGCTGTGCATCCTGGCAAGAAAAACCTGGTTCAATAACAAAACAACAGCTCACTATGAAGAGAGAGGAATGGATTGCGTTGACTGACAGGTAGGGCAGAAGTGTGTGTTTTTGTTTTTGTTGTAAAATAGTAAACCAAATGAGCAATAGCTTATCTTACTCTTACACGATCAATAGGGATTTCCAGCATCTTTATAGGATGAAAGGAAGCCTGGTATTGATCACCAAATCTTTTGAGGTGTCAATATAATACAACGCCATATTCCATGTTTTGAGGTGAGTCGTCCCTGTAGTGTGTGAAAAGAAATAAAAGTGCAGACAGATAAGTGATTGCAGGGTTCTGTCATAGGGAGTCAAGAAACCAAACCGGATATTTAAGCTGTGGCTATTGATATTGGCAAGGGTTCAGCTCCAGGGAAAAGAACTACTCTGAGTTAGTGGTGGTGATGAAAGTGACATAAATAGAGTGGTCTGTTCCTTTTTGTACTGTTGCAGAGAGAGGAGGCTTTAAACCTAATAAGATGGGCTCTTGTGAACAGCTTATTCCTTCAGTTACTGTTTACAGCTCTTTGCAGCAGTGACCTAGGGATCTCCCTCCTAGATAGATGAGACCTGATAATTTGTTCCTCTGAAATGTTTCTAGACATTGCTCTGTAGAAAATTGATTTTTGAGCTTTTAGGAAATTTTATTCCCAATTTATATAGTAATAGAACTTTGAAAATCACAAAGTCATTTGTCAACCAGGTGTTTATTGAAATGATGACTTATCTCACTGGTGAGGGAGGGACTCAACAATCCTTTGCTTTCAGGGAATTTACAATGCAATGCAAATGTTGCAGGAGAGTCACTCAACTTAGTTCTTGATGCTATGATCCTCTTTTTCCTAACACTTCTGTTGAGGAAGCATTTGGAACACTTTACAGTGTTGGAGCTCAAACTATGTTGCCAGTTCATTGGCAAGAAAAGTAGCGTTTATAGTAAAGCTTTGCTAGGTCAGCATGTTGGGTAAAAGCCCCGTTCTTTCTCTCCTGGTAGCTTCAGGTTGCTTTAGTCTTTGAGCCACTATTTCCTCTTTACAGAATCCATAGATTAGACCAGATTGGTGGTTTTCAACTCTGGCTGCCTAATAGAATCACCTGAAAGCTTACCCTTAACGAATTGAGGCAGACCAGTGTAGCTCCTCGGAGAGGGCAATGGCACCCCACTCCAGTACTCTTGCCTGGAGAATCCCAGGGACGGGGGAGCCTGGTGGGCTGCCGTCTATGGGGTCTCACAGAGTCAGACACGACTGAAGCGACTTAGCAGCAGCAGTGTAGCTCCTGGGTGATTCTAGTTTTCTTTTTTAAGCTAGGACTGAAACTCACCAGATTAGGTTGGCGTTCCCAATTGAAAATCTTCAGGTGAGTTTAATATGCACATGGATATGGAGCTTAATAATCTTTTAAATTAGTTGCCAACATTAAAAAATTTCCAGTTTCTCTTGGAAAAATGGAAAGATTGGGCAGCAATTGGGTTTATAATTCTGAGTGGTAAAAATTCAACAAAATAAACCCCAGTTTCTACCTGGCCTATTTCACTTATTTGTGTTACCTTCCTTGCCTTTGGAGGCATTTTCCTTTGAACTAGAAGGTCTCTAAAGTCTCAAATTATTTAAACTGCTTGTTTCCAAATCCAGAAAACTGGTGCAAACAAATGGCACCTTTATCTATAAGCTGGTTGTTATATTAAATCAAAGGGAATTTAATCTTTGAAGATGGAAAAACCCCAGAGTCCAGTGGAAGGAGAGAGAATGTGTTAATAGCGGAACTCTACTTGCTGCTATTTACAGGACACATGCTGGGGGGAGTGGGAAGGGGAGGAAGGGGATTAATTCATCTTCCTGGGATTTTTAATGATAATTTCCCTCTTCTTTTTCATTATTTCCTGTTTGAGTGCTGGATTATTAGTTGGGATGTGACTGGCCCTCCCAAGGGAGCAGAGAGGCAATTATCAGGTTTTGCTCACTTTCCTGTGAGATTTTTGCTGTGGAAGCAAGCCTCTCAAGAGTCTCGCTCACCTTCAACTTCTTATGTCTGCCTGAGAGCAAATACCTGGGTGGAAGGACTGATTTGTGTGGCTTATTGGTAGCTGCCTATCCTGATATTTAAGTGGGTGTATTTGAATTAATAGGATTTTACTTTTTACAGATTGAAAATAAGTACTTGGTTGGTATAAGACCTCTTGCCCAAAGTGAGTAATGCTTTGTGCCTTGCTCTATTTTTCTTACTTTTTTTTTAAACTAGGAGTGATGGTACTTAAGGGTACAAACTCGTAAAGAGAAGTAAATAAGCAATTTACTTATTGCAGTGAATATAGACAATTATACTATAATTGAGTAATGTGATACATATTACTATTAGCATTCATACTATATATAAATATATAAATGTGTCAGAGTGATCTACTGTACACCTATGATATGTTATATATGGTAATAATAAATAGCATTTAATGACTTCCAGGTACTTTTCATAGATATCCAATTTATTCCTCACAACTCTATGAACTAGATGCTGTTTATTATTTCTGTTTTTTAGATGAGGAACAATGAGGTGCAAAACCAGTTATTTGATTTCCCATATGTCATTGCTAGGTTAAGTGAGATCCATTAACCAGATCTCTGTTTTTGGCAAATTCAAATGTGTATTGGTTGTAACCAAGACATGTCACATTGTTGTATGTTAAAATATATTTTCTCCCTAGTTCCACCAGTTACTTCACTGGATTTGTTGTTATTGTCTATTGATGTTGTTTACACATGGTGGGCTACAAAATTTCATGCAACTACACAAATCTTGAATGTATCTCTTATAAACTATATATCCTGCCTTTAAAAAAAAAATTTTGCAGCAATAACCCAAGCAAATTACTTCTTATCCACATGACCATGGGCCTCTCTACTAGTTTTCTTGCTGGAAAAATGGATATTATAATATACACCTGATCTCTATCCACAAGCGTATTTCCAGGATCAAGTATGATCATGAATGAAATGTGTTTCATCAACTCTAGAAATGACCTGTGTGTATCTTAAGTACGCTGTGTTCATTGTGATGCAGAATGTGAGATGAACATTCTTTTGTTAAAGAATTGTTGATTGTTAAAAAACAATCCATGGAGATTTTTCCATTTGAGAGATTTAATCCCATTAAAGGCTTTTAGATTGGTTAGACAATGTGAATTTATCTCTGAAACCCAGGCTGAAAAGTTGATTTCATTTTCCTACTGGTTTCCTGCAGAGTCCCCTTCCACACTGTCTCAAGGCAACTGCTGCCAAGCTGTCTTCAATGTGGATGGATAATGTGATGGATTAATTTCTCTAGTTGAAGCCATATCTACTTTTTGGTGCTGAAAGGTTGCTTGTATATATTCAACCTCTGTATATATATCAACCTCTGTTGACAGATGATGTGACTCTGCCCTTAGATGATAGCTCATACTAACTTGTCAGGCAAAGATTTCTTGGGACTGGGAGGGAAATGAGGGCACAGTTTTTCTTGGCTGCTAAGTAATTTAAATTATAAGTTGAGCTTCTCATTTTTTTATTTGTGATTGTGTGCTTGTCATAACTAATTATCTTGCTGCAAAAGTCATGTCTGACTCTTCACGGCCCCATGGACTGTAGACTGCCAGGCTCCTCCGTCCGTGGGATTTTCCAAGCAAGTATGCTGGAGTGGGTTGCTATTTCTTCCTCCAGGGAATCTTCCTGATCCAGGGGTCAAACCCACATCTTCGGCGTATTTTACATTGGGAGGCAGACTCTTTACCCTTGTGCCACCTGGGATGGCCAGAAGTAGCAGCCTTTTAAAGTAAAAAAGCTGAAATCGGATTCATAATCTTAGGTCTCCATCCCTGTGGTGTTTTCCACATATGTATGTGTATGCATACCTTCATATCAATATGAATATGTATGTATGCTGTGTGCATACTTACTGTAACTGGTGCTATATATAATTACTGTAGTGAATTCAGTAATAACGGGAAATGCAATCTTCCCCAGTAAATAGCTGCCCAAGAAATTTTTTGTTTTTCATATTGTGGGATAAAGTAAACATTTATTTTAAAACAGCTTTCTCATAAAGTTCTCTGTTTGGCACATACAAAACCAATATTTGACTCTTTAATCTTGTGAAAAGGGTGAAGAATAAATGCTGAGTTCTATCATCTCCTACTCTATTTAAAGACTTATTAAAAAAAGAAATTTAGGAGTTTGCCAGCTGGACTAGAGTTTAAGTCCCATTGTCTTAACACACTAATGATCTAGCTCTTTGGAGTTTAAGCTACTGTATTTCCCACTTTGAGAGGACAGCTTGGTAAGTGGACCAATTATGGGTATTTGAGACCTCTATTCAAATCCTGCTCATATCACTTTCTGTTGTTGTTGTTCAGTCATTAAGTCGTGTCCTATTCTTTGAAACCCCATGGACTGAAGCATGCCAGGCTTCCCTGTCCTTCACTGTCTCTCAGAGCTTGCTCAAACTCATGTCCATTTAGTCGGTGATGCTGTCTAACCACCTCATCCTCTTTTCAAATCTTGCATGTATCATTTTCTACCCACATGTTATATATGGACTGAATGTGTCCCCCCAAAATCCTTATGTTGAAACCCTAATCCCCAATGTGACTGTATTTGTGGATAAGGCCTCTGTGGAGGTGATAAAGGTCAGATGAGGTTCTAAGTGTTAGTCACTAAGTCGCGTCTGACTCTTTGCAACCCCATGGATTGTAGCCTGACAGGTTCCTCTGTCCGTGGGATTTCCCAGGCAAGAACACTGAAGTGGGTTGCTGTTTCCTCCAATACATCTTGTGACCTTAGAAGAAGAGAAAGAGATACCAGAGTGCTCTCTCTGACAGTCAAGAACACGGAGAAAGGAGCTATCTGCAAGACAGAGGTCTCCCCAGAAACAGAATTGGCTAGAACTGTGAGAAATAGCTTTCTGTTGTTTAAGCCACCTAGTCTGTGGTCTTTTGTATGGCAGCTGAACAAACTGGAATATCACCATGTAAGCAGATTACTTACATTTAGTAGATACATTACTTAAAACTTCAGATCCAAATTCTACCGTTTACTAGCCATAGAAGCACATTACTTTTTTCTTCAACCTTGCAAAATGGTTTTGTTGTGAAGTTTAAGTTTTGCTTGGCTGATGGGTGACTTTTGTCCCCTCATTCATTCTCTCTGTCCACCACATTTAGCCACAGTGACTTTTCTGGCCAGAGGGACTTTTTTTCCTTCTAAATTTAGACTTCATTATTTCATTATCTGCATAAAATTCTTTCATTGTTCCCCAGTGTTCTTTGAATAAATCTTTACCATTTTTCTCAAAGCCACATGGTCTGGCAGCTGTTTTTCTCCCCAGCTTCACATTCAGTTCAGTCGCTCAGTTGTGTCCGACTCTGCGACCCCATGAATCGCAGCACGCCAGGCCTCCCTGTCCATCACCAACTCCCAGAGTTCACCCAAACTCATGTCCATCGAGTCAGTGATGCCATTCAGCTATCACATCCTCTGGCATCCCCTTCTCCTCTTGCCCCCAATCCTCCCAGCATCAGAGTCTTTTCCAATGAGTCAACTCTTTGCATGAGGTGGCCAAAGTACTGGAGTTTCAGCTTTAGCATCATTCCTTCCAAAGAACACCCAGGACTGATCTCCTTTAAAATGGACTGGTTGAATCTCCTTGCAGTCCAAGGGACTCTCAGGAGTCTTCTCCAACACCACAGTTCAAAAGCATCAGTTCTTCAGTGCTGAGCTTTCTCCACAGCTTCACATTACAACCCTCCTTTTTGGCAGTTGCCACATCTGTCTTCTTTCAGGGCCTCAGATGCTGCTGCCTACTGTGCCCCTCTTATGTAATGACTGTCAGTTCAATTGTCATTTCCTTAGGGAGGCCTTTCCTCCCCACCATTGTCTGACTGTGTGTTTATCTCTACAATTATGTGATTCATGCTTGCCTTCCCCCATGAGTCCCTCAGCACCATGTGGGTGGACCTGTGTGTGTTTGGTTCCAACTGTGCCTTCAGTACCTAGCTCAGTGCTGGTGTCATGAGTATTTGTGGAAGGGAACATGTAGAAAGGAAAAGAGATCATTCTGCATTTCATCTAGGGAAAGTGAGGTGCAGGCATCTAGCCTTAGGGAAGCAGGGTGCTGGCAGGAGAGGTGGATGGGAACAAGTTGGAGAATGGAAAAGCACAGGGAATGAGTGTTAGCTTCTTGGAGACTTTGCTTCTGGTAGACCGCCTCCAGGTCTGCCACCTTTAAGGGGTAATGGAAGTAATCCCTCTGGTGTGCAAGCTTCCTCTTCCAGACAGAGGCATGGGACCCAGGGACCAGGAGCTGCCGCCTCCATTTTGGAAGCTGACTTTTAAAAATAAATGGCCAATCTAATGTTCAGTTTCCAATCCAGATATACTGACTTGAACAAAGAAACTGGGAATTGCTCTGTGTAGGGCTTATTTGAATTGTTAGTTTTCTTTTATCAGTCTGTTACAGGTCATAGCTCTGTTTCTGTCTTTAGAATGATTTGAATGTTTCAACTTGGACTCTGAGTCATAAATTTCTTTACAATGACCGTAGGAATTTTAAGTTGCTTATAAAAATGAAGCTAAGTTAAATTCAGTAATACTTGTTGATTTTTTTTTCACTTTTGCACCCAAACAGGATATAAGGGGGGAGACTTTGAATTAATAAAGGCATTAAAAATCTGATATATATTTAAGCTACTTTTTCATCATATGTAAACTGATCCACATAGTAGACCTGTTTTCAAATAGATAATGAGATTACCTAAATATTTGTTTTGTGTAAGATTACAGTTAATTCAGTTGGTTCCTTATTATTGGAAACAAATTTCTTCCTTTGTGTCTGGCTTATTGTGGTTATCAGACTAACTGTTTTAGGTATTTTGATAACAAAATGTGTGTGTTTAAGAACATGTGTATATACAGCTGCTGCTGCTGCTAAGTTGCTTCAGTCGTGTCCAACTCTGTGCGACCCCATAGACGGCAGCCCACCAGGCTCCCCTGTCCCTGGGATTCTCCAGGCAAGAACACTGCAGTGGGTTTCCATTTCCTTCTCCAATGCATGAAAGTGAAAAGTAAAGTGAAGTCGCTCAGTCATGTCCGACTCTTAGCGACCCCATGGACTGTAGATCACCAGGCTCCTCCATCCATGGGATTTCCCAGGCAAGAGTACTGGAGTGGGGTGTCATTGCCTTCTCTGGTGTATATACAGGGAGGCCCTCAAATCCAGAAATGATAGAAGGTTGAAATGCCAACACTTCCTATTGTGTAGTTTTTATTGTTGGAGAGATGTAGCTTTGCATCATAACATTTCTGAAATGGAAAACTAGAACATGCTAAACATGTCCTCTACCTTTAAGCTTTTGAAAAACCAAGAAATTTCCAGAAAATGAGTCATGATAACTTAGTTTCAATATTGCACTGGTAAATATTTAGAGATTAAGTTATAAAAATGTAAGGAGGAGATTCATGATTTTAAAGCTTATACTGCAATTCCTGAAAGATTTTAATATTTGTTTGACCTTTTATTTATTTGATTTATAATAAAATTACTGTCATCTCTGTAAGCATTTATGTAATAATGTTTCATATACTTTTCCATTAAAATTACTAAGATAAATAAGGAGTCTTGGTGAATGAGAGAGAATTTAATAAACATGTATTTCTTGGTAGAAAACTAATCAAGTCCTGCTATAAATGTATATTTAGAAAGAAGCACAGTAGGCAAACTTAATGACTTTGTCAGTGATATGACTTCAGGGAAAATGTTCTTATGCCATGTTGGCCATATCTTTTAATACTTTCACTGAAAATAAAATTACACTCCAGGATAATGAGGATTGTGGAATTTGATAATTGTATATTTCAACCCTAAATTGATTAACAGTGGTATAAATGTAGATTTTTTAGGTTAAATCTGAGAGTGTTTTCTTAAACTAAAATCTTAGTTTAAAATATTTTCCTGGAAGTTTTCCAAATGGGATAATCATCTTTCTGGAAATACAAAATGAAGGGGAGAGGTGGGTGGCTGGACCACAAACCTCTTCAGAGACCTCTCAACCTATAGCTGTAATTTATATTTTTTTATTATATTTACCATAAAATGTTTAAATAATATTTTTAAAATAATTTAGTGCCTACCCCATTGATTTTTTTAAAACCAAGGAAAACATTTGCTCATAGCCACATAATTTAATCCTTTCAGAGCTGGTACTAGATTCCAGGTCTTCTGACTTCTGATGCAGTTTGCATTTATCATTTTCTGCCTGCCAGCGACCGCTCCTCGACGTCCCTCAGGAGTCTGCATTGGTGTGTACTGAGCTTTAATGAGTGCTGACACTCTGCTCTGAGTGTCAAGGATATAATGATGAAGGGAGTTCACATTCTGATTCAAATTAATTTTCTCTTCTTGTTTCAATGGAGACTGCCCTTTTGCTTCATGTGCAGCATCAAGTTGTAAGTTTCTTTTGACTTTGGAAGTTTTAGACAGTGAGAGTGGGGCTCTCATCAGAAATACTTGTGTGAAAAGTTCAGCTGCCTCATGGAATGAGGTCTCTGGAAGGGAGTAGAAGATGCAGGCAAGACTTGTTGCTAAGTCACTTCAGTCGTGTCCGACTCTGTGTGACCCCGTAGATGGCAGCCCACCAGGCTCTCCCGTCCCTGGGATTCTCCAGGCGAGAACACTGGAGTGGGTTGTCATTTCCTCCTCCAATGCATGAAAGTGAAAAGTGAAAGGGAAGTCGCTCAGTTGTGTCTGACTCTTCGCGACCCCATGGACTGCAGCCTACCAGGCTCCTCCGTCCATGGGATTTTCCAGGCAAGAGTACTGGAGTGGGGTGCCATCGCAGGCAAGAATGCATCCCATAAAATATGGAGCTAATCAAGAGAGAGGAACAAAGCAAGTGTGAAGCAGAGGAAAAGTAGGAGGTTCATGACCACGTTCTACGGTTGTGTACTGACAGGCTGTAGGAGAGGCAGACCAGTGACTTCTCAACCACGTTGCCTCCGTTTTTCCAAATGTATAGTGGGGCCAAAGAGGGTTAATCTAGGTGATTCCTAGAGTCCTTGGCAAAGCTACTGTTCTCAGTTATGTGTGTCTATACACACACACACACACACACACGCTGATGTGTCATTATGAGCATCTTCTATCTTCTCATCTACCAAAAAAAAAAAATCTGTTTTTTCTTTTGAAACTAGAAGTAACTAGGTCACAGTGACCCAAGTGAGTAAATTGAGCAAACGGAAAAAGTACACTGGGATGTATTTATTTTGGGGAAAATAATTTTTGAAATGCAGTAGAAAAAGACTCTCTTTCGAGGAATAATTGTTTCCTGTTGCCAATTGAGCAACTCTGTGATCTTCTTGAAAACAGAATTCTGTAAATGGTGCTGGGATGGTAGGAACTGTGTGAACAGAGCCTGAGTTAGAGATGGTTAAGAGGAATGGAACATGTTGGTTAATAATGAGCATCTGAATTAAGAAAAGCAGAGCAGCTGGGTCCAGAGGCAGCAGGCAGGTTGGCAAAGCCAGAACAGTAACTTCAGACAGTGTTTTTCTTATACTGAATATAATGATTTAAAAAAAATTTTTTTGGAGTATAGTTGCTTTACAATGTTGTTTGTTTCTGCTGTACAGCGAAGCGAATCAGCTCTGTTTACATGTATCCTCTCTTTTTTAGATTTCCTTCCCATTTAAGTCACCACAGAGCATTGAACAGAGTTCCCTGTGCTCTACAGTAGGTTCTCATTAGTTATCTATTTTATTCATAGTAGTGTATACATGTCATTTCCAATCTCCCAATTCATCCCAGTTCTCTCTTACTCCCTTGGTATCCATAAGTTGCTTGTCTACATCTATATCTCTGTCTCTGCTTTGTAAATAAGTTCATCTGTACCATTTTTCTATATGCCACATATAAAAGCCACATATAAACGATATTTATTTTGTTGTTTTTCTCTTTTTGCATTAGGTTTCAGTATATGAATTGGAAACACAAATATTCAGTCTATAGCAGGTTAATTGCGTGTGCTGGGATTCTTACAGCAAGGTTTTGAAATGGGAGAGGTGGGAAAATTATCTCCACTTTACAGACAAGGATTTTGAGGCTCAGAACTTTTCATGTATTGCACCATCTACTTTGACAGACCAATCCATTGTCTACCTTGGCAGATATTGAAGGAGTTGTCAGAGAGTGAAAAAAAGAGAGTCTCACGGTGGCAGCAAAGGGGCCCTCTTTCTCCTTGTCAGTGCTTCTGCCCAGCCTTGCCTCTCTCAGTCAGGTCCAAGCACCTCGTCTTAGAGCCTCAAGACACCTTCCCCTCTGGCCAGTGAACAGTCATCTTCCCAGAACCCTGATTCCCCTGACAATAGAGAAAGCCAGACTTAAAGGCTCAGAGTAGCATGGAGAGGAGAGAAGCCTCCTGGGACCCAGAGACCCAAGACTGGCATCCCTAGACTGGATTCTTCTGATTTCTGCATCACCCGCACAACTGGAAAAGGGAGCTTCTGGTATCAGAACATAAGCATAAGCTGTGCTTGAGTTCCAAGTTTGGACTTGATCTGGTCTGTTACTTCATCTTCTAGTTTCTAGTTTACTGGTTTGGTGTTTTTTTCTTTAATAGTGTAAGAGTTCCTTTCTGGAAGGTTCCCAGAGATACTCAGTGTAGGGTATATACTCATTTCATCTTTCAGAAAAGCATGTTGAGAATTAGCCTGTCTCAAAACCTAATAGTCTCATCTCCTAAGTGGGGGTGGGGAGGAATGGGAGTGGGGAGGAATGTATGTGTGTGTGTATACATAAACATATATGCATGTATATTGCTTATTTGCTAAAAAAAAAAAATCATGTCTTGCAATTATTAACTGCTCATTATCTTCAGTAGACCAGAAGAATATTTAAATTAGCACAATGAAAATCCAAATTCATATCTGTATTCCCAAAAGATTTCCTCCAGAATCTGGTGGATCATTCCATCTCTAACAGGAGTTGGATAGAGGTTCTGTTTGTATCCCACTGCTGCCTCCCTCAAATGAAATGTGACTTTTGGTCATTCCAATGCCCATCAGTGCCTTTCTGATTATTAGAGCTAATCACATACCCTCCTTTCAGACCTAAACTTTCTAGAGAGAAATTCTGAACTTAGAGACTAGTTTGCCATAGACCCTAGTCCTAAATGGAAAGATCTTGCCTGCTGTGAGGTTCACTGTAAAATGGAAATGGTCCCCACCCCACCTCTGCCCCCAGGGCTCTGGCTCCCTGCAGTGCTTGAATATTTCTTACTCACATGAAGGAATACTGAATTCAGTCTGAATCTAAATTTGAAGTAAAAATATACCACTCAGTAAAGCTGCTTCTGTGACCACTTTTTCTTCCTAACTGGCATTTCCTTCTTTCCCTGTCTTGAGGAGCTTGTTTAGAGCTTTCGTGGACTGGCTTTAATGGTTTTTCAAAAATTCATTGCACTGAACCCATTAGGATAAGCACACCAAGAATATCTACTATATTCCAGCAGACTTGCTAACTGAGAATATGTGGGGAGACACCTGGAGCAAGATAGCAGATCCTGAAATTGCTTATTGGTGAGGGTAAAAGTTGCTGTATATACTGTTTGTAAACTACCTGTAAATATTTGAGGACATTTCTGTTCCTACCTTCAGGTAGGCCAGTGCTTAGCTCTGGAATGATCTGCATCTTGATGTTTTTCCTAGGAAATGCATTTTTCCTTTTCCCCCAGATTCCTGGTGCCTGGTGTAGCCCTTTTTTGATTTGTTCTTGTTCTGGCAATAGGTCAACCGGGGCTCATGGTCCCTAACATTTTGGATGAATACTTCCAGCAGTTGTGACTGGGAAGGAATGCAAATCAATGCAAGGCATTTGTATCCACTTTATGTTCGAAGAACTATATTTTAGTGATTTTTTCCCCCACTGATTAGTGACAAAAATATGACTGAAAGGAGAAGCTGCTATTTGGAGAACTAATGGAAAATCGAGCAAAATTCACTTTTTTAAGGAGCGTGGTCAGTGACCTTCCTTACTATCCAAATGTTCTGCCATCGGCTCACATGGAGGGAGTATGGCATACATGCAGAAGGCAGACTGCCCGGGTTCAAAACCCAGCTCCACCACTTGTTGGCGCGACAGTTCCTGACTGCATTAGTTAACCTTTCTGTCCTTCAGTTTGCTTTTCCAGGATTAAATTAATATTTGTAAAGTGCTTAGGACTGCCTGGTCCCATTATATATACCACATGTCTTTGTGTAAATACATGAAATGTTGAGATTGTTGTTCAGATGGGGGAAACAAGGGTCTTGAGAGGTTTACACGTGTTTCTCAAGTAACAGAATCAGGCAATGGCAGAGGCAAGAATATGATCACTGCCCAGTGCCCTAGTGGAGAGCTATAGCTCTTAAGAGCCATGTGGGGAACGAAAAGAACTGATGAAAACCAACCATTATTAAAGGGAGGATGGGAGCTTGGGAACTACTCATTCATTTATCCAGTGGTTTAGTCAATAAGTAACTATTTAATGCTTATTACAGGCCTTGGCACTGTTAACATTGCAGAGATGATGATAAAAATATAAAAGAAATTTATAGAACATTTACTTAACCTGGGTTAGACAAGATGTCTTTTTTTAGGGCTGGTGACCATTCCACAGAGGACTCTCTTGTCTTAAACTAAAGGACACCTTCTAGCATAGCATGGTATTGTGTAGACTTTCAGCAGAATTTGAAGATGAATTTGCTGACCTTCGGGTGACAAACTGCAAAAGGTCAATGGAGGGAGTATGATGGGATTCCCTCCTTTAAACATCTACTGGAAGATGATGATTGTAAGGTACATTAACTGCCTTGAAAGACACATGATATTATCTTCTTAGAGAATCTAGTTTAGAGAATGTTCTTGTTTTAAATGTAATTGGCAGGGAGCTTAATTTGAGCCAAGAGTTTGGCATAGTGCCCGCCACCCCCGCCTCCCACCAGATTAGCTCAACTGTGGATTATACAAATGCTGTTGCATGAAAATAGAAGTCTTGTGTACAGATCTGCATGGTCAGACGACATCTAGGTTCATGGTTTCAGGTATGCTGCTGCTGCTAAGTCACTTCAGTCGTGTCCGACTGTGCGACCCCATAGACGGCAGCCTACCAGGCTCCCCCGTCCCTGGGATTCTCCAGGCAAGAACACTGGAGTGGGTTGCCATTTCCTTCTCCAATGCGTGAAAGTGAAAGTGAAATCGCTCAGTCGTGTCCAACTCTTAGAGACCCCATGGACTGCAGCCTACCAGGCTCCTCCGTCCATGGGATTTTCCAGGCAAGAGTACTGGAGTGGGGTGCCATTGCCTTCTCCAGGTTTCAGGTATAGATAAATGCTTTAAGAATGATATTGACAAATTAGAGGACATTTAGAAGCCACTGCCAGAATTGTGAAAGGGCAAGAAACTGTGCCAAGTGTTTAACAGTAGAAAGAGAATTCAATGTCTAACTGGAACTCGATAGGTTCATCAAAAGACTGTCATTGGTAGAGTAAAAAAAGAGTCCTTTTAAAAAAAATTTTATTGAAGTATAGTTGATCTGCAATGTGCTAATTTCTGCATGTAGCAAAGTGATTCAGTTCTACATATATGTTCTTTTGCATTTTGGTTTATCACAGGGTATTGAATATAGTTACCTGTACTCTACAATAGCACTTTGTTGTAATAGTTTTCTTTGGTGAATCCCAAACGCCGATCCTTCCCTCCTACACTCCTCTTCCCCCTTGACAACCACAAGTCTGTTCTCTGTGTCTTTGAGTTTCTTACTGTTTCATAATTACTTATTGGTGCCATATTTTAGATTCAACATATAAGTGATACCATGTGGTATTTGTCTTTCTGTCTTATTTCACTTAATATGATAATTTCTGGGTCTATCCACATTGTTGCAAATGGTATTATTTCATTCTTTGCATGGCTGAGTAATATTCCAGAGTGTTTGTGTGTGCGCACTACACAAGAGGGTTATTCTTGGTTGCTTCCTGGGCAGGAGTGCTAGATGAGGGACTAAAGCCTAGAAGTGGGAAAATACAAGGAAGATTTTCTAAATAGTAAACTCACACTCCAAGGAAATGGCCTGCCAGGTAAGCAGGGATCTCTGAGACTGGATCTGTTTGTTTGCAGCCAGACGAACAAGCTTCTGGACCCTGGGGACTAGAGTCCTACTGTTGGATGCGAGGTTCAACCAGATCACCTTGGAGGTCCCTTCCATTCTAAGTATCTGCTACTGTGATTTCATGACATGGATATCACTTCCAGTGCTGTCCTTACACTGGCTACTCGGAATAATGTTAAAAGTCAGTGTTTGCCTAAAGACTGAATGCACTGCATCAGCATGATTTTTGCCATATAAGCAGTTGAGGCTAAGAGTGAAACGGTTCTTTCTAAGCAGGAGAAGTATGAATGATGCAAAGATCAGATTTCTCTGTGGCTGAAAAGAATTTGCTTTGGGGCCTTGTTGGATACATTGTAGGTCATAACCAGAACCTAATTGGCCACATGATGTGAAGAACTGACCCATTTGAAAAGACCCTGTTGCTGGGAAAGATTGAAGGCGGGAAGAGAAGGGGAAAACAGAGGATGAGATGGTTGGATGGCATCACCAACTCAATGGACATGAGTTTGAATAGGCGGGAAGAGAAGGGGAAAACAGAGGATGAGATGGTTGGATGGCATCACCAACTCAATGGACATGAGTTTGAATAGTCTCTGGGAGTTGGTGATGGACAGGGAGGCCTGGTGTGCTGCAGTCCATGGGGTCACAAAGAGTAAAACATTACTGAGCAACTGAACTGACTGAATTAGATGATCTGTATAATGTGCATTCAGAAGATGAGGCCTTATTCTTAGGTAAAGCTCAGGAAAGCTGGTAAATGAACTAGAATGGCCTATTGAGGTATATCTGCCCACCAGTGAGCTTCTGAGAGAAGCCCTCTTCTGACCGTGGAAGTGCTTGGTCTAAGAGGCCATGTGCTTCAGCTGCTGTCAGGGGAGCCAGTCACTTGCTGATATGGTCAGGACTGAACCTTTGCAAGACACCTCTAAGGGAGGTGTTGCAGGTAGCCCCAGAAGCAGGCAGAGGTCCTTGGCAAGTTTTGAATGAAGCATTATTTCTCTGACCTGAGCTAAGAACTACAATAAAAGATCCTCTTTGAACATAAGTTCCTTTTTTCTTAAGCGTGCAGTGAGTTTTGATTGCTAACAGTACGTTCTATGAAAGAGAACATCATGGTAATAAGCACCCTATGAAAACTGGGTGCTCAGACAAGATGATCAGGGAGGTGTGAGTAGTATTTTGAGGGCTGGGATTCTGTATTTTTAGGAACAATATTTTAATTTTCTACAATATATTTTCCTTTTCTTTACCTTTTGATTTTGATAAGTCTTTCTCAGGGTTAAGGGGATCAAGTAAAGGGATAAGGCTTATTCTTGGGCTGGAATTTCCCCTTGAGTTAGCTGTAATGCAGGCTGCAGAGACTTAGAGTAAGAACAGAGGCAGGTGTGGTATGAGGCTCCTAGGAGGGATCCTAGCAATGTGTTGTCATGGTCGTTTATTTTTAAGGTAATTTTGCTTTATTTTTAAGTTATTTTTTAAATAGGAGTATAACTGCTTTACCATGTTGTGTTTCTGCTGTACAACAACATGATTCAGCTGTGTGTTGATCTACATATATCTCCTTCCTCCTGAGCCTCCCTCCCCTCCATCCCATACCCTTCTAGGTCCTCCCACAGCACTGAACTATTTTTTCTAAAACTGCAAAACATAATGTATTTCAACCAACGAGAACTGATTAAAATCACTGCCTCCTTCCAATTCAACTTGCCCTCCTATGTGCTTGCCTTCAGAGGGGTGGCGTTGAAGTGAACATGGTGTTTTGTATATGTTATAAAGTATATTTTTCTTAAAGATCTTCCAAGTTGCATAAGTTTCGGGCCTTACAAACATGGATCTTCCCCTGGGGTTGGGAATGCAGTGGATGGCAAATCAGAAATTGCCTATGTAACAGAGTCAGCCAAAATGTCGAGTAACGTATGAACATTTGGAGATGCGAGTGAAAGTGAATGGCATCTGTATTCCTACCAGTTTCTGACAGTAGGCACACAGAGTTTTTCCCTCATCTTAAAGGTCTGTTTTGAACAGGAATGTCCTTTGCATGGTATACTTTTATGTATTGGTTAAGAGAAATACATCATATTAAATATTTAAAATCATGCATTCTTAAAAATAATGCAGATTGACAATGAGCTATGTGAAAATAATGATGAGAAACTGCTGTTGGAAGAAATTAACTGTATTCTCCCTTTTCCCCTGCTACTTTCCATAATTATAAAACCTTTCCCTCAAGTTCCCTTCTGAGAGAGAAATGCAGCCAACAAAAATTCAGCAGAAACTGGAGGCAATTTACAGCGCTCCAGGGTGGAACTGTCTCTGATAGACTATCAATGGAATCTTGTGAGGTGAGGGTCTCTTATGCCTTCTCCCCTTCTCTCTCCACACACTTGTGGTTCCTGTTACTGTCATGCTACTCTCTTTTTATTTGAGTACATAGTTTGCAAATGAGAAGTCTGTCCAAGGAGTCTGAGCTTGGTGAATAAGGATTCCTTTTAGCCCTGTCTGTGAATTTCTGATTCTGGGAGATCTTTGAAGATACATTTTATCTGGACATGTAAAAAGTTTCTTTATAACATTCAAAAAATTGTCTTATTGTTGGTGATAAGGATTACTGAGGAAAGGGATAATCATTCATTATATCAACTGTTTCCCAAATGATACCTAGTTAACATGTTATGGAAGGGAGCCAAGCCTAAAAGAGATGCCCGTTTAATGAGGCCAAGTGACGTCGTGATAACTAAGGAAAAACTTACTAGGCAAGTCTTAAGCCGATGTCCAAAACATTAACATAAAGACAAGTTGAGTAGCTATTTGATCAATTCACCCAGATCTGAACTCTCAAAACTCAAGCACTGTCACTCTCAGAGTGACACTGTCAGAGAAAAGATTAAAAACCAATGATTGTGTATAATATCATATGTGAAACGAATCACCAGTCCAGGTTCGATGCATGATACAGGATGCTCGGGGCTGGTGCACTGGGATGACCCAGAGGGATGGCATGGGGAAGGAGATGGGAGGGGGGTTCAGGATGGGGAACACATGTACACCCGTGGTGGATTCATGTTGATGTATGGCAAAACCAACACAATATTGTAATTAGCCTCCAATTAAAATAAATAAATTTATATTTTTAAAAAACCCAATGATTGTTGGCTCTCTTGTAATCCTGGGCTATATGCCGAGGGTAGGATTTGACTCCGATTTTTATCTTGTGTTTAGAACTAGCCATGGCAGTCTCTGTGCTCAGCACAAAGAACTTATTAATGGTGGTAAGTGTGTTCTAAACACTCTGCTCTGGGGAGTTTGTGGCCCTTTGGACTCTTCATGCTGTGGACATTCTTAGAAAGCCCAGAAAGGGCATCTTTTATAGACAAACATGCGTCTTATTCCACGTGAACTTAGAACTCAGTGAAACACTTTTCTTTGGACTAAACTCTCAGGACTCATGTACATGGCATACAATTCATTAACTGAAAATACGATCCATCCTTCACCTCAGGTAGGACCACAGGTGTCCACTGTTTGGATGCCGTTTTACTCTTGTAGTGTGCATGGTTTTCACAAGTTGTAAAAAGTGATCAGAAATAAACACTTTGCAAAAGAGGGAGGTTTGACATTGTGATTGTCCAGCCTGTAACCTTACTCCTGCAATTGTGAAATCTGAGCAAGATGAAAAGATGTTTTCTGTGCATTCTCTTCCAGAAATTCAGAGCTGCTGCTCTTCTGGCTTAAGTGTAACCATGCTGCCCTGAGGAGAGCTCAGAACTGCTTTTAAATTCAAGAGGACAGCTGCTTTCTCCTCACTCAGACCCTCTGAGGCCTGACCCAAGACAGAAAAGGGGTTCTTGGCAGAGGCCCTCTGCCAGAGATTCAATATATGAATTTTACCATGAGATTACAAAGTTGGCCCGCTTATAAAAGGTTAATCGAAAGTTCACTGTAGGGTGTTCTTCCTTTCCTCTGATGGAATCAATTTAAATTCTGGCCTCTGAGCAACAAGATTTATTTTTTGAAGAGGCAAGCAATCCTTCTGCCAGGTAGTCCCAGAAATGCCTCTAATCTCATGGCAGGAGAAAGGGAAATGGAAGAGTTAGATACTCCAAGGACAATTAACACCCTGGTTCCTTTACTTTAAAGCCAGCCAAGAAGTCTGAGATAAGCTTTTACCCCAAATTCAGTATTTATGAACTGCTGAAAATGAAAAAAAAAATTGTCCTAGCACTGAACTGATTGATAAAATTACACCATCAAATTTGCCCATTATTTTCAGGCTGCTGAAAATTGAAAAATCAATCTCAGAGCTAGAAAAAGGCCTTGTCTTTCCGTCATCAGTCTAGCATCTGAAAATCCACGCTGGGCTGTTTCCACTCCCACGCTTGCCCTGCCCTTTCTCACTCTCTACCTTTATGGTCTCCATCTGTTGATTTTTCTCGCTCCTTGGGATCTACCTCCACTGTCCCTTCAACATGAAGGCTCTCTTGTTTTTCTTATTTAGAATTAGCTGCTAATACTTCATTGTTCTCTAGGCATTGTGTATTATCAATATCCCTATCATAGCCTTTACCGTAATCTGCTGTGTACTTATGTATTGGGTTGCCCAAATGTTCATTTGGGTTTTCCGTACAATATTATTTTTCCCCCTCCCTTGTTGTTTGAATAAATGAATAGCTAGATACAAAGCTAGAGGAAAAAATGAGCCCTGAAGATGTTTAATAACCTTCCCAGGGCCACACAGAGTTATGGGCTTCACTGAGTCTTAAGTTTTCTTCCAGTATATTTTCTCACCTATTTTAATGCCAACAAGTCTTTTCTTTTTGCCTAATTTGATTCATTCTATACCCTGGTGGCTCAGATGTTAAAGTATTTGCCTGCAATACAGGAGACCTGAGTTCGATCCCTGGGTTAGGAAGATCCCCTGAAGAAGGGAACGACAACCCACTCCAGTATTCTTGACTGAAGAAACCCATGGACAGAGGAGCCTGGGGCCTGGCAGGCTAAGTCTATGAGATCACAAAGAATCAGACATGACTGAGTGACTAAAACACACACAGGCCATACATACATATATGTATATATAAACACATACATATATATAATATACAAACAGTCCCTTTATTATAATAAAGCTGTCTTTCCAGGGCCCTAGTTGGTTACATGAAGATCAGAATGCAGTTTTACATAGACTCCATATTACTGTGGAGGGAAGTTACACTCAAAAGCTAGCTCACAAGAAGACTGCTAATTTGGAAAGGTGTGCTGACCAGCTGCACAGGGGCCTAGCTCAACTCAGCTAGCCTTTCCCAAATTCCTCACCTCTATCCCACATTTCTCTCTGCAGCTGTTCTGAATCTACAGCCCTGAAGTCCTGGCCCCACCTCCTTTTGGGATATCAGCACATGATGTGGTTTACTGATTTTACTAAGATGGTTTAGGTCTGTGGTTCTTAAACTTTAATATATTTAAAAATCACATGGCACAATTTGGGGCTTGCTATAATATAGCTTCCTGAGCCTTATCCCCAGGGATTCTAATTCAGGTGGTCAGGGCGGGGCTCCTGAGTTTGCTTTTCTAACAAACTCGCAGGTCCTACCAGAGGACTCACTTTGAGAACCCTGACTTAGACCATCTTATACGATAGGGTATCTTCAACACAAAACTGTCCAGATTTTTATCCTCCCTCTTTTTTTTTTTTTTCCTGAATTCTGACCTACAGAAGCTTTATTTTCTTCTCAAGCTGAACCTTGTCACTACCAGTTTTTTATTTTGTCCGTTTCAGGACACTGCTCCAGCATTTAACCCTTCTGTCTTTGTGTATCTTTTGCATCATCCACTCTAATGCCTTTATTTCTTTACTACTTTATTAACAAAACTGCTTAAATTTCCTCTGTCAGGTGTACTATTTAAGATACACTTGACCCTTGAACAAAATGGGTTTAAGCTGCGCAGGTCTGCTCACACTACAGATTTTTTTCAATAGCAGATACTGCAATACTACATGATTCGTGATTGGTTGAATCCATGGATACGAAGGAACCACAAATACAGAGGGCCAATTATAAATTAGACTCAGGTTTTCAACTTTTGCAGAGTCAGTCAGCACCCCTAACTCCTGCGTTCTTCAAGGGTCAGATACATGTAGCCATGTCTAGTGATTATAAACGAATTAATATTTCTGTAAAGATACATGACTATTTTGGTTCTCTAGGAATTGTAATTTGGCTTCCAAGTTTGTCTTTTTGTTTGTTTGTTTTATGGAATGGGTGGAACTGACTAATGACATGTCATAAAAGAAAGTGAACTTGAACCTCCCTGTATCCTAAGGAAGGTCTGTACCTCTAGGTATTCAAACAGCACACTAGGTTCAGAGGTCTGAATTTGCTCCCCTCTGAGGCACTGCAACATAGATAAGCCAGGCAAAGGCACTCCACCTCCTCTAGGCAGTTAGAGGTGGGGGAAGTGAGGACCAAGTGTACTTTGAAAACTTCACAGTGAACCACTTTGCATTCTGATTGTTTTCCTTACTTAAGAACTTTGCACAAAGATGCTATGTCTGTTCTTCATCACTGATGCCTTTCATTTGCGTTATCACATAATTAATCTTGACTATAAATCATAAGTATACTAAATCATTCTAAATTGACTCATTTCTGCCTGTGTTCTTAATATTAAGTCTTTTCCTAATTCAGTGTTGCTGTTGTTTGGATGACTGAGGAATCAGATAAAGCATGTATATAAGATATGTAAAAGAAATGGAAACTTTTCTGCTTTAAAATTGGTTATATTCCTATGACATGTGCAGCTTGATTGGTTCACATATAACTAACTCTACACTATTTAAATTATCTGGCAGAAACCTAGTGAAACGTTGTCTTCTACCTAAGATGTATATTCTTTAATAGACCATATTTTATTCCTTTTGGATCCTTAATAATATTTTGATACAGGGCTCTGAACTTATTAATCGGTGACAATTGAATGAATGAATGGTAGTCATGAGCGACATAATGTAAAGCATTCGGTTCAGTCTCTCAGTTGTGTCCGACTCTTTGCGACCCCATGGACTGGAGCACACCAGGCTTCCCTGTCCATCATCAACTCCCAGAGCTTGCTCAAACACATGTGCATCGAATTGGTGTTGCCACTGAACCATCTAATCCTCTGTCATCCCCTTCTCCTCCTGCCTTCAATCCTTCCCAGCATCAGGGTCTTTTCCAATGAATCAGTTCTTCACATCAGGTGGCCAAAGTATTCAAGCTTCCAACTTCCCTTCAAATGTCTCATTTATTTTAATTCAAAGGATGCTTTTAAAATATTTAATGGTATGATATTATTCAAATTATTCCTCTTTTCTCTGCATGATTTATAAAAATACTTGCCTTTCATTACTTAACAGTTTGTATTTTTTAATTTTTAAAAGATGAGTTCCAGAGCCTCACCTAACAAATTTGCAGAAAGGAATCTTCTGCTTAATGATAGCCTCTAACTGAACTGAATAGGCTTAGTAATTCATAATCCACTTTTTCTCGTTTTAAATATGCTATTGCTATTGTCACATCAGTTTTCTTCAGAAAATACTATAATGGAGACCGTCATTTTTCATGGTGAATCTCAGTAGTCAAAATCCAATGACTGAACTCTCTTCCCATTGCTCCTTAAAGGACCAAAGTAGTTCTGGAGTCTGGGAATGTCGAAAGGTTCTCTTCCCAGGGGAGCAGTTTTATCAAATAGAATATTATTTACAGAAACAAAACAAAATAGAATGTTATAATCAGTGCTTTTTAGTGTATTGGTTTAGTGTATGGGAAACTTTTCTATGTCTAGTTCTTTGGTAATTGGCTGTTATTTTTAACTAACATATTTATTTTTAAGCCTTGGCAAACAAATTTAGGCCAAGAAAAGCTCCATCTTCTGCGATTATTTTGAACATCTGGCCTACATTTTTTGTGACTCGGTTTCCAAATTGGCTCAAAAGAATATGCCTACCTATCAGAGTGCAGTTCATCAGTAGGATTAAAATGAATAGAGATCATGATATACAGCACCATTAATAAAAGGCCCCTAGAGACCAAATCACAAAATTATAAATCAACACAGATGACCTACCAAAGGTCAGATTCCTAGATGTGGTTTCTTGAGACAGCAGGCCAGATTTGTTCTTCACTCTTCCATGACACTCACCAAAAATCAGTTAAGAGGTAAATGCTATTTGTCCTCCGGTGTAGGAAGACTGAGTTATTATACCCATTAACTTGTAGGCAGAATAGTATTTAAAACACTAATAAAGATTACTGCCTGTGTAACTTAAAGCCCCTGAAAATGAAGCTTAGACTGTTGATATTTGTCAATGGTTCTGAACATGTGCATATCATGAAACTTTTCTGTCAAAATTCAACTTGAAACTTTTAGCTTGTCTTGTCCACAGTAGAAATTGAGAAGAGATACTCATCTTTTGATACAATTTTTTTGATATAATTGACATGTTAGTTTCAGATATGTAACAATGATTGATATTTGCATATAGTGTGAAATAACCACAATAATTCTAGTTAACATACATCACCATATATATTGTAGTTACAAAACTTTTTTCTTGTGGTAAAAGCTTTTAAAATCTCAGCAACTTTCAAATGTACAATACGGTATTAACTATATTCATTATGCTGTACACTTTTATTTTAATACCTAGAAGTTTGCACTTTGTGACCCACTTCTCCATTTTGTGTCCCTTCCCCTGGTCCACCCTTGCCCACTTTTGACAACTGCCAATTTATTCTCTGTATCCATGAGCTCAGGGTTTTTTGTTACTTAGTTTTGTTTTATTTAGATTCCACATATAAATCATATGGTATTTGTCTTTCTCTGACTTATTTCATTTAGCATAATGCCCTCAAGGTCCATCTGCGTTGTTGCGAGTGGCAAGATTTCATTTCTTATGGTGAATAATATTCCCTTATGTATATATACAGCATCTTCTTTATCCATTCATCTATCAGTGGATACTTAGGTTGCTTTCATATCTTGGCTATTGTAATAATGCTGCAGTGAACATGGAGATACATATATCTTTTTTAGTTACTGTTTTCATTTTCTTCAGGTATAAATATCCAGAAGTGGAACTGCTGAATTATATAGTAGTTCAATTTTTAATTTTTTGAGGAACCTCCAGACTGTTTTCAAGAGTGGCTATACCAATTTACTTTCCCACCAACAGTGCATGAGGGTTCCCTTCACATCCTTGCCAACACTTTTTATTTCGTATCATTTTGATAATAGGCATTCTAAAAGGTGTGAGGTGCTCTCATTGTGGTTTTGATTTGCATTTCCTGGATAATAAGTGATGTTGAGTACCTTTTCATGTACCTGTTGGTCATCTGTATATCTTATATGGAAAAATGTTTGTTCAGATCCTCTACCCATGTCTTTGCTTCCATCGCGGCTCAGATGGTAAAGAATCCACCCATGATTCAGGAGACCTGGGTTCAGTCCCTGGGTTGGGACAATCACCTGGAGGAGGGCATGTTCCACCCCCCAACGTTCTTTTGTGGAGAATCCCCATGAACAGAGGAGCCTGGTGGACTGTAGTCCGTGGGGTTGCAGAGAGTCAGATATGACTGAGCGACTAAGCACAAAGCACATCTAACCCGTTTTTAAATCAGATTTATTTTTGCTGTTGAGTTGTATGAGTTCTTTGTATATTTGGATATTAACCCCTTATCAGGTATATGTTTTGCAAATACTTTCTCGCACTGGGTAGATTTTCTTCATCTTGCTGCTGGTTTCCTTTGCTGTGCGGAAGCTTCTTCATGTGGCATTCTCCTGCTTGGGTTTTGTGTCCGCTGCTTTCGTGTTGAATCCAAAAAAATCTTCCCTGAGACCAGTGTCAAGGAGCTTACCACTTATGTGTTTTTGAAAACAGAAGTAGAATATGGGATTGAAATAAAGAAAAATCTCCTTACCTTTTCTGTTAGAAACCTAAGTGCGTGATTACAGAGCCTAGCTCTCCATAATTTCTAAGTAGCTAAATATAGCCTACCACATACACACAAACACGCAGTGTTTTATGCATTGAATGCCACTTTACTGAGAAACATATTTTTGTTAATTCAAAAAGAACTTTTGAGTTATCATACAGAGGCAAAGATAGGCTTGCCTCTATTGTGTAGAGAGCTGCTTTGGTAATCATCCCCTGCATTGATACAAATTATCATCGGAGTTTCATTTGGATTCTGAGCTTAAGCATTTTGAACTATTCTCTCCAGTTTCAGAAGTTATAGCTATTCATCTTCATAAATAAGACTTTTAAAATAGGACAAAGCCATAAAACAAACATTTGAGAGCAGTGTTGGATGTGCCCAGCTGAATAAACTGCCCATCTATTTAGCTTTTTGAACTCTAAACTTCATTGAAATACCCAGCTTTTTTTGCCTTTCTAAAGAAAAGAAGGCAAAAGTCAACCATTACTGTGGATTCTAAAGAAAAATATAGCAGGAACATTTTGGTAAGAGATATTTCTTCATGGAAAAGTACAAAAATTGGGCAAGTACTTGCAGCTTACCAGTAGAACTTGAAAGAGGAAATACAAAATGAACTTCTTAGCCTGTGGAATGGTGTGGGTAAGTTTTGATTACTGAGATGTTCAGAGATCCAGCATTTACTCAAGTACTGGAATGGCTCATGTGGTCACCTGTGGCTTATACTTTATTTCTTCCAGAAGGATTAGGTTGTGTGCTATCTAAGACCACATTTACTCTTAGTAATGGGATCACCACATGAATTATGAGTGCTATATACAAATGTTTAGAAGAGCCTCACTAATTTCTCAGAATTGAACAAACTATGATTATAACCCTGGTCCAGAAATCTGAGTTAGCTTGGCAAAACTATGTTTTGCCATTGAATCCACCTGACTGTATTTGTATTTGTGACAGCTGGCGTGGCCTTGATTGGCATATGCCACTTTGCCAACCTCTGAATGCAAAATTAAAGATCAGCAAGTCTTGGTTAGGTGAACTGTGCTTCACAGAAGTAGATACCGTAATAGTAGTAGATAACAGCCTTATCTCGGCCCCCAGTTTATTGCCTGGCTGTGCCATATCATAGGCGTAACAGATTTCTTTAAGAAAAGTAATCTTGCATGTTTTTACTTTTTAAAAAAGTGAGTGCCCTCCATCCACTACCAAAAGCACTACGGTTGTATCCATTTGTTTTTCATCTTGTAACTGCACAGATTCAAAAGTCACCATTACAAGCATGTTTCCTGAAATAAATCTGAACTATAAAATATTACAATACCACAATCTCTAAGGGGAGCTAGTTTGATGTTAGGGAGCCATTTTTCTGTGTTTTTTAATCATCATAACACTCTAACTGTTGAAGAAAATGTGAAGATTTTAATTTTGAAATAAGTCTGGCATTTCAGAAGAAACACATGAATCTTTCTTGGGGAGGAAAAATGGAAGTTCCATTTTGGACACTGTAAATGGCATTACCAGCTGTTGTCATAATATTTCTAACATCCCCAAAGGATTAATTCCAGGCCCAGACAGCTCAATGGATGAGCAGAAACAACCATAGAAGTAAATACTGGTGCTTATGCCCTGACATTGTGAAATTAGGCAGGAGACCTCTGGAACTGGGTATCTAGCCAGCAGTGGATTATCATGCCTGTGGGTCATTCACTTTGTGGATTATCTGCAGAAATTTTAATCCTGAACTTTCTCTCCTCTGCTGCTCAGCCCTCTAAATTTCCTGAGTATACCACTATATAGAGAACCTCATTTAAATGTAACCTTTTCATGAATATTCATTAAGTACTCAAGAATAGAAATCAGGAGCACTCAAGGTGGAGATACAGGCCTGGTTTTAAAGCATTGACTTTCACTGTAGAAACAGAGGCATGAGCAGGACGAAACAGACATGAATTTCAGAGGTGGGTGGACCTGGATTCAAACCTAGTTCTGTTGAACTATGGCCTGAGACCCATTACTTCCATTTCCTAAGGCTGTTTCCTTTTCTAGAAAATATGGATACTAATACTGTGTGGCAGAGTTCTTTTGAGAATAGAAATGTTTTAGATTGCTGCATGGTGGCTGTTTTTCTGGGTCAGACATACTTTTACATATATTTTCTATGAGACAGAATATTTAAAGTGCTAAGTGAGGAGAGTCCAGTTTCCCCAGGCCCAGCAGGAGGTATGAGTGAGAAAATCTGCCCTCCAAGCAATGAGATCAAGCTGGGGCCAGGCATGTGGGAAGGACTTCACTAACCAGGCCAAGGGAGAGGGCATTCCTGGGGGCGGGTGTAGGTCCCACTTAGGAATGAAGACAGGAATACTCAGTGGTCTCAAGGCAAAGTATTAGGTAGTTTAGGTAAGACTGGAGACCTTGAACAGCAAGCAGTCTTGGGCTTCATGAAACAGTGACCACTAGCTGGAGGAAAAGAAAACCCACAAGGCCTCCTTTCTCCCCTGCCTTCCCTCCTGGACTTCCCAGGTGGCCCTAGTGGTAAAGAACTGGCATGCCAGTGCAGGAAAGGGATATGGTTTAGATCCCTGGATTGGGAAGATCCTCTGGAGGAGGGCATGGCAACCCATTCCAGTATTCTTGCCTGGAGAAGCCCATGGCCAGAGGAGCCTGGCAGGCCATAGTCCATGGGGTCACAAAGAGTCGGACTCAACTGAGTGATAAGCACGCACCTTCCCTCTTGCCCTGCATCATGTTCAGGCAATTCTGGCTTTTCCTTGCACTCTGTTTCTGTTGTTGTTCGGTCTCCCAGTCATGTCCGACTCTGTGACTCCATGGACTGCAGCATGCCAGGCCTCCTTGTCCCTCACCGTCTCCTAGAGTTTGCCCAAGTTCACTTTCATTGCATCGGTGATGCCATCCAGCCATCTCATCCTCTGATGCCCTGTCTCCTTTTGCCCTCTATCTTTCCCTGCATCAGGGACTTTTCCAATGAGTCATCTGTTCACATCAGATGACCAAAATACTAGAGCTAGTGAATATTTAGGGTTAATTTTCCTCAAGATTGACTGGGTTGACCTTGCTGTCCAAGAGACTCTCAGGAGTCTAATCCAGGACCACAGTTCAAAGGCATCAATTCATTGGCATTCTGCCTTCTTTACTGTCCAGCTCTCACAACTGTATATGACCACTGGGAAGACCATAATCTTGATTATACGGACCTTTTTTGGCAGAGTAATGTCTCTGCTTTTCAACACACTGTCTAGGTTTGTCATTGCTTTCCTGCCAAGAAGCATTCATCTGATTTCATGGCTGCAGTCACCATCCACAGTGATTTTGGAGCCCAGGAAGAGGAAATCTGTCACTGCTTCTACCTTTTCCCCCTCTATTTGCCATATAATAATGGGACCAGATGCCATGATCTTAGTTTTTTTAATATTTAGTCTTAAGCCATTTCTTTCACTCTCCTCCTTCACTCTCATCAAGAGGCTCTTTAGATCCTCCCGCTTTCTGCCATTAGAGTGGTATCATCCACATATCTGAGGTTGTTGACATTACTCCCGCCTATCTTGATTCCAGCTTGTAACTCATCCAGCCCGGCATTTCTCATGATGTGCTCAGCATCATATAGGTTAAGCAAACAGGGTGACAGCAGACAGCCCTCTTGTACTGCTTTCTCTCAATCTTGAACCAGTTGTGTTTCTGTGAGTGATTTTTTAAAAAGGCAAAGCTGTCTGCTGTGTAATGATCAGGCAAAAGGCAGATTGAGTTTATGAAACTAGCAAATCCTATGGAGGATAGTGGTGGGAGAAAGAAGTGTCTAATTCTGAGGAATGGAGGGTTAGGACAGAGAAAAGTGAAATACAGTGAATGAAAAAGTAAACAGAAGTATGAGGAAGGGACTGCTAGTGATCTGAGTTTAAGCAGTATAGACAATCTGGTGTGTGTAGCTAAAAACTCCTTGGGGTCTCTTTCTGTTATTGGTCCTCCTGAGACCAGGAGTGCATGCTCAGGGAGATGCAGATGGGTTCTTGTGCTGCAGGTACTAGTAGTGGAGGTGAACCCAAGGAAGAGATGATGGAGAGGACTGTGGTTCTCCTTGATACCAGTTAATGTTTATATGTAGAAGAAAGAGTGATTTTCAACATAATTAACTAATGTAAATTATGAAGTAGAATTTGTAAAAGTTAAATATAATCCAGATTTTCTTTTTGCTGCTCATTTGGAAAAAAGAAATCCTTGGAGGAATATATTTGGAATGATTACTAGGGAACATATCTTGGTGCCATAGCTTAAAAGTATTGCTAAGAGAAAGCTCTACACTTGGGGCAAATTGAAAAGGTGTATTTTATGTGTATTGAAATTCAAGATAAGGGAACCAAAAATTCTGTTGCCTGGGTAAAAGTTGTGAGAATTAAATGGGGATTTGGCAAACAATGGGCAAAAATTGACTTAAAACACAGATAAGCCTATTCAAGTATTTAAAGGGTGGAGACCTCAAAGAATTTAAGAAATAGTTTAAATAACCACAAATACAGTGATGGAATGTGTAATGGGAGAGCAGATTCCTGCTGTCACAAAAGTCATGTTATTGTGTAAAAATGTACCATTATTTGGTACACTTAAGATTAAAAGGAAATGGTGATTTCACCATTGAATGGCTGGGACATTCTCTAGTTTGTGATTCTGTAGGCACAAAACAGGTTTTTGATAGAGTGGAGGTGGGGAATAGACTTACTGTATTAAATGAAAGCCATTGCTTAGAATAAAGCCAGCCTTACTTTATAACAGAGAAGGAAATTGGTGTACATAGAGAAAAGTATTCTCTTAATGGTAGACTTTTAAATTTTAGGCTTTCAAGTATTGTTTTGAAATAACTGCTTAATATTTAAACATTTTCAAACTCTGATTCAAAAAAAATAAAATAACAAAGAATGGAAACCTGTTTCTATAGTGTTATATGCCTAAAAATCACTTTTTTTGTGTAGTTCCATGGATAGATGATACATCATTTCAGATTTTGTATATGACTTTCAAAGAAGACTGTGTTATCTGATAATAAATGATTTTGTGGTGGGATCTAACTCATAATTAGGAGGATCATGCATTATTTGTTACTAATGAAATCCATGTGCAGTGTTGGCAGAAAAGAAAGTAACATGTTAGGATCTGTTAATGCTCATCAGTTCAGTTCAGTTGCTCAGTCATGCAAGACTCTTTGTGACCCCATGGACTGCAGCATGTGAGGCCTCCCTGTCCATCACCAGCTCCTGGAGTCCACCCAAACCCATGTCCATCAAGTTGGTGATGCCATCCAACCATCTCATCCTCTTTTGTCCCCTCTCCTCCTGCCTTCAATCTTTCCCAGCATCAGGGTCTTTTCTAATGAGTCAGTTCTTTGCATCAGGTGGCCAGAGTATCGGATTTTCATCTTCGGCATCAGTCCTTCCAATGAATGTTCAGGACTGGTTTCCTTTAGGATGGACTGGTTGGATCTCCTTGGAGTCCCGTGGACTCCCAAGAGTCTTCTCCAAGACCACAGTCCAAAAGCATCAATTCTTCAGCACTCAGTTTTCTTTATAGTCCAACTCTCACATCCATACGTGACTACTGGAAAAAACATAGCTTTGACTAGACAGATCTTTGTTGGCAAAGTAACGTCTCTGCTTTTTAATATGCTGTCTAGGTTTGTCATAGCTTTTCTCCCAAGGAGCAAGCATCTTTTAATTTCACAGCTGCAGTTACCATCTGCCTATTCCACAATTGTGCTGGAAATCTTCTATTGTAGTTGTTTTCGGGAGGATGCGTGGGCTGAGATAGGCCTAGCTGTCTAGAGGTCAACAAGCATGGTTTTACACAATCAACATGGAGAAGTCATTTAATAGACTGATACTGAGCTCTTGGAGAGCAGAAAGTGAACCTTCAAGTCTCTTGGGAATACTCCTCACTTCAGCTCCTAAAGTAGGAGCTCTAACGGTTGCTTGAGAGAATCTAAGTCCCATGTGCTGTGCTCAGTCACTCAGTGGTGTCAGACTTTGTGATCCCATGGACTGTAGCCAGCCAGGCTCCTCTGTCCATGGAATTTCCCAGGCAAGAATACTGGAGCGGGTTGCCATTTCCTGCTCCAGGGGATCTTCCCCACCCAGGGATCAAACTTGTGTCTCCTGCGTTTCCTGCCCTGGCAGGCAGATTCTTTACCATTGGTTCACCTGGGAAGCCACAGGCAGAGTATACTTTATCCTACTGGTTTTGGCCAAACCACCATAAACCCTGTAACTGAACTATCTTAGGGAGTCAAAAGGAATGACAAGGACTAAAGGGAACATCAAAACCAAGATGGAACCTTAAGGTTCTCTGGCTGACATGACACCTCTCCCTGTTGGAACAATTGGGAACCTTACTGATTGGAAGTGACAGGATGGTCATTTTCAAGGGGAAGCAAGAAATCATGCATAACCTCTTGCCTCCCTGTTCTCTCTTTAGTTGGGTACTAGAAATGCAGCTCAAGAAGGAATGGAGTCCTATTCACACTCCTAATATCTAGAAGCAGCTCTCATTATTCAAGACCTAATAGGGAAAAAAAGTCTCCTTACGTCCTTTCTTGTCTAAAACCCCTCCAGTACCATCAAGCATGGATAGATATACATGAAAGTGGCAGAATCCAGGAGACGCACCATCTCTGTAAATAACCCCAGAATCTGAAGCCTTCACTCGACACTCTGGCTTCTTCAAATCTGCTGGGAGACAGTCGGATCTCTCTGTACCTTCAAGCATAGCTTAGCATGAATCGGGGGATAAGTCAGAAAGTTTATTGCTTTAAGTACAACTACATAGAGCAAGCTGATTCTTGGATGGATGACCTCCTCACCTGGAATTGAAAAATCTAATGAAGAATCTTCTTAACATTGGATATTTATTTCTGTTCACTCTCCTTTATAGATGAGTAAACTACACTGTAAAATTATGTTCCATCTGGGGAAATGCTTGGCTGTCAGAGCCCAACATGCAAGTGGTTGGAATTAAGTCCTTGATTTAGCATACCCCCTAGATAGGTGATGGAAACTCCCATTCCTTTATTTTTCTGTTTCTGAATATGTGCCTTCTCACTGAGGCAATATGCTAGCATCTACATTTGATTGTCTCACGTGGATAGAACTAAGTGACACATCTAGCTGAATGACATGCCTTCCAATTCCAAGCCCCCTTTTTTGGAAGGGGATAGATGATGTTTGAGAGCCAAGAATCGTCCCCGATAGCTCAGTGCATAAAGAATCTGCCTACAGTGCAGGAGACACAGGAGATACAGGTTCAATTGCTGGGTCAGGACAATCCTCTGGAAGAAATGACAACCCACTCCAGTATTCTTGCTTAGGAAATCCCATGAACAGAGCAGCCTGGTGGGCCACAGTCCAAAAAGTCGCAAAGAGTTAAACACACTGAGCATGACTGAAATGATGTTATTTATACTGTACAGCTATTGCTTGAAGGTACTTGCTCTTTCTATGCTACTGCTACTGCTAAGTCACTTCAGTCGTGTCTGATTCTGTGCGACCCCATAGACAGCAGCCCACCAGGCTCCCCTGTCCCTGAGATTCTCCAGGCAAAAATGCTGGAGTGGGTTGCCATTTCCTTCTCCAATGCATGAAAGTGAAAAGTGAAAGTGAAGTCGCTCAGTCGTGTCCGAATCTTCACAACCCCATGGATTGCAGCCCACTAGGCTCCTCCGTCCATGGGATTTTCCAGGCAAGAGTACTGGAGTGGGGTGCCATTGCCTTCTCCGTGCTCCTTCTATAGACAAGCAAAAAACAGAAGGGAAAAATAATAGCTAGAAGGAAGATGTGCCTGTGACACTTTTTTTCACTCCATATATCTAATAAGTATTTGTAGAATGTTCCAGGCACTTTGCATATAATGAGAGATGTGCACACAGAAAAAGAATACAGCAACAGACTTCTTTGAGAGTGATATGGTATGGCTGAAGAGTAAACGTTGTCTTCCCTACCCCCTGAGAGACTCATGAATTATGTATTAGCTAATTTTTCCACCAAATTTGCAATCATCTCATGTGTTGCTTGCCAGTCTTACAAGTTATTAATAATTAATAATAAATTAATATTTATTAACATATTTACGTTACTCATCCTGTATTAAACACAATCCCCCGAGTCTCCATCTCTTGTTTTTCCTTGGAAAATGATGGGTTAATATTTTATCTCTTGCTACAGGTTTGTTTTAGATGAAGTCAGTTCTCTCTGCTGTCCATGTACCCAAATCCACTCTTGACAGCAGCTCTGCCTGCTAAGTCACCAGTAATTCCTCAAATTATGTCAAGTAGCACTCATCCTTTGGGAACACCCTTCTTTTTATTAAGGAAAAAAAGGAAGACAAAGCTTTCTGCATCTAGCCAGCCATGATTTAGCCCTTGGTGAGGAGTTATTGCAGGTAGAGGGCATGCCAGGCTGTTTCGTGACTCACCTCATCTCTTGTCAAGACTAGCTGAGGCAGTGGAGTCGGAAGCCTCACTGTTTTGTGCAGCAATATTTTGTGTCGGAGGGGGATGCATAAGTACAAACATAATTAGGCTTTCTGAGCAGAGAGAATTTGTTCTTCATGACTAGTGAACGGTTTCTGCCATTTAAGGTCTAAAATATTGTCAACTAATGGAGTATACCGGGTTTCTTCCTTTCCAATGACTTGTTCTCTTTGAAGGTCATTTAGCAAACTGGACCAGGCCATTTTTCCCCCCTTAGATTCTTGATGCAGACCTGATGACATGCAGAAAGCTTAAGGCTGGATATGTTGGATACATGTGTATGGAGATGTCCATTTGGAGCTGTGCCTGTTTAGGGCACACCAAATGGAAATCCATACCTTGCATTGTAGGTAGGAGCCTAGTTGCTGGAAGTTGAGGTACTATTTGGCCAGTGGGCTTGTAAGTATCAGGTCTGCCTTGTCCCACAGAACACGGATTATACCTGTTGAAGGCCAGATTGCCTTCAGGACAGTTGGCATCTGTGGACGGCTGAATACTCAGAGTTAGCAGTGTCCAGGCAGAAAGTACATTTATTCTCATCCATCATTTATCCCCTTAGTTGAGTCAGTGATCCCAGTGCAGGGCATATTTCTTCTCACATTTCATTGTATTCAAGATAGTCTCTTCCTGACTTCACTAATTCACCTGGTTTCTTTCTCTTGCCAGAAACCCAGGGGTTCTATGGCTCAGTGGTAACTTTTCAAAGCAGCTTGTTAGACTAGAACTGGGTAATCTACTGGTCTTCCCTGGTGGCTGAGTGGTAAAGAATCTGCCTGCAATGTAGGAGACCTGGGTTTGATCCCTTGGTTGGGAAGATTCCTCTGGAGAAGGAAATGGCAACCCATTCCAGTATTCTTACCTAGAGAATTCCACGGACAGAGGAGCCTGGCAGGCTGCAGCCCATGGGTTTGCAGAGAGTCAGACATGACTAATCTACATGGGTAATCTGTTGGAGTCTAGTGTTCAGACTGGCTTTTAAGAGCATAAATCTTTAGTTTTACCTCTTAGATGCTGCATTGTCCTAGGAATTCTAATCCAAATCCTTCAATTTACAGGTAAAATTGTTGGGGTCCACTGTGGTTAAGTGACTCTCTGGGTTTGGTCAGCTGACTGGTTGCGGCCTGAGATTGAGACCCAGGTCTCCTGGGATAGTCGCTTACATGGCGCCGTGTGGTCTCTCACTCTGGGTATAGGTAGATGCTAAATATCTCCTTTTCATCCTCCAGCCTGAAACCTTTGGGTGTGGTTTTTCTTCCTCCTCATACTTTCTACCTTGAGCTTGTCAGCATCATGATGAAGCATGGGAAGGGGTTACAGAGGGTTAAGGGCTTTTCTTGTAGCTCAGCGCTAAAAAATCCGCCTCAACGCAGTAGATGTGGGTTTGATCCCTGGGCCAGGAAGATCCCCTCAAGAAGGAAATGACAACCCACTCCAGTATTCTTGCCTGGGAAATCCCATTGATAGAGGAGCTTGGAAGGTTATAGTCCATGGGGTCACAAAGAGTTAGACACAACTTAGTGACTGAACAACAGAGGGTTATACTTCATTGCTGAGAATATGTGAGTGACATTCAAGAAATTCATTCATTAAGAAACTAATTTGCAGATTATCCCAGCATCTCCAAGGCTTATCTTTCAGGAATAAGAACAGTTGACTTCCCTGCTTCAACTTCCTTAAATTCCTCCCTTAAGCTTTAAAATACCTGCTAAAAGAGGAAGAAACTATACATATACATACAGGTGAAATGCTGATAAATTTAGAATTTCCTCCCGGCCTGACGTTTTATTTTTAAGCCTTAGAATGCTGTCCTTCAAACTTTTATGAAGCTCTTGTTGTATAAAATTTTCAACATTTATAAAATTAGGTAGAATAGTTTAATGAATTTCAGATAGTTGTTAGCAGCTTCAATAGTTATTAGCTCATGGAAATCTTATTTTATCTCTGCCTCACCCAGTTTACCCCCCCATATTATTGGGAAGCAAATCCAGGCATCATTTAATTTTATGCATTAGTATTTTGGTATACATCTCTAATGGAGAAGGCAATGGCAACCCACTCCAGTAGTCTTGCCTGGGAAATCCCATGGATGGAGGAGCCTGGTGGGCTGCAGTCCATGGGGTTGCAAAGAGTCAGACAGGACTGAGCAACCTCACTTTCACTTTTCACTTTCATGCACTGGAGAAAGAAATGGCAACCCACTCCAGTATGCTTGCCTGGAGAATCCCAGGGAGGGGAGCCTGGTAGGCCGCCGTCTATGGGGTTGCAAAGAGTCGGACACGAGTGATGTGACTTAGCAGTAGCAGTAGTAATATATCTCTAAAAGATAAACTTTTTTTTTCTTTTTTTAACCAAGATTTATGGAGAATTTATTTATAGTTGATAAAATTATGAGATTTTTAAAGTGTCCATTATGATAATTTGATATGTACATCTCGTAAAAGGATTCCCTCATCTAGTTAATATACCTTTCATTTAATTAAAAGATAGTATTTTAAGGTATATTCATAATACCATTATTATATTTAAAAATAATAATCTTTAAATCATTGAATATTCATATACTGTTCAATTACAGTTGTCTCATACATGTCAAGAGTCTTGATAGTTTGAATCAGGCTCCAAATTTCCACGTATTGCAATTGGCTACATCTTTTAAATACCTTTAAATCTGCAGGTTCAAAATCTATCCTCCTACTCTGCCTTCTTCCTTCTCTCCCTCTCTCTTTCTCTCTCTCTTTGTCTCACCCCCTTTCTCTTTATCTCTCTCTCTTTCTCCCTGCAGTTTATCAGTTGAAGAAACTGAATTGTTTGTTTCAGAGATGATGTTCCCCCTTGGTATCTTTTGACATGTTTTTCTTTTCTCTTTATATTCTGTAAATTGGTAACTGCATCTGAAAGTTGTATTAAATTTTCTCAAGAAAAAGGAAAAAATACATATGGACGTGCCCCAGAGGGTGGAATAAAGCCGTTGGTGTGTGGAGCTGGCTTTGGGATATGGAGGAGGAAGATGGTGTGACCTTGGGGAAATGTAATGGCCAGCAGCATAGATGCTGGAGCCAGACTGTCTGCGTTCCAGTTTCAATGTTGTCATTTCTTAGCTGCGTACCCCTGGAAAAATGACTTGACCTCTCTGTGATTCAGCTGCCTCATCTGTTCAATGAGAACAATAGTACAGGACATACCTCACAGGGTTGAAGATCAAGGTCAACATATATGTACATAACATACTTAGAACATTGCCATGAAGTAAGTACTTCCTAAGTGTGGGCTGTTATTTATGAAAGAAGTTAGAATGGAGTTCAGGGCAAGGACAGTAGAGAAACAAAGATGCATTTCTAGGAGAGAGCAACAGCCATCAAAAAGCCAAAAGACCAGCCTTCCTTTTTTTTTTTTTTAAATATTTCTTTATTTATTTGGCTGCATGGGATCTTCAGTCTTGGTTGAGGCATGTAGGATTTTTAGCTGCAGCATGCCAAGTCTCAGTTGTGCCATGTGAGATCTAGTTCCCTGACCAGGGATCAAACCCAGGCCCCTGGCCTTGGGAGCAGAGTCTTAGCTGCTGGACCACTAGGGAAGCCCCATGACCAGCCTTCCAGAAACTTGCACCAGGCCTGATGATCTTCCTCTGACTAATTTTTCTTCATTGCATTTTCTATTTTCCTTACTTTCTCCACGTTTCATCCCACATAGTTTATTTTCATATTATGAATGCTTTGCATGTGAGTAAGGAAGAAAGCAGAGCAGTGACACCCGTGCCAAGTGGTGCTGGGCCTAGGAGTGAGGGCCCTCAGGAGATTGGAGGGCATCTGTTTGGTCCTTGTGCTCCTGCTCCAACCCCTTACCTTGTATCTGCCTCTTTGTGCCTCAAGAGTCAAAGGCTGAAACACTTCCTGGTGTTTCCCATCTGCTCCCAATGGTCCCCTGACCTTCCTGTGGCACCCCCATGCTGTAGTCTGCAGATTATTTTATTCCCTTGAATGTCTTCATTGTCAGGCTTCTATGCATCAGATGGCATTCTCTGCCTTTGCTTATCACGGTTGGCATTGATCTTGGAGCACTTGTGTCTTTGGCTTCACATGGTAAGACAGTTTCTCATGTTGTAGGGATGCCTGCCTCTCCTATCTCCTTCCCTATTCTCTGTTGCTTTTACTTCAAGCCCTATGGTTTGTTTCATGGTGATGATTACTGGTGAGAGTCTTGCCTGTTCCCAAATGTTTCTTGTCTAGTTTTGCATGGTTCCAGTGTCCTTTGAGGAAGGGACTGCCAACTATAGGCCACCTGTTTTTTGAATGTGATTTAATTGGAGCACAGCCACATGCATTCCTTTCCACATTATCAATGGTTGGGGTCTCATTACAGCAGCAGAGCTGAGTAGTTCAGTTCAGTTCAGTTGCTCAGTCATGTCCGATTCTTTGTGACCCCATGGACTGCAGAACACCAGACTTCTATGTCCATTATCAACTCCTGGAGTTTATTCAAACTCATATCCATTGAGTCAGTGAGGCCATCCCACTATCTCATCCTCTATCATCCCTTTTTGCTCCCGCCTTCAATCTTTCCCAGCATCAGGATCTTTTCAAATGAGTCAGCTCTTCACATCAGGTGTCCAAAGTATTGGAGTTTCAGCTTCAGCATCAGTCCTTCCAATGAATATTCAGGACTGATCTCCTTTAGGATGGACTGGTTGGATCTCCTTGCTGTCCAAGGGACTCTCAAGAGCCTTCTCCAACACCACAGTTCAGAAGCATCAATTCTTCAGCGCTCAGCTTTCTTTATAGTCCAACTCTGACATCTATGCATGACTACTGGAAAAACCATAGCTTTGACTAGAAAGACCTTTGTTGGCAAAGTAATGTCTCTGCTTTTTAATATGCTGTCTAGGTTTATCATAGCTTTTCTTCCAAGGAGCAAGGGTCTTTTAAATTCATGGCTGCAGTCACCATCTGCAGTGATTTTGGAGCCCCCAAAAATAAAGTCTACCACTGTTTTCACTGTTTCCCCATCTATTTGCCATGAAGTGATGGGACCGGATGCCATGATCTTAGTTTTCTGAATGTTGAGTTTTAAGCCAACTTTTTCACTCTCCTCTTTCACTTTCATCAAGAGGCTCTTTAGTTCTTCTTTACTTTCTGCCATAAGGGTAGTGTCATCTGCATATCTGAGGTTATTGATATTTCTCCTGGCAGTCTTGATTCCAGCTTGTGCTTCATCCAGCCCAGCATTTCTCATGATGTACTCTGCATATAAGTTAAATAAACAGGGTGACAATATATAGCCTTGACATACTCCTTTCCTGATTTTGGAACCAGTCTGTTGTTCCATGTCCAATTCTAACTGCTGCTTCTTGACCTGCATACAGATTTCTCAGGAGGCAGGTCAGGTGGTCTGGTATTCCCATCTCTTTCAGAATTTTCCACAGTGTGTTGTGATCCACACAGTCAAAGGCTTTGGCATAGACCATAAAGCAGAAGTAGGTGTTTTTCTGGAACTCCCTTGCTTTTTTGATGGTCCATTGGATGTTGGATCTCTGGTTCCTCTGCCTTTTCTAAATCCAGCTTGAACATCTGAAAGTTCACAGTTCACATACGTTGAAGCCTGGCTTGGAGAATTTTAAGCATTTCTTTGCTAGTATGTGAAATGAGTGTAGTTGTGCAGTAGTTTGAACATTCTTTGGCATTGCCTTTCTTTGGGATTGGAATGAAAACTGACCTTTTCCAGTCCTGTAGCCACTGCTGAGTTTTCCAAATTTGCTGGCATATTGAGTGAAACACTTTCACAGCATAATCTTTTAGGATTTGAAATAGCTCAACTGGAATTCCATCGTCTCCACTAGCTTTGTTCATAGTGATGCTTCCTAAGGCCCACTTGACTTCGAATTGCAGGATGTCTAGCTTTAGGTGAGTAATCATATTGTCATGATTATCTGTATCATGAAAATCTTTTTTTGTATAGTTCTGTGTATTCTTGCCACCTCATCTTAGCATCTTCTGCTTCTGTTAGGTCCATACCATTTCTGTCCTTTATTGTGCCCATCTTTGCATGAAAAGTTCCCTTGGTATCTCTAATTTTCTTGAAGAGCTCTCTAGTCTTTCCCATTCTATTGTTTTCCTCTATTGCTTTGCATTGATCACTGAGATTATTGCTTTATCTCTCCTTGCTATTCTTGGAACTCTGCATTCAAATGGGTATATCTTTCAGTCAGCATTAATCTTTATGTTCCAGTCACCATGCCTGTGGCTCTTTGTGAATTGTCCCCAAGCTCCAGGCCTTGGTGATGCCTCTTGAGATGTAAGGAAAAGGAACAATGATGCCTCCAAAATGTAAACATTCCTGTGACCATTTGCACCATAAGGAAGCATTTATGATTTATACCTAAGTCCTTGTTCCCCACCTGGCTACCCACACACAAAGTTGGGTGGGTATTTTGTTCATTTGTTTTTGGCTGCCAAACATAGAGCCTCAAGAGAGCAGTATGTCCTGAAAAACAAGAATTTCAGCCAGCAGAGGAAGAATCCACTGAGCTTGGTCACCTGACGGAGTCAGTCAGCCCAGAATCTGGATGTGCTTTTTGTCCCTTCTGCAAAGGGGTTAAACCTTAGCTGAAGAGCTGTGAGAAGACCCATTTGCAACAGGGGCTTTTTAAAACAAAACACTGTAAATGTAATGAATACAGAGGTCACAGTTGGAAAGCGTGTGGCATCTTCAGTTCAGTTCAGTCGCTCAGTCGTGTCGGACTCTCTGCGATCCCATGAATAGCAGCACACCAGGCCTCCCTGTCCATCACCAACTCCTGGAGTTCACTCAGACTCACGTCCATCGAGTCAGTGATGCCATCCAGCCATCTCATACTCTGGCATCCCCTTCTCCTCCTGCTCCCAATCCCTTCCAGCATCAGGGTCTTTTCAAATTAGTCAACTCTTCGCATGAGGTGGCCAAAGTACTGGAGTTTCAGCTTTAGCATCAGTCCTTCCAATGAACATCCAGGACTGATTTCCTTCAGAATGGACTGGTTGGACCTCCTTGCAGTCCAAGGGACTCTCAAGAGTCTTCTCCAACACCACAGTTCAAAAGCATCAATTCTTCAGCACTCAGCTTTCTTCACAGTTCAACTCTCACATCCATACGTGACCACTGGAAAAACCATAGCCTTGACTAGATGGACCTTTGTTGGCAAAGTAATATCTCTGCTTTTGAATATGCTATCTAGGTTGGTTATAACTTCCCTTCCAAGGATCTTGGGAAGTAACATAAATGTGTGAAGTGAGCCAGTTGCTTGCAGGCAAGCCTGTGTGCCTTCTAGAGACACTCCTGAACAGAGGAATACTGGTTCTGCCTTCCTCCCTCCTTCCCTGTGTCTTTCCTCTTTCCTTCCTTTTTTCCTTTCTCCTTATCTCTTTCCTCTGTTTCTCCCCCCCTTCCTTCCCTAAGAAGCAGTAAATTTGGAATTTCATGCAATTGTTAGTGTTGACAACCAGGGTTGCCACTGGCTCATCTAGCTCTTTTTTCCAAATTGGAAAATGGCACCCCTTTATCCACGCCGGCGCCCATGATGGTCTAAGTCTAGTGAGGCCTGGATTTTGCTTGCCCCAGGGCTGAGCCTTTGTGCCAGACTCAAGCTGCCCAACTTTAGATGGTGACCCCAAAGTAACATATGTAAATCAAGCAAAACATATCTGTGGGCCACACTTAGCCCACAGGCTATCATTTTGCAGCGTCTGGAGTTGTGGTTAAAACAGAGCTCTGGGGTCAGACTGTCTGACTTCAAATCTGGGTTCTGTCATTTAGCCAAATTATTCCGTGTTTCTCTGCCTCAGCCTCCTGTGTCTGTGAAATGGCCTATCTCAGAGGGCTGTTATGAGGATGGGATTAGATAATGTATGAAAAGCATTTAGCCATTCAGAGCGTGTTTAATACTCAGCACTTGATTCAGTTCAGTTCAGTTGCTCAGTCGTGTCCGATTCTTTTGACCCTATGGACTGCAGCACATCAGGCTTCCCTGTCCATCACCAACTCCCGGAGCTTGCTTAAACTCATGTTCATCAAGTCAGTGATGCCATCCAACCATCTCATCCTCTGTCGTCCCCTTCTCCTCCTGCCTTCAATCTTTACCAGCATCAGGGCCTTTTCAAATGAGTCATTTCTTCATGTCAGATGGTAAATATTGGAGTTTCACCTTCAGCATCAGTCCTTCCAATGAATATTCAGAACTGATTTCCTGTAGGATTGACTGGTTTGAGCTCCTTGCAGTCCAAGGGACTCTCAAGATTCTTCTCAGCACTTGATTAGTTGGTATCAAAAATCATGTAAAAACCTGAGTTTGCATACTTAACAGCTTATCTCTGCAAGTCCAGTTTTGTTGGCGAGTTCACAGTCTATGAAGTGGGTAACAAAGTGTGTGTCAAGCCGCCTTGATTTCCTTCCACTTCTTCAGGAAATGCTCACACTCTTGGTGACTTTGAAGGCAGGGAGCTCAAATAGCCAGCTTGACTTACCTACCAATGCTACAAGAACTTCAGTGAAGTAAACACTTTGCTTGAACCACTATTTCTGTCTCAGTGCATAAAGCAATTACAGGGATTAAGAATTGACATCTGTAACAGTGATACGGTAAAACCATTAACAGAAGATAAAATTAATCATGGTGTTGTTTGTTGCAAAAGGCAAAGGTGTATGGGATCATTTTAGAATGATTTACAGTGAAAATAGTCTAAAAGTAGTGGAACTTCAAGTGGCAAATGCTGAATTATTGAGTTCATCTTCTAAACTGGCTCATTCTCTAGGGAGCAGGCCACAGAACCAAGACTCCATCATTAAACACTGTCCCAGCGGGTTTGCATCCAACAATCCAACAGGCATGCTCTGCATAAAAGATTGATTCTCACCCCTGAGACTGTTCCAGGGGAGAGTTAGCTCAGCGCTGACCATAACAAATCTGAGGTCGGCTGCCAGGGTTTGGGTTGAAATGAGACTACAGCCATCAGGGTTGCTCTGGAAGGTCCACTCATATCGAAGAGTTAAATATAAAGAAGTGGTAACCTATCAACTTACTTTGAAATATACTCAAAAAAAGGAAGTCCAAGAAATAATTTAGTACAACCTACGTCTACATTAACTTTTCTCTCCTGTAGTATCTGAGCTTCCCCTAAACACTCATGTAAGCCCTAAATGAATATGAAAAATATCTGTGAAACTCAAGAAATAAGGATTGCCCCCAAGAACTCCAATTCTTACTTGCCTAGCTTGGTTACACTACCATCCATCTAAAGCTTTCTCTCTAAAGTGAATTAAGTCCAAAAGAAAAAAAAAACAAATATCATATGTTAATGCATATTTATGGAATCTAGAAAAATGGTACTCATGAACCTATTTTCAGGGACGGAACAGAGATACAAACGTGGAGAAGGGACTTGTGGATGTAGGGAGGGAAGGAGATAGTCGGATGAATTGAGAGAGCAGCATCAACGTGGATACACTACCATGAATGGAAAGCTAGCTATCCCTGCTGTATAGCACAGGGAGCTCAGGTTGGTGCTCTGTGATGACCTAGAGGGACGGGGTGGGGGTTGGGGATAGGCTCAAGAGAGAGGGGATATATGTATACTTGGGCTGATTCATGTTGTTGTACAGGAGAAGCTAACACGACGTTGTAAAGCAATTATCCTCCAATTAAAACTGAATTTTAAAAATATGTAAAGCTTCTCTTTCCATCTCAGCACTTGGTTTCTCCATCTTGGCACTATTGACATTTTAGGTCAGCTAAATCCTTACGGTGGTGGCTGCGTTGCCTCTGCAATAAAGAGTAGGATGTTCAGCAGCATCCTTGGTCTTGACCCACCAGATGCCAGCAACACACCTCCCTCAACTTGAGACAATTAACAATGTCCCTGACCTTGCCAAATGGCTATCCAAAGGAGAAAATCTTGATGATTGAGAACCACTGCTCTAGACTAAGAAAAGTGGCCAGAATTTGTAAACACAATCATTTTTCTGTGTGTGTGTGTTTTAAGTGACAAAGGCCCTAAAGACAGAATTTTCAAAATAAGCTCACGGGCAAGCTATATTTAAAGAATGTTTCAAGAAGGATCCTGTAAGCACCGTGTTTGGCAAATGGGTGATTTTGCTAAGCCTCAAAGCAGCTTTTCCATATGTCATGTTAAATGCTAGCAAATGACCAGTCTAGAAGGATGTGTCATCATTGAGATCACCCTTAAGGTATTTGTCCAGACTTCTTCCAAACAGGAGTGTTTCTTATTCAGCAGTGCTTGTGTTTAAAAACTCAGTAGGTGGGAATAAGGTTCATAAAGGAAAGAGAGATTTCAGATCTTCTAGTTGGCTTCTCATGTTTTATAGGATAAGATACCGAGGTTCAGGGAATAGAGTTTGTAGCAAAATTTATGATAAACCTCAGTGATTCAGATACTAACTTGAAATTTTCAATGATGTAGACACAGAACAATATAGATACAAAATTATTACTGAGTAAAATGTCAAAATTAACTCTTATGGCAATTTTCAAGTGCTTAGGAATAATAAAGAGAAACCAGAAACAAAATTTTAAATGTTTTTCAAATCAAAGGCTCAAAAAATTAAGGTTGCCATCAGTGTACCTCTTGCTTCAGAATCCAGAAAGTTCTATATTTGTTTATAACATATGACTGCATAATGTTGATCTATTGGAAATGGTTTTTGTTGTTCAGTCGATAAATCATGTCCAATTCTTTGCAACCTCATAGACTGTAGCATGCCATGCTCCTCTGTCCTTCACTATCTCCTGGAGTTTGCTCAGATTCATGTCCACTGAGTCAGTGATGCTGTCTAACCATATTATCCTCTGCTGCCCCCTTCTCCTTTTGCCTTCAGTCTTTCCCAGCATCAGGGTCTTTTCCAGTGAGGGAATGGTAGATTTCCATTAATGTACCTTATCATACTTATACAGTTCAGTTCAGTCGCTCAATCGTGTCCGACTCTTTGCAACCCCATGAACCGCAGCACACCAGGCCTCCCTATCCATCACCAACTCCCGGAGTTCACTCAAACTCACATCCATCGAGTCGGTGATGCCATCCAACCATCTCATCCTCTTTCGTCCCCTTCTCCTCCTGCCCTCAGTCTTTCCCAGCATCAGGGTCTGTTCAAATGAGTCACTATGCCCACCAAATAAGTTATTTGGAACTTGAAGAATGGTTTATAATTGATTTGTCCTTAAGTTGATCAAATATTCTCTCTTCTCCTCCCTTCATGCAGCATTATCTTTACCCAGATCATAATTCTAAAATGAAGCAACATGAATGAATTCATCCCATGGGTACAGGATACCCATCCCTGCATCCAAATTTCTTTTACTAATTGGAGGAAATGGATAATCATGTATTTAAAACTCAGTGTTCTTTCTACATGTCTAGGATTCATGTTTTCTACAGTGGTCAGTTCCTGATCTAAGGAAGAAACAGGCAGGAAAGTGATCAGATTCAGGTGGTGTTTAACTAGAAGATGAGATCATGACGAGAAAGGCACAGCATGTTCTGGTATGTGGGAGTTTTGGTTACATGGTGCACCATTGCTGTCTGGTGGAGTGCCTCGGGCTCTGCCTGCCTTTAGTTTGTGATTACTAGGTCAGGTGTGGATCTAATACTACTCATGTCATGTTCGAGTATCTTCCTGTGCCCAAGCAATAAAAGAAAAGCTTTCTACCGTGACGTGGGTGTAAAGGTTATTGAAAGACTTCAGATAATGCCGTCAACCTCGTTTGGCCCTAGAGGATGATCTCTCCAGAAGTGGGTACGGTGTCAAAATATGGAAAGTACCAGTAAAATAAGCATATGACTTGCTTAAAAAAAAAAAAAAAAAGCTTGTTTTCAGGGTGGAGATACGATCCACTCTAGATTTTAAGGAGAGATGTGGCTAAAACAGATGTGATATTTTTACCCAAAACAGGGTAGGCTACACTGTCACCTCTTGGCAATGATGTGGAAGGAAGACTGTTAATGCATTTAGCAAACATTTATAGAGAGCCTGTTATTAATAGTGAGTTAATCACTGTTATGGGTAGTAGAGATTCCACAAAGAACAAAGTGCTTTCCCATATTTAGTGAAGGGAGACTGTCAGTAAACAAATATATGTTAAGTTAGGTAGAGTTGAGTGTTATGGGGAAAACAAAACACTATAAGGGGATAGGTGGAGCTGGATGGGCCAAAGGGTTAGTATTTTATATGGGATAGTCAGGGAATGCCTCCCTAATAAGGTGACATTTGCTTAATTAGCTGAAGGAAATAAAGCCTGATGCTGTCTGGGGAAGGATACCAGAAACTGTTATAAATGTTTCAACAGGAAATTTATTAGTCCTGAGAAAGGGCAGGTCTATATGTGCTTAGAATGAAAGGGGGTGGGATAAAAGAAAAGGGGGAGCTTTGGGAAAGAATTAGGGCTACATTAATATATATATACTTAATGAAAACAGCACTGATTGGAAAAACCGTAAAACTGGATTGTATGTTTGCAAATCTCTTACATAGTTTTAAATGAGACCCATAGTTCTGTTAAACATCACGGTCGTTTCAGCTGAGTTGTAGTGAACATGGGATTGCCTTTTGAAGTTACCCTGCAAACCTTAGACTCACTCAGAAAGCAGTAGTTCGGTTTTGTTGCCCAAGCTGGATGATATTATTAATTTGAGCTGAGGTTGTGGCTGACTATGGGCCCTGGTCCAATTCACCAGATTTTGTGCTCTATCTTTAGGGGGGAATGGGCTTTTTATGCCAGGTAGAAGGGAAGAAGGGGCACAATTTCAAGCAAAGTGAAAGTAAAAATGTTAGTCGCTCTTTACCACCCCATGGACTATAGTCTGTGGCCTGCTAGGCTCATTTGTCCATGGGATTCTTCAGGCAAGAATACTGAAGTGGATAGCCATGCCCTTCTCCAGGGGATCTTCCCAGTTCAGGGATCAAACCTGGGTCTCCCACATTGCAGGCATATTCTTTACCATCTGAGCCACCAGGGAAGCCCAGTTTCAAGGAGGAAATGCAGAAAAGCTGAGTATAGGTAAAGATCCCATGTTACCTGAGCCTCCTGTGCCCGTCTTCAGTATGAGCAATATGGTCTTCTAAGGAGTGTGAAGTCTCGAGGACAGGACAAGGATGCTGAGGATTTCAGTCTTTTGGAAGTTCTTACCTTATATTCTAGATCTCTATCTTAAGAGGGCCTTCATCCTCTTTAAGTGTGAAATGAAAAGAGGCATTAGTTAGCCCTGTCCCATTCAGCCAAGAACTGCTCAGGTTTTTTAATGTTAGCATTAAACGAGGTCACCTGTACCAATTGGAAGCTGTTTCCCTGTTCTCAATGACAGTCACATTTCACCTACACGCCTCTCAGGCCTGGCCTGCCTGAGGGTTGTTGAGCATGCATGCTGGGAGTTGTTGGCTGTTTAAAGAAAGGAGAAGTGGCCAAGGAGCAGCAGGAGAAAATGCTAGAATTCTACTTCATAGAGCTGAGGAGCATTTCTGTTGAAGCCCAATTCTTGGACTGATAATCAAGAGTGATTAAAAAAAATAAAAAGCAAGGAAGTACTTACTGAAAAGTGATGGCCTCCAAGTGCAACTCATTTCTTGAGCAATTTCTTATCCACAGTTTGCTCGTTCCAAGTACTTCAGTATTCACGGTTTTTTGCTTTTACCAAGTCATAATTCTTTTAAAGTGCTGTCGTATACTTAGCAAACAATCTTTGAGCATCTACCCAGGGCCCAGTCTTGTGCCATGCATTGTCAAAAGGAATAGGTAACATTGTCCTTGCTCTTGTGGAATTACTAGTTTTGTTAAAAACATGAGACTTCCAGCAGTGAAACAAGAAGGAGCAAGTGAAAAGTCAAGTAGGAGGCATAACTCAATGGGAAGAATCCAGACTTTGGAGTCAGGCAGCCGTGGCTTTGACTCAGAGCGCTGACTCTGACTAAGAGTGTGCCTCTGTGAGGTTCTCTTATCCTGTGTGGGCCTCGGTGTCCTCGTCTGTAAAATGGGACAATAGTACCTATTACGTTGTCCTTTGGATTGCTATGATAATGCACTAATACTATACATAATGCAGTTAGGGCCTGGAACATAGTAAGCACTTTGTTCTTGTTCAGTTGCTCAGTTGTGTCCAACTCTTTGCGACCCCATGGACTGCAGCACGCCAGGCTTCCCTATCCTTCACCATCTCCCAGAGCCTACTCAAACTCATGTCCATTGAGTTGGTGATGCCATCCAATCAGCTCATCTTCTGTCATCCCCTCTTCCTCCTGTCTTCTATCTTTCCCAGTATCAGGGTCTTTTCCGGTGAGTCAGCTCTTTGAATCAGGTGGCCAAAGTATTGGAGCTTCAGCTTCAGCTTCAGTCCTTCCAATGAATATTCAGGGTTGTTTTCCTTTAGGATTGACTGATTTGATCTCCTTGTAGTCCAAGGGACTCTGAAGAGTCTTCTCCAACACCACAGTTTGAAACCATCAGTTCTTTGGTACTCAGCCTTCTTTATGGTCCAGCTCTCGCACCCATACATGACTACTGGAAAAAACCATAGCTTTGACTGTACAAACCTTTGTTGGCAAAGTGATGTCTCTGTTTTTTAATACACTGTCTAGGTTGGTCATAGCTTTTCTTCCAAGGAGCAAGTGTCTTTTAGTTTCATGGCTGCAGTCACCATCTGCAGTCATTTTGGAGTCCAAGAAAATAAAGTTTGTCACTGTTTCCCTCATCTCCCCATCTATTTTCCATGAACTGATGGGACCAGATGCCATGATCTTTGTTTTTAGAATGTTGAGTTTTAAGCCAGCTTTTTCCCGCCTCTTTCACTTTCATCAAGAGCCTCTTTAGTTCCTCTTCACTCTGCCATAAGGGTGGTGTCATCTGCATATCTGATTCCAGCTTTTGCTTCATCCAGTCTGGCATTTCACATGATGTACTCTGCATGTAAGTTAAATAAGCAGGATAACAATATACAGCCTTGACATACTCCTTTCCCAATCTGGAACCAGTCCATTGTTCCATGTCCAGTTCTAACTGTTACTTCTTGATCTACATACATTTCTCAGGAGGCAGATAAGGTGGTCTGGTATTCCCTTCTCGTTAAGAATTTTTCTCAGTCTGTTGTGATGCACAGTCAAAAGTCTTTAGTGTAGTCAATGAAGCAGAAGTAGATGTTTTTCTGGAATTCTCTATTTTCCAGATTCCAAGATGGAAGTTTTATCCAGTTTAATATTTCTAAAGTCAAGATGCCCTGTATAATTGATACATATATTTACTGTGGTAATGTTTTTCTCTTTTTTTCTCTCTCAGACGTCATTTCTAAGTGAGAGAGCAGGGCATCTGTTTTTTAAAATTTATTTTTAATTAAAGGATAATTGCTTTACAATATTGTGTTAGTTTCTGTTGTATAGTGAAGTGAATCAGCTGTAAACATACATATAGCCCCTCCCTCTTGAACCTCATCCCCTCACACCCCTCTAGGTTGTCATAGAGCACTGGACTGAGTTCCCAAGACAGGACATCTTATAAATGATGAGATCTTTGAAGCAAGAGAAATAAATATTTTCCCTGTATTTTGGATGATAAAATAAGGCTGAGAGAAGTTAACTTACATGCTCAAGATTAATGAAAGTAAGAAAGGCAAAGCTGGAATTTGACTAAGCTTTGTCTAGTTTTGCATACTTTACCGTGCGTCTTGGAAGCAAAAAGTTGCCAACATATCAATCCTTTGTTCACCATACAGCAAAATATGTTTGATCATTCCTAAACTGACTGGTAGATTGCCTGTTTATTAGTTCTTAACAGGAATACATTTTTTAATCCTTCAAGCCAGACTTCATAGGCTGTCTTGTGCAATCTATTGTTGACATCTGTTGGGTGTTTACATCACCAGTGACATTGGTCAATCTGAAAAGTTATTTTCTTTTAGATAAGAACCTACTGGACTCAGATCTTTTTTAGAAATCTCACCCTGACCTGAGTTCACCTGGGTGATACCAGCAGATTTTCCCCTAGACTTTCAGGATTCTGGGTCCTTACGAGGAAATGGGGATATGGTCATTAGCAGTTGATTATTAAGCGAATTCATTGAAAATTAACAGCAGTATTCTTTGACCTCAGTTTTTATAGCCAGACTGCTAATCTTCAGTAAATATAAGACTGTATTTCTAATCTATTGACTTAGCACAAATTAGCTATTGAATGGGCCAGTTGTTACTGCTAAACTTTTTTTGAAGTATATTAAAATTCTTCTTTCCTGTGTTTCATTCTCTGAAACACAATCTTAGGGCCTTTTATTATGACAGGACAACCTCCCCCAAAATCTTATTAAGCTGATTGTTGTTGTTTAGTTGCTCAGTTGTGTCCAACTCTTTTGCAGCCCCATGGACTGTAGCCCACCGGACTCTTCTGTCCATGGTATTTCCCAGGCAAGAATACTGGAGTGAGTTGCCATGTCCTTCTCCAGGCAATCTTCCCAACCCAGGGATTAAACCCACATCTCCTGCACATGTCCCCTGCATTGGCAGGCAAATTCTTTACCACAGAACCACCAGGGAAGCCCTAACTATATCACAGTCACAGTTAATGGAAAAAGACTTCAACAAAAGTGATCCCTAGCCTTTGTAAGTATCCTTCAATTTGAGAAGTGAAACTTCTATTGAAAAAAGCCATTTGTAAACTTGGTTCCCTGTTAAGTTATTCTGAGGTTCTTACAGTGGAGTTCTGTCTCTCCCTTTAACAAGACATAGATGTTATCATTTTCACCTACATTGAATGAATGAATATATTATTTGTTTGGAATTTGCTTTTCCTTCCTCTGGTCTAGCAGCTTCAGCACCAAAGTGTAGTTGTAAAGTTATGTGTGTGTGTGGTAAGTCGCTTCAGTCATTTCTGACTCTGTGCGACCCTGTGGACTGTAGCCCACCAGGCTCCTCTGTCTGTGGGATTCTGCAGGCAAGATTTCTGGAGTGAGTTGCCATGCCCTCCTCCAGGGGATCTTTCCAACCCAGAGATCAAACCCACATCTCTGGCATCTCCTGCACTGGCAGGCGGGTTCTTTACCACCAGCTCTATCTGGGAAGAACCCAAATTAAACATAATGGAATTTGAAAATGGTTTATGTGTCAGTCAGCAAGAAACAGAATCTAACTCGAGAGGTTCCTGAGACTTTAATGAAGGGGAAATGCAGGAAGTATGGGTGGGGCTAAAGTCACCAACAAGGCATGTTGAGGTACTCAGACCCCGGCCCCAGGGAGGCTCTTGTCACCCCTAGACCTGGAGCAGCAGTGGAAGGAAATTGTGTTACCGTTGTTCTGGGAGGAGGGACCGTATGACAGAAGCTAAGGTCCGGTGGGGACAGGTTCTGACAGAGCGTGGGGATTGGGGGGGAGGTCATCCCCGACCTCTCTCTCAACCTCCTGGTCTATATTGTTCAAACGCAGTGGAGAGTCAGCCAGGAAGGGAGCCTGCAGACTCTGCCCCTAGCAGACCAGCCTCCTGAGGTGCAGTAAAGAGAGAAACCCAGAATGGATCCTCTAGGGGAGAAGAGTTAATCAGAGACAAACTGGCCCAGGTGGGAAATGCTGCCCCCACAAACTGCCCCTCAAAAGGAACGGTGTATTCAAGGAATTCCGAGCCCTGAACTCATTTAATCTTAGGTTAGCATCTCCTTTCTGAATCGCCTTCAAATACACTTGGAGTCACCTGATGGCAAATAGAATTGCTGCTCATTTCCGTCTGTCCCAGTCACAGCATTGAATGTGGTTGTAGGGCCAAAGGGGGCTGGCCCTATAGCTCCCTGATAGCAAACAGGAAAAACAAGAAAAGTGAGAATGTCATTGAGAATTTCTGCAAGAAGTATAATAACTAGGGATAAACTAGGAGTGGTAAGAAAGCCTGGAGGAGGCACAAGCCTAAAAATACCCTGCGAATGATTTCCCAGCTCTTGGGTCGTGTTCTGCCCTATGCTCTTACAGCCCTGGTATCTTCCAGAGTCCTCATTGCGGGCAGGGTTGGGGACTCTTTATTATAAATAGTGAGTCCCAAGAGATGACTGCTCTCAGTATGAACAGTGGTGTTGCCCATCTTACACATCAGCCAACAGGGAGTCTATATTTGAAGTTACTGTTGGTTCACCAGCAGGAAAGGGAAAAATAATGTCTTTAAAAGGGACAGAAGTATCACTATGTGATGAGATGTTTAGTTGTGGGATGTCACTTGGTTAAAGGCTATACTGATTAATGTTCCATTGGCAGCTGACAAGAAATAAACTTCCTTACCCAATGCCTTTATTCTATGGCTCATACCTAAGACCTTTCTGAGTTGCTAGAACAAGATGCCACAGTCTAAGTGGCTTACAAATGCTAGAAACATACTGCTCACAATTCTCAGGGTGTAAGTCTAAGATGAGGGTGCCAGCTTGGTTGGGTGAAGGGCCTCTTCTGGATCTCGAACTTCTCATTGTATGCCCACATGGTGGAAGGGTCTACAGAGCTCTCTGGGGTCTCTATAAGATCCCTTATCCCATTTACAAGGGCTCATGACCAAATCACCTCCCAAAGGCCTCACCACTAATCCCATCACCTTTGGGTATTAAGATTTCAGCTGATGAATTTGGCTTCAGACTGCAGCAGTTGATTATAATGTTTTGTACTTCTTTTGCTTCATCATACTTTTGTTTGGCAAAATTCCAGCCCAGAATAAATCCAGCTCTCTACCTACACCATGCCAGCACCTGAGAGCTGAATATGACAGGAGAAAATGCACACCCTGATGGTCAGTTGCTGGTTAAATGCACGGCCACTAACCTTCCCAAGTTTTTCATACAACTGGCAAAGCCGTTTTCCCTGATCCATTCACTTTGTCTAGACAACTATTTCACAGCTCTTCTCACTGCTCTCCTCAAGCCCCTAACACTTCCTTCCTGCATCCTACGTCTGTGCAGATAGCCTTCTTTCTCTCTCACTGCAGACAGACCCCACGCACAACAGAAGGGAATCTGCAAGCTCCCACCACACCTGCTTCTCTCCTGGAGTCAGTGCCCATCAGCTCTGCCTTCCTCCTGTTAACACAGCATTTTGTAGGCAAACCTCTTCACATGACACCTGCTTTGTCTCTTGCCTTCTTCTTAGGGACATTACCCCCACAACTCTCCCTCTCTCTCTCAGATTTATTTTTTCCTCTCCACTGGATCATTCCATCACCATAAAAACATGCCATAGTGTCCCAACATTATTATAAAAGATAAGCATATAATTGTAGATCCTATGTCTTCTTTTAGCCCCGCCACCGCCCCCCCCCCCCAATTTTTCTATCCTTTTCAACAAAACTCCATGTTTGGCTGAAACGTACCCCACTGACTATGGTGGGACAGCAGATGGAAGCTGAGCTTGGCCACTGGGACAGCTGCTGCCCTGTCCCACTTGCTAAATTCAGTAGCACATCCTCAGTCCTCATCTCGGTTCACCTCTTGGATCACCCACACTTCTTACTTGATGTCCAGGATGCTACATTTTTCTAGTTTTTCTCACACTTCACAGGTCTTCCTTGTAAGCTCTTTGCTATTTTTGCTCATTCCCCCCACCTCTGACTGTTAGAATGACCCAGAGCGGGCTTCAGACCTTTTCCGGCACCCTTCTCCCACCATAAGCACTCCCCTACTCCCATTCCAGGAATCCAGGCTCTCATACTAAGAATTAAAACCCAAGTCCACAGGTTTTGTAGCTTTTGGCTTCTACTCCAGCTGCTAGTAGGTTGCTGGAAAAATCAGTCTTTGAAAATTTGAATACATTTACTCTAAGGGTTTAATATAATATACACTGAAAACTTTCAAACTATTCCCTCCTGAGTTTTGGACACATCTATTTTGACTGCTGCTGCTGCCACTAAGTCGCTTCAGTCATGTCCAACTCTGTGACCCCATAGATGGCAGCCCACTAGGCTCCCCTGTCCCTGGGATTCTCCAGGGAAGAACACTGGAGTGGGTTGCCATTTCCTTCTCCAATGCATGAAAGTGAAAAGTGAAAGTGAAGTCACTCAGTCGTGCCTGACTCTTAGCAACCCCATGGACTGCAGCCTACCAGGCTCCTCCATACATGGGATTTTCCAGGCAGGAGTACTGGGGTGGGTTGCCATCCTACCTAGTTGAAATTCCCACTTGATTTATAGCCACTCGAAATTGAGTTCACCAAAATTGAAGTGACCACCCTTAACTGAATCATCCTTCAGTCATCTAGTGTCCCCTCCATCCTTCAGTTGCTTAGGCTGAAAAACACTGGAGTCCTCTTGGCTCCTGTCTTACTCCATTGTCACTGCTCACTTCCTGGGCCAGCCCTCTCTCACCTGACTGTTGCAAAGGCCCCTCACTGGTCTGTTGCTTTCCACTTGCTCACCCTCTGTTCCTCCATTGTACCACCGCTTTTATTATCAGTGCATCAGGTCATCTCATGCCTCCTCTCAAAGCCCACCAGTACCTTCCCATTTCATGTGTCCTGTGAGGCCCTGCACTCGGCAGATGTCTCTGGAATAATAGTATATGTGTGTCCTATAAAACAGGGGCTTCCCAGGTGGCACTAGTGGTAAAGAACCCATCTTCCCAATGCAGGAGACCTCAGAGGCATGAGTTCAATCACTGGGTTGGGAAGATCTGCTGGAGAAGGGCATACCTACCCACTCCAGTACTCTTGTCTGGAGAATCTCATGGACAGAGGAGCCTGGCCAGCTAGAGTCCATAGGGTTGCAAAGAGTTGGACGTGACTTAGCACGTACACACTTCCTGTAAAACTCTGTGTTCTGGAAAAAAAAAAAAAAAAAGTCACTCAGTTTTGTCCGACTTTTTGTGACCCTTTGGACTCTACAGTCCACGGAATTCTTCAGGCCAGAATACAGGAGTGGGTAGCTGTTCCCTTCTCCAAGGGATCTTCCTGACCCAAGGATTGAACACAGGTCTTCTGCATTGCAGGTGGATTCTTTACCAGCTGAGCCACCAGGGAAGCCCATGTTCTTCCTTACATCTGAAAAATGTACTCAAAAAAATAGGATTTGGGGGGAAAGTAGGATTAGAGCGGGCCTCTCCTAATCTTCTATGACTTAAAACCCCAGCACTCACCAGAGAGAGCTTGGGAGAGCTGCACGTTTTTGGGGAGACAGCAAGGGGCAGGTGCTCATTCTCTCAGTTGGAGGTGAAATCCCTCTGGCCTGTGCGGCAGCCAACCTGAGGTCTTTCTCCTTTCCTGCTAAAAGATGAGAATTCTATTCTGGCTCCTTTTGCCTAAGGAAAAAACAAAACAAATGTTTCCATGTTATACCAACATTTATGCTACTATCTGTCAATAGCTTATGAGCTAATTACTGTTACAGAAACACACGTTGCAACAGAACAGCCTGTCCTGGCTTACTCTCAGTTGTCTTGCCTCCTCCTCCGATGTGTCAGGAGAGCACTCACCGACAGGCTTCTGTCTTTGTTCTTCTTACCACCTGGTGAGACCTTCCTCCTAAATCCTCCTGATTTCTTCATCTTTTTCAGATCTTTATGCTAATGTGTCCTGCATATGACACCTTCCCTGGACAGCTCCTTTAAGAGGACAACAGCCTCACTGTCCCCCCAACCCCGACGCTCTCTCCTGCACGTCGTTGTTTATTTTTCCCCATGGCGCTTATCATCTGATATACATGACTCACTTATTGCCTGACCCACATCCGTGAGTCTACAAGCTTCTGGGAAGGCAAGGATTGTGGACTTTTTCATTTTATTTGCTTCCTGTGTTTTTCTCCGCTAGATCTTCAGTGCCTGGAACTTGGGCCCACATGTGAGAGAGTTATTTCAAAAATGTCGACTGAATGAATGAACCTCGAACTCCTTTAGAATTCATCAGAATTTCCTTCCAGGCTAGAGAACAGTCTGTCTGCCTTTATTTTTCTTCTGATGTTGTTTATATGTTTGTGTGCATATGTGACAGGAAGAGTGGATTTTATCAAGCCTGTTTTCGTGTCTTCTTTGGTATGCATCAGACTTGCATGCTGTTTCATACTCACCACAGTGCCCCCGAGGATGTTCTAACCTTTTAAGCTTTGGTATTTTAGTCATTTATTATAAAGGGTGTGCTGGAAAAGATTGTGGTGCCAGGTTGCGTGTATCTTTTTATACCCTTCTACCAACATAAGTACTGTTTGCTCCCCTCTAGAAATCCAAGCTTTTATGAGATCAATTAAAAATTAAGTTAATTAGGTTTGTGGCTTTTCAAACGTTAGCCTGTGCTCTAACTGCTATGGGTTACTGTAAAATTGATTTTTGATGGAAATTTGAAATGTATTACCTCTATACCCACTACCAGTCTTAGTGTATAGTTAGAGAACACAGATCCTCCCAATATTCCACAGTGATGGCCATGGCACTGGTTTATGCTAATATAACGAAGGGGCAGGGAGATGATGACTAACTCCTTTTGGTGCTGGACATGGTTTCATGAGGGTGGTGTTGAGAGGTGGTGGTGGTGGTTGAGGTTGATAGGGCAGAGGGTAATAAGTGCAGAGGTTCTCAAGGTTGGGGTGCAGACCGGAGTCATTCCAGTGGATCCAGGAGTCAGAAGGTGCCATTTAAGGCACAGAAATGTACAGATTCCAGTGCATTCATCAATATATGGTGAATAATTAGGCGTAGAGGTGAGGGTGAGTGTAGGAAATCCTCACGAGAGTGGCAGACCCTTGTGAACTTGACCCCCCTAGGGAGCTCTCAAAGTTTTAGGTGATATGACTGGATTGGTCTTCCCATTCCTCACCTTTCCCAAACAGTACTTGGCTTCTTGGAACTGACAGCTTGTTTGGAGAAAAGATCTCTGTCCCCAGATGAGTGCCTGGCATATAATAGAAGGACTTATTTGTTTCATGAATATATAATACATACACACACACACATATAGACGTACACACACATATATGATTTGTATACATTTGTTGTTGTTCAGTTGCTAAGTCATGTCTGACTCTTTGCCACACTGTGGACTGCAGCATGCCAGGCTTCCCTGTCAATCACCAATACCCAGAGCTTGCTCAAACTCATGTCCATCAAGTCAGTGATCCCATACAACCATCTCATCCTCTGTTTCCCCATTCTCCTCCTGCCCTCAATCTTTCCCAGAATCAGGGTCTTTTCCAATGAGTCAGCTCCTTGCATCAGGTAGCCAAAGTATGGGAGCTTCAGCATCAGTCCTTCCCATGAACACTCAGGACTGATTTCCCTTAGGATTGACTGGTTTGGTCTCCTTGCAGTTCAAGGGACTCTGAAGAGTCTTCTCCAGCACCACAATTCAAAAGCAACAATTCTTCAGTGCTCAGCTGTCTTTATTGATCCAGTGCTCACATCCATCAGAGAAGGCAATGGCAACCCACTCCAGCACTCTTGCCTGGAAAATCCCATGGATGGAGGCCTGGTAGGCTGCAGTCCATGGGATCACGAGGAGTCAGACACAACTGAGCGACTTCACTTTTCACTTCCATGCATTGGAGAAGGAAATGGCAACCCACTCCAGTGTTCTTGCCTGGAGAATCCCAGGGACTGTGAAGCCTGGTGAGTTGCCATCTATGGGGTCACACAGAGTCAGACATGACTGAAGCAACGCAGCAGCAGCAGCTCACATCCATACATGACTACTGGAAAAACTGTAGCTTTGACTAGATGGACCTTTGTCAGCAAAGTAGTGTCTCTGCTTTTTAATATGCTGTCTATGTTTGTCATAACTTTTCTTCCAAGGAGCAAGCGTCTTTTAATTTCATGGCTGCAGTCACTGTCCACAGTGATTTGGAGCCCAAGAAAATAAAGGCTGTCACTGTTTCCACTTTTTCCCCTCTATTTGCTATCAAGTGATGGGACTGGATACCATGATCTTCATTTTTCGAATGTTGAGTTTTAAGCCAGCCTTTTCACTCTCCTCTTTCACTTTCATCAAGAGGCTCCTTAGTTCCTCTTTGCTTTCTGCCATTAGACTGGTATCATCTGCATATCTGAGGTTATTGATATTTCTGCCAGCAATCTTGATTTCCTCTTGTGATTCACCCAGCCTGGCATTTTGCATGATGTATTCTGCATATAAGTTAAATAAGCAAGGTGACGACAATATACAGCCTTGATGTACTCCTTTCCCAATTTTAAACCAGTCCATTGTTTGTTTCATGTCTGGTTCTAACTGTTACTTCTTGATCCACATACAGATTTCTCAGGAGACAGTTAAGGTGTCAGGAGACAGAAAAGGTAGAGAAAATGCAACAGTGAATATTAATATATATTTGAATGAATGATCTATCAATATTCATTTCTGCATTTTCTCTGTAGTAAAGCTTAACTATATATTCAACTCCTTTAGGGTCCTGCACTTGACTAGCAGGTTGCTCATTGAAAACTAGCTTTATAGACTGTGAATTAATAAAAGTAATGGCGCAAGTAGACACCCCATAACAGTTTTTGACTTGGATATTTTAGTCGTGACACATCTTCTTTCTCAATTCTGTTTTAGGTTCCTTCTACCAGCTCTGATCTACTTCTCAACTTGTGGTGTTTTAACACCAGCCCCCCTGCCAAAATAAAAATTTTTGAACACCTTAAGGTTCTTACTTTGATGTCCTGAACTCGTGACTCTGGGAGAAAAAAAAATTTAATGATCAAGGAAATAAAGTTGAATTAGATCCTTCATGAAGTTTATGATGAAAGCAGTACCCTTCTGTAAGCATGGTCTTCTGGTCTGCCACTAACAGGTTGGGTATCACTGATTAGCTCCTCCACATTTCTGCATCTCAGTAGACTAATGTGGCCAAATTTCCATAATCAAATGGTTACTAGAGACCTAATGTTTTCACCACCACCACCACCCCAAACTTACCTCATTGGTGAGATTTCAACTGTATAGGTTATATGAGAGGATAACGCCCTACTCGGCCTCTTTAATCATCTCATCCCAAGGCTGGGATGAGATCTACACAGTAAAAAGTCATTTGTGCAGTCTCCAAATGCCTTTGTGGATTATTCAGCCTCTAGTCCTCTCCCTTCCATGTGGAGGCCAGCTATCTTTGGCAACTTCATAGCTTATTAGCAGCCCAACTAGAGGCCAGGGAGAGGAAATGGATGAGATAAAGCTTAAGTATGTCACATTGGTTCTTTCTTAGCAGCTCTGATAAAAGGCTTAGCAGGATGAGGCTAAAACTTGATTAAAGAGGTTTGAGGATTATCTGTGACTTTAGCTTATATATCTTACCTTCCTCCTTTCTCCTGTTCCCTTTTCTAGTAATTAAGCATGAGTTGGCTGTAGACATGAATGAGGTTGATATAAAAGTTCTTTACTATCCTATAGGTTCTTGAAAAAAAATATATTTAATTACAGGAAAATCAAAATACTTTGTTATTTTTTTGTTAATTTGTTTTGTTACTTTGTTACTTTGTTATTTTTCCTAGTCAAATTTGGGCAAGTTCTTGACCAGAACTGTGACTAAATATAGTAAAATAATTGCTTAAGTCAAAAGATGCATGTTATATCTATGTTCTGGATTCCACATGCAGAAATCTGGCTGCTTAAAGTGGCCTCTGGGTGCAGGTCCTCAAACAAGATTTGTTCTGCAAATCTTCCATGAGCAAGGTCACATCTTTGGGTAGGCAGACCCAGAGATTTCACACTCAGAAGATAAATTCATGCTATGTTTCTTGGAGAAATCTTTAGCCTTGCTTCTCTGATAACCAGGCCTTTCTTCCCTCCTGTTAGAATTTGTGATCCCCCAAAATTATTATCTGGGTTTATGTAAACTCCCAGCTATTCATGATCGTGGACATAAATGGTTCTAGATGCAAGAAAAAAAAAATCCAGAGTTAGAAAGATAATCCGAAATCAACTTTAGTGAAGAAGCCATAGAATAAGGTTCAGGATTTAAGAAATAGAGGTCAAAGTTGGGGCATGGCCTCAGTAAGATGGAGGACAGGGCAGTGATGAACCTGGGACCTCTGGTGAGGCAATGCCCAGGCATGCCCCTGGAACTCTGTCATGGCAGGGACATTGGTAAAGATCGATGGTTATTACAGAAAGAGAAGGGAAGAAGGAAGGAAAAGATTGTGGGAGGGTCCATGCGGTCCCCGTAAATAGTATCATCCCAGTTCCATTTGATAAAGGAGCTTTGTAAACTTTCCTATGTTTCCAACATCTAAAAGAAGACTGGGTCTTTAGGGATCAATAAGACTCCATTTCACTGGGAATTTGTGACATCTCGGAGGAGAAAGTTGTGGGGGCGTGATGGGCCAGCTAAGTCACAAAGCCAGCTGTCTCATTAAAGGTGGCCAGAAGAGGGCCGTTACCTTTTATCAAGAGCACAACTGAAGTTGCAGAGAGTACTTCTGCCACAGAGTCATAAAGCACGGTGCAGGTTTACCCAAGATGCAGTATCTTACACATTCAGATCAGATCAGATCAGTCGCTCAGTCGTGTCTGACTCTTTGCGACCCCATGAATCGCAGTATGCTAGGCCTCCCTGTCCATCACCAACTCCCGGAGTTCACTCAGACTCACGTCCATCAAGTCAGTGATGCCATCCAGCCATCTCATCCTCTGTCGTCCCCTTCTCCTCCTGCCCCCAATCCCTCCCAGCATCAGAGTCTTTTCCAATGAGTCAACTCTTCTCATGAGGTGGCCAAAGTACTGGAGTTTCAGCTTTAGCATCATTCCTTCCAAAGAAATCCCAGGGCTGATCTCCTTCAGAATGGACTGGTTGGATGTCCTTGCAGTCCAAGGGACTCTCAAGAGTCTTCTCCAACACCACAGTTCAAAAGCATCAATTCTTTGGCGCTCAGCCTTCTTCACAGTCCAACTCTAACATCCATACATGACCACAGGAAAAACCATAGCCTTGACTAGATGGACCTTTGTTGGCAAAGTAATGTCTCTGCTTTTGAATATGCTATCTAGGTTGGTCATAACTTCCAAGGAGTAAGCGTCTTTTAATGTGTACTCTTACACATTAGTAGGCTCTTAATATGTTTGCTAAATACATACTAGCTGCTGCTTTTTCCCAGATCTCATCAGACTTCCATAGAGACCTTGAACCTGATCCCTTCCAGAAAACCAAAGAATGACTCTACAGGGAAATGATTGCAAATCCAGAAAGCAGTTTTGCCTTACGGGTAAAAACAGATTTCTTTTCCTCGTAGTTTACTTTGGCTTAGGCTAGTGCCTCGTTCATGGCAGACGGCTACTGTTTGCAACTGTCGTTATCATGTTTTTCCTTCCTTATCTTCCAGTATACTCTCTTCCTGTTGTTAATTCTTTCAGTTTACTAATGAAACCCACTTTATAAGCTGTTGCATTTTTCTTCGTCCATGAGATCCATCTTACTGTGCTCTGGGTCATCTCCATAGCTTTGGCTTCTGTTTACCCGGGAGTTAGTTGTTCACAGGAAAAGAGAGAGATGGTGGACACAGGTTGAGGACTAACTTAATGATTTCCTTCATTTGGCAGTAAGCCTTAATTAAGATCCCCGTTGCATGTTGTTGGATTTACTCTGTGACCTTCTGGAACACAGTCTTGACTTAACACTGGGTGGATATAAAAACAGTAAGCCAAGAAATTTGTGTTTCTCTGCACTGTAGCTGTTTGTTTAGCTGTAGAAAATTTAGTGGGTGGTCCAGGCTTCACCACTGGTAAGACCAGAGCTGAGTTGGAAACTGGTTGTTGAAGGAGAGCGGTAGCAATACTTGCATTTCTTCCATTTTATCACAGTCTAGAAATTAGTTCATTGGGCAGGTTGATCTTGTAGTAATTTGTATTTTCATTTTCTCTCCATCAAGTCATTTAGTTTAAATCTTAGAGCTACGCTCATTGAAAGCTCTTCCTGACCCATGAAATGAATAACAATAATGATTGTCCCTGGAAACAAAGGCTTTATTTGGCTTACTTTTGGAGTGGATACAGAGAAAAACTGTAATGTTATAGAGTAGATTTTTATTTACTTTTTGATTATTCATTTGAGTGATCATAACCTCTAACTGGTATTTGTTTCTGACTTTTGTCAATGTGTTCCCCATATGGGAAGGCAAAAGACCTGAAGTTGGTGCAGTCAACATATAAAATGTAATAAACTGCCCCACTAATTACCACTTTCATTGCCACCTTTAAAGTGAGAGTTTGTTAACCGGATCACTAGTACTCTGCAACCTAAAGCCTAAAAATGGTTCACCTTTACCATAAACACATAAGCCAAAAATCACTTGGATGCAGCATGACACAGTGGTTGGCTCAGAAGCGCTAACTAGGATCTTGGTTTGGCTGCTCCTAAGCTATGTGACCTTGGGTTTCAGGAACCTGATCTTGGTTTGGCTGCTTCCAAGCTGTGTAACCTTCTGCTACATATGATGATTGCAGAGTTTCTTCATCGGGGTTGTGAAACTAGATAATATATACAAAGAGCTTAGAACAGTATCTCACCCTGTAGGGAAAGTAGGGGAGAAACAATGAGAGGAAAGGGGACAAGACAGTGAGGGGTGGGGAAGAGGAGAAGGGAGAGAATGTTAGAGAAACAGTGGAAGGATCTCAAATATAAAATGGCTGTTTTTTAGTTTTTCATGAGAAGAGTTACACAGGCATGCCCATATGATTTGGACAAACTTTGGTGTACATCAGCAAAAGATTGGAGCTTACACTGAGCCAGAGGTATGGACCTGTGTGGTTTATGTCCTGCCCAGTTGCCTGGTGTCCCCTGTGGTCTAATTGATCCCTATTGGTACAAAGAATTTTTTGGACAGGTAATTGGGGCAAACTTTGAAGCCTGATTGTTTGAACTTATTTGCCAAAATGTGTAATTATTTACTGGTGCTTGCTAAAGATGTTAGCTTAGCTCTTATGGCTGAGACAGGATTAAGTTTAATACTTGGAGGCATCTTCTTCAGTTGGCCTGGTTGTTATGACAGCCCTTGGTTTGGCTTGTAGCAACCAAACCTACTGGTTAATTCGTTAGACATTTATTATTTAGAAATTTATCTTCTCAAAGCAAAAATACAGTGCTTTATTATGTTCCATTTCTTTCCTCTAAGAAGACAGTAACTGTTAGATTAATATCAACGGACTGATATTAAATGGGGGTTGAGAAAATAAATTTTGAAAAGACAGTAATAACAAGAATTTTCCTCTGAGGAAGATTTTCTTTTAAAACTTGAAGTGAGATTTATCAAAACAATAATTGAACTTTGAAATAAGACCCAACTAGCAAATTAGAATTTCCAGGAGATCAGGAATGTGTCTGTGTCCTCTATGACTACATCTTTGGGCCTGTATCAGTACCCAGGTCATGGAGGCACTCAATAACACTGAATGAATGAATACAGTATCTAAATTAGCATAACTGTCCCTTGGAGTAATATTAAGTCAAAGGGGGATATGTCATCACTTCTTTATGGTCAGGACCTATGTTGTCTGTTCCAATTAAAAGAAAAAAATGTGATATAAAGGAAACAAAATGAAGTGCTCTTTATTTCTATTGTGTTTGACATCTGTAGTAAGTTCTGAGTTGATTTTCCAAATCCTGTTGTATTGAGATTGTCAGACGTTTCTTAGTGGTGTCTTGTTTGTTCCAACTTATAGTGAAGGTTAGGTTACTGCCATTCTGGGTAGATGTATGTTTTACGTTATTAAAATGGCATGTCTTCTGGGCATGATCATGTAATCCAAACACTTGGCATAATTTCTCTTGATGCTGTGCTCTTGCCATTGCAGAGTCTAAGGACCAAATGAAGTCTTGTTCCTTTCCTGATATTCTTCTGAACAATTTAGAATATGCCAAGTCAATTAACACAATGAACTGGCTCAGTGTTCTTTTCTGGTCTTCTCAGATTACCCACCAGCTGGAGGTTTAGACATTAAAAACAATGACTGTGATCCTTTCCCTGCACTGCCCTTCCTTCTGCTGCTTTCCCTAAAATTGGTCTCTTGATTCCAGTATATTAATAATGAATAGTATTAATAGTTTTATATGAATATCTTGATAATTATTTTTATTACTAGCATTATAATAATAGCATATGTGTGTACAAACACATATACAAAGGGGAGAGTGATTGGTAGATAATTTGGCCATTGGATGAATGCTAAAATTTTTTATTAAACAAATTTTGTGAGTGTGTGTGGTGGTGTTTGTTCCCTTTGCAACTCAAATAACAGACTTCTTGGGATGCAGGGAAAACATATGCTCAGGAAACAACAGAGCCTCCTTTTCCACTGTCGGTATGGAAGACATATGCAAAAGAAATGAAGGGATGTGTTTGGAGCCAGGGCTCTGTGAGCAATAACACGGGTAGGAAAAAAGGCTCACAGGGAAGTAAAAGCTTGGGGCACTTTCTCCTGGCAGAGTAATCTCGTCCTCATCAGCTTTTCCCTGGCCTCAGAAGTACATGTAGAGTGACCACAGCAGAGTGCCCAGCTTCTCAGGTCGCCATCATCCCCTTCCCAGTATGAGCGGGACACTGCAGGACCATTTCTGCCTCTTCCTGCCATTAGCACACACAGCCTAAATGAACACATCCCAGTGGATGGAGCAGAGACTGTTGGCATTTACAGGGATCCAGGGTGATATCTGATCTTCCCACTAGAGAAAAGTGAGAGAGAGAATGATTCTTTGGGACTCTGAAAATATAAAAACACAAATCAAAAATTGAAACTGGAGAATCCACTTAAGAGTTGATAAAAAGTGCTAAACTCTGCATGGGTCATGTGACTTATTCTTGGCATTCAAGGAGCCAGAGGCTCTTGTGGTCTAATCTGGAGAGAGTCGCTAACTCACTGTGTCACCTTGGCAAATTGGTTGATCTCCTTGTGCTGTAGTGTTCAGTCCAGCTGCTGGAGGGAATGAAAGCAAGACCTCACTGAAACCAGATGCTGCCTCTCTGAAAGGCTTTCAGCAATAAATAATATCATATATACTTTGTTCCTGGCAGCAAGTGCTGAACTGTTATAACCCCCTGTTTTCACTTGCTTCTAAAATTCTGGAAATTTCTCATTTGGGCTTGAATTTTTCCATGCTTGTCCTCAGTCCAAAGCTTTTTGGAAATTTTGACCAAAATTTCACTTAGCTGTTTTTCCTGAATGATGGGAGAATGAGGGCAACGCATTGTTTCTTCAGCTCATAAAATAAATGTCAATTTTTGCCTGGTATACGTCAGAAAAACAGCAAAGCTGCTCCGTTTGAAGTGTCTAGTAAAAGAATTGTGGGCTGGTCAAGAATGCCTGCAGAAGACAAATTTAGGTTGTTCAGTGTATCCTCTTGTGTTTAAACAAGACCACACGCAATTGGGACACACATGGAAAGCTCTAGTCTAATGTTAAAGATGGCCGAAGAGGAAGATTCCACTTAGTCCCTCAGGAATCTATCCCCAGCTAGTTACCAAGAGGCAGTCGCAGCTACCATTGGTTCTCATCTTTCTTGACCACTTGCTCCATGTCTACGTGGTTCCTAAAGACTTCATGATTATTTACTGTCACTGACCCCATTGTCTACATTTTGAATAAAGTAGACCTTGTCTTTCAAGTGGACTTCAAAGAAGCCTTCTGTGATCATCAAACTAGCTCATGCATTTCTTCAAAGCCCTTGCAGCCTAATTACATACATGTGTAATGACCTCAGCTGTGCTTCCCCGCTAGACCCACAGCTCCATTATGGCAGAGCCCATGTCTCTCTTACTCATTGTCTCTGTGACACTTAGCTTTAATGTTGAGCATATGGTGGAAACTCATTGCTGAATGAATTAAATCACTACGACTACAATTGTTCTTATTGGCATTTGTTCACAGATTTGTCCATTCAGACATGCATGCGTGAGTTCAGCAAGCATCATTATCTGTTTATGCCAAGAGTTGCCGGGAATCTGTCCTTCGGTCGATGACACAGAAGTTCTTAAGGATTTATTACTTATACACCAAAACAAGTATATTATGTGTGTACCATTGCTTTTCCTGTAATTGGAATATTCGGCTAATAAAGTAAAAGCAGACTCAGGAAATTTATCATTTACTGAGCATCTGTTATGTGCCAGGCACTGTATTAGGTACTGAAAAGAGAAAGATTGGTAAGAAACAGTCTCTGTCAAGAAATGTCCTGTAGGCTAATGGTAGCAAGAAGACAGATCCTGAAAAACTATTGCTCAAGGCAGAATATAATAATCAGGTGAGAGTTAAAAGCTTGAGAGCGATTGCTGTGCCACAAGATAGCTTGTGACCTTGTGCAAATCTCCTGAAGAATCAAGGAGAGATTTCTGGTGTTCCCTTTATGGTCAGAGGCCTCCTGAGGATAGGCAGCTAGTTGCGCTTCCTCTCACAGCCGCCTGGGGCTCTCCTTAACCCTACCAGCTTTGCACTGTCTGCCTTCAACCTTGAGAAACGGGTCCAGTCTCTCAGTACTGGAAAACAAACTTGCCATCAAGATCATTATTATATGCATAAGACCCCCTCTTTATGCTTTATACAAACATGGGTACATTTTTGCCTCTAGCTTTCCGTTTCACCCTAAGTTTGAAGAATGTATGGCAGAAACCGAAGTGTGTACATTTATAGGCAATTGGCTGGGGGACAAACAGCTCTCTACACTCCAGCCACACTGACTTTTTCTCATATTCCCTAACGCACCAAGCTAACTGTCCTCTTGCCTGGAATGTTTCATCCTCAGACTTTGGCATTGCTGGCTCCTCTTGTCATTCTGGTCTCAACTCAACTTAAAGGTCTTTTGTGACCCCAGTAACCAACCATCCCTACCCTTGTTTCCATTTACTTTCTATCACGTCATCCTATTATGCTTGCTTTATAGCATTTATCCATCTGATAGTTTTCCACTCATTGTTGTTCAGTCACTAAGTCATGTCCAACTCTTTGTACCCCATGGACTGCAGCACCCCAGGCTTCCCTGTCCTTCACCATCTCCCAGAATTTGCTCAAATTCATGTCCATGGAGTCGATGATGCTGTCTGACCATTTTTCACTTGCTTACTGGCTATTGTAAATTTTCTTCCAGTAGAATTCTCAGTTTCATGAAATAGGAAAGCTTTAGTGCTGATTTAGAGTGTCCCGGAAAGTGTATGATGCATGATAGGTGCTCAAACATGCACATTGAATGACTAATTGAATACAAGAATGGCCAGAGGCTGAGGGCAGTGGTTGAATCCTATTATGCTCTTTGCCTGAAGAAAACCTCTTGTCCACTGATCTTCAGGTGCCTTTGCCTTGACATCAACCCAAATCTACTCTCTACTGGTGAAGCAATAGCCGCTAGGATGGTATATATCCATGCTCTTCAGATTAAAGGATGCAGCTCTAATACAGGCTCCTTTGATCTCTACTGTAAAGATGCCATTGCTGAGACCAGTATGTTTCAAGATTTCATCCATAGTTCTTATTCTAGACCTTCTGGTTATCACGGACTTCCAAGTATAATTTAGAATGTCATTTCAGGTTTATGAAGCTCTGTATGCTGTAGGTCTTCTCTGAAACTTTTTCAACACATCTTAAAAACTTTACAGTTTCTCTTGCTAATGATTTTCATCTGCCAAAGAGTCTAGTTAAAAATCAGATCACTGAAGATACCTCAGGTGTGTGTGTGTGCGCTAAGTCACTTCAGTCTTGTCCGATCTATGCAGCCCTATGAACCATAGTCCACCAGGCTCCTCCGTCTATGGGATTCTCCAGGCAAGAATACTGGAGTGTGTTGCCATTTCCTTCTCTGGCAGTGGGGGGCGGCAGGGGGAGTCTTCCTGACCCAGGGATCGAACCCACGTCTCTTTCATTTCCTGCACTGACCGGCAGGTCCTTTCACTAGTGCCACCTGGGAAGCCCTACCTCAGGCATACATTTTTCATAATACTTAGGCTGATTGTGTTTTAAGCTGTTTTTTCTCTGTTGAGAAAACCTAAAGGAGGAGGGGGGCAAAAACTGACTTTTTTTTTTTTAAGAGATTTTATTAGGGTTGAGAGTTCTCGTTACATAAAATATATTTCTCTGGTTCTTAACTGAATCAAAAATGAAGCAGACAGACAATTTGGGGAAATAGTTTGGGGTGACCAGGTTTCAGCATATTCGTGGGTTCTCTCAGCTATTTGAAAATGATCTTGAAAGACTTATTTGCATTCCCCAAATTAAAGATTTTAGCCCAAAGGAAAGACTAAAGTTATGGGTTTTGCTCAGGTTGATTTTTGGGGTGTTACACATTTACAAGAGTTTTTGAAGGGGGGACATGGATAGGACCTTTGTACAAAGTCAGCTGGCCAAAAGAGACACTTCATTGTCCCATAATTTTGTGTTACACAAGGGAAAACATCCCAAGCATTATGCCATTAAGGGGACCCAGATTACCAGATTTGTAAGAAAAAGCCAGTAGTTGGTTGAGCCACTTTGTGCATAAAGGGTGGTGCAGGTTGACTGCCAAATTTCTTTCAACACAAGAAAAGATCATTTATATATTAAAAAATAAAATTTTCTCATCCATTATGTAAGAAATTTATGTATGTTAGTACTTAACAGAAGAAATGGCACAGATATATTATGTATTTCAGCAGTCTGTTGAAATATCTTGATTAAAGGCATCTTCAACTCAAAGCTTGAGGGTGACAGCGTTAGTACAGATAAATTCAGTTCTAATAGATTGATCTTTCCATCATCTTAACACTTCTTTCCCCCTGCTCTGGCAACTGTATTAGCTCTGGCAATTAACAGAACACTGTAAAGGTAAAAACGTTTTTCTCTGATCTTGAAATGTTAAGTCAAAAATCATCTCGCTGCACTGCCTGTACCCCCACCTCAATTACTCCTAGCTCATCCTGAAAAAGAGCATCGTGTCTAACCATCACTGTCGAGTGCTGCCTGCATGGGTTGCCATTGTTACTGTTTGGGCAACTTTTCTCACTCCTAAGGTTCTTTCTCCCCTTAGAAGAAAGAGTATCAAACCCAAAGATCACGCACCTTGTGCTGAAGTGGTTGGCTATGCTTCTGTTCAGCCAAGCCTCATTTACTGGAGAAGAAAATAACATTTTATTAGGGCCTATAATTTTCCGGACATTATGCAAGATAATAGAGGAGACACAGATGAGGTCTTGCTTTTGAAGTCTTAGATCTCTTTCCCTTTGGGCACTGGGGAATAAGAAGGCAGAGCTGAAAAGCCGTGGATGATTTTAAAATTTATTTAGTTTTTGTAAAGCAGATGATCACATTTGTCAGGCACCCTTTCCAATATTAAATGTGTCAGTTTAACACCAAATATAATAAGCCTGTGTCTCCCTAAGGGAACTTCTAGTTTGATAAAGATCACATCCAGCTCATTGTCGGACAGGCTGTGATAAATCTCCAGGCCAGAACACTGTAGTGGGTTGCCATTTCCTTCAAGGGATCCTCTCGACCCAGGGATCAAACCCAGGTCTCCCGGATTGCAGGCAGACGCTTTAACCTCTGAGCCACCAGGGAAGCCCTATAAACTAAGCAAGAGTTTGACAAAGAAAGCATGCAGCTTCAGAGCTCAGAAAGATCCTGCCTGATTCAATGACTGAGGAAAACTTTCTGAAGGAAGAGAGAGGAAAATTTGGTAGGTTGTATTACAAGATGAAAAAAGCCAAAACATGGAGAGAAAGGAAAATACAGGGCACTCCAGGTAATATAGAACGTAACGGTTAAAAGTTGGAGTATATCCACGTAATAAATTGAACGACATTGAGTGTAGCTTGAAAGACAGAATGGGACCAGTTTGGATTGAACATTGATTGCCAGCTAAGGAGTTAGGGCCTAAGCATGGGAAGTCATTAAAGAATACTAAACAAGGAAATGTTATGTTCAGAGATGGACTTCTGCTTCCTGGCCACAAAGTGCAAGAAGGATCAGAGACAAAAGTCAGAAAACAGGGGGACCAATGAGGAATATGTGGTGGTTAATAGTCTTTAAAATGAGCAAAGAGGCAGACACACTATTGGTGATGATCACAACAAAAACCCTTCACAAATTAGTGTCTTTCAAAGGAGTAGGGTCTGTCTAGAACACAAATTAAGTGAAACATCCAATGGAGATTCCTTGCAGTAGGTGAATGGGTGGTCTAAATATGGAATTAGGAGCAATACCTAATGATGTAATAGATCAGTCAGCGATGTATACTGCTACTGCTCGCTTCAGTCATGTCCGACTCTGTGCGACCCCATAGACGGCCTCCTACCAGGCTTCCCCGTCCCTGGGATTCTCCAGGCAAGAACACTGGAGTGGGCTGCCATTTCCTTCTCCAATGCATGAAAGTGAAAAATGAAAGTGAAGTCGCTCAGTGGTGTCCGACTCTTAGCGACCCCATGGATTGCAGCCCACCAGGCTCCTCCATCCAAGGGATTTTCCAGGCAAGAGTACCGGAGTGGCATGCCATTGCCTTCTCCGCAGCGATGTATACTGTAAGGCATATATTCAAATATATACATCCATGCTAATCTCCTTTGTTAAAGTCCTGGCCATCTCATTATTCTCTGCAGCATCAAAGACTGCAGTGCTGTGTGCTTTGACCAACAGTAAAGGCACCTTTGGCCCATGTCCAGTTTCTTGTTCTACTGCTGTGCAGAAGTCTGAGTCTGGAAGGTGAATCTGGCCAGTTTTGAGTTTGACAGTCTGCATGAAAGTTCTGACAGGTGCTGTGTCAGACACAGCTTAACCCTTGGGTGGGTTGATTAGTTCCTGCTTGGTTGAGGCTTCAGCAAATTTCACATTTATAAATAATCTACTTGTCATCCCTTCCTTCCCTAAAATACAAGATCTGGAACTTCTTTTGGATCTATGATTTTTAAATCTTCCAAATTCACTAAATATGGAGACAAAATCCATTCTCAGGACCAGAAATAAAAATGAACGAATTAAATGACCCTTCATCTTTTCTAAGTTTATTATGCCAGCCCCGACTTCTTCACTTCAATAAATTAAATGTAGAATTAGCACTAAAGAGAGAATTTGAATTTTTTCTCTTTTGAACACTGGCTACAACCTACAACACACATTAAAATTCTAATGGAAGAAGAAAAATTGTCATGTAGCTTTCCAGCTTTAGAAATAACTGACAAGCTGTGAGCCTTTTGAGGAAGACTTAGTCAGACATTCAGGAATGAATGGGAGCACTTAACTCTGAAATGATTGTTATGAAAGAAAAAGTCTGTGCTGTCTTACAAAAGCATTCATAGTGCCAGTATAGTTAAAAGGGCAAAATGAGCCATGGATGGAAGTCAGTGGCAACTAGGGGATTCTTATCTATTACCTACTCTTCCTCTTAGCTTTAAAGTAGGAACTTCCAGAATACCTAAAACATGTAGACTCCAGAAAACAAACTGAATTTAGCAAAGGAGGCAAACTTGAAAATATGCCAGCATCTTAGATGTGGAATAAAATTTGACCTAAGTATCAATAGTTGTTTCAAAACTGGCATCAATCAGTTTAGACGCACTGTTGAGTTCACTTCAGTCACTCAGTCATGTCCGACTCTTTGCAACCCCATGGAGTGCAGAAAGCCAGGCTTCCCTGTCCATCACTAACTCCCAGAGTTCACCCAAACTCATGTCCATTGAGTCGGTGATGCCATCCAACCATCTTATTCTTTGTCGTCCCCTTCTCCTCCCACTTTCAATCTTTCCCAGCATCAGGATCTTTTTAAATGAGTCAGTTCTTCACATCAGATGGCCAAAGTATTGGAGCTTCAGCTTCAGCATCAGTCCTTCCAATGAATATTCAGGACTGATTTCCTTTATTTTTTTTTTTTTTAATTTTATTTTATTTTTAAACTTTACATAACTGTATTAGATTTGCCAAATATCAAAATGAATCCACCACAGGTATACATTTTAGAATTGACTGGTTGGATCTCCTTGCAGTCCAAGGGACTCTCAAGAGTCTTCTCCAACACCACAGTTCAAAAGCATCAATTCTTTGGCTCTCAGCTTTCTTTATAGTCCAACTCTCACATCCATATATGCCTGCTTAAAGAACTATTGTCTTAAAAGTGAAATACTGTTCATTAGAAGGATCTGTGAAATAATTTACATTTGTTTGTTATAAAATAGTTACATATGGGAAAAAAGTGGGAACCTTGTAAGAACTCAAAGCATAAAAATGCCTTTACCTTTTCAAGGGAAAAAGTAATCGGAAATAAAGTCCCAGGACTTTAAAATTTTTCTAGATGTGGCTGCAACTCAGTAGGCGCTGTGGAAATGACTGCTAGAGCCAAATCTTTTAGCGTGCAAGATTTGTCAGTTTTGCACAAGCTGTGTCATGTTCAGAAGTAGATTATTGGCATAAACTAAGTTACCTATTCTCTTAGGTGTTCATCTCTTTCAATAAGAACAGCTAAATAGTTTCTAGAGCTGCAGTTGAAGCTGCTCTGGCCAACTCTGTGGAAACATACTTGTGAAGCGTGGTGCTATCATAGGACATGCAGATAAAATATACAAGGGACACATTTCTACATACATTGAAATATACATAGAAGCCTATTTGGAATAATTATGGTGGTGGTTTAGTGGCTAATTTGTGTCCGACTCATACAACCCCATGGACTGTGGCCTGACAGGCTCCTCTGTCCCTGGGATTCTCCAGGCAAGAGTACTGGAGTAGGTAGTCATATCCTTTTCCAGGGGATCTTCCCAGCCTGGGGATCAAACCCAGGTTCTGCATTGCAGTGGATTCCTTGCCGACTGAGCCACCGAGGAATCTCATTGTTTCTTAAAAGTAAAATCGAGGAAACTAATTATCGACTTTCTCAGAATATTCTCTGCAGTCATTTGAGGCAGCAAGTGTGGTATGCTGGTGCCTCTGTGCTTAGGAACTGAGATGACCACAGATATATGCCACTCATCCTGGATGTTCTGAACGGGATGTTCTGCCTGTACTGCTGTTTTATGGTCACTGTATTATTATTTCGATGTTTCTCAACCAACTGCATCACATAGTAGTATGTGAAATATTTTGATTCTTGTTTTAGTGGGTGTTTGCTGGCAGGTTTTCCAATAGTCCACTTGATTAAAATGAACCAGGCCTTTCAGAGCCATTAGCTGCAATTCAGGGAGACTAAACAGAACCCCCCATCCAGCTTCCTGAGGTCTTGTCCTGTTTGTGTGACTTCAGGGAGGGAGATTGAGAACTGTTTATTAATCATTGTATGCATGCATGCATGCTGCATGCTGAGTCGCTCCAGCCGTGTCCAACTCTTTGTGACCCTATGGACTGTAGCCCGCCAGGCTCCTCTGTCCATGGAATTCTCTAGGCAAGAGTACTGGAGTGCCCTCCTCCAGGGGATCTGCCTGACCAAGGAGTCGAAGCCGTGTCTCTTATGTCTCTTTCATTGGCAGGCAAGTTCTTTACCCCTAGCACCACCTGGGAAGCCCCTTATTAATAATTATGCCCCCAAGTCAGACAGTTTTTCAGTGGAGTACTGAAGCACTCAAATTAGCATGCTTCTTGAAGGCTAGTCAGGAATACAGCTTTTTTCACTTTGATCAGGCTCTGCTGGCACCAGACCTCTGCGAAGCCTTGTGACAGGACCTGGCCTGAGCAGCATCACATGTGATTTGCTTTTCTTCTTGTAAGATCCACTCTGTGGCTTTTCTCTGGAATCTGTGAGGACAGTGTTTCTCAACCTAAAAGCTGGGATTGAGTAAGCTCCCCTTCCTCCTCATACCAGTTGACTGAGGGTCAACTATTAAGCCATAGGGGTAAGTGCAATGGATGTGGGGGTGACTGTCATGGGTTCAGTGACTGGAACCAACCTGAATCACCATTTCAGCCTTTCCATCTCAGTGTCGTCACAGGGATGGATGCTCCACACGTGGAAAGTCAATATAGTGTGTCTCTAGCTTTCCATCTGTACCATACTTTATGTGCTTGTCACCTTTGACTCTGGCCAAGGATATAGACTTGGGGCTCTCTAAACTACTTTTGTTGTTTTTTTTTTTTTTTTTGCTTGTTCGTTTGTTTTTGTTTCTGTTTGGGTTTTTTGATAGGTAAGAAGTGGACTTATTTAGAGAGAAACACACTCCACAGTGTGGGCCCTCTCCAAAGGTGAAAAGTAAAAGTGTTACTCAGTTGTGTCTGACACTTTGCTACCCCATGGACTGTAGCCCACCCGGCTCCTCTGTCCATGGAATTTTCCAGGCAAGTATACTGGAGTGGGTAGCCATTCCCTTCTCCAGGGGAACTTTCCAACCCAGGGATCAAACCCAGGTCCCCTGCATTGCAGGCAGATTCTTTACCATCTGAGCCAAGGTGAGGGTGGCTCAAAAGATGGCTTGGTTAGTGTTTATGGACTGGGTAGTTTCATAGGGTAATGAGTGGATGGATTATCCCAACTATCCTGGGAAAGAGGCAGATATTCCAGGATTCAGGCCACTGCCTACTTTTGGGTCTTTGATGATCTGGACTCCTGAACTGTCTTGGAGCCGGTGGGTATGTCACTTAACTTGGTGATGTGTTACTGACGAGCATACACTGAGGCTCAATGTCCAGTGGAGGTAGACTTGTCTGCCATCTTGGACCTGTTTGGGTCTCATCAGTTTATGTTGTGACTTTGGACAGTGTCATTCTTTTAAACTGTGTGCTCTACCCTCTTCCCTCCTGATTGATTCCCCGCTCAGAGACTTGACTTCCATATTCTTATGGGAAAGAGAGGGGTGGCAGTCCATCTTCTTGAACTGCTTCAAGGCTGAGTATGGGTGTCAACCCTGACCTACTTTGTTATTTATGTCATTTTCTTAATGTACTAAGGATGCTACAATACATGCCTGTGTACTTGCCACCCAGATGAATACATCAAACGTAAACCTATTTCCCATGCCTGCTTCATAGCCATTGTTTGTAAAGAAGCAAACTATATGGGTAAATGTGAAGTCTCTAACATTTTCCAGTCTCGCCATTCTCTCTGCCACTCCAGAGGATACAGCTGTCGTGTATTGGCATTTGCACAATCCTGTTTATATACTTTTAAATTTTACTACAAATATGAAATATTATTATATACATGAACCAAATTATTTGCATTTTTTTTCAAGTATGTATTTTTTACTTTGGGTGTGGAATGTGTTACTCTGGCAATTGCTACTTTAACTACCAAGTATTTTGTTTTCAGAACTCACCTTCATGGTTATATTACCCTGGTTCATTTTTTAAATTGCTGTGTATTACTCCATATTTTGAAAATATCACTATCTATTCCCACACTGGTTGGAATATGAATTGATTTCATTGTTTTATCGAAATAATTGATACTGAAATAAATATCCCCTTGGGCATATGTGATAGAGCTTGTCTGGAGTACGTATCAGTGGAAACTTGCTGATCATAGGATATGTGCATTTTTGTGTCTGTGCAATATCGCCAAATTGCTCTACCAATTGCACAACCAGTTTGTACTAGTATCAGCAATATGTGAGAACCCTCCCTTCCCCAGGTCCCTGCCAGCACTTGATTACTCTCAGATTTAATTATTTGAGAGTTGATGGATACTGCATATGAATCTCATTGTTTTAATTTTCATGACTCATTATTTATTAAATTGAACATCATTTGTGCAGGGCCATTTGGATTTCCTCCTCTGTGTCTTTTTCTACTCTCTGTCCATTCTTTTCTTATCTATTCTCACTATTGATTTATAGAAACATGTATACATGTGATCCTAATGTATATATATCTTAATATATGTTTATTTTTCATGATATGCATTCATATATATGTGACAAACCCTTTGCCTATTATACACATAGAAAATTTTGCCTCCCATCTGTTGATTGCATTGTAATTTTTAGGACATCTTTTAGCACAGATAATTTTAAATTTTTGATATAGTTAAATTTCCTTATTATTCTGCTTTTTGTGCCTTGCTTAAGAAATCATTTTCTCCTCCATGGTTATATTTTATATTAACTCCTCCCATATTCTAAAGTGCTTTAATTTACTTACGAAACTTTTATTTTAAATAAGTAGACTTTTAATTTACATGGGGTTAATGAATATGTATGGTGTAAAGCATGAATCTTTTTTCCCATGTGAAAATCTAGTCCCAACACCATTAACTGAAAAGCCTTATTCTGTCTCCATTGTTTGTATTGTCTTCTCTGTTATACACTAAAATCCCATATATGCTTTGGACTTTCTAGGCTCTTTTTTCCCACTGATCTGAACTTTCCTATTCTTACAAGATACCATGCCATGTAAATACTATCTCTTTATAATAAGCATTTTTATGTTATAGTCAAAGTCTTCAAAAATTTCACTTGTACTTCATTATAGTGAGAGTCTTCAAAGTTTCACTTGAAGAATGCTATTAGGTATAGGTTTGGAGGTGACCTATTTTTGTCAGATTAAGAAAATTGTCTGTATTTCTAGTTTCTTAAGAGAATTTGCAAATAAATATAAATTATAACATCAGTCTTCTGCATGTTAAAATAACCATTTGACTGCCTCTTCTAAGATATTAATGCTGAAAATTATATTGAGCCTTCTGAAAATGAACTATCCTTACATTTTGAGTCTAAATCTTACTTGAATGGGATGTATTACTATGTCATTTTTGTTTCATTTTTTAGTCTTAAAATGTATTTTGGTAAACATGCTTTTATGGGTATTGATGTAAATAATTTTTAGAAATGTTTCTTATAAAAGTTAAAAATGCAGATGTTTTCCTTTCATTTTATTTCAAATATAGGCATTACCTAGGAAAAGGGATTCTCCATTTTCTGCCTATTGAGAATGAAAACATTCCTGGAACAAAAGCCTAAAACATCTCCTTTTCCTATTTTCTAAACTCTGTGAAGACTGTCACTTTTCAAAAAATTGTGATCAGGCTCAGCTTCTCTCTCCCTTCCTAGTCTCTCTGGTGGGCTATGACTCCCTCAGTCTTCCCCAGGGAGGGTCCCCAGCACCACCCTGCTAATTCTTAAGACAGCAGAACCTGCAAGGACCACATTGACAGCACTCACCACATGTCCGTCTATCTGTCCATGTACCCCTCAGTCGGGCTGCTCACTCCCACATCAGGCACTGTTAGCAGTCCCGTTCCACGTGCACCGTCTGTCTTTCTAACAGAGTAGAGAATCTAGTACATTTTAGTAATCCTTTGAGATAATGCCAACTATTTCCCATATTTTTATTGCCTAAAATGTATTTTCATCTTTTTTGATCAATAAGAAATGTGATTAATATTGTTTTTACAAGCAATATGGAGTTGAATTAGCCATCCGGTTTTGCCTTTCTCTTCCTCATCATTTATTTATTCATCTAGTAAATCCTTACCGCATGTTTTCTCTTGGCCTGCCATGGTTATAGGTACTTGGAGATACAGCAATGAACAGAGTGGATAAAGTCCCTAAACTCATGTAGTTGATATTCTAGTAAAAGAAGAGAGAAAAAAAGTTAACGACTATATAATATAAATGCTCTGGGGGGAAAAAATGAGTTTAAGGGTTATTATTGATGTAGGTTATCAGGAAAGAGCTCACAGATAAAGTGATATTTGAATAGATACTTAAAGGAAGTCTGGGAGAAAAGTACCCTGTGCAGAGAAAATGGCATATGCTGCCTGAGGGCTAAGAAACATCAAACAGTCTAATGTTGTTGGAGCAGAATGAGCAAAAAAAAGTAAGGTGGTCAATGGTGGCAGAGATAGGGGATAAGAGTCGGGGGTGAGGGTTGAGGGGATCAAACAAGATGCTCATACCACTGTGAGCATTTTGGCATTTACTCTGAGTGAAATGGGTACCATCAGAGAGTCTTAAACAAAGAATTGACATGTTCTTGTTTTATCAAGATTAAGATCTTCGTGGGTTTATGTCTTTGGACATAAGATATTCAAGACCAAAAAGTAGACCAATTTAGAAATTATTATAATAATCCAGATAAGAAACATTATTATCTTGGATAAGGAAAATAAAGATGGGGATGGTAAGCAGTGATCACATTCTGGATATAATTTGAAAGTATGTCTAACAGGATTAGCTCATGAATTAATCAGGGGTATGAGTGAAAGGCCTGAGAATCTGGAACGATGATGGTGATTTAGGTTGAAATGACCAAGACTGTAGAATGAGCAGGTTAGGATGGTAAAATCAGAAGTTTGGTTATAGATTTATAAGTTTGAGATTCCTAGCAAACATCCAAGGGAATTATTAGTCATTGGATAGATGAGTTTGTCATTCAAGAAGAGATGTGAATTGAAATTATATGTTTAGAGAACATAATCATAGATGATATTGATGTCATAATACTGAATGAGGTCACCTAAGGAATAAGTGTAAATAGGGGAAAAAGGAGAGGAGAAGTCCTAGGGGTGTTCCAGTATTACATGGTTGAGAAAATGAAGAGGACACAGCAAAATTGACCATAACGTGTCCAGCAGGGTGGGAGAATCAGTGGAGAGTGTAGATTATCACAAAAGAGCTCACAGATAAAGTGATCAGATTAAGGAAGTGTTTCAAAGAGAAGGCCACTGTGTCGTATATTGTTTTAACAGTTGAAATGAAGATAATTAAAAAGTAGCTACTAGATTTAGCAATGTATTAATAGAAGTCATTAGAGACCAGGACAAAAGCTATTTAATTGGAGTGGTGGGGATTAAAGTCTAATTTGAGTGCATTTTACAAAAGAGACAAAAATTAATTGGTAATAAAAACAATGCAATTCCTTCAAAAAATTTTACTTTAAAGGGAAGAAGAGAAATAGTTCAATAACTACAGGATAATAATGAGTAATTGGAAGAGAATCTTTTTTTTTGAGACAACAATTTCAGCATTTAAGATTTTTTGTCTTCTTGCAAAATAGCTCCTTTAGTAATTATTTAAATTAGAATCTTTAGGTTGTAAACTCAGTTTTCATATGACTCCGGCTCTGCTGTCCACCCATGCAAGACTTAGGGAGCATTTAGCTGGGTATCAATTTCTAAATAGATGGTTATTTCTCTACCACTTTGAAGGTTTTCATTTGTGTCCTGTTACCTGTTGTTGATGAGAGAAAGTCTTCTACTTGTCCATTTGAGTTTTTTACTAGGTAATCTGCCTCTATGTAAAGTACTTTTTAAGGTTTTTTTCCTTTATCCTAATGCCCTAGAGTAGGTTTACTTTTTATTTATACTACTCAATGATTACTTTTGCTTTTAACCTGAAAACTCATTTTATTCTTTAATTTTTATAAAATTGTCAATAACAACCATTTCCAAAACTTAATCTTTGCAGTTGGAATTTAATTCAAATTCCATCCTGTGTATGTTGGAGCTTCTCAATCTGCCTTCTTTGGTGTGTAATTGCTCTTTCACATTTTCCAGTACTACTGTCTTAATTTTTTTTTTTTTAAAGTAAGCCTAGCATTGAAGTATTTAGCACAGAAGAGGAAGTACAAAGTGTAAACTTGCGTATTGGCTGCATTTCTGGCACTAGTTATTTTTATGGCTAACATACTGTATCATGCAGCTGGTTCAAAATCAAGTGCAGGATTAAAGCCTAAGGTTAATTTGATATCAGTCTGGCAAAATCAAGCCAATTGAAATACTCTATTTTCTCTTCTTGCTACACCTTCATTCCTAGAGAATAACTAAGAAACTGTCCCTTTAAAAATGCATAAAAGACCAGAAATAAAAAGGTAGGAACTCCAACAAAGAAAATAATGAAAAGGGGAGGACATATATAGATAATTCACATTAAATGTTTCAAAGAAGTAACCTCACTCATTTTCAAATAACTATATTAAAACAGTAGAAGATCATTTTTACCCATCAAATTAACAATGATAGGGGGAGAATAAATTTTTTTCTGACAGATGTACACTGATATTAAAGTTCTCTGTTGCTCTGGTCGGAGTCTAAATTAAGATAGTTTGAAAGCATTGAGTAATATTTATCAAAAACCTTTATAAATTTTTACCACTTTCACACAGTAACATTGTTTCTGGGAATCAATCACTTGGCAATAAATGGAAATATAGGCCAAGTCCCCTCCCTGCCAGGAGATATTTATTGTACCATTACTTATGATATTTAAAAATTAGAAACAATCTATATCAATGACCTACAAACTTTTTGACTACTGTCCACAGTAAGAAATAATCAGGTCCTCACAGTGAGCCAATAGTCATACACACACTTTAAAAAGTTTTTTTCATGTGAAGAAACCACCATTCCATTCCATTTGTCTTATTAGTCTGTTTGGGCTTCTATGACAGAAGTACCGTAAACTGAATGGCTTATAAATAACAGAAGTTTATTTCTCACAGTTCTGGATGCTGGAAAGTCTATGATCAAGGCACCAGCAGATTCAGTGTCTGGGGAGCACTCACTTCCTGGTTCACAAACAGCTCTATTTGCTATGTCCTCACGTAGCAGAAAGGTGGCGCAGGCTCTCTGGAACCACTTTTATAAGGGCCCTGGTCCTGCTCATGAGGGCTCTACCCTCATGATCTAATCACCTCAGGACCCCCGCCATGTCCATTTCAAAATATGAATTTGGGTGTCAGGGAGCACAAATATTTGTTCCATAGCATCATTCCATCCCATCCATTTAAACAAATTGACAAAGCTAGTTGAGACACTAAATTGACTCCACAGCCTAATTATAGGTTATGGCTCAGTTTAAAGAGTACTCACACCTGAATAGGAATATGATGGAATATTAATTCATACAACCATTTATGTTCATCTTTTATTTTGGTTTAGGATGTGTGCTAAGTTGCTTCAGTGGTATCTGACTCTTTGCAACCCTATAGACTGTAGCCCCCCAGGCTCCTCTGCCCATGGGATTCTCCCGGCAAGGATATTGGAGTGGGTTGCCTTGTCCCCCCTCCAGGGGATCTTCCTGATCCAGGGATTGAACCTGTGTCTCTAACGTCTCCTGCATTGGCAGGCAGGTTCTTTAACACTAACACCACCTGGGAAGCCCTTGGTTTGGGATAGGTGGGGATTATACTTTTTCAGGCAGCAAGGGAGAGGATGTTTCCATGTAACTCCATACAATGGGGACTTACTATAAAGATACCAGATCTCTGTGCAGGTTCCCAGTCATCCTTCTGTATCTCCCTGTATCTCCCTTTCACTACCTCATGTACCTTTCATGGATTCTTCTTGATGTCCTCAAGCTCTCTCTCCTCTTGTTACTTCTCCAAGCTGATAGTCTGCCTGGGTCATCCAACATTTAATTTTGATCATTTCTTACTGGTCTGTTCTTAATATTGGGACTTCATTCTCAGTCTAATCAGTCAATACAGGCTGAGCCAGGTTGATTTCGTTTGAATCAACAAAGAATTGCTAAAAGCTGCATTTCCTAGAAAAAGTGGCAATCTAATTGGCAGATGCTTGAGACACTAATGTTAAATGGAAAAAGAAAAATAAACAAATTTTTGGTATGGGGTCTGTTTTCAACCTTTGTTTTAGAAACTATTAGAGAGTGACAGAAAAGGAATCTAAAATTTGTTTTACATTATATTAATTCTTACCAAACTGCTACAAAAATAAGTATTGTACGTTTATAACCAGGGGGAAAAAACCCAAACTGGCTCTGGGGAAAATGATCACTTTGCAAATTTACATCATGTACCCCTACTTTTTTTTTTACCCCTACTCTTGATTTAGCTCATGTTCTTGGTATAAATATCTAAATTTGAAGTATCTACAAATAAAATTCGCCTTGAAACAGAAAGCCTCATGTTTGGATGCAGCTTAGTCTAGGGGGACTGGGTGCAAAAACTTAGAAAGATCCTGTTCCTAAGGCCCCATACTTCCCTACTCTTTGTATGACCATTATTTACTGCCAGATTTTATTTATTCAATAAATCCCCTAGTAACTTGAGGTTTGCTAATTTTGTTTGGGATAAGGTTGGGCAGAGTGTCCCCTGTTTTCTTTAATAGACCAAAATATTTCTGTCTGTTGATGATGGTCATTACTGTGGGCCCTAATAATTCCCTAAATAAAGCTGCTGCTGCTGCTGCTAATAAAGCTACTCATTTCTAAATACTTTTGGTTTCAGTGCACTAGAATTCATAATTCTCTCTTAGAAATGGAAGGGGTGTCTCTTAAGGCCCCATGAAAAAAATTCATGTCAGACTGTCATGTGCTCCTGTCAGGTTTCCCTTTTCATACATATTGAGGATGAAATTTCAGCTTATGCTTTTACATACATGTGTGCTAAGTCGCTTCAGTTGTGTCCAACTCTTTGCGACCCTGAGGACTGTAGCCCACCAGGCTCCTCTGTCCATGGGTTTCTCCAGGCGAGAATACTGGAGTGGGTTGTCATTTCCTTCTCCAGGGGATCTTCCCAACCCAGTGATTGAAGCCAGGTCTCCGCATTGCAGACAGATTCTTTACCTTCTGAGCCACCAGGGAAAGCTTATGCTTTTAGACCTCTTGATTTTTCTTTCCCACTTCTTTTCAGTTGAACCTGAAAAATTCAGTGAAAAAAATTTTTTTCTTTCAAGAATAAGCTAGAAAGACCTCGACTGGCTGGTCAAAAAACCACTGACTAGTTAGTCCTTTATGAGTACTTAAACCCTTATTATCTGAGATCCAACTTCAAGCATGTATGTATGCTCTATTGCTCAGTCCTGTCCGACTCTTTGCAACCCCATTGACTGTAGCCCACCAGTCACCTCTTTCCATGGGATTTTCCCGGCAAGAATACTGGAGTGGGCTGCCAGTTCCTCCTCCAGGAGATCTTCCTGGCCCAAGGATCAAACTTTTGTCTCCTGCTTCTCCTGCATTGCAGGTGGGTTCTTTACCACCAGTGCCATCTGGGAAGACCTTCCCACTTCATAATGAGTTCCAGAAATCTTCCACAGAGGTAGATGCCCTCATCCATGTGCTTGGTGATCCAGCCCATCAAGCCAGTGGGAGTGGAGAAGGAAAAGTGAAAGGGACATATATTTCCTGAAGATGTTTCTGCCACTTCTGACATCCTGTAGCCAGAAGTGAGTCTTAGTATGACCAGAGGTGGCTGCAAGGTTGGCTGTGACAGGTGCTCTCTTACTGGGTTCTATTACTAATTGAAAGTGGGGAGAGTGAATGTTGGGGGATAACTATAACTATTAACTCACATGATGGGTTATATTAATTGTATGAACAAGGAAAATCATTTGAATGTTTTATTCACAGGGATACCATGATCATATTTGTTTCAAAACATAATTTTTCCATGAAAAAATGGATTGGAGGGAGCCTGAGGCTCCTCATGGGTGTTATGAGGCCATTCCTAAAGTCTCAATGAGAGATCATGGCTAGGACTTGGTGGTAGCAGTAGAGAGGATAAAGGGGATGGAATGAATTCAAAAGGATACTGAAGAGCTAAAGTTGACAGATGAAATGGGGGCAGAAGAGGTAGAGAAGGTAACCCCTAGATTTCTGGCTTGTGTTGAAGACTCTGGAGGAAGACAGGGTTTAGAGATGAGGTATTCATGGACTCCTGAGTCTGACTTTGGAAACATCTGTCAGAAGGGCTGTTTCTACTTGTCCAATATATCATTCAGAGTAAATGAACTCACAGTCCACCAACTCACAGTCAGGGAGTCTCAAATCTAGTCATTGTCAACTAATCTATTCGAATGAACATTTCCCTGTAAGGTTTTTGTTGTTCAGTGGCTAAGTTGTGTCTGACTCTTTGCAACCCCGTGGACTGCAGCACGCCAGGCTTCCCTGTCCTTCACTGACTCCCAGAATTTGTTCAAATTCATGTCCATTGAGTCGGTGATGCCGTCCAACCTTCTCATCCTCTGCCATCTCCTTCTCCTCCTGCCCACAGTCTTTCCCAGCATCAGGGTCTTTTCCAGTGAGTCAGCCCTTCACATCAGGTGGCCAAAGTATGGGAGCTTCGGCTTCAGCATCAGTCCTTCCAATGAATATTCAGAGTTGATTTCCTTTAAGACTGACTGGTTTGATCTCCTTGCTGTCCAAGGGACTCCCAAGAGTCTTATCTAGCACCACAGTTCAAAAGCATCAATTCTTCCATGCCCGGCCTTCTTTATGATCCAACTCTCACATCTATAAATGACCACTGGAAAAACCATAGCTCTGACTTTACAGACCTTTGTCAGCAAAGTGATGCCTCTGCTTTTGAATACACTGTCTAGGTTTGTCATAGCATTCCTTCTAAGGAGCAAGCATCTTTTAATGTCATGGCTGCAGTCAAACTATCCACGGTGATTTTGGAGCCCAGGAAAATAAAATCTGTCACTGCTTCTACTTTTTCCCCTTCTATTTGCCATGAAGTGGTGGGACCAGATTCCATGACCTTAGTTTTAAGAATACTGAGTTTTAAGCCAGCTTTTTCACTCTCTTCTTTCACCCTCATCAAGAGGCTCTTCACTTGCTGCCATTATGGTGGTATCATCTGTATATTTGAGGTTGCTATGTTTCCCAGCAATCTTGATTCCAGCTTGAGGATTCCCTATGAGGGTTCCTTATATTAAATGGCTTTGTATGTGTCACATGTCACAGAACTGTCTATTGCACACACACACAGGAAAGCCAGCCAAGCAGGAGTCTTTTAAACAGTAAAAGGCCTTGCTAATTTCAGCTATGCTCATCAATCATGAACAGTCTTTTTTTCAATATATTATTTTTTAAAACTTTTTATTTTGTATTGGATGGTATATAGCCAATTAACAGTGTTGTGTTTGTTTCAGGTAAACAGCAAAGGGACTCAGCCATACGTACATATGTATCTGTGCTTCCCCAAACTCTCCTCCCATCCAGGCTGCCACATAACATTGAACAGAATCCCATGTGCTATATAGTAGATCCTTATTCGTGTCCATTTTAAATATAGAAGTGTGTTCATGTCCATCCCAAAAACCCTAACTATCTCTTCCTCCAGCTTTCCTCCCAGCAACCATAAATTCATTCTCTAAATCGGTGAGTCTGTTTTGTAAGTAAGTTCATTTGTATCGTTTCTTTTTAGTTTCCACATATAAGGGATGTCATACAATATTTCCTCTTCTCTGTCTGACTTACTTCACTCAGTATGACAATCTCTAGGTTCATCCGTGTTGCTGCAGATGATTATTTCATTCTTTTTAATGGCTGAGTAATATCCCAGTGTGTGTGTGTGTGTGTGTGTGTGTGTGTGTGTGTGTTTATATATACATACCACATCTTCTTTATCCTTTCCTCTGTCAATGGACATTCAGTTACTTTCAGGTCTTGGCTGTTGTAAACAACACTGTAATAAACATTGGGGTGCATGTATCCTTTCAGATCATGTTTTTCTCTGGATATATGCCCAAGAGCGAGATTGCAGGGTCATATGGTAACTCTATTTTTACTTTTTTAAGGAACCTCCTTACTTTTTTCCATAGTGATTGTGCCAATTTACATTCCCACCAACACTGTAGGAGGATGAACAGACTTCTTGTATTGGGAGCATGGACAGGACCATTGGTCATATAAGAATAATACTCACATAGCTTTGCATGCAGGCTTCCCTCATGGCTGACTGGGAAAGAATCTACCTGCCAATGCAGGAGACACAGATTCATTCCCTGAGTCGGGAAGATCTCCTGGAGAAGGAAATCGCAACCCCCTGCAGTGTTCTTGCCTGGGAAACCCCATGGACAAAGGAGCCTGGCAGGCTATAGCCCTTGGGTTCGCAAAATCAGACATGACTGAATAACTAGCAGCAAAGCTTTGCATGCACAGCAGCTCAACCCATACTCAGTGGTGGGAATCATTGTGATTGTTCTAACTGGCAAGGAGGCTACAAGAAATCTGGTGAAGCTCCAGATAATAGCCACTGATAGGTACTATAATTAAACATGGAACTTTAAGTATGTTGGGATCTCCAATGGGCACTAATGTTTTAAAATTTAATTGCTTACCCTTCATTTAACAAATATTCCACTTTCTATACTATACTGTGGGTTCTTGGGATCCTTCATGGAGATTCCAGCACCTCTGCCCTCCTGGAGCTTCCCTTCTTGAACTCCTTAGTTGTGGGATTAGATTCAGGTAACTCTCACTGTCTTCAGCCGCTCTGGCTTATGGTCTTTGTCAAATTCTAATATATGGCCTTCTCAGTTGGTCTGGCTGGCTCCATCCTGATGAGCCTCATGAGACTCCAGCCCAGGCCTGGCCTTCACTTCAGTTGGCAGAACCCAGCCCTGGGCAAAGGTCGGGGGGTTCGTTATGTGAGGCAATGCGTTGTATGCTCTAATCTTTTCTGGTACCAGGTTGTGTGTGTGTGTGTGTGTGTGTGTCTGGGAGGGAGGAAGAGAGAGAAAATGTAATTGATTTGGGGAGGATTTGGGGAAGGTTTATATAGGAAAGCAGCAAGACCAAGAATCTACTGCCAAGCGGTGACCAAGAAACGTTCACCATATTCTTCCTCCAACCCCGCACTGTTTGCCAACTCTTAACCAAATTAGCATAGTGCGGTCTGCTTCCATACATGACTGAATGAATAAGGAAGTTTAAACGTCCTTGCCATAAAGCCTGGAGGAACCATACGAAAATCCAGCCTCTGTTTCAGGAGTGTCTGCTGGACTATTGGTTAGTATTTCCCTTCTTGTTCACTTCGCTTAAAAGGGTGAGAGTCAAGTCTCTTTAAAAAAAAAAAAAAAAGTGCTTTTGCACTTGACTTAGTCAGTTGCTTTTCTTCTCCTCCCACCTCGTTCTTCCCTCTTCTGGCTTTATTCCTCCCTCCCTCCTTGCCCTCCTCTTCCACTCTTCTTCTTCTACTCTGAATGAAACTTCTTTCTCCTGTCCAGCAGCCTTTAAAATATTCCAGTTAGGCAAAACCTCAGACTGCCTTCCTCCCTGTCCAATGACCATTATAATATAATTTAGGTCTCTGAAGTTTATTCTGTGAATGAAAGGCTAGCTTTCTGCGTGTTTAAGAAGCTGATGCATTTTGAGAAAGTCGACAGAAATAATAATTGGCACTCAGGAGACATTTCGGGGTTATAATTGTGGTTCATGTTTTACATTTCAGCTCAGTTTCTGTTTTAGAGGAGTGTCATGAAGAGGTGCCACCACAATTGCATATTTGTTTTGCATTTTCTTCCAGGTTTCCTAAAGTCTTAGGGATGGTCAGCATATTGACGAAAAGGAAAATAAGACTTAGTTTTTTTGTACTGCTAGCTGTACCCATTGGCTGGTTTGCTTTGATGTCTCAGGTTCCTACCTGCATGCCTGATTAGGGCTGTCCTGTCATGCCATGGACTTCCCTTGTGTCTCAGACAGTAAAGAATCTGCCTACAATGCAGGAGACCTGGGTTCGATCCCTGGGTCAGGAAGATCTGCTGGAGAAGGGAATGGCTACCAACTCCAGTATTCTTGCCTGGGGGAGCCTGGAGGGCTATAGTCCATGGGGTCGCAAAGAGTCAGACATGAATGAGTGACTAACACACACACGCATCGTGCCTTATATGATAGGAAATGCCACTTATTTTATCTCATTGAAAAGCATTCAGCTGAACTTTCAACAGAAGGATGTGTTCCTACCCCCTTAAAAACATCTATTTTAAAGTCCAGGGGAATCTATTCATTTCTGCAATGATTCATTTCAACCTGAGTGTGTTAGGTATTGCAACACAGTGGGGGATACAGAGATGACCCTCAGGGGAGAGAAAAGAAAGTAGTGGGCATCTCAGGATGCTATGGTGGAGGTTTGGCAAAGATAGAGGAGAGGCACCTAACTTCTCCTGGTAGGGAGTGGGGGGCTGTTGCTAGAAATGTATTTAAGTTGAACTGACCTTGAGCTGAGGTTTGGGGAATGAATGAAGTGGGAATAGGGTGGAAGGACACAGGGGTGAAGGTATGAATAGCCTGGAGCCTTCTGAGACAGTTCCTCCGTAAGGGGGAGGTTTGGACAAGGGGTAGAAGATGGACATGGAAAGATAGGAGTCCAAGTGAGATCACACAGGACTAGAAGGACCTTGCTAAGGGTTTGTCATTGATACTAGATAGAGTGAAACAGGCTGCCAAGCTGCACTTGGAAGGAGAGCTCTGTGGTGTCAGTGTGGAGAATAGATTTTTGCAAAGTGCTAATCAAGATTATTCTCGGAACTTCAGGCTCAGTTTGCTTCAGTCCTGAGGGCTGGCTGTGAGTAGATTGAATTTCTGGGTTGTTCCAGGGCTCTTGTCTTAACTCCCAGAAGGTGGCTAGAGCAGCTCACTGTGGAGCTGGGAAAGGCCAGGAGGGCTTGGCTCATCTCACCTCCACACGTGTTAGGATTTGTTTGTGCTGAATGCCTAATGATTCATGATATTATATGTGACAGCACGTGTGAGCCTGAGGGTGAACTGACTTTTTGCTCCTTGAAAATAGAGCAACATGTTGAAGACAAGGTGAAGTACTGAAAAGCCCGCTGGACGGGGGATGAGAGGCCTGGGTGCTGCTCCCAGCTCGGCTGTGAACAGCAGTGGGGTCTTGTACTCGTCACTTAACCCCTTTGGGCTCTGCTTACCTCATCTGTGAAGTGAGACCTTTACAGAAGCATGGTCCTTAGGGCCCCATTCGGCCCCTAAGCTCTCTGATTGTGATACCATCTCCCCAGTCGTCCTCCCAACCCCGCCATCACTGTTAGGCTTCCAGACATTTTTTTTTAATTCTAGAGAAACTAGTAAAACCATTTCCTTAAATTAAGTTGTAGTTTAAAGAATATAATCTAGTGAGCATGGGAAATAATTTCCAAAGAAAAAAGGGAATTATGATTCGTGCTCTATCCTGTGCCAATGGTAAAAGGGGAGCAGGAAGCCCCCTGCACCCGACTTCCTTTTTCTCTTGACTTTTTTTGCTTGTCCCTCCTGTAAAAGTAGAGAGGAGATTGGCTGTGAATTCTGAGGGGACTAAGGTAAGACATTGATAGGGAAGATTGACCTGTGAGGTCTGCCTCCTTCCAGAGGAGCAGTGAAGCCTTTCCTCTGGCATAAGCAGCCAGCCATTCAGGTCGATGTTGGGCAGAATTTTGAGTAACTATGACCTTCTGTGCCTTTGTGAAATTCTCTTGCACTTATATCCAGCATCCTCAGGTGATATTCTGGCTGCCCAAAGATCAGCCCTAGGCCCATCCCCTAACTTCCAAAGTACCCTCTGCTCTCTTTCACGCAAACTAACTCCTATAAGCAGAGTGATAAATAGATGAGGGGAAAGTCTGTGTCTTGCCCTGCTGCTGCTGCTGCTGCTGCTAAGTCACTTCAGTCGCGTCCGACTCTTAGTGACCCCGTGGACTGCAGCCTACCAGGCTCCTCCGTCCATGGGATTTTCCACGCAAGAGTACTGGAGTGGGTTGCCATTGCCTTCTACGGCGTCTTGCCCTGTGGAAACTTACAATAACACAGGCACTGAGAACTCATTCATTCCACAAACAGGGGTTTGTTACCTTGTGACTTCTGTGTCAGGGCACATTTTTGTAGTAGAGGGATGAAAGGTTAAGTCTCAGGAGAGTGTGGAAGGCTTCATGGAGATAGTGATATTTGAGCATGATTTTGAAGAATCGATAAGTTTTGGGTTTGTCTAGCAGCAGCCTTGAAGGTAAAGGAAGAGAGACTGTGACAGCAGCTGTTTTAAGCCTAAAACTTTAAGCCTAAAACTGTGTGGCAGGCCTGGAGGGAGGAGGCGCTACCTTCCAGAGAGAATTCTGAGGTAGAATCACCCCCCTATGGTGACAAGTTACACGTGGTGTATATGGAGTAACCAAATTATCACTTGATAGTTCAGCTAATGTGGGAGCCATAACTTCATTAAGCAAGTTAGAAAATGTATGAGATGAAGCCGTTTGTTTGTTAGCTGGGAAGCTGGGGAGGGTAGGAGATGCTGAGTTCATTCAGTTTGAACAGGACTGATTTCAGAGGCTTATGGGCATCCCGGTGACTATTTCCCTTTGTCTAGGGCACCTGCCCTCTGGTTCAACATTTACATGATGCTCTGTGTAAACTCGGAGAAGGCAATGGCACCCCTGTCCAGCACTCTTGCCTGGAAAATCCCATGGACGGAGGAGCCTGGTGGGCTGCAGTCCATGGGGTCGCTGAGAGTTGGACACGACTGAGTGACTTCACTTTCACTTTTCACTTTCATGCATTGGAGAAGGAAATGGCAACCCACTCCAGTGTTCTTGCCTGGAGAATCCCAGGGATGGGGGAGCCTGGTGGGCTGCTGTCTCTGGGGTCACACAGAGTTGGACACAACTGAAGCAATTTAGCAGCAGCAGCAGCTGTGTAAACTGCCACGGTGGGATTCCCTGTAGCTTTTCTTCCCCATTTGGAAGTAAAGTTTTGACTAATAAGATGGTCACAAGTGGTTGAAAGTGAAAAATTCATTTGAATAACTTTTCAGTTTGATGGGAAGATGAATGTTTTATTACTGCTCTCCAAGATGTGAAATAACTGATTTCTCTCAAACAGATTGCAATGGAAGGCGTGTTAGTGTCTGTTCCTTTGACTTCTTCATAGGAGGACGGTCTTCTTGAATTAACAGCCATTCAGACTTTAGCTCAGTCTGCTTGTTCCAGCTTAATTCACTAGCCAACTGATTTAGGAGAAACATGACCAGATCGCTGAGTTAAGTTTCCTGAGTCATGCTGTGGTGGTCCCATGGGGTGGTAAAAATAAGGCTCCTGGAAAATGAACATTCCATTCAGGGGTCCTGAAAACAAGCTTTCCTGAGCCAAGATGTTAGATTTACAAGGACATGTACAAAGATAGCCTGTCCTCCCTTCCACAAGACCTTTTCCTCCATAAATACATGCGCCTTGTCCTTATCTTCTCCCGACTCTATTCTTTCATAGATTTTGACCTTGATTTTGATTTGTCTTTTCATTGACAGTTTTTTAATTTCCTGTCTGACATGAGGTTAAAATGAGAAGCAAGGCCAGCAAACTAATTTAGATGGGATCTCTCAGGCTTTCTCTGGAATCAACTGATCAACTCATCCAGATTGATGTGTTCAAACAATGAATTGCATCAATTGACCCAGAGATGATTAGATTCTAGGCACCCAGTTTACACTGGCCAACCTCATGAGATGAATGCCAATACATTTGTTTGTTTTCCATGTCAGCTGTGAAGCAATTTCATTTCAGCTGGTTATTGTATTAATTTTCCAGAGAGAACCCAGAAAACAAGACAAGAATCGGCAGGTCATTTGGCAATTGTAGAGTTAGAATGGAGAGAACTGAGTGGCCTCAAGGGAGAGCATCAGCAGGCTCTGAAAGGAAGATTCTTGTACCTGTCTCTGTATTGGGACATTCTTGTTGGTCCTAAATAGTTGGGCGAGACAAAGCCATAAATTATTTACTAATTTTTTTCAGGGTTCTTCATCAGTTAATATTTGATTAGACTGGATTATCTCTAAAGCTCCTTCTGCCTCCAAAATTCTGTGCTCTTGTAAAAATCTCCTCTCCTTTTGGCTGTGTTTCCATCACGGCTTAATAGTTGTCTTCCTGACTAATGTTTAGGATGTCAACCTCAGGCTTGTTTTCTATTGCTTCTAAAAAAAATGACCATAAATTGAGTGACTTTATAAAAACCCATTTGTTAGCTCACAGTTCTGTAAGTGAGAAGTCTGGACACAGGCTGGTGCAACTGGATTCTCTGCTCAGAGTTCACAAGGCTGAAATCAGCTGTCATTAGGGCTGTATTACCTTTGGGATGTCCTAGGCATGAATTTGCTTCCAAGTTCATTCACGTTATTGACCAAATTCAGTTCGTGGCCGTTGCACAGCTATCGTCCCCATTTCCTTGCTGATTGTCAGCTAGGAGACCATTTTCGCTCCTCAAGGCTGCCTTCATTGCATCTCACGCTGTATGGCCCCTCTAGTAACAGCAGGGCAAGTCCCTCTCAAGTTTCTAACCTCTCTGACTTCCCTTTCTGCCGCATCTCACTGGTTAACTTCCTCTCCTGGTCTTACAGACTAATGTGATTAAATGTAAATCACCCAGACAATCCAGAATAGTCTCCCTATTTTAAAGTCAATTGATGTGTAACCTTAATAACATCTGTGAAGTCTCACCAGTGCAGTACCTCAATTAATGGTAGAATAACCAGAAATGATTGTCTTTGGGGGACTGGGGAACCTCTTTACCATTCTGCCTATCCAGTCTCATCAGCAACACTTTGAAATCATGTTATATCATTATTGGAGTGATTAAAATATCTGTGGATGACTGGTCTCATCTGTTTACACATGTTCTTTCTTTTACAGTTTCATTGGTTAATATTTTATGATCCTACTTTTCATATTTCAGCATTTAAACCCCTTGACTTAGAGGGTTCTGTGTTATTGTTAAAAAATATGTTTATTGGTCAGCTGAATGGGGGAGAATTATGTTTTACTCTCCCCCTCCCCCTTCCCCCTCACCCCTCAAGCAGCACCCATAGAAGCTGCTTGGAACAGCTGGACTCTATTTTCACAGACTTCAAAATCATAGCACATTTGACTTGCAATAGGTCATTGATTTTCAGTTTGCTCATGTGTGCTCAGTTGTATCTGATTCTTTGCAACCCTATGGACTATGTAGCCCACCAGACTCCCGTTCATGGAATTTTTCAGGCAAAATTACTGAAGTGGGTTGCCATTTCCTACTCCAGGGAATCTCTCCCGCCAGGGATCGAACCCACGTCTCCTGCATCTCCTGCATTGGCAGGTGGATTCTTTTACCACTGTGCCACCTGGGAAGCCAAATTTCCCATTTACCTTTGGTACTATGGTAAAGCCAGGGCATTTGTTTGTAAGGTCTAATATACAGTCAAGGCTAAGAACTATTGATATGCTCCCAACATACTCTTTTGGAAATAAAGAGGCTAAGGGTGTGAAATGATTTACTTAAAGTCCCATACCTAATGACAGATCTGTTTCTGGGCTTATGGTTTAATTATTTGTAGAGTTCAGTGCTCAGTAATTATATGCAAAATGAGTGTTAAGGTCTAGAAAAGCCTGCTTCTCGCTTCAGTAGAAAAACTCTTTCTAGGACCTTAATAAATTATTGGATCTTGCCAAATATGTTTAAAAGTCCCTTCTCAGCAGTTTGGTCTACACAGATACATCCTGCAGTAGCTAGGGGCTGGGCATGTGGACCTCCCCAGTCTCAGAGTCTCAGAACTGCACCGCCCATTGCAGTGGCCACTCACTGCCTGCGGCTCTTAAGCACTTTTAATGTGACTGGTGCCAGTTGCCATGTGCTGTGAGTGTGAAATACACACCAGATTCAAAGACTCAGTGTGGGAAAAGAAAAGTGCATAAAATATCTCAATACTTTTCCTATTTACTACATGATGAAGTGATGATATTTTGGATATATTGGGTTAATTAGGATATATAATTAAAATTTATCTATTTCTTACTCTTAATGTGGTTACTAGGAAATGTAAAATTATACAGACAGCAGGCATTTGTGGCTGGCATTATATTTCAGTAACAAGGTGCATCTTCTTTGGAGAGGATTTTCTACTAAAGCTATTAACAATTATGGTCCACATCAAGCTATTACACCTTCCATGATCTGAAGAGTGAAATGGTGTATTGTAAACTTCCTGGCGATGAGACGTGACATTGATCTGCCCTGTGTTTGCCATCTATCTGGCAGCCAGTCAGTCTGGCCAAATAGACTTCTTTCTATTTATAATATAGGCTCCAAAGAGGCGGGCGATGCCCTCATGTCATGGAAAGGGCACACCGCATAGCTCTTAAGTAATGTACCTAAAAGTAGACCAGGTGCTCTCGGAATCTCTGAGACATAGAGATGAATATCCTTCTCCTAAAGAAACTACGTCAGCACTTATGAGTTATCACCGTCCTTGACAGGCCCTCGGTACTGGAAATACTATAGCGCCTGTCCCTGTCCATAATTTAAATGCGGACTTTCCTCTCTTTCTCTTGCTCTCTGAGGTATGGCCTGCCTCACTGGTACCCTGCTTGTGTGTTTAGTCGGCCTGGCTTAGCGTTTCCAGAGAAGCATGAAAGGCAATGGCAGGCTTGGAGAAGGTTCCAATCCATACCTGAAAGTATTCTGTCTGAGCTTTTGGGATTCCCTTCACTTCTCAAAACCTCTCTAAACTTTTGTTTCCCTATTTTAAAATTAGGATCTTTTGCAAAGAATGAATAAAATAATAAGGCACTTGGCACATTTATTCATTGGCAGATTTTGGAAGGGGCATCTACTCTGTGGGGTCCGGGGCTAGTTTTTGGGGATAAAAGCATGAGTGACACACAGCTGTGGCCTCCAGGTTGCTCGCAGCTGAAGAACGAGAAAGACAAGGAGCCTGGCAGCTTCAGGACAGGAGGAACCCTCTGTACCTGGCAGCTGTTTATTACATTGCGCAGCACGGGGTTTGGCTCATCACAGAAGCCTGGTATGGTGCGTAGGTAAGGAGACATGCCCCGCAGTGATGAACTTACTGCCTGAGCCATCACATCGGGCGATGTAGGGCTGCTTCCAGGGCACAGGATTGCTGACTCCTTTTCTAGCCATGCATTTCCCAGGAGAGCATATTGCCTCACTCTTGGTTTCCCAACTTGTTTACCCTGAAACCACAGCTTCACTATTTCGGACTTGATAAAAGAAAAAAAGAGTTTCTTGTAACGTTTGCTCTATATGTGATCCAGGTGTGTGAGTGACTCCTTGAATACTCTGAGTTATGGTCGAAATCATTGTCAAATTATATCTCATCAAGATACTGAATCTTTTTTGTTATTTGAAGATTTCATCCTATGAGATCTTCAACAGCTTATCTATTTCCAATAAATTAGGTAAGACAAAGCCTGTATTTCCATCTGAGAGTCTTGGAAGAAACTTCAGCATCTTCAACTTTGTTTAAAGTACATTTTCCATGTTCTGTGTGATCTGTCACAGTAATAAAAATTATGTTTTTCAGTGGGGGGAGCCACTCATGGAAAGAGAGAAACCAGAAATCCAGTAAGAGGTTTGCTTTCTCAAATTCTATTTAGGAAAAAAAAAATGACTTTGTAGGTGCAATACTGTAATATATACAAAGAAATGGAACATACTGTTCAAATAAGCACCCACCTATGTGACTGATCTTCTCTTCCATGTAAGAGTTACACCTGCCTCGTGCCCAGTGAATGCACCAAGTGTATCAGGCTGAGTGAGTTTGAAGGTCATCCATTGATCTAGCTATTGTGTTGAGGGGTTGCAAAGTGCCACTGGGTCCTGCTGAATTCAGACAGGATGTCCCATGCGCCAAGAAAGGTCCACTCCCAACAGAATGCCCATCCTTACCAGGAAAGGGGAAGCACAAACATTTGGTCTTGAAATGGCCCTTATTCTTTCACTCCTCCAGAAAGAAAAGGGTGGAAGCCCAGGTTCCTATAACCCTGTTGCCTTCTCTGTGTTCTCACAGGAAGATTCCTGGCTTTAAACCAAGCATCTTATTATTAGAATTAATCTACCCAGTTTTCAGCTGTAAAATCCATAACTCATGAAACAGATGATCTGAATCCAGTAAACAGCAGCATATAATATTCTTACAGTAGGTGAGATTGTGATTAAGGGGGAAATCAACCTCTGGAGTCCCACACTTTTTATTCTGATTACTTTTCCCACCTCCATGTAGGTGTGCAGTTTGCCTGCACACCTAAGCAGAAGTAAGCAGCATTCCTGCTTACCCTAGGAGATGCACATGTTACATTATGATGATCCTTCCCCTTCCCTGGACACTCATGTGATTTAAGTGCTTGCTTGAAGAGGGGAGTCTCGCCTATTGTGCTGATGGCATAACCACATCCCTAGGCTTCCATTCCAGGACCTACAATGAGGGACCCTCTCCCAACCCCATGGAAACATAAATGGTCTGCTTAATCACTAGTATCAGAAAGTATAATAAATAGCAAGTGTTGATACACACAGAGTAAACTGAGGTTTGGTAAAGCAAGGATTTGAACCTGATTCCAGAACTTGTGCACTGAAGCCCTAAGCTCACTCACCCTCTGTAGTTGAAGGGCAAGGATAGCATCTATGATAGAGTTTGATAGTAATTTCTATAGCCCTGGAAAAGCATCAATGATTATTAAAGACATATGGCCATCTGACGTGGAACAGGTGGCATCAGATGAACCCAAGTGTCCAGGGCTCACTCATCAGCACTGTCTCCTGCCTGTTGTGTCCATGTCAGCAGATTGTTTAATCTTTGTACCTGTTACCTCACCTAGAGTCCAGAGAGCATCATTTATTTTCCCAGCTGGTGGTGTGCTGGGTCCAGCTTATACCAACTTGTGAATCAACATTTAGTGATGTCAGTGATTCAATGAATCCAAGTTAAGTGACTTGGTAGCTTAAAATCAGCCTTAGTGGAGGTATTTATATCACAGAGATTGGCAAATGCTACAAACTGTGGCCCTTTTAAAGTTACTACTCCAGAGAGACAATTGTTAGATATTAGTACGCCACTGACTATGACTCCGGAGAAGGCAATGGCAACCCACTCCAGTACTCTTGCCTGGAAAATCCCATGGACGGAGGAGTCTGGTGGGCTGCAGTCCATGGGGTCACTAAGAGTCGGACACGACTGAGCAACTTCACTTTCACTTTTCCCTTTCCTGCATTGGAGAAGGAAATGGCAACCCACTCCAGTGTTCTTGCCTGGAGAATCCCAGGGATGGGGGAGCCTGGTGGGCTGCTGTCTCTGGGGTCTCACGGAGTCGGACACGACTGAAGTGACTTAGCAGCAGGAGACTATGACTCAGAGATACACTGCGAATTATCATACTTCTAAAGGTAAACAAAGGCACAGTTGGTACCCTAAAAAGCTCCCATAAATATAATCATACCTAAGTCTTCAGTAAATCTTTTGTCCCCATCATTCTGCATTTGGGAAGACCTCTAAAGACTTAACCATTATGATTTCATATGTCATTATAAATACACAATTTTATTTTGTGTATTGTTTTTGTTATGAAAGCAGATATGCTCCTGTAACAGACTAATGTTTCTGAATGCAGGTACAGACATACAAGCCATAACGTGTGTATATCAGTATTGTCAATAGGACTATAAAATATAATTCAAGCCACATATGTAATTTAACTAATTCTCTATAGTTAAATTATTTTAAATGGGGGATAGTAGTTTTAATATTTTATTCAACAGTCCAAAAATATGATTTTAACATGTAATCAACATAAACATTATTGAAATATTTTGTATCCTTTTGTACCAAACCTTCAAAGTCCGTGTATATTTTACACTTACAGTACATCTCAATTTAGATGCTAACTTTTCATCTGAAATATACTTGATCTGTACTTAGATCTTATAAAATGTACTGTTGAAAAAGGTTTACATACCCAACCTGTTCTGAATATATACTTAATTAAGCATTTAATTGAAATATTTAATCATAATTAAGTATAATTAAGCTTATTTAATTCTTCAGTTGTGTTAGCCACATTTGAAATATTCAGTGGTTGCCTGGTAGTAACTGAATTAGCACAAGTGTTAATACCCACCATATATGCTCTATTTTTTTTAATAAAAATGGAGACCTACTATATATACCACTTCCAAAGGATTTTTTCTCCCACACCTTATCCATTTAAATTACTTTCTCATCTTGTATTCCCTACCGGATCCATGAAGGGAGAGAAATTTCAACAAGAGTAGTTATATCAATAATGTCTGTGAATTTTTTCTCCCTCACTGATAGGAAGGAGATAAATTGGCCTAAGGCATTTTGTGTCTGACAGATTTTCAAATGACCATCACCAAAAAGTAGATAATAACATGAACTCTAGATGCAATCTATTCAAATAAATGCCTGAAGCTAATTAGAATAGATTATTTCAAATACCCTTTTGGATGAACCTCTTCCTTTTTCAGTGCTGAGTTCTTAGAAAAGCTTCACCAAGAAATCAATGAGATTCAGTTTTGCAATATTTCATTAGTAATCAACACTAGCATCAGAAAGTACACATTTAATAGGTTATCTACCTGGAGTCTTGGTTTTGCAATATAAACAATTCTGCTTCTGTTGGTTTTTTTTTTTTTTTAAATCAACCCTTGCTTTTTCCAGGGCTTCCCTGGTGGCTCAGATGGTAAAGAGTCTGCCTGCAGTGTGGGAGACTCAGGTTCGATTCCTGAGTTGGGAAGATCCCCTAGAGAAGGAAATGGCAACCCACTCCAGTATTGCCTGGAAAATCCCATGGGCAGAGGAGCCTGACAGGCTATAGTCCATGCAGTCGCAAAGAGTCGGACACGACTGAGCCACTTTACTTTCTTTCTTTCGCTTCTTGCAGAGCAGAATCACTAGATCAGTAAAACAGAAATTTGGGGAAACTTATTTCTGCTCAATTCAAGCCATCCTTTTGATATTCTTCCTAACTTGGCTGTGACAGGACTATAAGCTCCCAAATCTGTTATTTTACTCCTCCCATTTATTAAAATGTTAACATCATACTTCTAAGGATGCTTTTTGACTGTTGTCCTTTTAAATACATGATGCAAATCAGAGGGTGTAGGGGATTTTGGGTAGTGGTTGATTATATCTCTGGTAAATTACTAACCAGATATGAGGACATTTTTCCCTGTATGGCTTTATATCTTTTTTAGTGTTACTTTTAATAAAGATGACATAGGGATTCTTTGCAAAGTAGTCTTATCGTCACTTTAAATTGACCTGCTGCTCATCATTTCTGTGTGGATATCTCTGAAATCCAATAGTGATTTCTCAATGATTTTGTTTGCTTTTATATTTCCCATTGTGCCTTGAATAATGCTAGCAGGTACTGGTGATTCAACAAATACTTGCTAATTGAAAGTGAAAGAGAATTGAATCAATGGCTTCCTTTGCCTGGAGTTGGTTGTAACATATTGGGAAAAAATATTGTATTTAATCTCCATCTCTTCTTGTGTGTTTATGGACTGTTTTATAGCCAAGGAACAAAACTATATCATTGGCTGCACTGTGATTTTGAGGCTTCCTCTGCTAGGCAGTTTACAGAATTAAAACTCATGCCAGCTGGATCACAGGGCTTTTCAACTGGCTCTCCCTTGAGGAAGGGGGAACAAGCAAAATGCCTCAGGCGCATTGAGCTCCAAATAAATGGTGTGAGTTCCCTGATGCAGGAATAGCAGCTCCTTCTGCCCCCACCCCAGTGAAAATCATGCCTTGTGGCTATAGCCAAAGAATGCGTAAATATCATTAGAAATGTAGAGAGGGGTTTTCCCTAGGAAAATATTGCAAACTTCAAAAACCCTATAGACGAAGGTACAGTTTAATAGATGCCTCTGAACAATGCCTGCCTCTAGTTAGATTATTATATTAGGAAAGGGAAATAAAGGATTTTCACATCTAGCACATCACTGATAGATTAAAGTACCAAACTTTGTGTTTTGGCACTCTCTCCTCTTCCAGTGACATTTCATGTCCTCCAGGATCTAATGAAAGAGAATCCTCTCATCTAGAAGCTGCCATGCAGAGCTCTGCATAGTTGAAGGGGGAAGCTTACAGTTGAATCATCCCAGGCCAACTAACACTCTGTTCATGTGAAGGCATTAGAGAGAGTTCACTAGGGGAGTGCGAAGGAGCGGGGTACACAAGGGGACCACTTTTGCAGTCATCCCCACTGAGCCAGCAACAGTGGAAGGGGAGCATTAATCTCTAAGGAAACACTTAGCCCTTCCTGGAATCCAGCCACATTGCTTTATCTTCTTCTCTGCTCCCACCCCTTTTTAGAGCCTTAGAGTTGAGGGGTCCCTATGCTCTGCTCTTGACAGCAGTGAACTCCTCTATGTGGGAGGATGGCTGTTCTAAATAACCTCCTTTTCTGCTGTGGGAGTGTGCCAACAGGTTTCTGGTTCATTTTGCTTTGTGGATTCCGATTTGTTTCGTGAGATAGAATGGGGCCTGTTGGAGATGGATTTGGCTCCTAAAGGAACTGTTGTGATCATCAGTTCCTTATTTGGGGGAAATGAAGTTCATTTGTAGGCAGCAGCTTTCAAAAGTTTTGGGGATGGGTGGAGGCCAACTACATTTCATTTGAAGCAAAATTCACTTGTCTGTAGCATCTGGCAAGACTCTTTGAGAAGTGTGGAGAGGTGACATCCAAACCAGGGAAGCATCCTTCTGAGAAATGCACACCTGTTCATATCCTTGTTCAGTCACGGGGTGTACAGCGCTGCCTCAGAATGGGATTCACTGTTAGGACCTGACGTCAAGAGAGCAAGTGCCAGGGGAGGCTTCTTTACCTGACACAGTGTGGTAAGGCATGGTGAGTGAACCTAGCACTAGGTACAGAGTCCAGTTCCTCAAAGCTTTTCTTCCTTAAAAAAGGCTTTTGAAATAAAATTTTAAAGGAAGTACCCAGCTATCAAGAGGGTAACATTTTCAACCTATAACGTGTTTGTTTTTAGCCTCTTTCATGACATCCGGTCCCACCACTTCATGGGAAGTAGATGGGGAAACAGTGGAAACAGTGTCAGACTTTATTTTTCTGGGCTCCAAAATCACTACAGATGGTGATTGCAGCCATGAAATTAAAAGACGCTTACTCCTTGGAAGGAAAGTTATGGCCAACCTAGATAGCATATTCAAAAGCAGAGACATTACTTTGCCAACAAAGGTTCGTCTAGTCAAGGCTATGGTTTTTCGAGTGGTCATGTATGGATGTGAGAGTTGGACTGTGAAGAAGGCTGAGCGCCAAAGAATTGATGCTTTTGAACTGTGGTGTTGGAGAAGACTCTTGAGAGTCCCTTGGACTGCAAGGAGATCCAACCAGTCCATTCTGAAGGAGATCAGCCCTGGGATTTCTTTGGAAGGAATGATGCTAAAGCTGAAACTCCAGTACTTTGGCCACCTCATGCAAAGAGTTGACTCACTGGAAAAGACTCTGATGCTGGGAGGGATTGGGGGCAGGAGGAGAAGGGGATGACAGAGGATGAGATGGCTGGATGGCATCACTGACTCGATGGATGTGAGTTTGAGTGAACTCCAGGAGTTGGTGATGGACAGGGAGGCCTGGTGTGCTGCGATTCATGGGGTCTCAAAGAGTCGGACACAACTGAGCAACTGATCTGATCTGATCTGATGTATTCCCATAAGCCTATTAGTATATTCCCATAAGATCTTATGGGAAAACCCGAACGAACTTCTTGGCCAAACTAATATTTTTGCTGGAGACCTCAAATTATGAATATAATGGCCTGTTCATCTAAGAGTAAAGGATCTTGAGAGAGAGGCTCAGTGAAAGTAGATGTGGATGACGCAAAGCCATTAGCCCAGAGCCTTCCAGGTTAAGAATTTAAAACACGGGTGTCATAATAACCCCAACTCACATTAGTGTGAAGTCTCACTGTTGGTAAAGTGTATTCCTCTGTGATGTCACGCTCAGTCCTATGAATGACCCTTAGGGCACTGTATGAGGGCTGTTCTCATGCATGCGGGAACACAAGAGAGGTTCCGTTCACCTAGAGATGTTTTCTTAGAATGTTTTAAGAACATAAAAAAATGATACAGAATTTTTAAAATGTTGCATCATCCACTGTCTAGAAATGAAAATGTAGAACATCAGATGTTTAATACCTATTCAGAATTACACAGCTGTTACCTGGCTCAAAGCCTTCCATTACCCATGAAAACAACCATCCGTGTTCATCATTTCAGTTTGATTAGGGGAAATAGAAGGGCTATTCTGTTGTTGTCAAGAATGTAATAAAAATAAGTCCAATAAAGTCACTGATGGAGCTCCCAGTATGATGATCAGATCTGCCTGAATAACTTGTAAAGAGCTATAATTTTATGGAAATATTGCAGCTAAGATTTAAATTAGTTGGCATTAGTCATCAGATGTAGCAACAGCTTTCCAAAGGGCAGTCTGCTGATTTCATTTTAAGCCAGCCTAAACTTGTCTCTTTAGAGATCAAGGAGGTGGACATCTGGTTTATTTATTACAAAGAAGCTTCATTTCCTCCAGGTAAAGGTGTGTGCTGGCTGAGGCATGTTGACTCCCCCCATTCATCACCCTGAAGGGTCCAAGGTGTGGCCAAGCTTGGGATTCCAAATGGCTAGCCCGCAAACTGACCCTTTTTAGAATCTGAGGTGTTCACATTCCTGGGCTTTTCAGAGACCTCATTCCTTCTGAAACTGACTCCCACAAGGACACCAGGTGTCCCAGGGGAGGCCACTTAGGAAGCACTGGTGTTTTTTTCCTTTCCACCTCCCACCTTCTCTCTGCAGCCTTCTAGTTAAGCCTCCTTCCTATGGCTCATTAGCACAGTGTTTTGAGTGTTAATTGAGCTCTTTTGTTCACTGGGAAACACGTTGGAGAAGCTTTACTATGCCTGAAGTAGGTTGTTTTGTTTTTCCTTTTTTGGCCTGTCCAGCCCAAGGTCCCTTGCTTAGCAATACAGCTGAGGAGTTCCTATTTCCAGGTCAAATTAAAGCGAACCATGCTGGCCCTGTCATGAAAGCAATGTGTGGGGGTCGTTTGTTGTGAGGTCATTTTATGGCCATGGGCAAGAATGTGGAAATCTAGTATCCATGTTCTTTCTCAAGGCGAGCACCCACCGGAAGTAGAATGTATGTAAAATGAAAAGTATGACAACGTGAGACTCTAGGGCAGCGAAAAACTTATGAAGATTCCTTCTAGAGCTGATGTGCATGTCAACTCATTCCTGCTTCAGCCGTATTTAAACAATTTTTGATGAACATGGTCTGCTTTTAATTGCTCGGCTTAATTTTATTTTTCTTTGTATGATTGCAGGTTCTACAGGTATGGATCTCTGGCAGCTGCTGTTGACCTTGGCAGTGGCAGGCTCCAGTGATGCTTTTTCTGGGAGTGAAGGTGAGTTCTGCTTTTCCATTCCCATTCGCAGTGTTTTGAAACCACACTGAACTTTATTTGTGAAATCTAAGTTCTTTGGGTGAGGTAATTAAAAGAGGTAAGTTTTAAGTAGCAGTAAATAGAAAACCTGTTGTAGGTTTAAAATTGCAAACTAGGAGGACATCTCTGGGGATGTTTTAGGAGGAACACAGTAGTCAGCTTTGACAGCTGATGTTTCTTCATCAAAAATAAATGCTGCAAATCATGCTGAGGACATTTCTAGTGAAGGCACACCAGGTCTCTTGGTCTCAGGCTCTGGGAGAAAGATTGAAATTGCACTGAAGGGTTATTCACAAACTGATCACTCAGCTCATCTGTGACTAAGGTTACCAAAGCCTGTTTCCAGAGCTCAGATTTAAGGCCTCTTAATCATATTCTCTGAGAGTGGAAATTTCAGATTTCAAATAAAGTTCACCTCTCACTCACTGGATGGTTACCATTTGGCTAAGTTAGAAGGAAGAAACAGCTGAAGTAGTTGAATGATGTGCTCAGATGTCACTAATTTCCTTGGCCATCTCTGTAATTCTCCCTTCTTCTTTATACTCTCTTCCTATTGGAAAAGTTGTCATATATTCAAACTTAGGACTCAAACAGTAATAACTGGAATAGGCGAGTAATGAAAGGGAATGAAAAGGATTTTCCTGCCCTGAAAGAAAACCGTGCTTATAACGAAGTAGGAGACTTTTTAAAATATCATCTTGAATACTTGATATTTTTTTCTTGCCTGAGCATTAACAAAGGAAAGGATCATCTGTTTCTCCTATTCTATGATTTGACAGTCACTTGTGGCTTTAAGAGGAGCCAGCTCCCCTACTTACCAGGCAACTCATGTTGGAAAACACAGTTTAGCAACAGAAGTAGTGCCTTAAAATGTCCTCCCTGACCTTCAAGCCAAAAATAAATCCCTAGTAGTGAGCTGCAGAGGGCAACCAGAGTAACTAAGAAAACAAGAAGGGTAAAATGTTATTTTATCTCCTAAAACAATTTTAAAATATTTATAGAAAAGAAGTCACAATTGTTTGAAATATTTTGAGGTCTCTCTGGTGTTACAATATCAACATTATGCAAGTTGAACATGGAGGGAATCACAGCCTCCATGTCAGCAGCTTTTCCCATGGCTGGTTTTAGACCCTGGTTCTGAGCCAAAGATTTACAGCTGAGATCCTGTGCCATTCCAAAGTCATGGTGGTTTAATCTCTACTTTCTTCATTAAGATGACTTTCACTCTACCGGGCTAGGCTTGAGGAATTTAAAAGACTTGTGAAATGAAAAGTATGGCAAAGGAACTCTAAAGAAAATTTAAAATGTGTGCCTGGCTAAAAGACTAGAACTCAAATTACGTTTTTGACCTAGAGAGTCTGCAAAGAGCATATATTTCAACTGCTTTGACATTTTAGTAAACCTTTAACTTCGTGGAGGAAACAAAACAATTAGTTGGTTTTATGTTTGCTTTTTTTTTTTTTTTTTTGCTTTTTGATAGTTTTTTGTTTGTGGGGAGCACAGAATAAAAAAATGCAATAGTTTATAGTAAATACAAATTGTATATTCAACAGTACTTACAGTTTAACAGTACTTGCACATACTAAGTAATTTAGCAAAGGGAAAAAAAAAGTTGTTACTCTTTTTTTCTTAGTGGGCTAACCAAAATTCCTTTGGAATATGTGGCCACTCCAGAATTCTTAGCTTAAAATGGCCTGAGGATTGTTAAGGACAGGGTATGATGTTTATATAAGAAGATGAAGATGAGCATGTTTGAACATGAGTGAGTGAGTGAGTGAGTACGTGTGTGTGTGTGTGTGTGTGTGTGTGTGTGTGTGTGTGTGTGGTGCTTGCCAGTTCTGGCCATTTATCTGATGGGTTCAGCCAGAGTGATCTCCTGACATGACATGAATTGAATCTCAGATTACCTTCATGGGCCACGTGTTTTTTTTTTTTTTTTTTTTCCTGCGAGATCCAGATTGTACCCAGATCAATTTATTTTCTCTCCCATTGTATAAGGCAGACTAAAAATGTAAGAGAGGACTTTGGAAAAAAAAAAAAAGATGTTTCTGTAGTTTCACCAGCCATTCACTGAATCTAGTTTGGTCAGTGGAAGAGGTGGTGCTGCTGAGCAAGCAATCTGGGAAGCATCACCTGGAGAAGAGCTGCCCAGAGGCTGGTAGAAGATGGCAGATCTGCATGTCCAGGGAAGGTTGGCACCTGAAGCCTTGAGCAGGGCTTTTCTTGCTTGGGCAGATGAGCAATTAAAAATATACTGGCCCTGAGAGAATTTTTTTATTAAGTCTAATTGGCCTGTCGGAAATTTAATGAGAACTAAGCGCGGAACAATGCCACCATTGTATTAGCTACAGTGTTGGAATAGCTGCTTTCTCTGTCTTTCATCCTTAATACATGATTGACTGGGGGATTTTGCAGGAACTAACGCCTGTTCTAGCGATGTGTTATGTAAGTGAATATTGACACACTCCAGCCAATAATGTTCAGGTAATAAAAGTTGTATTAATAGGTCTCTGATCCATAAGCTGTTAATATTAGTCTTTATATCTAATCCTCAAGGCAGTATACTTACTCTTAGGGAGAATTTCTTTTCTTTTTTTTTTCCTGAATGTAGTTTATTTAACTTTTTAAATTAAAATATAGTTCATTTCAGAGAAGGCAATGGCACCCCACTCCAGTACTCTTGCCTGGAGGGTCCCATGGATGGAGGAGCCTGGTAGGCTGCAGTCCATGGGGTCACTAAGAGTCGGACACGACCTAGCGACTTCACTTTCACTTTTCACTTTCATGCATTGGAGACGGAAACGGCAACCCACTCCAATGTTCTTGCCTGGAGAATCCCAGGGACGGGGGAACCTGGTGGGCTGCTGTCTATGGGGTCGCACAGAGTTGGACACGACTGAAGCGACTTAGTAGCAGCAGCATAGTTCATTTACAATATTATATTACTTTCAGGGGTACAGCATAGTGACTTGGTATTTTCATAGATTATATTCCATTTAAAGTTATTGTAAAATTACAGCTGTAATTTCCCAGACTGTGCAATGTATTCTTGTGGCTTATCTATTTTATATATAGTAGTTATACCTCTTAATCTCATATTGCTATGTTGCCCCTCTTCTCCCCACTCTCCCTACTATTCACTACTAGTTCTCTCTGTGAGTCTGTTTCTATTTTGCTATATTTGTTTTATTCTTTAGATTTCACAAATAAGTGATATGATAGAATATTTGTCTTTCTCTAACTGTTTTCAGTAAGCATAATACCCTCCATGGCCATCCACATTATTGCAAATGGGAGAATTCCATTCTTTTTTATGGCTGAGTAATAGTCCATTGTATATTAACACATATATACATCTTGTTTTATCCACTTGTTGATAGATACTTGGGTTGCTTCCATGTCTTGGCTATTGTAAATAGTGCTGCTGTGAACATCAGGGTGCCTGTGTCTTTTCAAATAAGTATTGCATTTTTTCCGGATGTATACCCAGGAATGGAGTTGATGGATCACATGGAACTTCTGTTGTTAGTGTTTTGAAGAAGGACCATACTGTTTCCATAGTGGCTGCCCCAATTTACATTCCCACCAGCTATGTAAGAGGGTTCTCAGGGAGAATTTCTTATTCCAAAATCAGAAATGAGCAACAGTGCCGCATTTTCAGAGGGCTTCACAGGGTTGAACTGTCAACTGGTTGCCTTAAAACTGCGGCTTCTGTGATAATGATTTTAATGAGAAATATGCATAAAGATGTTATGGATACAAACATACTTCTGAGGAGCGCCTGTTATATGTTGTTGTACCTCTGCCCTTTCTGTTGGTCCCCAACGGAGCATCCTCTTGACCTCAGCAACCTCAGGTGAGAGCAGGCAAGGCCTGCCCTGAAGAAGTTCAGTCTAGCTGGGATGTGAGGAACCTGTAGGTATTAATGAGAGACTACAGCTTTAAGGTCTAGAGTGTGTGATGAATACTAATGACCACGATGTTCTGAAAAAGAATAAATCAAGATGGCTGGAATAGTTTAATTCAACAAATTCAGTGTACAGATATTTCTTTAGAGCTTCTTATTTTTCAAGATTGAACTCAGGGCTATGAGGAAGATAGTGATTCTTCCTTCAAAGAATTTATCATGACTTAAGAGATCAAGAAAATCCACAGAGAATGACTGTGTGAGGTGGTTATGTATGGAAACAGTGGCCTGAACTACTGTCTTTAAGAGGAGTGAAGAGAGGAGAGTCATGTCAAGCTGTGGTGAAGTAGAGGGGACTTCACAGAGAATGTTGGTGTTATTTCAGCAGAAATGAGAATACTGGGTTACAGTTTGAAAGGCTGAGAAGAGCAGGCGTGGCTGCAGAAATAGCACGTATGGTGATGGAACAACAGAAAAGAAGTGCTTGGGTGTAGATACGCGACAGACGTGGAGAGCAAGTCACCTGGTCACTGGGTTTACACTGCATGCAGGGCACTGTGCTAGGCAGTGAGTGGTCTGTTTCACACACAGCATCCAACAGATGTTTTTTCAGCACTTCCTTTGTGGAAGGTGTATAATTAATTAGGTCAGAGTGTATGCTATGTGAATGCTGTGTTTGTAATTATTCCCTTTCTATGTAAACTTAGGTCGATGAATTCAAGATAAAGTATAGAAGGTCTAGAGATGGCAAAAGCTTCATGGAAAAGGCAAGGCTTGTTGGGCCGGGAAGATGGGTATTTGGAGAGGCTTATACCATATCTGGAGAAGGCAATGGCACCCCACTCCAGTACTCTTACCTGGAAAATCCCATGGAGCCTGGTAGGCTGTAATCCATGGGGTCGCTAGGAGTCAGACACAACTGAGCGACTTCACTCAATTTTCACTTTCATGCATTGGAGAAGGAAATGGCAACCCACTCCAGTGTTCTTGCCTGGAGAATCCCAGGGACAGGGGATCCTGGTGGGCTGCCATCTCTGAGGTTGCACAGAATCGGACATGACTGAAGTGACTTAGCAGCAGCAGCATACCATATCTAGCAAGTCATAGTTCTTAAATTCTAGGCCAGGTGAAAGTGTTCATGGTGATGCATTTTGTGTGTGTGTGTGTGTGTGTGTGTGTAGAATGTATATATAGCATATATAGGGAATTCCCTGATGGTTCAGTGGTTAGGATTCGGCACTCTCACTTCTGGGACCAATCCCTAGTGGGGGAACTAAAATCCCATAAGTCATGCAACTTGGCCAAAACATACATACATACATACATACATAAATATGTGTGTGGATGTGTGTGTGTGTAGGGCATGGTTTGCAGACAAAGCACATCGTTAGTATCTTATCACTCTAAATATCATTCCATTAGATAACTTACACTAGGAGTGAGATGCCATGTCCCAAAGGAACCAAGATCCCTCAAATAATGTTTTCTATCTTTGAAAATTTTTCATAAGCTTATGCAAACATACACATAACTTTTGTGAAAGAAAAGACATCTCTGGTCTAATTGCTGGCAATAGGAAATAATGACCCAATGGCAAGAACATTTTTTTTTTTTAAATAAACCTTTCTCTTTCATGCCTGCTTGCAGGGAAAGCCCCACAGAGCCCTGGGAGCTTCAGGTCATGCAGGATGTGTTTCACCCATGTATTAGAGTCATGGCTGTAGTTGGTAAACAGTAAAAGGTGTACCTGTTAAAAATGTTTTCAAGAAGGTATAGTTCAGGGCTTTCCTTGAATTCACCCTAGAAGTTAGTGAGAAAGCCATAGAGCATGAGATTCCTGCTGTCTTTACTTCAAGAGATGAGAAGAAGTCTTAGTCTCTTCTGGTGCTGTGGACATCAACAGCCCTGTGTCACCTGGTCCTCTTGGTGTACACAGATGGCTAAGCCGCTGGAGTTCAAGTCCTAGCAGGCCAGGCGATGGAGCTTCCAGTCTCGTCTACCTGGGTGATGCCAATGGAAGATATGCAGAGACTTTTGTGGGCGATGAGGTCTTTCAGCAAGTTTTTATTGAATGTAAATTTGAATGTACCTATCTGCCTTTAAGGAGCTCATGGGCTATAGAAGCCAGACAAGTAAACTTAATCTAACTGTGGTCCTCTGAGGTTATTAAAGAGATTTTTAAAATATATATGATTTTACTTGACTGTGCCAGGTATGAGTTGTGGCATTAGGGATCTTCAGTCTTCATTGTGGCATGCAGTATCTTTAATTGCTGCATGAAAACTCCTAGTTACAACATGCGGGATCTAGTCCCCTCACCAGGGATCGAACCCAGACCCCCTGTGTTGAGAACATGGAGTCTTAGCCACTCAACCACCAGGAAAGTCCCTAAAGAGTTTTAAGCAAGGTAATACTACTGTTAGATTGTCATTTTGGAAACAGTGACAATGTTTGTAGTAGTAGATTGAAAGTTGCAATGGCCGTAGTAGATTAGAAGTGAATTGGAGAGAGATGAGCGTGGAGGAAGGTGGTTGCAATAGGTTAAGAGACATGATGCAAAGGTGCCAGTGGTGGTCAAGAAGAACAAATAGATGTGTTACAGACCGATGTTGAGGAGCACTTGGAGTCCAGTTACGTGTGGGGTTTTGACTTCGGGAACTGGCAGAGCTTTCTTACTCCATCCATTTCAAAGTTTCTGCGTCTTGAGTTCATGTTACCAGCATCAGCAGTGACTCACTTGTCACAGAGTGAAGCTCTGGAATACAGCTCAGCCTATAAGCAGTGAAGTGGTACTTGCACGGCACAGCTCTGTGTTGGGGGAAACACTGAGACTGATGACAACAGAGTATCTAAGCAAGCTTTCTGCTGTTCCATTAACCAGAACCCCTCCTGCCTGTGCCCAGCCCGGGTCCCACAGCCGTCTACTCCCCCTCTGTGGTGTGTCTATGGTATGGCTTGGCCACTGAGCCCTGAGGGTCCACAGCAGGAACAAAGGTCTGAACTCCTGACTCCATGTTGTCTCTGCACATTCATGACTCAATCCCAAGACCTTGACATATCCCCAGATATTTGATCACCCCTAGAATCTGCACTTATCTCATGGAATGCAATAAAATACACTCAGGATGAGTCAAGGGCAACACAGCTATGCACTGAGCAGAATCTGGGAGGTCGATGAGGCTTCCATAGTAGCTACGTGACTCACCCCTGTGAAGCAGCTGGTCATGTGAGTGATGAGGTTTGTACCCTAGCTGCTGCTGCTGCTAAGTCGCTTCAGTCGTGTCCGACTCTGTGCGACCCCATAGACAGCAGCCCACCAGGCTCCCCCGTCCCTGGGATTCTCCAGGCAAGAACACTGGAGTGGGTTGCCATTTCCTTCTCCAATGCATGAAAGTGAAGAGTGAAAGTGAAGTCAGCGACCCCATGGACTGCGGCCTTCCAGACTCCTCTGTCCATGGGATTTTCCAGGCAAGAGTACTGGAGTGTGGTGCCATTGCCTTCTCCGTGTACCCTAGCTAGTTAGTGTTAAAAGGACTGGGACCACCCAAGAGTAGTCTAAACCTTAACGTTCAGGTCCCACACGCCAGTGTTGGACTGTACGTCCAGTCTTCCACTTTAGATGCCAACATTACAGGACAAGAGCTTCTATGCACAATGTTGACAAACCACTTTGGTTCAGTGGCCCACACTCAGGCTCCTGTTATGTGGGGTCAGGAATGCTGTGGACAAAATGTGTTTGCTGATGATGCTGGCCACCAGCCCCCGTTCATCCACACACCTGGTTTCCTGCCTTGAGCAGAGGCTCACGTAAGTGTGCAGAAGTCCACACTGGCTTGGACTGGCCGGGCCAGCCTCTCTCTGGCTGATGTCATCTGTCATAGCTAGGGGCCCAGCTCTCTCTGTCACCCAGGTTTCCCTAGGAAACCCTCTTAGGAAGATCCTGTGGGGGCTGGTTTTCTTCTCACCCTGATTTTGAGTCATTGCGTTACTTTCTCGTAGTTGGTTTAATTCAAAGCCTTAACCTTAAACTCAGTGATAAAGAATTCTAGGCATTTAAGAGCCATCCACAAAGACATTTTGGGGGCCCAGCCCCTGCTCCTTGGAAGTGCCTGCTTATCCATAGTCATGTATGTCTATAACTTGGTCATTAGGCAGAGTCACCGGCAGCCACAGAACAAGGACCACCCTCAGCTTTCCCAGGCAGCAGGCACTGTAGTTCCGTTTTGGCTCTTCAAGAAATTCTCACATGCTGTCAACAGGGTCATCCCTCCAACCCAGAGCACAGCTCCTTCCTCGTCTGTAGTTAGCAGCAAAGGCGGAGATGATATGTGGCATAAACACTGTCTGAAATCCGAGGCAGCCAATCATACAGAGAAGATTCCATGGTGCCCCGTCTGGCCAGCACCGTGCAGACCAGGAAGCCCCAGAGCCTGGAGTGCTTCTTCAAACCTCAGCTGGAAATCAGAGTTTTCTCTGGTCTGTATTCCCCAAATCTGTCCAAAAATGAATCTGCTATATTTTGTCAGATACATCTACCAGGAATCTCTGTTTCTATATATGAAAAAACTCACCAGCCTTAGGCTTTAAGCTTAACTAATTGCAGTGTCGGTGTTATATCTCCACAGGGAGGTTGCAGGTATCAGAGCATGGAGGAGTGTGTCCACACAGAGGGGATGTTTCAGCATCTTGTTCATTGTTTTTAGAAACTTTACCAAGACACAGGACAAAGGGATAGGCTTCTAGAAGGGCTGTCAGTGGCAGAGGATCAGGGGGTGGGAGAGATGACATTTGTTGCACGTCTCTCTTCTAAATGTATCTTCCCCTGGTAGCTCAGATGGTAAAATATCTGCCTGCAATGTGGGAGACCTGGGTTTGATCACTGAGTCAGGAAGGTCCCCTGGAAAAGGGAATGGCAACCCACTCCAATATTCTTACCTGGAGAATTCCACAAACAGAGGAGCCTGGTGGGCTATAGTCCATGGGGTTGCAAAGAGTCAGACGTGACTGAGTGACTAACACTTTCACTTTGCACTTTTAAATGAAGTTATCATGACATCTGTGTTTTAAGTTGTATGTCACATTCTGGAATGAGCTTGAAATATATGCAATTTGTTTTCAAAAGATTGACAAAATGACCACTGCAAACTCTGTACAATAAATAGTTACAGGTTAAAATTTAGTAGACCTAAAGATTCATGAAGAGTGTTTTGTTCACTCCTGTTTCCCCATCCTGTAGCATTCTGAGACATGGAGTAGATCTTCATTTTCTTTTCTTTTTTTTTTTGATCTTCATTTTCTTTAAGGAAATCAGTGTCCACAGTTGTCACTAATGCTCTGTTATGCCCTCACCAGGGCAGAGGCTGGATCTGGACCCCTTTTCAGTAGGAAGGGTCTGGAAATAACTGTGCAGCTATAGAAACTGTTCTCCAGAAATCCCCAAGCCTCCCTGTGTCTGACCCAAAGCCCTGATTTGTGGGCAGAAGAATCATTTTCTTGCTCTGTACTTCAGATGTCTCTAGAGTCAGAACTTTGCCCAACCCACCAATGCCTGGGCATCTGATGCCATGTCTAAGTCTTGCCAACATTTTCCCAGGTGACTGAACTCTGTACCCCATATACCAGCCACTGGCCAACATCCTTCATTGAATAGACCAGTCACCCAGCACCTACCCTGAACCACCTTTATCTGTGCCCCACCTCCCTGATTAAATCGCCTCAAATATTGACAGACAGAGAGATGTCATGAGGGTTTCAGATTCCAGATCCAAGTTGTCTCTGCCCCTTTGGACATTGAACTTTTGATTACAAAAGACCCTGATGAGCGATCTTATGGAGAACTTGTCAGTTTTCCCTGCCTCATCCCTGAAATATCAGGTTTTTCCAGTTTTCCAGTGACAGCTCATCTGAAAGTATGAAACTCTCAAAATTGTCAGTCATTTTGATAAAAAACCCTACAGTCTTCATCCCTGAATAGGAAAAAAAAATTTTTATTTTGTGTAATCTAATCTTTTAGTTGTTCTCCAGTCGCTCAGTCTTGTCCGACTCTTTGTGACCCCTTGGACTACAGCACACCAGGCTTCCCTATCCTTCACCATCTCCTGGAGCTTGCTCAAACTCTTGTCCATTGAGTCAGTGATGCCATCCAACCATCTTATCCTCTGTTGTCCCCTTCTCCTGCTTTCTGTCTTTCCCAGCCTCGGGGTCTTTTCCAATGAGTTGGCTCTTCACATCAGGAGGCCATAGTATTGGAGCTTCAGCATCAGTCCTTCTAATGAATATTCAGAGTTGATTTCCTTTAGGATTCACTGGTTTGATCTCCTTGCAGTCCAAGGGACTCTCAGTAGTCTTATCCAACACCATAGTTCGAAAGTATCAATTCTTCAGTGCTTAGCCTTCTTTACAGTCCAACTCTCACATCCATACATGACTGCTGGATAAAACATAGCTTTGACTAGATGGACCTTTGTCAGCAGACTAATAAAATCTTGCAAATTTCTGGAAGGAGAAATAATGTTCAGAATATTTGACTTGTGGACAGTCATGTGTTACCAAGTATTGGGTTGGCCAAAAAGTCGATTCAAGGTTTTCCATATGATCATATGGAAAAACCCAAATGAACTTCTTGCCCAACCCAATGTTAATAGATTCACATTAGTGGAAATTGAATTGGTGATGTTTACCTTGCCTTTTTTTGTTGTTGTTGAGTTGTGTCTGACTCTTTTGTGACTGCATGAACTGTAGCCCGCCAGGCTCCTCTGTCCATGGGATTTCCCAGGCAAGAATACTGGTGGCTTCCCCCAAACTGAGAGCTCATTTTTTAGGAAAGGACCTTTTGGCTGCCTAACATTCAGGACCTTCCTTTCTCCTCCACTGCCCAACCAGTGGCCCAGCTATTTCCTTGATTGAAGCAAGAAGTACCTGCCTTTGCTGTTCACCTGAAACTATCTCAACACTGTTAATTGGCTGTACCCCAATCCAAAATGTTTTGGGTATTAAAATAAAAAATTAAAGAAGCTCCATGCTTTTTCTAACAATAACTAACAATGAATGAATGTGTTGTGAAGAGAAGGCAGACAGGAATTGGGGGAACCAGTCAAAGAGCCTTGCCCTGTGTTGGGCCAGACAAGGTTCTGGGGTGCAGAATGCAGTGAAGTATTGAGGTGCTGTGCTTAGACAGCCCAGGCTGAGTTTCCAAACGGGTTTGTGACTGTGCCTGACTTCCATGTTAGCCATGCCAACACCATAGTCTTTGGATGTTTGCTCTGAATTTCATAGGCATGGTTGACTAGCTCTCTCTCCCTTTGTAGCTATCACTAAACCTGACTTCCTGGAAAGCTCCTATCGAGGAATAGAAATCAACTAGATTAACTCCTTGCATACCCTGGCCATATATACATGTCAAACTTGTGTTTGTGTAGCCGTGATGGTTGTGAGAGGTGAAAATCTGGCTACTCCCTAGGGTGACCTGTCTTGTCTTGTTTCTGTGGATGAATACTGAAAGCCTATATTTTTAAGTCTTGAAATCTTACTTTAAGGAAAAAATAGAAGACTATTAAAGACAAAAGAATATGTAGCACTTTCATTAACGTGAAATGTATCTAAAGTGAAACTATTTCATAACCATCAAATTTGGGAGGGTGGTGATTTCTCCACCACCCTCCACCATGTTGGTTGAGAGTAGGCTGCTGTAAACCCAAAGTCAGAAGACTTTGACAGAGGGGAGAGTCAACAGATGCCTTAAAGCAGAAGGTAGAAGGGAAAGACTGAGATTCTAGGCTGATGTGAGGGGACTGCTTCGGTCGCTTAGCCGTCGATTGGCATTCAGTAAATACCGTGTAGACTGATGACTGACTTCTGCATTAGTTGCTAGGAGCCCAGTTTGATCTGCATTTGCTTTGGTTATACACAATGTCCCTCCCGTTCTATGATATTGCCCTTGGCTATCACAGGAGACAGCAGCAATCACCAGAGGCCTAGACCTTCAGAGGGGAAAGGGGACTTGTGGAAGAACTCCCCGTGGGGAAAGGAGAGAGGCTGGTCAGATGGCCTCGGCCAGTACTTGGAGAATGTACAGAGATGCTTAGGGAGTAGGACCAGTAAGCAAGTCTCTGCACCAGCCACTTCTGATTCCTGCTTCTGTCTTCTCTGCCACTGTCAGGAGAAGCAGTCTAGATCAGGGATTTTGGAGCACTGATCTCCAACTTTGTCAGAACTAGGTTTGAATCCCAGTTCTGTCACTTATGAGTGATGTGATATTTTTTAGTTTGAGTTCCCCAGAAGCCAGATGCTGAAACAAGGGTTTAAATGAAAGTGGATTATTAGAAATATATTCCAGGGGAAAACTGAAGAGTAGGGAAATGAGACAAGGGAAAGGCTAAAAAAAAAAAAGAAAAAGAAGCAAGAATTCAATATCCAGTCCTACCCCACAGGGTGAATGATGGGATGATATCTGGCATAGTCTCCTCTAAAGTAGTGTTTCAGGTTGTCCAGAACAGCCCTCAGTTGGTGGTTAAGGACTGACCATGGGATGACCAGGGGAGGTCATCAAATCCTAGAGGCTCCCAGCTCTTCCAGCGCAGGTCCAGATGACAGAGACACAGGTGCCTGGTGTTGAGAGTGAAGGCACAGAAGGAATTCATGTGTACAGATATGGATATGGGCTCTGCATCAGCAGAGCGCTGACAACATGTGCTGCAAAGGCTTTTATAGTTTCTTATACTCTCTAAGCCTCAGTTTTCTCATATGTTAAATGGGAGGAAAAGAACTTATTTAAAACCATCAAGGAAGTAAAAATAGTAAAGCACCTGCTGAGATGACACAGGAAAAGCCCCCAAGTATTCAATAACTGGTAACTCATATCAACCTCAGGTTGACTAACTACAAATCCTGAGGCCTTAAATAAACATGCAAACCAAACAGACATGAAGAATTTGAATTATAACAATATATGCCTAAAAGGAGCAATTCAGTTACACAACGAAGTTTCAGAAGCTAAAGATAATTTTAACAATAAATCCAGAAAACTGTCTAAAAGAGGATTCTAATGTTAAAAGTGCTTTCAACAATAGAACTAAGACCAGATGGTATAAACTTTTAGGGGATTGGACACTGTTCTATAGTTATAGTTTTAACAATAAATGCTCAGAGGACAAGTTTGATCAAATCTTAGTTCTCTGGTTCTTATACTTTCAATAAAATTGAATCTGATCAATCCAGCAGGTGGGTCTGGAGTGAGTTGATGCTGATACGGGGAGTGGTGCTGGGCGAGTCCGTTGACTTCAGTGAACAATCTCTGAGCATTTGCATATGGCAAATACAAGGCCAAGAGGAGTGAGGCCCACCCAGTTTCCCAAGTTGGTCACTGGGTGGACCGGGGATATGGAGAGAGTGAATTAAAACCAGTTCACTGTGATAATAACTGAAGCATTTTAGTGGACCTAGTTTTAAGTACTTCATGCTTGTAACCTTGGTTAATCCCTCCCAGCAATAATAAGAGATAAGTTCCATCATTACCTGCATTAGGTAAAGGACACCAACAATAATTATGTAACTAACTTACATAACTGGCGAAGGCCAAAGTAGGAGTCCAGCCCAAGCAGTCTGAGCCCATAGTGCACAGCACATGGCCTCACACGTGTCTTAGGATCCCCACGGTGCTTACCGAACTGTAGTACTCACCTCTGCAGAGATTTCAGCTGAAGTCTCAAAGTTGCATGTTTTACTTGCTCAGCCTAGGTCAAGAATCATAGTTGTATTATGTCAAAGAGACAAGAGGCAATTACTTGAACTCCTTCTGTAAATTCTCTAGGTTTCAGATTCATTCAGTTTAATGTAGCACTTTGATATAAGTATCATATATACTTATATATGAGACTTATGATGAGGTATGGGCAATTTTCTTCAAATCAAATGGGCATCTCTTCCTGAGGCTAACTCAGTAGCCAAGTTTGTGGAGACAGGAGCCTACCTCTTCTTTTGAAAAAAAATCCGTAAAAGGTACCTACTGGGCCACTGAACAATACTGTGTGATACTGTGCAGCCCTGATATCTACAAGGCTCTCCCGATGTTGTTCTAAGGAAGTGCGAGAACTGTCTTATGAAATCAACTCTGGGTTTTCTCTTCTTATCATTCCTGGATTCTCCATGAATGCAGAAGCCATTAAAGTAAAGGAAAGCTGTCTCCCCTCTCTGCTAATATGCCTAGAGAATTATACCATACTCACTCTTATACCATGTACTTTTTGCCTGTTTCCAAGTCTATACCTCCTTACCAAAACTTTCCTCATTTTCACAGGATTAACATTCCCTATTTTGTACCTTGGACTTGTGTTAGGTGTAACATTGTTCCTACACCATTTTTCTTTTTGGGGGGAGGTAGGAGTGGAGACAAAAAAATATTTGTTAATTTATTGAAAATCAGAGACAATGATAAAACAATGCTTATATTCCTCTTATCTTGTATTTCTCTCTGTCCTCCCAAGAGTCCTACTTTCTCACAACATTTGCATCAGAAGTGTTTTAAAATGAGTCTATTGATATTTTTAAATATATTTTCTAATTGGAGAATAATTGCTTTACAATGCTATGTTAGTCGCAGAAGGCGATAGCACCCCACTCCAGTATTCTTGCCTGGAAAATCCTATGGATGGAGGAGGCTGGTAGGCTGCAGTCCATGGGGTTACTAAGAGTCGGACACGACTGAGCGACTTCACTTTCACTCTTCACTTTCATGCACTGGAGAAGGAAATGGCAACCCACTCCAGTGCTCTTGCCTGGAGAACCCCAGGGACGGGGGAGCCTGGTGGGCTGCCGTCTTTGGGGTCGCACAGAGTCGGACACGACTGAAGCAACTTAGCAGCAGCAGCAGCTATGCTGGCTTCTGCTGAGCACTGAGCTGGGCTCTGTGTGTCATCTAGAGCTTCCTACTGGCTGCCTGTTTCACACATGGTAGTGTATATATGCCAATGGTACTCTCTCAATTCATCCCACCCTCTTCTTCCCCAACTATTCCCACAAGTCTGTCCTCTACATCTGCATCTCTATTCCTGCCCTGGAAATAGATTTATCAGCACCATTTTTCTAAATAAGATTTGTCCATACAAATCAGTGGAAGAGAAACCACATTTATGAGAACAAGAATCTTCCACTTAGTGACAAAATCGCCACTACCACCAATCACAAAGTCTGGGTGGTTTTGTCACTAAGTCGTGTCCAACTCTTGAGATCTTCCCAACCCAGGGACGGAGGAGCCTGGTAGGCTACAGTCCATGGAGTTGCAAAGAGTTGGACGTAACTAAGCAACTTCTCTTTCTTTCTTTCTGAGCCACCAGGGAAGCCCCTTAGAGTTGGTGACTGGTCAATGTTTATTTCCTGTTATACCATTAGGGAGGATCACTAATGGCAAGAAAGACATTACAGATTTGTTTTTAAACAATTTATTGATACAGTTTTCTTTTCTGACAATATGACCCTTTATCCTAAAAGAGTAACACACAAAAAAATTTCAATGAGTGGAAGATTCTTGTTCTCATAAATTCTTGTTCTCAAAATTTTTACCATCTGAGCTACCAGGGACTGGCAAGTTAATTATACTTTTACCTTTGAGAAAATTATACATGACTGGGGGGTGGGGTGAACAGGAACTCATAGTACTGCAGTGATAAGAGAACTATAAAGAGGGGCCTAGAAGTCCCTTTTGTTTATTACAACTGAATATCTTTCTACAACTTACAAAAATGATTCCCAGATTTCATGGGTATAGTGAAAGAACACATATGGATCTTTTCTAACTCCATCTCCAGCAGGATCATGCATGTTCTAGTGAATATCAATCCCAACAACACAGACATGCAGAGAACAGGGAGAACAAAGACATCTTAGGAATCTTCTTATCCACTGATTTTCTTCCTTTTAAAAATTTGATGAACTATTCATTCACACAAAATCATACCTGGAAACTTACTGTGTAGAAATCAAAATTAAGACATGAAGCTGTATTTAGATTAAGAGTGGGGCACCAGAGTGCCTTGACAGTTCAGCACTGCTCTCCAAGACCTTAACCCCAGACCTGTATGACTCAGGAACCCATTCTACTTTGGGAGAATTGCAATAGGCATAGAGTACTTTCTAGAAAAGCGATCTAATTGTCCTTGTTCTTCCCCTCTTGAAGGAAACAAAGAAGAGATTCAGTTCAGTTCAGTTCAGTCGCTCAGCCGTGTCCGACTCTTTGCGACCCCATGAATCACAGCACGCCAGGCCTCCCTGTCCATCACCAACTCCCAGAGTTCACTCAGACTCACGTCCATCAAGTCAGTGATGCCATCCAGCCATCTCATCCTCTGTCGTCCCCTTCTCCTCCTGCCCCCAGTCCCTCCCAGCATCAGAGTCTTTTCCAATGAGTCAACTCTTCGCATGAGGTGGCCAAAGTACTGGAGTTTCAGCTTTAGCATCATTCCTTCCAAAGAAATCCCAGGGCTGATCTCCTTCAGAATGGACTGGTTGGATCTCCTTGAAGTCCAAGGGACTCTCAAGAGTTTTCTCCAACACCACAGTTCAAAGGCATCAATTCTTCGGTGCTCAGCCTTCTTCACAGTCCAACTCTCACATCCATACATGACCACTGGAAAAACCATAGCCTTGACTAGACGGACCTTTGTTGGCAAAGTAATGTCTCTGCTTTTGAATATGCTATCTAGGTTGGTCATAACCTTCCTTCCAAGGAGTAAGCGTCTTTTAATTTCATGGCTGCAGTCACCATCTGCAGTGATTTTGGAGCCCAAAAAAATAAAGTCTGACACTGTTTCCACTGTTTCCCTATCTATTTCCCATGAAGTGATGGGACCAGATGCCATGATCTTCGTTTTCTGAATGTTGAGCTTTAAGCCAACTTTTTCACTCTCCACTTTCACTTTCATCAAGAGGCTTTTGAGTTCCTTTTCACTTTCTGCCATAAGGGTGGTGTCATCTGCATATCTGAGGTTATTGATATTTCTCCCGGAAATCTTGATTCCAGCTTGTGTTTCTTCCAGTCCAGCGTTTCTCATGATGTACTCTGCATATAAGTTAAATAAGCAGGGTGACAATATACAGCCTTGATGTACTCCTTTTCCTATTTGGAACCAGTCTGTTGTTCCATGTCCAGTTCTAACTGTTGCTTCCTGACCTGCATGCAGATTTCTCAAGAGGCAGGTCAGGTGGTCTGGTATTCCCATCTCTTTCAGAATTTTCCACACTTTATTGTGATCCATACAGTCAAAGGCTTTGGCATAGTCAATAAAGCAGAAATAGATGTTTTTCTGGAACTCTCTTGCTTTTTCCATGATCCAGCGGATGTTGGCAATTTGATCTCTGGTTCCTCCGCCTTTTCTAAAACCAGCTTGAACATCAGGAAGTTCACGGTTCACATATTGCTGAAGCCTGGCTTGGAGAATTTTGAGCATTACTTTACTAGCATGTGAGGTGAGTGCAATTGTGCGGTAGTTTGAGCATTCTTTGGCACTGCCTTTCTTTGAGATTGGAATGAAAACTGACCTTTACTAAAAACCTAACTCTTACTAGTAACTATGCCAAGTACTAAACATGCCAGCTCATCTAGCTTTCATGGATGACTTTCTGAGCAAGGTATCATTATCGCCTTTTCAAGATGAGAAAGGAACAAGCCAAGAAATTGAATAACTCAGTCACAGAGTTGAAACTGATAGAAGTAAAATTTTTACATGCATAGGTTTGGTTCCCAAAGTCTACATTTTTGTTATGTTATTTTTCCATGCTTTCTAAACAGAATTGTGACCTCTAGCTACTAGATGGTACCCTCCACCCTCAGCTGTAAGAACCAGAACATTTCCAGACATTGCTAAGTGTTCCCTGGGATGGGGGTGAGGGGCGGAGAGGGAGTGATGGAGGTGGGAAATGACTCACAGTTGAGAACCACTGCCCTAGGTCAGGAGCGTGCATGTTGACCTGACAGTGCTCAGGATTGTTGCAGGGTCAGATTAGACAAAGCATGTTTATAGACTTTTAAAGGGAAAGAAAAAAGTGTGTGTGTGTGTGTATAGTTACAATGCAGCCCTTATCTTTTCATTGGTTTATTTGTTCATCCAAGATTTTTTGAGCCAGGTGAAGGACACTTTTAAATAATAAACTTTGAGAGCCTTAAAGATTTGCCAAATAAACAAAGGACTTGGACGAAAGAGAACAATCCTAGAAAACATCCCATAATGAATATACATAATATGCACAAAATGCTGTGGGAACCCCAAGGAAGAAAGGGCTGCCTTTGACCGAAACCATAGAGAAGGAGTTGGGCTGCATAGTCCAAGCTCTGTGATAACACCATTCAACTAATTGTGACTAATGCCTCTTCATACAGTGACATATATTCATGCAGTTTTTCCAGGAGTATTTAAAGTGCATGCTGACAATGGTCAGCACTGATTAAGGTATTAATCATTTTTTGGGCACACTTAAAGGAGTACGAACTCTGAATGAGCAACTTAATTGAAGTTAGACACCTCTTATTTTGGAGAAGGCAATGGCACCCCACTCCAGTATTCTTGCCTGGAAAATCCTATGGACAGAGGAGCCTGGTAGGCTGCAGTCCATGGGGTTGCTAGGAGTTGGACACGACTGAGCGACTTCACTTTCCCTTTTCACTTTCATGCATTGGAGAAGGAAATGGCAACCCACTCCAGTGTTCTTGCCTGGAGAATCCCAGGGATGGGGGAGCCTGGTGGGCTGCCGTCTATGGGGTTGCACAGAGTCGGACATGACTGAAGCGACTTAACAACTTATCAACTTCTTATTTTTTCCTTTTATCATACCTGCTCCAATGATAGCAAACAATCAAACAACAAGAACAAAAAAAATTAAAGACAAACCCTCCAATCCAGATTTCATTATGTAGATTTCCTTCCTCTATTCCTTCCACAAATACAGGAAGCTCAATCTTGAGTATATTCTTCAGATAAACCTCAATTAATTCATATGAGGTCTGTTGATTCAAGAAGAACCATTCCTAGAATCATGAATACTTGTTTTAAGCTCTAAATCTGACATTGTATATTTAAGTAGAAATAATTCTGAGTAATTACCTGTTAGTACCATAGAGACAAGATTGACCATTATGAAAGTACCAGAATTTCCAAACTTTATTCCTAAGTGTTCTACATTAAATAGTCATTAACAAGGAAGCTCCATATAAAAAAACTGGTGTGTCTAATGAATCCACATTTACCTTAAAGCATTTCCCCCCTTTCAGCCTGCCTGCAGATTTTGCTATTGCTTGTTGCAGAGGTCCATGCAGGTTGACTAGAGCCTGAGTTGCTAGCTTGAGCCTGAACTGCCCTAATGATGCTGAGTCACATTTGTTTTGGAAGATCACTCTTAAAGCCTGCCGCTCATGCTTGTTTATGGAGAATGCAACAACTTCAGCATCAGCTAACAAATCCCTTTGCATGCACAGCCACATCTGAGTGCTTCCGACAAATGCTTCCTGTCACTTCTCCCTCTACAGCTTTGAAAATTAGAGCCTGGTGGAGTGAACTGGGAGACAACCCTGAGCATTTAGGAAAAGAAGTATGGGAACTGTAAAGCCGGCTGTTGAAATCAGTGTAATTGGTGTAAGATTACATTTCATCAGTCTTAAGACCTGCCTTTTACCACATTTAAGGTCGCATCAATATGGAACATTCTGCATACTGAGCTGTTGGTCACATGCCTTTAGAATAGCATGCCATGCTGTTTTTTAAGCATTACGAGTGAAACAAACAATTGACAGGTGGATCTTGTGGTACATTCAGAATTCTTGTGTAAACTCCCCCAATACTGGTTTTTTTCAATCTCAATTTGATTGTATTTATGAGAACCGTATATATTGTATATAGCATAAGCATGTATCAGCAGACCTAATATAATGACTCACAGTGAAAACCAAGCCTGTATTATGATTTTTAAATCAGGAATTTGTTGGATATATTCATATCTTTAAATCGTACTTATTGTCTTTAGATTCCTTCACTTGAGAAAACCGTACTTTTCATAAAATTACTAGGAATTGAGTCAACAGATATTTTTATTGCAAATTAACTCTACTTCAATTAAAGAGGGTTTTAAAAAAGTAAATACTTTCTGAGCATTTATTATGTGCCAGGCACTAGTCTTAATAGGTGCTTAGAATGCTTCAGTGAACAAGAAATATAAAGCATCCTGTACCATGAGCTTTCCTTAACAGGATGTGTTTGCATGTGTGTGTTTTAAAGAAGGTATGTGGGTGCATGAAGCAGAAGATAGGCTATAAAAATAATACTTAAATTATCTAGTATGTTAGAAGGTAGAAAGGGCTATGGAAAACCATTCCATTTGTTCTTCATTGGAGTGTAGCCAAAAGTTGGTCTTGAAATATTTTTATCTGAATCTCTTGTTTTAAATGTAAGTGAAAGTATTAATCGTTCAGTCCTGTCCAACTCTTTGTGACCCCATGGACTGTAGCAGCCAGGCTCCTCTGTCCATGGAGTTCTCCAGGCAAGAATACTGGAGTAGGTAGCCATTCCCATCTCCAGGGGATCCTCCTAACCAGGTCTCCTGCATTGCAGGTGAATTCTTTACTGTCTGAGCCACCAGGGAAGCCCTTAAATGTTAGGAATCTATTCAAAAATAATTTGACACTAAACATGTCCTCATGGTCTTGTCTAGAAGCTACAGCACACACCCTCTCTGTTTATTAAGGAGGAAGCCCAGGCCCAGAAAAGTGAAATGACTTTCCCAAAGTTCCAGTAGTCATCAACAGGAGCAGGGCCAAGATGCAGGCTCCTTCTTCAGTGCATGTTCCTCCACAGGTTAGCCTTTGATGGCAGGCAACCTAGTTGGTGAAATCTATTTGAAAATCTGTTTTGAAACATTGCAAACTAACATGTAAAATATCATGTATGAAACGAGTTGCCAGGTCAGGTTCGATGCACGATACTGGATGCTTGGGGCTGGTACACTGGGACGACCCAGAGGGATGGAATGGGGAGGGAGGAGGGAGGAGGGTTCAGGATGGGGAACACATGTATACCTGTGGTGGATTCATTTTGATATTTGGCAAAACTAATACAATTATGTCGTTTAAAAATAAAATAAAATTTTAAAAAAATAAATAAATAAAACACCTAAAGGTGCAGGCTGAGTGGCACCCTCAGGACAGAGTGGTCAAGAGCAGAAAGGAGCTTCTGCAATGAGTGAATTGGATTGAGATAAGACCCTTATGAAATCATTCTGCCCTCCCCTGTGGCAGGCTAGCCACAGAAGTGTGACCCCTGATTCTTGCGCCCTCCTTCGTCTTTCTCACTCACAGACTACCACTGACTATTCTCCTGCTTCCTGGAGCACCAAAGTCACGGCTGGAGATGGGTCTAAGGCCTTGCTGTCGTGTGTGTGTATGTTAGTCACTCAGATATGTCCGACTCTTTGTGACCCCATGGACTGTATCCTGTAGGCTCCTCTGTCCGTGGGATATCCCAGGCAAGAATACTGGAGTGGGTTTCCATTTTCTCCTCCAGGGGATCTTCCCAACCCAGGAATTGAACCCAGGTCTCCTACATTGCAGACAGGTTCTTTATTGTCTGAGCCATAAGGGAAGCCCCCTTGCCATCATAGCTTTTTCTTAGTCCTGTCTCCGTTCCTGTTCCACATATACCTTGGGCTTGGCCATCAATCATTCTTAGAGTTTGATGAAATCATTTGATGAAAATATTGTTTATAAAGGTAAAGAACAGAATTGAAAAGACACTGGAAATAGTCATGCGCTGGAGTAAACTGAAGTCAACAGTCATGGTTCCCAGACTCACCACCACAAGGCAGCCTCCCTGGGATTTGGTTTCCCTAGCTGTACATGGGACTTTTTAATCTGCCCGCACACAGGCTTGTTGTAAGGAGTAAAAGGTTAAGGGAGATTGTGTCTGCATAGCTCTCAGAAAACCATAACTTGCAATCCATACTCTAGCAATTTCAGTTACTTCTGCCCCTTCTTTCTCTGAAGACAAGTTACTAGAGGGATAGACAAGTTTACTGTTATTTTGAAGGCTGCTTCAGGCTTATTTTATGTCAGGGAAATTAGTCTTCTGCGAGTTGGAAGGGATCTTAGACACCCTAATGAGGCCAACCCTGGCTGTTACAGAATAAGCTGGGACTTTTTTTGAAAAATACAGATTCATAAGCTCTATATCCAGAGATTCTGATGCAGAAGCCCAAGAGTGATGTCCAGGAGTTTTATATGTTTTCGTATTATGTGTGTGTGTGTGTGTGTGTGTGTTAGGAAAACTCCAAACATGAATCTGAAGATCAGCTGGTTTGGAAAACCTTCTTCCAGCTTCCTTCCATCCCTGGCTTCACTTAGAAATGGAAAACCATTAATCACTCAAGCTCTCATCTTTTCCACTCAGTTGAATTGCCCCTTTACACCCCCCACCTCCATTACTTGGCACCCCACCTTGACAGCTGCTCCTGCCAAGCCCTGACATTGATCCATTGGGACATCCTCTCCCTTCCACCTGCTGCCCTCTAGTGGAGGTGCTGAGAAGCAACAAAATGTTTAAATGGGAGCCACCAGGGGTTGGTTGGTCTGAGCTGGCTAGTCCCCTAGAAGATATCCACAGACCACAGCTCTGAGAGGAATCATTAGGATAGCCTCAAGCTTATGGGACACTGCGTACACATGACTTATATTCAGAGCAGAACTTTATAAAGACCCTGGCATCTATTTATGGGTTCCCCCTCCTCACCCCCAGGTTTCAGAAATCTACCTGGCAAAGATTGTCCTTGGGATATTTTTAATTCTTTGGCCTCTCCCTTCTATCACTTACTCAAATCCTACTTCTTGCAAAAGGAGTCGATTCCTCCCCACCTCCCCAAACCTTTGGATTTTTTTAAATTTTGAAAAAAAAAAAAATGGAAGGATATTTTTTAAAAATCCTTACACTTTAGAAACTTCCAGTCACTAGATTAAAGGGACAGACATGAACTCAGCATTAAGTGTAAGTAACACCTAGGTAACTGTGCTCACCCTGCATCCCACAGACACCCTGGAAGGTGTATGTGGTAATCGTCTTTACCCAGGATGACCTGAAGTCAAGAGAGCTCAAGGAGGTTGTGGTTTGTCACACAGCAGAACCCAGGTCTGGCCGATGGCCAGCCCCTGTATGTTCCTTTAATGTGCTCGCCACCTCCAAACAGTGCTTGTTTAGTGCTTGGATTAATGATACAGAAATCATAACTTTCATGGTTGTTGCTATTGTTTGGTTGCTAAGCCGTGCCTGGCTATTTGCAGCGCCATGGACTGCATCATGACAGGCTTCCCTGTCCTTCAGCATCTCCCGGAGCTTACTCGAACTCATGTCCATTGAGTTGATGATGCCATCCAACCATCTCATCCTCTGTCACCCCCATCTCCTCCTGCCCTCAATCTTTCCCAGCATCAGGGTCTTTTCCAATGAACTGGCTCTTTGCATTAGGTGGCCCCAGTATTAGAGTTTCAACATTAGTCCACCCAGTGAATATTCACAGTAACTTCCATGGTAAATTATATTAAATCTCATGTTCAGTTCAGTTCAGTCACTCAGTCGTGTCCGACTCTTTGCGACTCCATGAACCGCGGCACGCCAGGCCTCCCTGTCCATCACCAACTCCTGGAGTCCACCCAAACCCATGTCCATCGAGTCGGTGATGCCATCCAACCATCTCATCCTCTGTCGTCCCCTTCTCCTCCTGCCCCTAATCCCTCCCAGCATCAGGGTCTTTTCAAATGAGTCAGCTCTTCACATCAGGTGTCCAAAGTATTGGAGTTTCAGCTTCAGCATCAGTCCTTCCAATGAACACCCAGGACTGATCTCCTTTAGGATGGACTGGTTGGATCTCCTTGCAGTCCAAGGGACTCTCAAGAGTCTTCTCCAACACCACAGTTCAAAAGCATCAATTCTTCAGCACTCAACTTTCTTCACAGTCCAATTCCCACATCCGTACATGACCACTGGAAAAACCATAGCCTTGACTAGACGGACCTTTGTTGGCAAAGTAATGTCTCTGCTTTTTAATATGCTATCTAGGTTGGTCATAACTTTCTTTCCAAGGAGTAAGTGTCTTAATTTCATGGCTGCAGTCACCATCTGCAGTGATTTTGGAGCCTAGAAAAATAATCTTATGTTACTGTATTTATAGTAAGTTCATTCTTTTCCTTTAATGAATGTTTAATAATCAGTGTATCCCTCCACCATCTTCAGTTCCTCATGTCAGTACTCTTGCATCCAGAATTATTTAGCAAAGGAACTTGGCAGGTGGGTGAATTTGGGAGGAGATGAGGACAGCAAAAGCCACAAAAGTGTTGGAAATTTGAGATTGGCTATCATAGGGCAGATACAGTATACTCCTGCAGGCTTCAGTGAAACTAAGTAGTTGTCTGTATTAACCAGCAGAGCGGAACTCAGAGGTCAAACACTGATAGAAACTATGTGTGTGTGTGTGTGTGTGTGTGTGTGTGTGTGTGTGTGTGTCCATCCAGCTCCCATAGGATCCTGCACAAGTGCTATATCAGCATGAATGTACCCTTTTTGTAGTGGTGGTTTTCCGCTCTTTAACCTTGATTGTGAATATCTTGGTAAGTGATCTTTTTATCAATATTTTTCTTAAGGGACAAAACAATAGATTTCACTGGACTCATATTTCTGTCCCTTGTATATCACTATTATTGGAATGCTGTCATACAATCTATTTAACATCTTAACTGGAAGGTATGTGTATGTACACACCCACCCACCCTGAACTGCCTTTTCCCCTGCAATGATAGAAAATACAGCTCTGGGTAGATAAGAGAATTATAGTGTGAAAAGAACAATACTTAGGATGTGGACTCCAGTTCCCTGCTGTCCTGCCTTTAAAACTTTGTTACTTTGTCGGCGTGAACAAACCAAAGTGAGCCTTGTAAAACCAGAATTCTATTGCATACGGTCAGTTGACCAGGCTCATCTGAAGGATTCCTCACAGTCTTTCCAGCTCTCTGAGCTGTATCTTCATTTGTGCTGTCACGAACTTGAAAAGAAAGGTGGAGAGTGGTCAGTAAGGTTGAAAGAGAGGGGATGCTGTGTCTAGATAAGCTCGCCGACCTAACCTGCCCTGTGTCACAGGGGTTGTGTAACATGGAGCCCCTCGAGCAGACTGTGCACAGAACGGAGTGCATTTGATCTCCTGCAAGGCAAGGGACGGAGGAGGGTTCAATCCCTGGACTGGGGAGATCCCCTGGAGGAGGAAACCCACTCCAGGATTTTTGCCTGGGAAATCCCATGGAGACAGAGGAGACTGGTGAGCTACAGTCCAAAGGGTCGCAAAGAGTCAGACACAACCGAGCAACTAAGCACAAGCACTTCTAGCACCTGTATGCTGTGTGACCTCAGTGAAGTTACTTCACCTCTCTGTGCCTCAGTTTCCTCATGGAAGGGGGACAATAACAGTGCTAACATACAGGGTTATTATGAACATTTAATCAGTTAATACATGTAAGAACTTAAAACCTCTCTAGCACATAAACACTCAATAGATATAAGCTCTTATTGTTATGAAACTAAAAGAAGAGAACCCAACAGTCATGTGGTTTGGTGAAATATTGATCATATTTCCTTTCCTTTCTTCCTTCTCCTCTGCCTTCTTCTGATCCCACTTTGCTCCCCTCCCAATACACCTCTGCCTATTTCTCTTCCTTTCAACTTAAGAATTTTCAGCGAAAACGTTTAGAAGGACAGAAGAGTTGTGCCAGTTGGAGGGCAGGAAGCTTTTTGATGATCAAGTGTACCTTTCAGCTACAGTGGCTGCCTCCAACAGTAATGGGCTGTGTGGCAACAGAAAGCTTGTTTCCTAAGAAATGGGTTTAACTTTTTGATTGACTCAGTGATAAAATAGGACAGCTGGACTCAGATATCTAAAAGATGAACACCCTGGGCCTGTCACCGTGCTTTAAGGAGAGACATTCACTCTGAAAGGCCACTTGTCTTACTTCATCAGTGTTCTGCTTTTGTTGCTGTATTTGGTACAGGTCATTCTCAAGAAAGCACCATGGAAATCCAAATCTAAGAGCAGAGTTAGCCCTCAGGCCGTCAGTGCCCGCCACGTGTCTCTCCCTATTGGCAGAGATCCTCACCCTTCCTTACCAAGGCCCCACTGACCTCAAAGGGCCCTTCTTGTCAGGCCATGAAGTTCGTCTGAGCCAGAGCGCTGGGATTCCAGCCAAAGCTGAATGAAGGTGCAAAATGTCTGACTAAAAAAAGCTCGAACATGTGGCATTGGGTATCGCAGATAAATTTGTTGGAGAAATGGTTTATAAATAACATGAAAAGGGAAGAGGGTCAACATATTGAGTTGCTGTCTGATCCTTGAGGGACACCTTGTCTCATACTAAACCCCAAAGTGATAACACACTGGAAAAAAATGGGCTTCCTGAGTAAATGAACTCCACACAGGCTTCTTTTTTCTTATCAAGATGTTTGTAAGTTTGGCAGTAAGCATTTTAAAAGAGGGTTGCTTTTATTTGGAATACACTGAAAAACATGGATATCATTTCAAAACAAATGAAATCAAAAGCAAGAAACAAACCCCAGGAAGGCGACGTGCTCTTCTGAGCATGGTCTAAGGCTGGGAGGCTGCAGAAACTGAACTATTTAGGGCTCTTACTAAAATGGTCTCCTCCTCCTCCAAATTAAGCATCGTCACAGGAGGACGGATGGACTCAAGACAGAAGGAATGAGGGGAAAAGGAGATCAGTAACTTGGGAAAGTTTTCTTTTTCTCTGCCCCTTTCTGTTTTTGGTTTTGTTTTGTTTTCCCTTGTCAAAGCCAGAAGGGATCTGAATTCTGCTCCAAAAGTCCCAAGACCAGAGGGTCAGGGTGGGCCACTCAGCGGCTGGAAGCTGTGATCTTATCACTAGTCCAACCCCTCCCCCTTCCTCCCTGGGAACCTTGTGCAAACACAACTGCCTGGTCTTCCTGTTTGGTGGCAAAGGTTTTGCTCCCTTCTCTTTTTATTTGGGAATGTGAACTTTGGGGGATATGTTTTGCTGCCTTTTTCTTTTTTTTTTTAAAGAAACAGATTTGTTCCCATAGATCCATTCCCTGGCACAGGAAGACCACAGCTAATTAAAGAACAAGATGAGATGCTTAGACAAGTGGGGCCACGTGCCTTTCCCTGGGGCTGGACCATGTTCTCTGCCCACCATCACCTCTTCTCCCGAGCCTGCCCCACCTCCGTCTCCACCATACCTGTGGTTACATGTCTACCCCTGACTGTGAGTTTTAATTTCCCAGGAGGGTAACCCACTGGCTCAGGGACAATCTTCCAAGATGTGAATGCACTTGTCTTCTCTCTTTGCATAGATATCTGTCTTTGCCAGAGAGGACTGAGTGAGAGAGAGTAAGGTTTTCAGTGTTCACATGTGTATTGTTTAAAATCATGATAATTTGCTGTCTGCTTTGAATTTCAAAAATCATGATAATTTGCTGTCTGCTTTGAATCTCATTTTTGAAATCAAAATGATGCTTGGAGTCAGATCCTACTGATGCAGCTTCCAGGGAGTCAGAGAAGTTTGAGCACAGGCTTTGCCAGTGAAATATCAGGCAGTGATGCAGGCTGGTAAAGGGGTACTTTTGCAAGAGAATTGCAAACTGGGAACTTTACCTTTTCTCCAAACAATTTTGGAGAATTTTAGTTCATTTCAGTCCATTAGGTGAATCTAATGAGATCTGTTAGATTGGAAACCCTGTCCTTCTTTTTTCCTCCAGAACAGAATTACCAATTATTTTTCATCTGTGGACTTGATAAATCCATATTCATGTCCCCACTTTACGGGGGCTCTTCTACCAAAGCCTTTATTGCAAAACCAAATTCAAAACCTTGCAACCTGCCCTTGAAAATCATGACCCAGGCTGTTTAGAATTCTGTAATTCACTTGGGTCATTTGTTTAACCATCTATGAATTCACTTATATTTATAATTATTCAGAAAATAGGAATAGCTTTTATTTACAGCATAGCATGAGAGACTATTTCCCTCACCTCACTGAAACTGAGAAACATTTGATGAACAGCATTCTCCTAAACAGCCAGATAATCCTTTCATGAAGGGAAATGAAGTGCATTTCCAATAATGATTTGTTCTTAATGAATCCATGCTGGTTCCAAGTGACCCATGGTTTCCTTCCTGGATACTCAGAAACCAACAATTCATTCTAGCATATTGCTGGGGATTGAAGCTAAAGGTATAGGTTAAGAATGTGCCTTTAACTTATTCAAGCTTTGCAATTATCCTGTTTTTTCCTCTGAAGAGCCTCAGAAGTGAACTCATCATTAGCTTTGGGATTATGCTTATTGTTCATTGGCTTTAGACTTCAGTTTTATTAACTTCGTTTATTCGGTACACTCCAGTCTTCATGCTACTACCCTTCACTAAGAAAAAGAAAATTCTATACAAGTTTCCCTTTGCTTTCTTCTTTTCTGAGTTATCTGTTCTTATTGTTTTCATAGTATTTTATAGTTTTGTGAGAAGAGACAAAATATCTCAATTTAGAACTTTACCTTATAAGTGTGAAAGTTCTAAACTATCAATTATTGCATCAGCTTTTTAAAAAATGGTCTATAGTCTCCCTGTCTCTCTTTCTCTATGTGTGTACACGTATATGTGTGTGTGTGTGTGTGTGTATACACACACATGTAGACATACACACATATATGTGTACTTGTATACTTCTTTTAGTATTAACTTGGCTCTTTCAGTGCATCCTGAATATTTTAAGGTCATTTGTGCTACCTATGAAAGGATTAAGAGTCTACTCATGCATAGGTATAATTTAAGGTGGAGATGATTCCTTTGAATTATTATTCCTGGAATATGTAACAAGTCCCCAAATTATAATCTAAACATAGGAAATCATTATATTTGTACCAATACTTGGCAAGATGCAATGAAACCCAAGATCATGAAGTTCAGGTAGAGAGGGATGGTGGTGAGAAATTCAGAGTCAGCTGGAGGTGAATGGCTCTGGGCCCCTAGATGTCAGCAGGAGGTCAGTGGGAAGTTGGGAGAGGGAAAGGCAGCAGTAACCAACTATTTCACTCATTCATTGGTCAGTGTTTATTGAGAGCCTGCTGCATGCCTGGCATCATCCTGGCTTCCCTGAAAAGGATGAGGGAAGCACACAAAAAGACGGTGAGAATAAATGAGAAACAATCATCCTCTGCCTTCAATTACAGCTGGCTATGCTTTTCTGAACACACAGCCAAGCACTTAAAGTAATAAGCCATAGACAACTTCTATTTTAACACATAATGCTTCAAAATAAAAAAAAAAAGAAAGATCCCCAAAGAGCCTGTCACAATTTAAAACGGTTTAAGATTAGAATCCGAAAGGAAGGAGAGATGTTTCTGTGAGGAAAGTTTCTAAGACTAGAGTTTTCTGCTCAGCTACTAAATATGATGCTTTTTTCATTTTTTCCCTTCCTTTGCATATTTACTTATAGTGTGGGGGAGGCTGCTCTATTGGCAGCACAATAGAGATGTCATCAGGGAAATGGAAACACAAATTCAATATTCGAGAGCTTCTGTTCCCCTGAAAACAACCACAGAGCATCAGATTTTGCCACATATTCAGATTGCAAACCAGCTACAGAATGCCAAGAAGTTTTCTGTTAGGACCAATTATCCCTGGGTTTTTGCTACTTAAACTCTGCTGTGGGGAACGCAACTATACACCAGCATTAAAAGTAGGCAATCTTGATATTAAGAAGGAGTGTTGCTCGTAACAGTAAGTACATGCATTGACATTCCAACCACTGACTTCTCATGGGTTTGTAGGATCAGAAACCCAGTATGTGTGCCTAGAACTGGCAAGACTCTTCTCAGGGAGTATGAGAGTGAAATGACTCCTTGCCTTCCCCGTTGGATTTCCTTAGACAGCTGTGTGTGTGTTACAGAGACCATGGCAGATTTCCTTGCTGTAAGCCTAACAGCTTGTTTTTCAGTAAGCACAGTAAAATCTGAGTAGAAGAGAACTCCCCTTTGGCCACCCACCTCACAAGCTCTAAAAGGGAACTCTGTGTGGATGCATTCCGCATTAGGCAAATGTACAGTTCTGCAATCAAAATGAGAAACACTTGGCCTGAAGCATCCACATTAGCTATAGCTTCCAGCCCTGATTTAAAAGAATAGAGAACCTTGCAAGTTTAAGGGAATTGGCAAGCAAGAAAACAGCTGTAACATGGTCAGAGGTTGTCTGTAGGAGCTGTGCAAGCTGTTGACAGCACTTGGGATGCCCAGAAACAGAGCAGACCTTCCGAGTTAGGTCAAGGGAGTGGCAGCAACTCCGGTCAGGAAGTGAACTTTTGACCCTATTGGAGGCAAATTGCTCTCATGGACCATGTTCTGCTGTTTCCTAGACTAGTTTTCTCCTCCAGAACCAGTGGGTAGGATCTTTAGCTTTTGAATTGTTTCACTGTCATCACCACTAGATGTACTTGTAGCTGCAGCTGAAGGGAAGAAGGATGGGCCTTGAGAACTGTTACTTCCCACCATCCTCCAATGTCCGCCATCTTCCCCCAGGTGAGAAATCATGTCAAGACCATTGCAGTAAACCTCAGATGTGCTCACCAAGGAGAACTGTGCAGTGGGTAAGGTTGTTTCAGCATATAAATCTTCCACAGCTCTCTCTCTGAGACCCCCCCTCTCTTGTTTTCTACCCACCACACCCGCCTCCCACCCCCCGCTGTACTGTGCCTGCCGCCAGAGAATCCCTCTACATTCCTAACAGGCCCGGCCTCCCAAAAGAGCTCCAGACTTTGGATCTTCCACCTAAAAACCTATTTGCATGTGCCCCAAACTGATGACCCATGCAAAAATCATAAAATAATTTATGCTGAAGTGTTTGCCCAGCTGAGTCTTCCGAATCTGACAGCTCCCTCAGGGGTATATGCATTTTGATAGAGGACCATGATTCATCCAAATGAATAAATCTCTACTGGTACAATGTCTATTCTCCAGCACCAGCTGGTATGGACATTTTGGTGACTCAGAGGATTCTTCCCTCAGCCCCTCGGGTCATACTCAGTGAATAAATACATTATCTAGCTCCCCATGTTTTCTTAAAGATACATAGTTCAGTTATGTCTTTAAAAGTGTCTTTACTTCTTTGCCAGAGTTTATTGAAAAATCAGTGAAAATTAAAGAGGTATTGTATTGACTACCAGTTTATTTCAGGTTGTTAAACCAAGTCTCCAATTAACCTGAAAATATCCCTTGAGATCCTTGCCTGTACAATTGTTAAACTTCAGAAAACTTCTGTTAACCAAATAATATGAAGTAATGCCAGGTGGACAAATTGATAAAGAGAGAGAGCTTAGTCTGGTTAGTTAGAAAAGGGCAATACATGCCCTCTGTTTTTGCTGTTTTAGTCACTCAATCATGTCTAACTCTCTGCAACCCCATAAACTATAGCCCACCAGGCACCTCTGTCCATGAAATTCTCCAGGCAAGAATACTGGAGTGGGGAGCTATTCCCTTCTCCAGGAAATCTTCCTGACCCAGGGATCAAACCGGGGTCTCCTGTATTGGCAAGCAGATTCTTCACCACTGAACCACCTAGGAAGCCCAGTTGCCCTCTAGAAGCCAACAATCCAAAGGAAATTATTTAAAAGATTCTCCATAGACAAAGCAGTTTCCAAGTGGAAAATCTGACCTCTACCCTTACAGTTCTATTATAAACATATAGTTTAGAAACAGAGTATGATGGGGACATCATTCTTGTGAAAATGCTATTTAATTATGCAAACACTGTTTATTGTTGCAAAGCAGTAGATACTGTCAAGGCATTTGTAGAAATTAATATTGAACTTAAATTTTCACCTGTGTCATTTCATGTTATTTCCTTGGATGCAAAATGCCTGGTGCCAGGTGCCATATCTCATCAGTCTACATAGCATCTGACAGTGTGCTTTGTGTAAAGTTTATTTAATGAACTGATACAGTTTGGGGTTTTGTTTTATTTTGCTTTTTAATTTTCATTGGAGTATAGTTGATTTACAATGTTGTGTTAGTTTCTGCTGTACAGCAAAGTAAATCAGTTATACATGTTCATATATCCATTCTTTTTCAGATTCTTTTCCCATATAAGTCATTACCGAGTACAGAGTAGAATTCCCTTTGCTATACAGTGAAAGTGAAAGTCACTCAGTAGTGTCCAACTCTTGCAACCCCATGGAGTATACAGTCCAAGGAATTCTCCAGGCCCAAATACTGAAATGGGTAGCCTTTCCCTTCTCCAGAGGATCTTTCCAACCCAGGGATCAAACTCAGGTCTTCCACATTGCAGGCAAATTCTTTACTAACTGAGCCACAAGGGAAGCCCAAGAATACTGGAGTGGGTAGCCTATCCCTTCTCCAGCGGATCTTCCCAACTCAGGAATTAAACCGGAGTCTCCTGCATTTCAGGCAGATTCTTTACCAAATGAGCTATCAGGGAAGCCCTTGCTATATAGTAGGTTATTATTATTTATGTTACATACAGTAGTGTGTATATGTCGATCCCAATCTCCTAATTTATCCCTCCCCCAGTTCCCCCTTGCTAAACATTTGTTTTCTACTTCTTTGATTCTATTTCTGTTTAATAAGTTCATTTGTACCATTTTCTAGATTCCACGTATATATGATATCATATATTTGTCTTTCTGTAACTTCACTCAGTATAACAATCTGTTTTCCTTAGAATGCAGGGTTAAGCCAAGGGAAGCTGTCTCTTAGCTCTTGCATATCAACATTAATGTCAAAGTAACTATTTTTGCATAAACAAATGCGTTCAACTGATTTGGTGAACATTCTATATCTGTATGGATATATATATGGGGCCTCGCCTATATTCAAGGTGCCACGCACTGGGCAGCTGAAGAAGTCTGAGGCACTGTTACTTCAGTCTTTCTGCCCTAATTGGATCTTGGATTTGACCTTGGTAGAGCTACTGCCTAAGGAGGCCAGCTGTGCTTAAGGGCCACCAAAGGAGCAGCCCTGCTGAGGGTATTTCTGAAGGCCAGGAGCTGAAATGCCTTTCCTGGGCCTGGAATTTAAAAGAGGCCCTGAGAGAGGTCACACACATTTTCCACTTGTGAGGGAATTCCCTTTGCTGGAAATAGAAGGTGATTTCAGAGACCTGATCCAAACCTCACTTCCTCTTCTGAGTTGAGTAGGCTGATAACCATTCTTGAGGCTCTGGAATAGCGACAGATTTTCTTACTTGGGAATTTAGCTGCTGGTTTCTGAAGCAGAGGTTTGAAACTTAAGAATGGCAAGGGCATGAGGCAATAAAGAGAAGCCTAGACCGAGGGATCATTTATCTAGGCTAGCTTCGCTCGGTTTATAAAATAAATAAGAAGGTAGAGAATGAAAGGCTAAGAGGACAATCAAGAGAAAAGTCATGCACGCATGCGCACACACACACACGCCCAGAACTAGAGCTAGCTAACCCCGAATATGGGAGAAGCAGGTGAGAGAACAAAGAATCACTGCACTGCGGTGAGCTTTTGTCACCTGGTTGTTGTTGTCCAATCGCTAAGTCGTGTCCGACTCTCTGCGACTCCATGGACTGCAGCACGCCAGGCTTCCCTGGCCTTCACCACCTCCTGGAGCTTGCTCCAGCTCATGTCTATTGAGTCAGTGATGCCATCCAACCATCTCATCCTCTGTCACCCCATTCTCCTCCTGCCTTCAATCTTTCCCAGCATCAGGGTCTTTTCCAATGAGTAAGCTCCAGGTGGTTAAAGTATTGGAGCTTCAGCTTCAGCATCAGTCCTTCCAATGAATATTCAGGGTTGATTTCCTTTAGGATTGACTGGTTTGCTCTCCTTGTAGTCCAAGGGACTCTCAAGTCTTCTCCAGCATTTTGAAATCTCCACATTTCAAAAGCATCAATTCTTCAGCGCTAAACCTCCTTTATGGTCCAACTCTCACATCTGTACATGACTACTGGAAAAAGCATAGCTTTAACTATATGGACCTTTGTCAGCAAAGTAACATCTCTGCTTTTTAGTATGCTGTCTAGGTCTGTCACAGCTTTTCTTCCAAGGAAAAAGTGTCTTTTAATTTCATGGCTGCAGTCACCATTTGCAGTGATTTTAGAGCCAAAGAAAATTAATTCTGTCACCTGGTAGAATTCACTACTTACTGACTTTTCACGAGGTCTGCTTGATTCATCACCATGTACAGAGCCTACCATGGTATTTAGCCTACAGTAGGTGCCTCATAAATGTTCTTAGATGAATGAAATGGTTCCCTGCCTCCAAGGAAAATGAAGCAGGTAAATAAATAGATAAAGTGAAATATGTATAAATCACTCTGAAAGGGTCTAATAAACAAGGAAAAACAGAATTCTCAGCACAAAGACTGGAGCTGAAGTCCTGGGGGAACAAAGACAGCAGCAGAAGCAGATGTGTAATTCCTGGATTGCCATTTCACATTCCGGGGAAGCACATAAACCTTCTTGCAGGACCCTTGGACTGTGGGATTTTTAAGTCACCTGATGAGTAAAGCATTAGCTCCTCCCCTGGTGTAATCAGGAGCCAGGGTACAGTAGACATATATGTCAGAACCTTGGCTCCAGCCTAATCCTGCCGGCTTAGTGTTTGTGGTTGCAGGGAGCACTGGCCTCTCTTCTGGCATGATCAAGTGTCTGAGTTCCAGACCTTCAGGATGAATAGAATTGATTGCCTTAAACATTGGGTAAGAACTCTTGCAGAGCTTTGCAGGAAGCCAGCTCCTTTTCTTAGAGGCCAGCTTGTAGGGAGATCAGTCTTGAGCAAATGAGTCCTTAACTCTCAGTTCACCAACATGATTGAAAGTGCAGCCCTTAAGCATTGTACTCTACACCACCAGTGACCTGTTCACTCCCAACTTGTAAGACTTGGGAGGCTGATCAGCGACATAGCCATGGGAAGCTATGGAGGATGGTTAGAAAAGGGTGACCACTCCAGCCTGTTGGTTGGGTTCTGTTAAGATGGATTGGCAAGGACTGTGTGCAGTGCTATTAAATATTGAACAACTGCTCTTGGTGATAGGGAGAAGGGAAGCAGTGAACCGTAGTATTTGCTGATTTCTGTGGTGTAAATACCACCCTCCGCATGGCCAATTTCCAGCTACCAGGGTGACAGAAAGTAGCACTGGGAAGAAAGGCACAGTAGTCTACTGTTATGTAGTATTTTCACCAGACAGATTCAATAGACATAAATAACCTCAAGAGCATAGAGAGTTGCTGCTGCCAAGTCGCTTCAGTCACGTCCGACTCTGCGCAACCCCATGGACTGCAGCCTACCAGGCTTCTCTGTCCATGGGATTCTCCAGGCAAGAACACTGGAGTGGGTTGCCATTTCCTTCTCCAATAGAGAGTAATGAAATGTAATGAAATAATTGTAAAGTGATGAGTTTTGTCTTGATTAGATTTGTTTTTAATATAATGCATTTAATTTTAAGGTGATATCATTTAATTTTCAATAATGCCTATGTTTAATAACTAGCTCACACAATTCCTAAAAATGTGACCACCAACTCACCCCCATGAACTGGTAAAAGCTGATTCCAGCATTCCACTCGGTGAGAACAATCTGAAAGAAGTACTTTGTTCTGCCAGAAAAGGTGCCAACACTGGCATCCGTGGCTCTGGTCTGGATCAGGGAAAGAATAATAACTAGGCCCTGCACCATTGCTCCCGGGTCTCTTCCAATGGCCCGGGGAAACATTCTGAAGGAAGAGTGAGTTGTCTTGAATTACTTACTTAGCTTCAGGTCCTGGTATCCATGGTTGACAGTCAGTTTCATTTATGGGTACTGGGTGGTGCCGTTTTATAGGTTTGCTGGAAGGCCCTGAGAGCAGAGTGATGATGTTAGGAGATATTGGAATGATTGCTCTGTCCCCCTGCCATATCCACTGCATGCATGCTCAGTCATGTCTGGCTCTTTGTGACCCCATGGACTGTAACCCACCAGGCTCCTCTGTCCATGGAATTCTCCAGGCAAGAATACTGGAGTGGGTTGCCATGCCCTCCTCCAGGGGATCTTCCCAACCTAAGGATCGAATCCACATCTCCAGTGTCACCTGCATTGGCAGGCAAGTTCTTCACCAGGGAGCCACCTGGGAAGTCCTGCCATGTCCAGTACTAAGTGGGAAACCCAGTGACACATTCACTGAGGACTCCACCAAGAAATTAAAGACAACCTGAGTAACAGGTTTTGTTTTGTTTTGTTTTGTTTTCCCCTGAGGGATTTGAGGATTATATAGACAGAATGCAGAAATAAAGGAGAAATCAGTATAGCTCTGAAATGGGTCAAAGAAACGTGAAGAAAGGAATATTTGAATCGTATTTAGTGGTGACTAGAGAAGACTGATCATGGAAGTGGGAGGGAAAGATGGCAGAGTGGGTGTTCTTGGCAGAAGAAACTAGGCACACAAAGGGTAGGAATACAGAGGCTGATAGAGTGTTTCTGTATTGCCCAGGTGCCTACTTGGGTACCTGGGCAGGGGGCTGCTGTGGTCTGAATGTTTGTGTGCACCCAAAATTCAAATGCAAATATATTCTAATAAATTCAAATATATTGACATTCAAATCCCCAAGGCGATGGTAGTAGGGCATGGGCTTTTAGGGGTGATGAAGTCATGAGGCAGAACAACTGGAATTATAAGAGGCCCCAGAGTGCTCTTGCCCAGAGAGCAAGGAGAGATAAGAGTGGGGAGGGGGTCAGGACCAGGTTGTCAGGGGCATTTTTATGTCTTGCTGAAGAGTTCAAATTTTTTTCCTTTTAGTAATAGAATGACTTTGGAATAAGCAGGGAATGGCTTTCCAGTTTACAGTAGAAGGGGTTTATTTGTAATATAATTTTTGTTCTTATGTTGAAATACAGTTGACTTATAATGTTGTATTAGTGTGAGGTGTACAGCAAAGTGATTCAATACACATATGTTTTTGGAAGAAGTCTGGAAACACCCTTGGGGGCACCACTCCATTACTTGGGGATCCTGGTTGAAATTTCCCTAGTCAGCGCACAGGCCATGGGGTACCCCTGGAGGCTTCCTCTCAGGGCTTGGCCCTTACCTGTTCTTACAGGGAATGTTTGCTCACTGCCAAAACAGTAGTCTTTATATCTAAAGTTATTCCACCTCTCTCCAAAAGGTAAATTTGAAAAACAATATACCTTTAGTTAAGAGAATTAATCTTTCATCATTTAAATTGCTGTTTACAGCAGCTACTTCAGTTTTAAAGACAATTTGATGCACATAAATAGCTATAAGCCCCTGGAACTCTCTTTATGCTTGCGTTTTAAATTTATTGGACCCAACTTCTGCCAGTAATTCTAGAATTACCTGTCATCTTCAAGAAATATATTCCTGTAAATCTTGACTGAGAATTTGGGGGGAAAATACACATTGCCTAAAGCTTCTTAAAACCTTGCTCTTTAAGGGAAAATTACTCAAGAATAAAAGAAAAGCTTTAAAAAATAGATACATCAGTGGAGATACGAATATGCAATATGAAGAATATGTGTAGGCAGGAGCATCTGGAGAGCTCATCTTCATTTAAAATCAAAGTATCTGGCACAGTTTCAAAGCTCTGGGTTATTCAGTCTTGCAGTTCAAAACAAATGTACAGCTGAGTTCTTGAGCTGTCGCGACAGTGGGCGAAGCTCCCTGAAAGAGATGAGTAGCTTTAAGGCAGGCTGGGTCAGTGGCACATTCCTCAGTGGGTGCAGTGCCCTTCTGAGATGGGTTTTAGGTTAAACTCCTTGATCCCAGCCTGGTAATATGAGTTGGGGCATAAACTGAAGTGTTTCCACATATCCACAGATGCCCATGTCAGGCAGAAATGAGAAAATCCAGCCAAGCTACCAAACACCCTACTGGAGCTGGCCTCCTAGGACCATGTGGACCAGGTAGATCTTGCCACAAAGCCCACAGACTGATATCTATAGGCCAGATGTTTTATGTCACCCAGTGGGTATCATCTAAAATTTGAATTATTTAGCAAGAAAAAAAAAAAAAACAACCTTACTTCTGTCCCTTCTCTGACTAATTAAACAAGTCTGAGCCTGCATGGTTAAGACAGTTGTCTGGGCCTAAATAACCACTGGCCCTGTAAGATGGGGCAAACATTCTTTGCTTGTCACCGCACTCTACCTGCTCCAGGCTTCTTTAGACATTTCTGCTACCCACTTGGCTTCAGTAGGCCAGCAAATATTTAAGACTGAATAATAGGTATTATATGGGCAGTCAGATACCAGTCAGCAGGAACTAGGCCTGAGCACCAGCACAGAATCCTAGAATATGAATGTGCTAGACTGGACATTGGAAAAGACCCCAATGCTGGGAAAGATTAAGGGCAGGAGGACAAGAGAGTTACAGAGGATGAGAAGGTTGGATGGCATCACTGACTCAATGGACATGAGTTTGAGCAAATTCTGGGAGATAGTGAAGACAGGGAGGCCTGGCGTGCTGCAGTCCAAGGGGTTGCAAAGAGTTGGATGCAGCTGAGCGACTGAACAACAACAATAGGCTGGACATGACCCCTCTAATTACTGGACCATAAAAAGGTCCAGGAGGTCCCAAGGAAGGAACTGGGGAGGCAGTTCAGGGAGTGCGGCCCTCAGGAGCTTGGGTTGGTAGCTTTTTACCAACTTGCATGGAAGTACAGCATGTTTATTAAGAGCATTTCTTTCTTTATTTTTTTTTAAATTGGAGGATAATTACTTTACAATGTTGTGTTGGTTTCTCCTGTATAGCAACGTGAATCAGTCATAACTATATGTATAAATATATCTCCTCCCAAGAGTACTTCTTAATCAATCAGTACCTGTGAAAGAGAAAGGAAGGGAACATGAGTGGGCAGAGCAAAAAAGGGAGCAGCAGAAAGACCTTTGTGGTGATGGAATCTCCATTTTGACTGCGGTGGTGACCCGAATCTTCCTATGTGAAGAAATGACACAGAACTCTACATATACCCTGTACCAATATCAATTTCCTGGGTTCAATATCATCTTACAATTATGTAAGATATAACTACCTTGAAGACCTCGGTAAAGGATACAGAGGCTCTTTCTATACTATCCTCGCAACTTCTTGTGAATCTATAATTATTTCAAAATTCAAACAAATCAAACAAAAAGGTAGGGGGAAAGGTAGGCAGGGCAGGAAGTTCAGCTGCAGAACAGGCCCAGGGACAGCCTCAGCTGACCCCACAGGAAGCTCAGGAGCCGAGGTGGCCCTTCATAATTGTCTCCCATGGGGCTGAGATGACCTGGCCAACCACCCCAACATGGATCACTCACTAAATGCGGGAATGGTCTTGCCCTTGGCAGAGGCAGCTCTCTGCTACTGAAGCGGTCCCTGAAAGGGGCTGAGAACTGAAGGCTCTTGGCCTGAAGCACCTCCAGCATCTAGAACAATAGGTCCTTCACTGAAGGGGTCTGGACAGCACACCATAGTGGCCCCTACAGCCAGCAGCTGTACAAATATCAACTCTGCCTCTAGACACAGGGTGTGACCCTTTCCTGTATGTTACCCAAGGCTGTGCCTAAGTTCTTTGCACTAATTCAGGATCAAACAAGTTCTGGCCTAAGAGAGCAGTTTGATGCCATAGTACTTTCTATCCACTTTACTATAGCAACTTATTTAGTCACTACATAAATTGTTTCATCTTCACATAGTATTAGATCATCAAACTGTTACCATTCTGTGTTCAGAAATCTGAATCAACTCTTAAAATATCTTACTTTAAACCTCAAAAGAGAATGCTTTTTGAGAAGGACCAGAATCTTCTTCTTCTGATGTCTTCCCTTTTCTTTCCTGTGAAACTCTAACTCTACCATATTTACCACAAAGGAATAATCAAATGTCTTCAGCTCTGGTTTGTACAATTCCTGGTGCAACTTTTTACTTTTATTTAATTTTGATCTATTCAGAGGATTGGTGATCCAGGCATTTGGAAAAACTCACTTTACTGCAAAATGGATTTTAGGGATTTAACTCAATAATAGATATATTTTTGTAAGTGGGTCTGAAGCAGTTGTCCCAAAGAAGAAATCACAGTCCCAAACTCATCATAGGTTTGTTATTTTCCAAAATCTCATTGAAGTGTTAATGCAAGTGGAATTTTCCTAATACTCCCTTCCCTTCTCTCATCCCTGATGGGATTAATGTCATTAATTGCTAAAGTCTAATCTGATTTATTGCAATTTTATATTAAAGATACATAATATAATTGCCCTTAGATGTCAAATACTAAAGAACCTGTTACTATTTTAGTCATGCTGGTTCTTATTCTTTCTTTCAGCTTTTTATTCCTCTCATAAACTTTTAATGAAAATTTATGTGTTAAAGGTTGTTTTCAATAGAATTTATAGCTCAAAAATGTTCTGTCTCTTGTCTTAAATTTTGAAACCTATAAAAAGAAAGAAGGAAAGAAGCAAGCAGAGTTTAAAAATAAGTCTGGGATTTATTAATAGCTAAGCATTTTCTTGAACACAGCAAGTACGTAGTCCATATTATGCTAAGGGCTAGGAAAGATACAGCCATAAAAATCTGTACTCTCAGTGTACAATCTAATCAGGAAGAAAAGCCTGACACATATAAAGGCAAAGTAAGGCACCATAATAAGTTGCTAAATGCTCTTCTATTGAGTATGTAAGTGATGGCAGAATTCAGAAAACTGAAAGGGGGCAGGGTGGATAGAAGTTGGTCAGGAAGACCGCATGGAAAAGAGAAGTTACCTTGAGTGTTAAAGATGAGAGTGAGATGTGGAAAAACAAATGAAATGGAAGAGGCTCCTTTCAGTATAGTAACAATATTAGAGGCACAGAATTTATAGAAAGATTAAAATAGCAGAGGCTTGATAGTGATAAGAAGTTATTAGTAACTTTCTCCCAAAAATTTCAAGTGTTGAAAACATCCAACCCCTCAATCTACTTTCAAGATTTCCTGGCAAAGTGAAAGAGGCAATTTTTTTTTTATTGCTTTACAACTGAGGTTATTGACTTTCTAAACTACAGTTTGGGCTGATTCTAGAGTCAAAGAGTTAGGAATTCAGCATCAAAAGATGAAAATATGTATTTCCTGGCAGTGTGAATACGAGCGAATTGTTAAATATTGTGAGCTCTGGTTTTCTCATCTAGGAATGGAAATGAGAGCCTTATTTATATCACTGGGTTATTGTGGCTATTAAATTATATCAGTCAATGTGAAATTCTTTTTAAAATATTTAACAATACAAATGTTAGTGTTTTTGTTACCCTCTCCACTAGACCACACTTTTATGTCCTTTATTTTGAGTCTTTCATTAAAAAGTTAAGTGCAATGTTTTTTGTTTTAAAGATGAATATATTTTTTGTTTTATTCATTTTTATTTTTATACAATTTTTTATGGTTATAATCTATTTGTTGTTCAGTCATTAAGTCATGTCCAGCTCTTTTTGCAACCCCATAATCTATAGCCCACGAGGCTCCTATGTCCATGGGATTTCTCAGGCAAGAATACTGGAGTGGGTTGCCATTTCCTTCTCCAGGGTACAATTCATTTATAGTTATTATAAAATATTGGCTATACTCTGCCATGTTGTACCTGCATTCTATCTTACACCCAGTAGTTTATGCCTCCCACTTCCCAACTCCTATATTGTTCCTCCTCTCTCCTCACTGGCAACCACTAGTTGTTCTCTGTGTCTGCTTCTTTTTTGTTATATTCATTAGTTTGTTGTATATTTTTGATTCCACATATAAGTAATATCATGCAGTATCTGTCCTTCTTTAATGTATTTAACTTAGCATAATGCCCTCCAAGTCCAGTCATGTTGCTGCCGATGGCAAAATTTCATTCTTCTTTATGGCTGAGTAGTATTCCATTGTGTACCACATCTTCTTTATCCATTCACCTGTTGGTGGACACTTAGCTTGCTTTCATATCTTGTCAATTGTAAATAATGCTGTTCTGAGCATTAGGGTGCATGTATCTTTTCAAATGCGTTTTTTTGTTTTGTTTTGTTTTGTTTTTTTGGATATGTACCCAGAAGTGGAATTACTGGTCATATTATTGTTCTATTTTTAGTTTTTTGAGAAGCCTCCATACTGTTTTCCACACTGGCTGCAACAATTTACATCCCCACCAACAGTGTACGAGGATTTCCTTTTCTCTGCATCTTCACCACCATTTGTTATTTGTATTCTTTGGGGTGATAACCATTTTGCCAGGTGTGAGGTGGTTTCTCATCGTGGTTTTTGATTTGTACTTCCCTGATGATTAGCAATATTGAGCATCTATTCATGTGCCTGTTGGCCATCTGCATTTTTCTCTTTGGAAAAATGCTTAAACAGTCTTCTGCCCATTTTTTAATTGGATTGTTTGTATTTTTGATGTTGAACTATATGAGCTGTTTACAGATACTGGATATTAATCTCTTATTGGTCATATCATTTGCAAATATTTCCCTCCACATACTAGGTTGTCTTTTTGTTGATGGTTTCATTTGCTGTTCAAAAGTTTTTAAGTCTGATAAGGTAAATATAGACTTTTTTTTTTTGCTTTGCTTTTATTACTTTAGAGACAGATCCAAAAATATATTGCTGTAGTTTTTATCAGAGTATTTTGCATATGTTTTCCTCTAGGAATTTTATAGTATCTGGTCTTATATTTAGGTTTTTAATCCATATTTTTAATCCATTTTGAATTTGTTTTTGTATATGCTGTTAGAGAATGCTCTTATTATATTCTTTTCCTTGTAACTGTCCAGTTTTCCCAGCACCACTTATTGAAAAGACTCTGTTTTTCTCTGCTATATTTTCTTGCCTCCTTTGTTGTAGATTAATTGACCATAAGTGCTTAAGGGTTTATTTCTGGGCTCTGTATACTGTTCCATTGATCTATGTGTCTGATTTTGTGCCAATACCATATTGTTTTGATTACTGTAGTTTTGTAATACAGTCTGAAGTCAAAGAGTGTGATCCTCCAACTCTGTTCTTCCTTTTCAAGATTATTTTAGCTATTCAGGGTCTTTTGTGTTTCCATACAAATTTTTATACTACAAGTAGCAATCACAAAATTAAGTATGGCTCAACTAGTTTTTTTTTCCATTTTTAAACCTTTTTACTTTATATTGGAGTATAGTTGATTATACAAAAAAAAAATGTATTAAGGACTCGGATGATCACAATGGTGTAGTTACTCACTGTAGAGTCAGATATCCTGGACTGTGAAGTCAAGCAGGCCTTAGGAAGCATTACTAAAAATAAAACTAGTGGAGGTTATGGAATTCCAGATGAGCTATTTCAAATCCTAAAAGTTGATGCTGTCAAAGTGCTGCACTCCATATGTCAGCAAATTTAGAAAACTCATCAGTGGCCACAGACCTGGAAAAGGTAAGTTTTCATTCCACTCCCAAAGAAGGACAGTGCCAAAGAATGTTCAGACTACTGTACATCTGTGCTCATCTCACATGCTAGCAAGGTAATGCTCAAAATCCTTCAAACCAAGCTTCAGCAGTACATGAACCGAGATGTACAAGCTGGATTTAGAAAAGACAGAGGAACCAGACACCAAACTGCCAACATCTGCTGGATCATAGAAAACTCAAGGGGATCCCGGAAAAAACATCTACTTCTGCTTCATTGACTACACAAAGACCTTAGCCTATGTGGATCACAACAAACTGTGGAACCTTCTTCAGGAGATGGGCATGAACGCCAGATTACTTTTCCTGTCTCCTGAGAAACCTGTATGCAGGTCAAAAAGCAACAGTTAGAACCAGACATGGAGCAACAGACTGGTTCAAAATTGAGAAAGGAGTTCGTCAAGGCTGTATATTGTTACCCTGCTTATTTAACTTATATGCAGTGCACATCATGCAAAATGCTGGGCTGGATAAATCACAAGCTGGAATCAAGATTGCCAGGAGAAATATCAACAGTCCCAAATATGCAGGTGACACCACCCTTATGGAAGAAAGCAAAGAGGAACTAAAGGGCCTATTGATGAGGGTGAAAGAGGAGAGTGAAAAAGCTGGCTTAAAACTGAACAATCAGAAAACCAAGATCATGACATCTGGTTTCACTACTTCATAGCAAACAGAATGGGGGAAAGTGGAAGCAGTGACAAATTCTATTTTCTTGACCTCCAAAATCACTACAGATAGTGACTGCAGCCATGAAATTAAGACACTTTCTCCTTGGAAGAAAAGCTATGACAACCCTAGATAGCATATTATAAAGCAGAGACATCACTTGATGACAAAGCTCCATATAGTGAAAGCTATTATTTTCTCCAGTAGTCATGTATGTGTGTGAGAGCTGGACCATGAAGAAGGCTGAGCACTGAAGAATTGATGCTTTTGAACTGTGGTGTTGGTGAAGACTCTTGAGAGTCCCTTGGACTGCAAGGAGATCCAACCAGTCCATCCTAAAGGAAATCAGTCCTGAATATTTATTGGAAAGACTGATACTGAAGCTCCCATAGTTTGGCCACCTGATGCAAAGAACTGACTCATTGGAAAAGACCCTGATGCTGGGAAAGATTGAGGTCAGGAGGAGAAGAGGGTGACAGAGGATGAGATGATTGGACGGCATCATCGACACAATGGACATGAGTTTGAGCAAACTCTGGGAGACAGTGAAGGACAGGGAAGCCTGGCGTGCTGCAGTTCATGGGATCATAGAGTCAGACGTGACTTAGCAACTGAACAGCAACTTAGTTGATCATCAACATTGTGTTAGTCTCAGGTGTACAGCAAAGTGATTCAATTATAGGCATACATGTATTTATTCTTTTTCAAATTCTTTTACTATTTATGTTGTCACATAATACAGACCATAATTCCCTGTATTATACAGTACACCCTTATTGATTATTCATTTTTAATATAGTGTGTACATGTAAATTCCAAACTCCCTAACTAGTATTTTTTTACAATCAACCATCAGTTATATATTATACGTATGGGTCAAATTTGTATTTGGATTGTTGTCATAGATTGAAAGCCCTGGTTATACTACAGTACTGAAAGTACAAAGCATTCAGTCCTCATTTTTTTCAAATCCTCAAGTTAAACCAAAAAAAAAAAAAAATTCAGAAATTAGTTACACTATTAACATGAGATTATGATGAAATAGGGCATAGTTAGTTCAGTCACTCAGTCATGTCCAACTCTTTGTGACCCCTGGACTGCAGCACACCAGGCTTCCCTGTCCATCACCAACTCCCAGAGCTGCTCAAACTCATGTCCCTTGAGTCGGTGAAATAGGGCATGGTACTACATATTCTTCTCTCATAGCTCATTGGTAGAGAATCTGCCTGCAATGCAGGAGACCCCAGTTCCTGGGTTGGGAAGATCCCCTGGAGAAGGGATAGGCTATCCACTCCAGTATTCTTGGGCTTCCCTTGTGGCTCAGCTGGTAAAGAATCTGCCTCCAATGTGGGAGACCTGGGTTCGATCCCTGGATTGGGAAGATCCGCTGGAGAAGGGAATGGCTACCCACTCCAGTATTCTGGCCTGGAGAATTCCATGGAACATATAGTCCATGGGGTCCTAAAGAGTCAGACATGACTGAGTGACTTTCACTTTCACTACATATTCTGCATTTTTTTTCCTTATGTCTATTGCTGAAACTCAAATTCTACCTTTTCTTCTACCCAGTGTAAAAGTAAAGAGTTACTTTGTTTGTTCCACTAAAATACTTGCCTAGAACTCATCTTGCCCTATGTTTTCTAGACAATTTTAAATTGCTTATTTTGTATACCTTGAAAACACTTACTGAGTTTGCTTATTTTTTGTGTTTTAAAAATTAAATTTAGTTTTGGTTTTTAAAAATTGAAAAAAATAAAAATAAAACTCTCAATCAGGATTGTGTAATCAAAAATAAAACTCAGTATGTATAGAAATCCATTTTATCATCTAAAATCCAGGGCAGAAAGAGATGGTATATGCAAAGAGTTTAAGTAGAGAGAGCATAATGATATGTCTCTTTACAACAAATTCATAAGTTTAATCAACCCATCCCTGGTGACAAATCCAAAGCTAGCAATAACTGAGAGCCTCTACTTCCCTCATGCCTAAAAGCAAGTGGAGAAAACAGCGAGCTAGATCCCAGGTGGGAGTCAGAACAGCAGGAGAAGAGCCATGTGACCAGCGCTGTTATGGTGGAACACAGTCTCTGCCAGAAACAGAAGCAGACAGGGGACTTGGATTTGCATCAAAAAAATTTTTTTACAGAATATCCTATTAACAGTGGCTCAAGCCATATGTGCATTTCTGCTTATTTAAATTTAGAAGTGGTCTCAGGTTTGGTTAGGCAGCTTACAGGTATCATCAGGCTCTTCTTGGGTTTCTGCATCACCCCTAGTGTGACGACTTTTTGGCTTCATGAACTTTTTGCCTTCATGATTGTCACTGCTTACAGGCCAGATGATAGCTGAAGTCCCAGACATCACACACATATTCAAGGCATGTAGATAGAAGAGGTAGAAGAGGTAGTGGTGTCAGCAAGCTCTTCTTTTACATCTGTCTGTTTTGTAGGGCATCTACAGGTTTTCCAGACATCTTCAGCCAACTTTCACAATACTTTCTTCAGCCAGAATTCTTTCACCTGCACCTCAGTTGCAAAGGGTGTCATAAGTGTGAACATCTGGCAAAGGTGAATGGGATACTTTAACTGGTTTAGACTAATCCCAATCTAGCCATGGGTTTGGGGTAATTTGGTTCCTGGCTGTTGAGTAGCCAACCAATAGTGTCGACCCACTAGAACATCTTTAAAGAATAAAGTAAAGAATGAAGTGTCCTGATTGAATTCATAAACACAACAGATTCAAGATCACAGTTTCAAAGAAGGAAATGAATTAGTAGATTAAAAGGATACACAATTGGCCTGATTCATTTCTGCTCTATTGTGAACACAGTTATCTTTTGCTTTCTCAAGATTAATTCATTTCAGATAGCCTATGAAATCTTAACCTCCTTTAGTTCAAAATCAGCTTTACCATCTGTATTCTCCGTCGTTTGCTACAGTGCTCAAGAAGGGAAAATAATGGGCCAGTGATTAAGAGAAATCTTGGAAGATGAAGTGACCTTAGCAACTGTCACTAAAATGCAAACATGGCTTTAAACAGTAAGCAGGAGGCATCAAAGTTCTTGGCAGGCAGGGCTCTCAGGAAGGCCCTTGAATGGCAGGAAGCATAATATTATAAGTGTGTGATAGGAGTTACTCTTCTTTTTTTATTCATGTGTCAACAGAGGGAAAGAAATTTCTAAAACAAGAAGACCAGACATAAATCCTGAGAGTACAGAGGAAAGCACATTCCAAGGGGAAACGAAAAGTAAAAGAAAAGGTCCTGGAGGCCATGGTTACCTGGGTTCTTCCAGCCTCTGGGTCCTCCTTGGCAAGCACCCCGTCAGCAGTGAGGCTAACCTGAGCCTGAAGCCCTCCAGTCCTTGAGCCTCTCTCTTCATTGCGAAGCTTGACAGCTTCTTTACTCAGAGCATACATTTCACTCTTAAAAGAAGAAACAAAACTAAGTGGCTCATAAGCCCGTGGTATGGTATTTTGGGGTCTCTTCAGCTTGTTAGTGGCTGACCACTTGGCATTTCTTTTTCTCAAGCTCTCATGATCCTGGGAATGTAAATTTTGGCTCCTTGGTTAGCCTGAGTTTTCTGAGACTCGGACCTACAAGGGATTTCCTGGGAGATTAGATATGCAGGAGATGTATTCGAGGAGAGGAAAAGCGGGGAAGAAACTGCCTGAGAGGAAAAGTGGGGAAGAAACTGAGGGGACCAGAAGAGCTGTCAGACTGCAGTGCAGTTCCAACTTCTGTGAAGAAGAAATAAATGAAGGGATGAAGAAAGGGAAGGAGAGAAGGAAGGAAGGAGAGAGGGAGGGAGGGTGGGGAGACGGGGAGGAAAGGTCTTAGATGGCAGTCCAGGGCTAGGAAAGTTTTGGCAGGGACCTAGGGAAATCAGGAAAGAGAAGGAACATGATGTATTTTTGATAAGCTACCGTCTCGGACTTTCATTTCAAAGTTTTATCCAGAGAAGAAAGTTTTATCTTGATATTGACCTTTCCCTTGTATGAAGAGTATTTTAATGATGTCATACTGTTTTCCTACAGGAAACTCTAACTACAGGCTGAGTTTCACTAAGGCAAGAATTTCAATTTTCACACTGTAGTGTATTGAGACACCAGTAGGTAAATGTTCCTCATCCTAAATTGTGTCATCACATCTGATCTTACTCCCTTCAAAACTTGCACTTTTCAGAGAGGCCAAGCATGTTATTTTGAAATGGCAAAATGAGCGTTACCCAGCTTCTGGTTTTTGTCACCTAAACCATTCCTGGAAACAAGGGTTTAGGACATCATTTGGGACAAGAGATGAATCAACCTAAAAGTAACTTTATTCTTCTGCCTCTAAACACTGAATACATGTTAATATCTGCCAAGTTTTTTAAATATTTAAAAATTTGAAAATCTCCATTCTGTAGTAAATACTAGACATTCTACCCAGCATGCCTGTGTTCATCTCCTGAGCAAGAGGTACTTGTTGCCACTGCCTTTGAACTGCTTTGAAGTTCATTCCTGTCCTTATTACATCACTGTCTCCCATCCTCTCAACTTCAGTCCTCACGCACATGCTATTCATATTACCTAACCTAAGGCTATAGTTTTCAGAATGGTGAAAATTTTTCATTTAACCAGTCAAGCCAATACATATGTGTATCTGTACCTATTCCTTCATTTTTACTTCTCATTAAAATGTTATTTGGCAAAACTAATACAATTATGTAAAGTTTAAAAATAAAATAAAATTTAAAAAAATAAAATAAAATGTTATCAAAGAGGGAACCAGCAAATGGTAGCTTTTAAGTAGAAAGCAAACCATGAAATAAATAAAGTATACTCCAGTTTAATCTATGGTTTTACTTAATTTACAACTCATACTTCTGCTTATGATTTTGAATGCCTTCATGCCCTGAGCTTTGCATGGAACAGAGGAAATAGCCTGTCAGAGGAGGGACAGATCAGGAAATGGGAGCATGGACCAGTGGAAAGAGCCCTTACAGACAAAGCTAGAGACCTAGATTACATTTTCAGTTCAACTAACTAGTTGTGAGGTTTTGAGCAGTCCCTTAACCACTTTGGGACCTAGTTATTTCATCCCTAAAATTATGACCCATTTAACAATTAGGTCCATTCCAACATCACCCTTCAATGCTTTTATTTTATTTGCTGCTTTCATTTTGAGCATTTCCTGCAATCATGTGAAATGAGTGCAATTGTGCCATAGTTTGAGCATTCTTTGGCATTGCCTTTCTTTGGGATTGGAATGAGAACTGACCTTTTCCAGCTCTGTAATCACTGCTGAGTTTTCCAAATTTGCTGGCACATTGGGTACAGCCCTTTAATAGCATCATCTTTTAGGGTTTGAAATAGCTCAGTTGGAATTCCATCACCTCCACTAGCTTTGTTCATAATAATGCTTCCTAAGGCCCACTTGACTTTCCACTGCAGGATGTCTGGCTCTAGGTGAGTGATCACACCATCGTGGTTATTTGAGTTATTAAGATCTTTTTTGTACAGTTCCTCTGTGTATTCTTGCCACCTCTTCTTATTATCTTCTGCTACTATTAGGTCCATACTGTTTTTGTCCTTTATTGTGCCCATTTTGCATGGAATGTTTACTTGAAATCTTTAATTTTCTTGAAGAGATCTCTAGTCTTTCCCATTCTATTGTTTTCCTCTATTTCTTTTTTTTTGTTTTTTTTTTTTTTTTGAATATTCTTTTTTTTTATTTTATTTTTAAACTTTACAATATTGTATTGGTTTTGCCAAATATCGAAATGAATCCGCCACAGGTATACATGTGTTCCCCATCCTGAACCCTCCTCCCTCCTCCCTCCCCATACCATCCCTCTGGGTCGTCCCAGTGCACCAGCCCCAAGCATCCAGTATCGTGCATCGAACCTGGACTGGTGACTCGTTCCATATATGATATTATACGTATTTCAATGCCATTCTCCCAAATCATCCCACCCTCTCCCTCTCCCACAGGGTCCAAAAGACTCTTCTATACATCAGTGTCTCTTTTGCTGTCTTGTATACAGGGTTATTGTTTCCACCTTTCTAAATTCCATATATATGCGTTAGTATACTGTATTGGTGTTTTTCTTTCTGGATTACTTCACTCTGTGTAATAGGCTCCAGGTTCATCCACCTCATTAGAACTGATTCAAATGTATTCTTTTTAATGGCTGAGTAATATTCCATTGTGTATATGTACCACAGCTTTCTTATCCATTCATCTGCTGATGGACATCTAGGTTGCTTCCATGTCCTGGCTATTATAAACAGTGCTGCGATGAACATTGGGGTACACGTGTCTCTTTCAATTCTGGTTTCCTCAGTGTGTATGCCCAGCAGTGGGATTGCTGGATCATAAGGCAGTTCTATTTCCAGTTTTTTAAGGAATCCAACACTGTTCTCCATAGTGGCTGTACTAGTTTACATTCCCACCAACAGTGTAAGAGGGTTCCCTTTTCTCCACACCCTCTCCAAACATCTATTTATGATAAAAACTCTCCAGAAAGCAGGAATAGAAGGAACATACCTCAACATAATAAAAGCTATATATGACAAACCCACAGCAAACATTATCCTCAATGGTGAAAAATTGAAAGCATTTCCTCTAAAGTCAGGAACAAGACAAGGGTGCCCACTTTCACCATTACTATTCAACATAGTTTTGGAAGTTTTGGCCACAGCAATCAGAGCAGAAAAAGAAATAAAAGGAATCCAAATTGGAAAAGAAGAAGTAAAACTCTCACTGTTTGCAGATGACATGATCCTCTACATAGAAAACCCTAAAGACTCCACCAGAAAATTACTAGAACTAATCAATGATTATAGTAAAGTTGCAGGATATAAAATCAACACACAGAAATCCCTTATATTCCTATACACTAATAATGAGAAAACAGAAAGAGAAATTAAGGAAACAATTCCATTCACCATTGCAACGGAAAGAATAAAATACTTAGGAATATATCTACCTAAAGAAACTAAAGACCTATACATAGAAAACTATAAAACACTGGTGAAAGAAATCAAAGAGGACACTAATAGATGGAGAAATATACCATGTTCATGGATTGGAAGAATCAATATAGTGAAAATGAGTATACTACCCAAAGCAATTTATAGATTCAATGCAATCCCTATCAGGCTACCAGCTGTATTCTTCACAGAGCTAGAACAAATAATTTCACAATTTATATGGAAATACAAAAAACTTCGAATAGCCAAAGCTATCTTGAGAAAGAAGAATGGAACTGGAGGAATCAACCTACCTGACTCCTCTATTTCTTTACATTGTTCACTTAAGTAGACTTTCTTATCTCTCCTTGCTATTCTTTGGAACTCTGCATTCAGATGGATTTATCTTTCCTATACTCTTTTGCCTTTAGCTTCTGTTGTTTTCCAAGCTATTTGTAAGGCCTCCTCAGACAACCATTTACCTTTTTGCATTTCTTTTCCTTGGGGATAGTTTTGATCACTGCATCCTGTACAATATTATGAACCTCCATCCATTGTTCTTCAGGTACTCTATCAGATCTAATCCCTTGAATCTATTTATCACATTCACTGTATAATCATAAGGGATTTGATTTAGGTCATACCTGAACTGCTGTCAGATTCTGGTGATGATCCAACTGACAGGATTCATAGACAAACATTGAAGGAAATATCAACTAAATTGTGAGGTTTAAGTGTATGAGCTCTAGAGCCTCTGTCTGGCTTAGTTCCATTTACTACCTTGTGATCTGGGGTGAGTTACAGTCTCTGTGCCTCACTATTCACATCTTTAAAAGGATGGGTAGCACATGTATACCTGTGGCGGATTCGTTTTGATGTTTGGCAAAACTAATACAGTGTTTCAGGTTTAAAAATAAAATTAAATTAAAAAGAAAAAACAAAATGAGAGATCCAAAATACAGGTAACTGGTGTTTCCTGAAAAGATAATAGAATAAGATGAAATAAATAAACTTGAAAGATAAAAAAATAAAAAATAAAAAGATGGTAATAGCACTTACACAGTAGCTTCGTGAGGTTGTCTCAGGAATTAATCTGATCATCTTTGTAAAGTGCTTAACATGGCATGTGGCCCATGGAAAGTGGTTATTAGCTCTCAGCTAGCATGATTTTTCCACATTCAATACCTATGTGCCCAGAGCACTGTGCAGAGTGAAGCCACAGAATGTCCCCATTTCTGCCTATGTGAATTTAAAATTTCCAAAATGCCAAAGTCCTCATCCAGGGAGGTGATACATGGAAATGCAGCAAAGTCACTTATTGATGGAGAAGAAAATATTGTACTTAGCTGTTATGAGAAATTATTTTCCTGAATGAAGGCTGAGGAACCAAAAGAGCCTAGAGGTAGAGATAAGAATAGTAAAGAAGGCAACAGGAATGGAAAGATACAAATGTCTTTACTAAGAGTCACAAATGGTGTGATAGTCTCTAAATTATTAGGGTATTGGTTTTAATATGGCTGTTTCTGAGATGCCAGAGAAACAGTAGCTTATCTGCTTCCTTTCAGATAGGACTGACTGGAAATTCATCACATTTAAGTATTTAACTTTTAAATAGTCTGGAACACATTCGCACAGACTTAGCTCTTCTGCCTCTGCAATGAATGAGTACCTCTAAGTCTCACTACAAAAACAGTTTTGGAGCAAAATAGCAGTTTGGGTTTCCATAGTGTTATGATTTAAGGAAACTCAAAAGAAAAAGAGGCATTCCACTTGAGTCTCTGGGAAGATGAGCTATGTCATTGAAATGACCTGAAGTCACAGGCATAATATTTCTCAGAAATGTTCTGCCAGTAAGTGTGCTTGGAAAGCTATTTAATTTTGTCATAACATTAATAATTTTCACAATTATTGGTGATTTGCCACACATGGAGGATAAGTATTAGAAACTCTTCACAACTGTTTTTGATTCTTTCACAAGACATAGCCCCGAAGGATAAAGATAAAATTCTTTTCTGGCATTTTGACCTTTAAAAATTAAAAAAACATTCCTTGAACAGAAGCCAAGATCTTATAATGACTTGGACTTAATTGTGCAGTGTGAGATGGTGATTCCATCAGGCAGTACTGTAATGAGGAATGATGGGAAGAATGGAGAGACCAATACTGAGGATTATATTTGCTAGCGACTGGGTTCTGGTTCCTGGACCAGGGAACCTCTGAGGTTGTATAATTATTGCTCAAATATTTTCCTGATGTTAACTTACTAGGTGGTGTTATTTTTGTTATTTGTTTTAGATTTTTAATAACATTATAAAACTTCTGGCCATTTAAAGTAATTTCAGCTCAAGGCATTTGATTGAATTTAGGAAGCTGTTTATCCTTTCTGGATTAAATTAGAACTGTACTTGCTCTCAGAATAAGAACTGTACCTTCCAGGAGAGATTTCCATCAAGAGTCCAGAGCCTCACAAACATGTTGTCCATAATGACCCCTGGTCAGAAATTCTCACTACCCAGCATGCAGTGCAGCCCCTAAAGTCTCCTCTACTATTGGTATGAGATTGGTATATAGACCCTTTGCAAATTAAGCCTCATTTAGTCACAAAATGCAGGTTTTCATTTCCAAATTGTTCTTCCACAGAAGAAATTATTTTCTTTTATAGTTATTCAGACAGAGCTATTTCAAAATCAAAATAAGTACATAATATTCTCTATGACTGTGCCTCTTGGCATTTCTCCTAACTTCTACCTAGCCATCCTCCAGGATCCACTTTAAGTCCTACTTTATCCATGTAGGTTTCCCAATTTGTTCCAACTTTCAGTGATCTTGACCACATCACCGCCCTGGTTAGTTAATCATCATGCAACATTTGGGGAAGGCCCTCTAGTAATGCTCTGCTAATACTGACTCATCCTTGCTCTTCATCCACTGTGGGCGTGTTCCAATCTGGCTCTTTCAACAAAGCTGGCTTTATCTGAGCATGGGGATTTGTCTTATACTTTTACTTCTCACAACCCTTGCCTCTTACATTGCTTAATCTATGCTTGATAACTAATTGGACACAAAACAGCCACTTGATAAATGTTTTTAAGAAATGAGGAAACCAAGTATTTCTTAATAGCACTTTATACCAGGCACCACTATGGAAAGCTATGTACTTTGGAGTGCATCATTTCAAAAACAAGAAATTTATCACTTGTAAATTATTTCAGGTATTTGACATTATTTTGAAGACACAAAATTTCCTTAAAAACAGCTACCTGAAAGTGGACAGAAGTAAAAATGAATGAATGGGTGAATGAATGACATACCTAAATGCTATGAAATGTGGAAGTGATTTTTTTTAAGTTAACCTAATCTATTTTTCTTCTCTAATCTCCACTGTGGGTGAAGAATGAGGAAGAATTAGGTATTTGTAACAGGCAAATATTCCTGATCCTTGGCTCTTAACATTAGGGACAATAGGAGAAGGGGATATCTACTTAGAAAATAAACTGGCATTGCAAAATGTAAATGCCAAGTGTAAATTTTATAGGCCAAATAACAATTTTTGCAAGTCTAATGACTTGAAAGCTACTTGTACCCTGGCTCAAAGGACATTTTCCTTACTGTCTGTAGTAAGCAGTCAGTAAGCTGTATTTGGGATCTGGACCAAATGCTGGCCTTTCATTTCTCAAATTAAAGCTTAGTGATCTGAGCTCAGAAGTCCGTCCATACACAATTTAATAAAATTAGCAGCATAAACATGGAACCGGGGTGCAACTATGCCTTGTTCCCTCCAGAAGAAACATGTGAACGCTCTTCTCTTTGGAAGTCTATTGGTTACCTAATCCCAGATGTTGTGGTGCAGTTTTTGTCCAAGTGTTGCAGCAGAGACAGAAGCCCCTTCAGAAAGCTTCATTTTCATCGCTCATTTGGAGGGGTTTCTTCAGAGTAAGTCATGCAGAGATTATGCCTTGTGTTTGAGAAATGGAAAAGAAAAAAGGGAGGAAAAAAATCATTTAGAGAAGCAGTTCTCAAACTTTAAGGTGCATGCAAGTCACTTGGGGAACTTGTTCAGACGCAGGGTCTCATTCTGAAGGTCTGGGGTGGGCCTGAGACTCTGCATTTCTAACAGGCCACAGATGCTGTTGGCCCACAGATGAGACACTGCTGTGAGTAGCAAGCTCTCTAGAACAAGAATTTTTTTTTTTTTTTTTTTTTTTTTTTTTTTAGCAAGGAGCGCAAATTACAATTCTAGGCTACATTTCCAAGGACTTGGGGATAGTTTTAGTCATTTTTAATGACTAAAAAACACTGCCTCTCAACACTCCTGTGACACTTAGCAAGAATGGAAGGTGAACACTAGCCATTTGCCCTTTCAGCTGTGGCAGGAGCACTGCGGATGCAGTAATCTGTGATTTGCTCCAGCTCCCATTCCAAAGGCAGCCAAGACTTCTTTTTCTCTTGGCCCCAGGGGGTTTTGCAGGTCTGGAACAGGACTTCTCTTCCTAGGTTTGTTTATAAATATTGGAGAGGGGAGCTGAACTTCTCTTGAGTTAAGGAGAGAGGGGACCTGAAGAAAAGAAAGAGAAAGAGAATGGATACTTTTTGTAAATGTTTATCTCTGTGTAAGACTGCCAAAGAGCTATTTCCTATAGAAAGAGCTGAAACTGAATATCCCACCAACTTGGTAAGAACTGAGGAGGCTGAGTCAGGCGCAAATCAAGTTTACAGAAGTACAGTAAAGTGGCATTCTTTGCACCCTGATGACTTTGTAGAAAATTTATGCCTGCTTCACATGAAATCTGTACTTGGGAAGTTTATAAGAGTATGCTCTTAAGATTTTTTTAAACACTACAGCAAAATACACTAAAGAGAAAATAAGGTTATTTTTGTGCACGTACACTGATATGTAGCTGTTAACAGAAATGAGTATAGGAGGCAGAAATAGCCTACCCTGTGAACTTGCACCTTTACTTGTTAATATCAGTAATATTCATTCAGCGGGCTTATCTGGTGGCTCAGGTGGTAAAGAATCTGCCTGCAGCGCTGGAGACCCACGTTTGATCCCTGGGTCGGGAAGATCCCTTGGAGGAGGGAGTGGGTACCCACTCCAGTATTCTTGCCTGGAGAATCCCATGGTCAGAGGAGCCTGGTGGGGTACAGTTCATGAAGTCACAGAGAGTCAGACACAACTAAGAGACTGACATGCATTCAGTACATAATGCTGACGCTTACTTAGGTTAGTACATTGCACACTCCCCTATTTAAAAAACAAAAAACTATTTTTCCATCCAGCTTGTGACTTTGTTGGTTGAAAACTGAGTTCTATATGTAAAGGAGATTTAACTGTCTAAGATTTGGGCTATTTTCCAAATTCATTCCCTAGTGTTTTCATATCATAGTCTAACTTTTCTGCTCACTAAAGAAATTGGATTACTTTTTAAAAGTCCTAAAACAGTTACTATCTTGGCTTTTTTTTTTTTATCTTGGCATTTTTAACCAAAATGATGCTATTGAAGCAGGGTAGCCATAGACTGTAACCTCCATGAAGGTAGGGATATTTCAGTGTTGTGTCCTTAGAGCTTTGAGTCATGCCAGTCATATAATAGGTATAATAGATCATCAGTTGTTATTTGTTGATTTAATGAACAAGCAGAAGCAATTCATTAGTCCGTTGCTGGAAGCACCTCATAAATTTTTAGGTAACTATACTGATATCCACTGAAATGTTTTTTTTGTTTTCAACTTTTTATTTTATATTACAGTGTAACCAATAACAATGTTGTGATAGTTTCAGATGGACAGCAAAGGGACTCAGCCATACATATACATGAGTCCATTCTTCCCCAAACACCCCTCCCATCCAGGCTACCATATACCACTGAGCAGAGTTCTCTGTGCTATACAGTAGAGCCTTGCTGGTTTTCTATTTTAAATATGGCAGAATGTACATGTCGATCCCAAACTCCCATCCTTCTCCCCATTCTTCCCCCACTGGCAACCATAAGTTCATTCTCTAAGTCTGTGAGTGTGTTTCTGTTTCATAAACAAGTTCCTTTGTATCATGAAATATCTTTTAAATCAAATGTTTTATTTTTGTAATTTCTAAACTTTTTGCCAGAGGCAGACTTGGGCCTTCTGTTCCCTCTTTGGTCAAAGCAACCCCAATTTAAAATAAATAGATTGAGTCTTTAACATCAAAATGAAGTTATTTTGTCAGGTAAAAATGTCAGAACAGAGCCCTGCGTCAAAAGGAAAGGAGGATTTGGCATGGCACACTTTGCAGGGAGGAAAGGAACACCTAATAGAAATTTATTACCATATTTTTATTTCTCAAGAAGTTAAAACTTTTCAAAACAAACATTTGTGTTAATTTTTGGACCCTTCTGGGTTTAAAGTCTCAGCTGACACAAACTTACAATCACACGGGTGTTTTACTACTTAATGGCCATGAGTTTGGTCCTGAAGAGGAGGTCACCCATACCCTGAAGGAGAGAAGCAAGGGGGATGGTCCTTAGGAGACTTGGCAGGAGATGTGGAAAAGGAAACTTTCACATAGAGATCAAGCCATGTGGCAAAAGCCTTGTTTTGTCAAGGTCTTCTGAACAAGTAAGAACAATAGAGAATAATGGATATGATCTCAGTGCTCTCAGAGGTCATGCCTGAGCTATTGCAAGAACCCCTTGAATTCCCCAATCACTTAGGCATGCGGCTGAAGAGCCCAGTTTCCTAAAACAGCCCTTTTGTCCTATCACACTCTAGTTCAAGAATCTTAGTGGTTCCCGTTGCCAAAGGCTACAAGTCTATGTGTTGAGGCCATCTGGCTCTACACTGAATGGCCAGTATTTCTCCCACCTCCACCCAAACACACTCCCTTTCATGGCCATATCTGTCCTTTGCAATGCTTCTGTAAGCCAGTCGCGCCCTTTTATCATTGTCCTGGGACATGTTATTTCCCTTCTGCCGATCTATCTGCATCCTCCATCCTGCAAGCCTTCAAAATCAATCCCAGCACCATGGCTGCTGTAAAGGTTAACAGGCACCTCCTGACTGTGCGGCTTTCCCACTTCCCAGACTCCTTGGGCATCACTAAGTTCCAAACATTTTAGCCCTTAGGAGCATCACATAGCATCTGGTCTGTTAGTATCGCTCACGGACTAGTTGAAAATTCCTTCAGTTTAGTTCATTTCAGTCACTCAGTTGTGTCTGACTCTTGGCGGCCCCATGAACTGCAGCACGCCAGGCTTCCCTGTCCTACTCCAGCTCCCTGGAACTTGCTCAAACTCATGTCCATCGAGTCAGTGATGCCATCCAACCATCTCATCCTCTGTCGTCCCCTTCTCCTCCTGCCCTCAATTTTTCCCAGCATCAGGGTCTTTTCCAATAAGTCAGTTATTTGCATCAGGTGGCCGAAGTATTGGAGTTTCAGCTTCAGCATCAGTCCTTCAAATGAATATTCAGGGTTGATTTCTTTAGGATACAGGTTTGATCTCCTTGCAGTCCAGGGGACTCTCAAGAGTCATCTCTAACACCACAGTTCAGAAGCATCAATTCTTTGGTACTCAGCTTTCCTTATGGTCCAACTCTCACATCAATACATGACAACTGGAAAAACCATAGCTTTGACTAGATGGACCTTTTTCACCAAAGTAACATCTCTTCTTTTTAATATGCTGTCTAGATGTGTCATAGCTTTTCTTCCAAGGAGCAAGTGGCTTTTAATTTCATGGCTGCAGTCACCATCCACAATGATCTTGGAGCCCTAGAAAGTAAAGTCTGTCAGTGTTTCAATTGTTTCCCCATCTATTTGTCATGAAGTGATGGGACCATGATCTTCGTTTTTTGAATGTTGAGTTTTAAACCCACTTTTTCACTCTCCTCTTTCACTTTCATCAAGAGTCTGTTTAGTTTGTCTTCACTTTCTACCATAGGGTGGTGTCATCTGCATCTTTGCATGAAATGTTCCCTTTGTATCTCTGATTTTCCTAAAGAGATCTCTAATCTTTCCCATTCTATTGTTTTCCTCTATTTGTTTGCACTGATCACTTAGGAAGGCTTTCTTATCTCTCTTTGCTATTCTTTGGAACTCTGCATTCAGATGGGTATATCTTTCCTTTATTCCTTTGCCTTTAGCTTCTGTTCTTTTCTCAGCTATTTGTAAGTCCTCCTCAGACAACCATTTTACCTTTTTGCATTTCTTTTTCTTGGATTTGGTTTTGATCACAGCCTCCTGTACAACATTATGAATCTCTGTCCATAGTTCTTCAGGCACTCTTGTCTATCAGATCTTGAATCTATTTGTCACTTCCACTGTATAATCGTAAGGGATTTGATTTAGGTCACACCTGAAAAGTCTAGTGGTTTTGCCTACTTTCTTCAATTTATGTCTCAATTTTGCAGTAAAGATTTCATGATCTGAGCCACAGTTAGCTTCCAGTCTTGTTTTTGCTGACTGTATAAAGCTTCTCCATCTTCAGGTGCAAAGACTGCAGTCAATCTGATTTCAGTATTGACCATCTGGAACCAAGATGAAACTCCTAAGTTTCATCTATCAGTACTTTTCCTTAGCCCATGAACCTGGCAAAAAGCTATGCCTTTAGGCAATGCTCCCTATAAATGGGCTTCTCTGGTGGCTCAGGCAGTAAAGTATCTGCCTGCAATGCAGGAGACCTAGGTTTGATCCCTGGGTTGGAAAGTTCCCCTGGAGAAGGGAATGGCAACCCACTCCAATATTCTTGCCTGGAGAACTCCATGGACAGAGGAGCCTAGTGAAATACAACCCATGGGGTCACAAAAAGTTGAACATGACTGAGCGACTAAGCATGCACCCTATAAATATTTTGACTGAAATGGATAATCAGTTTGCCATCTCAATATTTTTCATTTTTAAAGAGTGGTTTTAGGAAAGACATTTTCAGACAAGATGGGCATATCATCCATTATCTTTACACAGGCTGCCAGTTATGACTAATAAATACTGTGGTTAAGCTCAAGACGGGCTTCCCTGGTAGCTCAGATGGTAGAGAATCTGCCTGCAATGCAGGATACCTTGGTTCAATCCCTGAGTTGGGAAGATCCCTGGAGAAGGAAATGGCAACCCACTCCAGTATTCTTGCCTGGAGAATCCCATGGACAGAGGAGCCTGGTGGGCTACAGTCCACGGGGTGGCAAAGAGTCGTAAACAACTGAGTGACTAACACACACACAAGCTTAAGAAACAAAGGAGGTTACCTGCTGGCACTGCATTCCAGAAGCAGAAACTTGACACTATAAACATATACTTAGTGGGTTTTAATTAAAGAAAATTATGTGATTATCAATTTTAATATGTCTGAAATATACCGGTTTGTGCAAATCTTCTATAAGAAGGTGTTCAAGGAGGGAGAACAATGTAAATTATTTCCTAGAAGCTTTGGGTAGATTCTAATTATTGGAAGTAAGTGTCACAAATAGTTCACATTCCAGTGTGACCTGAAGAACGTTTTTGGAGCCTCCGTGTCCTCTAACGCTGTTATGCTACTCGTTTATCACATACTCTTAGGTCCCATTTTCCTGTTTGGAGAGATTATCCTAATGATAGTAACTATATACAAATAGTTTACATTCCATGTTTCTGCTTAACAGTCTTTTCAAGAAAAATCACTGACAGAGAACTTCAGTAGCCAGTGCAAGGGGAGAGGTGAAATGTCAAAAATTGTCAGAAGGGAGCCAATTTTCAAGGAAGGTCTTGTGAAGGAGCGGGTGTTCTCGGGGAGTTGGAGATTTTGCTCAGGGAAGGAAGTATGGAAACTTTCAGCAGAAGAGGATGAAGAGGAAAATGTAAAGGATAAAGAAACGAGGACACAGGCTGACGATCGTAGGGATGCCGTTTTGACTGAAGAGTGTTTGCATTAATGAGTTGTGGGAAAGAAGTTGGAGCAAAGCAGTGCCTGCTGAAAAAACACTTTGAATGTCAGGCTGCAGAATTTGGACTTTATCCAGCAAGTGAGAGGGTGGCATGTGAGTCTTATCAGCAGGGGCATTGGCTCAGACAGTAAAGAATCTGTCTGCAGTGCAGGAGACCCGGGTTCAATCCCAGGGTCAGGAAGATCCCCTGGAGAGGGGAATGGCTACCCACTCCAGTATTCTTAACTGGAGAATCCCATAGACATAGGAGCCTGGTGGGCTACAGTCCATGGGGTCACAAAGGGTCGGACACGACTAAGCAGCTAACACACCTGCACAGCAGGGGTATGGCAGAATGACAGAGGTATTTTAGGAAAATTAGAGCACAAAGGTTAGACTTGAATCCCTGCTCAGGGCAGAGATAACAGGAAGCTTTGGGGTAAGGCTTGAGTGGAGAAATGTCTCGTTAGGGAAGTAAAAGTGGGAAAAAAAGAGGAGGAGCCTAGGAAACACGTCATGGAAGGAAAGAACCAATTGTAGGCTCTGACAACTAGTAGAGAAAGGAGATATCATAGACAAATCCACAATTGTAGTCCAAGTCCAAGAAAACAGTGATGATGCACGTCTAGCGATTGAGAAAAGATACTAGCCTATCTCTAGATTACCAACTGTTTGCATTAGAAGATTCTGCCTGCTTTAACAGCCTTTATGCCCAGTTAAGCAAATTAGCAATGATTTATTTGTTGCTAATGTGAGGAATTGTCATAGAGTTTCCAGGAATATATTTATAGATACATCTTTAGAAAGTATAGCCTAGATCTTTTAAATCTAAGGTAACAAGCAAAAAGTAAAGTCCCCATTATTACTAGGTCAAAACCTTCATTTATGCATTTGTCCATTTGATAGATATTTATAGAATGCCTACTTTGAGCCAGGAAGGAAGATCCTTGCTTTCTTCAGGCCTTATATTTTAATGGAAAGAAGACAGGAAAAAATAGACAAAACTACAAATTAATAAAAGAACTCAACACAAAGATAAATAAGGACTATGAAGAAAATAAAATATGGTGATTGTCCTTCAGATTATTAGGTCAGAGAAGGTGTCCCTAAGAAGCTACCATATGAACCGAAGCCTAAGCCATTCACAGGAAGATCACGTGGGTACTAAGATCAGCAAGAGTTCAGTCTGAGTAAGATCGGCAAGTTCAGGGCTGGGGCATAATGGTAAGCAGACACTGGTGCAAAGAGAAAGAAAGGGAAGTGGGGCCACTCTTTGAATATATTAATAGGAGTCAGAATCAGGAGCAAGGGATAGGAAGAATCATTCAAACTAACTTAAGTAATAAGAAAAATAATTCATATAATTAGAAAAGAAGAGTTGTAGGAGGCTTTGGATTAGCTAAATACAGCAGCTTCAAATTCATTTTCCAAAAGATGTCTTTGCCCTCTTAGTCGTATCAGCTGCATCTTCAGGTTTGGGATGAAATGGTTAAAGCAAGGAGACTCATGGCATTCTGTCATTTTTTCCGTTAAAATTTCCAGAATGCCTCCCAATAGGGTTCCCTTTGGGCCACATCCTCTTTCTTGAACTTCAAAAGAGGATAGGAATAGCCCTCTATCCAGTTATACCTACTCATAGAGCTGGGGTTGGGTCGATTTCTTTTGAGGCACGTGAGCAGCTTAGGGAGGAATGGTTACCCAAACAAAATCAAGATTCGGTTGAGAAGGAAGGAGGAAGGCAGTGTGGGTAGGCAACCAGACATGTTTACCACACAAGAGATCTTGGTGTCCATTATAAGGAGTTTGAGCTTTAGTGTGATTACATGGGAAGCTGTGGAGCATTTTAGTTAAGTACCATGATCTGATTTATGCTTTTAAAAGGTCACCCTGTTTAATGTTTCAGTACTTAATTGAAGGGGGATAAGAGTGGAAGTGAGAAGGCCAATTAGGAGGTCATTTGATAGTCTAGGAAAAAACTGTTGGGAGTTTGGGATATAATAATAGCACAGGGAAAGGAGAGAAGTTAATTGAGATGGAACTGACACAGTTTGTCAGTGGGTTAAACAAGGGAATGGGAGTTAGGGAGGGTGAAGACACAAAGATGACCTACAGGTTTTTAGATTAAGTGCAAGTGTGGATGGGCTTCCCTAGTGGCTCAGTGGTTAAGAATCCACCTGCCAATGCAGGAGACATAGGAGATGCAAGTTCAATCCCTATGTCAGGAAGATCCTCTGGAGTAGGAAATGGCAATACACTCAAGTATTTTTGCCTGGAAAATTCTATGAACAGAGGAGCCTGGTGGGGCTACAATCCATGGGGTTGCAGAAACGGGTACAACTGAGCCTGCGCTCACCAGCATGGATGGTGAAATAATTTACAAAGATAGGGAAGAGTTCAGAAGAAACAGGTTCATCATGAATTACTTGAGAGTTCTGTGTTAGGATTGAGATACCTATTGGATATCTAGTGAAGAGGCTGAAGAGGCCAAGTTGAGCCTGGAGTTCAACAGAGGTTCAGGCTTTTATGATGAGAAATTTGGATCATCAGCATATAGTGATTTTTAAAGCTGCAAGACTTGATGAGATTTTTCCCTTCTAGGGGAGAGAAAGGCTAGGAAAGTGAAGAGTCTATGAAATGGCAATATTTAGGAGTAAAGCAAAGGAAGAGAAGCCAACAAAGGAGAACAAGAAAGAATAGCCAGTGAAGTGAAAGGGAAACCAGGCAAACAAAGATGACCAGGATTTTAGATTAAGTAGAAGTGTGGATGGGCTTCCCAGGTGGCTCAGTGGTAAAGAATCCACCTGCCAATGCAGGAGACACAGCCTTCCTAAATTATCAATGCAAAGAAATAGAGGGAAACAATAGAATGGGAAAGACTAGAGATCTCTTCAAGAAAATTAGAGATACTAAGGGGACATTTCATGCAAAGATGGGTACAATAAAGGACAGAAATTGTATGGACCTAACAGAAGCAGAAGATATTAAGAAGAGGTGGCAAGAATACACAGAAGAACTATACAAAAAAGATCTTCATGACCCAGATAACCATGATGGTATGATCACTCTCTTAGGGCCAGACATCCTGGAGTGCAAAGTCAAATGGGTCTTAGGAAGCATCACTATGAATAAAGCTAGTGGATGTGATGGAATCCCAGCTAAACTATTTCAAATCCTAAAAGATGATGCTGTGAAAGTGCTGCACTCAATACGCCAGCAAATTTGGAAAACTCAGCAGTGGCCACAGGACTGGGTAAGGTCAATTTTCATTCCAATCCCAAAGAAAGCCGATGCCAAAGAATGTTCAAACCACTGCCCAATTGCACTCATCTCACATGCTAGCAAAGTAATGCTCAAAATTCCCCAAGCTAGGCTTCAACATATGTGAACTGAGAACTTCCAGATGTTCATGGTGAATTGAGAAAAGGCAGAGGAACCAGAGTCAAATTGCCAACATCCATTGGATCATTGAAAAACCGAAAGAGTTCCAGAAAAACTTCGATTTCTTCATTGACTGTGCTAACACCTTTGACTGTGTGGATCACAACAAACTGTGGAAAATTCTTCAAGAGATGGGAATACCAAAACATCTTACCTGCCTCCTGAGAAATCTGTTTCCAGGTCCAGAAGCAACAGTTAAAACTGGATGTGGAACAATGGACTGGTTCCAAATTGGGAAAGAAGTGCATCAAGGCTGTATATGTTCACCCTGCTCTCCAAAATCACTGCAGATAGTGACTGTAGCCATGAGATTAAAAGACACTTGCTCCTTGGAAGGAAAGCTATGACCAACCTAGACAGCATATTAAAAAGCAGAGACATTACTTTGCTGACAAAGGTCTGTATAGTTAAAGCTATGTTTTTACTAGTAGTCATATAGTGATGTGAGAGTTGGACCATCAAAAAAGCTGAGCACTGAAGAATTGATACTTTTGAACTGTGGTGTTAGAGAAGACTCTTGAGCGTCCCTTGGGCTGCAAGGAAATCAAAGTAATCAATCCTAAAGAAAATAAATCCTGAATATTCATTGGAAGGACTGATGCTGAAGCTGAAGCTTCAATACTTTAGCTGCCTGATGCAAAGTACTGACTTATTGGAAAAGACCCTGATGCTGGGGAAAATTGAAGGCAGGAGAAGGGAATGACAGAGGATGAAATGGTTGGAGGGCATCACTGACTGATGGACATGAGTTTAAGCAAGCTTCGGGAGCTGGAGTAGGACAGCGAACCCTGGCGTGCTACAGTCCATGGGGATGCAGAGAGTCAGACATGACTGAGCACCTGAGCTGAACTGAGGCAAACTTGGCATAACAGATGCTAGACAAAGAGCGTACCTTTAAAAGGCAGTGGTCTACTGGGGCAAATGCAACTGAACAGTTGAAATTTAAAAGGTAGGAGAAGAGACCACTGAACTTGATAAGAGCAAGTAAGGGTAAGGGTCAGAAGCACAGCTGGAAAGGATTCAAAAGAGAAGAAACGAAGAAGTGGAGTCATTCATTCAGGCAGCATTTAAAAGATCCAGGAACAGGAAAGAAGCTTCTTGGGTGTGCAGCTCCTAAGGACTCGAAAAATGAGTGTACTTTCCAGATAAAGTTTTTAAACTGTTTTTTTGTGTCCTTCTTTCGAAAGAGAATTGTCCTCTTGTGACTTTCATTTGAAATTGATGTTTGTGGCCCAAGCATTTCTCTTTATCCTTCTCTGGATCCTTTTTTGCTATGTGCTCCTTCATTAAAAAAAAAAAAAAAAAAAAAAACTGGGCCATTCAGATTTTCCAACTTAGAGCAGGGGCTAATAGCAGACAAGACTCAAGTAGGCTCTGTATGGTCATATATATTATTTTGTGTGCTCTTCAGTTGCACTGGCTGCTGCTTGGAAGTTCATGAAATATAAATATAAACAAAATTTAAATTAAGTACAAATTAAATGATATGAATTGTATATATCATATACATTATATATGTAATTCATATTATTTATATATATATATTTTTTTTTTGCACTTGCTGCAAATTTCCTGAACTTGAACTCTATAGAGTCCCAAATCCTTCTTTATCCCATCTACCCAAAGGTGCCTTTCTCAGCCTTTTCAACTTACGTCTACCAGAAAGTAGAGCAAGGCAGAAGTTGTATGGGAGTCCTGCCCCTCTCCCTCCCCATCATCTCCTGGCCTCAGCACAATAAAAACTCTGTTCAAAACTTGGCTCGTGGCTGTTTTTCCCACATTCGATCAGGGAACGCTTAAAGCCATACAGTGTCCCTGTCTTGCCAGGGAGCCTATGGGCAGGGCGCCCCTTCAGGCTGACACAAAGGCACACTGTGCAGGGCATCCACGGCCAGAGCAGTGGCCACATATGGCTGATCAATACGGCTTTTGATTTTCTTTTCTTTATGTCATACCATCATCACATTAAACATAATTCCAGCAAGGGATCGAAACTTATATTTTAGACTACAAAACTTTGCCTGCCCTATAGCTGCAAAGAAATGGAGTTTCTTTTCAGTCAAAACATATTCCTTCCAGAAAAATACCATAACCTTGTTTTTCACACCCAGTACAGTTTTTTGCTTTAGATTGATGTTATGTGATTTGATGCACTGTTTTGATTCTAATCGTCCATTTTGGAAACTCTAAAGTTAGATTGAGAATTAAAATTCAGCCCATAAGGGTTGCTTCTCACTGGAGCCAAAAACTACAGGCCCAACAGAACAAAGCTCAAAAAAGTAAGCGTCAGGTACCTTGCTGCCAAGTTACGTGTCTGTGGTGGATTGTCACCTTATCCGTCTCCATTCACATTTTGGGAGAACTTCTATTTCCACTGCAAAATAATTTTTGGAATTGGTGGCCTGTTAGTTACAGAGTTTCAAGCATTTCTTTCCATAACTGGCCTTCAGAAAATGAACTTAAAAATTTTGTATCAAGTATCTTAGAGAAGCTGTATCCAAGTTTTGTTTTCTTTTGGAACTCTATAGAGTTTTGAACTCTATATATTTTGTGACAAATATATCTATGAAGTGTACATGATCTTCCACTAAGACTCTTTATTAACCAAAAAAACCCTGTAATCTTGTAGATACTAATCAAAAGGAGAGTGTGTTAGGATAAAAGACCAGCTAGCCATCATAATACAGATATTAATGGAGGGCCTCATACGTGTAAGGTTGGAAAGGATAAAATGTGGTCCCTACTTTCAAGGGATTTGTAATCCAATTGAGGGGGCAAATATATTAATACAATAATCAGCATTTTTATCAGATGAGTGGCATGTATAATACATGCCATTAACTGAGAGGCAACTGTAATCATAAACATTATGTACCAGACAGTCTTTTTACTCTAAAAAAAATTTTAATTACCTCATGCAAAGAGTTGACTCATTGGAAAAGACTCTGATGCTGGGAGGGATTGGGGGCAGGAGGAGAAGGGGACGACAGAGGATGAGATGGCTGGATGGCACCACCGACTCGATGGACATGAGTCTGAGTGAACTCCAGGAGTTGGTGATGGACAGGGAGGCCTGGCGTGCTGCAATACATGGGGTCGCAAAGAGTCAGACACGAATGAGTGACTGAACTGACTGAACTGATAGTTGACTTCCTATTGTGTTCATTCCTGCTGTACAGCAAAGTGACTTAGTTATACACATATATATTATTCTTCACATTCTTTTCCATTATGATTTATCACAGGATATTGAATGTAGTTTCCTGGGCTATAGTATCCTATACATACTAGTTTGCATTAGCTAATCCCAAACTCCCAATCCTTCCCTCCCCCACGCCTGCACCCTCTTGGCAACCACAAGTCTTTTCTCTAAATACGTATGTTCATTTGTGTCATATTTTAGATTCCACATATAAGTGATGTCATACGGTGTTTGTCTTACTCTTTCTGACTTCACCTAGTTTGATAACCTCTAGGTACATCCACATAGCTGCAAATAGCATTATTTCATTCCTTTTTTTTTAATTGTGCCAGACATTCTGTGAAATACTTTATATATATCAATTTCTGAATTATTATCCCCACTCCATAAGTGGTAATTACCTCTGATTTTTCTCCCCATTCTAGAGAACGCAAAGAGAATGATATAAGGTGAGCAAAGACCTAAAATCAGGAATGTGCTAGATGGCAAACACATGCATTGGTCTGGAGCCAAGGGTCTGTTGAGGGGAATAGAGAGAAATGAACCGTGAGTGCCGTGGGAGTCTGTTCACCACCATATCCCAATGCCTAGCATGGTGCCCTAACATTATAGGTGCTCAGTAAGTATGTCTTGAACAAACAAATGGCCCTCTGGCTTATGTCTATAACTCAGATGAAGTACAGTGGGATAAAGGTACTTAGTGAACTGAAGCCATACACCAAAAAGCCTCAGGACCCTTTGACAACACTTCCCAGTTCCCAGCTATTACAGTGAAGGATTCAGGTGGGAAGGACACCGCATAATGGGACAGATGTGGCAGCAGTAGCAGCTCCAACTCACTGGCGTCCTTCTCGTGAGACTGACATGGTGACGTGGTCAGCGGGCCACACGTCCTCACGTTGGCCTACAAGATGGTGCGCTGTCTGGCCCCTGGCGCTCCATTACCTCAAATCCTTCTTCACTCCTCTTCCTGTGTTCCTTGTCTCCACTTGCTCCGCCCATACTGACCTCCTTTCTGTCCCCCAGTCCCATCTTAGGGCCTGTACTCTTTCATGCTGCACTCAGGTCTCTTAATCGCCCCTCTCCCACGTCTCACTGCCCTCGCCTGCATCTGCATCATCTGTTGGCTCATCTGTTTCCTGCCTTCCTCCCACATGGTGGACTGTAAGAGCAGACCTCCCTCTGCAGTCCTCACCATCATATCTCCGGGGTCCAGGACAGCACCTGGTATATCGTATAAGTGCCCACACACTGCAATTCTGACCTCTCAATACCTCTCAGATACCTGCTTCTCAAAGGAATAGGCTTTTTTGTTCAAGAAAGTCCATGGAAATTGATGAGTAGAGCTTGGGAACAAGAGGCAGAGTGGCAGGAGTTCAGATCAACCTATTTATAAAAGGTGCTTTTGGTCCTTCCCTGGTGGCTTAGATGGTAAAAAGAATCCATCTGCAATATGGGAAATCTGGGTTTGATCCCTGAGTTGGGAAGATCCCCTGGAGAAGGGCATGGCAACCCACTCCAGTATTCTTACCTGGAGAATCCTCATGGACAGAGCCTGGTGGGCTACAGTCCATGGGGTCGCAAAGAGTCAGACATGACTGAGTGACTTTCATTTCACTTGCTCAGCATAGGAAAAATATGCCTTAAAACCTCTGGCAAAGTGTATGCTTGCCTAGGAACCTTTACCATTTCACACTTCTGAAATGCTGCTGCTGCCGTTGCTAAGTCGCTTCAGTTGTGTCCGACTCTGTGCGATCCCATAGACGGCAGCCCACCAGGCTCCCCTGTCCCTGGGGTTCTCCAGGCAAGAACACTGGAGTGGGCTGCCATTTCCTTCTCCAATGCATGAAAGTGAAAGGGAAGTCGCTCAGTCATGTCCGACTCCTAGCGACCCCATGGACTGCAGCCTACCAGGCTCCTCCATCCATGGGATTTGCCAGGCAAGAGTACTGGAGTGGGGTGCCATTGCCTTCTCCATGTGAAATGCTGACCAGTCTCAAAAAGGAGATCCATGAATCTGCCAAAACAACTGATGCCCAGGACTTAAGAGTCAGCAAAACCAGCCTTAGCCTAGTAAATGGTATCAAAAGACTGGCTTACTGCTGTAGCCAAAACCAAGCAAATGCATCTATCCAGGTAACAGGAAGGCAGGTGAGGAAACTACATGATCCTGTGTTCATTTATTCTTCGAACCTCACTGAACTCTGTTAAGTGGTTTGATACCATGAAGATAAGCTGAAATACACAGACTTTGCCTCAAGTTTAAGCACTCAAGGTCCTGGATGGACATTTGTCATAAGATTTAATGGTATGCTTTAGAATCTTCCAAATTGAGACTCCAGAGACCACAAAATGCCTGCTAAATTCAAAATAATAATATAGGTAAAGTCATGGTGTCTCATAACATTTCTTGAAAGACTTCCCAGTGAGATATTCAGTAATTTCATAAATAAATGTTGAGCACTCGCTGTATTGAAGGGGCTGTGCTAATGCTTTGGTGGATCAGGAGGAGGAGACAGGGTCCTTGCCATCAAACATCCAGTACATCATTCATTGGGCAAGTCAGATACCTGAGATACCAGACAAAGAATAAGAAATGCCCTAGTCCAGCTATTGTGTGAGAGCACAAAGAATGGAGAGATGGATCCCATCTGGGAGAAAATACAAAATGCATCGGGGAGGAGAAGACACACTCATCTTGAAAGGTGAATGGAATTCCCACAGACTGTGGCAAAAAACCTTGATTTGAAGTATTCACTGATTTTTGTGGCATAAATATTACCACCACGGCTGATTTCAAGTCAGTGACATGATATCACTGAATACAGAGTTGAGAAGAGGTCCCAGCTCTGGGGCATCATCTGTGAGTCACCATCTGAGCTGTAGACTTTATTAAATCATCTGATTCTGTTGCTCTAGTGAGTGGATTCACAGGTATTAAAAACATCTAAAACAACATTATAAGGGAAGAGACCCCTCTGCCCTCTTCCGTGCACATCAATCTAACCTTTTAATACTCTGGCTGCCCTTCCAGTCCCAGTCCTGTGCCCCTGCCTGGCCACCTAGGACTGATAATGGTCTGGTGCCAGCCTGGATTCTGTGTGCTTCCCCTTAGCAGGGCTGTCAGAGGGCACAGAGGGCTGGCTTTCCACCCATCGCCTGGTGTTGACACACTTGCTGTTCTCATAATGAGAAGAAGCCTTAAGGGCAGCTAGCAGGGCAGGGTGTTTCACTGTTCTCTCAACAGTTAAAAGGGAAAGCTGGAGGAATTGCTGGGAAGCATGGCCAAAGGAAGATGCAAGCCAGCTGAGCTCAGCATGCGTATTAACCTCCTTTAAAAAAAATAAAAGGGGGCACCCTCCCCAATGTGTTCTCCTTAAGTCACTGCACCCCTAACTGGCCTTGTCACCCTAAGAGCTACATTTGAAAAGTCGGGCCCTAGTTTCTGTCTTTAATTACAGGCAGATGTCCTCAGTACGTGTGTAAACTTGTGTCAGGATTTTTTTAACTTAGCACGGAGAGCACTGCCAAACAGGAAAGGAACATGTGAAGCTTCAAGCTGTTAGGAAACTTCCCCATTTGTCCACTAGGCTCTCTCACTGCACATTCATTCTTCTAACCTCGAGGCCCAACTACTCTCTAAAAGCATTTACAGCAAAAAAATGACTGCTACAGATTTATTTCAGCATATGCTTCTTTTCATGACACTAGTTTCTCCTCCAAAATTGCTATAGATTGTTTGCAACACAGGTTTTTGTTTGGGGTTTTGTTTTTTGTTTTTTAGCATTAAAAGGTGTTTGGAACCACCAGCATCATCTCACAGCTCCTTTTCTTGTTTGTTTAAATTATTATCTTATGTAATGTGCTCTGTGATTTACTATTCAAGTGTAGAAGAACCACATTCCCTCGTGGAGATCTGGGGAGGTAATGCTGTCTGTTTGAAAGGTTCAGAGATTTTCTGTTCAGATTACGCAGGCTTCTTTAGAGCTGCCAAGAGTCATAGTCTGTAGGAGATAATATGCCTTCATTCAGGAGAAACTACGGATGGAAATTCAAGTTAGCCAGTGAGCCCCGGAAGAAATGAAATTCCAGCTTAGAATTGTCATAGCGCTCGGGTCCAGGACTTGGGGTGCCAGGGGTTAGCCATGACCGGGACAACAGCTGCAGCCCCAGGAGCTGCTGTGTACACGTCACTGGACGACACAGCAAAAGGAAGAGGCCTGGCTGCCAGGCTGTTGCGTGCCTTACCTGCTTCCTCATGCACTGACCCCTGAAGGATATTTCCACCCAGAGCCTCAGCACCTTGGTTCCATCAGTTTAACTTTCCAGAACATTTGGAGCATTCAAATAAATCAGGTTGTGCTCTAGTGAGCCATAAACCCCAGCTGTGGACACTTAGTGGGGGAGCCTGGAAGGGGAGCCCCACAGAGGACACAATGACTGACCAGAGCAAGAAAGTACTGGCCAGTGGACAGTTTCTCCAAATGTATCATGTCATAGGAATCACCTGGCTGGGGGTGGGACATGCCAGGTAAACATATATATTCTCAGGGCCTTGCAAGCCTACAGATTGACCTGGGCCCTAGAGACCCAGATTCTATAAATCTGGTACAGAGCCTTGGAATCCACATTTTAACAAATGCCACAGTTAAATCAACTATACTTCAGTGAATGAATACAAATGCCATGGTAAATCTTGATGGTCAGACAGGTTTGGCAAACAGTAGACTGGGATGGAGTCAGAACCTGGCTCCAGCTCCAAATTTGGCTTCTGCCATGTAATTGCTGGACGGCCTTAGACAAGTTACTTCTTTGAACCTCAGATCCCTCATGCACTGTTGTTGTTCAGTCACTCAGTTGTGTCCAGCTCTTTGCGATCCATGGACTGTAAGCCCGCCAGGCTCCTCTGTTCATGAAATCCCGCTGGCAAGAATACTGGAGTGGGTTGCCATGCCCTTCTCCCGGGGATCTTCCCAACCCAGAGATCGAACCCGGGTCTCCTGCATTGCAGGCAGATTCTTGACCATCTTGAGCCACCAGGGAAGCCCCTTCCTCATGCATTCAATGTAACAAATCATATCCACTTCAGAGGGTTGAAGGTAAAAATGGAAAAAATTCAAAAAATATTTTGAAGTATGGTGCTGGCTACATTTTAAGGGCATAGTAAACATGAGCGGTAAACACCTCACACACATTTTTTTGACTTTGCCGTCAGCTGGCCCCTTCAGAGTCAGCAGGATGGCCTGGTACACGATATCAGTGTGACCAGACAGGGAGCTGGAACTCGAGCCTTACTGCAAGGAGACCACACATCTGGAGGAGATAAGGACTTTAAACTGAATACTCTCCAGTGATGGTGATCATAGTGTGATAGAGAAAAAAAGGACAGCAAGGCAGAAGTGGGTCTGGTAAGAGCTCTAGAAGTTGAAATCTGAGCAGGGGAAATTTCTGAAATATGCTCAAGGATAACTAGACTTCCAAAAGGCAGGAAAAAATGGTCAAGCGAACTTGAGATTTATAAGGAGAGATGTAGTTTGCTGAGAATAAACTGTTTTTCTTTGATCCCCTTTTAGTCCAAAAGCCAACGTTTCAAGCATTTATAATTCATCTACCACCTATGTTTAGCAAGCTGTATTTTTCTACTAGATGCCATGCCCTTCACTCCTAACAGAGGTTACAAAGATAAAAGCAATACCTGTCTCAAGAAACTTACTGTGTGTCAGAGGGCACAGGGAAAGAAGCAGTTACTGCAAAGGGTGTAAGAGTTGTTTCTAGGGCTGCTGGGTGGAAGGACAACTTACTGCCCAAGGAAGACTTCAGTGGAAGTCTTTTTTTTTTCCAACTTTATTGAGATAAAATTATCATAAAATATTGTGCAAGTTTGTGTCCAACACGATGGTTTGATATATGTGTATACCACAAAATGATTATTGCAATCAGAGAAAGTCTTGAAATGGAGATTTCATGACAGTTACATCAGTATTATCTTTATAGTAACCATAAGGTAATAATGATAATAGCTGACATCAACTGATGCTTATTTTATGGCAGATGCCATATGAGGCACTCTGTGTTCTCCTGCCGTGGTGTAAAATGGTTGCCATATGCTGTATCTTGGTTTACTTACTTGGGTTTGCACTATTCATGGCTGATTCCAAATGCCACTGCTGCACAACAGGTAAAGTACAATCCTCAGCAGAACGTTAATTCTCCCATACAGACTTTCCTACCTAAGTAGGGAAGTCACCAACTTACAAGAACTGGAAATGACTGCATTGAGTCCCAGGTAGATTCCCATTCTCAATGCCACTGATCTCACTTCTCCAGGGTCCCTCTGCCTGTGTCCAGCCTGCACAGGAGGACCTAAATAAATAGAGCAGATCCTGGCGCACTTAGGACTGAATCATGTCTTCATATGTGCAAAGCCTTAAGCTCACAAAGTCCACTTGTGATTGTCACATTCTTTTACAACAAAGAATCGTGCTGAATTCTTTGTTGTAAAAGATGAGCCCTTACTTTCAGGGTGCGTGCGTGCGTGCATGTTAAGTCACTTCAGTCGTGTCCGACTCTGTGCAACCCTGTGGACTGTAGCTTGCTGGGCTCCTCTGTCCATGGGATTTCCCAGGTTAAGAATACTGGAGGGGGTTGCCATCCTCTCCTCTACTTTCAGGGTAGTGGTAGCAATAATAACAGTGACAATAATAAAAATAATATCTAACTCTAAACACTATATTGCATATTTAATATATTTTATTGTATTGAATACATTGACTTAAACCTCACTTGTGTAGGTACTGCAACTGGCCCCATTTTACAGACAGAGAAACTGAGATTCAGTTGTGTGCCATGGTTGGGAAGTTGAGCACAGGGTTGGACATAAGTAGGAAAGTACAGACTGCAGTTTGTTCTTAAGCAGGTTCACCACGAGAAGCTCTACCTCAAGGCCCCACAAACGAGTAGTTCTCCAGTGTTTGCAGGATCACAATTAAGTTCTTTGGAAAGACCATCCTAACATGACCTCTCCCCACTCAACACATCTCCGGTCAGCCGTGCTCCACCCACTCCCGACAGATTGTGACTCACATGCCCCAGCCATGTCTTAGCCCTCTCTTTATTCAGTGCTTCCCTTGGCACCAACTGCCTTATCCTTTCCTTCTCATTTGCTTAGTTATCCCAAATTCAGCACCATCCAAGGGGTCACCTTCCCCAGGAAGTGTCCTGACTTGTTAAAGGACACTGCATTGTTCCTCCAATGCAGACCACTCCTTCCTTTATATATCCCTGCCCAAAAACTGTGGGCTCACCAAGGCCAAGGGCTGTAGCTAATTCATTTTATAATGCCAGGATTTAGAAGCCCCCATGGGATATAGTAGAGCAGTGCTTCTCTCATTATTACCACCCCTCACTTGTTTTCCTCTATTACTCAGCACTTCTAGACAGCGAGGACAGCTGGGACACTAAAATTGACCACTGAGAGTGATACCTCCATTTGCTAAGGTGTCACAGTTTTGTTCATGGTTCTCAACTTTGTAATCAGCGCCCTCTCGGTGCTGGCATAAATCGGTGGTTATTCCCCAAGGATGCCATTTGTTCCTTTTATGCCTTGATTCACTATGTTCTGTGGAGGCTGTTAGCTGAGTAAGACTTTCTGATTCATGAAAATGTTACCAAAGACACCATAAAGAGGAAGGCACCAGACCTCTGTCTGCAAGGAATGCAAAAGAGTCGAGGGTGGCCAGCGCTGCCCAAGCATTTCCGGGCCTGAGGTTTGGCTCTGTGGGCTCCCCTAGGGCCTCATAACTGACCCCCCACTGTCTGTATCAGTCATAGTTCTGGAAATTCATCAACTTTCCTGCCAGTCTGAGCCTGGAAACTGGTGTCTTTTTACCCGGTGTCAAGCTGAAAATGGAGAAAAACTCACTGGATAATTTTGACCAAAATAACACAGATGGTTGTGTGTCTGTCGTCCCTGATTGACTTAATTTTCCTCTTTTTGGGGGCCCTTTTTTTAACATTCTCAAGGCATACATAGTTGTCAGTGAAAGAGGTCATTCACAGTTGAAAGTTATATAAACTTGCCCAACCTTGACCAAAAATAATGTTCTAGTGCCCAATTTAGGGCAAGGGGTAATAAAGTGTTCTCTGATTTGTAGCAAGGAATTAAAGGTGGGGGTTGGGGTCTAGATAATGATAATAACAAAGACTAAGGGTCTCAAGGCAGTGAGTAGACTTGAGGGGATTTTCATAAAATGCGATTTTCCTTTCTGGTCACGTTAAAATCCATGTGTAGTACATTATCTACTCTAGGGAAACATGTATTCTATTTGCTTTCTGTTATAATTCTTTATTGCATTTGGGAGTAAATTAACTTCTGCAGATAAAGTTAATATTAAAATTTAGAGAATGAAAAGAAATCCTTTTGGAGCTGAAAGTCATACAGAATTTACAATATTATTCGCCAAAGGTCCCCAAACCTAACTTCACTTGGAAAAATACTCTCCCTGATATGCCCAGGCTGCAAAAACTTTTAAGGGTTACAATTCTGCAGTATTTGATGAGAGGATCTTAATTTCCTCCGTTAGGTTCTATATTCTGATCTCCAGACCCGACAGCTGCTTCCTACTGGTTGGCCAGGTGGGAGGAGTTAGTGAAAAAACACATTGAAAAGTGGATCAGGACAGATGGACAGAATTCACCCGTTCTGAAATTCAGGGAGATGGATGTGGGCCAGTTCTCTGTCCCTGCATCTTCATTTTCTTCCTCTTCCTTTTTTCATATCAGAGAACCATTTCTTAGCACTGTTACTGTGGGTTTCTATTGAGCACCAGAAGCATTAGCAGTTCCGCTGCTTTGAGGCAGTGCTGTGTGTTTGCTGTGGCCCTGGGTCACACTGCCTCTCCAGCAGCCCAGGGATCACCTAATGGGATGAGAAGAATCTTACAGACACTCCCTTCTCCACCAAAACCAGACAGCAGTTACAGTATGTTTGCAGTTGAGGTGTTTGCAGTTGAACCCAGTTCAACAGTTCAATGATAGCTACATTGATCATGTTCCATTTTTCCTGTTTTTAATGTAACCTAATACTAGTATCGGGACTTCCCTGGTGGCTCAGACGGTAAAGCGTCTGTCTAGAATGCAGGAGACCCGGGTTTGATCCCTGGGTCGGGAAGATCCCTTGGAGAAGGAAATGGCAATCCACTCCAGTACTATTGCCGGGAAAATGCCATGGACAGAGGAGCCTGGTAGGTTACAGTCCATGGGGTCGCAAAGAGTCGGACATGGCTGAGCGACTTCACTTTCAATACTAGCATCAGTACCATTAGAACTCCTTTATAATGGATGACTCATTGCCCATCTCATGTCCTAAAGTTCTGTCTCTTCCTCTTGTCCAGTTTTTCACTTCCCCTCATTCCTTCCCTACTCCCAGGGTTGCTCACATGTTTGTTTCTAAGAATAAACGTGTTTGACTGAACTGTTTTTAATACTGCTTTTAGAAAGAATTTATGTTCCTTCTTGTTTTCACAAGCAAGACTTAAGTTTGGACCCAAATGATGTAGGAAGGCAATTTTTCATCCTTCCTAACTGTGTCCAGGCGTGAGACCAGAGGCAACTAAACAAAAGGTTTCCATTTGCTCTGAATATTTAGGAGTTCCTTTTAGAGGATAGGTGCAATTTTAGTTTTGAAACGAAAGAAAAAAGGAGAGAATTTTTATGAGGTTGGGCCAGGTCACATGTTGACATTTGAAAATGAGAATGTAACAAGGTCACATCAGACCATTTTTTACAGGGGTGACTAATGGGTTTTTTCCCCTATTTCTCTTTCAGCCACACCAGCTTTCCTTGTCAGAGCATCTCAGAGTCTGCAGATACTATATCCAGTCCTAGAGACAAGTAAGAATTTCAGTCCTTTTTCTGCCTTTGGCGATATTGTTCAGATTTTACTGCAGTTCAAGCTACTGTCCTTACTCTGTTTTATTTAGGATATGGTAACTGGATGAATTAATAACTGAAATTATAGGGGCAAACTAAAAAAAAATTTTTTTTCAGAATTTGTCAACTTCTCCACAAGGCTGCTTTTTTTCTGCTTTTCTTTTAACTGAGTGAAAGATTCTTTAAATTCTGTAATGCTTTACAATTTTCAAAATTTTCACACACATGATACCATATAATCACATAATAACCCTTTCTTCCCCCCCGACCCCTTCATTCTCCTTACTGGTAACCACTCGTTTGTTCTCCATATCTGTGAGTCTGCTTCTTTTTTTTTTTCATAGTTTGTTAAGTTTTTTAGATTGCACGTATCAGTGACATCATATAGTACTCGTCTTCCTGTGTATGACTTATTTCACTAAGCATAATGCCCCCCAGGTCCATCCATGCTGCCACAGATGGCAAAATTTCATTTCTTATAGCTGAGTAGTATTCCATTACATGTATATACCACATCTTCTTTATCCATTCATCTGCTGATGCAACTTACATTGCTTCCGTATCTCAGCAACTGTAAATAGTGCTGCTCTGAGCATTGGGATAATGTATCTTTTTGAATTAGTGTTTTTGTTTTGGGGAGATACATACTCAGGAGTGGAACTGCTAGGTCATTTTTAGTTTTTTTTAGAAACCCCCATACTGTTTTCCATGACGGCTACTCCAGTTTACATTCCCACCGATGGTGTATAAGGCTTCCCTTTTTTCCACATCTTTGCTAACATTTGTTATTTGTATTCTTTTTGATGATAGCCATTCTGCCAGGTGTGAGATGATATCTCATTGTGGTTTTGATTTGTATTTCCTTGATGGTTACCAATGTTGAGCATCTTTTAATGTGCCTGTTGTCCATCTTCATGTCCTCTTTGGGGAAAAAAAAAGGCTGCTTCTTTATTTCTCTCATACGGTTAGCCTTATAGGTTGTTGTTGTTTAGTTGCTAAGTGATGTCCAACTCTTTTGCAAACCCATGGACTGTAGCCCGCCAGGCTCCTCCATCCATGGGCTTTCCCAGGCAAGAATATTGGAATGGGTAGCCATTTCCTTCTCCAGGGGATCTTCCCCACCCAGGGATAGAACCTGTGTCCCCTGCATTAGCAGGCAAATTCTTTACTGCTGAGCCACCTGGGAAGCCCAGCCTTAGAGGTTAAGTAAGACCAACATAATGCAAAGAAAAGAAAGATGAAATCATTTATTGTGAGCCAGCAAGTAGGTTACTGAGTTTAGGAATCTTTCTTTTTACAAGTCCTGTATCATATTGTCATTATTAGTTTGAGATATTTCTTTACCTAATGATCACATTACCAGTTAAGTTTGTCCCCTTAACCAAATCACCCTGGACTCTGAAATTCCGCCTTCATACAAGCTGTCTCTTCTCCTTAACATGACTTTCATATCCCCCTCTTCTCCTGTGACAATCTTTTCTTTAAGACTGAACTCAAACATCTGCTCTCTTGGGAACACCTCTCGAAATTCTTAAGCCCCAAAAACCTGTTCTGCATCTATGCTTCCATGGAACTTTGCTCACTGCTCTGTGATAACACTTATACCTCACAACATCATCATGTATGTCTTCGTACCATGCACAGAACTCAAAAAGTTGTGTGGGCTTCAAGAATTAATTATGTTGCAGTCAATTAAGGCAAAGCCCATGTTTTCTGCTTCTTCTAAATCCCTCACATGCCCTAAACAAATCCTAATTACCTTGTAGATGGTAGTGGTTTTGTTTAGTCACTAAGTCATGTCCAACTCTTTTGTGACCCTGTGGACGGGGACCCACCAGATTCCTCTGTCCATGGGATTTCCCAGGCAAGAATACTGGAGTGGGTTGGCATTTCCTTCTCCAGAGGATTCTCCCATCCGTGGGATCGAACTCCCGTCTCTGCATTGGCAGGCAAATTCTTTACCACTGAACCACCTGGGAAAGCCCACATAGTAGGTACCTTTAATTAAATTCTATGGATGGATTTTCTGTTCCTCAATTGACATATATGCTCAAGTCCACATTACACAATAAAGAAAGGGAAGACAGCGTACCTGACTGTTTAAGCCACTGCTGTTTCATGGGTCATTCCAGCATCATGAAACCATAATTGGGGTTTTATGACTAAATTGCAGGCTACATTTCTAATATGCGATGTAAACATCATTTTTCTTGGAGGTCACTCAAAGGGAGGGTTGGTGCTGTTTTTAACAAACGTCATCAATGTGTCAGTTGTGCCAGACCACAGACTCATTACAACCCTCCTATTTTAGAAGCATCTGACATGTTCATCTGCTCCCCAATTAATGTGAGGGGCTATAAAAGGGTTAGCTGTTAGTTATGTTTGCGTTATCCCAGCCAGTATGTTCCAGAGCCTTCACTCAGAAGATAATGTGACTTATTGCTACTTTCTGTAAGGAATGAGAAGGAATGAGTTAAGAATGTTTTACTAATTGGTGCATGCTCTATCCCACACTGAAACCCTCTCCCACACACAAATATAATACATTGCCCTTCACTTCCCCCAAAGTGGTGGTAGAATTTCCCCAAGCCATTTTCTTTGTCATGTCATGGGGTCTGAGGAGCTCAAGCTTTGGGCTTTGTTGAAAGACAACCTCTGAGTATGGCAGATATGCTGAAGAAATTGCTGCCACTTATTTTGCATATGTTGATTTTTTTGTCCTTGTGATAAGCAAGAAGAATAGCTACTTACCTTCATCCGTGAAAGGGTTAATCGATCAGTCATGCCCGACTCTGATCACGGAGCTCAGCTCAGTGCTCTGTGGTAACCTGGATGGATAGGATGCTGGGTGGAGGAGGGGGGACCGGGTAGGAGGGAAGTCCAACAGGGAGGGGGGATGTATGTATGCATATAGCTGAGACTTCACTGTACAGCAGAAACTAACACAACACTGTGAACCAACATTACTCCAGTTAAGAAAAAAAAACTATTGTTCATGATCTGTCAGTTTACAATTGCAATGCATACATTTTCTATGTGCACTTTTCTGAATTCTTAGATTCAAAGCAAAACCCCATGGAAGAAAAATAAATAAACCTTCTCAGAGAGAATCCTAGACAGAACTATCCAAACATAAATAAATGCCACCACCCTTCTGCAGGTCACCTCGACCTCATACTAAGGGGTCACAATAACCCCTTAGTAACTGTCTCCCTCCTTCCACCCTCTTCCCACCTCTCCTTCCATTGCCAATAAAGATGTCAGAATCCAACATATCCCTCTGCTCTAAATAGCCTTAACTTTAGGGTCTCTAGTACCCTCCCCACTACCTAAAATTTAAACTGCAAACCTATTCCAAGACACTCGAATCCACCATCTGTCGTCTGACCCCAATTGTAAGTCTAGACGTGTCACTCCTCCCCAGGAACACTGTGCTTTCCCTCCTCTGGGACGTTGTTCATGCCATCCCATCTTCCAAAACTGTCCTCCTCCTTCCTTATCCCACATTCTGGAAATATAAATCCTGCCCATACTTTAAGGTTCAGCCAAAACACTGTAACCCTTGGCCTGGAGCAATCCCTCCTTCCTCCATGTGTGTCTTTGAAGGAGGTCACGTGATTCCTTACCACTCTGAAGTAATATGTTAAACACTGCTTTGGAGTATAGTTGTTTGCATATTTCTCTTATCGCCCTATCTGGATCATGAACATCTGTGTCTTATTCAGGGTTGTATAGTTCACAGTACCCCAAATGGTACCTTGAACACAGCAAGTAATAAATGATGTTGCAAATAAAATAAGTAAATGGAGGTATCCTTTATAGCTCCCTGACTACCCACCCTTTTGCACACTTAACAATTCCCACCAACCCCCCCCCACCCCCGCCTTGTTATCATGGAACCTCTTGGCTTACAGGGGGGTGGGGGGCACTCATAGAGGATCAGATCTCGCTGCCTGTATTAACTGCACATTGACCACCTTCAGGGTTCTATTGCTAAAAGAATCATAGAAATCAAATGGTGTATACTCAGAGGACAGCTTGCTGACAGGCAAGAGATAGAGTGCACCCACAGTAGATGGGCAAGTGTACTGACCAGGGTCTGCGGAACCCGAGTGTGGGCCTTTCTGTCCTCTCACTTCCCAGTCACAGCAGTCACCCTTGGTCTCCAGGTCTGGAACCACTACTCATGTTCCTGCCAAGCACCTCAGTACCAGGAAGCCCAAAGTCTGCTCATGACGGAGTTTCCTGGAGTGAGCTGGTCATGTGGGTGCACCCTAGCTATGTAGACAGCCTTAACTGTCGGGCCCCCAGTTCCAGTGAACTGGTGCAAATCATAAATCTAATTCTATTGCTAAGCAGCATCAACAAGCTGACATATCTTGCCCTGAAATAATTTGGGGAACCATGACTAGAGCACATCATTCATCTTTAGTTAACATGATCCATACACAGCATTGCCAAGCAATACTCTGGGGGAAAAGCATGTGGTCAAACCAGACCAGCTAAGATTAACCCACACAATGCACCACCTAAAGAATCGTCCATTACATTCATCTCTTTCTTCTCTTGCTCATCAACAAGTGTCTGGCCCATCTTCTAAGCCCTCAGGGCTTTGCTCTCTGAGTGGGTACAGGACCTAATCCACGTGAATGGGTGTTTATGCAGTCATGGGCCCATACTAACATACCTTCCACAGAGTACAGGCTTGAGAAATATTTTCTGGAAACAAAGAACTATTTTTAAAAGTCCCATGAGAAGTTTTCAGCCCACACACATGGGTAGCAGTGTAATTCACCAGTGCAGAGATATAAATATGAACAAAAACACATATACAGGCTAAGAAGGGGTTTGAAGGAGTTTACAGTTGAAAGAGATAGACATCTTTATATACTTGAAAGAAGTAATGGCACAAACTTACTACAAATAAAGCTGCTTTTAGTTGTGGGGGAGAGTGATGAGGATGGTTAGAATATTTCAGAGAAAGACAAAACATTTTTAGTGTTCCTGAAGTAGGCAGACTCCGGAGTCAGGCTGCTGTGGGCTCATGCATTTTTTTTTTTAATAATTTCATCTCTCTCTTAGTTGGTTTTTGGCACAGGATTTGATGATTGTATGGGACAAATACTTAAGACTTATTAAGTATTAGAGAAATTATTAGCTGATTGCACATCTTTCTGAGGAGGATTTTGGACATATGTATAAGTGAATTATTTTGTTGTACACAAACTAACACAACATTGTAAATCAGCTATACTCCTATATGAAATTAAAAATTCAATTAAAAAAACACATATATGAGATGATAGTTTACTGTAATAACCATCATCTTGCTTGTTGGGGTCCTTACTGTATGTTTATAGCTGGACTCCTGCCCTAGCCTCCTAATTTTTCTTCCCTACCTCCTCTTTTTTCCTGTTCCCAGCCCCCTACCCTCTGCTTCCACATTCATCCTTCTTCCCTACCTCTGATCCAGTAATTCTTCTGCTCCGTCATCTTCAGTAGCTCCCCACTGTTTCCTAAACTATGAATAAACTCATCTCTCTGTCCTTTAAGAAGGCCCACAACATGGAGCCTGTGTGTATTTCCAGCCTCATCTCCCTTGTGTACTATGTACACCCATGTTTATGTCGGCAGAACTCCTGCTCATTATAGCCTTTCATAATGACTCCTTTGCCAGAAATTCCCTCTTCTTCCCTCCCAGGTGGGAACAAACCTTTATGGATTTTTGTCTTTAAGGCATATTTCAAATATTGCTTTATCCACAAAGCTTTCCCCAGTTCCCCCAAGAGAATGTGCGCTTCCATCTTGGAATCTTGGTAACCCTTTCTTTCCCTCTAAGAGAGGTAGTATGCAGCCCAGTACTTCAAGAACTCAACCTCTGCAACTTTTATGTAGTCCACTTCTACAGCTTACTTCCTGCATGATCTTACTTAAGTTTTGTGACCTCTTTGTACCTTGGTTCTGTTTTGTTTTGCTTTTTTATCTCTAAAATGAACATGCTAATAGTACCTACCTCGTAAGGTTGTGATGAGGATTCTAAGTGTTGATATATTTAAAGTACTTAGAATAGTACCTGGCTCCATGGTCTTTTGGAGAAGGCAATGGCATCCCACTCCAGTACTCTTGCCTGGAAAATCCTATGGACGGAGGAGCCTGGTAGGCTGCAGTCCATGGGATTGTGAAGAGTCAGACACGACTGAGCGACTTCACTTTCACTTTTCACTTTCATGCATTGGAGAAGGAAATGGCAACCCACTCCAGTGTTCTTGCCTGGAGAATCCCAGGGAGGGGGCAGCCTGGTGGGCTGCCGTCTATGGGGTCTCAGAGAGTCGGACACGACTGAAGCGACTTAGCAGCAGCAGCAGCCATGGTCTTTACTGTACTCTCTTATGGCTCTTATTTATATTCCAACAAGAATTGGAATTGAACTGTAGGAAATTTCCCATACTCAACTCCATTTTGAACTTCGGTATCATTAATGTCATTTGTTTCAACCTAATGGAGACTCATATGCTTTCTATTCCCTCTGATAGACTATACTACCCCAAAGAATAAGGGCTTTATCTTTTACATCCTTATTATCTTACAGCACCTGGTAAGGACCTGGCAAATGCCAAGTCTTTAATGAGTAGTCAGTGGATTTTACATGGACACAAAACAAAAATTCAAAAAATAGAAGCCAGGTATTCGCCCAGTATCTTAATTATTCTTTGGCTCCCACACAGTAGCTTTATATCCTCTGGCAGTCATTTATGAGAGGATAGAGATTAAAATATGCAGGAGGAGACATTTCTCCTGTCCATTACTATAAGTACATAGAGCCTTTCCCAAAAGCCTTCCATAGAGCCTTATTGTCAGGTCATGGGACTAGTGTCATGGGTCTAGTCTTAGGGGGGTGTCCCAGGATGTTCCTATGTCATCACTGTACTGTCCTACAGGCACTTCCAGTGCCAAAGGAATAGAAGCCTCCCTCCTGCCTGTGACCCACCACTGCCCCCTAAAAGCCAAATGACCCTCTCAGCTTTAATCATTCTTTTTCATCAGATATTTTCAAACTTAAGGGCTTATTAGTTGACAGTACAGCTGAAATAAGCACAAGCTAACAATCCATGTAAAAGAAACACAGGATAAAGGAAGTGTGTCCTTGCACAGATCGTGTCTTAGAATGTGAAGCCTTTACTTGTTGAGCTTCGAACACACATTAGAGAGTAGCACAGGGCTGTGACATCAAAGCTGACATTGAATTCTTGATAGTACGCTGTTTACAAACAACTCAGTAGATGACACAGTAAGTTAACATAGATAACTAGGATCCCTTTTAAGGAAATGGTGTTTATGTTGGCTACTTCTTGCACCCAAACTAGTGGTAGCCCTTTCTAACTCACAGACAGCACTAATGTTCTGATAATGCCAAGCATCCTGTAGAGACTATTTAGCCTCTATGCTTGCTTCTCTGAGGTTAGAGGAAGGCCAGTAGAATTATACACTTTATCCAAGAAGAAATGGAGGTAGAGACCAAACAGCTCTCCTGTTGTTCAGCCACTCAGTTGTAGCCAACTCTTTGCTGCCGCATGAACTGCAGCATACCAGGCTTTCCTGTCCTTCATCAACTCCCGAAGCTTGGTCAAACACATGTCCATTGAGTCCGTGATGCTATCCAACCATCTCATCTCTGTTGTCCCCTTCTCCTCCTGCCTTCAATCTTTCCCAGCATCAGGGTCTTTTCCAGTGAGTCAGCTCTTTGCATCAGGTGACCAAAGTATTGGAGTTTCAGCTTCAGCATCAGTCCTTCAAATGAATATTCAGGACTGATTTCCTTTAGGATTGACTGGTTGGATCTCCTTGCAGTCCAAGGGACTCTCAAGAGTCTTCTCCAACACCACAGTTCAAAAGTGTCAATTCTTTGGCACTCTGCCTTCTTTATGGTCCAACTCTGACATCCATACATGACTGCTGGGAAAACCATAGCTTTGACTCTACAGACCTTTGTTGGCAAAGTAATACCTCTGCTTTTTAATACGCTGTCTAGGTTTGTCATAGCTTTTCTTCCAAGGAGCAAGAGCCTTTTAATTTCATGACTGCAGTCAGCATCTGCAGTGATTTTGGAGCCCCCCAAAATAAAGTCTGTCACTGTTTCCACTGTTTCCCCATTTATTTGTCATGAAGTGATGGGACTGGATGCCATGATCTTCATTTTTTGAATGTTAAGTTTTAAGCCATCTTTTTCACTCTCCTCTTTCACCTTCATCAAGAGGCTCTTTAGTTCCTCTTTGCTTTCTGCCATAAGGGTGGTATCATATGCATATATGAGGTTTTGATATTTCTCCAGGCAATCTTGATTCCAGCTTGTGCTTCATCCAGCCCAGCATTTCACATGATGTACTCTGCATGTAAGTTAAATAAGCAGGGTGACAGTATACAGCCTTGACGTACTCCTTTCCCAGTTTGGAACCAGTCTGTTGTTCCATGTCCGGTTCCAACTGTTGCTTCTTGACCTGCAAACAGGTTTCATAGGAGGCAGGTCAGGTGGTCTGGTATTCCTATCTCTTGAAGAATTTCCCACAGTTTGTTGTGATCCACAAAGTCAAAGGTGTTAGCATAGTCAATGAAGCAGAAGAAGATGTTTTTCTGGAATTCTCTTGCTTTTTCTATGATCCAGCAGATGTTGACAGTTTGATCTCTGGTTCCTCTGCCTTTTCTAAATCCAGCTTGAACATCTGGAAGTTCTCAGTTCACATACTGATGAAGCCTAGCTTGGATAATTTTGAGCATTACTTTGCTGGCATATGAAATGAGTTCAATTGTGTGGTAATTTGAACATTCTTTGGCATTGCCGTTCTTTTGGATTGAAATGAAAACTGACCTTTTCCAGTCCTGTGGCAACTGCTGAGTTTTTCAAATTTGCTGGCATATTGAGTGCAGCACTTTCACAGCATCATCTTTTAGGAATTGAAATAGCTCAGCTGGAATTCCATCACCTCCACTAGCATTGTTTGTAATGATTCTTCCTAAGGCCCACTTGACTTCACACTCCAAGATGTCTGGCTCTAGGTGAGTGATCACACCATCATGGTTATCTGGGTCATGAAGATCTTTTTTGTATAGTTGTTCTGTGTATTCTTGCCACCTCTTCTTAATATCTTCAGCTTCTGTTAGGTCCATATCGTTTCTGTCCTTTTTTGTGCCCATCTTTGCATGAAAAGTCGTGTCCAACTCTTGTGACCCCATGGACTATAAGCCCTCCAGGCTCCTCTGTCCATAGGATTTCCCAGGCAAGAATACTGGAATGGGTTGCCATTTCCTTCTCCAGGGGACCATCTCAACCCAGGGATCGAACCCAGGTCTCCTGCACTGCAGGCAGATTCTTTACCAACTGAGCTACCCCAAAAGCCCACAGTTCTCCTAAGTCTCTTTAACCAACCGAGAGATTAAAGAAGGTACCAGCAGTGTGATGCTTTATATCTGCACCTAGATGAACAAAATAAAGTGTAGATAATGCATGTTATTGATCAGTGAAATAACAGTGTTCAGTTATCTTCAAGTAGAGACTTGATAGTGACTTTTTCCAGCCTGAAATACGCAGATAATGCCTGCTATTAGTTTCCCAGTGATGGTGCTTCATTATACACTGTTTGCCTTCACATGTGATTGTTGGGGGAGTTAACAATTCTTTGTAAGATAAATAGTAGGTCTTAACTTCTTTATCCTCCTCAACTCCCAGCAATTTGCTGAGCCATAATCAGCAGTGAGTAGATGCTTCCCATTCAGTTTATGAGAGACCTGTTCTCTGTGCACCTGCCTTGGCCAGCGTTAACTGAATATCTGGAGTGGGGAGCGAGCCCACAGCTCAAGACCAGCCTCCTCAAGCACCTGCAGGTCCTTTCTGATTGTCAACATATGTCAAGGTCATCTGTTTATGACGGATCCTAAAACAGTAAGAAAAGAATTGGAAGTCTGTGGGTATAAGCTTCAGAAAGCCTGGATCATGGAAGTGAGTAATATTTTTTTTAAGTCTGAGAAGGGCAATTAAGCGTCCCTCTAAAAATTCCAGGGGGCCTGTGTGGACTGTCTATACCCATTCCCAGTATGGTGTCTCTTCCAGAGCGTAATGCACACTTCTCAGGGGTGAAACCCAAGACAACCATTCTTTCACCCTGGGTAACTCCAGTGGGTGGCAAACTCTTTCGTGATCTGAAAGTTAAAGCATCCCAAAGTTGATTGTGACCTTGGAGTTCTAGCCTGCAGCCCTGCTGAATTGCTAAGTTCTACAGCTTCAAAACCCACTCTGGAATCACTGCTCTCAAGAAAGCTCTTGCTTCTGCACACAGAAGCCTCTCTAGGGTGAGGACCCCAGACTCTGTCATTCCTAAAAGGCCTTTGTCCACACCAGCTCTTACATGCAATGCACAGTTTTTCAGATAATGTGTACTTTTGCACTGAGAAAAAAAATCTTGAATTCATCATATAGGTGTGCCCTGATTTTAATATAGATTCATCTGTGCAATGAGAAAGCAGACTGAACATCACATTTATAAAAAAGATTTATGAAATTCAAAAACAGGTATATTGAATAGAAATTCAGATAATAGTGTGCCTTATGACAAGCACATGTAATATGAGATAATATATATTTAAAAATAACTTAAGAGAGAACTGATTGCACCATATGTAAAATAGATAGCCAGTGGGAATTTGCTATATGATGCAGGGATTTCAAATCCAGTGCTCTGTGACAACCTAGCGGGATAGAATGGGATGGCATGTGGGAGGGAAGTTCAAGTGGGAGGTATCCTATGACTGATTCATTTGATGTATGGCAGAAACTAACACAATATTATAAAGCAATTATCCTTCAATTAAAAATTTATGTCAGAGAGTGTTTTGCCTATGTTCTCCTCTAGGAGTTTTATAGTTTCTGGTCTTATGTTTAGATCTTTAATCCATTTTGAGTTTATTCTTGTGTATGGTGTTAGAAAGTGTTCTAGTTTCATTCTTTTACAAGTGGTTGACCAGATTTCCCAGCACCACTTGTTAAAGAGATTGTCTTTAATCCATTGTATATTCTTGCCTCCTTTGTCAAAGATAAGGTGTCCATATGTGTGTGGATTTATCTCTGGGCTTTCTATTTTGTTCCATTGATCTATATTTCTGTCTTTGTGCCAGTACCATACTGTCTTGATAACTGTGGCTTTGTAGTAGAGCCTGAAGTCAGGTAGGTTGATTCCTCCAGTTCCCTTCTTCTTTCTCAAGATCGCTTTGGCTATTCGAGGTTTTTTGTATTTCCATACAAATTGTGAAATTATTTGTTCTAGCTCTGTGAAGAATGCTGTTGGTAGCTTGATGGGGATTGCATTGAATCTATAAATTGCTTTGGGTAGTATACTCATTTTCACTATATTGATTCTTCCAATCCATGAACATGGTATATTTCTCCATCTGTTAGTGTCCTCTTTGATTTCTTTCACCAGTGTTTTATAGTTTTCTATATATAGGTCTTTAGTTTCTTTAGGTAGATATATTCCTAAGTATTTTATTCTTTCCGTTGCAATGGTGAATTAGAAAGATGGTAACAATAACCCTGTGTACGAGACAGCAAAAGAGACATTGATATATAGAACAGTCTTACGGACTCTGTTAGAGAGGGAGAGGGTGGGAGGATTTGGGAGAATGGCTTTGAAACATGTATAATATCATGTATGAAACAAGTTGCCAGTCCAGGTTTGATGCACGATACTGGATGCTTGGGGCTGGTGCACTGGGACGACCCAGAGGGATGGTATGGGGAGGGAGGAGGGTTCAGGATGGGGATCACATGTATACCTGTGGCGGATTCATTTCGATATTTGGCAAAACTAATACAATTTTGTAAAGTTTAAAAATAAAATAAAATTTAAAAAAAATTTTTTTTAATTTTTTAAATAAAATAGTCTATACAACTTTCAAAGGGATTTTAAATGCATATAATTTCTAGGAAATTGATTTGCAAGTAATTCATAATATATAATACAAAAAAAGCTAATTCTTTTTTTAAGGCTGACAAATATTTAAACCAGGGGTTGGCAAGTTACAGTCATCAGACCAGATGCTTGTTTTGTACAGTTTTATTGCAATACAACCAGACCTATTTGCTTCAGATCATCTATGGCTGCTTTGGGAATACCATGGCAGAGCTGAGCAACTAAAACATAGACAAGTCTGCAAGCCTAAAATATTTACTATCTGGCCCCTGAAGAAAAAGTATGCCAACCCCTTTTATGAACAGAAAAAAGACTGTATCTGTAATGTATTTTTAGTCATCATGTTTGAATTTGTTGTTTTTTAGTCTCCTATAGAAAACTGTCTTCAATTGGTAACATTAATGAAAATCCAGGATGCATTTTATGAATTTCCTTCACAGTCACCTCCTCTGAAATACATATTCTATTGTAAAGTAAGATTAACAGTATCTACCAAGCAGTGTGGACTTGTACTTCTATCATTATTGGTATTCCACAAAATGAAAGCTGAACATCTGTAAATGCTTGGTGATGGATTGAATAGGCAATAGTTTGCAACTGAACTGTCTGAGACGTGTCATCATTATCACGTAACATTTATCTTATGAAGAGTTACAGTCAACAACACACAGCTCCAGTTTGAGGGCAGGCTTGACTTTGTGGGTTTGCAGATCATCCATAAGCTGACTGCTGCCACTGAGTACTGAATCCACTCTGAAGAATAAAGACAGGAGACTGTCCTGTTAGGAATTGTGCATCATGAAAGACCCATAAGCCAGAAACCCCACCTCATCGTAGTAGATGTTACTGTTCAGATGAACGGCCTTTGTGTGTCCTCAACATGTTCTTAGATAACATTCATGTCTTTACTGCTACAGATTATCTTTTCGTTTTCAGGTGTTATGGAAAAGCAGCCTTTAACTCTTCTTTTTTCCTCACTTAATATTCCATAATCAATAGTTTTAGCACTCCAAATTTGGGTTCATGGGAAAGCAAACATTTCCAGGAGCAGCTCTGTGCTCCTACCAAGCAGACCCCAGAGAAATGGCAAATGTATGCAATAAGAAATGATACATATTTAAACCAAAAATAACTGAACTAAAACTCTTCTTCTTCTGAATTCCAAGAGCTTTTGAGGTTGTACATCTTTGGTTGAACTCAGGTGGCCTGTATCCATATGGTAACTTCCCTTCAATTGTAAACTCTTAGAGGGAAAGAATTTGGTCTTCCCTCATCTTTATATGCCCTACTCTCTTCTGCCACAACATAAACAGGGCCTGATACAAAATGACTATTGGTTAAACGAATATTATACTGAGTTCCAGGAGAGACTTGAGAGCAAATGCAGAAGGAAGGTAGAGGGGGAAATGTTAGTTTAGATCTCATGGCGTTTGAGTTCAGCATCCTCTCCACAACACTTAACACTGATGAGAATCGTTTCCCAAATCTGAGAACAGCAAACGCATTTTCTCTTCTGCCATTTTTCTTTCTCCTAGGGAAAAGCAGGCAAGAAGGTCCTACAAAAGTATTAGAGGTGTTTGTTCTAAACCAGTTGTGGTTGTACAGATTCTATTATTGGTTGCAATTGGTGTCCCAAGCTGTGTGATGAGGACTTTGGAGTTCAGGGAGCTGGAGAACATGAGTTGTTACATGTGTATGCAGCTGGCATACTGCTGACATGCTGTGGACTCTGATTTATCTGTCAATGGCAATATTGACATCTATCTCAGAGGATCATTTTGAGGAGCAGATAGGTACATAGGAAAATTCCTGGCACAAAGTAGGCATGGAATAAAAATTAGGTATTTTATTATTTTTACTCTTGCTGCTGCTGCTACTATGACTATTACCCTTAAGCATCCCATCTACCTCCTCACCTCAGTCACCAGAGCTTTTCTTCTATTTATACTTTCTGGGAGGATAAGAAGGATGCTGAATCTAGTAGAATATATCTCATATTGAGTAGTATATTTTTAATTAATTTTTATTGGAGTATAGTTGATTTAAAATGTTGTGTCAATTTCTGCTGTACAGCAAAGTGAATCAGTTATATGTATACATATCCACTCTTATTTGGATTCTGTAGCTCAGTTGGTAAAGAATCTGCCTGCAATGCAGGAGACCCAGGTTTGATCCCTGGGTCAGGAAGATCCCCTGGGGAAGGAAATGGCAACCCACTCTAGTACTCGTCCCTGAGAAATCCCATGGACAGAGGAGCCTGGCAGGCTACAGTCCATAGGATCGCAAGAGTCAGACACGACTGTGCGACTAACTTTCTTTCTTTTCTTTGGATTCTATTCCCATATAGGTCACTACAGAGTACTGAGTAGAGTTCCCTGTACTATAGGGGACTCTAGTTATTCTTTATTTATCCCTTCCACCCCCACTTCCCCCTTAGAATCTTAAGTTTGTTTTCTACATCTGTAAGTCTATTTCTATTTTTTGTAAATATCTTCATTTATACCATTTTTTTTAGATTCTACATATAAGTAGTATCATATCATATTTGCCTTTCTCTGTCTGACTTACTTCACTCAGTATTATAATCTCTACATCCATCCATATCACTGCAAATGGCCTTATTTGTTCTTCTTATGGCTGAGTAATACTCCATTGTTTATATACACCACATCTTCTATATCCATTCTTCCATTGATGGACATTCATGTTGCTTCCACATCCTGGCTATTGTAAATAGTGGTGCTATGAACACTGAAAGTGAAAAGAGAAAGGGGCTTCCCTGGTGGCTCAGATGGCAAAGAATCTGCCTGCAGTGCAGGAGACCAGGGTTCAATCCCTGGGTCAGGAAGATCCCCTGGAGGAGGGAATGGCTACCCACTCCAGTATTCTTGCCTGGAGAATCCCATGGACAGAGAAGCCTGGTGGGCTACAGTCCATGGGGTCACAAAGAGTTGGACACGACTAGGTATATGAATCTTTTCAAATTATGGTTTTCTCCAAATATATGCCCAGGAGTGGGATTGTTGCATCATATGGTAGCTCTATTTCAAGTAGTATATTTTTTAAGGTAATAAAATTCTCACAGACTCCAGAGAATGCCCGTTGGAGAAAAAATTATTTAAAAATAAATTTTAATATTAGAAATATGCCTTTTCATTGTCACTTATCTTTACAAAAAAGAGAACAAAACTTCATATCCCAGAAGACCCTCATCTGAGAAGCCCTGCTTTCTTCATGTTCTTCTGTAAGCACTTCAACCTGGACTATAAGTCAATTCAGTTCAGTCACTTAGTCATGTCCAGCTGTTTGCAAGTGCATGGACTAAAGCATGCCAGGCTTCGCTGTCCATCACTAACTCCTGGAGCTTGCTCAAACTCATGTCCATCAAGTCGGTGATGCCATCCAACCACCTCATCCTCTGTCATCCCCTTCTCCTCCTGCCTTCAGTCTTTCCCAGCATCAGGGTCTTTTCCCAGGAGTCAATTCTTCCTGTCAGGTGGCCAAAATACTGGAGTTTCAGCTTCAGCATCTGTCCTTTCAATGAATATTCAGGACTGAGCTCCTTTAGGATGGACTAGTTGGATCTCCTTGCAGTCCAAGGGACTCTCAAGAGTCTTCTCCAACACCACAGTTCAAAAGTATCAATTCTTTGGTGCTCAGCTTTCTTTATAGTCCAACTCTCACATCCATACATGACTACTGGAAAAACCATAGCTTTGACTAGACAGACTATAGGTCAGGCTGGCCCTTTAGAGCTGGGGTAGCATGGGGCACTTACTGAAAGGAAGGGACTGAGGGGCTTGCCAGACTTCAGAGGATGAGACATGGGCACCAGGCAAGAAAGACGGACACCCCAACAAGGAGGTGGTGGGCAAGAGGAGGACAGAGCAGCCTGGAAGCTGACTTCCTTGCTTTTTTGCCTCAGGATTCCTCTGAGGCAGGATTAGATCAAATGTTTACCACATTACTTGGCACCCTGTAGGAGGTTGTTTCCTTTTATTCCTCTTTCCCCTGAAAAAGACTGTCCTTAGTTCTAGAAGCCATGAAGCTGTCCAGACAGCAAAAAGATATGTGATTACAACAAACTTTTTCTACTTTTCCAAAGGGCAACTTTACCCCCAACTGAACTACACTCAGGCCTAAGCTTCTTTCTTTGAGCTTTTAGAACATTTACTGCCTGGATGAGTCATTTGGTAATAATCAAGTACTGTTTTATTGCTAGGATTCTTTTATATGTATACATTTATAAGTCCCTGGAGTCCCTAACTTAAAATTTGGTTTTGCTTCAGAAGTTCAGCTATAAGGAGGCTCCCCAAATCGAGTTTAACAGCAGTAACAAATAATATATTAACTAATGGTTAGGTACCCAGTCTAGGCTCTGACAGCCTGTTTGAACTGGGTAGTAGGTGAACTGTAGCTGGCTCCAAGAGCTGGATCAGGACCTCTGTGGTTTATAAGGAGAAGGAATATCTCCTTCACCATCTTAACCACCATCATCACACTTCACCCTTCCTGGATGAGAACCAGCTAGGGCAAAAATTTTGAAATTTTTCTTTGGTACCTTCTCCCAAAGTTAGTTTTTGACTGGATAATCTTGGTTAAACCATGAGCAAATAACCTCCTAGGGTCTAGTCAGCCTCTGTATGAGAAGCTGTCAAACCAGAAAACCAGAAGAGCATACATCAGCTCTTTCCTGACTGGCAAACTTCTCCTTGTGGAGGTATTTTTAAGAGCAGGTGCCTTATTTATGAATCATCAGCTCTGGACAGGACTGGAGAGACATCTCTGACTCCTTTGGAGAAATCAAAGACTGAGAGGGCAGACCAGATCCAGAGAGCCAGGGAAGCGAAGCACTAAAATGAGAACAGTTGGGAAAAGAAAGATGTTTTCAGATGAATAGAAGCTGGAGATGAAAGGAGCAGCCTTCTTGGGCAGCTGAGAAAAAGAAGGCAACTGAGTCTAGAAGGATTATAAGTAAACTAGAAGGGTTTGAAGTCATAGAAGACCAGGGTTTCTCAAGTTACCAAAAGGAAGAAAGCTCCGCCTTGTTCAGGCTGCAGAATGAGACTCCCTTCCAGTGATATCCGCTTGGTTAATTGGATGATCAAGTGCTGATCTTCGTCTCCTCCCTTTGAACCTACTGACGAGTAGTCCTCTTTCTACTCATGCAGCCTTGACCATCATCACCATCTATAAAAACTACTTCCAGTGTACTACCTAAGGGATGACCTGATAGCATTTTCTTTGGGACTGCGCTCTCTGAAAAACAGACTTGGGGGTAAAGAGCAGAAAGTTTTATTGGTCCGCTGGAGTCACAGCAACAGCCTAAATTCCACTGCTGTGGTTCAGTTGCTAAGTCATTTACAACTCTTTGCGACTCCATGAACTGAAGCATGCCAGGCTTCCCTGTCATTCACTATCTCCCGGAATTTGCTCAAACTCATGTCCATTGAGTCTGTGATGCCATCCAACCATCTCATCCCCTGTTGCCCTCTTCTCCTGCCCTCAATCTTTCCCAGCATCAAGGTCTTTTCCAATGAGTCAGCTCATCACATCAGGTGACTAAATCCAACAGGATGTCAATATAAGCAGATCAACCCGCAGGGTCCTAAAGTGGTGTTTATTGATGTATATATGTCCATCAGAATCAGCTGTGGACATTTTCAGTAAATATGAATGCCATCTACTGCAGATCTCCTGAGTCAATCTCCTTTGATTCAGGCATATTGTATTTATTTCCTGAAACAGCTGTGTAACAAATTACCTAATCCTAGTATCTTAAAACAACAACATTTAATCTGTCCCGTTTATGGAAGCCAGAAGTCAAAATCAAGGTGACGTCAATGTTGATTCCTTCTGGAATCAGCTTCCTTCCTTCTCTCCCTCTGAGAATTTATTCATTCTTCTCTCCTAGCTTCATCTCCTAGCGATTGTTGGTATTTCTTGGTTTGTAGATTTATTACTTCAGTCCCTACCTCCATCTTCACATGGTCTTCTCCCTGTGTCTCTATGTCTGGTCTTCTTTTGTCTTATAAGGACACCCATCATTCCACCTAGAGCCCTAACCCAGGATAACCTTATCTTGAAATCCTTACCTTAATTACATCTGCAAAGACCTATTTTGCAACTAAGGGCACATTCAGATTCTTTTTCAGATTCTCTTTGATTATAGGTTATTACAGGATAGTGAACATAGTTCTATGTGCTATACAGTAGGACCTTGTTGCTTATCTATTTTATATGAAGTAGCATAAGGTGGTGTTTTGTTTTTTTTTTTAATTTCATCCACTAATATTCTTCACACCCTTGCAAAGAACTCTGGCCTTAACTGTTTAGCCTACCATGTTTCCAATGCTTGGGAAATGCTGGAACATGCAAAGTTAAACAGGCTTCTTCATTACAAAACCACTCAGAGTCTCTAATCTGTCTGTTTGGGCACATTGTGAATATCCAAAAGAAATAAAAGAACCACAGCACTTCCTGAAAATAGTTGGCCAGGGAACTTCTTTTCAAAGCATTACCTACTGCTACCCCAGTGGCCACTAGTGTTCAAAGGAGCACGGTTGCTAGTGACTGGCACCTCTGCAGCTGTGCTCAATGCTGTGGGCATGGTGTGGGTCTAGCGATCAAACATGTAGATCTTGGATCAAATATGTAGATTGTGGATGTCTGTACCTACCCTTCCCTGAGTATGTGTGAATCCCTCACTAAATACCCACAGGGCAATTATCCTTCAATTTAAAAAAAATACATATTTTTTTATTTTTTTAACTTAAAAAAAAACCCACAAGGGTTTGCCTTGAGAATTTGTATATATACATGGATTTTTAGATGTCATCTGGTCTCAATGCTTGCTTCCAGCCATTTTTATAGAGGGAGCCTGGTAAAATAGTAGAGTGATAGAGAGGAAAAATGGAGAATGGAAAGAGGAAAGTTAGCCAAGATTACACAGTGAGCTTTTTATCTGAAAACAGCTCAGAATAACTGAAAAAAGATGAAATGACTTCATCCTTTCTATTCCTATCATTACAGTCCTCTAAAAATTGCATCAAAACATGAATCATCAGTAAGTTTATGATGATACTTTTTTAAAAATGGTCACCTTTGAAAGCTACTCGAGTATTTACTCATTGTTATAAAAACTGATACATTAGGAAAATAAGAAATTACCTTGAATTTTTATATGAATTGCATTTCAAGGTGAAGGAAAGTTGTTTTCTTTTGGTTGTTATTGTTCCTCATTTAGACATACTTAGCTAATAAATGCAGCTAAAATGGCAGATTAGAGAAACCACCAGTTTAGAAGCCCTAATGACATAATGATTTGGAGAAGGAAATGGCAACCCACTCCACTATTCTTGCCTGGGAAATCCCATGGACAGAAGAGCCTGGTTGGCTACAAGAGTTGGGTCACAAGAGTTGGACACAACTTAATGACTAAACCACCACCACCAATGACATATGATTTGGGCAAGATCATCAGTAAATGATAAAAATTGCTATATTCTAGATTAATCAGGCTGACAACATTTCAAACACAGATAAGTCTTGTCATCATATGATATAATATGTCCCTGATACAGGAGTTCACAGCTACCCATGATGGATTCTTTCCATTAGAGATAAAGTCAATAAGCCTCTGGGTCTTACTGCCAGTTTATAGAAAATAGCAGAACAAGAGGGATATCTTAAATGACTCATTAAGAATGCATAAACCCTAAAGAAAATTATCTTCAACCAAAACAATGACGTAACAAAAAAGTGAGAAGTATTATGGATTTGGACATACTTGAGACATTGCATGGGCCTAGTTTGTATCCTGATTCAAACAAATGGCCAAAAGACATTTTTTGAGATATTTTTGGAAATCTGAGCACAAAGTGTGTATTAGATGATACTGAGGAGTCATTATTAATTTGCTAGGTATAATATTAGATTATTTTTTAATGACAGAGTCCTTAGCTTTTAAAGATACATATGTATGTAGCTATAGGTGAAAGCAGATGATTAAAAACAAAGGCAGAGAAAGTACAAAACAGGATAGGTCAAATGCTGATAATTGTTTAAGCTGGGTGAGGACCATAGTAAAATCATGATTTCTATTTTTATGTATTTGCAAATTCCATAACAAAAATAGAGTAATCCCTCATGAAGAGATACACATCCCCACCCCCAAGTAGAGATAATTCACAACCCCAGTGGAAACCATGAATTAGCTTTACTGGTGACCAGAATTCGATGAAAAGGCATTTATATGGAAAAGGCACTTATATGAACATATTAGTTTAGAAAATTGCTATGGGAAAACCAGAAAATACTGAGTTCTAGCTAACTAGACATGAATTATGTTGAAGTGTGTGGTCCTAAATGGTTCATATTGAAAGATGATACTCTGTTTTCAAGTGGCAAGGAAAATGACTTGTCTAGAATTTAAGATTGTGGCTCTAGGATGTATTTGAGCTCAATTTGGACTGAAATTTTCATTGCTGCTGTCATCTACCATGATGAATTTGCTTGTGCAACTTCTGCTAGAGGTTCAATATTGATGCAAGCAATTTCCTAGAGCTGAAGTCAAATTACAGTGAACATTGCTGTGTCCCTAGAGAGATTCCAAGATGGCGTGGCCATGGAGTATTTGCATTCTTTCCCCTTTGAATTAGCCTCTTGCCACTCCTAAAAGAAGAAAAAGAAAAGAAAAATAACCAACAGGCTTTTGATTAAATCACAAACCAAAAAGTGAGGACAGAAAATAGAACCAGTTAGTTGCAATTTTCTAAATGCAGTCTATTATTTCTACCTTCAAGATATTTGTTCTTGAAGGTCCAGCTTTAAGGCTTGACATTTACAAGCCTGCAGTACATATTTGAAAAATGGCCACCCCTGCCCTTGTCCATGCCACTCAACCTGCCTGCTCTCTACTTCTGCCCTGCTGTCCTATGTCAGGGGCTTAGAGGTTGAGAGCTCTGAAGATAGCATAGTCATTCAAGCCCATATAAATAGGAGGAAATCTAAATGAAAACCAAAAATAATGGAATTTCATTTCAAAGACTGTTCAGTCCCCTTCGTGTTGTTGCCTGATTTTTAAGCGGCTTAGGCTCAGCTGTTGGATGTATCAGAACCAAGGAAAGGAATCATTTATAACACAGGCGTCTGCTTGTTGGCCTGAAAGCTATGAAAATCAGTTCATAATTTAGCTGTTCTAAAAAGAAAAGGAAACCCCATACATTTGAGAAATAATTCCTAAAACAGAACCATGAGCCACATACCTACACATATACATCTGCCCATCAAGCAATCCTTTATGGTTTCCCACAATGCTGTCTTCTACTCCTGCTGTACTTAAGGTTCTATGGAGCAAGAAAAGTCAAAGAAAGTCAAGATTTTATGAAACATTTTCAACCACAGGCTTTGGGCAAGCCAGTTAGAGGAGATGAAATACTGGAAATGAAGTGGCCATCTCTACCTCATCAATGTCAGAGAGCAATGGGTGTTAATGAACCCCAGAACATCTAATACCAGACTGTTCCAATCACCCCTGTCTTTGCCAGGTTGGGTCCATGCCCATATGTCAAGAAAATGGTGCTTCCAATCTACGGTGGACTAGCATTTTTTCATGCAAGCTAATATGGGTGAGCCTATGTCACCCACACTAAAAGTAAAAGCTTTCTGATACATGCACACCAGTGTTCATAGCAGCACTGTTTACAGTAGCCAATACATGGAAGCAACCTAAGTGTCCATCATCAGATGAAAAAAGATGATATGGTGTATATATACACAATGGGATATTCCTCAGCTCTAAAAAAGAATGAAATATTTCCATTCACAACATGTGTGAACCTAGAGATTATCACACTAAATGAAATTCAGACAAAGACAAATATTATATGATATCACTTGTATGTAGAATCTGAAAAAAATAATACAAGTGAAATTATTTACAAAACAGAAACAGCCTCATAGATATATAAAACAAATCTGTGGTTACCAAAGGGGAAAGGGGAGTGGAGGGATAATTAGGAGTATGGGATTAACAGATACACCACTATGTATAAAATAAGCAATAGGGATTTACTATATAGCATAAGGAACTATATTCTATATCTTATAATAGCTTATAATGTAAAATAACCTGAAAAAGAATATATGTATGTGTGTATACATGTATATGTATAACCAATCACTTAGCTACACTCCTGAAGCTAGCACAATTTTGTAAATCAACTATAAAACTTTTACTCACTCAAGTAAATAAGCAAAAGACAGATCTAAAATTCACTGGAATCGAGTTCCAAGAAAACAGTGATTTCTGCTTTGTCTCTTGTGGTGCACTTTGCATCTAGAACTAGCCTATAGTGGATATGAATGATATGTCCATTCATTCATTCAATTCATCCATAAAGGAACAAATGGTTGCAGGTTCCACAGGGAACTTCCAGAAGTTCCCTGTGCTTAGATGAGTCGTCATCCTATAGGCTTGGAGCCACAGTGTCAGTCCTGCAAACTGACTTGATTGAGTGGGATTGTCGTGCACCAGGCAGATCAACTGAGAGCCTCCCAAGACCCCACAGTGGCCACCAGCATGCTAGTTTGCATTCCCTTGCCCATCCTAGATTTTCAACTGAGGAGTCATTGTGGCAACCAGACTGGAAATCATGTTTCCCATACTTTCTCGTATTGAGGTTGGGGAGCTTTATCTTTTTTTGGTGTCTGAAGTTGTTGTTCAGAGAAGCATATTAAACCATGACTCTTTCCATTACCACGCATTTCTGTTACCAACAGACGAGGTAAATGAATCACTTAAAATGAAACAATTCCATCCTCTTTAGTACACTATAAACATAGCCTTAGCTTTGAGTGTAATTATAGTATGTGGGTGATGCTGCTGAGAAAATGGTATAATTATATCATTATGGTTGAGAACTGTCTGAGTAGAAAACACTGAGCTTCACTGTGCAAAGTTTCAGATGGGATTATGGTCCTTTTTCAATATGAATAAGACTAATTAGCCAACTGCCACTGAGCACTTTGTAGTATGATATTAATAGTGTAATAAAATCAAGAGCCAAAGTAAAAATAAAAGGAAAATCTAATTTTCATATGTTCCCAGGAGTTTTACATGCAAGTATTACGTGCAAGTATAACGAAGAGCAAAGAACCTCACCAACTGGAAGGAAGCAGAGATAAAATCACAGGAAGCTAGCTTAGAAAAACCAGCACTCACGCTTGCCTTTCCCTCTTTGCTCCTGGCTAAAGGGTTTTACATTTGGCACATCAAGTACCCAAAGTGGTATTTCCTTGAATATAGCTTTTGGAGTTTTTACTTCAAAATTTTGAGATAAGTTTTATTTCCCTATGGCTTTTCTTTCCCCAAAGAGTCAGACACAACTCGACAACTGAACAACAACAACAACATAGTGTATACATAGTATATATTTTATATGTTCTGTATGTTATATATTCTATACTGTGATACAATATATAATAGTAATATTATTATTGTTGCTATTATTAATGAAGAGAAATAAAAATGCTACTGCTACTGCTAAGTCACTTCAGTCTTGTCTGACTCTGTGTGACCCCAGAGACGGCAGCCCACTAGGCTCCCCCGTCCCTGGGATTCTCCAGGCAAGAACACTGGAGTGGGTTGCCATTTCCTTCTCCAATGCATGAAAGTGAAAAGTGAAAGTGAAGTCGCTCAGTCGTGTCCGACTCTTAGCGACCCCATGGACTGCAGCCCACCAGGCTCCTCCACCCATGGGATTTTCCAGGCAAGAGTACTGGAGTGGGGTGCCATTGCCTTCTAGTAGTAGAAAAAAATAGAAATAACTTCCTGTACCTGAGTGGCAGCTCTATGATTTGGGTTGTTTCGGACTTTGCCTCAACAAACTTAGGACAACCTGGAATGCCTTTAGCACTTAAGTCCTGTCTCTTAAACCTGACCGATATTTCTTGTTCTTGGAATCAGTAATGATAATCTTTTCTGAGAGGTTCAAAAAGCACAAGTGATTTTCCTAAAAATTCCCTCAAATAAGAGGGGTACCTGAAAAGTGAACCCTGAAAGGAGCAGTCTTTGAGAAGCTCACCTGAGCACCTAGGCTCTGAGTCAGTCAGTCAGTCAGTCGTGGCTGGCATTCTGACCCTGCTACTTCCTAGCTGTGGGATTTTGAACAAATCACTTAACCTCTGAGCCTTAAGCTGCTGATCTGTAAACAAGGTTAAATGCTACCTGCCTTGTATGCATGCATAAAAATTTCCACAAACGTTAGTTTCCTTCCTTTTTGTATCCAGCTCTGAAAATATGTGGTGTAGGAAGTCGTTAACATTTCATTAACACAGGGGGAAAGTATATAAATACACCAAATGCAAGATCTGAGGTCCTTGAGAGTATTTTTTTAAAGGGGCACTAATTTGGAATGTTATCAATGAAATAAGGAATATTTGTAAAATAATAGTAAGAATTAATTTAAAAATAAATACTTTAATGAATTTGGGGAAAATGAACTGAAGATAAAGATTCAGAAAAAGAGGAAATTATCAAAGCAGTGAGATACAGGGCATATGATATTTTCAAAGTAATAGAAGCCATAAAAACCCATTAAAGAGAAGACAAAGCCAAACAGGCTGGTTCTCTTTGAAGGGCTTTTGAAAACAGACATCTGGAAAATTACGGTCTACTCCCTGGGCCTTATTTCCCACACTGGAAAAGCAAACTCCTCTTGCACAAAAAGAACAGCCAGGAGATGAAATGATTTATCAGAACTGGTAAAAATAATTAAATCCAAAAAGCATGATCCTGGGCATGTAGTGGAGATGCTTTTTGCAGAAATTTGAAAATAAAGCAGCTCAATACAAGGATTTGGTTTGACTGCTCTAAACCAGTGTGACAGGTTGAGAAATGGAGAATGTTCTGAAAATGCTGTTTACTTTGATGGTGAGCCAGCCAGCCAGGGGGGATACCGGAGTCCTTTTCTTTAAGAAATGTAGGTTTCAGGAGGAAGAAAAAACTAGAAAGGTAAGTTTCAACCTTCCACCTAGTGTATTGAGAATATGTGGGTAAAGAATCCACCTGCAAGGCAGGAGACAGGGTTCAATCCCTGGGTTGGGAAGATGCCCTGGAGGAGGGCATGCAACCCACTCCAGTATTCTTGCCTGGAGAATCCCATGGACAGAGAAGCCTGCCAAGTTACAGTCCATAGGGTTGCAAAGAGTTGGACACAACTGAAGCAACTTGGCATGCACGCATGCACTGAGCCTCTATTAAGAGCATAAAACTATCCTAAATGGCCTAGGGAGTGAATGGTTACGGGGCCAGGGGTTGGAAAGAGAGGAGATATGACCCTTAAACCCGAAGCCTTACAATTTATTTGAGGACTTTTTGTCCCCATTTTCCTTACACCATGATGTTACTCAAAGTCATATAAGAGGCCATATAAATTTACTGGAGATAATATTACAGAGAACAACAGTGACGCTTAAATACTTCAATTATATTCACTACCCCAGTTATCTGCAGTGGCCTGGGGAAACTGCAAGCATGGACAGGAAAATCCAGTACCAGGCAGTTCCAGATAATGAAATTATTTGCTCCAAAAACTTTCACAGTATTACTAAATTAGATTGGTTCAGACTAAAAAGTAATAGGACTGATTTGTTTATGTGACTCATGAATTAATTTAAAGAAAATTCCTTTAGAAGAAAGTAACAACCTCATTGGGATTTATTTAAAGCTTCCCAAGGTACTCACTTTTAAAGATAATGTTATTTAGATATATGAATGCCTGCATAATTATTAAAATGATAAGTTTTATTACTTTGTAATCACATCAATTGCTAATAGTTGAAATACAATATATGATATTAGTGAATCTGATGATAATATACAGCATATGGAAGTCTTTCTTTCTGAAGTGTGCCATATATTGCTGTCATTGTAACTGTCCTCTTGAGACCCTGAACCAAATGCCCCAAATAAGTGTATAAAAGTGAGTCGTATCCGACTCTTTGCAACCCCACAGACTGTAGCCCACCAGTCTCCTTTGTCCATGGAATTCTCTAGGTAAGAATATTGGAGTTGGTAGCCATTCCCTTCTCCAGAGGATGTTTCCAACCCAGAGATCAAACCTGGGTCTTGGGCATTGCAGGACGACTCTTTACCATGTGAGTCACCAGAGAAGCCCCAAGTAAGTGTGTAACATAGCCTTTATCCTGACCATGTTTCCAAGTACTGTAAATCTGTGAGTGCAAGGAGCCACTGCCAGTTTACAACCATTAACTCCAAGGTGATTTTAAATGGTTATAGGCCTTCTTTGGAATGTAGTGGACTTAGTATCTAATCTGCTCCACAGGGACTTTGCTGAAAGTGGAGTTGTCAAATAGGGGAAAGAGATCAAGCAAATAGGATTTTCCTTATTTCTCCATTCTAGCAATCCTGCATGGGTAGTAAGGACCCTTTGAGTTGTTCCCAGTGAATTTGAGGTTCCTACTTTGTCATAAAAGAATTTGGAGATGAAGTGATAATAAGAAGTGGATTTATTTAGAGAGAAACATACTCCACAGACAGAGTGTGGGCCATTCAGAAGGTGAGAGAGCCTTGAAATATGGCATGGTTAATTTTTATGGGCTGGGTAAATTCATAGGCTAATGAGTAGGAGGATTATTCCAGTTATTTGGGGGAAGGGATGGAGATTTCCAGGAATTGGGCCTCTGCCCACTTTTTGGCCTTTTATGGTTGACCTCAGAACTGTCATGGTGCTGGTGAGGGTGCCATTTAGCATGCTAGTGTATTATAATGAGCATGTAATGAGGCTCAAGGTCTACTGGAAGTTGAATCTGCCACCGTCTTGGACTCAGTTGGTTGTAACCAGTCTTTGTCATGTCCTATGGCTATATCATTTTTTAAAGGTTGTGTCCTGTCCCCTTCCTTCCTGTTTCAAAGTGATTCTAGGAGACTTTCATGAACGTTGTCAAGGCTTGGGCTTCCTATAATTGAATCCTAAAGAAACCACACCACTCACATGTTTCCCTAAAGTGTGTCTGGTTCACACCTGAAAGGCAAAGTCTTTATTTTATGATGGTTTACTCCCAAGTGACCTTCAGGATCCACCCAGCCACATCTCTGAACTTTCCGTGGCCTTCCGTCATCTTAAAAATTTTAAGAGAGGTTAATGAACCTCCAGATTGTCAAGGCTGAACCAGATTTTGAGTGGATACCCTGTGCAGTATTAAGAATGAAACAGAAAGCTTAGTGCATGGTAGCCTTTTACCAGTTAGGAATTGAGAAGAGCTGGTCAGGGACAACAGGTTAGTAGACACACATGGACCAAGAAGCACATTTCTCTCTCAGCTGGGTTTTAGTGTATCCTGGAGCTATGAGAAGTAGGAGAGACATACTCCTTAGAGTGACATGCTGAACTGTTCTTCTTTTTTTTTAGTAATACTTATTTATTTATTTAGCTGTAGCGGGTCGTAGTTGCAGCACACAGGATCTAGTTCCCTGATCAGGGATCAAACCCGGGGCCCCTGCATTGGGAGTGGGGAGTCTTAGCCACTGGACAACCAGGAAGTCCCTGAACTGTTCTCACTCTCTGGTCTCTCTGCCCCTCAATTTCTATTTATTCTCTCTCTCTCATCTGTCCAGCAAATGTGTTTATTCAAAAACTTTTTCTAGACTGATATTATCAATCCAGAGATGGATGTAGTTTTGAATTAAAAGGGAAAGTTATATTAACTGATTTCATTTGGTAGGACTTCTGCTATATTTTCAACTTAAGCATTATGTCCCAGTACTGGTAGGACTTCTGCTATATTTTCAACTTAAGCATTATGTCCCAGTACAAGTATTTTTAAAATGTGTTTTCAAACTGATAGGATATTTGCATCAACCATGAATTTGTAAGCCAGAAAGAAAAACACCAATACAGTATACTAATGCATATATATGGAATTTAGAAAGATGGTAATGATAACCCTGTATGCGAGACAGCAAAAGAGACACAGATGTATAGAACAGTCTTTTGGACTCTGTGGGAGAGGGCGAGGGTGGGATGATTTTGGAGAATAGCATTGAAACATGTATAATATCATATATGAAACGAGTCGCCAGTCCAGGTTTGATGCATGATTCTGGATGCCTGGGGCTGGTGCACTGGGATGACCCAGACGGATGGTATGGGGAGGGAGGTGGGAGGGGGGTTCAGGATGGGGAGCACGTGTACACCCGTGGTGGATTCATGTTGATGTATAGCAAAACCAAAACAATATTGTAAAGTAACTAACCTCCAATTAAAATAAATAAATTTATATTTAAAAAATAAAAAAATAAACTCTTGATTTAAAAACATTAACCCAAAAGAGTGCAAAAGAAAAAAGCACTGTTTTAAATTTTATTATAAATGACCTATATGGACATTATTCAGTTGTGTTTGTTTTTTATTTAGACTTATTCAAAAAGAGAAATTTCTAAGTGTTCCTTTCCTGTATAACTGCTCTGATAACATACTTTCAAATTATAAGTCATAAACCAAGAGTTATTGGCCAAAGAAAAGTTCACAATTAGACTCTGGTAAATTCTCTGCCAAAAGAAGTAAAATGTTGCTCACATCCCACTCCTTATACCAGACAAGATGAATGTACTAGATTCTGTAGCACAGGGAGTTGTGACAACTATAAGGAATTCTGAGCTTTCAGACTTCAAATTCTGAACTCAGGTTTTTTGACCTTAAAAAATAAAATATGGTCTTTAAAAACGATGACGCTGCTGCAGCATGAATTTTCAGAATTACAGTCTGCATAGGGTAGTCATGGCTAGCATGTCGGATGGGGTCTCTGATCTAATGAGTGCCTACTTTTAAAGACCACGTTCTTATTTCTCCCCTTTTTCTTACCCTATGATTTCACTGACCCAAATGAGTTTTACTACTGTTCACATTACAGAGGCCAGAATGGGTTATTAAAATGGCTTATTACATTAAGAAGAAATTGAGATAATATTTTAGTTCATAAAACACTGGCAAAGTTATTATTTGATGCAGAATTATAAGGAAAGGTTTGTAATAATTGAAGGGGGCAGGAACAGATTGTTTACAGTTCCAGTGTTGAAGACATCCATCGTCAGATTTACCACCTGGAAATACTTTATTAATATAATGGGATTTACATCTTATTTATTATGTGCTAAACACTTTACGCAGGTCAGGAAGCAACAGTTAGAACTGGACATGGAACAACAGACTGGTTCCAAATAGGAAAAGGAGTACGTCAAGGCTGTATATTGTCACCCTGCTTATTTAACTTATGTGCAGAGGACATCATGAGAAATGCTGGGCTGGAAGAAGCACAAGCTGGCACCAAGATTGCCGGGAGAAATATCAATAACCTCAGATATGCAGATGACACCACCCTTATGGCAGAAAGTGAAGAGGAACTCAAAAGCCTCTTGATGAAAGTGAAAGAGGCGAGTGAAAAAGTTGGCTTAAAGCTCAACATTCAGAAGATGAAGATCATGGCATCTGGTCCCATCACTTCATGGGAAATAGATGGGGAAACAGTGGAAACAGTGTCAGACTTTATTTGTTTGGGCTCCAAAATCACTGCAGATGGTGACTGCAGCCATGAAACAAAAAGACGCTTACTCCTTGGAAGAAAAGTTATGACCAACCTAGACAGCATATTGAAAAGCAGAGACATTACTTTGCCAACAAAGGTCTGTCTAGACAAGGCTATGGTTTTTCCAGTAGTCATGTATGGATGTGAGAGTTGGACTTTGAAGAAAGCTGAGCACTGAAGAATTGATGCTTTTGAACTGTGGTGTTGGAGAAGACTCTTGAGAGTCCCTTGGACTGCAAGGAAATCCAACCAGTCCATTCTAAAGGAGATCAGTCCTGGGTGTTCTTTGGAAGGAATGATGCTAAAGCTGCAACTCCAGTACTTTGGCCACCTCATGCGAAGAGTTGACTCATTGGAAAAGACTCTGATGCTGGGAGGGATTGGGAGCAGGAGGAGAAGGGGACAACAGAGGATGAGATGGCTGGACGGCATCACCGACTCGATGGACATGAGTCTGAGTGAACTCCGGGAGTTGGTGATGGACAGGGAGGCCTGGCGTACTGGGATTCATGGGGTCGCAAAGAGTTGGACACAACTGAACTGAACTGAAACACTTTACATATTTTAAATCAGTAATTCTCATCACAGTCCTACTATTATCCATATTTAACGGATGAGGAGATGGTACACAGGAGAATGAGGACTTGTTCAAAGCACACATCGCTAAGAAGTACAAAGTGGCAATTCAAACCAGGTAAATTGACTCAGGTAGGTGGGCTTCCCTAGTGGCTCAGCTGCTAAAGAATCTGCCTGCAATGCAGGAGACCTGGGTTCAATCCCTGGGTTAGGAAGATCCCCTGGAGAATGGAACAGCTACCCACTCCAGTATTCTGACCTGGAGAATTCCATGGACTACAGTCCATGGGGTCACAAAGAGTTGGACACTACTGAGACTTTCACTTTCACTTTCTCACTAACTGACTGAGGCACCCACACCCTTGCTCATCACCACTGTGCTGTGTTGCCTCTGTACATCTTCTTGATGTGGAACTCTTCTTCTAGAATGATGGGAAATGGTGATATGGAGGGACTTCCCTGGAGGCTCAGCGATAAAGAATCTGCCTGCAATGCAGGAGACGCAAGAGACATGGGTTCAATCCCTGGAGGAGGGCATGGCAACCCACTCCAGTATTCTTGCTGAGAAAATCCCATGAGCAAGCACAGTGATTGAAAGTATGGGCTTTGAAATAGGACTTCCTAGGCATGGTATTTTCCATCTGTAGGTCAAAGTTTTCCCATATTTACCATGGGATACCATCAGTCTGCACCTCATAATACTTGTTAGAAAGACTGAATGAGTGAATACACCAAAGCTCTGAGGACAGTCTGAGAGATGGCCTGTTCAAGCACCGACAATAGGTATTAGCTCTTGTTATCCTAATATTTATATTACTATCAACCCTAGTATGTGAATTCAGTTCAGTTCAGTTGCTCAGTCATGTCCGACTCTTTGTGACCCCATGAATTGCAGCACACCAGGCCTCCCTGTCCATCACCAACTCCCAGAGTTCACTCAGACTCACGACCATCGAGTCAGTGATGCCATCCAGCCATCTCATCCTCTGTTGTCCCCTTCTCCTGCCCCCAATCCCTCCCAGCATCAGAGTCTTTTCCAATGAGTCAACTCTTTGCATGAGGTGGCCAAAGTACTGGAGTTGCAGCTTTAGCATCATTCCTTCCAAAGAACACCCAGGACTGATCTCCTTCAGAATGGACTGGTTGGATCTCCTTGCAGTCCAAGGGACTCTCAAGAGTCTTCTCCAACACCACAGTTCAAAGGCATCAATTCTTCGGTGCTCAACTTTCTTCACAGTCCAACTCTCACATCCATACATGACCTTTGTTGGCAAAATAATGTCTCTGCTTTTCAATATGCTATCTAGGTTGGTCATAACTTTCCTTCCAAGGAGTAAGCGTCTTTTAATTTCATGGCTGCAATCACCATCTGCAGTGATTTTGGAGCCCAAAAAAATAAAGTCTGTGAATTACAGTAGTCAAATTTCCTGGGTGAAAGATGATTAGCATTTATTAAGTGGGCACTTTTTTTAGAGTTTATCTCACAATAACTCAGTAAGATAACTCTTCGATTCCCGTTTCACTGAATTTGAGAACATTAAGACTCCAGAAACATATGTTATTTTCTAAAATCAGATAAGCAAGGAATCAAACTCAGAACACTTGCCCCAAAGCCTTAGCTCCATCTACCAGTCTTGTCTTGTTCTAAAATCCAGGATTGTCCTGTCAGTCCCTACCTTGATCAAAAACACCAATGCAAAGCAGAGGTAACAGTAAAACAGAGAATTAATGTTGTGCTTATGAAATTCCATCATGGGCATGTAACAAATGCAATGCAGCTGTATTGGCTCAGTGGATAACCACCATGCTGCTCTGTGCTGAGTTGTCCAAGTCCATAAATAAAGTCACGTTAATAATCATGGTATGGTGGGAGACCACCCAGGAAACCTTGCTTGATATACGAAGTGGCAGCTGTGGCTTCTAATGGAGAGTTAACTGCTTCTTGAATCAGTGCTGAATCATGGCTCCAGGGGGATATTAAGACTGCTCTGTCCATGGAAGATGTGAAACTCAACAGCTGACCCGACCACTTGTCATTGTTGACGCTCCTATAAATTTCTCTTAAGACAGGAACTTTATGTTCTAGTTCAAACCAAGTGAATATTTCCTGTTTGTTGACCCACACTTCATGGGTGATAAGTCATCAGTTTAGAGAGATTCTTTTACTCCCCTTTACTGTAAGGGTTATTATAGTTCTATCAAATGGTCAGAGGGAATGCCTGCATATTTCCACTTCACCAAATACACTAGCTGTTCCCTCTTGTTTCCTGTCTCCTCTTTACTTTGGGGCTTCCCAGATGGCTCAGTGGTAAAGAATCTGCCTGCCAAGCAGGAGATGTGGGTTCGATCCCTGGGTTGGGAAGATCCCCTGGAGAAGAAAATGGCAACCCACTCTAGTATTCTTGCCTGGGAAATCCCATGGACAGAGGAGCCTGGTGGGCTGCAATCCATAGGGTCACAAAGAGTCGGACATGACTTAGTGACTAAACAACAACAAACCATACTTTTACTTTTTCTCTCATCTGTTTATTAATGGTACCCTGAATTTTAAAACTAGGATAGTGGTGCAGAGGCAGTGGGAAATATACTAGTTGTGAATTTCAGAGATCTGGTGCAAATCCCATTTCTGCCTATTAGCTGAATGAACTTAAATGAGACATTTAACCTCTCAAAGTCTTACATTCCCATCTGTAAAGTGGGAATATCACTGACTGCCTTCTATGGTTACCTTGAGCATTAAATGTACATGTTTCTGGAACATCGTTGCATGTAGTTAAGTGTTAGCTGAATCTGTCCCAGTGCCCTGCCACCACCTCCATGTAAGCAAAGACACATCTCGGAAGACCAAAAAGAGGCTTCTCTTTCAAGGTAAAGATTTACAGTCTCTTCTTAAATGAATCCATTCTAGTATTTAATTTTCTTTATGGGTCAAATATTTTCTTATATCTTACTGAAGTTCACAGCATGAATATAATACTGTCTTTGAAGAGGGAGCCCCTAATGATCTCAGCCAGCAAGGAAACCTCTGATCTTTCTCCCTTTGTGGTTACCATACAGCAGCGATCGCCAACCTTTTTGGCACCAGGAACCAGTTTCATGGAAGAAAATTTTTCCATGAACCAGGAATGGGATGGGAGGGATGGTTTGGGGATAATTCAAGCGCATCACATTTATTGTGTACTTTATTCCTAATTTAATGCTGCCACTGATTTGATGGGAGGTGCCAGTCCATGGCTGGAGGTTGGGGACCTCTGCCGTACAACACACTCTGCCAGAGAGTTGGGACCCAAAAATATACGAATCAATGAGGGAAGCAAAAATAGCGATTCCTATGCCTCTCTCAGAGAATTTGGTCTGGAGTGGAGCACTGAAACCTAGGTGTTTCTCAAGTTGCCCTGGTGGAGAGCACAGTGGTTACCCAAGACTAAGTATACCTTCTGCTCCAGGATTTATGTAGATCATTGATCATAGCTCCACAAAGTAGAGAGAGCCAACATGGAGGAAAAAACTACTGGGGCTAAGGAAATGCCTCATCTGGGAAGGAAATTCTCTTGTACCTGCCCCAGAATACCAAACGATTTTCTCCATGACCACATCAACCTTTTATTTTTAAGCCATTCCTCACTTTGCTGTGCATTTCAAAATAGTGAATACATTTTTATTAATTCTCTTGCTTATGAGAGTTCATTTGACAGGATTAATTATAGGAATAAACACTTAGCTTATCCTGTGGTATCTTTCTGCTCTAGTATCTGGGTCCTTGTATCACACATAGCTGCATTTTTTGTGATGGTCAGATGCCTTTTCTTTACTATTCCTTGCACCTTTGTGCTTCCAACAATAATTCTTTAAGAATAAAGGCATTTGGAGAGTTGGAGGAGGATAAGGTCTAGTGGTCTGCCCTGGACCTGTGTACCTAAATGTATACCTTATAAGTTAAGCCTGAAAAGGGGATGAATGCAAATAGAAAGCAATGGAGTCTAAAGAATTTAAAAATTAATGTTCTGTATTGACCTTAGTAGTCTGTAAGCCTCTGGACCTCATTTGGCTCATTCATCTGTAAAGGGATTATGCTCAGTCATAGGTCACTGAAGTTTGGATTCTATATCCCAAAATTTAGTAAAATTTTTTTAAAACACACAAAATATATGTTTCCATATTTATAATTTATGTGCAGTGTTCTCATATATTTTGTTACAGAATGTTCATAAAAATATACATTTTAAAGTTTTAAGTTGAACCAACAACATTATAAAATAGTCCCGTGTTTGATAAAACAAAATACTTCCTGCAGTGTGTTTGAAGTTTACTTCTTTTGGACAAAAAAGTCTTAATTTAACAATTTAGGAAACAGTTTGAAAGGTTGGATCTGTGCTACATTTATTTCATTACTTTGCATTAATTACAATCTCAGTCTCATATCTGAAAAGAATAAGATATATCAAGTTAGATGTTAAAAAAAATGAAAAGTAGTTGTAGAAGATGTCAATCTATATTTCAAATCGTCTTTAGGATAATTTCCCATTTTGGAAATCAGCTTCCTATCAGATTTGGATAAAGCTATTCTACGGGTAAGAAAAGCATCAGCTAGGCCAATGCCTTATTGTTGACTTGGGCTGGCATCATTAGAATTACTTTCAATAATAGATTTCTTTACTTGAATATTTTTCCTCAATTTTTTTAATTGAAGTATGGTTGATTTACAATGTTGTGCCAATCTCTGCAGTACAGAAAAGTGATTCAGTTATACACATATATACGCTTTTTTTATATTCTTCTCCGTTATGGTTTAGCCCAGGATATTGAATATAGTCCTCATGCTATACATTAGGACCTTGTTGTTCTTCCATTCTATACGTAATAGTTTGCATCCACCAAACCCACACTGCCGGTGCATCCCTCTCCCTCCTCCTCTCCTCCTCGGCAACCACAAGTCCGTTCTCCATGTCTCCGAGTCTGTTTTGCAGATAGGTTCATTTATGCCATATTTTAGATTCCACATATAAATGATATCATTACTTGAATATTTTTAAATCATTTATTTCCTATGTTATGATTAGCTAAACCACCATAATATCAGTTTAGTCTGTTTAGCCATTAAATCAGCCATGTAGAACCTATTTTTTAAAATGCCCTAACATGTTAAAAAAAAAAAGAGACAAGTGAAGGAACTACTCACCAACTTTCTAAACTGTGCCTCCCCATCCTTCCTGCAGAACCCTTCTCATGCCAAATGTGGCGTGTGACTCTGACACAAGCTGAATGAAGGCTCCCTGTGACTCTCCATGTTCATTATTAGTAAACCTGAATTTCTATGTTAGATAAACAACACATGTTAATAAAAGCTTTAGTGTGTTCTTTTCATTCCCAGTGGATCATTTTACATGGTCCATTTTGAAGACAATGACTTAGACAGTCCTTCAGTCCTTTTGGTGATTAGGTAGCCTCTAATTTTTCTAAATGCCTGCCAGTATTTAGAGCCTGCTTTTGTTAATAGACATTTCCACCCTGTGCATCGTAATAGTCACATCCTGCAACATCTCTTCCCAGACCTGTCTTCTCACTACTGCACATCCCCTATCCTCTGGTAGCCAGAAAAAAGATTCTGTAAATAAATAAAATATTGCCCTACCTGCCAAGAGCCAATGATTCTACAGTTCAACACTGCAACAATTCACCACAATTTTTAGCACCCTACTATACATAAGAAGGAATCTCAGTAAAAAACATAAAAGAACCACAACTTCAAGAATGTTTGAGAGCATGCAAGAGATTAATACTTGTGGACTTCCACTTTATTCAGTGAATATTGTATGAACTACAATCTGTGTGTAGTTTCATTTTGTTTTCAGTTTCCTAGTTAACTGACTATATACCTAGATACCAATTTGCTGCCATCTAGTGTAATAAAAATAGGTTAATTATGCATGGAATTCTGGACTCATTACGTGGTTGAATGTTAGTACTTAAAATGCTTCATCTGGGGTTCTTAAAAGCTTTCAAAATGCCTAATAATGGCCTATTTTTTCTAAAAACGGGGATCCAAGACATGGTTTAATATTGTCATAGAGTCTAGGGCTCAGGATTTAGCTTGGTTCACTCTATAAATGTGACACTTTGAAATTTGGTGAGGCATTAGAGGTTGTCAGATGTGAAGTAAATCCATAATGATCATCAGGTCGTCATGTTTAGTGACCATGATTTTCACTTCGTGGAGGCAGTGGAACACGTAGCCTCGCTTCTTACCAGCTGTGTAACCCTGGCCAATTCATTTCTCTCTTTTTTAACATTATATTCTTCAGCTGAGTGAAATGGTGGGCCTCGCTGAGTATATCTGTAGTCACAGCTCTAAGAGTGTGTGACTACATATAAACTTCTGTTTAGAATTGCCAAAGTTATGTTCCCAGAATTCTCTTTTTATGTCTGTAATAAATGTTGCTTCTTTAATTCTTCTATATGTTTGTCTGTCTTTTGGGTTATGGTTAGAAGTGAGTGGAAATCTTGACTTGGAAGAGAGAGAAGCAAATATGGACCATGATTGTATGTCCTTTATTCTCGAGAGTTCCCGCAATGGAATGTTGTCTACCTGTGGATAAGCAGATATTCACCAAGGTGCATTTAACCTCCTCTCTTAACTCACCATGGCAAATTTAGAAGTATAATATCTGTTATAAATGATCAACTTCCTAAAATGCACCTCCATTTTTTCTCTCCTCCCATCCAAACTTTTCTATGAAAGATTCTAGATCCATTGTAATTTATACTGTTTCTCCCTTTCTTTATACGGATCAATACAGCTACTCCAGTATTTCCTAAATGGTTTATTTTCTGATCATTTTATATGTGTACATCTTATTTCCCCAACTAGACTGAAAACTTCACAGAGGCAGGGACTGTTGTTAGTTTCCTGTTTCCATGAGGGGATCTGACACTGCTAGTTAGGATACATATGATTCTGACCATAAGCATGCTCTCCTGATTTGCATCGGTTAAAAGGTGAAGTACAAGACCTTCTCAGACCAAGTACAGGACACTTAATCTCTAAGCTCTAGTCTCTACATGCTATCTGACAGCTCATAGAAGCTGATAAATCTCTGAGCCTGATGCCAAAAAAGCACCCTTGCCATAAAGAGAAAACCCAAATAAAACTGAAAGCAGCAGTGCAGCGTATGAGGAAAAACATTTTGAAATGAAAAGAATCTGGATTCAAACCCCAGCCTTGCCGCTTGCTGGTTTGTGCTTTGGCTAAAAATGTTGTACCTTTACTGACGTTAAGCTTCCTTATCTATAAAGTAAAGGTTATTATACTCTCATACACCATTCCTCACAGAAGAGATAGATGTCAAGACGAGATGAGAAGTATGGGGCAAGAACTTAGCACATACGAGTAGTTCAGGTAGTCAAAAATAACTTTTACACATTAAGTAAAATGCTTTTACTAATATACAATAAAAATGATTCCATTTATTAATTGTAAGTGCAATTTCAGTATAATCAGGGCGTTGGTAATTGAGGTACTAAAGTGAGTAGTACATTCCCATGGAGCACTGGTTCTTACCAGGGGTGAGTCTCACCCCCAGGGGACATTTGGCACTAGCTAGAAATATTTTGGTTGTCACAGCTGGGGGAGAGGGCAGAGCTGCTGACATCTCACGGGTAGAGAATGATGCTAAACATCCTCCCGCGCTCAGAATTGTTTTGTAGTCGCTCAGTCATGTCCAACTCTTTGCAACACCATGAACTATAGCCCACTAGGCTCCTCTGTCCATGGGACTTCCCAGACAAGAATACTGGAATGGTTGCCATTTCCTTCTCCAGGGGATCTGCCCGACCCAGGGATTGAACGTGTGTCTCTTGCATCACCTGTATTGGCAGGCAGATTCTTTACCACTCAGCCACCTGGGAAGCTCAGGATAGCCCTCACAATAAAGAGTTAGCTGCCCTAAAGTATCAACCCTGCTATAGAACCTAGAGAGCCCATTACTCCTGACAAAAATGTGTTTTACATTTAAGACTGACTGGATACATGAATAAGAAAGTAGTTTCCATTTTGGTGGATTCTGAGTAGATTTGCCTAGTCCTAAATATCTTTTGAACTGTGGTGTTGGAGAAGACTCTTGAGAGTCCCTTGGACTGCAAGGAGATCCAACCAGTACATTCTAAAGGAGATCAGCCCTGGGTGTTCTTTGGAAGGAATGATGCTAAAGCTGAAACTCCAATACTTTAGCCACCCCATGTGAAGAGTGGACTCATTGGAAAATACTCTGATGCTGGGAGGGATTGGGGGCAGGAGGAGAAGGGGACAACAGAGGATGAGATGGCTGGATGGCATCACCGACTCGATGGACGTGAGTTTGAGTGAACTCCAGGAGTTGGTGATGGACAGGAAGGCCTGGCTTGCTGCAATTCATGGGGTCGCAAAGAGTCGGACAAGACTGAGCGACTGAACTGAGCTGAAATACCTTTATGGGCTTCCCTGGTGGCTCAGACGGCAAAGAATCTGCCTGCAATGCAGGAGACCTGGGTTCGATCCCTGGGTTGGGAAGATAACATGGAGAAAGATATGGCTTCCCACTTTAGTATTCCTTCCTAGAGAATTCCATGACAGAGGAGCCTAGCGGGCTAGTCTATGGGGTTGCAAAGAGTCAGACACAACTGAACAACCAACTTTTACTTTTTTCAAATACCTTTCTATGTGAACCATTTCAGTATTTCAGATTCTCATTGTGAACCATACTTTTAGACTAAATTATTACAATGTATAAGGCCCTGTTATATTTCAAAAATAGCCTTGAAACTCAATAGATGAAGGAGTGAGGACCTAACTAATCCACATGAGTAAATACGAGAGCTTTATATGCAATTTTAAATTTAGTGAGTTTGTCCTCTGTAATAATGGTGATGGTTCTTTGTTGAAAACCAGTTACATATCAGGCACTTTATGTAAACAATCTGAATTAATTTTCAGCAACTGGATAGGTATTTTGCTTTCATTTTACACATGGGAAAATATAATATTCTAGCAAGTTGCACATCTGAGATTCACAGCCACATTCAGCTGGACTTCAAGCCTGTGCTCTTTCTGCTGCTCCATGATGCCCCTATTCACCAAGGGTCTAAGACTGGAAACAGAGGTGGGTGTGTTTTAGAGGAAATAAGGTAGGAAAGAAACATCGATTAGGGGCTTTGCTCAGGAAGGTTGGATTGGGTCTCTTGCTGAGGGGCCCATGAGTGTCCATGAACTAGGTGAAAACCTCGAGCTTTCTCAGGACAGTGGATCAGAGAGAATGGATTTGTTGAAATGGGTATTAGCTCTATACCTCAAATTTATACAGTTTGCCAGTTTAGCAACTTTTTTTAGGTCTTCCATGTTTAAGCTGACGCAATGAATTTTCTGAATTCTTCCTTTTTAGTTAAGTATTTTTTCTTTCGAAATCAGTTCTACCATCTAAGCAAGTACTGTCAAATAGAAATACGAGTGCTACATATGCAGTTTTAGGGCTTTCCAGGTGGCACAGTGGCAAAGAACCTGCCTGCCAATGCAGGAAGCAAGAGATGCAGGTTCAATCCCTGGGTCAGGAAGATACCCTGGAGTAGAAAATGGCAACCCACTCCCATATTTTTGCCTGGAAAATTCCATGGACAGAGGAGCCTGGCAGGCTACAGTCCATGGGTTCGCAAAGAGTCAGACACAACTGAGCACCACCCACCCCACACACACACATAATCTTAAATTTTCTATTAGCCACATTAAAAAAGTAAAAAGACAGGTAAAATTAACTTTTATATCTTATTTAGCTGAATATTAAATAAGATATATTTATACTATAATTTCAACATGTAATCAACCTAATTTAATGGTATTGTGATATTTTACATTATTTTTTCATAATCTTGAAAATTCAGCGTGTATTTTACATCACACTTTGGGATGCCAAAGTTTCAGAGAAATGAAATGTAGTCCTATTGAAACAAAGCTATATTTAAGGCAAAAACATTTTACACTGCTTTCATTTTTAAATGCAAATTAATTAAAATCGAATAAAATTAAAAATTAAAATCTTGGTCACAGTACCCCCATTTCAAGTCCTCAATTGCGACATGACACTAACAGCTACCATACTGGATGACACAGATCTAAATTCTTGCCCCAAGGAATGTGGTCACCAGAAGCAGCATCCAGAAACGTGAAAAGTTCAACATCTCAGGTCCTGCCTACTGAATCTGCATTTTAACAAGATTTCAACTTTGGATTTCTCATACTAAAGTTTGAAAAGCACCTCTCTCAAAACACGTGAATCTCTCCAACAGAGAACTGAAGGAGTGAATAAATGAAGAACTGCGAGGACCTAGGAAATTCGCTGCTGGAGCACTGCCAGGGCTTGGTATGATGTGTTCCACTGAGACACAGTCATTTCCCACCGAGGCAGCCGTGGCCATTCTACCGTGTGCACTAACACAGGGCTGTCCTGGAGCCCGGAGCTGGCTCTACTCCCAGGATCTATGGCACAGAATCTCACACTGAGTTCCATGACTCCCACAATTAAGGCAGCTGCATTCTCACAACACCGTATATGCTTAAAACTGCAACTTTAAATCCCCCAAAACACAGCTGCGAGCATGTGTTTCTGCTCCACACAGTGGAATTTAAGGCTGGGCCTTCCTGGGAGACCCCAGGAAGATCACCCACAGAGGGGCTTGTGCTGTCCACCACACTGCCATCTCGGAGATTTCAATGCATGCTGCTTTGCCTTGCTAACCTTATTTGGTGTGTTTTTCACAGGACTCGGCATTTAAGGGGCCTTTCAATATATCTGCTAAGGAATTCCTTGTACTAATCTAACACAGAAGCTCATTGTTCTAATTCAGAGGTTCCCAACCATGCTTGCACGTTAGAGTCACCTGGGGCATTTTTTAAAATACCAATGCCTACAGCCACTATGGAGAACAGTGTGGAGATTCCTTAAAAAATTGGAAATAGAACCGCCTTATGATCCAGCAATCCCACTGCTGGGCATACACACTGAGGAAACCAGAAGGGAAAGAGACATGTGTACCCCAATGTTCATCGCAGCACTGTTTATAATAGCCAGGACATGGAAGCAACCTAGATGTCCATCAGCAGATGAATGGATAAGAAAGTTGTGGTACATATACACAATGGAGTATTACTCAGCCATTAAAAAGAATACATTTGAATCAGTTCTAATGAGGTGGATGAAACTGGAGCCTATTATACAGAGTGAAGTAAGCCAGAAAGAAAAACACCAATACAGTATACTAACGCATATATATGGAATTTAGAAAGATGGTAACAATAACCCGGTGTACGAGACAGCAAAAGAGACACTGATGTATAGAACAGTCTTATGGACTCTGTGAGAGAGGGAGAGGGTGGGAAGATTTGGGAGAATGGCATTGAAACATGTAAAATATCATGTATGAAACGAGTTGCCAGTCCAGGTTCGATGCACGATACTGGATGCTTGGGGCTGGTGCACTGGGACAACCCAGAGGGATGGAATGGGGAGGGAGGAGGGAGGAGGGAGGAGGGTTCAGGATGGGGAACACATGTATACCTGTGGCGGATTCATTTTGATATTTGGCAAAACTAATACAATTAGGTAAAGTTTAAAAATAAAATTTAAAAAAAATAATAAAATAAAATACCAATGCCTAAGTATCACTTCAGTCTTTTTCCCTCTGTACATTGAGAGTAGTGTTTATATTTTTAAAGATATAAGTGACATCTAACACTGTATAGGCATCACCCCATCTAATTAAATTAGATCTCTGGAAGGTATTTTGTTAAAGACCACCAGGTGATGTAAATGTGCAGCCAGCGTTGAGAACCACTGGTCTAATTTGAAAGAGCCCTTAGCTGGCAGTCAGATACCTTAAGTTAATCCTTCTCAACCTTTAATGTACATAATACAGATAACTTGGGAACTTGTTAGAATGCAGATTCTGATTCAACCCAAAGAGGACAAATAAGCCCAACCTTATGTACAGATATGTCCCTCGTGGCATTTGATTCTTGACCATCATCAATCTTTTTCCATCTCAGCAAACTAGGATAAGTTCACCACTCTCCTGATTCATCTTTGAAGACTTCATCTGTCTCTCTACCCTCAGCTATTAGTCATTACAAGTTTCTTTGATTTCCTAAAGCAATTATTATCTTTATTGGAACTACCTTTTATTGTTAACTACTTCTCACATATTATTTCCTGTACTACTATAGCTCTTCAAAGGCAGACTCCATGTGTCATGTTATTTTCATAATTCCCATAACACTCAAAAGACTACCTTACACATAATGGGTACCACATAAATGCTTCTTGATTAATAGAGTGTCTATATGAAAGTCTCTTTAAAATCCCAAACAAGTTAAAAATGCAAGACGTTTTTCATTGTTGAGAAGAAAAAAAAAATTCAATGTTTGTGTTAGCTTTTTCCATTCTGAGTACATATTTAAATTTTGGAGAACTACTTTGTAAGTTAATAGTCTTAATTATTTGTTTGGAAGAGGGTATTATCGTCATTTTACACCAGATAATTCTTTGTCATCTGGTCACAGGGAGTCTCCTGTGTACTGTAGGATGTTTCACAGCATCTCTGGCCTCTACCTGAAAAATGTCACCCCTCCCCCAGCCATGACCATCCGATATGTCTCCAGCAAACATCTACTGGGAAGGAAACCCACCCTGGTTGACAGCTCTTGGTTTAGAAGGATGAAGAGTGACACAGCTGCCTTGCTGCAGCACTAAATACCTTTAAAAATTCATATACACACACACAAGAATTACAAGCTATGTTCCTGAGAAATATGTATATAAGTATTTATAGAAAAATGTTCTCTCATATTTTGGAAGCCATGGCTGTGTATACCATATTTATCTTTGCATTTGTCATACTGGACATTCTTTTATGGAAATAGAAATATATACATGAAACATTTTAAAAATCTGAATATAGATTTCAGAATTCAAACATGTGGTGGGAATAAATTATACCAAGCGAGAAAGTATCCACAGAGCAAAAGTTATGAAGAAAGAATGACCAGGCCGATTCTCTCTCAGGGAACTGGCCCAGCCTCTTGCTATAAAATTGTCTGCTGTGCCATCATCCTTGGACCATATTTACTGTTCCAGCAAGTGATGATGCTCATTAAGCTGGAGCCTGGCACATAAACAGATGTTCAATGATTGTTGAATAAGTGGACAAATGAATGAATTCATGTTGCATGTGCCTGTAACCCTAAAACTAAAAAGCTTTGGTGTCCTCATTAGAAAAGACCCTGTTTTACTGCATTTGAAACTCCAAACCTTAGAAATGCAATTACATAGAAGACTACATCATCATCAGTGAGAATTAAACGGTCTTGACAAAATTACAAGGACAGGAAAATAAAGACTCATTCATCATTTGGTTTCTTCTGGCGATTGAAGGCTCCCCTGAGACTTTAGGAGGTTTGTGTTTTTCAGTGACAAGAGTTTTGACTTTGGCAAAGCATGGCTATACTTTTAGGCTTGGATGAGAATATACCCACATGTACTTTTCCCTCCCATTCCTGGCAAATAACTTGTCTGTGAGAACCAGACAACAGGCTCCAGTAGTGGGAACAAGCAGGATGTCTTCTGGACTCAGAAGGGAAAAGATGATATAAGTCAGTGGTTCTTGAATTCTTCTGTCCTTTAAAATCACTGAGGAGCTTTTAAAAACCCAATAGCCAGATAACTAAATTGGCGATTCCATGTATTATCAGTTAAAGTAGAATCTCAAAGAGTAGAACACAGCATCAGTAATTATTTTTAATTCCCCAGATTCCAGCATCAGTTCAGTTCAGTCGCTCAGTCGTGTCCGACTCTTTGCGACCCCATGAATCACAGCACGCCAGGCCTCTCTGTCCATCACCAACTACTGGAGTTCACTCAGACTCACGTCCATCAAGTCAGTGATGCCATCCAGCCATCTCATCCTCTGTTGTCCCCTTCTCCTCCTGCCCCCAATCCCTCCCAGCATCAGAGTCTTTTCCAATGAGTCAACTCTGCATGAGGTGGCCAAAGTACTGGAGTTTCAGCTTTAGCATCATTCCTTCCAAAGAAATCCCAGGGCTGATCTCCTTCAGAATGGACTGGTTGGATCTCCTTGCAGTCCAAGGGACTCTCAAGAGTCTTCTCCAACACCACACTTCAAAAGCATCAATTCTTCAGCACTCAGCTTTCTTCAGAGTCCAACTCTCACATCCATACATGACCACAGGAAAAACCATAGCCTTGACTAGATGGACCTTTGTTGGCAAAGTAATGTCTCTGCTTTTGAATATGCTATCTAGGTTGGTCATAACTTTCCTTCCAGGGAGTAAGCGTCTTTTTATTTCGTGGCTGCAGTCACCGTCTGCAGAGATTTTGGAGCCCAAACAAATAAAGTCTGACACTGTTTCCCCATCTATTTCCCATGAAGTGATGGGACCAGATGCCATGATCTTCGTTTTCTGAATGTTAAGCTTTAAGCCAACTTCTTCACTCTCCTCTTTCACTTTCATCAAGAGGCTTTTTAGTTCCTCTTCACTTTCTGCCATAAGAGTGGTGTCATCTGCATATCTGAAGTTATTGATATTTCTTCCAGCAATCTTGATTCCAGCTTACAATGTGCTAATTCTAAGTATGGCCCCTCTGCCAGCCACCTATTTCCAGGAATTGGGATCATTTCACTAAAAAGAACCTGATAACCTCATTCACAAGTGCTTCAGCTAAGTTTCACTTGGGACATTTTCATATGACCAGGGGATCCAGTAGTCTTAAGATTTTTTTTTGATGTGGATCATTTTGTCTTTATTGAATTTGTTAGAATTTTGCTTCAGTTTTATGTTTTGGATTTTTGGCCATGAGTGATCTTAACTCCCTGACCAGGGATAGAAGCCACACCCCCAGCATTGGAAGGTGAAGTCTTAACCACTGGACCACCAGGGAAGCCCCCCTCTAGTAGTGTCTTCTGTGCAGTGAGTTATAAACCCTTATACTGTGACATGCCTAAATTAGCAACGTATGCTGAGTCATGTCCAACTCTTTGTGGCCCCATGGACTATAGCCTACCAGGCTCCTGGAATTTTTCCAGACAAGAATACTGGAGTGGGTGCCATGCCCTCCTCCAGGGGATCTTCCTGACTCAGGGACTGGACCCGCGTCTCTTGCGTCTCCTGCATTGGCAGGCAGGTTCTTTACCACTAGCGCCACCTGGGAAGCCCCATCTAACTTGTGAAGAACTGTTAAACTTTTTCTGCAGTGACTGTACCAGTTTACATTCCTACTGGAGGTTTCAATTATTCTACATCCTCTTGCTTTATATTTTAATTATTTGATTATATTATCTAAGATGTCCCTTGCTTCAACCAAACAAAAAATAAATTTTACTAAATTTAATGTTGTTTCTTTGACATGTTAAAACCATGCTATAAGAATTTTTTTTTTAATAATAAAACTATGTCAGTTCTATTTCCTAAGTCAATTATCCTGCAGGGCAGTAAGTATGCGTCTTGGAGGTGACGCTCCTCTTTCATCTTCCAGTAGGCTACACTGTTAGAACCTGGAGCAGCTGGAACTGCCTTGGTAGATCCCTCTCCCTAGCCAGAGAAAAAACACCAGGGAAAATAGTGCTCCCACCTGCCCACTCAATTTTAACAGAATTGATGGGAGAAGAGAGAAAGTCTTAGATAGGAAAGTGTGTGACCATTCTGTCCTAGAGAATTGAGTGAAATAATGGGAAAGTACTGTGTATGTGTGTGTGTGTTAGTTGCTCAGTCGTGTCCAACTCTTCGCAACCCCATGGACTGTAGCCCACCAGGCTCCTTTGTCCATGGAATTTTCTAGGCAAGAATACTGGAGTGGGTTGTCATTCCCTTCTCCAGGGATCTTCCCAACCCAGGGATTGAACCTGGGTCTCTCACATTGCAGGCAGATTCTTTACTGTCTGAGCCACCAGGGAAAGCAATGAGTAAGCTAAATACACTGAATAAATGCCATGGAGAAGAAAGGGGAGAAGAATGATTAATTAATTACCCTGAATATTCAAAACTAGGATTAATTATGTTCAACCACAACGGTTTCAGAAGGGAAGTAAATACATTTGATAATGAAACTGTTCCATGAAAATTAAATAAAACAACAAAACAAACTTTGGTGAAAAGATAGAGGCTTAAATGCTAACAGTCCTGCGTGCATAGCTCTGTTTCCTGACACGGCCATACAGATGAGCTATCCACAGGGGCCGCATCCAGTTAAATTCCCTGCCAGACCACATGTGCCGCAAATACTGTTCCAAGACCCTGTAAAGTTCACTTGACTTGACATTCATCTTAAAGTAACTGGATGTTTTCACTAAGTCCTTGTTTTAGTCAAACTTACAGTGTTTTAAATGCACCAAGAATCTATTTTTTAAAGCATACTAGAGTTATTTAAAATAATAAAAAAGAAAGAAATGAATAGTTCAGGGGAAATTTTGTGAACTCTCGCTCTGAACTCTAAGCCATTAAGCGCCTAAGCAGAAGATTTTACAGCTGTGCCTTCCTCATTTCTGCAGAGAACCATAAAGGAAGTCAAGTGTGAAGGTGAATTCCTTACATTTAGTATCGTCCAATGCAAAATACTTTATTAGATTCTTTGCCAATTTCCAGTGTTAAAGATTTTTTCCAATAGCTTATACAAACTGAGTAGTCACAGTTTCAGAACCATTTGGTAATTCGTAGGTTATAAAAAGCCTACCAGACTTTTAAAATGTGTGTTCTTTGACACTAGATTATCTATGTGCTCAGTTGTGTCCAACTCCTTTCAGCCCCTTGGACTGTAGTCCACCAGGCTCCTCTGCCCATGGAATTTTCCAGGCAAGAATACTGGAGTGGGATGCCATTTCCTTCTCCAGGAGATCTTCCCAACCCAGGGATCAAACTTGTGTCTCTTGAATTTCCTGCATTGGCAGGCAGGTTCCTTACCACTAGCACCACCTGGGAAGCCCATTTTATCTCTAAGGCAGCTTAGTTACTTAACAATAGTGATCAACCAGGAAGTTTACAGACTTCTTTTACCATATTTTGACAGGCTAGCATCCATCAAAGAAAAGACATTTATTTAGTAAAGAGGGTTTAAGATGCTCTAGGGTGGAGAAATCACTGAATTTCTGAAGCTCTTCAAATAGGTGAATGCTTTGAAAATAATAAGTGTACTTTGGAGAAGGATGAAGTGAAGTGAAATTCTCTCTGTTGTGTCTGACTCTTTGTGACCCCATGGACCGTACAGTCCATGGAATTCTCCAGGCCAGAATACTGGAGTGGGTAGCCATTCCCTTCTCCAGGGGATCTTCCCAACCCAGGGATCAGACCCAGGTCTAATGCATTGTGGGCAGATTCTTTACCATCTGAGCCACCAAGGATGCATGGCCTCAAAGCAGAGGTTCAAAAGGGAAGACTCCAGAAAGCTGGGCAAGGCGTTCTTTTCCCTCCACCTAAGTGTTTACAAGTGTGTGCAAAATACAGTGCCCCTCAGTCCAGAACCTAGTCCCCAGGAAGACCAGCAAATATTTAGGCTTTACAAAAAAGAAAAGGTAACACTTTAGAAACACAACTCAACCACCTAGCCCATTCCACTTATTTACTTATGAAGTTCATTTGTCTGTTCTATAAAATTGTTGTCTTTTGTATGCCTTTGCAAGTTTTCATTCTTAATCAGATCAACGGCCTTTGTTTTCTTTCCTTACTGTTTGTCTATGCCACCCAATTCAAAAGGCAGCTGTCAACTGTCTGCGCTCAGTTATGCTTTGGTCAGAGAGCAAGGTTGTCTCTTCACAAGATACTGAGTCCCCAGCCCCCTTTCAGCGGTGATAACAAGTGTCCAGGACTGTTGACAGCAGATGGTCCACATGACAGGCTATAGGGGAGGTTGTACGTTGAAGGGCACGTGGCTGCAGTGTGCCTGCCTTCCCCTCCATGACCTGGTGCTCCAGGAAGAACATTGTCCTTTCCTTCCAAAAACCCCTTTCCTTCCAGCCTTCCCCTCCCACTTCAATTTCTCCTCCTCTTCCTTCTCTTCTAACCCTGAACCCTCAAGCACACATTGGGCACTTGTATGTGATTTCATTTGGCTTTTGTTTCTGTTTTGTCACAAGCTGAGGACGGGAGAGCGTGACTGGTGAGAGAGGGGAAGAAGGCAAACAATTATTTCAGTGGCAGCAGCTGCTTGATGTCTGTGTCCTGCCCCGGAAGATTGTCTTCCTCCAAAGGGAGAGCCCCTGGGCAGGGAAGGGGGCCCGGCCAGTCTGGCTGCAGAGTCAGCCATGGTCACTGTCAAAGGCGATGTGGGGCAACCAGCAGAGCCTCCCAGCCATTCGTGATCCTTCTGTCATCATAGGATTGAACGTAAATCAACTTTTCAAAACTTGAATTGTAATAAAACTCTCTTCAAGCTTTCTTGGAGTAATAATTTCAGTAAGAATACTAATTTATTTTTAATTTTTATTACCAGTTTATAGTCCACGAGAAATTTGGGCAGGTTTACCATTTAAATGTAGTGTTTTATACATGTATTTGAAATCTCTCTTAGTTCTTCAAGGGTTCATGAACCATTATTATATTCTTAGGCCATAATTAACATTCATATCCTTCTAGCACCCTCCAGAACTTGGCTCACAGGACTAACACCAAGTGTCACTCTTCATCTGTAGTTCTGCTAGAACTGATCAGAGAACCTAATGATATGGAAAGCCAACTTTTCAGGGCTTACATATAGCTGTGTTTCTCTACAGCGGTGGCTGTCTCAACCTGGGCTGCATATTTCAAGCAACGGGTGAACTTTAAAAAATCTCAATGCCCATGCTGCACCCCTGCTACATTTGGTCAAGCCTCTGGGAGCAGACCAAGGGATCCGTATCTTTCACAGTTCCTCGGTTGATTCTGATGTGCAGTCACAGTTAGGAAATCCTCCTCTTAGGGCTTGCCAGGTTACAGATAACCAAGAGTTTAGTTAGAGCATATCTGTTTGCTTATCATCTTTCCTTTCTGGGGATTTTTGAGAAGCAAAAGAGAATTATCTAACAAAAAAGCTACTATTTTTTGCTAGTACTAAGAGTTTAGATAAAATCACATAGATTTGTGTGTTAATCCCATCTGCATACAACAGTAATATAAATATGGGCAGCTCACTTCTCTGAACTCCAGTTTTAGCCATTTCTAAGTGTAAATAGTACCTGCCTTCTAGGGCTGTTACTAGTGTTAAAGGAGATTATATAAGCATGATATTATCAACATGATGTAATATATAGCATGATGTATGTAAACTAGTAATAATAACTAAAATAAGTATTTCATTACAGTTATTTTCAAAATGGAACTCCCAAGAGAATAAAAATGAATCCCAAATGTATTATTAATATTTTTGAATCTTGAGCATTGTTAATACTAACATTTCTTCAGGAGGCAGGACCACTTGAGTTGAAATAGTCATTTGTCTTAGTGAGAATTAATTTCTCACTAAGGGTCAAAGGTGGTTTCTCCTGTCCACTGCAACATTAAAAGATGCTGTAAATGGATAGTGTACTACACTGTCTTTAGGGCTATACTAAAAAAAAAAATCACGAACAGGTAGGAAGTATTTCTACTTTAGAAATGACTGTATGTGGCTCATCAGAGAGGAACTCAGCGAGTATCATAACCATCGGTCGTCTTCATAGTGAAACACAGAACAAGTTTCTACTGGGATTTTTAGATCTAATAGGTGCTCATTTTAAGGTTAGGCCAGTACCTCTCAGATTTGGAAAAGCTCAGTATGACTCTAAGGAACTGGACTTAGGAATGCTGAATGTCTTCAACCACAGTGGTAACAGCTGAAGCAGGAGGAAACTAAGAAAAAGAGAAGCAGCCAGCTATACTGCAGTTCTTCTTGCCTCCAAAAGGGAATTTACCCCCTTTCCTATGCTCATTGTGACATATTCTATTTGTGACTTACGTCATTCTTAAATGGTTCTTTGAAGTTCTGATGTGCTCACTCAGTTGTATCTGACTCCTTGCAACCCCATGGACTGTAGCCTGCGAGGCTCCTCTGTCCCTGGGGATTCTCCAAGCAAGAATACTGGAGGGGAGTGCCATGCCCTCCTCCAGGGGATCTTCCCAACCTAGAAATTGAACCCAGGTCTCCTGCATTGCAGGCAGATTCTTTACCATCTGAGCCACCAGAGAAGCCCAATATATTAGATTTATTCCTTATATATCAACAACATTCAAACATTTACTATGGTTAGTATTTTTCCCTGTCCTTCCTCCACATGGACTTAGCAGGTGGGCCTGCTTCAGATTCTCTCACAGGGCTGTGCAAAAAGTGCCAGCAAGGGCTGTGGTCTCATCTGTGGTGTGGACTGGGGAAGGATCGGTTTCCACACTCACTGAGCAATTGTTTCCCAGGATTCAGCTCTTGAAGGGTTGTTAGACTGAGGGCCTCAACTTCTTGCTAATTGTGGACGAGAGGCCACCCTCAGTTCTTTGCTGTGTGGTTCTCACCACCATGGCAGCTTGCTTCAGCAAAACCGGCAAGAGACTCAGCCAGCCAGCAAGACGGAAGTCACAGTCTTTTGTATTCTAATCCCAGATGCGACATCCCCTCAATGCTGTTATATTCCACAGATTCAAGGCAAGTGGCTCAAGGGGAGAACATACTTAAGGTTGTGGATAACAGGAGCCTGGGATCCATGGGGCCACAGCACCTAACAGCACACACCCAGCCATAAAAGAAAGAGAGGAAGAAAGGCAAGGAAGAGGCTGCAAGGAAGAAGAAAAAAAAAGGCAGGCAGGCAATGACAGACAGACATTAAAAAAAAGACCAAAAAAGTAGCTTTGCTGCACTGCGTCTACAGCAGGATTCCTCTGTGGGCATGTTATTTCATCACATTAGCACCACAACTATGAATTTCCTATTTCTTACTTAAAATGGAAGATAATATGGGGCTTTCTATACATCTGGAGTTAAAAGGAAACAGAATAATCAGGAACAGTACGTTGAAGCAAGCAAAATGTGTTTCAAATTAATTCAAGTTCTTTTCCCCCAAGCTAGCAATTTTTTTCCTTCATGTTTCAAGTTTTCTGATTGGATTTATTCTTCTTACCAGTATGTGGCAGGCTTATTGCACAGAGGCTATAGGAACCTGAATGGTGTTTGCATTTGGTGTTCTCTGGCATTTTCGGCTCAAATGCCAAAATTATATTTTGATTATGTACATTGTTATTAACAGCTGTTTATGTCACTTAAGGGCTTTCCGGGTGACTTAGCTAGTAAAGAATCAGCCTGCAATGCAGGAGACCCCAGTTCGATTCCTGAGTCGGGAAGATCCCCTGGAGAAGGGATAGGCTGCCCACTCCAGTATTCATGGGCTTCCCTGGTGGCTCAGATGGTAAAGAATCTGCCTGCAATGTGGGAAACATGGGTTCGATCCCTGGGTTGGGAAGATCCCCTGGAGGAGGGTATGGCAACCCACTCCAGTATTCTTGCCTGGAGAATCCCCATGGACAGAGGAGCCTCACGGGCTGCAGTTCACGGGGTCGCAAAGAATCAGACACAACTGAGCAACTAAGCACAGCACAGCACATGTCACTTAACTGTAAAAGTGACGTCATAAAGTTTAAGAAAGAGTTCATCTATTCCAGCCTCTCTATTGAGGAAGTTGAGGCCCAAATGACTTGGGAAGTTCAAGGCTAAATATTGTCAGAGCTGAAACTAGATCACAGATCTCTCAATTTGAAATCTGGTGTATTTCCTCTCCTCACATTCTGTGCAAAAGAGCAGTCAGAATGTGCATTCCTTCCTCAACATTGCAGGTGTTAAAACATGTTTATTGTTGTTGATGTTAAGTCATGTCCAACTCTTTGCAATCCTGTGGACTGTGGTCCACTAGGCTCCTCTGTCCCTGGGATTCTCCAGGCAAGAATACTGGAGTGGGTAGCCATTCCCATGTCCAGAGGATCTGCCCCACCCAGGGATCAAATCCACGTGTCCTACATTGGCAGACATATTCTTTACCACTGAGCCACCTGGGAAGCCCTAAAACATGTTAGTTGTGCTTTAATGTGGTTTATTTAGCACTGATTTTCTGGAAGGATCTAAAAATAACACTTCCAGTGCATCAGCTAATAGAAAAAGGAACTTTTCCAGGAACTCTACTGTATAATAAAGTGTTTGGCTAACAAAACACACACTTTTTTCATTTGCAACAGATCATACAAGCTCCTATGCTTCAGTTAATTAACACTGACCACCATCTTCAAAATGGCCTTGGAAATCAGAAGAACAATTAAAACTGATACACAAAAATTTGTTTTGCCTCAGACCTACTGCAGATTTCATAGATGCAGAGGAGTCTGCTAATATCCTCACATCTAGGTGGCTTTCTCCACTTCCCATGTTAGAATTGATACATATGTATGCATAAGTTATTTAAAGTAGGTATCTATTTAATAAGTTTACTGGCTGAATCTTTTAAAAGAAGGCAAACGTTAGGAACTTTTCATCAAAAATTGGTAAAAAGAGAAAAGGCTCTGTGATGAATGCTGTGGTCCCCACACGACATCCCTTGGGCCCACCTGGTGCCAAGACAGTCATCCATGGTGGTCAGCTGCCACCATGCATATCGCTGGGCACATTTCATGTGCCTGTCGAGGTTTCTAAGAAGTCTAGCAAGGACCCTCAACCCATGCGCAGGTGCAGCCTAGAGGTTCGTGGGCATTAGTACCTCCTGGACAGCCCTCAGCCTTGGGAGGTAGGAGTTGGCATATAACACCCTAGTCTTCCAGACAAGGATACCAGGAAGGCACACTCTGACAGCTTCTCAGAGGGACCTCTGTGGGGTTGGGCCCCCGCCGGCCACTATGGGAACGAGCTGAATAGCACACGCTGTGTTAGCTGTTCTCTGCTCCCCACATCCCTCTCTTCCTTTCCCGGAGTCACCCTCCTAGTGAGCTGCTGCTGCTACTGCTGCTAAGTCGCTTCAGTTATGTCCGACTCTGTGTGACCGCATAGACAGCAGCCCACCAGGCTCCTCTGTCCCTGGGATTCTCCAGGCAAGAACACTGGAGTGGGTTGCCATTTCCTTCTCCAATGCATGAAAGTGAAAAGTTAAAGTGAAGTCGCTCAGTCATGCCCGACTCTTAGCGACCCCATGGACTGGAGCCTACCAGGCTCCTCCATCCATGGGATTTTCCAGGCAAGAGTACTGGAGTGGGGTGCCGTTGCTTTCTCCTACTTGTGCCCAAGTCCTCATCTCTTACTCTGGTTTCTTAAACAGCACCCCCCACCCCAAGAAATAATGTTGGAAATAAAGACAAAATGGTTTGTTCCTGCAATCAAGGGCTAACAGAAATAACTGACAACAGCTCTGAAGCTATGGCCCAGAGAAACAGCATTTCTAGAAGTGGTTGCTCTTGATCACTTTAAGTATGTGTCTCATTAGGACCATCCATTACTCTCCTGATTTCATGACTTGTCTTTTTATTCTGCAGATTCTTCTGGGAATCCTAAATTCACCAAGTGCCGTTCACCTGAACTGGAGACTTTCTCATGTCACTGGACAGATGGGGCTAATCACAGTTTACAGAGCCCAGGATCTGTACAGATGTTCTATATCAGAAGGTATGGGCCTCATGCTTTTCTGATTTCTCTCCATGAATTTTCTGATGAAAATCCATTGAGTGTCATGCAGTGATGGGAATGGAAATAATCTTCTTTGGTGATCTAAATGCATTCACCCATTCATTCATTTAAATATATTAGTTAAGCCCTTACTATATGTTGGGTACTATTTTAGATGCTGGAAATATGGCAGTGATGACAAAAAGTCCCTGTCCTCCTGAAGATTAATTTCCAGTGAGGAAAGACAGACAAAAATTTTTTAAATTAAAAAATTAAATTTCAACTGGTATATGGGTTACTGAGAAAAGTAAAGCCAGGAAGAATGTTCAGTTCAGTTCAGTTCAGTTCAGTCGCTCAGTCATGTCCGACTCTATGCGACCCCATGAATCGCAGCACACCAGGCCTCCCTGTCCATCACCAACTCCCGGAGTTCACTCAGACTCATGTCCATCAAGTCAGTGATGCCATCCACCCATCTCATCCTCTGTTGTCCCCTTCTCCTCCTGCCCCCAATCCCTCCCAGCATCAGAGTCTTTTCCAATGAGTCAGCTCTTCGCATGAGGTGGCCAAAGTACTGGAGTTGCAGCTTCAGCATCATTCCTTCCAAAGAAATCCCAGGGCTGATCTCCTTCAGAATGGACTGGTTGGATCTCCTTGCAGTCCAAGGGACTCTCAAGAGTCTTCTCCAACACCACACTTCAAAAGCATCAATTCTTCCACATTCAGCCTTCTTCACAGTCCAACTCTCACAACCATACATGACCACAGGAAAAACCATAGCCTTGACTAGACGGACCTTTGTTGGCAAAGTAATGTCTCTGCTTTTGAATATGCTATCTAGGTTGGTCATAACTTTCCTTCCAAGGAGTAAGTGTCTTTTAATTTCATGGCTGCAGTCACCATCTGCAGTGATTTTGGAACCACAAAAAATAAAGTCTGACACTGTTTCCACTGTTTCCCCATCTATTTCCCATGAAGTGATGGGAACGGATGCCATGATCTTCATTTTCTGAATGTTGAGCTTTAAGCCAACTTCTTCACTCTCCACTTTCACTTTCATCAAGAGACTTTTGAGTTCCTCTTCACTTTCTGCCATAAGGGTGGTGTCATCTGCATATCTGAGGTTATTGATATTTCTCCCGGCAATCTTGATTCCAGCTTCTGTTTCTTCCAGTCCAGCTTTTCTCATGATGTACTCTGCATATAAGTTAAATATCTGCATGTGCATGAGAGCGTCTGAGGATGAGTGTGTGAGTATGAGTGAGCACGTGTGGGTGCATGAACGTCAGTGTGTAATAGTGGGTATAGTGTGACTGTGCATGAATGTGGGAAAGCAGGTGTGAGTATGTGTAAACGTGTGGGGTGTGTATGGATGTGCATGAGTGTATCCGTAAATGGGAGCATATGGGGGAGTAAACATGTGAAAGTGAGCATGCATGAGTGTGTGTGCCTGTTGAGAGCCCAGGTGATACCTTAAATGAGGTCTTCAGAGGTTCCTCTATGGTACCTGAGAGCAGAGACATAAAATAGGTGAGAGAGGCCATGTGACTATCTGAAGCAAAGACTGCACAGACAGAGGAAACTGCAATTGGCTGACGTGGCAGGTTGGAGGAACGCAGGAGGCTGGCTAGGACAAGGTGGAAGACAAGGAGAGTGACGCGGGGAGAAGTCAGAGGGTTAGATGGGACCAGACCGAGATAAGCCTTGAAGGCCACAGCCCAGCCGACTTCCTCTGTGGTGCAAAGCCATAGGGTTTTTGTTTTTGTTTTAAGATATGTGTAAGATGGTTTGGTTCCTATGTAGAAAATCGACTTTGTCTCTGTTAAATTCATGATCTTCGATAAGGGACTTTGATACTTCTCTTTTCCATTTTTACGGGTATTCCATTAAAGACGAGTGAAGACAAAGATCTTTCAGTGTAATCACCATCCAAGTCATTTATTGCTTGCCCCTCACTTGGTATGATTTGCATTTCTGTATATTCTCATTTTGCACCTTTATGCTCTTTAAAATCCTAGGCTCAAACTCTCTATCATCTTCTCTTGTCCACCCAACCCTCAAGGAAGGCCTAAACCAAGAGGCAAGGTTAGTGGAGACCCCATTAAGTGGTGGTCATCAGTCCCAGGATGGTGCTATTGGTCCCCTGGAGGAGCCAGGAAACTAAAGGAAGGGGCAGCAGTCTATGAAGGGAGAAGCTTAGGGCCAACCATCCTATATTTCAGCCTGGCTCCAGCCCTTGCTCCAGAGTAGTACTGGACAGATTAGTCATTCTGTCCACAATTCAGCCACCTCATATGCAAAATGAAGATAACAGACCTTTCCCCATGGCTTCTTGGGAGGATTCTATTAACTAATGCATGAAAAAGCCTTATCACAGTGCTTGGTGACAAGCATAGTAAGAACTGAATGAATAATAGCTGCTATTCTTATTACTGTAGTATGAGAATAATTTAAAATACTATAGAATTCCAGTTCCTGGGCTACAAAAGCATTTTTTTTTACTGCCTATGATTATTGATATGCTATATTCCATTTTTAATGCAGAGCCGGGTGCTTAATTTGCAAATAAATACATTGAATTAACAACCAGGACGGGCCTTACTCACCTTCCAGATGTGTGAGAGGTCTCTCAAACATACCCCAAAGGGCACACAAGGATGAGATGCTTGGGCACCAAATGAACTTTTACCCCTGCAAGGCTGATACTGCAGAGGTTGGACTGAATCATGCCAGGCTTCCTTGTCCTTCACCATCTCCTGGAGCTTGCTCAAACTCATGTCCATCTAGTCAGTGATGCCATCCAACCATCTCATCCTCTGTCATCCCCTTCTCCTCCTGCCTTCAATCTTCCCCAGCATCAGGGTCTTTTCCAATGAGTCAGCTCTTTGCATCAGGTGACCAAAGTATCAGAGCCTCAGTTTCAACACCAGTCTTTCCAATGAATATTCAGGATTGATTTTCTTTAGGATTGACTGATTTGATCTCCTTGCAGTTCAAGGGATTCTCAAGAGTCTTCTCCAACACCACAGTTCAAAAGCATCAATTTTTCAGTGCTCAGCTTTCTTTATAGTCCAACTCTCACATCCATACATGACTACTGGAAAAACCATAGCTTTGACTATACAGACCTTTGTTGGCAAAGTAATGTCTCTTTTTAATATGCTGTCTGGGTTTGTCATAGCTTTTCTTCCAAGGAGCAAGTGTCTTTTAATTTCATGGCTGCAGTCACCATCTCCAGTGTGCTTTTGGAGCCCAATAAAATAAAGTCTGTCACTGTTTCCATTGTTTCCCCATCTTTTTGCCATGAAGTGATGATGGGGCTGGATGCCATGATCTTAGTCTTTTGAATGTTGAGTTTTAAGCCAGCTTTTTCCACTCTCCTCTTTTACTCTCATCAAGAGGCTCTTTACTTCCTCTTTGCTTTCTGCCATTAGGGTGGTGTCATCTACATATCTGAGGTTTTGATATTTCTCCCGGCAATTTTGATTCCAGCTTGTGCTTCATCCAGCCCAGCATGTCGCATGATGTACTCTGCATATAAGTTAAATAAGCAGGGTGATAATATACAGCCTTGACGTACTGTTTCCCAATTTGGAACCAGTCCGTTGTTCCATGTCCAGTTCTAACTGTTGCTTCTTGACCTGCATACAGGTTTCAAAGCAGGCAGGTAAGGTGGTCTGGTATTCCTATTTCTTTAAGACTTTTCCACAGTTTTGTTGTGAGCCACACAGTCAAAGACTTTAGCGTAGTCAATAAAACAGAAGTAGAGTTTTTTTCTGAACTCTCTTGCCTTTTCTATGATCCAACTGATGTTGGCAATTTGATCTCTGGTTCGTCTGCCTTTTCTAAATCCAGCTTGAACATCTGGAAGTTCTCAGTTCATGTACCATTGAAGCCTGGCTTGGAGAATTTTGAGCATTACTTTGCTAGCATGTGAAATGAGTGCAATTGTGCAGTAGTTTGAATATTCTTTGGCATTGCCTTTCTTTGGGATTGGAACGAAAATTGACCTTTGTGGCCACTGGTAAGTTTTCCATATTTTCTGGCATATTGAGTGCAGCACTTTCACAGCATCATCTTTTAGGATTTGAAATAGCTCAACTGGAATTCTATCACCACCAATATCCTTGTTCATAGTTATGCTTCCTAAGGTCCACTTGACTTCACACTCCAAGATGTCTGGCTTTAGGTGAGTGTTCACACCATCATGGTTATCTGGGTCCTGAAGATCTTTTCTGTACAGTTCTTCTGTGTATTCTCCCCACCTCTTAATATGTTCTGCTTCTGTTAGGTCCATACCATTTCTGTCCTTTTTTGTGCCCATCTTTGTTTGAAATGTTCCCTTGGTATCTAATTTTCTTGAAGAGATCTCTAGTCTCTCCCATTCTATTATTTTCCTCTATTTCTTTGCATTGTTCACTTAGGAAGGCTTTCTTGTCTCTCCTTGCTATTCTTTGGAACTGTGCGTTTAGATGGGTATATCTTTCCTTTTCTCCTTTGCCATTCACTTGTCTTTTTTTCTCAGCTATTTACAAGGCCTCCTCAAACAGCTGTTTTGCCTTTTTGCATTTCTTTTTCTCGGGGATGGTTTTGATCACCACCTTCTGTACAATGTTATGAACCTCGAGCCCAAATAGCCCAGCACCATTTATCTGGAAAGGGTAGAATTGATGGGATTAGGAGTATTCGGAGTATTAGTATTCAGTGAAGGCAATGGCACCCCACTCCAGTACTCTTGCCTGGAAAATCCCATGGACGGAGGAGCCTGGTAGGCTGCAGTCCATGGGGTCGCTAGGAGTCGGACACGACTGAGCGACTTCACTTTCACTTTTCACTTTCATGCACTGGAGAAGGAAATGGCAACCCACTCCAGTGTTCTTGCCTGGAGAATCCCAGGGACAGTAGAGCCTGGTGGGCTGCCATCTCTGGGGTCACACAGAGTCGGACACAACTGAAGCGACTTAGCAGCAGCAGGGCTGCACCTAGTAGAGTACATGTGTGTGGGGCTTTGCATCACCTGCTTACAGGAAGAGGCAGACACAGATGCGCTTTCTGGCTCCAGTCACTGTTTCTTGGAAAGCAGTTCCCAGGTACCTCCTGGAACCATAGAATCACAACTCCCTGTCCCTGGCACACAATTGAAACTGTGGCCCGAAGTCATCCAGAGGCAGAGAAGTAGAGGCAGGGAGGAGTGGGATGGGGCCACTGCACTCCAGGCCTGGCCTTGGTAGCTAAAGCACCAGGGAATCTAACCAGGCTGGTCCACAGGACAGGCCCAGGCTGCACACTTGGCTGCCTCTGTCTCCAGCCAGGTGAGCCAGTGGAAGAGGCAGCCAATTCAGAACAGTCTGTGCCACCCTGTGACGGGACCATGCCACGTTCAGCCTCGGAGCTGGGCCGGGACTCTGCAGGAATGCAAATTGCAGGCCCGGTGAAAAGGGGCCTCTGGGAGCCTGTCAGCCTGCTCTGCTCTCAGCCTGTTCCTGCAGATGCCTCATTTCCAAAGAAGTAGGCAGGTGAAGACTCGTTCCCAAAGGCTATATATCCCCACCCCCACAAACACCCCCCTCAACAAATTATCCTGGTTTTTGACAAGAAAGTTTATTTGCCCTGCCAGGTTGCAGAGGAAATTAGAAAGGAAAATGAGCAGTGTTACTTAAAAAAGAAAAAGAAAATGTTAAATATTAAGCCTAAAACACATGATCTGGATGGCTTGAAAACAGTTGCCCTTAGGACATAAATGATGGTTTGTTTGGGTTTTTTTTGTCTTCCGGTTAGGTACCTTTAGGTGGAAAGAACATCTTCTGCTCTTTATTCTGATTTTTATGGATAGGCTCTTTCTAGAGTTCTCAGCCCTGTTTCACAAGCCAGTCTGGGAACAAACCTAAAGCACTTAAGTCTTGGGACTAACAGAAGGAGAGAGTAGCTTTTAGAAATGGGCTTTGGTCATCTGTAGAGAAATTCAACCCAGTGAAGGCAGGCAACAGACCATCTGTGTTGTGTGTCCATTTGGCATTTGTCTAAATTTAACAGTTTAAAAATAAATTTTAAGTATGTATTTAAAATAAAATTCAACTTCAGTTAATGAGGGAGGGGGTTGGGAGTTGTGTTTTGAAGTGGCTCTTCCTGATCCATTGTGCTTTAGAGAAGTACTTCAAGTTGTTTGTTCTGTGGAGCTAATGGGTTGGAGATAATCTAAACAGGGCTTTTCATACCATCCCTGTGGGGACCAGGCTGCTGACAGGCCAGAGTTGAGACACTGCATGCCATACACAGAGCTCATCTCCCATTACCAATCCAGACCTGCTAAGCACCGGCCTGCATCTTCAGAACGTTTTCATACTGACTTTAATACTGTCAATTTGTTAAATACATTTGACTATTATACAAAACTTGACGCCTTAACTATTATATGAAAATCTCATTCCCTAGACAATCTTGTCAAACCATTCTCTTTTACTACACTCGTATTTATTTTTGAAAGTCTATCAAGATAAACTATACCACAGTGCAGTGACCTACCTATCCATATTTTTCTATCTTTTTCCTATTCTGAACACACACACACACACACAGTTTATCCTTCCTTCTACCCTTTACCCCCTTAATTTTCCCATTGGAGATGAATCTCCGTCTCATCCAAGGGTATGTAACTTTTAAGAGCCTCAGCCAGAAATTAAGGAACAGTCCACTGTCCATGTTAATCCCAAGTTCTTTCCAACAGCTGATGAGCAGCTGTCTCAAGGACCCCTTGATATTACATAAGTGTCCTCCTAGTGCCAAACAGACCAGCTTGGGAAACAGCTGTAAAGAAGAAAACGTGTGTCTTCTCCCAGCTTCTCATCCCTTTCTTCCAGTCCCTGCCCTTGCGCAGCCTGTGGGGTCCTTCTTGTCTCCCGCTGCCAAGCACCCATTCCCTAAGCAATGCTCACAGACCTCCACAGCCTGGCCCGCCAGCCACAAGCACCTCAGGAACACAAGGCCATCCCTTCCCCCTTCTGCCTCAGCCACACGTTACCTCTTTATGCCTCCTTGATTTGTAAAACACCCTCTCAGCCTAGTGAAGAGTAAGTAAATAACAAATGACGCCATCTAAGTAGCAATTCTAATTTAAGAAAGTTTTGCCCAATGATTCCACTGCCTCTGTTCCCTCTCTTCCTTCCCCTATTGCCACCTTTTAAACTTTTACCCTTCTTCAAGATTGCTAAGAGTACCTCACTTACCCCAAAGCCGCCCATGAATGGTCACGGCAATCATTCTAACTCCAGTGAGCACCACGTATGAACACTTGCCCACTCTGCTCTGTAATATGGTTTCTCGTCATTCCCCTGAGGCTGAAGTATTTCTTTAGACACACATGACTCCCCTGTATATATCAAGCACAATATTTTATGTATAATTGATGCTTATGAAACACACTCATGTCCTGAATAAAGGAGACCAAAAAAAAAAAAAAAGGTACTCAGTGGATAAGTTCTGAGTCGCCTTCTAGCCTGAAAGTAGGGATCAAGGCCCATTAATCCTTATGGCCACACAGTGCTAGTGTCAGATATGATACCTGCAGAGTGCTTGCATAGGAGGCACCCAGAGATGACTTGCTGAATTCACTCATTCAGGCAGGCAGGCAGATGGGAGGTTGGAGGAGAGCTGTGTCACATTCTCTCACATATTGCTGCTGGGATGGACTTGAGTCTGAGCCATCTTTTGATTGCTCTGCATTTTTGTTCAGGTCCCCTTGGCAGCTGATCAAGGTAAATCCTTTCCTCAAACTCTGACATCCTCCCCCAGTGACCTTCCTGCCATCTCTTTTCCATTCGACATCAATTCTGCTGTTTGTTTGTTTTTTTCTTAATTTTATTTTTAAACTTTACAATATTGTATTAGTTTTGGCTCCAGTTTCGTCCACCTCATTAGAACTGATTCAAATGTATTCTTTTTAATGGCTGAGTAATACTCCATTGTGTATATGTACCACAGCTTTCTTATCCATTTATCTGCTGTTGTTTTAAGTCATCGAGGTAAATAATGCTTTCTGTAGAATGGGGTGCAGGTGAGTAACTCTAGGGTGGATCTTAGATATGGAGGTATAGCTTTTCTGATTTCTTCAGTGTTCTCCATGTGTCCATCTGTCCTCTATGACTTGTTTCATTTGTTCTTATCTGATCCAAGATACAGGAAAGGATGAGCTCATTCTTTGTAGAGAAACACTCACAAAGGAACTGATAGGTAAACACATTGATTCAATACAGCCCCATTTTTGTTTTTTCCATTCTTTTGATATTATAATTAAATGTCCATTCCCACTTACAAAATGGACAAGAAAAATGCTTTCTTAGTTTGGAGAATTTTTTTTAATTTCTGGTCTGGGTTTTAAATTTCTTTGGTTTCTTCTATGAGTAGAGGGGGAAAGGCTAGGAGTCCCATGTTTCTTAAAGGTTACCTGGATGTCCAGCATGTTTGCAATGTTACCATGGCTCTTTGTTTAAGAAAAGATATCAGGAATATGGGAAGGTGTTCAAGGCATCAGGAAAACTCCCACCCTCCACTGCCAAGCACAGGACAACCTTGCAGAGGAGATGGACATAAGATGCAGTGGTTCAGAGTAGGGTGGTAGCTGATTTTCCTCTTCAGGACCACCCACATCTCAATGTCACTCAGCTTGGAGAACACCATCCATGTGTCGCCTCAGTTTCTTCCGCCATGAATTGGGGAAATACCCAGGTTTAAAGACTCAGCTGTTCGCTGGGATTCTCTATAGTTTAGGAGTTGATTCTGCAGTGTTTTAATAAAAGAATATTTTTAAACCTCTGTAAGCCACAGAACTTTCACCTGTAAAATGGGGAAAGTACCTACCAATGAATCACTTAAATTAGGAGCTGGCACCTTATATGCAGTCAATGAAGGGATACTTTTACTATAGATAGACGTGCCAAAAGGCCTCCTCTCAGTCTGCAGACACTGATCATCAGTCCACAGATGTCCTAGTCCTTGGAAATGGTACCACTAAGATACTTGCTCATAAAATACTTGTGTCCTGGTTTATTGAATGTGACTCTTAAGCAGCTTGCTTTGACTGGCACTATTGCATGATTTGGGGAACAAGTCTTTCTTTTTACCCTCCATTTCAGGGACATTCAAGAATGGAAAGAATGCCCCGATTACGTCTCTGCTGGTGAAAACAGCTGTTACTTTAATTCGTCTTATACCTCCGTGTGGACCCCCTACTGCATCAAGCTAACTAGCAATGGCGGTATTGTGGATCATAAGTGTTTCTCTGTTGAGGACATAGGTAAATCACAGGTTTGTGTTTTATTTGACATGGCTTTAGATTACATAAGCGGGGAAGGCTGCAAAGTCCAAGTGCATGCAAGTAGGAAGACTTTGCCATTGCATTGCATTGCATTCTCTGGGTGGATGGAAGTCTCCTTTATAGCACATGAGATAAGCTGGCGAACGAGAGAGAGAGGGCAGGGGGAGCTCAGGTTGGCTCTAATATAAAACAATCTGGCAGGAGGTTTATAAAGGAAAGAATAGGAGTCTTGTGGAGTCTTTTCCTTGAGAAGGTCTCTGAATGCCAGTTTGTATTCTTGTGTGGCACTACAAGGAAGAAACTCAATGCACTCTTAAGATTCCTTCTCTCCTCATGATCTGGTATGACGATTATATTCAGCTCTACTGAAATACATTGGCCTTGATCTCTGGCATTCCTATCATAAATGCCTAGATTTTCTTTGGGTTTCCCAGGTGGCACTAGTGGTAAAGAACTTGCCTGACTATGCAGGAGATGCAAGAGACACAGGGTCAATCTCAGGGTCAGGAAGATCTCCTGGAGAAGGAAATGGCAACCCAGTCCAGTATTCTTGCCTGGAGAATCCCTCAGACAGATGAGCCTGGTGGGCTACAGTCCAAGATTTTCTTTGCCACAAGGCATAATCATTCTGGAATTTTACATTGGCAAAACAGCCAAAATCAGTTTAAAGGCATGTTTATAAGATCTCAAAACAAACACTGGAGAAATCAGTTCAGTGAACTAAGTGAAAGATTCAAGCAGCTTATCCCTTGCCCACCATGTGGACACAGGGGAAATGAAACAAGACAAAGAACCATAATTGGAATATTCGTGTTTGTACTATAATAGTATAAACAGCTAAATAGAATCACAAAAGGACCATAAGTAGCTGACATTGATGCCTCGCATCTATCCACAAAGCTTGTTTGTTGCTTACAGGAACTCCTTGGAGCCTCACTTAGATGTGCTGTTCTTGTGTGTGGTTTCCAGGCTGGAAGAGACTGAGAGAGGGAGGGTGGAAGATGCAGATAGAAACGAGTAAATCTGATAGACTGACTTTGGAGGGAGAAGATTGAGAAAAATGTAAAAAGCAGAAGATAACCTGTCTGCATGGTTTAAAGAAACTATTGAATCCAGAGAAGCTATCAGTACTTGAATATATGCCCTAAATTTAGTCATTTAGTCTAATGACTAAATGGGTAGGAGAAAGAATACAGTATCAAAGACTCGTGTTCTAAACCTGTCCTGCCAGTAGCCACCCGACTCGTTCACCTGGCTGATTTTCACTGAGTGCCTGGCTCCTGGCTGGGTGTGTTGGCTACAAAATGAGTAAGACACAGTCAAGTGGGGAAAGCAGGCATGTTTACAAATAATTGAGATACGGCCAGTAGGTGCTGGCCTCGAGGTGTGTGGAATGCACAGCAAGCCGAAGTGGTGGTCAGAGGTGTGAATGATTGGGCCTGAGGGATGAGAAAGGGCTGCGCGGAGATGGTGACAGTTCAGTTACTTCTTAAAGCCTCAGCAGGAGTTGCCAGGTATACAAGATGCACAGTGTCTGCTAATGGCTACTGAGTTCCAAAAGTGACAGCACGGAATATTCACAGACTCAGGAGCGGCTTGGCAGGCCTGACTGGTTGACCAGAGGAGTCATCAGTGATTTTGTGTGCCCCACAAAGGAATCTAGACTTTACCTGACTGCCCAGGGGTACACTTGAGGATGTTTAAGCAGGGAAATGACCTCAGGATATTTACAAAGCATGTACCATAAATCAGGTATGCTAACTGTGCTAGATGGGTTCTATTATAATTCCCATATTACAGATGGTGAAACTGATCCCCAAAGCAGTTCAAGGTCTAGCCCAAGGTCAGAACTACTGGTAGGCAGAGCTGAGATTTGCACCTAGGCAGCATAGCTCCAGAGCCCACGCTCTTAACCTCAAAGGCATAGTGTGTATGTATATGTGTGCACGCATGCATGCAAAGTTGCTTCAGCTGTGTCCGACTCTTTGCAACCCTGTGGACTGTAGCCCACCAGGTTCCTCTGTCCATGGGATTCTCCAGGCAAGAATACTGGAGTAGGTTGCCATGCCCTCCTCGAAGGGATCTTTCCAACCTAGGGATCAAACCCACATCTCTTATGTCTCCTGTGTTGGCGGGCAAGTTCTTTACCACTAGCGCCACCTGGGAAGCCAGAGAGTATTGTACTAACGTCTCAGGGACATTCATCTTGCTGCAGTGTAGAGGGTAGATTAGAATAGCACAGACTAGATTAGAAGGCTTTGTGATAATCAAGGCAAAAGATGATGACAGGCAGGGTTACCGTGATAGCAGGGAGGGAGGGAGCTGAGAATGAGAGACAGCAAAGAACTGGGGTGACCCTATAGCTCTAAAGATGCTGATCACAAGCTTCAGCTTCCTCGTGTATTATGCATGTACTCTACTAGACCTCTCAGGGCTGGTCTTTGGATTTAAAGTCGTATATGACTTAGGTGTCTATCATTCATTCAGTTTATTCCGTGCTTCTTTGAGTCTCTTCCTTGGGCCAGGCAGCGTTCTAGGTGCTAGAGGCAGGAAGTGTCTGTACCAGGGGGACATTTTCTCAGTGTGGGTGGAAGGAGACCATGCTGGGAGGAAAGACAATGTGGGAAAATAGGAGAGGCTGCAGTGGGAGCATTATCACACACAGCCTCAATGAGACAGAGACACTTGAGTAAAGAAGGAAATGAGAAAACAGTCCCATGTCTATCTGATGGAAGACGGCATAGGCAGGGTAAAGATCTTGAGGTGGGAGCACGCCTTTGCTCACTCAAGGAAGAGCGTGGGGTAGTGGAAGGACACACAGAGAGGGAAGAGGAGCATGATCATAAACCAGATCCTGGAGATCAGAGGGTCAAAGCTATGGCACCCTTTAAGCTATGGTGTGACTTTGACTTTCGTCTGGAGATAGGAAGCCTTTAGAAAGCTTTAAATGATGAGCAATGTGATCTAACTTAAGTGTTAGGATGACCAGCATGTCCACAGTGTTGAGGATTGTATCGAGAATAAACTGAAGGGGGACATGGACCACAGGAAGAGACTAGTTAGGAGGCTAATGCTTCAAAACAAAATGATAACGGCTAGGACCAGGTAAGAGCGGGGCAGGTGAAGAGAAGTGGGTAGATTCTGGAAATATCTTGAAATTACAGCTGACAGAATGTGAGGTGATGGGGGGAAAAAAGTGAGTCAAGAAAAAAAGTGAGTCAAGGAAGGGTTCACCATTTTCATCCTGCAGGAATGGAGTCATCATTAACAAAATTAGGGAAGGTGGAAGAGGAGCAGGTTACAGGCAGAAGACTAGAAGTAAGAGAGATGGTTATTATTATGCTCATCATGGTGGTACTGAGCATTCTCAAAAGGGACCCTGTTCTATATCCTCTATTAAAAGAGGGGGGGTGGGTAAGATGCAGCATGAGTAATAAGTTTGAGAAAATTTCCCTTTAAAAACATTTTTATAGTTCAGTCATATAAAGCATTAAGCTTTGGTTTTCAGAACTCATCAATCCCCAACAAAACTGGAAAGATGAGGTGTAGGTATCATTATGCAGCATATGTAGCTTAGCCATTTTGCAAATCCCTCCAATTTAATTTCCAAAATGTGGTCATGACTAATCAAATTGGGACTCTGTTTTTTTTTTTAAAAAGTAGTATCCACTCCACAGAAGTCAATAGCATGCAGTTAGGTGAAACACAGAAAACACTGATTCATCACCATCTGAGATCAGTGTAACGCCCTCCTTCTATACCTGAAGAAATGATCACATGGGGCTAGGAAGACAAATGAAGGGGTATTTACCAAGTGTTCTGAAGGACTGTGCTTCTGTAGCAGTGCAGAAATAAATGAGAAAGAAAATTTAAAAGGCCTTGCCCCAGGTAACATACAGAAGAAAAAAGATTTCTCCACCCCTCGCTCCAAAATGGCCACATGTTTAAATACACTTGGGTCTTTCTGACTCTCTATTCCTTTCAGTTCGGGGTTAAAGTGAATTCCTTTGCCAAAATCCCAAAGTATTCATCTTATCAGAGCCAAAAGAAATGCAAAATGTGACAGATCTTCAAGAACGGCTATAGATCAGATTTTAAACTCAAAAAGGAATTTTTTATAGGGACTTTTTTTTTCAGTTAATAACATGTCATCCTTAATTTTAAAAATGATACTCTGCCATAAAGTGGAAGTATAATGATGGGAATATTGGAAGAATCGAGAATAATGTATGAAGTAACTTAGTCGTCTTCGGAAAAATGCATTCCACTAACATCAAGCTATGTCTGTGTACTGATTCTCTGCTGAAATGCACAGTACAACCAGATCCACCCGTGGGCCTCAACTGGACTCTACTGAACATCAGTTTGACGGAGATTCATGCCGACATCCTAGTGAAATGGGAACCACCACCCAATACAGATGTTAAGATGGGATGGATAATCCTGGAGTATGAACTGCACTATAAAGAACTGAATGAGACCCAGTGGAAAATGGTAAGATATTATTACATCTCACATTGAAAAACCCTTTGACTTTTCTGTGTTCAACAACCCCTCTCATTTCTAATTAGACTTTCTTTTAACTTAATACCACATATCCCTGTTCTAATTTCTTATTTGAGAAAAATGGATATATTCACTAAAATTTCATGTTGGAATTCTTTAAGACAGCAGATGCTTACATGGAGTTTTATATGGAAACCTATAGAAGAAAAGGAAAATGATTTCTCCAGTCATCACTGGTGTCCGGTCTAACCTTATAACAATATCACATACTCTAGTCACTCAGCTGTCTGTGAGGATGTGGCTAAACATGGGAAAGGTTATGATCAAGGTCAGTAGTGAGCTGTGGCTAAATATTCGCCCAGGATTTTAGTTGCCACTGTTCAGCAGACTCCCACTAAAATAAGTTCTTCAGTGACTCCAGTAGGGAAACAAAGGGAGGGAACTGATCCCCTAGAGTTTCAGAAGGATGTTTTGTCACATACCCCAGGGGAGAATCAAGCTAAGAGGTTTTTACTTAGGCAAGTAGCCTGGTACTGGGTTGACCTCTGAACTCCTCGCTTCATTGCCAAGGGCATGGGAACTGGGCACTGAGATAAATTCCACATGGCACACAAGAAGAAGAAAAGCAGGATTATCATGCTGCTTTCAATGTAACCAACTCTAAATCAGTTTAACCACAGCCACAGGCCTGGCCAAGCCAAGTGGTTTCTGGCCAGTCACCAGGTCGTGCCCAGCATCCTGGCATGGCCTCACTCCTAGAATTGAGACACCAGGCCCTGTCCATTCAGTGAACTGCTGAAAACGGAGCCAGTTTTGTCATTACAGGAAAGTTAAGTTTAGAGCACTATGAACAGTTAAATATTGGCTTCAAGGTTCTGTTTGTGGAATCATTCTAATTTAGATATCTGTTCCATAACTTGGTACAGAAAAGTTTGGCTGGATACTGAGTCAAACAAGGCTTTCTAAATTCAAACTTCAGTCACACATTTATTCAGCAACCAACCGAGTATTGAAATAAGTAGTATACACAAAGCACCATGCTAGGCACCCCAGGGCGGCATTTTCCCACAGTATAAATTTTGAACCCTTGAGGGTCCCTGGGACTCTTTCAGGGAGTCCACAGGGTCAAGACTATTTCCATAATAATACTAGAATGTTCTTTCCTTTTTTGACCATGTTGATTTACACAGGTGGTACAAAAGCAATGGTAGAAACACTGCTGCTGCCTTCGCACAAATCAGAGCAATAACTGCAGACTATACTGATAGTCACTATGCTCTGCACCACTCTGTACTCACAGAAAAGAAGTGGGAGCAGGCGAGGTGGGGGAGGCAGGTCACATAAGAATGTCCTTGACGAAGCAGTATATATATTTCTAAGTTTATTAAATCACGATTTCTGACTATGTAGCTTTTTCATAAAGCACTTTGGCTGCATTTGGAGCTGTGGATGGTTATTTTGAGCAAAGGCATTTAAACACCCAAGTTCCTGCTTGAACTAGCTGCTTTTTGCTTGGAACACCATTTTTTACTTTGAAAGAACAACTGGTAAACTGATAGATGACTTTTCATATTTGAGTTGGCAAATATTTGGCAAATAGTTCTTGGAAAAGAATAAAGTGAACTTAACACTTCAACAAAAACAATTGACAGTATTTGTTGCCAGTGAGAAAATCTGAGCTGTCAAGGTTAAGTTAAAATTTTGGACAACTTCGCCATCTGTAGCTGTGAGCTTGAGAGTGTTCTCAACCTTTGAAGATCTGATGCGATCAATGGTGATCTTAGCAAAAGTCGGTTTTTTTTTTTTTAATATTGTATAATGAAATGTGTGAACAGTTAGAAAATCTGCATAACTCAGTGAGTGATATTTTCCAAGTGACCAATACATGCTGTAAGCCAACGATGAATGGAGAAATGATGCATTCCAAGTACTAGTTGCAATGGTGGATTTTAATATAAAGAAGTGTGAAAGATTTATTGACATGGTTTCAGATTTCATACTGCAACTAACCTTTAAGAAAATACTACTTACTGAGTTTTTTTTGTTGGTGGTGGTGTTGAGGAAGAATATATATATAATTAGCTGAAACAGCTATTAAAAGCCCTCTTCCATTTTCTCACTATATATCTGTGAGATCAAGTTCTATTCATGCACCTCAACCAAAACCACACATCCTAACACAGTTTTAATTCAGAAGCAAAAAGAGATTTGCAAAAATGTGAAACAATGTCATTTTTTCACTATAATTTTTTTATTTCAGAAAGTACAATAATTCTTATTAAAATATATGAACATAAAATCAGTTTATCATAATTTTGAAATTAGTATTTTTGAAATTCTGTTATAAATCCATGATACTTATAAGTTTGGTAATTTGCAAGGGTCTCAGAGTTGCCATGAGTATCAAGGACCCATCTATGACAACTGACCTTTCTTAAAGAACTTATGATCTAGTTGGTTGTAAAAACAAGAGGCATAAGCATAAAAAAAAAAAAAAGAGGACTGTAAGTCAAGGGGGAAAAAGCCAATGTGTGTTGCTTATATCAGGAATTTACCATTTGACAACATTGAATTTAGTATTAATATGCCCATTTTTTAATTAAACACATTTTGAATATAATAGTAATTCTAATGACCATGTAGTTGCTTACAAGTATCTACCTGCTAAACCAATTGTGTTTTTGAATTTTGGGGGTTGTTTTTTTAAGACTTAATGAGTGGCATAAAATTATCCACAACGTATGGGTCATCTCTTGAGTACCCACTGAAAAAGTAAATGCTGAAAGTGTTAGTCACTCAGTTGTGTGGCAACTCTGTGGACTGTAGCCTGCCAGACTCCTCTGTCCATGGAATTCTCCAGGCAAGAATACTGGAGTGGGTTGCCATTCCCTTCTCTATATACCTGATATTGTGCTGGGCTTCGGAAATGTAAAGAGAATGAAAGCATTGTTTCTCCCAGGGAATATGTGGTATAATATAGAAATTTGAGCAATGAATTAAAAGAAGTAATATGTGTATTCTCAGGCAGGATGGAGTAGGGAAAACTGCCAAAAAAGACTTCTTAGAATATCAGCAGTACTTGCACTGAGAATTAGCCAAGAGTAGGTGTTCCCTCATAGGCAGGTGACACAGGGGTCAGGGTGGTATTAGTCATGTGAGCAAATCTGAATTTGGTGTGGCTGCTGTGGAGGGCTGAGGGAAGATGAAGAGGGGGCCGTAGATCACATCACTCGGCCCCTTTGGGATTTTGTTATTAATGAAACCTGTAAAGAAATAATATATTGGTGATGGTGACAGAGAAATGGTAGGGCTTCAAGAATAGTAAATAGACTTTTTAAGAAAAATAAAAAGTTTAATATTCAGAAGCATTTCAAGTACATAAATATTCCATGTATTAAGCTTCTATAAAAGATCAAACTAACCATTCTGTGTACACGGGGGGAAAAAAAGAGGTACTTTGTGAGTAGAAACTAACTGTAGCAAAAAGAAATTTGTTTTAAAAGCTAAAGGTCCAGCTTCTAACTTAACAAATTATGAGAATATTATTTGTGTGAATAACCCAGGCTGTTGAAAAATAGTGTTCCTGGTTTTCCTGTAAATGGGAGCAAGATGTTCTACCTAAAAATATATAAAAAGCATATATTGACTACTTGCTTTGAATATTTGACTTGAAGGAAAACCCCATCATTAGTTATGTCTTCCTCTTTGATAGCACCATGTCTGAGAATCTCACCTGCCTTCCCAGGGAAAGTAAAGGAATAGCCTGGCCTTCAGGATTGCGGGATCCTGATGTTTGTTACCAAAGGCCTCTAGTGACTTTTCTTCAGAGATTTTGAATAGCATATATTTTTGAGATGGCTTTAAGCCTTATAGAACAAGCTGATAGAATTATTTGAAACTTTAAGACAACTGATTTTTCTAGAACACTTTACAATTCTGTGATCATATGAATGACTACCCAGGATTTCCAAAGAACAGATATAGACATAGAGAATAGGAAATATGTTTGGTTTTTACTGTCTTGATGTCTTCATATAACAATGTAATATTCCAAAGGGTAGGCAGTGTATCTGTAATCTTTATAATTCTGCCATCCTCTATAATAATTCTATTATGCTTTGATCTTAGTAGAATATCTGACAGCCTAATGCAAGAATAGAGATGCATTTCTTTTAACAAGTCTATCATATCTTTGGGTTTATAACAGAACTAATTTGAGGACTATGGTTTATTTAACAAAGTGACTTTTTTACCATTTTTAAATTGAAGTGTAGTTAATTTACAATGTGTTACTAAGTTACTTACTTGGATCTTTCTCTAAATAGCAAACTCCACGAATGCATTTTAAAATATTTCCTACTTTCCAGAAATTCATTTTGAATAAAAATGCAGAAGCACCTCATGGAGCTTATTGCATTGAGTTGTTGACTCTCTAACCAGTAAGTTTTATATTTTGTCTTGAAAGATGGACCCTTTAATGGTAACATCAGTTCCGATGTACTCGTTGAGACTGGATAAAGAGTATGAAGTGCGTGTGAGAACCAGACAACGAAACACTGAAAAATATGGCAAGTTCAGTGAGGTGCTCCTGATAACATTTCCTCAGATGAGCCCATCTGCATGTGAAGAAGGTAAACCTAAGAGATTAAGGTGGCAGCCAACATGGTTTCTGTCAATACACAGGCATACATTCCCTACATTGTTAGAGTGTTGTCCAGATCAATATACATTAGCATCAGTTTTCAGGATGAGGGACCTGGAGTTCACTACCTGTAACAAGTATTATCCATTATGAAAGAGGAAGAAGGATTTCACTTCTGAATTGTTCAGGAAAAGTCATGATGTAGGTGCAAGTTAAAGAGGAGAAGCGACACAAAGTTACTGATGGAGGACAGTGGGGTGATAATTCCAGATAACAGAATTTCAGGTGATTCTTTTCTTTATATGTTTCTGTATTTCTAATATTTCATTTGAGTTTGTTTTGCATTTATAATAATAAAAAAGGTTTTTCAAATACACAGAGAAGAAATTCTGAATCCAGATGGATGGCTATCTATGTGGCTTCTAAGAGAAAGCCTTGTATTGAATCAGCATAAGTAGTCAATGGCAGGTGCTTATTGGTTTTAGAAAGTTTGTGTGTAGCTTTTATCTGGAGGAAGGCTTGATAAATCATGTGCTAGTTAAGGGTGACAGAATATTTGAAGATCCTATATAAAAGAAATGTAATTTTAAACTATAAACAAAATTGTTTCTGCACATATGGTACAGGTAGAACCCATGATACTATATAGCACAGGTGAAAATGTCTATAGCACCATTTTTTCTAAGCTCTCCTCAGTAGGCTTGTTTCAGACAGTATTTGATATATGGAAATTCTGGCTTAAAAGTTCATTTGCAATGTATGGCAAAACCAATACAATATTGTAAAGTAATTAGCCTCCAATTAAAATAAATAAATTTATACTAAAAATTAAATTTTTAAGAAAAAGTATATCTGCCACATGCCCTTTATCGTGATGGCATTTAATTCACTTAAAGATTTTTTTAAACAACTTTTTACTTCTGTTAGAAAAGGAAAAAAAACTCTTGCTTTATATTATGTTCCTAAGTATATCATTGATATAAAATTATAGATACCACAAGAACAAAAAAAAAAATGGTATTCTCTCCCCCACTAATTCTTTATAACATGCATAATAGCTCCCTTGTAGATTTTAATATGTGAATAAGAAAATAAATAAAAGAATATCACAGCATAAAAGCTTTCTTTCAGTAAAGCAGTGTCATGGTAAAGGTGAAAAGAAGTGGGAAAGTGTTAGCTGCTCAGTCGTGTCCTACTCTTTGCCACCTCAAGGACTGCAGCCCACAGAGCCCCTCCGTCAGTGGGATTCTCCAGACAAGAATGCTGGAGTGGGTACCCACTCCCTTCTCCAGGGGATCTTTCCCCACCTTGCAGGCAGATCCTTTACAGTCTGAGCCACCAGGAAAATTCCACCTTAAAAGTAGTCAACCTCTGCCACTTGTGGCACTTGTTCTAAAGAAATGAAATAGAAGCTTTACAAACAGTCTCCCACAAATTTTCTATCAGTTATACTAAAATCTGAATCAATGGGCATGACTCAATGAACACGAGTTTGAGCAAACTCTGGCAGATAATGAAGGATAAGGAAGGCTGGCGTGCTGCAGTTCATGGGGTTGCAAAGAGTCAGACATGACTTAGCAACTGAACAGCATTCTAAAATCTGAGAGTCCTAGTACTGATCTTCTGTCAAACAGTACTTTTTAAGCTGTAAAAATGTACACCCTGCATATCTAAGAAGTTTTAATAATGATTCAAAAATACAATTTGGCCCCCATCTTTTTGATGGATCCTCAGTCTAGATCAGATCTAGATCTAAAGATCACATTAAAAAAAAAAAAAAGAAGTGGACATTATTTAGGTAAAGTAGTACATTAACAAGCATCACTTTTCCCTCGAGCTAAAGCCTTTTAATGACACACCCTGCACACATAAGATGTTTAAAGCAGGTTGTTTATATAATAAACATGGATTGTGCTTAAATTGTATGCTGTTACTTTTTTTTTTTTTTTTTTTTGGTATACGAAAGGATCTGAAGAAGTGGATAGAGGTGTTCTTAGAAAATACTAAGTAATTGCATTCTATTTCAGTGGCTATCAAGTGAAATCATTGACTTTACCAGATGAATACAAATTAGGAAGTTTTATGTGGAACAGGAGAATGAGATATAAACTTCAACTATTCATAGTTCTGTGAGATATTATTATTTTTGTGTTTTTCAGATTTCCAGTTTCCATGGTTCCTAATTATTATCTTTGGAATACTTGGGCTAGCAGTGACATTATTTTTACTCATATTTTCTAAACAGCAAAGGTAAGTGTGTTATAACCTACTCTGATATGTTTTGCCAGTTATTTAGCAAATGTCCATGTTTCCATTTTTTGTTTGATGTTTTCTTTTGTGAATCCTGAGTGAAGTGTTTCATCAACCCAGTGAAACGTTATCGCTCTACATTTACATCTGTGTTGTGTCCACATAGAGACAACACAGGTCTGTTTTATCTGGAAAGTTGCATAGGATGTTAAGAGGGTGAGGCTAGTGACTACATACCGTGTGACATGCACCTTAAAGTTCCGAACTGATATTTATTCCAGGACCCTGAGGTAGCTTTGAAACTTTAATACAAGAGCAAAAATTTAAGTGGTGAACTAAAGCTACTAGATAATTCAGTCTAATAAAACCTTTCTTTAGACTTCATATGATACCAATCTTAAGTAAATTTGGGTTTATTTAAATTGGTTGGCTACTTACAGTTTGGTATTTTACCTTCTTTTGTCAGAGATAAAATTCTAAGTTTGAGGACACCATTCTGCATCCTCTTGCAGCCAGAAGGCAGGTTTCAGTTATTATTCTGCCACTGTTGTTTGAGTTCATTTGAGTCCCTTTATCTCTAGGACTCCACGTTCTAATGGGTAATTTGAGGGTGTTGGATTATATGATGTTTAAGTTTCCCTTAAGCTGTAAGGACCATTATTCTATTTTCATTCTTGAAAGAAACTCAGTATAGACTACAGAAACTTTTAATACAAAATACTGGAAAAGTTACTGGTGTGGGTTGCCAGTTTTCTTACATTTAGAATATGCCTTAAGTCCCATAGGTTAATCTTGTCCCTTCTCCTAGAATTAGGGTAGCTAACACTCCGTTTGCCTGGGACTTTCCTGGTTTTAACACTAAAAATTCTGTGTCTAGGCAAACCGAGACAGTTGGCTACTCTATCTAAAACCAAAGACAAGTTCTCCAGGTGAAGCCATGAAGCATCTAGAAATCAAAATAGGCTTTATATTATGAATATATTGTGAAATTTTTTTACTTTGTTTTGAAGCTGTATAGCATTTGTAAACATCAAAACAGAATTTCAATAGAAGAATTCTAGAGTTACAGAGTGTCAAGCATGCTTAAAAGTCTCCAAGTGGATGCAGGAAGGATTATTTTTAGTAGAGTTTCATCTCCAATTTAATAATGTAAACTCAGGGGGACAAAATTAACTCTGGAGAATTTTGTTTTCTATCTTTCTAGCAACATTATTGTCTAACAGCAGCTTTCAGTTTGGGGAGGGAGGAAGTTAGTAAATAAAATTCTAAACAATTATTTACTTAAATGTATTCATTACTTAAGTAATGCCAAAGGAGCCAAATTATTCTGTAGATTAATTTGAATTCACTGAACTGTCCAGTTAGGTGATAGGCTAATTTATATATAACTACAGCAGATAAACTCACTACATACATTAAGTAATTTACTTTTAACATTAGTTGTCAATTTCAAGTCATCACGAAGGCCAAGCAAATTTATGTTGCTAAATTACATTAGCTAACAATATTTGGAAGAAAAAGTCATCCTCTGATCAAATAGAATTACAAAGGAAATATATTAACCTTTGTCTAAAAGATAGTTTTCTATGAATAATGAAGTTTTTAACTATGACACTTGGTCAAAATCACCAAATTGGAAAAAAATTTGAAAATCTATTTGTACTGCCAAATTCCCTGTTCTGAATTTAATTCTTTTCAACAAAAAAACTTATCTTCCTTTTTCATATGCCCACAAAAACCCTTATCATTGTCTAAATTTCCATGTTCTAATGAAAGCAGGAAATGGTAGAAAATAGCTGTCAGCAAGTGTAGAAAGAACAATTAAAATAAAACTCAAAAGAATGAGATACTATGTCAGTTACCGCAGAACTTCAGGACTATAAAGGATTTCAGGTGCTCCTTGTGTTTGCTCGAGATATTGTTAGTTCACAAACCAAACCACTGTTCCCTTTCTTAATCCAAATCATTAAGAGTCAACTCTAGTAAAATGTATAGTGTAATTTGGATTTGAATTAAACAATAAAGATCAGAAACATAGTTTCATGCCAGTTTATCTTGATTCTATACTCTGTTGCTCCCACCATACAACTTGCTATATGACTAAATCAGGAACGAAATAACTGAATCAACATAAAACAGAAGTGGCAACCTGAAAGCCAGATTCAGCCTGCAGATCCATGTTTTGCTGGTTTTTTTTTTTTTTTTTTCCTTCTGATTTTTGAGGGACAGTTTTGTTACAAAGTGTTTCTAAAACAGGGGATTTTCACACAAAAAAATCAAGATTACTAGATTATCTTTAAAAACAGATCTCAGACTTCCTGGTGGTAGGTATAGTCGTTAAGAATCTGCCTGCCAGTGCAGGAGATGTGTGTACGATCCTTGGGCTGGGAAGATCCAACATGCTATGCAGTAACTCATCCTCTGCACCACAACCATTGAGCCTGTGCTCTAGAGCTCAGGAACTGCAGCTACTGAGACCACATGCTGCAGCTACTGAAGCCTGCAGGCCCTAGAGTCCATGCTCTGCAATGAGAGAAGCCACTGCAGTGAGAAGCCCACGCACAAAAACTAGAGTAGAACCCACTCCCCACAACTAGAGAAAAGCCTGTGCAGCAACAAAGACCAGAACACCCAAAATAAATAAAAAAAAAATTTAAGTCATTGCCATATTAAAAAAAAAAAAAAATAGTGAAACTGGGTTGATAATCCTGCGTGGCAATATGTCCCAAGACAGAGGACCAACCATCCCATTCGGAAAGGGCTCATGTCCTCTGTCACAATTCCCATCTCTCCTTATGACTGGCTTGGTCGCTCCAGGCTACAGGGTATGCCACCCTAGCCTAAAGGCAACAACACTTCCCTGACAGCTGACTCTCAAGTACCTAAATGCATCATCCTCTTTAAAAAAAAAAAAAAAAAAAGGGACCCATACAGAGTAAAGCGTATTTGGGGATCTTTACTTCCTGTAATTAGAGTTATGTTACACTTTTGGTTTTGAACCTGTGAAGCTCTATACAGTCGGCAAAAAGAAGACATGGAGCTGACTGTGGCTCAGATCATCAGCTCCTTATTGCAAAATTCAGGCTTAAATAGAAGAAAGTAGGGAAAACCACTAGGCCTTTCAGGCATGACCTAAATCGAATCCCTTATGATTATGCAGTAGAGGTGATAAATAGATTCAAAGGATTAGATCTGGGACACAGAGTATCTAAAGAATTATGGAAGTTCATAACATTGTACAGGAGGCAGTGACCAAAACCATCCCAAAGAAAAAGAAATGCAAGGAGGCAAAGTGGTTGTTGGGGTCAGGGGCGGGGGGCTTTACAAATAGCTGAGAAAAGAAGAGAAGCGAAAGGCATGGGAGAAAGGGTAAAACATACCCAACTGAATGCAGAGTTCCAGAGAATAAGAAGGCCTTCTTATCTCACCTTGCTAAATGAACAATGCAAAGAAATAAAGAAAAACACTAGAATGGGAAAGACTAGAGATCTCTTCAATAAAATTGAAGATATCAAAGGAACATTTCATGCAAGGATGGGCAGGATAAAGGACAGAAATGGTAAGGACCTAACAGAAGCAGAAGAAATTAAAAAGAGGTGGCATGAATACACAAAAGAACTATACAAAAAGGTCTTAATGACCCAGATAACCACGATGGTGTAGTCACTACCTAGAGCCAGACATCCTGGAGTATAAAGTCAAGTGGGCCTCAGGAAGCATTACTACAAACAAAGATAGTGAACATGACCGAATTCCAACTAAGCTATTTCAAATCCTGAAAGATGATGCTGCGAAAGTTCTGTACTCAATATGTCAGCAAATTTGGAAAACTCAGCAGTGGCCACAGGACTAGAAAAGGTCAGTTTTCATTCCAATCCCAAAGAAGGGCAATACCAAAGAGTGTTCAAGCTACTGTACAATTGTGCTCATTTCACATGCTAGCAAGGTAATGCTCAAAATCCTTCAAGCTAGGCTTCAACAGTATGTGAACCAAGAACTTCCAGATATACTAGCTAAATTTAGAAAAGGCAGAGGAACCAGAGATCAAATTGCCAACATCCATTGGCTCATTGGGGAAAGCAAGGGAATTCCAGAAAAACATTTACTTCTGCTTCATTGACTACGCTAAAGCCTTTGATTGTGTGGATCACAACAAACTGTAGAAAATTCCTAAAGAGATGGAAATACCAGACCACTTCACCTGTCTCGTGAGAAACTTGTATGCAATAGTTAAAACTGGACACAGAACAACAGACTGGCTCAAAATTGGGAGAGGAGTACGTCAAGGCTATATATTGTCACCCTGCTTATTAAACTTATTTGGAGAGTATCATGCTAAATGCTGGGCTGGACGAATCACAAACTGGAAGCAAGACTGCTGGGAGAAATATCAATAACCTCAGATATGCAGATGACATTACTCTAATGGCAGAAAGCAAAGAGGAACTAAAGAGTCTCTTGATGAGGGTGAAAAGAGAGTGGAAAAGCTGGTTTGAAACAACATTCAAAAAAAACTAAGATTATGGCATCCAGTCCCATCACTTTATGGCAAACAGAAGGGGAAAAAGTGGAAGTAGTGACAGATTTTATTTTCTTGGGCTCCAAAATCACTGCCGACAGTGACGGCAGCCATGAAATTAAAAGATGCTGCTCCATGGAAGGAAAGCTATCACACATCTCGACAGCATATTAAAAAGCAGAGATAACACTTTGCCAACAAAGGTCCACATAGTCAAAAAAAGGTATGATTTTTCCGGTAGTCATGTACATATGTGAGAGTTGGACCATAAAGAAAGCTGAGTGCTGAAGAACTGATTCTTTTGAATTGTGATGCTGGGAGAGTCCCTTGGACAGCAAGGAGATCAAATCAGTCAATCCTAAAGGAAATCAGTCCTGACTAATTCATCAGAAGGACTGATGCTAAAGCTGAAATTCCAATACTTTGGCCACCTGATTCAAAGAACTGACTAATTGGAAAAGACCCTGATGCTGGGAAAGACTGAAGGCAAAAGGAGAAGCAGGCAGCTGAGAATGCGATGGTTAGATAGCAACACCAACTCAATGGACATGAGCTTAAGCAAACTCCGGAAGTTAATGGAGAACAGAGGAGCCTGCTGGTGTGCTGTAGTCCATGGGATTGCAAGAGTCAGACATGAGTTAGCAACTAAACAACAACAGAACCTGTGAATTATTTATTTAGAAATGCAGAACCAAGTTAACCCAGCAGCATGACAGAAAGCAAAGGGCATGGGTTTTGGAGTCAGCTGCTTTGAATTTGAGTGCCAGCTGAACCAAGTATTAGTGTGTGATTTGAACATGTTCCTTAAATCTCTAAATCTTTCCATAGATAATATCTTCTTCCTCCCTGGTCGTGGTAAGCACCAAAGGAAATGTTTAGTGCAAGTGTTGGCAAAGTTGTTTTAAAAATAACCGAACAGTAAATCTTCGGCTTTCTGGGCTATGCAGTCTCTGTCACTACTACTCAGTTCTGCCACTGTGGCATGAAGGCAGCCATAGATAATATGTAAACTGAACTTGACTCCATGTTCTAAAAGAACTTTCTTTACAAAAACAGAGGGCAGAACAGATTTGGCCCACAGACTGAAATTTGCCAACAGTTTCGGTGTTTGGAGGCATTATTAGAGGCATTCAAAAGTGGTAGCAGTTATTAATAGCATGCTTTTTTTCCCTATTATTTCTATTCATCAGTAACAACTTAACACTTGTCCCACTAAGTAAAACTAGTGAGTCTACTCAAACTCAACTTACAAAATGAAATTTGCCTTGGATTAGGTTAAAAAGTGATGGAAACATTCAGAGAGTGCGTTCCCTATTGAGTGCTGTGCTTAGTTGCTCAGTTGTGTGCAACTCTTTTCAACCTCATGGACTGTAACCCACCAGGCTCCTCTGTCCATGGGGATTCTTCAGGCAAGAATACTGGAGTGGGTTGCCATGCTCTCCTCCAGGGGATCTTCTCAACCCAGGGATCAAACCAGGCTCTCCTGCACTGCTGGCAGATTCTTTACCAGCTGAGCTACCCAGGAAGCCCTCCCTATTGAGTAGACCAGACTGTTTATTCACACTGAGTAGAATATCATCTGATATCCAAAAATCAGATTGGAATGGATAATCTCTATTCCAGAGCCACAATGTTGATTTTAAAATGAAAACTCTATTCACACTATTAATGAAATAGACAAATGATTTACTCGGATTTATTCAGGCAATGTTTCTCTGTGCCAGAAATTTTCTTTCTAAGTGCTGGGAATACAATTAGGCACAAGATAGGCAGGATAGACATTGAAATAAATTATGGTCAAAAAGTAATGTAAATATTTGGAACAGAAAATTTAAATGCATTATAGAATTGTGTATTTAAACATGTACTGATTAGAAATAGTTCATATTTAGTCTGTCCCAACTGAAATGAACCATACAATGACATCCTGGTTAATGAGATTATCTTCAATAATTTAATAATTCATGTGAGCATTGTGGTATGAACTTATCTCAGCCCACTCTTTTTTTAGGGTGCATATCTCTACATGGATTGGCTCTTTCTCCTCCCCTTCCCCAACAAATTATGGATATGTATTAAAATTACCTCCTTATAACTGACATGGAAATTGGCTTCAGATGGAATTAAATGTCTAACTCCCAATTCTGAAACTTTATAAAAGATATTAAGGAAAAGTTATAGGAAAACCACGTTTTATTTAAATTTACTTCAGATGAGGGTTTTTTTCCATTCTTTAGTTTTGCCTCATCATTCACTGCTTAATGCTTTTCCTTCTCTTTCTCAGATTCACTTATTCCAAATATTCTGTTACTTTATATTAGTAATAATATTGTCAATATTTTATTTCTGTCTTTTGAAATGAGAATGAGTAACTTACATCAAAACAAAATTTTGTTTTCAAGGATTAAGATGCTGATTCTACCCCCAGTTCCAGTTCCAAAGATTAAAGGAATTGATCCAGATCTCCTCAAGGTAATTAATAAAATATCTAAGTTGTACATGACACTAATTAAATGTTACCTTAAGAACAGAGCCTTATGTTGAAACCTTTTGCAAGCTGTATGTATCACATTTAATTTTTTGTATTCCTTCTGGGAAAAGTTTTTAAATAATACATCCCTTAAAATTATGAGGATGTCTTACGTATTTAAAAGCTCTTGACTTCTGAATCAAGATGACTGAGTAGTAGAACATGAAGCTCACCTCCTCCCACAAATTTATCAAAAATACATCTACATACGGATTGATCCTCAGAGAATATCTACTGAACACTGGCAGAAGACATCCAAACTCTGGAAAGGGCAAGAAAATCTCCATGTAACTGGGTAGGGCAAAAGAATAAAGAAAGAAACTGGAAAGGGACTCCACCCCAGGAAGTCCCTTCACTGGTGGGGAGATCAGCCAGGACAGAGGGGGAGCTTCAGAGCTTTAGAGAAGAACACAGGAACTGGTTTGTAGTAGCTAGCATGTAGAGAAACCTGAACAGATGGTCAGTGCCACTCCCCTGCACTCCCCAGCCAGAGACCCATGTCCACTGGTGCAGGCTGGGTGCTGAAGCTCAGGCTTCAGAGATTAGACCCAGGGAAAGGACTCGGGTTGGTTGTGTAAAAACAGCCTGAAGGGGCTGCAGTTTGGTGTAACCGCACCTGAGGATGTACATGGTGGAAGCCTGGACCGTCTTAGAGGCCCAGGCACCATTGTTTGGGTGAGGATTGAGGTGGGACCTTGCAGCCTTTATCCCTGCATCTGCTCTCAGGTAACAGGCACCCCCCTCACCAGCTCCAAGAGCTATCACAAGCCACTACCCACCCCCTACACTTCAGGAGTGGTCATGAGCTGACACCACCTTCCTTGTAGACTCAAGGAGCACCTCACCACCTCTGCTCCCAACACGTGCTCCAGGGGCACACATGAGCCACCACAGATTACCTGAGGATTGGGCACCAGCTATCACACTTGCACACTCTCCTTATCAAGGGAATAAGGCCAGCAGACACTGAGGGAAAAAATGACAGGCATCCATAATAAAAACAAACTACTAGAGTGAATTGCCATTTCCCTCTCCAGGGGATCTTCCCAACCCAGGGATCAAACCCATATCTCCTGCATTGGCAGGCATATTCTTTACCACTGAGACACAAGGGAAGCCTCTGACTGTGTGGATCACAATAAACAAAAATTCTGAAAGAGATGGGAATACCAGACCACCAGACCTGCCTCTTGAGAAATCTGTATGCAGGTCTGGAAGCAACACTTAGAACTGGACATGTAACAACAGACTAGTTCCAAAGAGGAAAAGGAGTACCTTAAGGCTATATATTGTCACCCTGCTTATTTAACTTATATGCAGAATATATCATGAGAAATGCTGGGCTGGATGAAGCACAAGCTAGAATCAAGATTGCCAGGAGAAATATCAATAACCTCAGATATGCAGATGACACCACCCTTATGGCAGAGAGTGGAGAACTAAAGAGCCTCTTGATGAAAGTCAAAGAGAAGAGTAAAAAAGTTGGTTAAAGCTCAACATTCAGAAAACTAAGATCATGGCATCCAGTCCCATCACTTCATGACAAATAGATGGGGAAACAGTGGAAACAGTGAGAGACTTTATTTTCTTGGGCTCCAAAATCACTGCAGATGGTGACTGCAGCCATGAAATTAAAAGATGCTTGCTCCTTGGTAGAAAAGTTATGACCAGCCTAGACAGCATATTCAAAAGCAGAGACATTACTTTGCCAACAAAGGTCCATCTAGTCAAGGCTATGGTTTTTCCAGTAGTCATGTATCGATATGAGAGTTGGACTATAAAGAAAGCTGAGTGCTGAAGAATTGATGCTTTTGAACTGTGGTGTTGGACAAGACTCTTGAGAGTCCCTTGGATTGCAAAGAGATCCAACCAGTCCATCCTAAAGGAGATCAGTCCTGAGTATTCATTGGAAGGACTGGTGTTAAAGCTGAAACTCCAGTACTTTGGCCACCTGATGCAAAGAGTTCACTCATTTGAAGACACCCTGATGCTGGGAAAGATTGAAGGCAGGAGAAGAAGGGGACAACAGAGGATGAGATGGTTGGATGGCATCACTGACTCAATGGACATGAGTTTGAGTAAACTCCAGGAGTTGGTGATGGACAGGGAGGCCTGGTGTGCTGCATTCCATGGGGTCACAAACAGTCAGACATGACTGAGCGACTGAACTGAACCAGTAAAGCCCACTAAAAATATTAAACCCTCACAAACTACACAGGAACAATGCCACATATAAATAGTCCTCTAAGACCATAGATTATTAATTCTTCTAAACTCACAGAATAAGAGAAATAAGTAAGATGAAGAAGCAGAGGAACAATTCCCATTTAAACCGAGAGAATTCCCCTGAAAGAACAATGAAACAGACCTCTTCAGTCTAATAGACATCTACTTCAAAAAAGAAGATAATGCAAATACTGAAGGAATTAAGACAGGCTGTTGACAGAAATGCAGAGTACTGTAAAAAGAAATTCGAAACAATAAGGAAGAACAAAGAAATAGAAAACTCATTTGCCAAGATGAACACTAAACTAAAAGCAATGAATAGCAGGAGGAATAATGCAGAAAAATGAATACGTGACCTGAAAGAAAAAATAATGGAAATCAATCAGGACAGCAGACAGAAAGTCAAATTGAAACAAAAAAAAAAAAAAAATGAAAGCAATATAAGAGACCTATGGGATAATACAAATCTTGCCAAGTGAAAGTCGCTCAGTCACGTCCAACTCTTTGCGACCCTATGGACTATATAGTCCATAGAATTCTTCAGGCCAGAATACTGGAGTGGGTAGCCTTTCCCTTCTCCAGGGGATCTTCCCAACCCGAGGATCAAACCCAGGTCTCCCATGTTGCAGGCAAATTCTTTACTAGCTGAGCCGCCAGGGAAGCCCAAGAACACTGGAGTCTTTCTTCCCTTGCCAATTTATGCATAATAGGGATTCCAGAAAGGGAAGAAAGAGAAAAGGGTATTGAAAATGTATTTGGAATGCTGAAAACTTCCCAAACCTAAAGAAAGAAACATCCAGGTATAGGAAGCACAGAGTCCCAAACAAGGTAAACCCAAACACACCAAGACATATTATGATAAATATAGCAAAAGTAAAATAGAGGATTCTAAAGGCATCAAGGAAAAAAAAAAAAAAAAGAGTTGATTACAAGGGAACCCCCATAAGGCTATCCACTGATTTCTATACAGAAACACCACAGGCCAGAAAGGAGTGGCAAGATATATTCAAAAGTCCTGAAAGGGAAAAAGCTGCAATCTAGGATGTTCTACCCAGCAAGATTATTATTTAGAATATGAGATGAATTCCTCAAACAAAAACTAAAAGAATACAGCAATACTAAACCTGCCCTAAAGGACTTCCCTTCTATTGTTTCCCTCTATTTCTTTGCATTGATCACTGAGGAAGGCTTTCTTATCTCTCCTTGCTATTCTTTGGAACTCTGCATTCAAATGGATATATCTTTCCTTTTCTCCTTTACCTTTAGTTTCTCTTCTTTTCTCAGCTATTTGTAAGGCCTCCTAAGACAACCATTTCACCTTTTTGCATTTCTTTCTCTTAGGGATGTTCTTGATCATTCTCTTATGTACAATGTCAAGAACCTCTGTCCATAGTTCTTCAGGCACTCTATCAGATCTAATCCCTTGAATGTGTTTCTCACTTCCATGGTATAATCATAAGGGATTTAAGTCATATCTGAATGGTCTAGTGGTTTTCCCTACTTTCTTCAATTTAAGTCTAAATTTGGCAATAAGGAGTTCATAATCTGAGCCTTCCTCAGTGATCAATACAAAGAAATAGAGGGAAACAATAGAATGGAAAAGACTAGAGATCTCTTCAAGAAAATCAGAGATACCAAGGGAACATTTCATCAAAGATGGGCTCGATAAAGGACAGAAACGGTATGGACCTAACAGAAGCAGAAAATATTAAGAAGAAATGGCAAGAATACACAAAACAACTATACAAAAAAGATCTTCACGACCCAGATAACCACAATGGTGTGATCACTCATTTAGAGCCAGACATCCTGGAATGAAAAGTCAAGTGGGCTTTAGGGAGCATCACTGTGAACAAAGCTAGTGGAGATGATGGAATTCCAGTTGAGCTATTTCAAATCCTAAAAGATTGATGCTGTGAAAGTGCTGCACTCAATATGCCAGCAAATTTTGGGAAACTCAGCAGTGGCCACAGAACTGGAAAAGATCAGTTTTCATTCCAATCCCTAAAAAAGTCAAAGCTAAAGAATGTTCAAACTACTGCACAATTACATTCATCTCACATGCTAATAAAGTAATGCTCAAAATTCTCCAAACCAGGCTTCAACAATACATGAACCAAAAACTTCCAGATGTTTAAGCTGGATTTAGAAAAGGCAGAGGAAACAGAGATCAAATTGCCAAATTGGATCATCAAAAAAGCAAGAGTGTTCCAGAACAACATCTACTTCTGCTTTATGGACTATGCCAAAGCCTTTGACTGTGTGGATCACAATCAACTGTGGAAAATTCTTCAAGAGATGGGAATACCAGACTACCAGACCTGCCTCCTGAGAAATCTGTATGCAGGTCAGGAAGCAACAGTTAGAACTGGACATGGAACAGCAGACTGGTTCCAAATCGAGAAAGGAGTACATCAGGGCTGTATATTGTCACTCTGTTTATTTAACGTATATGCAGAGTGCATCATGGGACATTCTGGGCTGAATGAAGCACAAGCTGGAATCAAGATTGCTGGGAAGAATATCAATAACCTCAGATATGCAGAGGACACCACCCTTAAGGCAGAAAGTAAAGAACTAAATAGCCTCTTGATGAAAGTGAAAGAGGAGAGTGAAAAAGTTGGCTTAAAGCTCAACATTCCAAAAACTAAGATCATGGCATCTGGTCCCATCACTTCCTGGCCAATAGGTGGGGAAACAATGGAAACAGTGTCAGACTTTATTTTTTAGGGGCTCCAAAATCACTGAAGATGGTGACTGCAACCATGAAATTAAAAGACGCTTGCTCCTTGGACGAAAAACTATGACCAACCTAGACAGCATGTTTGCAGAGACATTACTTTGCCAACAAAAGCCCGTCTACTCAAAGCTATGGTTTTTCCAATAGTCATGTATGGATGTCAGAGTTGGACTATGAAGAAAGCTGAGTGCCAAAAAATTGATGCTTTTGAAGTGTGGTGTTGGAGAAGACTCTTGAGAGTCCCTTGGACTGCAAGGAGACTAAACCTGTCAATCCTAAAGAAATCATTCCTGAATATTCATTTTAAGGACTGATGCTGAAGCTGAAACTCCATTACTTTGGCCACCTGATGCGAAGAACTGACTCATTGGAAAAGACCCTGATGCTGGGAAGATTGAAGGCAGGAGTAGAAGGGGACAACAGAGGATGGGATGATTGGATGGCATCACCAACTCAATGAACATCAGTTTGAGTAAACTCCAGGAGTTGGTGATGGCCAAGGAAGCCTGGCATGCCACAGTCCATGGGGTCACAAAGAGTTGGACACAACTGAGCAACTGAACTGAACTGAATGGACCTCCCTACCTAAAGGGCTTCCCTGGTGGCTCAGCTAGTAAAGAACCCACCAGTCAATGCAAGAGATGCAGGTTCAATCACTGGGATGGGTAGACACCTGGAGAAGGAAATGGCAAACCACTCCAGTATTCTTGCCTGGAAAATTCCATGGACAGAGGAGCCTAGCAGGCTATAGTCTATGGGATCACAAAGAGTCAGACATGACTGAGCATACACACGTACAAAGGAAATATTGAAAGGCCTTCTCTAAAAGAAGTAAGAATATATAGAGAAGAGGAAATCACAGTTAGAAAGCAAATCACCTAAATAAGCCAGTGTACAGATTTTTTTTTAAATGTCTGTGAAAGTGATGATAACTGAAATGAACAGAAAAAGGATGAACATGAAGATATAAGAGGACATCAAAATCCTAAAATGTGGGAGAAAAGAGTACAAAAATGTAAAATTTTTTAATCATTTCCTAGAACACATTTGAGCCTGTGTGATTACTAGTCTAAGGCAGGTAGACTATAATATGGTATATACATACATGAAAAACAAGGTAACCACAAATTAAAAACAAACAACAGATTCACAAAAACCAAAAAGAACATAATACAAAAATAATTCAAACCACAAAAAAAGAAGGGGGAGGGGGTCAAGGAAGAAATTTAAAAATCAATGGGAAAGCAGGACTTAAAATAGCAATAAATACATATCAAATAATAATTGCCTTAAATGTCAGTGGACAAAACGTCCCAATCAGAATACACAGAGTGGCAGACTGTGTGAAAAAATGAGAGCCTACATTATGTTGCCTACAAGAGACCCAGTTTAGAGCAAAGGACACACAGATTGAAAGGTGATGGGAGAACATTTCATGCAAATGGAAATGACAAAGTGGGAATCACAATACACGTCAGACAAAACATACCTTAAAATAAAGGCCATAAAAAAGATAAAGAAGGACACTATATAAAGATAAAAGGATCAATACAAGAAAAGAACTTTATACTCATCAACATAGATGCAATAATGTTGCAGCACCCAAATACATAAAACAGATCCTAACAGATATAAAGGGAGAAACCAACAGGAATACAGTAATAGTATGAGACCTTTAACACCCTACTCACATCAGTGGACAGATCTTCTAGACAGAAATCAAGGCAACAGGGATCATAAATGACATGATAGAACAGTTAGACCTAATTGATATTTTAAGGACATTATATCCATAAAAAACAGAATTACACATTTTTAAATGCACATGAAATATTCTCTAGGATTGACCACATACTGGGGCACAAAAACAGGCCTCAAAGAATATAGAAATTATCTCAAGCATCTTTTCTGACCACAATGGCATGAAACTAAAAGTCAACCAGAGAAAAAGAAATGAAATAAAAATGTCACAAAGCAATATGCTACTAAAAAACCAATGAGTCAATGATGAAAGTAAATTTAAAACTACCTTGAGAAAGATGACAATGAATATACAACCATGCAAAATCTTTGAGATGTAGCAAAATCAGTTCTTAGAGGGAAATTCATAGCTATACAGGCCTTCCTTATCAAAACAAGAAAAAAACCTAATCTACCACTTGAAGTAGAAAACGAACAAACAAAAAACATAAAATCAGCAAAAGGAAGGAAATAATCAAGATCAAAGAGGAAATAAATAGTGGTTTAAAAATAGAAAAAAAAATCAATAAAACCAAAAGTTCATTCTTTGAAAAGGTGAACAAGATTGATAAACCTCTGGCCAGGCTCACCAAGAAGAAAAGAGAGAACCCAAATAAACAAGAAATGAGAAAGGAGACATAAAAACTGATATCACAATAATAACAAAGACCATAGGGAATGCTATAAACCATTATACGCCAACAAATTTGACAACCTAGAAGAAATAGACAAGTTTCTAGAAACATACCCACCAGATTTGAATCACAGCCCACCAAAATTGAATCAAGAAATAGATAATTATAAAAGACCAATCACTAGAGGTAAAATGGAATATGTAATTTTAAAACTTCCTATAAAGAAAAGTCCAGGACCAGATGGCTTCACAGGTGAATTCTACCAAACATACAAAGAAGAAATAACACTGATCCTTCTCAAAAGCTTCCAAAAAACTAAAGAGGAGTTCCAAAGACATTCTCTGAAACTACCCTAATACCAAAACCAGACAAAGACACCACCAAAGAAGAAAATTACAGGCCAATCTTTGAGGAATATAGATGCAAAAATTCTCAGCAAAATATTAGCAGACCAAATCCAAAAGCAACAACAAAAAAAAAAGATCACATACTACAACCAAGAGTCATTCCAAGTTCACAAAGATGTTCAACATACACAAGTCAATGTGATACATAAAAAAAAAAAGACAAAATCACAGGATCATCTCAAGAAAAAAGACCATCTGACAAAATTTCACATCCATTCATGATAAAACTCTTACCAAAGTGGGTATAAAGGGAACATATCGCAACATAATAAAAGCCAAATGACAAACCCACACCCAGTGTAATAGCCAATGGTGAAAAGCTGAAAGCCTTCATGCTAAAATCTAGAACAGGACCAGGATGCCCACTCTCACCTCTTCTGTTTAACATAGTATTGGAAGTCCTAGCCACAGAAATCAGACAAGAAAAAGAAAATTTATCCAAGTTGGAAGGGAAGAGGCCAACTGTTACATGCAGATGACTTAAATATAAGGCATTTTACCATCAGGGCTTCCCTGGTAGCTCAGACAGTAAAAAATCTGCCTGTAATACAGGAGACCTGGGTTCAATCCCTGGGTTGGGAGGATCCCCTGGAGAAGGGCATGGCAACCCGTTTCAGTATTCTTTCCTGAAGAATCCCCATGGACAGAGGAGCCTACTAGGCTATAGTCCATGGGGTCACAAAGAGTTGGACACAACTGAGCAACTAACACATACATACCATCAAGCTCCTAGAAGAGATCATAGGCAAAACATTCTCTGACATAAATCATATCAATGTATTCTTAGGTCAGTTTCCCAAGGCAATAGAAATAAAAGCAAAAATAAACAAATGGGACTTAATCAAACTTACAAGCTTTTGCACAGCAAAAGAAACCATAAAGGAAAAGAACTTACATAATGGGATAAAGTATTTGCAAATAATGAGACCAACCAGGGCTTCATTTCCAAAATATGAAAACAGCTCATACAACAACAATAAAAACCCAATCAAAAACTGGGCAGAAGACCTAAACAGACATTTCTTCAAAGAAGAAATACAAATGGCCAATAGGCACATGAAAAGATGTTAAACACTGCTAATTATTAGAGAAGTACAAATCAGAACTACAACGAGGTACCACCTCACACCAGTCACAATGGCCATCATTAAAAACTACAAATAACAGATGCTGGAGAGGATGTGAACAAAAGGGAACCCTCCTACACTGTTGGAATGTAAGTTGGTACAGCCAATATGGAAAATATTTATAGTATGGAGATTTCTCAGAAAACTAAAGAATTACCATATGATTCAAGCTTTTTGTTGGCAGGAAAGCTATGGCAAACCTAGACAGCGTGATGAAAAGTGGAGACATTACTCTGTCGACAAAGGTCTGTATAGTCAAAGCTATGGTCTTCCCAGTGGTCACATACAGTTGTGAGAGATGGACTGTAAAGAAGGCAGAGCACCAAAGAATTGATGCCTTCAAACTGTGGTGATGGAGAAGGCTCCTGAAAGTCCCCTGTACAGCAAGGAGATCAAACCAGTCAATCTTAAGGGAGATCAATCCTGAATACTCATTGGAAGGACTCATGCTGACGCGGCAGTATTTTGTTCATCTGATGAGAACAGCCAACTCACCAAAAAAGTCCCTGATGCTGGGAAAGATTGAGGGCAGAAGGAGAAGAGGGCATCAGAGGATCAGATAGCTGAATGGCTTCACTGATGCAATGGACATGAACTTGGGCAAACTTTGGAAGATGGGGAGAGACAGGAAGGCCTGGCGTGCTGTGGTCCATGGGGTCACAAAGAGTCAGACACGACTGGCGACTGAATAACAACAACAGTGATCCAACAGTCCCACTCCTAGACATATATCCAGACAAAACTCTAATCCGAGAAGATACACACACCCCTGTGTTCACAGAATCACTATTCACGATAGCCAAGACTGGGAAACAACCTAAATGTCCATCAACAGATGAATGAATAAAGATGTGGTACATATATACAATGGAGTACTACTCAGCCATTTAAAAAAGAATGAAATAATGCTACTTGTAGCAACAAGGATGCAACTAGAGATTATCATACTAAGTGAAGTAAATCATAAAGAGAAAAACATATACCATATGATGCCACTTATATGTGGAATCTAAAATATGATACAAACCAATCTATGTACAAAACAAAAACAGACTCACAGACATAAAGAATAGACTCGTGATTGCCAAGGGGGAGAGGGTTGGAGGAGGGATGGTGTGATGTTGGGGTTAGCAGATATAAGCTATTATATATGAATGGATAAACAAGGTCCTTCTGTCTAGCACAGAGAACTATGTTCAGTATCCTATGATGAACCATAATGGAAAATAATTTTAAAAAAGAAAAGTTCTTCACTAATGTATTTGTTACATGGTTTGTTATATGATTTTGTTACTGATTAGACTCAATACTATTTGTTAAATCAATTGTTGTGAATTTATTTTCATAGATCTTCTTTTTCTATTTTATAGGAAGGAAAATTAGAAGAGGTGAATACAATCTTAGCCATTCATGACAACTATAAACACGAATTCTACAATGATGACTCTTGGGTTGAATTTATTGAACTAGATATTGATGACCCTGATGAAAAGACTGAAGGGTCAGACACAGACAGACTTCTGAGCAATGACCATGAAAAATCACTCAATATCTTTGGGGCAAAGGATGATGACTCTGGGCGTACCAGCTGCTATGAACCTGACATTCTGGAGGCTGATTTCCATGTCAGTGACATGTGCGATGGTACCTCAGAGGTTGCTCAGCCACAAAGGTTAAAAGGGGAAGCAGATATCTCGTGCCTTGATCAGAAGAATCAAAATAATTCACCTTCTAATGATGCTGCCCCTGCTAGCCAGCAGCCCAGTGTTATCCTAGTAGAGGAAAACAAACCAAGACCACTTCTCATTGGTGGAACTGAGTCAACTCATCAAGCTGTCCATACACAGCTCAGCAATCCAAGTTCATTGGCAAACATTGATTTTTATGCCCAGGTAAGCGACATTACACCAGCAGGGAATGTGGTCCTTTCCCCAGGCCAAAAGAATAAGACTGGGAACCCCCAGTGTGACACGCACCCAGAAGTGGTCACACCCTGCCAAGCTAACTTCATCGTGGACAACGCTTACTTCTGCGAGGTAGACGCCAAAAAGTACATTGCCCTGGCCCCTCACGTCGAGGCTGAATCACACGTAGAGCCAAGCTTTAACCAGGAAGACATTTACATCACCACAGAAAGCCTTACCACTACAGCCGGGAGGTCGGGGACAGCAGAACATGTTCCAAGTTCTGAGATACCTGTCCCAGATTATACCTCCATTCACATAGTACAGTCTCCACAGGGCCTCGTACTCAATGCGACTGCCCTGCCCTTGCCTGACAAAGAGTTTCTCTCATCATGTGGCTATGTGAGCACAGACCAACTGAACAAAATCATGCCATAGCTTTTCTTTGATTTCCCATGAGCTACCCATTGAATGGCACAGGGTTGGCTGGGGCATGAATGCTTAAACCAAAACAATGTTTAAACTTTTTTTGGGAGGGGGGGTGAGTTGAGGGTGGGGAATATGAATTCTAAATGCCTTTTCCAGAAATGTTGAAACATTATATTAAAAAAAGAAGAAGAATCCTTAATCAGATAAATATTCCTGTTGTGAATTGTAAATACTTTAAAGAACTGTCTCAAAGACAGTTTAGTGGCAGTAATTGTCTTGTTATTGTGGGTGTTAATTTTGTGCTACTAAGCATTGAATGGCTATGTTTTTTAATGTATAGTTAATCATGCTTTTTGAAAAAGCGAAAAATCAGGTGGCTTTTGCAGTTCAGGAAGATTGCAAATTATAGCACAGGATAATTTTTTTTAATAATTGGGAACTAAAATTATAGGTAAGAAGACAAGAAATAGTTTGGATATGTAAAACATTTATTTTGGCATAAAATGGATAAAGATATTTTTAATAATTTACACTTTAAGCATGGCTATTTTATATTACACTGTAAATGGTGTACTGTAGTTCATGCCAACCCATCTAAAGAATGTAATAACTGCAGTCTAAAGCTGGTTTAATGCTTTGGTCAATGCACCTGAAGAAAAACTAGTTTTTTACAAGGCCCTTTTTATACCTCCTAAAACTCTTTAAGTGATTCTGAAATGATTGTAGTTACCTGCATTATTGGAAAGTGCTCATCTTATCTGAATTTGTAAACAAATATTTGTTAATTTAGAAAACTTTTAAATGTTTGCACAAGTCAACTTACCATGAACCAAAAAAAACAAAACACACATACAGAAGAATAACAACAACAAAAAAACCTTTTCTTACCCAAGTTTTGGTTCACGTCAGAGGGCTACATACTAAGAGAAGTAGAAATTACAGCTTGTTCCTATTGACCAGGATGCTTAATCACTGCAGTGCCCTGGAAAAAAAGTGTCTTAGTGCATGCATATCATAAGAGTCAAGCCTTAGAACTTCCACCGCAATGTCTCGTATTTCATATTTATCTAAGGAAGGAATAGGAACAAGAAGCATTTTGTAAGTTGAAGCTGGTCAAAGTGAAGTTAACCAGATCATGGAATAAAAGTTCAAGAAGTAGGTTTTTCTTTCATAGCCTATAGCCAGACACATGCTCATTGTTAGTGATAATGAGAAACAAACCAAAAAAAAAAAAAAAAAAAAAACCAAGATTTTAAATCCTGAAAGATAACTCAAAAATTTATTTAAACCCATAGCAGAAACTTTCTTCCTCACCACATCTTTTATAGGATTTATTTAGAGCAGTAAAATGAGTTTCATCATTTTTTACCTCCTGAGTGAATTGGCCTTAAAGCTGGTAGTTAGAAGAAAATGAGGTCTGAGTAATTTATAAGTTATTGTTCAATCCCTGAATAAATTAAACATCATTCACAGGAGCATTGGGATTGCTCCGCAAAAGGTTTGTCAAAAAGAGAAGACTCATCTCACTCATGAATGCTTCTCACTTTAAGTATTTTTTTAAAGTTAATAAAACTTTAAAGTTAGCTTTAACTTAAAAAGCATATTTGCCATTTAGCTCAGACCTTTTTAGAAAATAAGCTTAATGGTTGGTAATTTTAAATTCCTTCTTTCTTGCAGGAAGGACAGTGAAAAACTAGAATTGGGTGTTTAAAGTTCAATATGTTACTTGTAATAAATGTTCAATAGGTTTTCTGCTATCTTGCTGCTATGGTTTTCTCTAAGAGCTACATAATTTAGTTTCATAGACAATTTCATCTATGTAGAACCTAATTCAACTTAAAACTGTGTGTTTGGGGAAACTATCTTACCATTTCACAGTAGGCTGACAACATTTCTATAGCCAAAAATAGCTAAATACCTCAATCGGTCTCCGAATGTCATTTTGGTACTTTGCTGGCCACACAAGCCATTATTCACTAGTATGACTAGTTGTGTCCTGCAGTTTATATTTAACTTTCTTTATGTCTGTGGATTTTTTTCCTTCAAAGTTTAATAAATTTATTTTCTTGGATTTGTGATGGTATCCTTCTGTTATCAAACACCACAGAAAAACATCCTCAATCAGACTGCATACTCTTGAGTTCTTCTCCTTGTAAGGAGAACTTAGCACAGTAGCTTAAACACAGTAGCAATGTGTGTGATTTTTTATCTGGGCGGAAATACAGAAGCAGAGGAAACAGCTCCTTATTTCTTCCTTTTTTTTTTTTTTTTTTTTAAGGAAACAAGAGCCCAGCACAAAAATATCCTGCTGGATTTCCTGGACTCTTAGAGCCATATTTTGGATGCATCAAAGCATGCATGACACATGTGGGGGTGTTTGTTTGTGAGAAGGGGGAGAGTTTAAGCCTGTTGCCTAGAAGGGAAAAACAGCTCTCCCTCTACCATTCACACATTAGAAGAAGTCAGTTTGTCAGACAAGCCCCTTGTCATAATGGGAGACTTATAAGAAGTCAAGACTGGGAGGGAAGCTAGTCAGGCAGGTTGTGTAGGACCCTGAGAACAGGAAACCCGTGAGGCAGAGAGTCTTCCACAGAAGGTTCCAGCTCCTAGAGAGATGAAATTGTGATAAAATCAAATCCTATACACACCAGGTGGGCAATCCACAAACAGGAAAATGATTGTATTTCAGAGATTCTCCCACAGGAGTGACAGTTTTAAGTCCTGCATCAGGCTCCCTAGCCTGGGGGTCTAGCATTGGGAGGAAGGGCCCCCAGAGCATCTGGCTTTGAAGGCAACTGGGTTTGATCACAAGACTTCCACAGGACTGGGGAAAACAGAAATTCCACTCTTGGAGGGCACATACAAGGTCATATAAGCACATACAAGGTCATGAGAACCCAGGAGGAATAGTAGTGACCTGGAGACCCTGGGTCAGACCTACCTGCTTGTATTGGAGGGTCTCCTGCAGAACCAGCAGCAGGTGGTTGTGACTCAGTGCAGGGACAAAGACACTGGTAGCAATAGTTCTGGAGGGTACTTATTGGCATGAGCTCTCCTGGAGGCCACCCTTTTCTTACCAAGACCTGGCCCCACCCAACAGCCTATAGGCTCCAGTGCTGGAACACCTCAGGCCAAACAACCAACAGGGTGGGAACAGGCTGCCTAAAGTTTTACCAAGCCCACAGCTGGTCACTAAACACAACCCTTGACATGGCCCTGCCCAGAGGAGGAACAAGACCCAGCTTCATCCAGCAGTGGACACAAACCAGTCCTCTCCCCAGGAAGCTAGCACAAGCCCCTGAGACCAGCCTCATCCACAAGGGGGCAGATCAGCAGAAGCAAGAAGAGCTACAACCCTGCATCCTGCAGAATGGAAGCCACGAAAACAAAGACAAAGATGGCAGAGGAATATATCCCAGATGAAGGAACAAGCTAAAACCCCAGAAGAACAGCTAAGTGAAGTGGAGGTAGACATCTTCCTGAAACAGAATTCAGAGAAATGATAGTAAAGATGATCCAAGATCTCAAAAAAAAAAAAAAAAAAAAAAAGAAAGAAAGAAAGGAAGGAAGGACAGGGGCACAGAACAAGATACAATGCTTAGTGAAGAACTAAAGAACAGAGATGAACAATACAACAAGTAAAATTAAAAGTACACTAGAAGGAATAAACACCAGAATAAATAAGGCAGGAGAATGTATATGTGAGCTGAAAGACAGAATGTTGTAAATCACTACTGTGGAACAGAATTTTAAAAAAGAATGAAAAGCAATGAGGACAGTCTTAAATACTGGGACAGTATTAATGCACTAACATTAGCAAAAAAAGGGGGTACCATAAAGAGAAGAAATAAAGGACCTGAGAATTAATGGAAGAAATAATAGCTGAAACTTTCCTAACATGGGAAAGGAAACAGTCACCCAAGCCAAGGAAGCAGAGACTTCTCCCAGGAAGGATAAACCCAAGGGGGAACACACACAGACTTATAGTAGTCAAACTGACAAAAATTAAAGACAAAGTGATAATACTAAAAGCAACAAGGGAAAAGCAACAATTTATCAGCTGATTTTTTCAGCAGAAACTCCACAGAAGGTCAAAAGGGAATGGCAGGATATATTTACAGTGATGAAAGGGAAGAACCTAAACTAAGAAGACTTGTTCAGATTTGATGGAGAAATCAAAAGCTTTACAAACAAGGAAAAGCTAATAGAATTCAGCACCACCAGATAAAACCAACTCTGCAACAAATGCTAAAGGAACTTCTCTAGGTGGAAAGGTCACAACTAGAAGGAAGAAAATTACAAATGGAAAAAGCTCACTGGTAAAGGCCAACATTCAGTAATGGTAGAAAATCATTCACACATCAATATGATATCAAAACCAGTCATCATGAGGAGAGTAAAAATGTAGGATATTGAAAATGAAATTTTAAAAAAAAAAACAGCAACTTAAAACAACTTTGTTTATAGATATAGACTGCTATATCAAAACCTCATGGTAACTGCAAACCAAAAATCTACAATAGATACACATACAAAGAAAACACAAGAGTAAATTTAGTCATCACAAGAGAAGAGAACAAAAGAGGAAGGGAAGAAAAAAGACTTACAAAAACAAATCCAAAACAATTAACAAAATGGCAATAAGAACATACATATCAATGTGTTAAATGTAAACATATTAAATGCTCCAACCAAAAGACACAGACTGACTGGATAGATACAAAAACAAGACCCATACTATAAGAGACCCACATCAGATCTAGAGACACATACAGATAGAAAGGGAGGGGGTGAGAAAAGTATTCTGTGCAAATGGAAATCAAAGGAAAGCTGGGGTGACACTAGTTAAGACAAATGGTTAAAAAAAATACTCTTAAAAAGGACACTACATAATGATCAAGGTACCAATCCAAGAAGATGTAATAAGTATAAATACATATGCACCTAACATAGCAGCACCTCAGTACATAAGGCAAATACTAACAGCCATAAAAGGAGAAGTAAACAGTAACACAATAAAAGGAGACTTTAACACCCCACTTTCATCAATAGATCATCCAGACAGAAAATCAATAAAGGAAACAGACCTTAAAGGATACACTAGACCAGATGAACTTAATTGATATTTATAAAGCATTTCATCCAAAAGGAACAGTAATATACATTCTTTTCAAGTGTCATGGAATATTCTCCAAGTTGATCACATGCTAGACCATAAAACAAGCCTTGGTAAATTTAAGAAAATTGAAATCATATCAAAAATCTTTTCTGACCACAACACTATGAGATTAGAAATCAACTACAAGGCAAAAAAAAAGACTGTAAACACACAAATATGTGGAAGCTAAACAATATGCTACTAAACAACCAGTGGCTCACTGAAGAAATCAAAGAGGGAATAAAAAAATACCTGGAGACAAATGAAAATGAAAACACAATGATTCAAAACCTATGGGACGCAGTAAAAGCAGCTGTAAAGGGGAAGTTTATAGCAACACAACCTTACATCAAGAAACAAGAAAAGTCCCAAATTAACACCTAAAGGAGCTAGAGAAAGAACAAACAAAACCCAAAATTGGAAGAAGGAAAGAAATCATAAAGATCAGAGCAGAAATTAATGAACTAGGGTTGAAAAAAATATAAAAAATGAAACTAAAAGCTAATTCTTCAAAAAGATAAAATTGATAAACCTTTAGCCAGACCCAGATTCACCAAGGATAAAAGAAAAAGCACTCAAATCAATAAAATTAGAAATGAAACAGAGTTACAATGAACACCACAGAAATACAAAGGATCATAAGAGATTATTATGAATAAATATATGTCAATATAGAAGTTACTTGAATCCAAACTCTAGGTAGAATCCAAAATCATTTGCTTAATCTCCTTGCTAACTTAATATTTAAGGGCTGTGTGGAAACAGCACAGCTTCAGAGTAAGAATTTGACCTTTGGTTAAGGTCTGTTCCCTTGGAAATCAAAGAATATTATATCAGCTATGTTACACAAGTAAAATTGCTCATGGTTAAAATGACCTGACTGGTAAATTCATCTGGATAAGGAACAACTCTTGGAGAGGGCAATGGCACCCCACTCCAGTACTCTTGCCTGGAAAATCCCATGGACGGAGGAGCCTGGTAGGCTGCAGTCCATGGGGTCGCTAAGAGTCGGACACGACTGAGTGACTTCACTTTCACTTTCACTAAGGAACAACTCTAAATGTTCAAAGATAAACCATGCTTTAAACATAAGTATGGTGACTCTCTGAGTACATCCCATGTGGGGACATTGTAAGTTTTGCCTATGGAGTTGTAACAAGAGCTAGTGGCACCAGTGAGAAATAGAGCTTCTAAGCCTTGGGAGGATTCCTTTATATGCCCACTACCAGTCTCCTGCTCTTATACCTCAGCCATCACTTGGCAGAGGAGAGGAAAGAAAATACTGGACAGCTGTATTAATGATTGTGTAGACTGCTATATGGACTGTTGCTACAACTATGACTATAAAACAGAAAGCCTCATACTGCCCTGTCCTACATTCTCATCAGTAAACTAGAAACAAGTATTGCCTGTAGTCATCTGGGGAATGTTTACTTGAACTTAAGATCCCCTTGTGGAGGCAGCAAGAAACACTTGCCACTCCTTGAACAGAGTTTGTGCTTTCCCATCTTTATGTGTTTTGTTCCTGCCTCTTCCTTCACCTGTAAAGCTCCCACCTACAAAGCCTGCCTGTCAAATTTCCCCTCATTATTCACGGCCCAGCTCAAGACTTCCTTCTTGCAGCCCCCCTAATTCCCTTGAGCCTTGAATGATTACTCCCTCCTTTGAACCACTTCTAAATGGTGTTTATCACACTCTAGTTTTTAGCTCACCTAACAAGCTGCCTAGAATGGGTTTACCAACATGTACTCTAGGGCATACCTGTTCCCTTAACTGGTCTTAAATGAGCAATTCTCTAAAGCTGGAAAACACTTTAAACTACACTTCCCTCTGGGAAATCCAGAGTACAAATTGACATTTTAAACTATTGTTAAAGAAATCTACTTAAATTTAAACACATTTTCCAATTTACTCAACAATGGAAAATATAATGGTAAAGGAGTACACATCATTGGATATATTAACACTTGGGGAAAAACAGCTCTAGAAGAATAACTAGCAAGCCTGGCACAAAATAAAGTTATAATAAAATTCAGGTAAACATGAATCTGAACCGACCATCTTTGAGGCCATAAAACTTATCAATAAAACTTCCCAAGAAATAAAAGGCAAAGGAGCTGCATGATTAAAATAACCACAGATCCTTCCCAACACAGGTGCATTGTTTTTTCACACATGAAATGAAATTTTTCTAAGACCTTGGAGGTCTTAGAGCATTCATTTTCTTCTCTGTGGCATTTACTTTCTATCTCCTTGCTGGAAAAAGACCAAATTTTCCTCTTTCAACTGGAAGACTAGCTGAGGGGGCTGACCCATGGAATTTAGCAATGGTAACAAATTCTTGATTTCAGTGCATTTAGTTTACTGTGAAATCTGAGGGTTATGACACTGAAATAGTCACTCTTCATGAACAGCATATTTTTCTGGGAAGATGCAGAGTAATGTGTATGTTATTGCCTGAACACAAATAATTTCACACCTTATTTTTATCTTCTTAGTAAAAAAAAAAAAAAAAAACTGAGGGGGAGGGGCAGCGGTCCTAAGATGGCAGAGGAATAGGATGGGGAGACCACTTTCTCCCCTACAAATTCATCAAAAGAACATTTGAACACTGAGCAAATTCCACAAAACAACTTCTGAATGCTGGCAGAGGACATCAGGCACCCAGAAAGGCAGCCCATTGTCTTCGAGAAGAGGTAGGGAAAATATATAAAAGATAAAAAGAGAGACAAAAGAGGGAGGGACGGAGATCCATCCCGGGAAGGGAGTCTTTAAAAAAAGAGGTTTCCAAACACCAGGAAACACTATCACCGGCAAATCTGTGGCAAGCCTTGGGACCTCAGAGGGCAACATAACCAGGAGGAAAATAAATAATTAAAACCCACAGATTACGTGCCTAAGGCAACTTCCAGTGGAGAAGCAGCGCAGACGCTTGCATCAGCCACTAGCAAGCGGGAGCTGTGCAGGGAGGCAAGGGCTGCATTGCTTAGAGTAAGGACCAAGCCTGAATGCCCTGAGGGCAGTCTTAGGGAACTAACTTGAGCTAGCAAGCCAGACTGTCGGATAGCTATCCCGCAAAAATCCCTAACCTAAAACACTGCCAGGCCTGCTCATAGAACAAGAAAGAAAGTGAAGTTGCTCAGTCACGTCCAACTCTTTTCGACCCCGTGGACTGTAGCCTACCAGGCTCCTTCATCCATGGGATTTTCCAGGCAAGAGTACTGGAATGGGTTGCCATTTCCTTCTCAGGGGATCTTCCTGACCCAGGGATTGAACCCAGGTCTCCAGCATTGCAGGCAGATGCTTTACCCTCTAAGCCACCAGGGAACAAAGGACTGAGCAGAGCTAGCGGGCTGTGGACCAGCCCATCCCCCACCAGAGACAGGCAGGCAGGGCAGCCAGAGCCAGAAGGGGACAATCGTGGCCCCAGAGAGTAATCATCTACCAAACTGCAAGCAGGCTCCTTTGCTAACCAAGACTCCTTGGAATTCTGGATGGTCAACATCCGCCAGGAAGGTCGCAGCCAGAGATCAGCTCCCCAGAGGAGACACACAGCACACCTGAAAGGGTGCACCCATTGTACACCCAGAAAACCAAGCGGCTGGGACGGGGGAGGTGATAAGTTGCAGCTTGCCAAGCACCTGGTCACCTGAGCTGCTCGGATGGGGAAGGGCACAAAACGCAGGCCCAATCAAGTCTGTGCCTTTGTGGAGTACCTGAGAACCTGAACCTGAGCGGCTTAGAACCAGGAAGTGCACTCAACCCAGGACTTGCCTCAGACAGTTCCTGGCAGAGCAACCTAGAGCCTGAGCAGTGTAGACTGGGAAAGCACACAAGCCATGAGCGGGGGCAAACCCAGTGTGGCCGAGACACTGGGAGCACTCTCCACAGACACCAGTGATATTTGTTTGCAGTGTTCCTACCTCCCCACAGCACGACTGAACAAGTAAGCCTAAAAAAAGTGACCACCACCGCCCCCTTATGTCAGGGTGGAAATTAATCACTGAAGAGGCCAGCAAACAGAAGCTAAAATAAACAGAGGGAACCACTTTGGAAGTGACAGTTGCAATAGATTAAAACCCTGCAGTTAGCACCAACTACATAGGAATGGGCCTATAGATGTTGAGAAGTGAAAGCCGGATCAAGGAACTATCTGAAAATAAACTGACCCACACTGTCCACAGTAACACCAGAGAAAGTCCTAGATGTATTTTTACTATTATCATTTTTTTAATTTTTTTTAAATTTTAAAGTCCTCTATTATTCCTTTAATTTTCATTTTTATAACCTACTATTACTTTGCAAAAAAAACCTTATTTTTAAAGCAAACTTCATATATATATTTTTTATAATTTTTGTGACTTTGTTTTTTTCTTTAATATTGTATTTTTGAGAATCTAACCTATACTCTAGATTTTTAATCTTTGCTTTTTGGTATTTGTTATCAATTTTGTACCTTTAAGAACCCAATCTCCAGTACCCATTTTTACTTGGGAGTGAGATTACTGGCTGATTGCCCTTTGGAGAATCTTTGGACTCTCCCCTTTCTCCACCAGGTCGCCTCTATCTCCGTCCCTACCCCTTCTCTTCTCTACCCAACGCTGTGAATCTCTGTGTGTGTTCCGGGCTGTGGAGAACACTTAGGGAACTGATTACTGGCTGGATCTCTCTCCTTTTGATTCCCCCTTTTATCCTCCTGGCCACCTCTCTCTCCTTCCTCCCTCTTCTCGTCTTTGTGTAACTCCATGAACATCTCTGAGGGGTCCAGACAGTGGCGAGCATATAGGGACGTGATTACTGGCTAGCTTGCTCTCTCCTCTTTTGATTCCCCCTATTCTCCTCCTGGTCACCTCTAACTCCCTCCTCCCTCTTCTCTTCTCCATGTAATTCTGCATACCTCTCCAGGTGTCCCTTACTGTGGAGAAACTTTACATCATTAACCTAGATGTTTTATCATTGGTGCTGTATCGATGGGGAAGTCTTGAGGCTACTGTAAGAATACGACTGAAAACCAGAGGCAGGAGGCTTAAGTCCAAATCCTGAGAACACCAAATCCAGAGAACTCCTGACTCAAGGGAATATTAATTGATAGGAGCTCATCAAACACCTCCATACCTACACTGAAACCAAGCACCACCAAGGGCCAACAAGTTCCAGAGAAAGATATACCATGAAAATTCTCCAGCAACACAGGAAAATAGCCCTGAGCTTCAATATACAGGCTGCCCAAAGTCACACCAAACCCATTGACATCTAAAAACATTACCGGACACCTCAGTGCACTCAAGAGAGAAGAAATCCAGCTTCACCCACCAGAACACCGACACAAGCTTCCGTAACCAGGAAACCTTGACAAGCCACACGTCCAACCCCACCCACAGCGAGGAACCTCCACAATAAAGAGGAACCATAAACTGCCAGAATATGGAAAGGCCACCCCAAACAAAGCAATTTAAACAGGATGAAAAGGCAGAGAAATATCCAGCAGGTAAAGGAACAGAATAAATGCCCACCAAACCAAACCAAAGAGGAAGAGATAGGGAATCTACCTGATAAAAAATTCTGAATAATGATAGTGAAAATGATCCAAAATCTTGAAAACAAAATGGAGTTACAGATAAATAGCCTGAAGACAAAGATCGAGAAGATGCAAGAAATGTTTAACAAGGACCTAGAAGAAATAAAAAAGTCAATATATAATGAATAACACAATAAATGAGATTTAAAAAACACTCTGGAAGGAACCAACAGTAGAATAACGGAGACAGAAGGTAGGATTAGTGAAGTAGAAGATAGAATTGTAGAAATAAATGAATCAGAGAGGATAAAAGAAAAATGAATTAAAAGAAATGAGGACAACCTCAGAGACCTCTGGGACAATGTTAAACACCCCAACATTTGAATCATAGGAGTCCCAGAAGAAGAAAACAAAAAGAAAGGCCATGAGAAAATACTTGAGGAGATAATAGTTGAAAATTTCCCTAAAATGGGGAAGGAAATAGTCACCCAAGTCCAAGAAACCCAGAGAGTCCCAAACAGGATAAACCCAAGGTGAAACACCTCAAAACACATATTAATCAAATTAACAAAGATCAAACACAAACAACAAATATTAAAAGCAGCAAGGAAAAAACAACAAATAACACACAAGGGGATTCCCATAAGGATAACAACTGATCTTTCAAAAGAAACTCTTTAGGCCAGGAGGGAATGGCAAGACATACTTAAAGTGATGAGAGAAAATAACCTACAGCCCAGATTTCTGTACCCAGCAAGGATCTCATTCAAATATAAAGGAGAAATAAAAACCTTTACAGACAAGCAAAAGCTGAGAGAATTCAGCACCACCAAACCAGCTCTCCAACAAATGCTAAAGGATCTTCTCCAGACAGGAAACACAGAAAGGGTGTATAAACTCGAACCCAAAACAGTAAAGTAAATGGCAACGGGATCATACTTATCAATAATTACCTTAAATGTAAATGGGTTGAATGCCCCAACAAAAAGACAGAGTGGCTGAATGGATACAAAAACAAGACCCCTATATATGTTGTCTACAAGAAACCCACCTTGAAACAAGGGACACATACAGACTGAAAGTGAAGGGCTGGAAAAAGATATTCCATACAAATAGAGACCAAAAGAAAGCAGGAGTAGCAATACTCATATCAGATAAAATAGACTTTAAAACAAAGGCTGTGAAAAGAGACAAAGAAGGACGCTACATAATGACCAAAAGATCAATCCAAGAAGAAGATAGAACAATTATAAATATATATGCACCCAACATAGGAGCACCACAATATATAAGACAAATGCTAACAAGTATGAAAGGGGAAATTAATAATAACACAATAATAGTGGGAGACTTTAATACCCCACTCACACCTATGGATAGATCAACTAAACAGAAAATTAACAAGGAAACACAAACTTTAAATGATACAATAGACCAGTTAGACTTAATTGATATCTATAGGACATTTCACCCCCAAAACAATGATTTTCACCTTTTTCTCAAGTGCACATGGAACCTTCTCCAGGGTAGATCACATCCTGGGCCATAAATCTAGCCTTGGTAAATTCAAAAAATTTAAATCATTCCAAGCATCTTTTCTGACCACAATGCAGTAGGATTAGATGTCAATTACAGGAGAAAAACTATTAAAAATTTCAACATGTGGAGGCTGAACAACACGCTGCTGAATAACCAACAAACCACAGAAGAAATAAAAAAAGAAACAAAATATGCATAGAAACGAATGAAAATGAAAACACAACAGCCCAAAACTTATGGGACACTGTAAAAGCAGTGCTAAGGGGAAGGTTCATAGCAATACAGGCTTACCTCAAGAAACAAGAAAAAAGTCAAATAAATAACCTAATTCTACACCTAAAGCAACTAGAAAAGGAAGAAATGAAGAACCCCAGGGTTAGTAGAAGGAAAGAAATCTTAAAATTTAGGGCAGAAATAAATCCAAAAGAAATGAAACCATAGCAAAAATCAACAAAGCCAAAAGCTGGTTCTTTGAGAAGTTAAATAAAATTGACAAACCATTAGGCAGACTCATCAAGAAACAAAGGGAGAAAAACCAAATCAACAAAATTAGAAATGAAAATGGAGAGATCACAACAGACAACACAGAAATACAAAGGATCATAAGAGACTACTATCAGCAACTATATGCCAATAAAATGGACAGCTTGGAAGAAATGGACAAATTCTTAGAAAAGTACAACTTTCCAAAAGTGGACCAGGAAGAAATGGAAAATTTTAACAGACCCATCACAAGCATGGAAATGGAAACTGTAATCAGAAAGCTTCCAGCAAACAAAAGCCCAGGACCAGATGTCTTCACAGCTGAATTCTACCAAAAATTTAGAGAAGAGCTGACACCTATCCCACTCAAACTCTTCCATAAAATTACAGAGGAAGGTAAACTTCCAAACTCATTCTATGAGGCCACCATCACCCTAATACCAAAACCTGACAAAGATGCCACAAAAAAAGAAAACTACAGGCCAATATCACTGATGAACATAGATGCAAAAATCCTTAACAAAATTCTAGCAAACAGAATCCAACAACATATTAAAAAGATCATACATCATGACCAAGTGGGCTTTATCCCAGGGGTGCAAGGATTCTTCAATATCTGCAAATCAATCGATGAAATACACCACATTAACAAATTGAAAAATAAAAACCATATTATTATCTCAATAGATGCAGAGAAAGCCTTTGACAAAATTCAACATCCATTTATGATCAAAACCCTCCAGAAAGCAGGAATAGAAGGAACATACCTCAACATAATAAAAGCTATATATGACAAACCCACAGCAAACATTATCCTCAATGGTGAATAATTGAAAGCATTTCCTCTCAAGTCAGGAACAAGACAAGGGTGCCCACTTTCACCACTACTATTCAACATAGTTTTGGAAGTTTTGGCCACAGCAATCAGAGCAGAAAAAGAAATAAAAGGAATCCAAATTGGAAAAGAAGAAGTAAAACTCTCACTGTTTGCAGATGATATATGATCCTCTACATAGAAAACCCCAAGACTCCACCAGAAAATTACTAGAGCTAATTAATGAATATAGTAAAGTTGCAGGATATAAAATCAACACACAGAAATCCCTTGCATTCCTATACACTAACAATGAGAAAACAGAAAGAGAAATTAAGGAAACAATTCCATTCACCATTGCAATGAAAAGAATAAAATACTTAGGAATATATCTACCTAAAAAAAAAAAAAAAAAAAAGAAAGTGAAAGAGAAGTTGCTCAGTCAGTCTGACTCTTTGCGACCCCATGAATGGTAGCCTACCAGGCTCCGTGGTCCATGGGATTTTCCAGGCAAGAATACTGGAGTGGGCTGCCATTTCCTTCCCCAGGGGATAGAGAAAACTATAAAACACTGGTGAAAGAAATCAAAGAGGACACTAACAGATGGAGAAATATACCATGTTCATGGATCAGAAGAATCAATATAGTGAAAATAAGTATACTACCCAAAGCAATCTATAGATTCAATGCAATCCCTATCAAGCTACCAATGATATTTTTCACAGATCTAGATCAAATAATTTCACAATTTCTATGGAAATACAAAAAAAACTCAAATAGCCAAAGCAATCTTGAGAAAGAAGAATGGAACTACAGGAATCAACCTTCCTGACTTCAGGCTCTACTACAAAGCCACAGTCATCAAGATAGTATGGTACTGGCACAAAGACAGAAACATAGATCAATGGAACAAAATAGAAAGCCCAGAGATAAATCCACACACATATGGACACCTTATCTTTGACAAAGGAGGCAAGAATATACAATGGAGAAAAGACAATCTCTTTAACAAGTGATACAGGAAAAACTGGTCAACAACTTGTAAAAAAAAAAAATGAAACTGGAACATTTTCTAACACCATACCCAAAAATAAACTCAAAATGGATTAAAGATCTAAATGTAAGGCCAGAAACTATAAAACTCCTAGAGGAAGACATAGGCAAAACACTCTCCAACATAAACCACAGCAGGATCCTCTATGACCCACCTCCCAGAATATTGGAAATAAAAGCAAAAATAAACAAATGGGGCCTAATTAAAATTAAAAGCTTCTGCACAACAAAGGAAACTATAAGCAAGGTGAAAAGACAGCCTTCAGAATGGGAGAAAATAATAGCAAATGAAGCAACTGACAAAGAACTAATCTCAAAAATATACAAGCAACTCCTGCAGTTCAATTCCAGAAAAATAAACAACCCAGTCAAAAAATGGGCCAAAGAACTAAACAGACATTTCTCCAAAGAAGGCATACAGATGGCTAACAAACATATGAAAAGATGCTCAACATCACTCATTATTAGAGAAATGCAAATCAAAACTACAATGAGGTACCATTTCGTGCCAATCAGAATGGCTGATATCCAAAAGTCTACAAACAGAGGGTGTGGAGAAAAGGAAACCCTCTTACACTGTTGCAAACTAGTCCAGCCACTATGGAGAACAGTGTAGAGATTCCTTAAAAAACTGGAAAAAGAACTGCCTTATGACCCAGCAATCCCACTGCTGGGCATACACACTGAGGAAACCAAAATTGAAAGAGACACATGTACCCCAGTGTTCATCGCAGCACTGTTTATAATAGCCAGGACATGGAAGCAACCTAGATGTCCATCAGCAGACCAATGGATAAGAAAGCTGTGGTACATATACACAATGGAATATTACTCAGCCATTAAAAAGAATACATTTCAGTCAGTTCTAATGAGGTGGATGAAACTGGAGCCTATTATACAGAGTGAAGTAAGCCAGAAAGAAAAACACCAATACAGTATACTAACACACATATATGGAATTTAGAAAGATGGTAATGATAACCCTGTATGCGAGACAGCAAAAGAGACACAGATGTATAGAACAGTCTTTTGGACTCTGTGGGAGAGGGCGAGGGTGGGATGGTTTGGGAGAATGGCATTGAAACATGTATATTATCATATGTGAAACAGATCGCCAGTCCAGGTTTGATGCATGATACAGGGTGCTCAGGGCTGGTGCACTGGGATGACCCAGAGGGATGGGATGGGGAGGGAGGTGGGAGGGGGGGTTCAGGATGGGGAACACATGTACACCCGTGGCAGATTCATGTCAATGTATGGCAAAACCAATACAATTTGTAAAGTAATTAGCCTCCAAAAAATAAATCAATAAATTTTTTTTTAAAAATTAGAAAATTACCCAAAGAAGACTTCAAGGGTAATAGATTTTTGCACATAGTCCCAGGAAGCAGTCTTTGTAGGGATATATTGAAAAGCAATTTTATATTGATTTTTTTAATGAATCTCTACACAACTGCTCTGCAGACATTAAAAGATGTTACCAGTATTTTCTGCAAGGATGAAATCATTTGTCAGGAAACTGTAATGCACTTTGACCTTCCCAGTGGGTTTCCCAAAGGCTTCCCTTTAAATAGTACCATATGATAAAAATAATTTGCATAGTGTTTTAATTTTATAAAGTACTTTCATATGCATTGCTTCATTTAAACATAAATCTGTAAGCAACTAAGACATTATTTTTAACATTTTACAGGCAAGAAAACCAAGGCTCAGGAAATCTAACAGATTTTCCCAGAGTTAACTGACTGATAAGTGTTAGAGCCAGGAAAGAAGCATAGACCTCCTGACTAGTCCAGTATTCTGAAAACAGCGTACGACTTCCCTGTGATCCAGTGGTTAAGAATCCTCTTGCTAATGCAGCGTACATGAGTTTCAACCCTAGTCTGGAAAGATTCTGCAACTAAGCCTGTCATTACAACAACTGAGCCCACTAATCCTAGAGCCCATTCTCTGCAACGAGAAGCCACTGCCATAAGAAGCCTGTGCACCACAACTAGAGAACAGCCTCTGCTCCCCACTACTAGAGAAAGCCCATGCACAGCAAAGACCCAGGACAGCCCCCCCCAAATTAAATAACTAAAAACTTTAAAAGAATAAATAATTTTTTAAAAATAAAAACAGTGTAGGTTGTAACATTTCTTGATTAGAAGAAAAGCTTCTGATCCTACTCAGTGTGAAGAAAATGGAAAACTGTTTCAGAGTATCCATGAATCCAAAGAATCACCTGCTAGAGATAAAAAGTTTTTCTGATAAACATAAGCAGCATTGTGCTAGTAAATGTTTAACAACTAAGTGCAGGGAGGTAGGGGGTGGGAGGGAGCCCAGATTCATAGTATTTGCAAATTTCTGTTGGTTGTGAATACAGTACTCCCAATGTGACTGATTTTAAGCCATCATTGTTTCATCACTGAACACAAAGTCAGGAAGAAATTGCACAATCAGCTCTCCCTCATAAGACAATTAAAACCAGCTCCAGCACACCACTGAGTCTACAAAACCTGATAATTCCATCTAATGGATGACATTCTTCATAATGGCTAGATAGCATATCTAGCTGATATTTATTAAGCACTTATGTCCCAGACACTTTTCTAAACATTTTACACACATGAAATTATTTTATCCTCCCAACAATCCTATAAAGTAAATTCTATTCCTCCCAGCTGTGTTAGTAGCTCAGTCATGTCTGACTCTTTGCGACCCCATGGACCATAGCCTCTCAGGCTCCTCTGTCCATGTAATTCTCCAGGCAATAATACTGGAGTGGGCAGCCATTCCCTTCTCCAGGGAATTTTCCTGACTCAAGGATCAAACCAGGGTCTCCTGCATTGAAGGGAGATTCTTTACCATCTGAGCCAGCAGAGAATTCCCAGCTTAATGATGTGGAAACTTGAGAATTATACTTTACTAACCATGATGAAAGTCACAAAATTAATATTAATGTCAAGATGCCAATACAAGCACTCCAGTTCCAGAAAGGAGCTAGAAAAAATGATAAAACTACAATCTTATCCAGTAGTCCCACTTCTGGAATTGAAAACAAGATCACAAAGAGACATCTGCACTCTCTTGTTCATTACTCACAATAACCAAGATATGAAAGCAACCTAAGTGTCCACTGACAAATGAACTGATAAAGAAAATGTGGGATAAAAAAACTGAGATACACCACAGGCTTGCACTAAATCTAGTGCAAACGCAACAGAGAAAGGGATGCCACTTTGGGCTGCTACTGAGCAGAACCATGGATGCCTACGTATGTAGTGCAAAGGTCCTCTGTGAACTCATAGACCACACTTGTGCCAGCAACTGCCTCTTCTGAGACAGGGAATGCACTCAAGGGCAATGGAGCCTGATCAAACCTAACCTTCAGGGCTTCTACTGCAACAACTGGAGGGTACTCCCCCCCATCCCTGACAGGGTGGAGAGAGCCACAGCACAGAGAGAAAACCTGGTCTCACATGTTGCATAGGCTTTAAGTCCACCAATACCAATCAAGGGGATAATGGGCAACACTCTGAGGAAAGATGTGGCTAGCATCCATACCAAAATCAGCCCACACTCCAAAAACATTGAACACACGCAATCCACACAGAGATGCTACCACATAAAAATACCCTTTCAAGCCCACAGTAGGTAATTGAATTCTCCTAAATTCATAGAACTAGAGAAGCTTACGGAGAAGGCAATGGCACCCCACTCCAGTACTCTTGCCTGGAAAATCCCATGGACGGAGGAGCCTGGTGGGCTGCAGTCCATGGGGTCACCAAGAGTCAGACACAACTGAGCGACTTCAATTTCACTTTTCACTTTCATGCATTGGAGAAGGAAATGGCAACCCACTCCAGTACTCTTGCCTGGAAAATCCCATGGAGGGAAGAGCCTGGTAGGCTACAGTCCATGGGGTCGCCAAGAGTCAGACACAACTGAGTGACTTCACTTTCACTTTTCCCTTTCATGCATTGGAGAAGGAAATGGCAACCCACTCCAGTGTTCTTGCCTGGAGAATCCCAGGGACGGGGGAGCCTGGTAGGCTGCCGTCTCTGGGGTCACACAGAGTCGGACACGACTGAAACAGCTTAGCAGCAGCAATGCAAAAAAACTTAAGTAAACTGGGATGGCTGAGAAACTACTCTGAACTAAAGGACTAAGAAAAATCACCTGAAAGAATGAAACAGACATCACCAGCCTACTAGACGCTGAGTTCAAAAGAGGAGGTAATAGGAACGCTCAAGAATGATTATCAACAAAAATGCAAATTACTGTAACAAGGAACTAGAAACCATAAAGATGAAGCAATCAAAAATAGACAATTCAATGGCCAAGATAAAAATCAATCTACACACAGCAGACTAAATGACATGGAAGAACAAGTAAGTTATTTGGAAGATAGAATAATGGAAACCTCCTAATCAGAACAGCAAACAGAAAGACACATGAAAAAAATGAAAGCAACATATGATATCTATGGGATCATATAAAACATGCCAACCTATGCATGATAGGGATTCCCAAAAAAGAGAGAGGAGGAATCTAAAATGTATTTGAAGAAATTAGGACTGTAAAATTCCCAAACCTAAAAGGAAAAAGATATCCAGGAACGTGAATCACAGACAGTCCCAAATAAAATGAACCCAAACAGACCCACACGAAGACATATAATTAACATATAAAGTTAAAGAGAAACATATACTTAACATATAAAGACATATAATTAACATACAAAGACAGCAAGAGAAAAACAAAGAGTTAATTACAAGGAAACTCCCATAAGGCTATCAGCTGATTTCTTTGCAGATCTGTAGCCCAGAAGACAATGACATGATATATTCAAAGTCCTGAAAGGGAAAAACCTGAAACCTAGGATATGTTACCCAGCAATATTATCACTTAGAATAGAACGAGATAAAGAATTTATCTTTATAAATCTCTTTATAAATACCAAAAGAATTCAGCAAAGCTAAACCTATCCTAAAAGAAATATTGAAGGGTTGTCTCTAAATAAAAAAAGCAGCAAGAATCTAGAAGAAAAGAAAAAATCACAATAGGAAAAGCAAATATAAAAAGGATTCACGATCACTTAAATAAGCCAGTATATATATTGAAAAAAAAAAAAACATTTTATAAAAGTGATGACTACAATTAACAGTAAAAAGCATGAAGATGTAAAAATAGGATATCAAAATCATGAGATTTGGGAGAGGATTATAAAAATGTAGGGTTTCCCTAGTGGCTTAGACAGTAAAGCGTCTGCCTGCAATGTGGGAGACCTGGGTTTGAACCCTGGGTTGGGAAGATCCCCTGGAGAAGGAAATGGCAACCCACTCCAGTATTCTTGCCTGGAAAATCCCATGGATGGAGGAACCTGGTAAGCTGCAGTCTATGTGATCACAAAGAGTTGGACACAACTGAGCGATTTTCACTTTTCACTTTTAGAATGTGTTTGTACTTGTACACTTATCTGTTTAAAGCAAGTAAATATAGTTATGCATTAACATCCTTGAAATCTATGGCCACCACAAATCAAAAACATACAATAGATCCAGAAAGGCCTAAAGAAAAGGAACTCAAGCATACTACAAAAGAAAATCAAACTATGAAAGAAAATTTTCAAACCACAAAAGGAAAGACAAAAATAATAAGTTAATGGAGAACTACAAAACTGGAAAATAGGTTTAAAATGACAATAACTATATACCCATCAATAATCATTTTAAAAGTCAACGGACTGGGACTTCCCTGGTGGTCCAGTCATTAAGACTCCATGCTCCCGATTCAGGGGGCACATGTTCAACCCCTGGTCAGGGAACTAGGATCCAGCATGCCACATAGTGCAGCCAAAAAAAAAAAAAAAAAAGTCAATGGACTAAAATGCTCCAACCAAAAGACAGAGTGGCAAATCGGATTAAAAAAGACAAGAACCTATAGTATGCCTACAAGAGGCTCACTTCAGGGTAAACACACATACTGAAAGAGAGGATGGAAAAATATTTCATGCAGATAGAAACAAGAAAGTGGGGGTAGCAATACTCACATCAGACAAAAAAGACTAAAATAAACACTATAAAGAAAAACAAAGAAGAGCATTATATAATAATAAAGAGATCAACACAAGAAGATATTACACTCACTAACATATATGCACCCAATATGTATTCTAAGTCACTTCAGTTGTGTCTGATTCTTTGTAGCACTATGGACTGTAGACTACCAGGCTCTTCTGTCCATGGGAATCTCCAAGAAAAAATACTGGAGTGGGTTGCTATGCCCTCCTCCACAGGATCTTCCAAACACAAGGATTAAAACAGGTCTCTTACATCTCCTGCATTGGCAGGAGGGTTCTTCCACTAGCGCCACCTGGGAAGCCCCACATCCAATATAGGTGTACCTAAATATATAAAACAGATAATAACAGATGTAAAGGGAGAAACGGACAATAACACAGCAATAGTAGGAAACTTTAATACTCACTGATATCAATATACAGATCATCTGAAAAATCAATAAGGCAACAGAGATACTAAATGATACAATAAGCCATTTGGACTTGATAGCTACAATAATACCCTACATCCAAAACAACAGAATACATATTGTTAACAAGTTTTCGTGTTACCTTCAAGAGACCATATACCAGGTTTCAAAACAATTCACAACAAGTTTAAGACAGAAATTATTTAAAGCATCTTTTCTGACCACGATAGTGTGAAATTAGAAATTAAGCACAGAAAGAAAATTGGGAAAATAACAAACAAATGGAGACTAAACAACATGATGTTACTAAAAGACCAATAGGTCAATGAAGAAACCGAGGAAAATTTTGGAAAATATCAAGGCAAACAAAAGTGAAAACCCAACCTACAAAATCTATGGGATAAAGCAAAAGCAATTGTTAAGAGGGAAGTTCATAATGATACAAGAAAGTTCACAAATAAACAACCCAATCTATCACCTAAAAGAATTTGAAAAGAACAAAAGCCAAAGTCAGCAGAACAAAGGAAATAAAGATCAGAGAGGAGACAGAGATTTAAAACAAACAAACAAACAAAAAAGCGATTAAAGAGATCAATAAAACTAAGACTCGTCTCAATAAAAATAAAACTGGTTTTTTGAAAAGAAACAAAAATTAACAAACTTCTAGCCAGGCTCACCAAGAAGAAAAGCAAGAGGAACCAAATAAAATAAGAAAGAGGAGAAACTGCAACGACTGAAACCACAGAAATTTTAAAAATTCAAAAGAGAATACTATGAAGCTGTGTTTCGACAAGTTTGACAACCTAGAAGACATGGACAAGTTTCTAGAAACAGCCTGCCAAAACTGAGTCAAGAAGAAAGAGGTAATGTGAACAGAATGATCACTAGAAGCGAAACAGAATCTGTAATTTTTAAAACTTCCTCAAAAGTCCAGAACTGTATAGCTTCACTGGAGAATTCCAAACATGTAAAGAACTTGTACCTATCCTGTTTAAACTATTCCAAAAAATTGAAGAGGAGGGCACACTCCCAGAAACATTCTATAAAGTCACCATCACTGTCATACCAAAACCAGACAAGGACATTACCATAAAAGAAAATTACAGCCCGGTATCTTTGATGACACCAGGGCTTCTCTGGTGGCTCAGACAGTAAAAAGTCCGCTTGCAATGCAGGACCTGAGTTCGATCCCTGGGCTGGGAAGATCCCCCAGAGAAGGAAATGGCAACCCACTCCAGTATTCTTGCCTGGAGAATCCCCATGGACAGAGGAACCTGGTGGGCTACAGTCCATGGGGTCACAAAGAGTCAGACAAGACTGAGTAACTAAGACTTTATACATGGAAAACTGGCCAGTACTTGGATGCCTGAGGCCAAGCAACTAGCTGAGTGGGTTCAAAACCCCACTCACCAGGAGACAGGCTGCAATAAGACCCCCTGAGCCCACAGCCACCTCTGGACATGACCCTGCAACACACCAGAGGGACCAGAGATATAGCTGCATCCATCATTGGGCAGACACCAGTCCCAGAATGCCCTGGGTCCAAGCCCTGCCCTCCAGGGAGCCTGGTCTGGTCTCTGGAGCAGCCTCACCCCAGACTCAAGAAAACCAGAATCCCCTAGCCTGTAGACCCAGCATGTCCATCAGCAAACCAGAGACTGACCTGAGACTAGCTGGGCCTTGGCCCTGCCCACTAGCAAGCCAACAAACTTCAAGACACTCTGACCCTAAATCCAACTGTGTCAGAAACTAGTCCCGCCCCACCAGCTTTGGGGCCCCTGGGTTTTGCAACCAGACGCCAGGACCTGGCTCTCATCCTTGAACTTGGCTTTACCCACCAGAGGGCAGGCAACACCCCTGAGTCTTCTGACTCTGGCTCAGTCTGGCTCACTCACTCTGGCTCAGTGAGTGAGCGTAAGACTTGGGGTCCCCTGAGACTCCACAGTCAGCTGCTTCATTCCCTGGTCCCATCAATCAGCAGCCTACATTCTCAGCACAAGTTATGGCCTGGCCATCAACTTGACCAACTATGCCAGAATGCTACATGGTAAGCCCACTACAACATAAAGACCCCCCACAGCCCTCGTAGGGGAAGCCTCGAGAGCATATAGCTTGAGTTACGAGGGGTAGTATGCTACTTGGATGCACAGGATGTCTCCTTCTCCAAGGCTGGGAAATATAATCAACCTGCTGCTGCTGTTAAGTCGATTCAGTCGTGTCAGACTCTGTGCAACCTCATAGATGGCAGCCCACCAGGCTCCTCTGTCCCTGGGATTTTCCAGGCAAGAATACTGGAGTGGGTTGCCATTTCCTTCTCCATAGAAAAGAAAAAGAAAAGTCGCTCTGTCATGTCCGACTCTTTGCGACCCCATGGACTGTAGCCTACCAGGCTCCTCCATCTATGGGATTTTCCAGGCAAGAATACTGGAGTGGGTTGCCATTTCCTTCTCCAGGGGTCTTCCCAACCCAGGGATCGAACCCAGGTCTCCTGCATTGTAAGCAGATGCTTTTACCGTCTGAGCCACCAGGGAAGCCATAATCAACCTACCAAATACATAAAAATAAAAACAGCAATATAGGCAAAATAAGGTGACACAGGAACAGATGACTCATGTTCCAAACAAAGGAACAAGATAAAACCTCAGAAGAACTAAGTGAAGTGGGAATAGGCAATCCACTCAAGGAGGAGTTCCAGATAGTTCAGAATAGTGATCATTAAGATGAACGAAGGATTCAGGAGAAGAATGGATGCACAGAGTAAGAAGCTAGTTTTAACAAAGAGAAATAAAAAGAACATTTTGATATTTGGCAAATCTAATACAGTTATGTAAAGTTTAAAAATAAAATAAAATTTAAAAAAAAAAAAAAAGAACAGGAAGCAGGGTCACTTGAGATGCTGTCTCCAGGGCTTGAAATCCTAAAAATTCCCAAGAAATAAAACATAATTCTTAACTTTTAGATTGTGAATATTTTTGAAGTCCACAGTTATGGCAACCAATGAAGGGACCAGAGCAGATTCCTCTCTTTCACCTGAATTCTACGAGAATCCAGAGCCTTGGAATCAGCAGAGGCCTCTTGTGCCCATCCGCCTCCTCGAGGAGTCCAGACATCCTGGTTCCAGGATCTCATGTTATTGGTTGGCAATCCTAAGTTTTACTCAGTGAGGGAAGAGGTTATCCTTGAAACTTGGTCTCAAGAAGATGTACCTACGTTATTCTCAAAGGACTTGGGAAGATTTTGCTCAGTTTAGGCACTGAGTGGGTTATCATCAGTTTGAAAGGCACTGGGAAGACTCAGTTTGGATACTGAGCAGTTGTCTTCAGTTTAGAGACTGGGTAAGACTTTGCTAAGCCAAACACCTCATTTTGTCTAAGTTGCTGTTTTTATTTTCATGTATTTGGTAGGTTGGTTGTATTTCCCAACCTTGGAGAAGGAGATATCCTATGCATCCAAGTAACATACTGTCTGTGCTCAGTCACTTCACTCATGTCTGGCTCTTTGCAATCCTGTGGACTGTAGCCCGCCAGGCTCTTCTGTCCATGAGATTCTCCAGGCAAGAATACTAGAGTGGGTTGCTTTGCCCTCCTCAAGCGGATCTTCCCCACCCAGGGATTGAACCATGTAAAAGACTGAAATTAGAGCACTTCCTAACACCATACACAAAAATAAATTCAAAATGGACCTAAATGCAAGGCCAGAAACTATAAAACCCATGCAGAACACTCTGACATAAATTGCAGCAAGATTCTCTTTGACCCACCTCCTAGAGTAATGGAAATACAAACAAAAATAAACAAATGGAGCCTAATTAAACTTAAAAGCCTTTGCACATCTAAGGAAACTGTAAACAAGATGAAAAGACAACTCCCAGAATGGGAGAAAATAATTGCAAATGAAGCAACTGACAAAGGATTAATTTCCAAAATATACAAGCCATTCACTCCACTCAGTATCAGAAAAACAAACAGCCCAATCAAAAAATGGGCAGAAGACTTAAACAGACATTTCTCCAAAGAACACATACAGATGGCCAACAAACACACGAAAAAATGTTCAACACTGCTCTTTATTAGACAAATGCAAATCAAAACTACAATGAGGTATCACTTCACACTGGTCAGACTGGCCATCATCAAAATATCTACAAGCAATAAATGCTGGAGAGGATGTGGAGAAAAGGGAACCCTCTTGTACTGTTGGTGGGAATATAAATTGATACAGCCACTATGGAGATTCCTTAAGAAACTAAGAATAAAACTACCATATGACCCAGCAAGCCCACTACTGGGCATATACTTTGAGAAAACCATGGTTCAAAAAGACACACGTGGACTTCCCTAGTGATTCAGCGGTTAAGAGTCCACTTGCCATTGCAGGGTACACATTGATCCCTGGTCCAGGAAGATTCCACATGCAGTGGGACAACTAAGCCTATGTGTCACAACTACTGAGCCCACCTGCTACAGCTACTGAAGTCTGCACACTCTAAAACCTTTGCTCTGCAACACAAGAAGCCACCACAATGAAAAGCCCATGCACCACAGCTGGAGAGAAGCCTCTACTCACCACAGCCAAAGAAAGCCAGCGCACAGCAACTAAGATCCAGCACAGCCAAAAATAAATAATTCTTTTAAAAGACATGTACCCCAATGTTCATTGCAGCACTATTTATAATAGCCAGGACATGGAAGCAACCTAGATGTCCATCAGCTGATGAATGGATAAAGAAGTTGTAGTACATACATACAATGGAATACTGCTGCTGCTAAGTCACTTCAGTCGTGTCGGACTCTGTGTGACCCCATAGACGGCAGCCCACCAGGCTCCCCCGTCCCTGGGATTCTCCAGGCAAGAACACTGGAGTGGGTTGCCATTTCCTTCTCCAATGCATGAAACTGAAAAGTGAAAGTGAAGTCGCTCAGTCATGTCTGACTCTTAGCGACCCCATGGACTGCAGCCTACCAGGCTCCTCCATCCATGGGATTTTCCAGGCAAGAGTACTGGAGTGGGGTGCCATTGCCTTCTCCACCACAATGGAATACTATTCAGCCAAAAAAAGGAACAAAATTAAGTCAGTTGCAGTGAGGTGGATGAACCAGAGTCTATCAAAAAGAATGAAGTCATAAAGAGAAAAACAAATATTGTATATTAACCCACATATATGGAATCTAGACAGATGGTACTGATGAGCCTATTTTCAGAGCAGGAATAGAGACATATATGTGGAGAACAGATTTGTGGACACAGTGGGGGAAGGCGAGTGTGGGATGAATTGAGAGTAGCACTAACATATATATATATAATCTTGTGTAAAATAGCTAGCTAGTGGGAAGCTGCTGTATAGCAAGGAACTCAGCTTGGTGGTCTATGAAGAAGGGCAGGAGGTTCAATAAGGAGGGGACATATGTATACTTACAGCTGCTTCACTGTTGATTATATCAGAAACTATAAAGATTATATAGCAACTATCCTCCAATTAAAAATAAATTTTAGAAAATCAATGTGTTAATTCAAAAAAAGGAAAAGAAAATCAAGTTTTAGCATACTAATATTGTAAGAGAGGAAAACTTCATCTACCCTTCTAGGTTCTGTGGCTGACTTAAACTGTCATAAATAGGAAAAAAAACACTATTTTAATTATGTTCTTATATAAGGAGCCTTTCAAAGATGTGTGAGTCAAAAGGCAGGCAGACAATTGAGGCTTATGTACAGTTCTGACCTAATGAAAGTGATGAAGGTCTGGATTTCAAAGAGAGAGGAGGAAATTCATGGGAAGGTGAAAAGTGGAAATTAAATGTTTGTTAAATTAATGTTGCCTGCCTTGAAGGTAGGTACCCCAGGTGACTGTTACCTCTGGTGCTAGCTCTCTGGGCTTCCCTGGTGGCTCAGAGAGTAGAGAATCCACCTGCAATGCAAGAGACCCGGATTCGATTCCTGGGTCAGAAAGATACCCTGGAAAAGGGAATGGCTACCCCATCCAATATTCTTGCCTAAGATCATGGCATCCAGTCCCATCACTTCATTGCAAATAGATGGGGAAAAATGGAAACGGTGACAGACTTTATTTTCTTGGGCTCCAAAATCACTGAGGACGGTGACTGTAGTCATGAAATTTAAAGACGCTTGCTCCTTGGAAGAAAAGCTATGACAAACCTAGACAGCATATTAAAAAGCAGAGATATCACTTTGATGACAAAGGTCCGTATAGTCAAAGCAATGGAATCAGATCAGATCAGTCGCTCAGTCGTGTCCGACTCTTTGCAACCCCATGAATCGCAGCACGCCAGGCCTCCCTGTCCATCACCAACTCCCAGAGTTCACTCAGGATCACGTCCATCAAGTCAGTGATGCCATCCAGCCATCTCATCCTCTGTCGTCCCCTTCTCCTCCTGCCCCCAATCGCTCCCAGCATCAGAGTCTTTTCCAATGAGTCAACTCTTCGCATGAGGTGCCCAAAGTACTGGAGTTTCAGCTTTAGCATCATTCCTTCCAAAGAAATCCCAGGGCTGATCTCCTTCAGAATGGACTGGTTGGATCTCCTTGCAGTCCAAGGGACTCTCAAGAGTCTTCTCCAACACCACAGTTCAAAAGCTTCAATTCTTCAGCACTCAGCCTTCTTCACAGTCCAACACTCACATCCATACATGATCACAGGAAAAACCATAGCCTTGACTAGACGAACCTGTGTTGGCAAAGTAATGTCTCTGCTTTTGAATATGCTATCTAGGTTGGTCATAACCTTCCTTCCAAGGAGTAAGCGTCTTTTAATTTCATGGCTGCAGTCACCATCTGTAGTGTTTTTGGAGCCCAGAAAAATAAAGTCTGACACTGTTTCCACTGTTTCCCCATCTATTTCCCATGAAGTGGTGGGACCGGATGCCATGATCTTCGTTTTCTGAATGTTGAGCTTTAAGTCAACTTTTTCACTCTCCACTTTCACTTTCATCAAGAGGCTTTTGAGTTCCTCTTCCCTTTCTGCCATAAGTGTGGTGTCATCTGCATATCTGAGGAGCAATGGAATAGTCATGCACAGATGTGAGAATTGGACCATAACGAAGGCTGAGCGCTGAAGAATTGATGCTTTTGAACTGTGGTGCCGGAGAAGACTTTTGAGAGTCCCTTGGACTGCAAGTAGATCCAACCAGTCAAGGAAATCAACCCTAATATTCATTGGAAGGACTGATGCTGAAGCTGAAGCTCCAATACTTTGGCCACCTGGTGCCAAGAACCGACTTATTGGAAATGACCCTGTTGTTGGGAAAGACTGAGGGCAGGAGGAGAAGGGGGAAACAGGGATGAGATGGTTGGGTGGCATCATTGAAGCAATGGACATGAGTTTGGGCAAAATCCAGGAGATGGTAATGGACAGGGAAGCCTGGTATACTGCAGCCCATGGGGTCTCAGAGACAGACACAATTGAGTGACTGAACAATAACTCTCTTCCTTGTATAGGCCCCATTTCTAATGTAAATTACTCTTACAGAAGGTACCTTCTACTGGTTTCAGAACTTATGTGTCTGCAGTTTCTCAAAACAATCAGCATCAAAATAATCTGTATGCCAAAGAAGCATAATTTGGGGTGGCATAATCTGCTATCCTTCAATAGAGGATCCCTCAATAAAGGATATCCTTTACTTCCTTTAATAGAGTTGCTTGGAAAAACTAGTTTTTCAAAAAGAGAGGAAGCAGAACAGAAAGAAAAGAATGTATTTTCCTAAAAACAATTATTTCAACAGTGTGACAAAATTAGGTGGTCTTCTCATTGGCAAGTTGTAAAATTTATATTATTTGAATGATTAATGTATAAAATTGTTTAAAAATTTAGTTGAAAAATAGCAGAGTCTCAGGTTGAGGTTCTCCAGGAAGCAAAGTTTAGCATGCAGACTATTTATTAGGGAGTACCCTGGGAACTGACATCTGTGGCAGGAAGGAAAAGGAGTGGACAGAACAAAAAGTCAGGATTCAAAGCAGGCCAAGAAAGTCTTCTCATCCCTCTCATCCCACCCCCAGAGAGTGCCAGACCTGGGATATTCAAGACAATCCTGAACTGTCCCAAGATGCGCAGGCCTACGTTTGTTGCTGCTTAGTCACTAAGTTGTTAAGACACTTTGAGACCCATGGACTGCAACCCGCCAGGCTCCTCTGTCCATGGGATTTCCCAGGCAAGAATAGTGGAGTGGGTTGCCATTCCTTCTCCAGGGGAATCCTCCTGACCCAGGGACCAAGACACACCCCCTCCACTGGCAAGCGAGTTCATTACCACTGAACCACCAGGAAAGCCCATTCAAGCCTACATACCCCTGCCTCCATTAGTTAACAGTATAAACTACTATAGCCATTCTAAAGAGGATGCAATTTAGTAGTTAGTGGATCTGGGTCAGCACACATACTGTGACTTGTCAATATTACTTGTGTTACTCAGAGTAACTCTTAAATAGATTTATAAGGGAGAAATGGTATAACAGGGAATTAGAGTCTGTGTTGTCCGTCACCAAGGAACTACATAAGCCAGATGGGGTGGAGGCATATAACAGTCCTATTCAGTGATCAAAAACAGTGAACTGAGGATAATAGTGAATACTTAATAAACTATATGAACTGTGTGCTAAGTTGCTTCAGTTGTGTCTGACTCTGTGACACTATGGACTGTCACCGTCAGGGTTCATCTGTCCATGGGATTACCCAGGTGGGGTGCCATGCCCTCCTCCAGGGGGATCTTTTCCACCCAGAGATGGAACCCATGTCTGTCTTCTGCATTGGCAGGTGGATTCTTTACCACTAGTGCCACCTGGGAAGCCCTTAATGAACTGCAGGTAATGATAATACTAAGAACCTCTAACTTCTTTTCACCCCTTTCTTTTGTGATTTTTAAGCAAACTAGTAACTTGGAGGAATAAGTTATTCAACTTTGTCAATTCAGCAATTCTTTTACTTCAGTGAGTAAATTTTAAGTTTCGGGGGCGGGAGAGCGGAAATGCTAGCTAATTTATTATTTCCCAGGCTGTTTGTTTATCTCAGTTCAGTTCAGTCGATCAGTCGCGTCTGACTCTTTGCAACCCCATGGACGTCAGCATGCCAGGCTTTCCTGTCCATCACCAACTCCCGGAGCCTGCTCAAACTCATGTTCATCGAGTCAGTGATACCATCCAACCATCGCATGCTCTATTGTCCCCTTCTCCTCCTGCCTTCAATCTTTCCCAGCATCAGGGTCTTTTCTAATGAGTCAGTTCTTCACATCAGGTGGCCAAAGTACTAGACCTTCAGCATCAGTCCTTCCAATGAATATTCAGGACTGATCTCCTTTAGGATAGACTGGTTTGATCTCCTTACAGTCCAAGGGACTCTCAACAGTCTTCTCCAACACCACAGTTCAAAAGCATCAATTCTTCGGTGCTCAACTTTCTTTATGGTCCAACTCTCATATCCATACATGACTACTGGAAAAACCATAGCCTTGACTAGACAGACCTTTGTCGACAAAGTAATGTTTATCTGCACCACCTTTATTCAACCCAATGTTCCATTATAGTGTTCCTAATTGTGGACACCACGGAAAGGAGAGGTGATGCAATTTGCTTAAGGTCAGATAGCTAAAAAGTGGTGGAGCCAGGGTTTAAATGGAGAAATTTTAATTTTGAGAGGTCAAAATTGAAAATTTGAGGTCATGCTTTTAAGTGCTTTTGGTTAAATACTTTTAACCACTACCCCAAGTATAAACTTGTGGATAAAATGTTGAATGGGAAAAAGAACAAGAGCTAGCACATAATACTTTATGCAAATGTAAGGCACACCTAATAGATAAATACACCATATCTTTGAATGATATATATCTTGCCGAGGAGTTACATTAATCACTTTAGAGTAGCAGCCTCTGATGGAAGAAGGGAAATGGAAGCAGGAAGATGAAGGTTAAAAAGACTAAGAAGAGGAAAGATGCCTAGCATGCATCATGGATGCTGTGCTATAAACTGATTATGACTGAGACAACTGCCTTCACTTGGGGCTCAAAGCAAACAAAGTTACAGTAAAACTTCAAATCTGATCAGGTCCTAACTCCCCTGATTAAAAAAAAACACTTGTCATTTATTCTGTGATAATTTAAAAAATCCTTTAAAAAGTAGGCACAATATGGGCCACTTCCACCTTACTCTCAATATCCAGCCATATAGCATTGCTCTGTTCCTTGAACAATTTGTACCTTCCCAGACCACCCTCCTTCAGCCTGAATGTCTGCTCCCTTCCCTCCCCAGCTTGGCTACATTCTGCTCATTCTTCTGTTCCTGAAAAACCCTTTTTACAGGAAGTTCTTCCTTTGATCTCCAGACCAGATTAGCTCTTCAGAGTACTTTTAAAAAATATATTTATTTATTTATTTATTTGGCTGCACCAAGTCTAAGTTGTGGTATGCAAATTTAGTTCCCTGACCAGGGATTGAACCCAGACCCTCCGCATACTGGACCTCCAGGGAAGTCTCCAGCACTAGTTTTATTATGTAGTTATTTGTGCTGATTCTGTTCTCATGTTTTTCTCCCACCTAATAGGAGGGTATGAATTTTATTTCCTATGTTCATTATCCCTAAGATCAGCAGAGTACTTAGCACATATTAGACACTCAATCGGAGAGGCGATGGCACCCCACTCCAGTACTCTTGCCTGGAAAATCATGGATGGAGGCAGTCCCATGGGGTCACGAAGAGTCAGACACAGCTGAGTGACTTCACTTTCACTTTTCACTTTCATGCATTGGAGAAGGAAATGGCAACCCACTCTAGTGTTCTTGCCTGGAGAATCACAGGGACGGGGGAGCCTGGTGGGCTGCCATCTATGGGGTTGCACAGAGTCGGACACGGCTGTAGCAACTTAGCAGCAGCAGCAGACACTCAATATTAAATGAGTAGTGTCCGATTCTTTGTGGGCTGGTAGACTATAGCCCACCAGCCTCCTCTGTTCATGGAATTCTCCAGGCAAGAGTGGGTTGCCATTTCCTTCTCCAGGGGACCTTTCCGACCCAGGGATCGAACCCAGGTCCCCGGCATTATAGGCAGATTCTTTACCCTTGGAGCCACCAGGGAAGTCTATAGTTTATATGAAATGGCCACAAACTTTTTCATGCTTATCCTTTAAAAGACAGCTTTCTATGTTTTCATCCTTGGAATCTGGTGAGTTTGTGACTGCTTCAACCAATAGTCTGCTATTGTGTGGTGATAAGTGATACTGTGTGGCTTCAAACATTAAGTCGCAAAAGGTGATACACCTTCTCAGCTCTCCTGGGACAACCTTTTTGGAAAATCCAACCACCACATAACTCTGACAACACTGAGGCCACCATGCTGGTGACATCATGTGTAGGCACTCTGGACAATAGTCCCCGCTAAGCCCAGCCTCCCAACCATTCCTGCCAGGAAGCCAGAAGAGCAGGAACATTATCTTGTGTGTCACACACCAGCCCATCCACCAGTTGGGTACTACGGAATACCTTCAATTGATGATACAAGCAGCAAACGAATTGTTCAGCCAAGCCTTGTTCAAATTCCTGATCTACTGATTATGTGAACTATACTAAAAGGCTTGGTGTGAGCATCACTATGTTTGGGGATAGTTTGTTTTTCCACAATAACAGCTGGATCATCCAGAGACTGGAGAAGAGAGATATAAAGAAACCCTGAATATTGAGATAGCATGTGTATGCCAGGTGAACAATACAATAGGCTTATATGAATACAGCTACACATATTCTGGTAATAGTTTTAAAGGCAAAGAAGCCTACAGTTATCCAGGATTTCAGGTATACATCTGTCCCCTGCATTATAGGATATACCTTTGGTTTCCAGATACTAATTCTAATAAGGTCCTCACTCATTGTGACAACCCAAAAAACACCCTTACACATATGAAAAAAAATGCATGAATAAATTTCTCACAGACTCTTTACAAATTAAAGTACATTCCTTCTATAACTACAGACATTTGAAAAGTAAATTAGAAGAGCATTACAGGATTGAGTTTTCAGACCACATTAATCAAAAGATTTAGTTTTTGAAGCTTTTAAACTTTGTTTTAAAAAGTTAGTACAATTTAAAAATTGTATCTGCAAAGTTGGGTTTATTCAGTGTATGGATTCAGAAATACAGGCTCAGGCAGCTCCCTCAGGAAGATGAACAGAGGGGGGAAAAACGTCTCCACCATCACTAAGGATTTTTTTATGTTTCTGGAGGTTATCAAATCCTGGTACCTTGCCTCTCAATTCAAACTTGAAAAAATACTGTTACTACATAGCTTTCTATTCTAAACTTGTGAGATTACAGAGCCCTCAAAGCCTCTGTAAAGAAAATCTCATTGCCACCATAATGAGTATGTGATTACAGCAGAATTCAAACATTTTACCCCAAATTGAGGAAGTCAGTCATTCTGACAGAGTTCTGTACAGAATGTAATGGTATTATCCATAGTGTAATGCCTTACATTATAACAGCTTTTTATTGAAACTCTTTGGAAGACATCTGTCTCAGCTATATTCTAGGGGTTGTTTTTTTTTTTTTTTTTTTTTTTTTTTTTAATAGTGACTTTAGATCCCTGGGTTGGGAAAATCCTCTGGAGAAGGGAAAGGCTACCCACTCCAGTATTCTGCCCTGGAGAATTCCATGAAATGTATAGTCCATGGGGTCACAAAGAGTCAGACACAACTGAGAGACTTTCACTTTCACTAGCTTTACTGAAGCCTATTTTCTAATAAACTTTAAATCTTGCTTGATAATTTCAAAAGTCATAATGGACTAGATCTCTAAAGATGTGACTGAAAATGGAAATCTAAAGGGTGAGTATCTTATTACTATCTTACTATGTAGAGTAGAGGCCCCCCAAAACTCACACCTGGTAGGAATTTTAATGGCAATTTGCTGGTGCTCCCTATATCAAATAATGGCGCCAGTATTTATGTTAATCTAAGTTACAAAATATCTAAGCCCCAAATGTCCACTCTGACTCCCAGATACCCATTCCATCAAATTCCATCATCAAAATTCAATTTCTACAAAAGGGGACACTCCTACACTGTTGTTGAAAATGTAAATTGGTACAGCCACTATAGAAAACAGTATGAAGTTTCCTCAAAAAGTCAAAATAGAAATACCAGATGATCCAGCAATTCCACCCCTGGGTATATATCTGAAGAAAATGAAAACACGAATTCAAAAAGATACATACACCCCAATGTTCATAGCAGATTTACTATAGTCAAGACATGGAAGCAACCCCCGTGTTCATCAACAGATGAATAAAGATGTGGTATATATATATATTACTCAGCCATAAAAAAGAAAGACATTTTGCCTTTTGCAACATGGCTAGACCTGGAGGTTGTTATGCTTAACAAGTCAGAGAAAGACAAATATTCCATGTTATCACTAGTGTGTGAACTCAAAATGAGTGTATATCATGAAACAGACTCACAGATCTAGCGAACAAACAAACCAACCAACCAGTGGTTGCCAGTAGGGAGAGGGAAGCGGGGAGAGGCAAGATAGGGGTAGGGGATTAAGAAGTACAAACTACTACGTGTAAAATAAGCTACAAGGATATACCATATAGCACAGGGAATATAGCCAATATTTTATAATAACTTTAAATGGAGTATAACATAAGAATTTGAGTCACAGTTGTATAATATTATAAATCAATTCTACTTCAAGTAAAAAATGAAAAAAAGAATAAGAATTCAACTTCTACATATCCCTTGTCTTTAAGAGTTCAGAGTTTTATTGTCCAATTTCCCAGCTTCAACTTTTTCCATAAATTGTGGCCTTAGAAGTATCTTTCTATAACATACGTATGATTGTGCTAATCCTTTGGCAGCCACATGTCTTAACCAAAATAATCTTTATGTTCTTTAGTCTGATAATCAAAACTCATCAGAAGCTTATCCAGGGCTCTAGCCTGTTGCAGAGTTTCAGGTTAGGCATTTCTAATTCTTGTCTTAATCTAGAACAAAACCTTAATCAAAGCTGACTTTTAACTTTGGCTGGGAGATTGATGACCCATGTAGATTTCATTTG